>NC_053466.1:9904615-11104615 GCF_015227805.2 Hirundo rustica | reverse complement strand
ATTAGAGCAGTTTCCAGGTATGATCCCAAGAGGCCACAATATCAGTGGCTGTACTTGGTTTCCTTGGCTGCAGAAGTGGGAAATGGGTAGATCTGCTATGCCATGGATACAGCAAAGAGAGAGGTTTTTCTTGTCACAGACCAGGGTAATATCCTCTGTAAACGTTTAATTTTAGTTTATAACCCGCGTACACCGGCAGAGAATGGGACTGTAAGGGATTCAATAATTCAGTTTGTCTGTATGGTCAGTTATTACTGTTACTACTTTATCCACATTTTAACTTCTGTTACATAGGATTTGCACCGCTCAGGACTGCAGGGTACGATCAGGCCTCTCTGGAAAAAGGGAGAATTGTAATCTGCAGTGTTAAAAGTCACTGGTTCCTACCTCTTCCTGATGCTACCTGATACTTTAATTTGTTTAGACCATTGTATATTTACTTGACCTGTGAGAGCAAATAATATTGTGCTGATATAATACTGAACTGCACATCAGCCTCAAGCCTTGCCACATTTAAAACAATTGTTGATCCCTTGAACTTAGTAGCCAAAAATTTGTTCCTGTAACTTAAAAAAAAATACATAAAGTCTTCAGTATCCCATTGCTTTTTGTGAGCACACACGCAAAAAGCAAACTTGACACACCTGTGTAATCACAGCTATGAGGCAAAGTTCAGATTTGCTTTTGGAAACATTCACAGCATGAAACATAATCAGAGGACTTATTGCACATCTAGTCAGGGAACAGAAACAATATGATAATAGAACAATTGTTCAAATTTGAAGTAGGCTAGCCTTAGAATTTTAAATACCTACATAAATGTCACTGAATTGCAAATTAAGGTGAGTTTATCTGTTCATGGACATAGATGGATTGAAAAAGATATTAAAAACATGTCTCTGAAATGACTGAATAAGGTGAGGTTCTACCATTACTGAACAATACAGCATGGAAGCTCAGTAGATTCTTAGCAATGGTAAGAATATATGAATATCTTCCCCTCACAAAATAGCTTATACTGTGGTACCCTGAACTCTGCCAAATTTAAAAGGTCAGGCACAGAAAGGCATCTTGAGAGAAAATCTTCCTGCCAAGGCCCTGTTGCAACAATCAGCTTTCTGACAGTAGAGAGAGATGCTCCAGTGCAACAGTGTTAATTCTGGAAAAAATTTAGTTTGTACTGGATTTGGTTAACATCATATACATTAATCTACTGAACTGGGTGCTTCAAATGTTATAAAAAATACTTCCTGTGGTATTGGTTTGAATCCTCTCCTGTAACATAAACACTAAAGAGGTGCAACAGCCAATATCCTGATCTTTCTTTCCTCACAAGACATCCAAACTAAAAAAAAAAAAATAAAAATTCTAATATACATAGATATTATATATCCAAAATAAATCATATTTTGTTAACACATTCCTATATTTGGATTATATGACTTGAGCTGGTAATATTCAGAGACAAAACTCTTTACTTGAAAAATCCAACCTAATGGCTCAGATAGTATTATCTTCAGAAAGATGTTCCCTTGGCTGGTAGGTAAGTTTCCTTTTGAATCGTACACACATTTCTCTTTTAAAGGAAGGAATAGAATAACCAGGTGCATGCCCCTCTGAACAGCCAGCCCTCTCAGAGCTAAACACCCAGCTGGGTTTTTGTTACTGTGCCATGACACTGAATTGTAATCAATTTAGCTCCACTGCGTTGTTTCCTTCCACAGCACAACTGTGTCAACTGTACTTGTACATCAACACTTGCTATGCTGCCTAATTGTATTTGCCTTTGTGCGGTTTATGAAGATAAAGGTGTCTGGGCAAGGTTTGAAAATACAGAAAGCAGGCACAGAAAAGCAGTAGAAACACACTGGGAATGTATGCTAGAATACTGCCTGGATCACCAGGAGACACTGAGAAAAGATTTGGGTTACTGGTGCTGTTCCAGCGAAGCCTGGCCAGTGCCATGACCAATACCATCGCTGAGATACTGCGACAAGCAAGCCACTGCCAGCCCAGTCACTACCAGGGAAACAGGGCTGGTAGGTAGGGAATGGCAACTGCATTATCACTTATAAATATTTATGGTGCACCATGAAAATATCTTCATAATTAACTAGTAAATCTTGGTTAAACATTACCTTATAGACAGTAAGAGTGGGATTCATCAGTGCAGATTTAGCATCTGCATGTAGGTGGCTCCTTCAGAGCTCCTCACTCAGTGCTTCCCTCGGAGGCAGTGGAGAGGAGCTGTCATTTCCAGAGGTCAGCTCAATCTCACGCTAACGTGGTGGTCAGAAGCTGATCTGGGTAACTCCAATGGAGAAATCTCTTTTTCTTCCACCAGCTAAAAAGGAAGCATTAACAACTGCTCCATATGTGCATGTCCATATTATGGACATCTGAAAGTGATGAGAATAATTCCTTCCATCTGCCAAGTCTAGGCAATTACTATTTAATAAATCCACTGTAAAAATAACAGATTAACCAATTGTAGTTCCTATGAAATTATTATTTACTTTCTGGTCATTATTCTTGACATGTGTGGGCAAAACAAATACCTGGAATTTTTGGATTTGCCTCTTTAAGTTTTTCTATTGGCCAAGATGCTGACTGATAATCCAACAGGTTATTTCTGCAATGTAGAATCATGTGGAAGTGTTATCGCATTTGTCTTTTTGATGCGGTGGTTTAGGAATCCAGAGAAGAAATAACTCCGGTATAATGGGCTTAAAGAGAAAACAAAAGGCAAATAGGATTTGTTGAGTAAAACTATGTTCCCTAATGATTCACTGAGTGTCCAATACTAAATAAGAAAATGGGATTTTGAGGAGAGTCAAGCTTCTGCTGAACCACAGAAAATGCTCTGACCTGGAGAGGTTAAAAAAAAAGAAAGCATATAAAGCTCTTGTCTCCTGAACTTTTGCCATGTGTTTTTTTAGTTGTGATTTTAAATGTATTTAATAGTAACCAATGTTTGAAGTCTGGATAGGATGGAAGAGATGACCCCATCACCAATCTGTTCCTTCCATCCAGCTCCACCAGTGCCCTTCAGTGCTGAGGAAAAGCCATAGTTCAGAGAAGAGAGTTTTCTCTGTAGCCTTCATGTCAAGGGTTAGGTTCTGTCCTTGATTCCACTTGAAAGCTAAAACAACATAAATTGCTAATATGTATCAGCTCCAGATTCAATAACAGAATAAATCAAACTGAATTTAGCCCTTCTCTGTCATCTTATCTATTCCCCATACTTTAAATTGCCAGGGAACTTTGTGAAGAAAATCGATTTTTGTTGCTTTGGAACACTATCATTTTTCCTGTTTGGGATTATTCTTTCATCAATATAATAGCTGAAATTTGGACTTCCTAATCACCACTCTTGAATTCTGGAAAGTTTAATAAAAATGTGAACTTTGAATATAACATACAAAATGCAAGTCGTATTATCCTCTCAAGTCAGTAAAGGGAATTTGTTGTAACTCATAATGGATGTGGATTTATTCTGGATACTTTGGGGGTCACAAAGAACAAAATTTAGCCTTCTTCTTTAACAAAAACAGGACAATTCTTCTCTCTAAGTATAAATATGATTTTATGCATGTAGACCAAGATTTTGATTTTTAAGGGGCTTTGAATAAGTTTTCTCTTAGATAAAAGAAAATAGCTGATTTCTTGTGAAGCAACTGTTACTGCTGAGGGTGGGTACTGTCAGCCTTAACACGGGAGTAAGACTCCCATTTTCTCAGTAAAAAAAGCATGATTCAAATAACTGATAATTTATGAATTACAGTTTGTGATGCACTGAATTTATCATTGAGCCGGTGACCTCACTGAAACCAACTACAAACCTTGCTGTTCCTAAAGGCAAGAGAGAACCTGACCAGTGAAACCGTGTGTGCTGGGCTCTCTCCCACTGAAATACGTCACAAAACTTCCAAGGACTCCTGTGAAAGCAGGACCAAAACTTTAGCAGAAATAGTCAGATTCAACTCTCATTTTCAGTTACATAAATCTGAAGAATTTCTTCTGAAATAGGTAGGATTACTGTGATTTAACCCAAAGGAATTGAAAGTATTTTTCTTTAATTCATGGAGGGGGAGAGAGGGAAAAAGACATCGTTCCCTGATATTGCCTGGACTCTGTGTATCAACCAAGGCTCTATCTGCTGTCAAAATCCTTATCTGCTTAAGCTGGAGAGGAAGAGCTGACTTCACCATTTAAGGATTTGAGCTTTTATTACCCACTGAATTTTCTGTTATCCTTATCGCCTTCCCCACCGCTTAGCAGGTAGATGCCTTAAGAAGGGACAAATTTCTGTTTCTATCTACACTTCTTAAAATTTAACATACCTTGTTCCATCAGTGTGTAATCAGAACTGAGACAACCAGAACACTTTCACTTCAGCCCTTCAGAGCTACCTGGCTGGTTATTTTTAGATTATCACCACTAGATTCAAAACCAAGGCCTGCAACTGAAACATGAAACTGTACTGGAGGCTTACAAAATTGAAGGTAGTACCTCCAGAAGACTTACTCAACTCTGCTCACCAGTGGCCTGTGAAGTGACAAGCACATAATCTCAGCCAGACGTGCAGCATTCTTTATGTAGCACGCGGAGTTTATTCCCCTCTCTAAGGTCCATTGTCAGAGTGAAATTTCCATGGCTTACACAGAATTAATCAGCTTCTTTTCCTTATAAGCATATCTATGTACACAGAGGGGGATTCTTCTCTGAAAATGTGATCAGTGCTTTGGTAATGAAAGACAGTATGAGTTTTTCTCCTAAATATGCCTTATAACTAGGAGGTTATATTTTGATTACACCTGTCACTGGCTTCTTGAAGACTAAATCTTCATCCTTCAATACACATAGGCCTCTCCTCTGATAATGTCCTTTATCCAAGGGCAGGGATCTGTGCTTTTTGCATGATAGCTTCCAAACAAATGATTTGATGGAGACAGCCAAGTTAATGGCAGAACACTCTCTGTTCTGCAGAGCTGTGTCTGTTCAGCTGTCAAATCTGTGCCTGTTGAAGAAAAGTGAGGATTTCTGCCCATAACAGCACCTAAGGCATCAGCTCGGACTTTGAACATCTATATCCATAAAGGCAGAAAATATTTCCCCTAAGTCCAAAAATACACACTCATTTTTTGCCCCTTTGTGATCCACAAGTAGGTATTCACAGCACCTGACCTGCTGCTGTAACCTCTATAGATGAAATGCTGATGGCCACCCAAAGGGTGTGACTGACAACGGCACGAAATACCGAGCCCAAATAAAAATCAAATTGTGGGTGTGAGGCTATCAGAAAATGGATATAAACAAATATAAAGAAATACTGGAGGAAACCAGTGATTTTTTCTCAAATCTTCCCAGGAAGATGTTGAGATAGGTCAGTATCTTGCAGAATAAATACTGCAAGAACACACGTTAAAAAGCTTCTACAGTGAAACAGCCAAAAGCAGATCAGATCAGTTCTGCGAGCAGAAATTAAACTGACATCTATTTGTCTGCAGCTCTCTCAGCTAGCATTGAAGGCTTGGGGATTCTGTGTATGAAGCACTCACCCAAAATGCAAATTCAAAGATATCAAAAAACTTGTGGTTCACAAGTGCAGATAGGAGCCGTTCACAGGTGCAGATGAATATAAACCCTCCTCATTCCTTCACATGCATGGGCTCACAGGGAGAGGGAACACATCCAGGCTCTGCAGAGCCACACATCCTTCCAATGAGCAGATGAGACTGTTACCAGGAGGATTTATTACAGAAATTTGGCAGCAGGAGCCTTTTCTGGTAGAATGTTATCCAGGCTGCATGGAAGGAGGTGCTCCATAGTGTGGAGGTTCTTCTCCCAACAGGCAGAATCTAATGGATTACCTTTTGGAATCATTAAGGGAACGCAACAGATCTTGTTAAGGCTCAGGTACTGGCTATTAATGGGTTACAATTCAGGCTAGGAAAGGGAGACCACTTAATTTTTAGAAAAAGGGCCCAGGCTGAAGCAGCAGTAATAGAAGGCCAGTATCCCTTGAGAAGGTCATTTTCACTGTATCAGCAGCCTGCCTCCCCTTTACTATTTTTTGTCTACACACGGCGAAATGTTCCTACCTCACAGTGACACTCATATTTTTTATCCAGCAGAAGCGTAGCTTATTGTTTCAAAATGACATCTTTTCCTTCTTGCTTTAGAAGTGCCTTTTTATTTTGGAAATGTTCATCGCTGAACTGATTTAAGAGAGAAGGAAATGCGGAATATTGCACTCACCTCTCCAGCACCAGGCAGGCAGCCTCCACCTCCTCAATCCATCGGTACAAACGCTCGCATCCACTGACGCCTCTCCTCTGCTTTGGCCCTTTTTCACATCAGCATCTGTGATTTGACGAGCAGACCACGCCGCGACTGCAGGGACTAGCCCCGCAGCCCCAGCAGGAGCTGGAACCTGCCCTTTCCCATCTTCTCCCTAGAAAACACAACGGGTAAAACCCCGGGCTGTTCTAAAGGCGGCAGCGGGAGCGCTTGTCCGGCGGCCCCCCGCGGGAGACAGGGAGGTGCTCCGCGCTCTCGCCGGGGAGCCGGGCAGGGGGAGCGCGGGGCTGGCGCTGGAGGAGGAGCCGGAGCCGCCAGCCCGTTTCCACGCCAACGCCGGGGGTACCGCGGGCGGGGCGGCGGCGCGGCCGGCGGGCGGCTCCGCTCCGCTCCGGCTCCGCTCCGGCTCCCGCCCGGGGGGCGGCCGGGCCCGCAGCCCCCGCAGCCCCCGCCCCGCTGAAGGAGCTGGGTGTTGGCGAGGGGTTTGTGGCTCTTTCCCGGCTCGTACGCTCCGCTGCACTCGCGCGTTACATAATGTGCGGGTACAGACGTGCCGCGGGCTCTGCCTCTGCACAACGGCATCCGCACCCGGGGCCGCTCCGCGGGTCCATGTTCGCCGCAGCACGGCAGTGCCCGGCGCTGGCGGCAGCGCCAGTTCTAGCGTGGATTTCACAATGCGTGTTTTAGGGCGAACCGGTCGCATACGTGTTGGAAGGATACGGTCAAGGGTAAAGGGAGGAAAAACAGTTTCTTCAGTTACACGGAATTTATTTACTCTTTGCTCTCCGCTTCTACCATCACTCAGTTCCTCTCTGTACTGGGCATGTGTTTTTTCTGATTTTCCCCTTCTGCCTTTTGCATTTGTGTATGTGTCATTTACTACGGGTTGGGGTTTTTTTGTTTTGTTTTTTTAATCAACGATGAGTATAATTTTCTTTTCATCTCATTTATGGATTTACCCGATTTATATTTTACATTTTTCCCAGTCTCTTTTTCCTTGTGGCTACAATACTAGTTGCACTGTTGAATCTGCAGCCCTGATCAAGTAGCTGATTTCTCCCTACACTGCTAATTTTATAAGCTTGATTTGTTACTGATATACTTCTGCTGGAGATGGCAACAGAGACACACACACACAGACGGGATGCAGGCATTTTTTCCCACAATAAGGCTAACATAATACAAAACAGAAAGCATCTGATTCCTGTAAATGATATCACTTCCAGTACCGATATTATCAGCAGAGCTGTAGCATTGGTGAATTATAATAAGGAAATAATTTCATGTAAAAATCAGTATACCACGTAAAGAAAAATTTCCTGTAATAAGGAGTCTTAGACCTTGTTCACATTAAAAGTTTACCAGTATATCTAGACTGGTAAATTCGTTCTAGTAAAATTTGTTAGAAAAGTCATACATATAACTTGCATTGTTCTCCCAGCAAAACAATAATATTCAAATCATAATTTTGACCTGCTTTAATAAAAATATTTTTACAGTCTAGTGTTGAAATTTTAGCTTTCAATATACATGCACTAACACCTCAGTGTATTTATAAGATCAGATAGTGGTCATTTTAAAACTTTTAAGTGTTTTGGTTTTCATATATAATCTGTTCTTGCAAGTGCATAAATCCCTGATATAGTTATGTTGGCAAGGGAATAGAATAAAAAAAATGTACCTGCGGTAACTGAGTAGTCTAGATAATAGGATAAAAGAACAATAACAAGGTGTACAGGTTTAATCTGCAATTCCATAAAGAACAAGGAGTTACTATAGAAACTGTCACATTACATGTATCTTTAGTATAGTACTTGATATGTGAGGAAAGGCATCTTCCACACACTAACCAAGTGTGGCAGAAATAAAGCACCAGCCGCCATCATCCTGGCCAGGCCGATCATCGTTTGCACGCTGTCCACAGAGAGAGCAATTTCAGGCATTTCCCACTGCTAGAACAAAACACCTGCTTACCTGCAGCTTTGAGGGAGGCACCAGAGCACAGATCAGATGTTGGCAGTGAAGGAATTACAAACATGCAGTACCTGAGGAATGGGACAGGTCTAAGGAGTTTAGGGGCTATTATTTCAACACCACCGTGTGGGAGCTTGCTGTTGATTAATGGCAGAGTTAAAAACCAACTTGTCTGAAAAATGCCTCATCAGATATGTCTAAGTTTTCTTCAGTCGTACCTTGTCCTGCATCCAGAAATTCTCAATTAAGGCCTTTCAGCACGTATTGATTGCATTACATGTAGCTAAGCTCCCGCAGGAATTTAAAGAGAAATAAGTCTCCAAATAGCCTGGACAGGTGATTAAATGCCCAAGTCAAACAGCACAGAAATCCAGGTCCTTAGCCCAGAACTCTGAATGTTGTGCTTTGTGAACAAATAGACTGAATCCACAGAAATAACAGAAAGTGTTATTTCTGTGTATTCTGTCTCTCTGTTTATTATTCATAGAAAGTGAATAGTTTGTGTGGAAATACAGAGTAGTTTTAGGAACCTGTAGCAATCTGACTGGATTTCCATTTCCTCCTCTGTGTCAGGGAGGTCACCATGTTTCCCCCAGCAGAGCAGGTTTGAGTTTGAAGGGAGCAGCGTTTGGCTGCTGAGGTGCAGTGTCTGAGACACAACCCCTGGGCCTGATGGCTGCACGAGTTCCACTCAACTTGCCAGTGCTATTCATTAACCAAAAGCCAAAGCCTTGCCTGTTTGCTGCTGCTTTCTGCTGGATCAATCAAAATAGATGCATTCATACATGTTTATTTTGAAGACAATAGTGCTAAAACAAAAATGTGCTCTTAAGTGGAAAATCCCATAGGGATTTTTCTAATCAATTACCCTTTATTACACCATGACAACACGAAAATATTTATATGCAGACATGCAATGTTCTTGGTGAATGTACATCTCTAAATGATAGAGGGTAAATTGAGAGGCCACATCTGGTCTGCAATAAAAATATAATAAAAGACATTTTGTATTTCATTCAATCTTCTACCAAACACTCTCTTTTTAACAAGCAATTGTAGATCTGGGTTAGATATTTATAGACAGGTCTGTGATTCTCTCAGCATGAAGAACCGAACAGAACATTTAAAGAAGAATAAAAAGGATGTGTTTTTATTTTTAACCATTTTTCTCACGTGGAAGAATTTAAAATAGCGTCATGTAC
The DNA here is from genome assembly GCF_015227805.2 of Hirundo rustica. NCBI lineage: Eukaryota > Metazoa > Chordata > Aves > Passeriformes > Hirundinidae > Hirundo > Hirundo rustica. The sequence goes on along the minus strand of NC_053466.1, from coordinate 11,095,136 downwards.
AGATGATTGGGATCTGATATTTATGTCTATCTGATATATATTGTTGCTTTGTATCAGTGACTGTGAGATGGTGGGGAAAAATCATGAATGCACCTTCTATCAGGTGGTATCAGCCTGATCTCATTTGGCTTCATCATTTAAGATGAAAATTCACTTTCTACCAAGATTTCACCCTTTTATCTTCTCTCACCCTTCAGTTAACTGAGGGTTTTTCTTAATATCAGCAGTTTACTCTTCCTATGAGAGCAAATCATGAGAGACGTTTGAGAATGTGAACCCAGACAATGCATTGCATCTAATATCACAATCAACTAAAAAAGAACTTTAAAAAGAAAACAACAACCAAACCCCACAAATGCTGAGTGTTTTACATCCCTTCCTTCACGGCTCTATTATGTACCTCTCTGTTTGCAGCTCATTGTTTCAGCTGCTGCATCAGCAGTTGTTACTGAAGCCAAGTTGAGGAAAACAAACATTAAATCCAGCAGCTGGAGGAGAGCTGCTCTCCCAGAGCCCTGGAAGATACCTTGGCTTTCCTGTGCAGGAAACCTTGACAACAGTCCTTACCTATCCTAAGCTTTGGGATGAATCCATGAAGAAAGCTATAGTGATACAGTGAAATAAGATAAAGGAACATAGTTCTTTGTCAAGAGCCCACCCTTCAAGACTGCATTATTATGTTATTTAAAAAAAAAAAATTAAAATAAAAAAGAGTGAATCAAAGAAAAAATAAATAAATAAATAAATAAATAAATGAATGAATAATATAAATAAATAAATTATTCTTTCCTCATCTTTCACTATTAAGGGGAAAGGAATGGGAAAAAAACAAGACCCCTCAAATGTTAATCTCAATTGGGGATCACTTAGTAAAGTACACAACAAAGGATCTGTGAAGGTTGAACAGAAAAAATCGCTTGAGATCAAAATACAGAGATCTTTGGGAATTACACCCAAGAGATGCTATTAAAGAATGCCAGAAATTTTTTTGAAACCAAGGCTTTTTAAATAATTTGTACCAGCTTCAGATCTTCTGTTAAAAGTGGTCTGTGCAAGGCTGTTGGTTATTCTTAGGGTGCCCTCTTCCCACCTGCAATCATCAGCCCCTGGCTGGGGGTTTTCCACTCCATAAGAATGATTTAATATTCACTGAAGAGTGCTTTGAAAGTAGCTCTGTCCCACCTGAGGACGTGGGTAGGCATTTAGTGGGGTTTTAAAACTTTTTGTAATAACAAACAAAATGAAATGTATTGGATTCAGATATATTTAGTTTTGCCACTTATGCTCTTACCAGCTGAAGAAGTATCAAACTGGGCCCTCAGAAGGATTATATATATTTTAATAGATACTTAGGAAAAATGTTATGATTGGACTTTACATTTTCTTGTATCCTTGAAGCATGTGGTTCTTCATGTAAAAACCACAAGATATAACTACAATTTAGCTGTTATTTGTCTGTTCTATAACCTTCTTGTGTCTGATTAACAGAAATTATTTGGTAGTTTAAAAAAGGAAAAAGGGTGATAATTTTTTTTGAGGACACAAAGGTAATTCTGGGAAGCTATGGAAGAAGAGCTGGGAACATCCATGCAACTTTACTATGGAGACTTCAAATGCCAGTCCAGTTCTTAAAAAATTTGGAATACTGCAGTCAGGACTAAGTAACTGGTTTAGACAATTGTCCACTTATTCAATGTCAGGCCCACAGGTGGTTTAGCATCTACACAAACTCTAAGAATTTCCCATCTATCTACCAACCCACCTCCTCAAAGTGCAAAGTAGACACACAAAGTGTGTTCTCTGTTTCCGTTTAAGAGTGTTTTGAACTCTCTGTGTCTAATTTCTTACAGATAAGCACATAAGTAGTACTGTTGAAGCGCCTGTGCTTAATCTGACATGTTTATAGAAGCTAGACCTAATATTTTAGTCCAGGTTAAGTAACAGCTTCATTTTGCTGTTGTGCTCAACATTTACTGGGGAGGTTCTTCAAAAAACAAATAATCCTCAAAGCAGCCCACACCTTGGCAGGCTTGTATTCAGTTAAGATTTTTGAATTTTTCTTTGCTTGAACTAAAATACAGGCTAAAAGACACTGGAAAGCACTATTGTAGAGCCTCAGTCACAACAGACTGCAATTTTCCTTAAATAGCAGAAAGCAGTTTCCCTTAAGAACATGGCTTCCCATGGAAAACATGGAATCTGCAAAGCAGCAGGTCTGAGCGGAGAGGAGAGGCTCAATCTGCTTTTCCACCCAGCTCCACTCACATCGTGCAGCCATCTGGGCCTGGGGTTCCAATCAAGATGTGTTTCTTCTGCTCTCATTTCAAACAAAATTGCCTAGCCAGAGCATCTGAAGCAGAAAAGGATTTCACCCACCTGTAGTACTGTATTCTTCTTTTCAGGAGGTTTTATCAGTTCTCACCAGTCAATTGTGCTCATCTTGGCACCAGTGGAAAGCAGTATGAACTGTAGGATAAAATTGCCTCGTTGCAGCTTTGCCAGCAGGCCTGACCAGCAAATAGAAACAGTGGATTTGTCAGCACTGTGATTTCTCCAGTTCCATCTTCTTCGAAATTTCTATCAGGTCATTTTTAAAATGATGTAACATAACAAATACATAACATAGCATAACATAACATCTCCCACCCTTCTAACGTTGGGGAAGATGTAAAAAAGAAGTGCTTACACAATGAGTCTGAATTCATGTTCCCATTAATTCCTTCCTGTTGTCTCCTACCAATATTTGCAGTCTTTCAGTCTGTTCAGTTTTCAGTCTGTGCAATGATTCATATCTTCAAAGCAAGTTTAGGTTAATTTTCCAAACAAAATTCTTCAGAATCTGACACATAATTAATTCTAGATATTTGGTTGCTTTAAGCTTCTCATTTTTAATGTTTGACATTAGTATAATCAAATCTCCATAGGAAACATTCTTATTCATATAGCTCTGTTTCTGATGGATTGCCATTCAGTTGTACTATGGAAGTTCAAAGAACACTGTCACCATCTTATTGACTTTCCTTCTCCTAAGGAAAAAACTGAAAAAATGTTCCCTAATGCCTGAGCGTGTGTGGGGTTAATTCACCAGTTACAGAAGGTGAACCTTAAAGATAAGCAAGATGTTCTAATGGTCCCTTGGTTGTGTAATGCCATTTTGCAATGCATTCCAATTGCACAGGTATAACTTCCAGATATAGAAATTTAAGATAGAGAAAAGTGTTCCTTGACCTTCAGTCATGCTGCCTTAATTATTTGGCCCTCTGCCCCAAAAGAGGAAAGATTTATTCTTCTTTCAACCTATTTTCTCAGAAGTTCTGAAAACTTGCAATTGTGCATTGCTCTTACATTAGGGGCTTGTAAGACAGCTGGACTTAAAAGTTTAAAACTCATTTTATTAGTGGTAAAATGGCTCTGAACGGTTTCTCAGCTGTTCAACTGACTTGCATGAAACAAATGTTTGCCTCCCTCATCCCCATCCACTCCTTCCACCCCAGCCAGGCAGACAATCTCTGTAGGAGATCTTTACAAACCTCTGTGACAGGGCAGACCTTCCTCCACAGGAATCTCCAAAAATTGCTACAATGGAAGTAATAACCATATGAACGGTCGTCAAACTGATAATGTCATGTTCACCTTCCAGCATCAATTTTTCTGTGACTGAAACTTGCTACAGGAACTGTTAACACTTGATGTAAATGCTCAGTGTGAAGTACAAAATGCAAGATTTAAGCTGGTGTTTGTAGATGTGCCAGTCCAGGTTCTGTTCTGAATGTTTTCTGTCAGGCACAGTAAATCCACTGCCTCCTGTGAACGCTGCTTGTCACAGTGGGAACTGGTGGAAGCTGAAATTCAAGAGTCCTTTATGGTTAAAGGCTGCACTGGTCCCTCTTAGTCTCATCTTAGAACTACACATGTCCATTACTGACCAGCAGAAAAAAAAAAAAAAAAAAAAGATAAATTCTGACTTGCAAAATCTGAAATGGGATAGCCTCAGTGGCTGAGGTCATCTTTTTGGGAGTAGTTATCTTAAGGCTTTAATTTTCTCTTCAGTTATTGATCTGAGGACTTTGGCACAAGTAGCGCACATCAGATTGCTTTCCTTCCTTCATGTATTTTGGCAAAGTTTTCCCTATAGAGGAAATTAATAAATTTCAGGGTGACATTTCCTTCTTCATCTAAAAGAACAAGAAAAATGGGTGAATTTTTCCAAACTTTTTTCTTAGATTTTTATTATTTTTAAAAAACGATAAAAATATTTTGTCAGAAAAATAAAATCCGAGCAATTTCCCAATTTGTGTGGTTAATCTGCATGGAAGAACAGTGAAATGCATGCTGTGTGTGTGCACATGCATTCACACCTTTGGGTACATAGGATGACTGTGAATGTGTCTAGAGGTGAAGTCACAAATTTAGAAAACTTACAGAAATTTACTAAAAAGGGAGGTGCAAGCAGCTGGAGTTCAGAAGGGCTGAATAAAACCCCTGCAAAAGATAAGACAGCTTATCTTGCAACTTACAGGCAGACTGCCAACAATTAGAACAAGGGAAAACAATAATTTCTCTTTCATTTTGATTGTGTGCTTTCTTATATATGATAAGTCAGTATAGTTTCAATAAAATGAGAAGCTGCTTTCATTTTGGAGACTGCCTTCAGTTTCCTTATGAATGAGCAGCAATCCACAGTTGCTGGACTATGCACTATTACAACAGAGAACACATTTCATTATTTCCACCTTTGTTTTTTGGGGGTTTCCCACTGAAGGATCTGACACTGCCATCAGTCAGAATGAGGGGACTTCTCTTGGGCAGTTATTGACCTGGGACTGTAGATAATTTTTGTACAAAAATAGAACCCAGGGTTTATTTCTCATTTTGGAAAATTTCTATGTGAAAGACAAGTCTATTCTGTCTAATTCATCCACAGAGTTTTTAGAGATGTGATAAAATACATTCTGCAGCCTAACATTTTTTAATTCTTTAGATATTATTTCTCTTTTCATTGGCCATGAATGATTTCAATAATTAAACACCCTCCTTTCAACCAGGTGGTTGTAGGCAGTCTTAATTACTTTATTTTTTTTTAACTAACCTGTTTCTTGGATTTCTACATTATACCAGAGAAGCTAATGCAGACATTTCAGATGTAGTTTCTATGTTAACTTTTTCAGTGGTGCTTTGATATTACAATTGCACACACTCTAAAGCAAAGTTTCTGAAAACAAAAACGAGATATGCAGGAATTTCTTTCATTCTTTACTGAGCCTTAGGAACCTCTGGTTTATCAGACCAATCTTTCTTGTTCCTTGTTAATGCTGGAAACATTTTGGGTTTTTAAATCATCCCCAGACGCAGCCACATTATGTGTTCCTGCAGGGTACTGCCGATTTTTAATGCTTTTCTAACCTTAATTTCTGTCATAACTTTCATTCAGACAGCATCCCAAAATCCTGAGTATTGGAAAAATTCTCAGTGCCTTCAAAAGCCAATCACATAATGCTTTTATAAAGCTCATAAAGTTTTATGAAGCTGTTGTATTTTTAATGAGGATCTGACTGACACTACTGTTGACGTTGTGATTTTGTACCTGGTGAATCCCTAAGGCTGTTGTAAGATAAATGCATCCAGCCAATGCTCCCATTTGAGATGGTTTAGTACAGAACTGTTTACTATTTCTGGTCTGACCCAATCTCTGAAGTGTTTTCCTCAGTTCTCCAATATCCCAGTAGCTCTTCAGTTCATGTAAACAGAGACTTCCCAGCCCTCAGTCCTTTCAGATAAGAGACAGCCTCTGTCTCTAGGCACAGTCATCCTTTGGGACACTGCTGTTTGTTCCTGTTAAATTGTCATGGAAAGACAGAGAACTATTCTTGCAAAGAAGAGGAAAATATTTTGATTTTCAAAGATATCAAGAGAATTCACCTCTTCAGGTAGAAGGCTTGGTGAGGCTGATGGGTTCCAGGCAGGTGAGCTGTAGTTCATTAAGCGTGGTCTGCCTCCTGCTCCAAACTCATCAGGAAGTTCAGCCCAGGTTTATAGTATTTCTAGTATTATATTCAATCTACTCCCTGACACAGCCATAATGCTGGGAGCACTGAGAATCAAAATGCTGAATCTTAACACTAAATAAGCTACGACAGGGTTCATAAACTGTGCTCTTGTGACAGGTGACTCAGAGATCTTCCCAGAATAAATGATATTTTTTTCCATTTAATCAGTAGTGAGCAAGGAGTTGTTAAGGAAGGTGTGCAGGGGCAGCACCCCCTGAGCCCATCTTGTCACTCAAAGTATCACTCTTGGCACAAAGGAAGCATCACCCCAGCACTGTGTTTGCCATGTCTGTGATGGGTAATAAACCCTTGCTTCCCTCTGAAATGTGAAAAACTATTTCAGGGCAAGCAAAGAGCTGCTGCTCTGGGAGTTTTGTCAGAATCACTTGGCTCCTCACGGCTCCTCAGGCCGTGAGCTCCCCCACGGCTGCCCCAGCTGGCTGTGATGCCAGGCAGCAGATTCCCCTCCCATGGCTCTGCTTTGCTTTTGCTGTGTGCCCCTTCCTAAGCACAAATGCTTTTACTGAGCATTTTAAATCATTGTGTGATCATCGCAGAGAGACACCCAAGGTGCCAACAAAGATTCATATTCTAGAGAATCTGTGGTTCCATATCATTTTTCTAGGTTCTAGTACACCAATCATCACTTTGTGGCCATGCGCGAGTCACACGCTTCGACCAAAACAAACATTTTGAGTTGAAAACCAGCATTTTTAGGGAAAAGGATTTGCAATGTGACTTGGTTTATGTAATTGAAAACCAAACCAAAACACCACTGTTACGTACTGTAAGTAACTCCTTTGTCTTCTACAAAATTTAACTTGTTTACGTGCCCCGCAGCCGTAGTGAGAGAACAGAATAACTGGCAACTCCTCTTTGGGCCTATTTGAAAAGAAATCAGGAAAGGGAAGATGAGAGTGGCCAGAGAGTTATGAGAAGGAAGAGATGAGTGCTCAGATAAAAAGCAGCCCAAGGGAAGATTACAAGTTCTCAGAAAAACAGATCAATAATGACGTTAACTCTGCAGCTGCAAATGCAACTATTTACATCTTGAAAACATTTTTCCCAACTACTTCACTGGGTCTAGGGTATCTAGAACACTCTGTGCAATAGACAAATCCCCTTTGAAAGGGCAGTATTTTGATGAAAAAGTCGATATCCTGAGGATGCCACTGTATTTTTCAGTACAGAACTCCTCAAAACACCAGCTTACTTTCCCCTCCTATTGCTTGCTCACTAAGATCCAAGGATCTGAGACCACTCTCATTTATATGTGACTCCCAAACAATTTGCCACTGATTTTGCCTCCTCCCTTTTCCCTCCCTAGACCTTTCAACCTGTGCTTCCCCTGGGAAAACCATGACGAATTTCCACGTGGAAATTTCAGTCTCACTGTTAGATGCTCTCTTTTTGTTGTTATTGATGGCCTTTCCTCTCCACCCTCTTTCTCTTCACCGCATTGAGACTTTTGACAAGGTCAAACAATTCATCTTTGTTTCTATATTTATATCCGGGAAGCTCTCTCTAGTAGCACAACAGCATTTGACCTCAGACAGCTTGACAAAAACAGTAGACAAGAAAGCTCTTGCTACAGAGACCTGGTCTGGTAAAACAAAATCAATTAAAAAAGAAAAAAATTAGAACATCCCAAGTGTCCAGACAAAATGAGCACCAGCAGCCCCAGAATAAATATTGCTTAATGGCTGCACAAAATCAAAGCTGTTCTAGACAACATTGTACATTATCTCAGCAGCTTATGGACACAGACACAAAGTGGCTTTGTTGGGTTTCACACCAGGACTGCAGTAAAGGCCAGCACCAGAAGAAGTTTGCACATGAAGTGCAATGAATGAGGGATATCTGAGGCAAAGAAAGTCAATAAACATTAACTGGAAGGGATAAGGACCAGTGAAAGCAGCCCTGGCTGGATGAATGTATTGGTGGAATATATTAAAGATAATTGAAACATCCAGACACAAAGAAGTGAAAGCTGGATGCTGGTTATACTTCCTGGCTGTATGATGGTAAAGTGATCAGGAAAATTGAGACAACTTAGCAAGAAAGTCTTGAAAAAGAGGGAATTGTAGCAAAGTGAAAATGAAACTTAAAATGATGGGTTAAAAATGGCTAGTAAGCATTTGAAAGCAAGTACAAAAAAATAGGAAAGAGCCGGTACATCTCGCAGCACGAGAGAGGTAGAGGGAATGCTACAGCAGCAGTTGTTACAGACAGATGGCAAGTTAAGTTAAATCAAGCAATGGTTTCTCTGGGCTCAAACCAGAGTGTGTCTGCACTGTGCAAAGAGGGTTTGCTTATGGACTGTCCCAAGGAGCACTGGGACCCACTTGAATTAAAGCTGCACACAGGTACTTGTGACAGGCAGTGTGAGCTTAAGTCTGTCCCCTCTGATTTATTACTCTTCCTCTCAAACTGTACCTCCCAAACTGAGATTCTGTATGGATTTCCACAGCAACCTAGAATTTAGGAGTACATGTGGTGACTGAGAGCAGTCCGGGGATCCCAATTTCATGCACTCAGGCCATACAGTTTCTTTTCATGAAAAGAAAACTTTGGGAAGTGTTTAAAAAGTTGCATTTGAAAAATTTTGTCTTACAGGGCATTTCAAAAGACTGTTGGGAGGTGTAGCTAAAGGAATTCTGGATATGATTTGACTGCTTTAGTCTGCTTCCTTGGGAGCGGGTTCCCCGCTGCCTGGCATTCCATAAGGCGTGGAGAATTCCCAGATGTATTCCTGCTGTTGTCTGACCTGCCAAAACCTTTCTATACCGATAATGTACAATCCAAACCCCAGTGATCCTTGTCAAGAGGGTTGGTGCTGGTGATGGACTAGCTGGGCCTCCTTCCCAGGGACCCTCCAACAGAATTCTTTCCAGAGCAATAGTGCAGGTGTCCTTTATCACATCCTTCTGCAGGGACAGTATAAATGGGCTGGAGTTGCTCTTTGACAAATTTCTTTTTTTCCTCTAAGGAGCAATACAGGGGTATGGTTGGGTTTTTTCACTGTGAAAGTGAAAATTTCACTCCCCTGTGTAGTGACACACAGAGCTGCAGCTTCAAAGAACATTATTTCACTTTCCTTTCCTGCTTTGCCTTTCTGGCACAAGAAATCCTTGTTTGTAAAATGCTGTGAGCCTTCAAAGTGAATTGTCTTGGAACTGATTTTCCATATTTACCTGAATTCTCACAGAAACCGACCTCCAAATGTAGCACAGGTAGTAAATCTGTAATATCACCCCAAGGCATTTCTTTGCCTTGGCATTGTAACGTGGATCCTAAAAACTCGGTAACATAAGTTATTCAGTATTAGCAAAGCCTCAGAAATACATACAACAGCATGTACCGTAACCTCTAGATTAGAATCCTGGTTTTCACCCAGTTATTAAGGTGAGGGATTTCTCCTATGCACTACCAAGGGTCATTAAAATCTCTTTCCCACTTGTCTCTGCTGTGGAGATTCATTTGAAAATACCTTGATGACTCTTATCCACAAAAGCTTCCTATCCATCCATATATGAATCACTTTGAAAAGAGCCACATTTCTCATAGCAACCAAAGAATCAGTCCTAGCAACAAGACAAGCTGCAGAATTTTGTTTTCACATAGTTACTTGTGGACAGTACGTTCTGCTTTCCCCTGGCATTGCTCTTGCAGTGTTGACTTAGTAAAGGGTAAGAAATGGTACAAATCAGACTCTTGCTCATAGCAAAGACATCGCTTTCAGGGCAATTTATGATCTCTCTGCCTTTGATGTTATATTTCAGGAGCCAGTGCAAGAGTACTGACTGCTGGCAAGTTCAGAATTTCAATTTTTGCCTTGACAGAACTACTACAAAGAAATGTGTGAGGGAAGCTGACAGTTCCCAAAATCTTGACTTCCCCCCGCCCCCCCAGGAAAGGAAACCATGGTGGAGAATCAAAGAACAAGTTCTAAAGGCCAACATCTCTGCCTCTCTTAGCATCTGTTCATGTTGAGAACAGTTAGAAAGGCTGCACAGAAGGTGACTCTGTAATGTGTATATATATATATATCTCCTCTATTTTCCTTGCAAGGATAATTTTGGGAGAAATATTACAGAGAGAAACTTGGAACATCAATGCAATTGCCATGTTGGTTATTACCTGGTCTTGATTTCTTTACAAGAGTTTTAGGGGAGCTCCCTGAAGAAGCAATGCTAAGATGACATTTATAAACAGGGCAGTGTTGGAGCAGTTCCATCTCTCAATCCCACTTCTGTGTAAGGAAACGAGTTCCCATATGTGTTTTGATCCTCTGAAGAAGTTCCAGGTGCAAGGGGCAATAGTAACTGCACTCAACTCTCATCCATGTTCCTTCCCTGTCCCCTGTGCAGGGGCTGGTGGTGTCCTGCGGGCTGCTTTGATTCCCTCACTGGTCCTGAAGTTGAAGACAGAGTTGGATGAGATCCAGGAGCTCATCCTTGAGACACTCTCCAACTGTCTCCGTGTGGAGGTTTCTGAAGCTCTGGCAGCTGGTGCTGTTACTGTGCTGAAGGAAAGGCTCTCACACCCCTCCACTGCCATCAGAAGCAAAGCAGCCTGGGTCCTCTTAGAAATCAGGTAAACAAACCTCTCTAAGGCTTAAGTCCAAGAAAGAACTAATTCCAGGAGTAAATAAATGCCATTCATTTACAGCTGTGTTCCACTACACACTGAAGCTGCCACATTCCACACGTAAAGCACAATCAGCCTGAATGCACGCATGGGTAAAACAAAATGGGACACATGGGGCTTAAAAAATTCCTAACTGCTATAAATCACTGAAGAAAGCAGATGCTGATCAGTCATTCATTCTCCTTCTGTTTGTTTTCAGTATCGGCAGTAGAATCAGGGGTTTTTTTCCTGGTACAGCACTGCTAGGAAAAAATTCTTGCATGAAAAATCTTGTATGAAACAGGATTCTGACCACTATGGGGTAGGGAGGATCTCCCTTGTATTTTTGAAAAGTGGTCTCTCAGAAAATTAGAGGTCCTTGGAAACTTTCACTGTGATTGAAGACAGAAATAGTTTTCTGCCACAGGCTGCTACATACATCAGAAATTGATCAGAGAAAGCAATCTTTCCATTAAATTTGCGTATCAGAGAATGGATGAAAGAATAACTTAAGTCCACCGTACTGCAATCAGAAAATATAATAAGGGTTCAACAAATGTCTAGTTTTAAAAGGTCAGCAGATGATGTAGTTTACATATCAGCTGGCACTACACATTTCCACATGTCCTATAATCAAGAGAGGTCTTAGAGGAAAAGAGTATAATTAACGTGAGTCATAGAAAGAAAGCAAAATGCAACTGAAATATGGACATGAGCTATGTTCTAGGTCCCTGCAGTGGCTGGGCCACATTAAATATTCTCCTCATTAGAGAGGCTGGAAAGAGAGAGAAAAGTGATCTAGGAGAAGAATTTACTTCAGCCCTCTGATTTAGCGGGTTTTTAAATCTCCAGAGGCTTCACCAGCCAGGTTTGTAACTCGGTTGCAATTAGCACTAGCAACACCCTTATTCCTACATCCTGTTACATGCACCTACCCATCAGTGTCCACTGTACCACAGAAAGCTTTTTAAAAATCCAGATATCACCTAAAAATAACCTAAATTATCATGAAGCTTGTCCAGTCAGGTCAGCGTGGGCTCCTCCAGCCCGCAGCAGCAGGTGTGCTCAGCAGGCACAGGCAGGACGGTCCCTGCGGGGGAGCACCGAGGGTGTGACGGCGCTGCTGGCACCGGGGCGGGCTCAGGGGCACACGGGGCTGCACGGGCAGCAGGCACGGATCGAGGAAACAACTTCACCATCTTCTCTGCACAGTTCTCATGCTGAGGGGAAAATCGCGGTGTGCAAAGAAGAGGTGATTCCTGTGCTGGTGAGCCTGCTGGAAGACGCGCAGCCCGAAGTTCAAGCTAGCTCGACAGGAGCGCTGATGTTTGCTCTTGTTAAGCCTCAGGGTGAGAGACAGGGGCATTTCTTTTGGGGTACCTCTGGAAATCCAATTCTAAGGCAACTAAGTAACAAAGCATTTGCCCCCTGCCAAGCCCTCAGTTTCTGACAGATTTAATGCTCGTCAAGAAACTCTAAGATTGGGACATTTCTTTATAACTGTCGGAAGCAACTGTTGTTGCTCCCTCACAGTGCCTAGGGGGGGACAGGATATTTCACATTTCATTCCCCCAAGTAGGTCAAGAAGTTATTTATCTACCTCACCTGTATCATTTCCCTCCAGAGGGGGAACATTTTCCATTCAAGTCCAGACCGCACAGAGATCCACAAAGCTGGAGCTCCACAAACCTGGAGCTCCACTGAATCAGCGCTACTCTCTGGAAATATTCTGGGATTAGAGGCAGCTCCTCTCTCACAGCTGGGAGAGCAATGAATATTAATAAGGTCTGTAGCTCTCCCAAGTAACTTACATGGCACAGAAAATACTAACTGCTAAATTTCCAGTGTGATGAATGAGTAATTAGACATAAAAGACTCAATAACAGCAGTTGTGTTCCAGTCCTCCTATGCAAACCTTCCTCGGGCTTCCAAAGACAACTCAGGAGTGGATCTCGGTCTTTGAAGAGTTTTTAAAAATGAAAGGCTGGCAGATGTTCTTAAGGGCATCTACCACGCTCCGCTCCTCCTCCCCCCGCTCCAAAACATAGGTTATTTTATCGTTGGTGCCTGGTATATTTTTAGATAATTTGTTGCAAATGAAATACTAATGTGCAAGGCAGATAAAGTTAACCATGAAGGACCTTTTTCCTTAAAAATAAACAGCTGGGAGCCAACCTTGGTCTCTGAAAGGAGAGCACGTTGTGCCTCTGTGCACTGCACCTCCAGGGCTGTTCGGAGCTGTAGCCGGGCAGGGAATGGAACGTTGTCAGTCCAAAAGAGCGATGATCAGATGTCATAACACATTTCAAAGCCGCTTTATTTCCCCACAGGGAGGTCCTCAGCCATGGGTGCTGAAGCCCTTCCACCTTTAGTGAGGCTGGTTGCTGAGGAAACCAGCAAAGCGCGTTTGAATGCGATCAAAACCCTCACCCTGCTGGCGGAGCTGCCAGAGGGCCGCCAGGCGCTGCTGCTTCACAGGGACACATTTCAGCGCTGTCTGGAGGATCCCAGCGAGGCCGTGCAAAGAGCTGCCGACATCGCCATCTCCGTGATCGACTGGAAACCCTTCTGCAGCCGAGATCTTTTCTAGAGATCTATTGCCCTCTGTTGTTGTCTGGCTGTAAAAGGTACGCGGTTACATGAGACCTTCAACACCACAACTCTAGTCCTCACTTATTCTGGATCAGTTCCTCCTGGAAAGTTATTTGACAACAGTTTCACATCTATATCGCAGGTCCCACACAGAGAAATGGAGAAGAAAACTTAGGAAGTGTGGAGTTCTCCACTAGGAGTTACTGCCCGAGTTACCAAGATTTTCCTGTGATACGAGACACCAACCCTTTTTGTTTTCTTCATGATGTTCTCTCCTTTTGATTTTTTTAAACCTCAGCCTTTCAAACACTAATCGATAATTAATTATATTAGAAAGGTTCACAATTAGCTCCTCCAGCAGTCTTGTCCATACTGACAAATTGATCTAACAACAGGAATTTACATGAATTTTTCTGCAAACATTTGTGACACAGGATTAAGACCAAAGTCAGAAAACCTTTACCAGGGTAGCCCTCGGTAAAGATGTGTTGGGGACTCTCCAACAGGAGAGGTCTCTGGTCCCTAACTGGAATTGCTTGTAATAGGGAACAAAAGCACCTCGGGGTTTGAGCTGAAGGGCAGTGGAAGTGGTGGGAAGTTTCAGCAGCATTTTCTTCACTGACAGTTCAAGGCTGGTCACTACAGACATTTCTTTCTGCAGTTACCAAAGGGTAATTTAAAAGGCTTCAGCAGGAGGCCTGGGCAAAGAAATAACACAAATGAGCAGGACAGCCCTGGCCATTCTCAGCCACCAAGGGAGATGGGACAGAGCGGCTGGCACAGCCTCACAGCAAGTCCCGTTTGTTTTCACCTGGGTTTTGTTCTCACATGGGAGTTTTGTATCCAGAATTGTAGTTACAAAGAAGCTGCATCAGGTCTGTAAAAGGGATTATTTGTCAGGGCTGCTTTTCCATTCCAACCCACGGTCACACTGCAAACTGCATTACTCTTACACACTGTATAAACTCTTCCTGTAGGAGTGATTACAGTTAAAATGTTTCTCTTCCACAATGTAACCAAAGGGTAAATTTCCTCTCCTATAAAGATGTGATTCAAAAGTATTGAGTCAGTTGGATTCATTCCCTCCAGGCAGGATCTTGGAGGAACTCTGCCTTTTAAACACATAAGGCACTGGTGTGTAATACATATTGGTGCCAGAGTGCATCCAACTCAATAAGAGAAGCCAGGCAGCTTTAATAACCTGCTAAAGGACTAGAGCAGCACAGTGTGGGCTCAGCTGCTCTTACAGGAAAATCTGGTTATAATCATCATTTTAGCCCAGGCCCAACCTCGTCACAGCCTTCCCTAGTAATCCAGGTATCACCCTTCAGTGAGTTCCCAAAATAATTAGCTTGTTCAGATGCAGAAATAAGAGCATCCACACTGAACTGCTCTGACTAGAAATAATTTAATTGGACCTTAAGTTCTGCATTCCAAGTAATTGCCTGATCGATGCTTTAAGGACAATATAAACTGCTCCCAAAAAAGCCTCTACATGGATCAGTGTTCTCATCTTACCCACACAGTACAGAAATGGAACAGAGCCTCAGGTGAACTCTGAGATATGGACACTGCTCCTCCCACGTGTCAGCTTTTGTGTCAGCAGCTCTTTGGCACTGTTACACCTGAGAACACGAAACCATCACACTCCAAACATGACAGGAACTCCCTTGGGCTGTACTGACCACATGCTGCCTCTGCAAATGCCAGAATTTAAAGTCTTTATACAGAAGATCCATGAACCACTGTTAGTTGGTGTTTTCTACTTACAGAGCTGCATTATTGACAGAAAGGTTGCAGATACAATAACCAAAAGTCACATGCTGTGCTGAGGGTTAATTCCCTGCTTTGGGATGAGAGACAAGAGTCCCCATTTCATGAGGCTGGGAATTAATTAGCACTGCAGGTGTCAGTAAAACAATTGGCTGGATCAAAGGAACAGCTGATGAACACTTTCCCTGGACTGACTTAGCTTTCAGTCAGGAACACTCCATAACAAAGCTGACACATACATGGTCACAAAAATGCTGAGGATCTTTTTGAATCACTTCATACACATTATAAATACTTAAATGAACATCTCAGGATCTGGCACCTCCCACCCTAATTAAACTCACCATTTCAAAGGAAATGCTGTGTGTACAGCAAGTCTCTGGTTTTAGCACTGTGCCTTCCTCTGTGCTCCAATGGCTTTAGCACCAAGGCAGATTTTTAACATCAATGAAATCAATTTGCCTCTTTAGCTTGAAGCCAACAGTTATTAAGGCCCAGATATAATTAATGTGGTCCCGAGTCAATACTGGAATTAATGCAGTTACGCTCTACACAGATTGAGTTTTCAAACCAGTTGCCCAACAATCCTCAGCAACACCAGAGAACAAGACAGCTGCGTCCATGGGAAACAAGAGCTCCCTGTGGAGTCCTGTGTCCTACCCAGGCAGAGGTCACATTGAATTTTTTCCAACAGTTTCCAGAAGGTTAAGAATGTTATAGCTCTTTGTTCTTGCAACTACAGACTCATTTCCCCTGTCCCTATACACTTTCAGAAGGCCAAGGAGTGGAAATCTTTCTGTCCTGTCTGGAAAATGGCAGCTTTTAATTCCATCTTTTCATGTTTCAAAGCAGGGAGTATATTTGCTTCCCACGATTACCTGTGCTATTAAATAAATAAATAAATAGATAAATAAATAAATAAATAAATATAAAAATGATGTAGTGAGAGATTTGTCTAAGGACAAAATAGTCTGGGAAAGTCAGATTTGGCTAATGACATTAAAACAGAAAGGCAGAGACAGCTACAAAGCTAATATGCTCAAAGCACAGGACCTATTTTTAGCAAGACAAAGTTTGCCATTTGAATGAATAAAACCCATTCTAATAATTTGGTTTAGCATACTTTGCATATAAGCTACATTTTTAAAGTTATAGGCTTCAATACTGTAAAAAAAAATGCTGAACAGAGGGGCAAGAAACTCATACCTCAGCTTGAAGCTCTTGCAGGTACCTCCAGAAAAGTAGAGGAGGTGCTGATCCAGGCAGGCACAGCTGCCCTGGCCTCAACTCTGCCAGGTGGGGAGAGGGGGAGCTCAGGAACTCCAGGGGAATTATTCTTTCTCACAGCTGCCCATGGTAGATGGCAAGAAGGAATGTTCTTCAGGAGGCACAAAAAAGGCAACCTATTTTATCAATAATAAGGATGGTAACTTGAGGCACTGCTTATACTGTCTTGCATCAGAGCAACTGGTTGAAATTGGAGTGAGTGAAGTTTTGTTCTGTCCTTTAGGTTCTCCAGCACAGGCCCATGAAAATACACACTCCATGAGAAAATGCCACGAATCACCAAAAGAAACCAGGGATTTTTTGCATTTCTCATCTCTTTCAGCAGTGTATTGCCTGCTGTTATAAATCTAGGTCTATGGATCCTCAAGTCAGCACAAGGGAAGGGCTGTGATTGCTGCTCCCTTCCCTCTCTGCCCCTCAGAGAACACTGCAATGCAGGGCACACACACCTGCAGCTGGCACATAAAACACTAAACAAATTAAAGCACCCAGCAGCTTTCCTGAGAGCAGCTTTGCTGTCACCCCACAGCCTGTCCCCAGAAATGGCAGCTCTAAACCCTCTGGCTCAACACTTCAAACCAAGGAGCTCAAGTGCCCTTCAAATACAATGAAATATATGGATTTATTGCTTACCTTGGCTCTTCATTTTTGTGTTGGCTTTTACTTAATTGGTTTTGCTAATTAAGGAAGGTCAGGGAGCTGAGTCCCCTGGCAATAGAAAGATTGGGCTCCAATCACCACAATCACCTGCACCTGAGGAGCTCAGCCTTGTGCCATGGCCTAATTCACCACGGCCAGACACTGCTTCAACCCAAACCATGAATACTGCAGATTTGTTCCAAAGTCCCAGACCTTCCTTCCCCTGCCATTTCAGTGCATGAGGTTTTCAATAACGAAATGGGAATAGACCCAAATCCTGAGTTCTAAGAACAGGGTGTTCTCGTCATCATTAATACTAAACATTTTTGAGATATTTGGATATATTTTTGTGGTTGATACAGACAAATGAAGTGAACAGTGATAACCCTTTTTCAGGATTTTTCCTAAGAGCTACGTAGTATTTCTTAAATGGAAGATTTTGTTTAGTGTGTGTTCTTTACAGAGCACTCTCACAATTCGCTGACAGAGCTACTAAGTGCATACTTCATTTTATTCTGTTTTATTTATTTTATTACAATAATCCTAACTAAAGTCCACTAAAATAAGCTTTAACCATGTAACTTACCTGACAGGGTAAGCTGGAAGTCTCAAGATCCCCTGAAACAGAGCTTTGTTACGCTGTACATGCCATGCAGGTACTTTGTGCTGTGAGCCAGAGATTTATTTGATATTATACCAGAAGTATTTCAAATGTATGGTCAAGCACTGGGGAAAGGGTGTGCTCACAGTTCCCACCTCTACAGCATGACAATGCCCAGCACAGTGTAAGCTACTGCTTTTATCTGAGTGTCCCCAACAACAGCTCATGGACAGAGCTCCCCTGAAAACTGAAGAAAAGACATTTTCTTCCTTAAAATCATGAATGCAATAACGACCAACCTGAGCTGGCATTTAATGTTAGCTAAATGTTAAAATTTTATCAACTGTTCACAATATAAGGCTTTTTTCCTTTGAAATTCTACAAAATTACAGGAGTCAAGAGTAGCTGTCAAACTTTATGTAAACATTTGAGCTCTTCCCTCCACAACATCCACCTTCAGACCAGAATTAAATCAGGTTGCTGAGGGCATACAGGAATATCCCTGGGAAATTGTGGGTTAGATTTTCAGAACTCTCTAGTTCTGAGGAGTAAAATCATGCAATGATGCCTGATTAACCAGGAGATCATCCAGAGGCTGCTCAGACTTGTGTTACTTGTCTTTGTCCAAATAGCTTTATAATTTCACCGTGTTTTTGTAGCAAAGAATGATAAAGAGGGATCTGGGCAATCCTCAGTGATGTCTTCCTTGTTTGTTCTTCATCCATTTCTATTACTCACAGCCAAAACCCAGACACCAAATGAAGTTTCTCTGTCTTCCATCATATTATATAAAAAAAACATCACTCTGTGGACAGCAAATACTTCAAAATATACAATTAATTTAATACATACAAGTCTTCATAGTTCATTAAATACAATTAATTCCATGGTCTTTAAAATACTCTATCACTGTGTTAAGTATCAGGGAAAAAAGCTTTGCCCTGGTATTTCTGAAGTATTGAAGTTTTGTATTTCTGAAGTATTGAAGTTTGATCTGGCCCATGCAAAGGACCCTGCAGGGATTGTGCTGAAGAGCAGCAATTCTACTGAAGAGCAGCAATTCTGCTGGAATCCTGAGCATTTGGGGTTAGATCCAAATGAAGCAAAGATGCTGCCAGGAGATTCAGGAGTGGGAGAGGTGAAAGCCCAGGAGGCAGAGCAGTGTGCTGTGGCACATGCAGGCCTTGCTCTGCCTTCCCCTGCAGCTGCCAGCCCGGAGCAGCCTGTGGCAGAACCTCGGGATGCCCTGGGACAGCACAGTCCCACCAACGTGTGCAGAAAGGAACAGGGAACTGTGGCACTGCCTGACTGAGCAGCCAGCATCTTCTTTCTACACTTGATTCCCCAGGAAGCTGAATGGGATGAGAAGAAGATCTATCGCTTTTTGCTTTGAAGTGTTAAATCTGTCTTGTGTCCCCAGCTGGTACCAAACTTATCGAGTGGAGACAATCAGCCTGGTTTAGCTGATACCCCACAGCTGTGACTATCCTCCTTCCTGAACTGCTAACTCACGCTGCCATGCAGCAGGAATCCTATTTCTCGATGAAATCTTCAGAGGAGAGATTTACAGCTTTGCAGAGCAGCGGTACAGAGCCCTTCGATGTATTTGCAAAATGCATTCCAGCATTCCGATGCTGTGGGTGTTTCTCCACGGGCTGGTTTGAAGCACAGTCCATAGACAGAGCCAGTGCATTGACTCTAAGCCCTCAGTAAAGAGTCCTTGACACACCAGGGTGGGAATTGATCAGCAAGAAATAGATATATATACACACACATAAATATATATTTTAAATATATATAATATATATAGTGCATATACATAATGTATTACCTGTGTATATATAACATATGTATTTTGTATAAAAAGCTTCACATTCAAGTATAGGTATATATTAAAATAACAAGAGAGTGGGACCTTTGGAAGTTAACCTTAAACAAATAATCTGCTGTAAGCAAAATTCTTTTTAGGATCATCAAGACGTGTGTTCCCCAATTTGAAAACGCGATCAATTCAGAGGTTAGTGTTCCACTGACAACTGAGAAACACAACCCAACGGAAAGTGAGAAAAAGGAGGGAAAACTGAAAATGGAAAGTTATAGATAGTATCAAATCCATTGATATATACATAAATCCTTTACTTAAGATATCCCATGTTTGGAGGGACAAAAGCAATGTTTTAATTTGAGTTTATAACACAGTCCCTCAGTGGTTGTGGGGTTTTTGCAATCAAATTATCATAGCCAAAGGAAAAGGAAAATTGAATGATCAAAGGAGGGGTTGAAAATCAAAATACTGTTGTCAACCCTAAAAGACAGTCCACAAAACCTGATATGAAATATGGCTCACGCAGCCTTGTTCTGAACCTAAAATATGAAATGTATCATGAGCAGAGAGAATATTGGATGGAAATTCTGAACCTCAGTTAGTCCTGGATTGGTTCAATGTCTAAACAGAAATTCTCTCACTTGAAATCCCAGTGGCCTTCATCTTTAAATTGTTGAAATTACGATCACAGAATCAAGTGAGTAAATCACTCTGATGTTTGACAAATGTAGGTGATGAAAATACAATGTGTATCTAATTGTGTAAATCTACAAGCCATCATTTTTGCTTGAACAATGTTGTACAATTTCAGGACTGTGATCAGGAGGTTATGCAAAGAAGGCATGGCAAAACACAGCCACAGTCAAGAGGATGATGCCGTTGATATTCACGACGTTTCTCCACAGCGGCACTTCGCTGGTGTCCGTCAGTTTCCTCTTCAGTGCCTCCTCTTCCTCCTTGCTCAGTTTGGGGCCCTTCTGCTGGTCCAAGCCACAGAACCAGTTGTAAATCTTCCTACAGCATCCCGGCTCCTCCTGGTTTTCCTCATTAACTGGAAGGAATAACACTCTGGTCAGGAAAGGTGAGTACGGATCATGGCACACACTTGATCTCTGGGACTGAGGACATTCCCCTTCTGATTTATGGTCTCAATTCAGTGGAAGCGTTTTAGTACAAAACAGTACAAAAATCAAGTTAATACTGTGTTTTCACAGCTCACCTGGGAAAAGAGGGATTTTCTACGTGTTCTGTGGCAGATACTTGGGCCTTTTGCAGCCCAGAGACTTGGCCTGGTATTGGAGAAGCAAACTATGCTTCAAAGCTTAAACTCCAGTTTTTCCATGCTTTCTACACTCTTAATTGAAAGACAAATGAATTAATTTGAGGACACTGAAGACCTTGGGAGCAGAACCAAAAACCCAGTAGAGAGAGCAGGTGGGTTTGCAGTCTGCTTTCATGGTGCCTTCAATCCTGACCACAACCCACTGCTTCCAGGTGGATTCCCTCGAGTGCTGGAGTCACAGTTCTGCCAATGCACAGCACCTCTGACCTAGAGCATTGCCATTGGTTTAGTCCTAGAGCTGCCACCCAGCTACCAAGAAAGTAAGATTTTCTCCCTTCAAATCCACTTCACTTCTGGTTTACACTGAGCTTGAGAGATTGGTAAAGGCAGCTCATGAGCCATTTAAATTGGTGTGGGCTGAGGATTTGTTGTTGGGGGAGGGAGGAAGTCTTCGACTATCAAGCATGTTAATGTTCCCTCAGGAATGAAACAGGGATACTCAAATGCATAATAGAGTCTCTAGGTATTCAAGAGTTACCTGATTCATCATCTTTTTCATCAGCTCTGTCCTGCTCCTCATCTGCATCCAGATCGATCCGTTCTTCTTTGCTGTTCCGCAAGGACCAGCACAAGCGGTAAAGCTGCCACGGAACAAAGGGAGTTGAATTGATCATGGGCTCACTACACAGAGACCAAGCAGCCTGGCCAGCCCCTGAGCTGCTGTGACACCGCAGCATCCCAAACGGCTGGGATGTCTAAGGCTGCTGGGAGTCACTGAAGATCTGTGACAGGTAAATGAGGATCATTTCCTTTCTTTCTTACAAGAGCTGTATGCTGGGGGTGGCTGAAGTGTCGAGAGGTAACACACCAAGTACAAACTGGGGGTTTCATTGTGTTCTGTTTCTTGAGGAGCAGGACTGCAGTAATACTCACATGTACATCAGGAATGGGCTTGGTCATGAAAGAGACTGCCAGGATGACGATGGCAGAAACCCCAAAGAGGATCAGTGCAAAGTACAGGTAGTGAATGCCGCAGATGATGAAGGGGCAGTTGGAAGGGGCCCCACAGCTGCCATTTCCGTAGATAAACTCTGGGATCATCCTGCTGAGTCCAACCAGCAGCCCAAAGATTAGGCCCCAGAAGGCACCCTGCAGACATGAAGGGATCAAAATGAGTCATTTCAGGCATGGAAATAAACTCTGAGCTCTCAAACAGTTGCTGGAGGAAACATGGATGTAGTTATGTGTTACAATGGCTTTGGCGTGTGGGCTTTAACCCAGATGCTTTCAGTGACCTTATTTACAGCTCAGTGCATGAGTGCAGCTGAAAGGAGCAATGAACAGCTCTGAGATGTCAGGCACACCTCAGGACACCACATCCAGACCATTTCTCACTGTCCATCTGGCTCCACACAACTCTCTCCTTCTACAGGAAGGTTTCAGCCTTGGATTGCACACCCCAGGGGCTGTTCTCATACCTCTTTACCTTTGAGGGCTGAATCCCTGACAGCTCTGACACGAGCCAGTGTTGTGTCATCCTTGCTGAAATGTGTGTCTGGTTTACCTGCTAATGGCCCTAAGAGTAATTTCTTAATTCTCAGTTCTGTTGGTGGGTGCCTGCTGTACAGGCAGCCCAAAGTATAACAGACATGGAGGTATGTGTGGGCACAAACTGAAATATGGGAAATTCTGTTTAAACAAAATTTTTTGTTTGTTTTACTGTAAAAGTGCTTGATCATTGGAACAGGTTGCATACAGACATTCTGGAGTCACTACTCCTGGGGATATTCAAACCCCAACTGGACAGGATAGGTAAGAGGTGATTTGTTTGATAAAGCAGCTTGGTGGCCAATATCCTAAATGATAACTTTGAAATATGTGTCCATAGATTATCCATTTAACACACTTCTTGGCAAAGCGATAGGCAACCTAAGCTTCAGAGCTATCTATGAATTCCTAGGTGACTGTTTATCTATCAGACTATGAAAGAACTTTTCCAAACTCCTCTCTGAAAGCTCAGGCTTTGGGGTACGGAGACACAAAATCCCTGGGCTATGCTGGGATTAAAATAAACAGGAAAAAGTTGCTCAAAACAAAAAAAACCCCCAGCTCTCCCAATTCCTAAAGGAACATGCAGCATACCTGTTTCCTAATTTGCACTTACCTGCTCATTGACACGCTTGCAGAAGATAGCAAGCAGGAAAACAGCAGCAATGGGAGGTCCCAGGAAGCTGGTAACAGACTGAATATAGTCAAAGAGCTGCCCACTCTGAGCTGACTGCACCACAGGAACCCAGGCAATGCTGACGCCAATTAAGAGTAACATAAATGCCCTGTAAACATAGCCAGATATTCAATTAGCCATCTGCTTAGAAGTATCTATGATCCATCAGAAAGAAAAAAGCCCAGCAATTATTCAATAATTTACATGTTCATTTTGTATTTCAACTAGTGAAATCAATTATAATGGCAAATTAGCACTGAGCAAACAAAAGAAATCCAAGTTGGGTATCGTGTATGTCAAATATCCATCAGCACATGGTTAAATACGCAATCAAAACACAGAAAATCACTTTTCTCCTGTGGTTGTTATGTCCAGAGACAAATCAATAGCAGATGAGCCAGAACCAGTTCATTGATGCTGCAGCCTGGTGCAGCACGGAGCCCAGGAAGGTAATTTAAAAGCTTTTCCTTCCAACAGCAGTGGGGAGCAGTGAGAATTAGCTTGGCTGCTTCGTGCACACTGTCTGTTCCTCCGGGAGCACGGCGTGCTTTCCCCAAAGGAGCGCCGGGACGGGACGGCTGCTCCGGCCACAGGAGGCCACTGCAGCTCTGCCAGGCTCTGCCAGGCTCCAGCCGCGCTGGGGTTTTGGCAGGAGGCAGCCTGTGCCCGCGGGAAGCTCGGCCGCGCTCACCTGCCAGCCAGCATCAGCTCCTTCTCGGATGGCCGGGTCCGAAATTTGGTGTAAATGTCCATCGTGAACAGAGTGCTGGCGCTGTTAAAAATGGATGTCAGGGAGCTCATGAGGGAGGCCAGCATGACTGACAGCATCAGACCCCGCAGCCCTGGAACACAGAGATGGGAACGGGGATGAGCATTCCGTGGAGAGACCCAGAACCTGGCACCAGGTGTTTGTTCAGCCCTTTCCGTCAGCCAGCTCGGAGCACGTTTATGTGCCTGACATAAAATCTGCCTGACGTTCCCTTGCTGGGCAAGCAGAGCTTGGAAAAAGTTATTTACAGCAGCGCCAGGGAAACTCTTGAGCTTTTAGCACATAGGTACTTCTTTAGTGAATGCTGCCTGATTAAATTAAAAAGAAAATAATATTAAGCAGACTTTTCCCAGCAGTTATAAAAATAATTCCTGTTGTATGCAGGAGAGTGCTCACTTGCTTGTAGTATATTTGTGAACAGGGTATTTGCCAAAAAAACCCAAGTTTTTTTTACTGCCTGAAAACCAGAGCAAGCCACTTTTCCAGGTGGTCTGGTCTGGTCACAGAGCATGGGCAAGTACTGCAGGATTTTAACAACAGTTGTCAAAGGATGGGGACGGTACCAAAGCTATCATGGTAGTGCAATGGTCTCTGTAACACCGTAACCTGGCTTTTTTTGTCTTATGAGCCAGCACCCACCTCTGTGGGGTTGGCAGGAGGACTGCAGGAACAGTCCTCCAGCTCAGAGATCCTGGCAGAGTTCTTTATAAATCATTGGCCAAGCAGGTTATTTTTTACCTTCACAAAGAGGGAGTTCGTTTACCATTTCAGCACCCAGTATTTGCCAGCTGAGAGCTGACATTGTCAGTGTGGAGCTATTCTGCACCTACAGCCAATACAGACAAACCCCTTTGGTTAACAGTACATAATTCTAGCAAGAATTTTGGAACTAAATATGGATCTTGGACTCCCTCTATCACTTGTTTTTACAGTCTGCCTTTCCTAAAACAAAGAAACAACAAACACAGAGAATGTCTTACCATTTGGCATAAGCTCCACTACCAGTTTTGGATAAGCAATGTTTGTACAGCCCACTGAGGTGCCACAGTATTGCTGACAGACTTCAGGCACAACACAAGCCACCACATCTGAGGAGAGGATAATGAGATGCTGAGACAAGGTCATATAAACAACAGATTGCTCTCCCAAATTAATAGAGCTTCTAGAATGTATCTCTGTGTTGAGACACCGGATTGACACGTTTGCTTTCATCCTTGCTTTGCTGGCAGGGAGGAAGGTGATTCTAAGCTTCTTTCCTTCTCTTCCTCTCTAAAATAATACTGACAAATGCTGCAGGTCAGAAGAAAATCAGCGCTCATTTGTCAGACCAGGCCTGAACGACAGGAGGAGACCAAGCAGAAAAACAAGCAGAGGAACACAAAGACCAATCCCTGCCTGAACCTCTCTGCCTGCTGCCAAACACAGCCAAATCTGCTGGTCAGGGAGATGGGAGAGTGACATTTCTGCCTGCTGCCAAACACAGCCAAATCTGCTGGTCAGGGAGATGGGAGAGTGACATTTCTGCCTGCTGCCAAACACAGCCAAATCTGCTGGTCAGGGAGATGGGAGAGTGACATTTCTGCCTGCTGCCAAACACAGCCAAATCTGCTGGTCAGGGAGATGGGAGAGTGACATTTCTGCCTGCTGCCAAACACAGCCAAATCTGCTGGTCAGGGAGATGGGAGAGTGACATTTCTGCCTGCTGCCAAACACAGCCAAATCTGCTGGTCAGGGAGATGGGAGAGTGACATTTCTGCCTGCTGCCAAACACAGCCAAATCTGCTGGTCAGGGAGATGGGAGAGTGACATTTCTGCCTGCTGCCAAACACAGCCAAATCTGCTGGTCAGGGAGATGGGAGAGTGACATTTCTGCCTGCTGCCCTTGGGGCTGCCCTGGCCCAAACCCTGCAGTCTGTGACTGGTGGCCCTGTCCCTCCAATGGCCAGCAGTGTCTGTCCTGGCCAGCATTGTCCACTCATTTGGTCAGAGTGGGGCTGTAACAAACAGACAGCTGGGGAAGGACGCTGTGGAATTTCTTTCCCCTAAAACAGACAGCAGTAGTATTAGCAGAAACCTGGGGTCAGGGAAAAGAGGAGGGCCTGTGGCTTCTAACAGTGCAGTTAGCTGAAGGTCCCTGGACTGTTTAGATGAGAAGATGAGAATCTAACAGGTATTTTGGAAGTGACAGAGAGATTGGCAATGAAAGGCAGGCAGGAAGAACTTTGCATTTCTGTATCCATATCATACCTGGGTACAAAATCCGGCTGATCATTCCAGGCATCACTATGATGAACATGGGCAGGAGTTTGAGGTACCCACACATGATACAGCCAGCCTTCACGTGGGACATGTTCTTGCCAGAGAGACATCTTTGGACAATAACCTGTCAATGACACATGACAGCTATAACATTTCCATAATCACACCATGCCATGTTCCACATACAAGGTACTTCTTAACTTCTGGGATAGCAAAAGAGCCTATTTAGCATTTCTGCCACTAGGGAAAATGAAAACAACATGAAAATCAAAGGATGTGTCTGAAATAAGTAAAGGAAATTACTTATCGAGTGCTGTTTGAGGCGTAAGACTTCTCTCACAAGAAGTTTTTAAAGCAGAGAGATTAAAATAAAAAGCCAAAGAAGAATAGAATATTTAACTGAGCAGTAAATACAATTATGTTGGAGGTTTTGTTAATTTGTTGAGAAATCTTGAAGATGTTCTTTCTCACAATTCAGGATGTAGATAGATCATTTGTTAGAGACACATTCACATGTGGCAGGTGCAGCAGCACAAGTTTTGTTACTCATGTCAGCGTGATCTGGTAGGGAGAGGTTTTAGAGAGAAGGAAGAATCTCCAGGCTGAAAGGTCAGACACATAAAGAACATCTCCCCAAGACTATACAAGCAAAGATGAAAGCTGCACATAGAGGAAACAAACTTGTCTTACTGAAAAGGAATCAAGACCCGGTCTAACAAGGGTCATTTGTTGCATGGTTTCCTAAGAAAGGTTCACAGCACAACCTCTCTGTGTTTTCACACAGTCACACACAAAAAATGAGAAGGGAGGCAGACATGGGATCTGCTGGGCAGAGGTGTGCAGGAAGATTTGAAAGAACACCCATTCCATTTCCTTACATGTGAGAGGTGTCTAGAAACCAGGAGCTGAAAAGTCACTGACCAGCGTTGAAATAAGAGCCAGTTCTGTGGCCCAGCTTTACATGACAGGGGAAGATCACACTGGAGCACGCAGTTCTGTGCTTGGCCTTTGCAAGGCACTGGGCTCCCACATTACCTGATCTGTGCACCAGTACCACATGGCAAGGATGCTCAGGCCAAAGACCACCCCTGGCCACGGCAGGTCCCCGCTGACGGGGTCCCGGAAGATGTGGAAGGAGTCCTCACGAGGAGTGTAGCACTCGGGAGCCACCACGTTGTCTCCAGAGGAGATGTTGGATGGAATGGCTTCCATGTACTTCTGCATGAAAGCCTCATACCCTCCTACTTCAGCAAATGCTGAAACATAGAAAATAAAAGTAGCAATAAGGATTTACTGAAATCTCAAACAGAGCTTGAGACCGTGAGGAGAAAAGCTTCCTTAACGTGGACGTAAAAATCCTGTCATGGCATGCTGTTTATTACCTTGCGCATTCACTTGTGCTTGGGAGGCAGAGTGACTCAGGGACTAAAGGGCTTTGGCAATATGCCTGACTTCTGGCAGCACGCCTGTTTTCTTCCCCAGTAAATACATACAGGAGCTGAAACCTCCTGGTTAAGGTAACAGTTTCACACTGCAGGATTCATTCCTGTGGCCACAGCAAGATTTGTGGCTGAACACTCTGGTTTAGTTCATCTGATTTACTTACCAAATCCCATGAGAATAAAGGATCCCACTACCATGATGAACGTTTGCAAGGTGTCTGTGTAAATCACAGCTGCAAGACCACCTGATGGCAGAGAAAAGTCAGGACAAATAAGTTAGCTCTGAGCAAATGTCTCAGTGGAAGTTATTTTTTTCCTTTTTTTCCCTTTTATCACCACCTCTGTCTTTCCAAGGCCACTGTAAATAACCCCCCTTTCAGGTTTTCATTTCTCCCTTTTTCTCTACTTTTCTCTTTCTTGTGGCTCCCCCAACATCTCTGATTTATCGCACTGCTCTGCAAACTCACCTGTGATGGTGTAAAGAGCAGTAATAGCAAGCAGGATAATTATGGCCACATAAAGATTCAGCCCTATGGCCAGCTGGATAAATACAGCTCCAGAGAATATGTCAGCCTAGAAAAGAAAAAATGATAGGTTCAGCAATGTTTAGGTTCATGATGACACGTTATACTTTCATGATGAGGGCACTGAAATACACAACTCTGCCTCTTGTAGTACTGCACACACAAATTAAAAAGAAAATAAAAGTTATTTTGTGCACCTGCCATGTTCCCTCAGAGCTGTGGGGTTTTTAATACCAGAGGTGTAACACTTCTCAGAGAATTCCCAGGCCTTTTTCAACAGGGTTGTTTTCTCTAGACAGTCACCTCACTGCTCAGTACTTAGGCACTAAGAGACAGATTCAAAACAAACTGCTTAAAACTGAGTGTGAGTTCCATTTGGGGCAGTGTGCAGGGCTGGTCTGTGTGACACCTCCAAGACACGGCACAGTTCTCTTCCTTCAGTGCCACCCCACAATTCTCTTTCCCTTTCCCGCTCACGGGTGGTGGAGCTTGTCTTGCTGGTTCAGGACAAACGGTGCATTTGCATTAAAGGCAAACATCTTATATGGTTTCTATTTTTAAGTTCCTGTTAGAAGAATTGACAACAGTTGGCTAAGAGACATTTAGCTCTTGCATAAGGAAGGGATTGTTCAGGTTTCAGAGTAACACTGGGATGTTAATCCCATTAAATCCGTTCCTGATTTAGAGATAATTGGCATCAATGTTATTTATACAAGTTTGCAATCAGAATAATCTGCCCCGGTGCACTGGTGATGCCTTACTGTAAATTACGCTTTCATTAGAGCTTGTTCCTGAGCGTGCAGCTCACGGGCTCCTCTGCAGCCCGGGCTCCCTCCTCCCTTGCACGCACACGCAGGGCTCTGCACAGGGATTCCCGTCCTCAGCTGACACCAGCTCCCGTGGGGTTCTCCCCCCGGAGCAAGGACACACAGCTGTGCCGAGCCCGGGGCCAGAGCTCCCACAGCAGCCCTGGGGGGCTCCAGGGCCGGCCAGAGCCGGGGGTCAGAGCCCAGCCCTGCGGGTCAGAGCCCAGCCCCGCTGCTGGCCCGGGGAGAGCAGGGCACGCACAACAGAGTGCTGCAGCCTGGGAGATGCCAGGGACAAAAACCATCTGCATTCCCGAGACGCTGAAACTCTGACTGCAGGGCAGGACCTCGCCCTGGTTTCTGCTGGAAAACGAGGAAAAGGCCGGAGCTCTGCAGCCCCACCGTGCCGGCAGCAGGCAGCTACTTCTGTGGAACAGGGAGTCACAGCAGAGGTCCCACTCCCAAAACTCTGCCTCAAGCAGATTTCTTAGAGGCTTTAGTTTGAACTGGCAACCAGGATCTTTAGCTCTTACCCCAGTGCCTGTCAGACCCTATTCTTTGCCCCATCTCTCTATGGTAATTTGTCTCCCATCTTTTCACACCACTAATCAGTCCATGTTCCACACCTTTCTTTTATTGTTCTTGGCTTTAGTTTAGCCTATGTATCATTAAATATTAACGATCCTAAAATGATTCCCACAAAGAAATGTATAGTTAATTATTGAACATTCTGATAAATGTATCAGCTTCTTCAAACTGCTGAGTTATCTTCAAGTTTCACTGCTCCTCCTCCCCAGTAAGATTATTGCCTTCCAATATTTCCTTGTTTCTCCATTCATACTCCTATATAGACAATCTTTATCTAATCTCTTATTAGAGTCACTCTTTTCTTTATGCTACAGGCTGTCTCTGCAAAGGCAGGGATCACAAAGGAACACCTGGCCAGACACGTGCTAGCTGAGTGTATCCTGTGGGTGTCAGAGCAGGGGCACCCACTCTTTAACCCCTGCACTCTGCACTCCTAGGAGAAGGTCTTCTCTTCCTCTTCCCCCTAACAAATCTATCCCCAGAGATTTCCTGCTGAAATTATGCACAATAAACAGAAAGAAAATGCTGTAACAGATTTAGAAATTCCAGTTTATGATTTCTGATTTCTTCAAAAACATTCAAACCTAAATTCCCTTTTGCCTTGTCAGAACTTAGTCTATCACTATCCATCAAGACTTCATTTTTACCAGACCATTTCCTTTGGCAAAGTGACCAATATCATCAACACTAGTGACTAAAAAGCCTCTACAAGCTGCTATGGGCACTACTCACAATGTGTGGCACACACAGGGAGCAGGTACAAGTGAGGCCCCTGTATGACAGAAGTGCTTTGGGCTCAAAAATCACATGTATCCTGATCCCAAGGATGAACTCCTTGCAGCATGTCTTTGTCTGTCAAGTGGCTGATTAGCCACAAAGCAAGGTAAGAAATCGAGAAAACCCACAGAAAATGCACAGGGAAAGAGAAATGGTGCAGACACTGCAGAGGTGTGCAAGGGGAATCTGATCCTCACACGGTGGTGGCACTGTGCCTGGAGGCCCAGCAGGAGTCACACAACCTGATAGGTGATACTGCTCCCTAGAAAGCATTGTTATAATATAAGTACACTACATAATATTTCAACACAGCAGGGAAGAAGCACATGCAGTAACAAACCCCAGAAGCAGGAGACACCGCTGTTCTGCAAGGATAAGGGGCAGTGAGAACCGCTGGGGTGTGATATCCCATCAGGGCAGGGAAGAGGCCCATCCTCCTCTATCAAACCTCAAGGAGCCCCAGAGACCACAAGGGAGCGTTTGCCACGGCAGCACCGAGGGAAGTAAAACACAACGGCTTCTCAGGTGGATGTGTTTGGATATCCAAGGTGTAGTGGGCAGGGAGGCCTGTGCTCCTCCCTGTGCTGGCACCTCTCCCCTCAGCACAGCTCCCTGCAGCCCAGCACGGAACAGCCCTTCCCATGTGGACATGGTGCTGCACAGCAAAACCTCCTCTGACATCCTCTGACAGCGCCTGAAACCTCCCAGGCCTGGCTGCTCTGCCTGAGCCGATCCAGAGTGAGGAAATCAGTCCTGGGCAGGCCCTGCCCACCCAAATGCAGCGACACGAGGCAGCAATGCACTCCTGTTTGTGCACTGCAGGAATCTCACTTGTGCAGGCACAGACACTGCCACAGCTGCTCGGGGCAGCTGGGGGAAACTAAAGGAATGCTTAGAGGAAATTAAGCACCGTATTTTTCCCCTGCATAGCACAGAGACCCAGCTCCGTGGCACTTCCCCACAAACACCCAGAATAAATGGGTTGATGGGAAGCTGGGATGGGCCAGTGGTGAGTGGGGCCCAGGTAACGTGCTGCTGCATGGATCCCTTGACTGTGGAGAGGGTGTTTGAGCCTCATGACCACACTGGAAGCTTAAATGCTGAACCTGGTTTTGCTGGAAACAGGACACTCCAACGGAAACAGTGAAAAATCCCATAATCAGAGCCTTAGGCATGGCACAGGCTGGAAATCAAAGGTGGATAGTAAATTCAGAACCTATGTAGCACCTTGATAGGCTCACTACTAACATGTGTTGCTGAAAAGGACTGTGAGTCACTGACCGGAGGAGTTTCTCTGCTGCTGGAACATCCAGAACTCTGTGTGGTACCCAGGAGTTCTGATTATGACAGCTGGGCACAACTACAGCAAACCTCCAATCCTTCTAAAATATACAGAATTCCAGCTCTGAGGCCAGCTCACACTACCAACCTGTTTAATTTATAACCTCTCTAAGGATCAGTTATCATGGTGTGAGAATGAGAGCAAAAGGCCAATCTTTTAGCTTAAATTGCACTATTATCACTCAACTCCCATTCAGAGGGCAAAGACTAATCTGCCATGACAACTTCTGCAAAACAACCGACTGAGGCATGCCTGAACTGTGGACTTCTTTAGAAGCTTGGTACCTTCAAGATATATGGAAAACACCAGCTCTTTTTACTACTCCACAGAAACACATCCATTTACTCAATAAACATTAACTTCATAGCACCTCAAAGTTTACACCAATCACTTGGAATCTCTCCTCTTCCCTCCTTCCAGCTCAGCTGTTACAATTTCCCTCATTTCCATTTTCCCACTCTTCAATTTTCTAATTGCTGTTATTCTTTTTTTATTCATAGTCCCCTTGCTCTTTTCCCTCATTTATATTTCTGATGGCATGTTCACCAGAGGATACTAAAACAGATAAATATGAAATCTAGGGACAAAAATTCCTGCCCTGGCTTTCACAGATCCCTATGATAACAGACCATAATACGATACAAGTTTCCCTCCATTCTGATTGTTGTCTAGAAGAGAGCAAATGTAAAAGTAAACCCTAAAACTCTAAAAAGAGGACAAAGCACAACAAGCATCAAGAGACACTGCCAGGAAAAAAACCCTCAGATTGCAGCCCAGAGTCTCACTGGATGGAATAAAGAAAACACAAAATCATACTTTTATAGTTGTTAATTCAGCCAAGAGCTCCAAACCTGATATGGCTGACCTGTTGTGAGAACAATATTGTAAAAGGGCACTGCTCTTCTTTAGATCAGTGTAGAATGGAGGAAATGCTGTAGAAGTTTCACTTACTGAGATCTTTGTGAAAATATACAGGATCAGGGAAAGGACTGACAGGTAGATCTGGATCCGCTTCCCTCCAAAACGCTTCCTCAGATACTCTGGCATTGTCACCACCTGTGAAAGTGGAGGAAGTTTTCGATAATGGGGAAAAGGCACAAATCAAATTAGAGGAAGATTTTTGGCACTCAGATACTGTGAGAGTGGAGCACAAAATTAGGGGAGCTGCAATTGCAGTTTCAAAGAAGAGCAGCTCCAGGAATCAAAGGAGAACAAGGAGAGAGCACCAAGTACTTCTCAGCTCAGGTCTTAGAACAGAGAATCCTCATTTTTCAAGTACACAGATATAATAAAGTGCTGTTCTGGCACACTGGGATCTCATGCCATTCAAAATGACTTTGCAATATTCCAGCCCTGAGCTGCAAACACGAGCAACAAAGCACAGTGGAGTGGTTTGACTTACCCCAGCTTTGATGTAGATGGGTACAAAAATCCATCCTAGAATCACCACAAATATCAGAGCCTGTAGCAAAGACAAGATCAGCTGAATTAGCCTCCTGTCTCTAGACAATGCTCCCAAAGACCATTTATCAGCCCCAACAGCAGCTAGAGAAAGTGAAATCACAAAAACCTGGGTGCTGCCGCGGTGTGGGGGAAGGAGGTTCTGCTCTGTCCTTTGATTTACAGTTGGAAATTTGGGGATAAAACCTTGGCTAAAATCCTCATCAGTTATAATGCAGCCTGGGTTTTATGCTAGCTGTCCCAAGGAAGCACGCATGCTTACGTATCTTCTACAAAACCAGCTGATCTCACTGGATTGCTCTCTAGTATTGGACCACAACTCCACCAGCGGCACCAGACTACCCCAGCTCTCTTCAGAGCAAGCCCAGGATTGTTGAATGTTTTACAACAACTTCATAGACTGTACGGGATGCACCACATGCAATTTATAAAATATTTGGCATTTTCATATTACAATTTAGTAATTTTGTGTATCCATGTGCATTCTGTGAACAACTGACCTTACTGTACAGCAGTGCCACAGCTTTCTGACTTAAATAGCTGGAATGCTCTCCAGTATAGCCTTGTACACATTTAAATCAACAAATACAAAACAAATTCCTGCCCTCAGAGCTGCACCCTGTATTTATTTCGTCCACAGGGCTTAGAGGGCTTTTAAACTGTATTTTTTAATTCCGCCCTTAGGTCAAAACTGTGAGATGGACAAGAAATACTGGGTCAGCTTCTGCTGTCATTCTGATACAAAAGAAAAATCATTTCAGTGGAACAGGGATACCCAAGGAGAACAACAGACAGTTTTGGTATTGCTTTCATTACTTCTGTTATGTCTGTTAACTGTCCCACTGTAAAGCGCCAACTCTGCAGTGTGTGTGCTCAAACAGCCGCAGACATCGCTGCCTCCCAACCAGCCGCTGCTGCACACTGTGTATTGGTGTTGGGCCAGCAGGAAGCTCCCAGGAGAGGAAGTGTTAGAGCTGTTTGAAGAAGGATATGGGCCCTAGAGATTTGTGTTCTGGTTTGATTTGCTTTCTGCTGCAAAAAGAAGGAGAATCAGGTCTGTCACAGGCCTGATATAATGAAAAAGAGGGAGCTGGCAGACTGCACATCTCCTAGAGCTCATTTTAAGCTTTGTCCTTTTCCTTAAACATTTATATCACAGCAGTACTTGATTATTTGCAACAACCATTTACTCGCTAAGGAACACAAGCCAAATCCCGCAGGGTGGGAGGATTCTTTCACTGCTCAGAAGCAAATATGAGGGAAGTATCGACCTCTGGAGGCTCATTCAACCCTTTGTGTCATGGCCTAATCCCTCCCCGAGGGTGAATTAGGCACAACAACGACATTGTCAGCCACAGCCACGGAGCCTGACAGCACAAGGAAATGGACTGCAGCGTTCACGGGGTGAGTCTGTGCTGCTGCAGCCCGCACTGATCCCCGTACTCCGGGCAGCTCGTGGAAAATCAGCTTGGGCATCTCTACCCTGTACTGGAACCATAAGCAAAACACGCGCGTAATTACAGGAAGGAAAAGGTAAAGAGGAAAAGATTTTTGGAATGCAGGTGCTCGTGAAGGATGTTCCAAATTCCTTACAGCCTGCGAAGAAATCAAAGCCCTTTCAATAATTTCTACATAGCAAAATACTGCAAAAACTACCATGGATTACAAACCTGATAAATTATTCCCAGCATCCTGCAGTCTGAAAATGTTCTTCGCAAATACTTTAAAAGTAATAAAAATATATGCACAGAGAAGAAAATCCACCAATTTTTTTGGTTCAAATATTCTCTAAAAAGCCTCAACCGACAAGTGTCATCTTTTTCCAGGGGCTTGGACAGGTTAAATACTAGGTTACATTGGCTCTTACTTGTCTGTGCAGAAAACAATCTTGTGTTGCCAAGCACAAGCTTTGACAGTCCTAAATTATTGGGCAATGTTATTTAGATTAAGCTCTGCAGAAAATCCAGATGTTTCAAGTACTTTCACTGACATTTATGCCACTTACATTCCACTCATATCCTCCGATGGCAATTCCTCCAGCTGCTGCTGTTCCTGCTATTCCCACAAAGTGCCCACTCCCAATGTTGCTGGCAAACAGAGAAGCACCAATCTGCAAAGAGAAAGAAACAAAAATTGGCTCTTGTGTTCATGGGAATTAAAAAAAAAACATCACCTTATTTGGCACATTGAACTCCTGCTTATCTGTGGTGGTGATGATGATGATGACTGACAACTCCCTTGATCACTTCCAGGCCTCACATTTATTGTTCTCACCTAAACCAGAGCCTCCAGCCATCACAACCACAACAGTGAGGGAGAATAGGATGTTCAATCAAATATCTTCCAGCTGAGTCAAAAAATGCATTACACTAGTACAGATCTAAAAATATTTGCAAAACTTGCCAAACTGACATTGGGATGATATCCAGGCAATCAGGGGAGAAGGCTGTGATCTTCCTGACCTTCCTTGTTCAAGGAAATGACAAGGGCATCCCCACTTGTCAAACCTGCACTCGGTGTTCCCTACTGCACAGCCTGTGCATCCAAACGTGTCATTGGTGAGAGCTGAACTTGGTTCACTTTTAGCCAAAACGTTGTTTGAATACCGAATTAAATTCTGAAAGCTGCATAGCAGGAATGACTGCTGAGAAAACACCTCTGGAAGCTACAAACAATAGCAAACCAAGGAGTGACATTTAAGAAGTGCTGGATCTTTAAGACCCCCCAAATATTGCACTGATCATACAAACAGAACAGTGGGAAGAACGTGGGAATTGATGAACAGGGAGAGATTAAAAAATGAAAGGTTCCTGTTGGTTTACAGACAGGCAGGAGCCTGTCACAAAGATCTAATTCTTAATCAAGTATCTTAGACAATAGAAAAGATGAAAAGGAATGAGCTTCATTTCCTCCAAACGAACACATGAAAGGCAGCAGAAATACCCAGCGATAATTTACTGGGTCAGGTACTGAAGGATGCAGGGTGAGAAGTGGAGCATGAAAATGAGGTTGGATTGGATTGAGTATTGTGGGCAGAGGACAAGGAAGATGGAGAAGTTTTTTTGGTTTTTTTTTCTTATGTTCTTATGTTCTCTGGAAGCTAAAAAAAAAAATCTGCCAACAAAAACCCAAAACAAGGTTAAAAAGAAAACCACATAGAAATCAGGCAAGGGAACTTCTGCTGACCTGTTCTAATGCTCTCATTTGAATCATGGAATATCCTGTGTTGGAAGGGACCACAAGGATCATTGAGTCCAACTGATTTGAACAGCAGCAAATATTCAGTCAATGTTTCTGGGAGCACAGGGACAATCAGCTGAGGTTTGGGGGGATGGAGGATTTCACAGAGCTCTACCTCTGCTGAGCAGATTTATTCTACAGAGCTATGCCATAGCCAGAAATGGCAACCAGGCTCTTCAACCCACAATGCTGAGCTCTATAACAAATAGATTATCCTCTCCCATTTTTCATTTGCAACACACAAATAAAATTCAGAGGGTTCCACTCTCTTTTCCAGGCTTACTTTTTCCTCTTTCCTCAGTTTGATCTTCTGATTTCTTCAAGTCTTTCTGCAGACAAACTGTTCTTTTGCTGTGACAGGAAATCTATGTCTCTAAGTTCACATGGGGTTTTTTTACACCATTTCTGAAAGTTAGTTGTGCCCTACGGAACTGTAACCAGTTTGTCATATGACATTTCTACAGGACTGATAAGTTTTGCAACAAACACTGGCAAACAAAAGACCTCTGTTTCTTCTAACCTCTTTGAGACAGCAACAGTTTTCCAGAAATGATAGTGAAGAAAAAAGTACCATTTATACCAAGCATTAGCACTGTTGCCCAATGCTCTCCTTGGAGATAAATAATTAAACTTAAATCTGGGTTACTAGAAATGCAATCACCAGAAAATATTAACCACATTAATCTCTGATTTTATTTAATATGTTCCCTCTCCTGTTTCAAAAGCTTAAAGGCATATTCAAGTAACAAAAGCAGCTAAAGCAGAACTTTGAGAACCGACAGACACAAGCTTTGGCTCAGTGTCTGAAAGCCCAGGACATACTGCAGGCAATGCTGCTGATGCTGTGTTCTCAAATTTATCTAAAATACCGTTGTATTGAAAGAAAAATACAAAACCAAACCGAACCAATGCAAAACTACCAGCATATTCAGGACCAGCACAAGGACAAAACAATGTGAATGCAGATCCCACGTTCACATCCTGCATTTTTTTCTCTGAATTAGGGAACATCCAGTGCAGCAGAACTTTAAGATCATCTACTAATAATGGATGCAATTTTAAAAATGAGTTTCAGTTATGTAGCTGGGAGGGGAGAACATGGCTTCATAGCCAGGAAAATGCAGGTTACCCTTAAATCTGCAGCATGGTCACAGCAAGAAGAGTGCTGACCAAACACCTTCACACCCCACGGGCTGCTGATGCCAGTGGGGAACGAGAGATTTCCCATCTGCTGTGTTTTAGGGGTGAGGGGAAAAGGCAGATGGGCTCTGGGACCGAGCTGCCTTGCTGAAGAACTTGCTGCTGGGGGATTTTTGTACTGGAAAGGCTGATTACTGGAATTCTTGATTTGCCATTGGTAGATGCTGCTGAACATCTTAAAAACTCTGGGCTGAAACTGGGAATGGCAGAGGGAAACAATCTTCTGGAAGTGTTAACTGTTCTCAGTGAATGTGTGAGTGAATTGACTTTAAAGACAGATCCAGGAGGGAAGGTGAAGAAGAAAGTTGGTTGAAAGGGACAAAAGCTGCTAAGAGGGAAAGAGGACGAAAAACCTGAACTAACCTGAGGCAAACGTGGAACATTACCTCTTTTAAAATATTTTAAGAGGTCAGGTCTTAACAAGAGCACTCTGTTCAGCAGAAGTACCACCGCCCTGAAACAGATGAAGATCACCGTGGTTTTCCTGTTACTCATTAACCGTTTCACCTGGCTCTTCTCATTGAGAGGAGGATGCAGTGACATCCCGGCCCTGGCCATTCCCAGCTGGATGGATGCACTCTGCAGGCCAGTGGCAGCTGCAGTGCCAGTGGCAGAATGCACAGCCTGTGGCTCCTCTCCCTGCCAGCACATCCCCCTGCCCCGTGCCCACGCTCCTGGAGGCATCATCTCGGTACCAAACCCTTTTCTGGATCCTTAGCCCCGTTGCAGAGGACAGCAGGGACTCCTCTCACCCAGGGCTCCTGAGAGGTCCCTGAGGAATCCTTGTTCCTCCTGGGTCACCTGCAGAAGCTGCTTCTCAAATCCCCTGACACATCTCTCATTCCTGCTCCTTGAGACTGTTCATGCTTTTCTTTAACAGCTCTTCCCTGCAACTTGTGACTTCACTCTGATGCAAAGGCATTATTTCTCCTGCCTGAGTTTTTTGGGATCACTCTTAGCCACTTGGAAAAAATCAGTACAATGCAATATTACTGCCACACTTCCAAGGCTCTGAGACCGAAAGCAGAAAGTGTGGGGTTTTATTCTTCTTTCCCAATTAATCTGAAAATTCTAGGAATTTCATTATTACCCCACTAAACCACATAAATCTATGCAATTCCCAGTGTACTGAGCAGGAGGGATGGGTGTACAATACTCATCAAAATGTCTGTGCTCCATCAAACCCACGGCTGCTGGAACAGCTCAGGCTCAGGGGGATCTGACACCTCCCCACTCTGCACTCAGAGACAGAAACACCTCCTGGTCAGCTGGAAATTCTCACAGATTCTGTAGAAATTAATTTCACTGAACTTTTAATTTTCTATCAGATCTTTTTACCTTAAAAACTATTGATTTAACACTTTTTTTTTTTTTTTTTTTTTTTTTTTTTTTTTTTGCGTGACACTTGACAAAATAATGTAATTTCTAATTCTGCTTTTCCTAAGAAAAGGAAACGCAAATCTTATTCACAGCAGAATTGTGGCTCCTGGTTCCTCATAGCAGTGTTCAGCAAGTGGGGAAAATCCTGAGACTATGCAAAACTTCTGTGGCTGCAAAGATCAGAGAAATCCTGCTCGTGGTCACTTCTGATGGCCACAAAGATAAGCTGTGCACAGCTGAAGCAAGAACCTGTTGGGTTTTTTTCCCCTAATTCTTATCTGTCTCACAAAGATCTAAATGTCCATGAGCAGAAACGAGCTGAGTTACATTTCTGTTGGGAGTGCCCTTGACCCTGCACCCTTCCTGCCTCCTGCTCAGTGAATCTTTCTAACAGAGCTGCCTTCAGCTGCCCAGATCTCTTTGTCCGATCACCATTCATGCCTCAGGAACT
This sequence comes from Hirundo rustica, assembly GCF_015227805.2. Classification (NCBI taxonomy): domain Eukaryota; kingdom Metazoa; phylum Chordata; class Aves; order Passeriformes; family Hirundinidae; genus Hirundo; species Hirundo rustica. Next base: position 11,055,998 of record NC_053466.1, on the reverse strand, counting down.
GAGGTGTAGAAGGTAACCCGTAATTTTGTGCAGACAGCTCTGTCTGCAGAACTACAGAACTCGAAGAAGAAAATTCAAAAGCATGAAAGCTTCAAAAATTTGGGGTTTTTTAATTGTGCACAAAGGGCTGTTAATCCTGTGAGAGTGGCTGCTGCCAAAGCTGACTGCTCTGCAGGAACACATCCTTCATGTCCTACAATGGCAGGAAGTATTTGGCTGAACCCAACTCCTTCATCTCGCAAAGGAAGCTGAAGCTGGCAAGGCCCATTGCTACAGAGCTGTCACTTGCCTTGAACTTCTCTGGGTCTTTTTTGGAAAAAAGCAGAGCTGGTGATGAGGATTTAAAGAGCCAGATGAGTCTTTGCTGAAGATATTTCCCTCAAAACCCAAGAGACCAAAACCAGTTTCTCGAAGATTCTTCTCTCAGTTTCTATAAAAAGACTGTGGAAAGGGCACAGCATTTCATCCCATTATGACTAACCAATGGCAGATTTCAGTTTGGGGTAACCTGTGAGAATGTTCTTATATACCTTTAATTACCCACTGGAACTACTGAGGTGGCTCAGCCACCGCACAAGGGCAGTGATGCCAGTGAAGTGACCTCTCACCTCAGCCAGAAAACTATCTCTGAGCTTGGTTCTGCAAAATGCTGAATAATTTTCTTGGATTCTGCTGAGGCAGAACAATCAGACCCAAAGCAGGACAGATTTGGCCCAGGATGTGTCTTGATCCAACTTTATCCGTTGAGAAATCAAATCACAATCACAGTTTGCCAGGGACGGACAAACATTCAAAACCCTTATTAAAAGTAGGAATAACCTCTGGCCCTGCATTACCAGGGTCTCCTGTAGGCTACCAAAGCACAGATATTATAAGGTTTAGGTGAACAGAATCCCTTTCCCAGCTTGTGAGTAAGAGATCCTAATACACTGCTAAAGAACCTCCTCCCCTGTAGGGTCAGAAAAGCCACTTGTGGGTGCCCTGCAGAGCATAGAATACAGACAACCACTGAAAAATACAATTCGTTTAGAGGAATTAAGTTTCTACCAATCTGTGGAAGGATATTTTTTCTTCATTTTGTTCTGTTCCAGAAAGCAATTACATGACAAGGGTCATTATCCTGAAATGGCAGGGGAGAAATCTGACAAACAAGAGTCCACTTGCAAAACAACTGCCCTCACCCTGAGTGTGGAAATGCACTGGGGCTCTCCAGAACTATTCCAGGTGAGCCCTGACTTGGCACAGGAGAGAAATCAAAGCACAAAAGTAAAACATCACACACAGCTTTAGCTGTTGCAGAACTGAGATCACATCTCTGACCAAACTTTCTATACTTTCATTGGTTTCCTCATGATTTCAGCCCGGTTTGCTCGGGGTGATGGACATCCCATCTACCTGCTAAGCTGTGGGAATTGCTGTTTTGGAATCTCTTTTTATCCAAGGCAAACTTTCCAGGGTGATGCTGCTGACACGGTGTTTAGTTTGTGGTTTGGGAGTGCTTGCTCTTTGTTTATTTTGAGTGATACGAGGAAGAATAGCAAGAAGGGTTTATTTTTATGGCCTGGGAAGACACTGCTGGCATTCCAAAGGGAAGGACTGAAGAGGAGATGTAGCACTGCACTGGGGACTAGCACTGTGTCCAGGCTGAGCTCCCAGAGCCTGGGAAGGAGAGAGGGGATCCCGCAGGAACTGTGGGGTGATCCCTTTGGCTTCCTCGGGGGAAGGGGAGCTTGCTGACTCTGTTGGGTCTGTGTTGGCAGAGGACTCTGTCAGATCCTCTCCCCCAAGTGTCAGGGGAATCATTCGGAGTTCTCAGTGCCACTGGAGCAAGACAGAACTTTTCCGCGGTGAGTCTTTGGTGCCTTGCTGCCTCCATCTCCATTTACATCTGCACAAAAGGGTATTCATATCCCCCTGACAGACAGACAGAATGGCACCGGGTTAAAACCAGCCCACTGATTAAAGTGACACTTAAGCAGAGTAATCTGATGGGGTTTTTTCTCTTCTCCCAGAACTATTGGTTTTATCTTAAAATAACCTAGAAACTTTCTCTTTCCTCAATCTTCCAAAGGAACCTGAATTTTCTTAGATCTACTGCATCAGCTGAAGAAACCATTTATTGTCATTGGCCTTTAATCCTTTCATGTCCTTAAAGAGGCTGGGCCAATGCCTTCTACAGGCAGAGAGCAGCTCTCTGAAGCGCAGGACTGAGAGGTCTGTAGGTATTTCTGCAGCCTGCCTCAAGAAAATTCCTAAATCTTAATGGGTACCAATATTTACTCTCACTCTTCTGGTCCTGTAACTGAATCAATGTGTGTGGAGTCTTGACTCCCAAACCTTAATGAAGTGTAGAAACGTTTTCTGAGACCGAATGCAAGATCAGGAGTGTTGAGGAATTGCTTTCAAACAAATGGAATCATGTAAAACACGATTCCACTTTCTGTATTCCAGTAATACAAAAAATGCAGGTTTGTCTAAATTTCCTGCTTTTCATATTAAAGAGAGTCTATGATCAGGAAGAAATAGATAATTGTTTCTAACATCATTTCTGCCAAAGACCTGATGGAATGGATGGCTGAGAACACTTTGTATCTACGACTCCTGTTCTCTACTTGGAAGATAATAGAGATCCACAGAAGACAATCAATGTAAGCCACAGCTAATCTTTAAATACATTTAAAATATATTTAACCAATAACATATCAGAACATTTCCAGGATTTTTCTCCTTGTACGGACCAGAACTTGTTACCAAAAGTAGAAATAGAGCAATAAAGAGGAAAAATTTCCAGTAAATTGATTCCTGTCTGTGATAACCTTAAAATGAGCCAGCTTCTTTTAGTGCAACAAAAAGAACAGAGACCAAATGTTGAAAAGATTTTAAGTGGGATGAAAGGCAAAGCCCTGGATTTGTCTGTACCAACGTTACCAATGTATTTATGCTCAAACAAGTCAATCACATCATCAGACAGCTCAGAGCTGAACACAACTTCCCCCAGCACCCTTCCCTGCCCACCCCGTGGCTTTGTTTGTGCAGTTTGCCCTGACAGCACAGCTGGAGGAGGAGCTGGATTTGCACCACACAACGAAGCCACCCCAGCCCCAGCAGTGTCACAGAGATGCTGGTGTGAGGGGCCTGGGCAGCGCCAGGGGTGCAGAGCACAGCTCTGTTCCTGCACACACAGCACACAGCACTCACCGGCCACCAAACCATGCTCCGGCCAGCCAGGAAAAACCCACCCACGGTGCCGCGGTTGGTGGAGTACATAGCCTGCAACAAAGGGAAAAAGAGAGTTTAAATCTTATTTCAAGTGTACTAGGCAAGCTCTACACGGGCTGAGGACAGCTAGATTGAAGGGATAATAAAACATGGCCAGGGCAAAGTGAAAGAAACAGAGTGGATAAATGAACAACCTCATGATTAACACAATAATACAATGGAAACATGATTATTTTATCTCGGTCTGCATTAGCCATTCAAGTTTCATTCCTTCACCTTTCATTATAGCGTGAAACACTAAATAAGATTAAATTTAACCAAGAAAAATTATCACTCCGGTTAAAAGCTCACATTAATTTTTCACTGGGGCCTTTGATTTCAGGCATCAAAATGGACGAGAAGGTGCAAGTTTATTAACATAAAATATGCAGCTTTTAACTCAATACCATCCTGCCCCTACAGGTATCTGTTTTGTTGTTGTGATATCAGCAATGTGCCTGATTGCCTCTGAAGTTCCAAAAGAAGAAGCCAGTTAAAATTTCCTTTTCACAAACTCCTGTTGTCTTTGTTAAGGTGTGGCCTTTAGAGGGAAGTTTCCTCCAATTTTTGTTAATGACCCTGAGCCATTCTTTACTGGATTTCCATTGTCTTCTCTGACGGACTTTGAACAGGTAAATAAAGAAAGAAGACCTGGGAAAAATAGCCATATATTTTCTTCCGATGCAGAAGAAAGGAAGTAAACACGATGGATTTACATTTAACTACACACAGCAATTGAGCAAGTATTTGTCCAATAACGATGTCATCACGGCTGGAAAGAAAAGGCTCCAGGAATTAACTCAGCACACAAAGGCTTGAGAAGCCAGAGATCAAACTTTTGTTGTCAGAGATCTTTAACATAAAGTTCAAGTGCAGCAACAGCAAGACTGTCGTGACAAGACCCAGCTCCCTCCTGCAAGGCAGCAAGGTGTTCTGGTGGACGGGGCTCCAGATTTTGGGGGTAGATTTTGGCCTCTACTCCTATGCTGAAGAGGCAAAGAAAAGGTTGTGTCCGTTTTGTGCAAACCCTAAATTTTTGGTGCCCTTCAAAATATTGCCAGGCTGTTAGAAAGGGGCCCTTGTTCTGAAGATGACTTTTCTGCACTGTGAAATGTTCCTGGGATGCTCCTGGAAAGCAGAGGATTCCCGAGGGACAATCCCTCCTCTCTACTCGTTAATGTTCGGGTACTCAGGTGACCAGGAGGGCTTGCCCCAGGGAAACCCGAATTCGGTCACATTCCCCTGTTCCCACCATTGTAGCAAAGTGCATCGGCCCATTCTCCCAAACGCTTCAGCTCTGAGGTCCCGGCGCTGGGCTGGGAGCTGCCTCTCCCCTGGCTCCCGGTGTTTCTCTCTCCCCTGGTTCCCGGTGTTTCCCTCTCCCCTGGCTCCCGGTGTTTCTCTCTCTCCTGGCTCCCGGTGTTTCTCTCCCCTGGCTCCCGGTGTTTCCCTCCCCTGGCTCCCGGTGTTTCTCTCTCCCCTGGCTCCCAGTGCCTCTCCCCTCTGGCTCCCGGTGTTTCTCTCTCCCCTGGCTCTCGGTGTTTCTCTCTCCCCTAGCTCCCGGTGCCTCTCTCCCCTGGCTCCCGGTATTTCTCTCTCCCCTGGCTCCCGGTGTTTCTCTCTCCCCTGGCTCCCGGTGTTTCTCTCCCCTGGCTCCCGGTGTTTCTCTCCCCTGGCTCCCGGTGTTTCTCTCCCCTGGCTCCCGGTGTTTCTCTCTCTCCTGGCTCCCGGTGTTTCTCTCTCCCCTGGTTCCCGGTGCTTCTCTCCTCTAGCTCCCGGTGCTCTCCCCCCTGGCTCCCGGTGCTCTCTGCCGTGTCCCCGCTCCGTTTTGCGCTCCGGGCTCCCCTGGCAGCGGTGCCGGCTGAGGGCAGGATGTCCCGCGGCCCCCGGCTCCAGCACAGAGGCGCTGCCAGCTCCTGCCCCGGAGCTGGTCCCGCTCGCGGGCACGATGGCTCCGCGCCCTGGAGCCACGGAACAGCCCCGGCAATGCTGCCCTCGATGGGCACCCGCAGCCTCGGCCGAGGCGGCTCTGCGGTCCCGTCCCGTCCCCGTCCCGGCGGCCACACCGCCCCCCCAGCCCGCACAGCCGTTGTGCCCTCCCTCCCCTGCCCACCCCTGCAAGTCCCTCTCCCCACTATTTCCTACGGCATCACCTCACAGCAGCGGCTCTCCCCGCGGCCCCAAAGCCCAGCTCCGGGGCCCGGCCTGTTTCTAGGAGGGACCCTGGCTGATCTGCCCCCATCGCATCCCTCGGAGCCGTCCCACACAAACCCCATCGCTCCCCCTGCCCCACTGGTTCCATCCCATTCCAAAGGGATGCCTCCCTTGGCCGCCCTAATCCCCTCTCATGTAAATAGATGCTCACATTTTGCCCACCATGCACTTGTTAACTATTCCAATTAAACATCAAAATCTTTATATAATTACACATTCTCACTTACTAAGCTATTTTGCCAAGACTCTATAATCTACCCGCTCATTAAGTAAAACCAAATAAAATCCCAACGTACCCATAGTCCCACTGCCAGAACTATCAAAAAGTAGAGGACGATAACAGAGATGTCCGCAGCATTGTTGATCTTTATGGTGGATTCCATCCTGGCTGCTTCTCTGGCTTTCTTCTTTCTCTCCTTATGTGCTTCTTGCAGAGTTCAGGTTAATGATAAACTGCTGTCATCACCTTCGTCTTATATAATATATAACTTCAGATTCACTTGTCTCCAATGGGACACAAGTTGAAACTGCTGCTTTTCCTTGGACAGCTCTTTCCCAAAGAGGGCTCCTCTGTCACAGGTGCTGCAGATTTCAGAGTTCAGTGTCCCTGCCAAAGGTGCTTGGGGTTTTAACATCCACGAGCAGATGTCTGAGGAATGACACGGAAAGGAGTGGCTTGGCTGCAATAAACCCGCATATTTACCTCTCTGTGGGTGAATGCTTTTTTTTTTTTTTTTTTTTTTAAGTGGCTGTACCTGTAAATCTAGTCATGGAAGATGTAGTTCTTTTAGTTGATGATGGTAAGCAATTATCTGTGAGGAGTGACCTGGCACCTGGGGAAAACCCAGGAGTCCAGGATCTGGGACACCCTCTGTGTCATCTCTCAACTCAGCAGCATTACCCAATGGAGAAACAAGTCTCTGGGCAGGAGAAAACTTGAATCTGCTTCCATCTCTCCCATGGGTACAGGTAAAGATGCATGCGAACACAAGACCTGGATCCAGGAGCTTACTGGGCTCAATTCCAGGCAGTTTAGACCATGGTGTTGGCTCTCTATTGTAGCTAATCTGTTTCACATTTGAGTAAGTTCAAAGTTCATCACAGCTTGGGTCTGCTCTCCCTTTATTTGCTCCTCTGAGTTCAGAATTAAGCTAAGCAAAGCAACTGGTCACAAAGATGTGGAACACGCTGGTTACAGACACATCCTCACAGCTCTGAGTAAGGAAACTTCCCCAAATGATGCCCGTGATCCTCTGTTGGAGCTAGCAGAGGTCAGAGAAATCCAGGGAATTTAGAACAATACATCCGGGTGCCAGCCACGTTTCTGGGCTCTGAGGATATCTGAGAGTCCCATCCCTGCTTGATATGAGGGAATCATTATCCATTTACAGCCTTTTGGGTGTAAAATGGGACCCTGAAGTTACACTGAGCAGAACAAGCAGTGCAGGACTCGGGAAGCACAGCAGGCCCGACTGATCCTGCAGGTGTTATTTCCTCGGAGATGAAATCGAGGGCTGGCACTCTGTTCATTGGCAATGATTTTTTTCCAGGTAAACTACCCTGTGGTAATTGCAGCTAATAAAAAGCACCAAAGAACCTATTATACAATGGGATTACTTACAAGAGTAAAATTTAAAAATCTCTCTATTGTTTGAGCAGCTGTACTCCTATAAAACTATCCCAAACACCTTCAGTTTGTCCTACATGACTGTGAAATGTTAGCTTTAAATCCAACAGAGAAAAAATTAACCCTGGAAGCTGCTGAGCATCCAAAATTCCCGTTAGTTTTGACCTTCCCTGCTGTGTATTTCAGTGGAAAATAAAAGACTTATTTACTAACCTTAATTATCAGGAAACAGTTTGCATAAGATAGGCTGCAGATGGCACTTCTTTACAGAGATTGACGCGTATTCCTCCAGGTCCTTGCAACTAACAAAACAAAAAGTTTGGTTTTCATTAATTCCATTTCTGTGTCAGTCTACAGAAGCAAGCAAAAGAAAACATTAGTCAGGAACTGATCTACTCTAACGAGCCTTTTGTTCCCACCCTGGGCTCTGCAGAGGAGAGCTCAGGGGCTGAGCAATGCTGTATCCTCTGTCCACAGTCCTAGTGTGGCCACCCCAACAAAATTCCAAGGTTTGAAACACTAATGGAGAATAAACGTCTAAAAAAAATAGTAATCACACAATTCCTATATTTATGTACAGTGGAAACAAACTTAATTGTGTTTTATTATTTCTGTAGGCCACAAAGAGAATCTGAGCAAAACCCAGCATCACCTACAAGGCTGTCAGAAGGGGAGGCAGCTTTGTCAAGGCTCTGAGTAGCTCATCTCCACATCCTCGTATCTGCAGCCCAAAGAGAAACCTGGAAGCATTGCGGGTTGTCGGTGTACCCAATGATTCACTGCATGAATTCAGTGCACACAAAAGGTCTCTGAAAGGTCAGGCAGATTTTCAGATTGGAAATAGGCTGAATCTTTCTTTGTGTTAAAGTTTTCAAAGGTAAGAATGAGTAAATCTCCTGATGTGATGAGTGAACACCACCTCAGAACACAGCAGTCAGTTCTTTTCCTCACACTCAGCTAGCAATGTGCTTCAGGAGGTCTCATTATCCTGAAGGATCTCTTCAAGCAGATTTAGGGTTCCAATACTAGACAATTGGACAAATTTGATATACTGAGGGTATTTCTCTACTCTTGCCTGTGAGCCAGGTCAACTTATTGAAGTAAGAGATTTTAACGTGAGTGAGAGAACCAAATAGTTTAAGTAACATAACACAGTTCCTCTGCTCTGTGTCTAGGATGATTGCTGCCCTCTGGATGGAGCCTGGTGACAATCAGCTTATCATGAATATGTCTGTTCCTACCTGATAGACAAACCAGAGCATGGAGGAGAGGGCAATTAGCTACAGACCAGTGAGGAACCGGCTGAAATTCCCACCCCAGGCTGCTGATGGAGACCAAGCAGGATAAATGCCATGGGTCTGCATTCCTGACTGAGCAGCCACAACTGCCTGATGGGCACAGGGCAGCTCGTGAACTGTGGAGAGCCTGCAAGTGCTGTGTTGTCCTCAGAAAATAGAACTGTAGCACAGGAAATTGGAGAGCTACTGGCACTTAGCCAAGCCTCTTACAAATTTATGTAGAAGTCTTCCTCCTGAGGATGACGAATGACAAAGCAATGGTAAAACAAATAAATTACAAAGAGAAAGATGCATCAGCATGCAAAGTACCTCCCGTGGAGGAACTCCTCCAGTCTTTTCCCTGGCATTCCTCCACATCTCTTGATAAAGATAAAGCAGATTTCTTTGGGGATGCTCTTCAGAAATGGGAACTCATACAGTATCCTGTGTACAAGGAATGAAGAACAGACTCTTATTTGCAGTTATTTTATTTGCAGAAGGCCAGATACCATGTTAGTAAATTCTCTGCCCTCCTTTGATGGTTTCCTTGTCATGCAGTAGGAACTTGGAAAACAGTTTGTATTTGCAAGTGGACAAAACATAAACTCAGAGGCTGTCAGCACAGCTTTCCTAAAATGGTTCTAATAATGGAGGGTGGCAGTTAGAGAATTGTTTAACACCTTTCTTCTGGTGCCAAAAGTCCTTTTTCTCTTCCTGCAATCTTGATTAAGCGAGCAAAACCTGGTTCTAATTAGATGAATTAGTCACAGAAGGATGACAAAAATGTGGGAAACTAAAATGTGCAATCAATTGAAGAAGAATTACTAAAAGGAAAAAAGATCTGAAGTCCAGTAGGTATGATGTAGATAGAAGAAAAAAAAATCAGTAGGAAAGCAAGAGCTTTCCTAAAAGGTTATCAGAAAGAAAGCAGGGTCATTCTATTCTTATGCACTGAGAGGATCAGATTAAGAAACTTGAACAAAACCACATATTTATCAAGAGACAAAAGAGATAACAAAAATGGACACTTTCAAGACTAATTTTCTGATTAGTATCTCTACAGAGGAGAAATATCAGAGGACATAAAAATAGATCTGTATGCAGAGAGACCAACAGAAATGAGGCAAAAAAATACATTCACTTCTTCAGCAACTGATGAAATGATCCCTGTGTGACCACTGAGTACACTCAGCCCTGCAGGATCTCAGCATTGCCAATCTTATAGAAACAACAGCCTCGGGGCTGTATTATTCCTACAGCACAGGCCAAGACAGCAAATAATTTAATTTCTTTTTAGTTTGTTAGTGGTTTATTAATTTTTATATTTAAGGTGGTTAATAGGGAAGGACTAATGGCAAGAGATGGGGTTTGAAATTTTCTACTGGGACTAATAAAGTTGAATAACAGATTAAAAATTACTCCCCAAAGCCAATGCAGGCTGTCACCAAATTTAGCCAACTGACGGCAGGGCAGATTAATTCCCACAAGCAACTTCTCAGTTGTGTAGTGTCCTCATTAAAATAGAAGTATTAGTATGTCATAAATAGTAAGTAACACAGGACATTATTCTTTATCCTCATGATATAATCCATTATATTTTGTATATATTAGAGCCTTGCTAACCCTTCTTGGGATTTCCCCTTTCCCTTAAAACAATGCATCCAGAAGAACATTTTTTTAGAGATGGATACATGCTGGCCTCCTGCTCCTACTATTGCCAAACCTAAATAACAGAAGGAATTATGCAAAGGAGCTGCACAATCAGCATCTCAACTCTCACAAGCATTTTGAACACTCATGCTCCAGAAATGCTTTTGGGAAAACAGGATGGCATACAGGGGAGACATGAACAGGAGCTGAGCTGCTGCTGCCCCTTCCACTGAAATAATTCTCCATTTTTCCAGGAGACCCAATGGAAGCCTTGGCTGCCCTACTGGATTTTCTCAAAGCCAGTGTAGTTACTCTGGAACAACAGCCAGCCTCGGCCTATGTGGGTATGTTCTGATTGCCCTACAGCAGCAAACAGCTACAAATAGATTATTATTTATTGTATCTGACACTTTGATTGAAGAAAGCTAAGTGGAGGGGGGAAAGATCATAATCTACTAATGTCATAGCCTAATAAAAATGTCCAGTTGACTCCACAGGGTCCCAAGGGCTCTTCAGTTAAAAGTGTTTGGTTGAGAAATTAAATGGGGACAAAATTTTAATAATACTGTACAAAACATAAATGAAACTTCCTGAAAATGAGAGAGAGCAGAAAACATTGTTAGAGAGAACCTGGAGAAATAGTCTTTAAGGAACCTCTGGCCAGGATAAAAGTGAAAAATTTGCCTGCAAACAAATCCCTGCTGGGGTAAGGAAAAACTAACAAATCAACAAAAAACCCAACCAACAACCAAACAGATTATACACAGATTACTGTTGGAAAAAGAAAGGAGAGAAATAGCAATAAGGAAGAGTGTGAAAAATATACTGACATCTGAAAACAAAAAATATCAATAAATTACCAGGTACATTTCTGCAGAGGTACCTCCCACAATATAAGTGTGATACAGTTTTTGGATAGACTTTAAATGTTATTTTGTAGAAGGAAGAACATTTCTGAGAGGATTTTAGTTCATGGGGCTCAGATATCAATCATTTTCTCCATTAGATCTGTGTTATTTCAGCCTGTGTGTGCATTTAGGTGAGGGTTTCTCCACGTGTATCAGAACGTCAGACACGATGAGAGATGACCCACTGATGGGTGTGGATGTTTCCTGGATTTTGACTGAGGCACGAGTCGGTTGCTTGCATTTTTAGATGAATGTTTACTGACAGCAGGACATCAAAAAACTCCTACTTGCTCTTTACAGGTGCAGAGAGATCTATTTCCTCACACGGTGATGTAAGGAGCTCCACCGAGACAGACAAACCGATAATTAAATATAATAGTCTCTTTACGGGAAGGAAACTCTTCCAGAGGTCCATAGCTCCTGCTGTGCGGATTGAGCCCTGCTGCAGGCAGCGGGCTGATGTTTCAAACCTCACGTTCCCAGCTGTGCCGAGAGCGCTGGAACACGCAGCGGTGCCCAAAGCAGAGGCAGCGGTGGGACCATCAGCATTCCCAAATCAGAGCCACCTGTCCCTTTGTTGCAGGAGCACAGAGGCTGATTACGCCTAAGAATGCACCGCTCAGGCTCAAGGAGCAGAATACTGAGGAATACAGGCTTCAAAAGCCGTATCTTTCCTGTTATCTGCGAAGGGCAGAGAGCCCGACGGACTGGAGGAGCCGGTATTCCCCAAAGCAGAGCCGAGGGAATACGGGGGTGACAGCGGGGCTCGGTTATGGATGTTCTCCACCAGAGGAAATGTTCTTCAGGGAGAAAACCTCCTGGAGTAATTCTGTGCTTTCCTGCCATCCCGGGGTTACCATAAAGCAGCTAAAAATTCAGCATTGTATCCCTTTTTTCTTTCTCTTCAATGGTGCCAGGCTCTCGCTCCAAGATTTGATACAAATATCATTTCTACCCAAACCAGTCATTACAGCAATATTTTTCATCCATCCAATCCATGGCACAATCTATAGATACAGCCTAGAATCACATTTACTATCACACACCAAATTATTCAGCTCAGCAGTGTTAAATGGAAACAATGACACATCCTCACATTGGATAATTATACCAACACTAAAGGAACAGAGAGAAATCCCTGCAATGCTTCTCCCTTTTCCCCTGCTTCCCACCCCCTCCAAAAAAACCCTCATAAAAGCCATCTTGGTTTTATGGGGACTCCACATCTCCAGTTTACTTCTTTCAAGCCAGAGAAGGGCACTATCAGCAATTTTGAGTGGGAAATCAATAAAAGCCTAATAAAGAACACTTTAAGCAGCAGAACATAACAACTTCACCCAGTTTTCAAGGAATACTGCTGAAAGGAAAAGCTCCTGTGGGCTTGGACAGCTCTGACAGCCTGTTTAGCTGCCAGGAAGCTCAGGGCCCAGCAGGATGTGTGATGGATGCACAGGACAGGTCATAACTGCACCCCGTTTGTGCAGCAGCTGCGCTTGTTCTGCTTCTTGTACCTTCAGGAATAATTCCCACGCTTCTCCCCCATACACCGGCACAGCACATTAAATCCATGTGTGGATCTATCACAAACAAGGCTGGTGGAATAAAGCTTTTGGCAGCCTTGCTCCCAGTACAGGTTGGGAGTGTGAACAGGGTGCTAGCTGGGCAGGAAGAGCAGCACTGATGACAGGTTCTCTGGCTTTGAAAAGCTCTGTACTTTCACAACCCTGCAGGTGTGGAACTGGGGTGATTCACATGTAGTTGCACCTTGTAGTACGCTGCGTTTAAGAAGGGCGTGTAAAATTTGGAACATATTTTTCAGCATCAATTAAGGAGTTTCATATCATCAGGACATCGCTTATCGGAAACTGCGTTGAGGACTGTAAGCCTGACGGGTTACTGAAGTCACCCCAGGCAAGAATGCAGCTCCCAACACCATCCAGACAGAGCACATGCAGAAGGAATCCGTCCCACTGGAACACGAGCTCACAATCTGCTCCGAGAGATCTCTCCCAGAAGTGCAAAAATCTCTTCTAACTCCTCAAATGTCAGTGGTCCTCCCTTAAGCTCATGCAAAAGAAGAGTAAACGTTTAGGGAACATCATGCAAAGATCAGAGATAGAGTGGGAGATGCACATTCCAGAACGCTCTGGGTGTGGCCCAGAGGGACAGTAAAGAGTTTGAGCTTCCATTTGTGATCACAGATAAAATTTTATTTCAACACTTTAGAGAGCAAGCAAATCACACATTAATGTTTTAAAGAATAATTTGATGACAATACCAGTGAGGCCCTTTCAGTTGTCAGAGGAATCACATGTCTGCTTGCTAAAAACTGCATATTTGTAACTTGTCAGAATTTTTTCTGCATCCTGAAACATTCATTTTTACACTTTATTGCCACTTTAAAAATTCTAAGAGATTTCCTACCTATCAGTAATAGGAGTTTCTATAAGAAAGCTGAGTATCCAAATTAGAAAACACATTAAAAGCTACTTTTACACATTCACACATTAGAAATTACCTGACTTGACTGAAATAGTATTTAAATTGTACTTTCTCCAAGGAAATCACAAGGGGTAGAGAATAATAATCACTGTTGTACAATCACAGGACACCAGAGTGATTTAGAGTGGCTATTATTTTACTACTTGTTAATGATTCCTTAAGAGTCCAGAACTGGCAGTAAGAGAAAGGAGACTCATTTTACCATGTAGGACTTTTCATCATGATCAGATGCTTCAGTGAATCCATCAGACCACATCAGAGCCAAGATGACCTTTGTGAGCAAATCACTTCAACGTTTTGGGGACAGGAGAAGACACCTTCACTGTCAGAGGTAAGAGCAGTAAAGCTCAGTCCCTACAGCTGCACAAAGGAAGCCCCCTCCTAATACTTGGCATCCATAACAATGGGCCAAGAAATCCCCACGTGGCTGGGGTCACCTCCCAGATCGTGGCAGCAGATTTTAGGTCCCAAACTGCTTGAAAATAGTGCAAGTGCAGGCCCAGGTTTCAAGGTTTCCCTTCTCACTGCTGGCTGCTGTTTTGCCAAATAAGCACTGGGGTCCCCCCAATAACAGAAATGTTGTCTCTCCCAGTCTCAGGGTGTTTTTTGCCACAGCCTGGCACCCTGTGTTTGATGGGAGAGCACAAACGGTGCAGTATCCAGGCACCCATGGAGCTCAAGTGTCCTTGCAGTAGGTCAGGGTTTTTCCTGACGCTGAACTTGGATAAAAGCTAATATCAAAGAACAAACTCCTCCACAAACTCCTGCGTTATACAATTGTCCTGATTTCCTGCTTTGCAGAGGAAAACACATGGATATCAGGACACAGATCATTCGAGGACATCCTTTTGTACACCGTGCTAACAGCGAGCGCAGACGCTGCAATGGCACTGGCAGAGCACAGGGAGCAGCCAGGGCAGGGAGCAGCCGGGGCAGGGAGCTCTGCTCCTGCTCCTGGGGCAGCACCTGGGACACTGTGTCCCACCCTGGGCTGTTTGGCACCAGGGTGATCCTGCTAACCCAGAGAGAGCTCAGGGAAGGGTCACTAAAGAGTGAAGTGTCTGCACCCAGAGCACATGAGGAGAGGCTGGGGGTCTGAGCGTGTTTAGCCTCGAGAACAGAAGCTTTGGGAGAGGAATCAAACTGTTGTAATCAAACAGTTAAAGGGCAATTACATGTGAGATAAAGACGCTTCTTAGAGGTAACAGTGCAAGGGCAAGAAGCAATGGTCACAGATTGGGGCAGGAGGAAACATGAGTGGATATAGAAGAGAAAAAATCCAGTGTAAGTGCTCAAGTCCTGAAACAGGTTGTCCAGAAAGACAGAAATCTCTGTTCCTAGAGGTTTCCAAAATCTGATTGAGCAAGGCCCTGAGCGATTGCTCTACCTTTGAAGGTAGCCTTGCCCTTCACGTTCTCTGGAGGCCCACTTTAAACTAAATTATGTTATCTGGAGATCCCTGACACATTCCCTTTTCTTTAAGTCTACCTTACTGTACAAAGCTGTTTGACAAGCTCATCTCTGCACTCAGGTCTGCTACCACAGGCTCATAAGTCAGAGATTTGACACACATTCTCACAATTGAAACAGCCAACAATGTCATACACTCATTTTTTTACTAGTCACTCACTGCCAAATCCTTGAGGCTGCTATCAGGCCAAGTCCCATCACACCCTGGAGGAAGCAGAGGGCACCTCAGAGCCACGCTCCATTGTGACTAATCTGAGCAGAAACTGCATGTGAGCTGAGCTGAAACCACACCAGGGCTGTGGGGGCAAAGTCTGGGAGCTCCTAATCACCATTTGCTCAGCTCATGCACAGATCTCTCCAGAGCTGCAGGAGAGGTGCCCAAATAACTCAGGGCAAAGCTGGCAATGGACTCCATCGACTGACTGCAACCGATTTATTACACTAAATTGTTGATGGATGACTTGCAGACTGAGACTACATGTCCCAGTGATTCATAAGGCTTACCCCACTACAGTAAATTCAGCACATTTTTCAGACAGCAATGTTAATTCTGCTCTCAAACACAGATATGATGGTTCAGCATGGGTGGAAGGGCTGAGAATAAAGTGCAGTAATGACCATGAGTTCACTTTGGCTTCTTGATCCCAAAGCTGAACACGCATGAGTGCAAGGTGTCAACAATAACTCAGGCCGGCCTTGGGATCCTGACTGTGGTCAGCACTTGGGAGTGGCAACTAACAGCTTAAACCAGGCAAAAACAGAGCTAAAGGCACTATACTCCTCTCTTTTTTTTGCTAGAAATATTTCCTAGAACACAAGTACAGTGGAATTTTGGCACAGAACACCTGTGCAGCCACAGTGGATCCTTCACAAGAAATTTCTAAGTGCTTTGCAGTATTAGGATGAAAAAAAAAAATAATGAATCCAATTTAATTCCTAAAAAGAGAAGGATGAAGGAGAAGAATGCAGCTTCTAGATTTTAGGAACAAATTGAGAATGACCAAAACAAACAAACCATTTAAAAATGCTAACTATAAGCACAACTCATGTTAAATACATTGTGAGTTAGCTGATTATAACAGAATACACATACAATCCAGAGAAGGAAAAATTAAAATTACTAAGATATTAACTCTGAAACCAATACAAAATACTCCACTTTTTCCTTTCCCTCTCCTAATTTTTATTTTCATATTCCAAATAGACCTGTTGGAAAATGCAGGCCTGATCTTTCCCTGCTTAGCAGAGCTCTGTCTTTGATGTGGTTGATCATGAGCAGTAACAGGATGGGATAAACAGGTGCTCAGTAGTTTATGAACACAGGAGATGAAAACAGACCCAGTGCTGCGCTCTCCTCGCTCCAGCCCTACTTCAAGCTCAGTGAATTGCAATTCCTCGGTTCCCTCCTCATTCCCAGTTATGGCACATCCATTAGCTGGAGACTGCAAGGCTGTTTCATGGAGGTTTCATGGCACTAATGGGGAAAGTAGTTGTTAATAGCTAAAATCTTGTTTTTATGAATTATGTTCCTAGGGCTTAATGGTTTATGTTTCCCTGGCAACAAACACACCATGTGCTTTTTAATAAGGTTTGTACATGAGCTTTGTACAGGACCATGCCAGAGATCCCTGCTGATAAGGTTTCTAAAACAGTATGAATTCAGAAGAGTGGATCTACCCTTCGACAAAGCAAGGACCGCACTGGCAGAAGAGCAAGAGCCACCCCTGGTCTTTATAAAAGTGCTCCAGCTGCAGGTTCCTGCTTCTATTATCTAAGTTCTTATTCATGCAAAGACCATCTTCACTTTTTTACATCAGTGAATTTCATTAACTCCCTGGTTATCCACTTAAATACTCTACAATTTAAAAGAAAAAAAAAAAAAAAAAAAAAGGGCAGAATGATATACCAGGAATTAAATTTGTCCTGTAAGGCTGCACTGCAGTTTATCCTGAAGAAACCTTGGAGAAAAAAAAAATTACTTCTTTTATTTCATGTTTTTCTACGGAACAGCTTGTGACAGGAAATAGGCTGCAGTCTATTACAGAACTTTAACATGCTCTGTGATCCACAAGAGGGTATCCCACATCCACAGAAATCCTAAACACACAAACTGCACCTGTGAGAAAACAGACTTGTGGCGAGTATGCACAGGCACAGCTAAGTCCTGTGGCTGAAGTCAGCAGAGATCATCACTGAGCCACTCTTACACACTTTGGACATTTCATCTCACAACAGAAATCTCCATGTACAAGTCTGGAAAGGTTCAGTGATAGGAGATGAAGACTTTTTTTTGTATCATGTCCGTGATAAAAAGTAACATACTCAACACCACATAAATCTTGGCTGGCTCCAACCTTCCTAACACTGTGAAAACAGCAAAGGTAAAAGGGCTGGAACACTGAACCTCTAACACAAAGTACCAGATAATTAATTCATTTATATTCTTAGATTGTCATTCACGTAGTAGCTAAAGCAAGTAGTAAAGAGTACAACCATGTGATCCATAAGCACCTTAAAACATTTACTAACCAGCAACCCATGCAGTGCTCAGAGTTGAGGAGGCTGACATCCATTGGCATCAGGACCAAAAATAACAGGAAAGTCACAATCAGCACTCATCTGTTCGGCTTATTTATTAAAGCAATCAGAAACTTAGAAAGAAACAATTCTCAACATGGAAAAAGTGTTCTATTGTTGCATCTGAACCAAGAACCACAACAAAAGGATTATTAGGGAGGGAAAAAGAAGGTGGAAGGTACCCCAAAATTTACAATGGAACAATTAGCATGAGAGACATCTTGCAAATCAGACTGAACGGAATTGTTATTAATAGATAAGGTGTGCACAGTACAGGTGGCACAGGGAAGGAAAGAAGACAGCAAAACTGTTCATCAGGCAAGCTTGTGTGGGCAGAGAACCCTGTCTTGTTTCTCTCCCACTGGCCTCCATCAGGGTAATCCCCAGCTGCTTCTGCACCAAGCTAAACATCACTGAACACTCAGAATGTTGAAACAAAACTGCCTCTGTTTGCTGCTCCCCAAGATGGAACAGAACGAGATTGAAAACCAACCTTGACACCACACAACAGAGCATCCCCAGCCTGTGCCAACCCTGCCAGAGCCGCAGAAGCGTTTGGAGAACACGCTCAGGCACAGGGTGGAATTCTTGGGGTGTCCTGTGCAAGGCCAGGACTTTGAATAGATGATCCTTGTGAGTCCATTCCAGCTCAGGATATTCTACAATCACAAAGGTGTAGAGAAGACAACGTCTAGAAAGCTTGCAAACAGGTCTATCAGCCACAGCTTCACCTGTAAACGTTGCTGGCACCATTAACCACTGGAAAGAAATCATTGTTCCCAGCTGAACAAAGCATCCAAGGCATAGCAACTTTTCAGCTTCAGGACAGAATTGCTCTCTGCCCCATCAATGACGCAAAGGATAAGGCAGTCACGAACCACCAGCAGCAATGCCATCCTCCAGGAGCTGAAAAGTGAATTGATTTCCATGACTCCACTGCTCAAATCAATACTCATCCTCCCCCACCTCCTGTACACACACAGACACTTTTCTTCCTTTAAAATAAACAATATTATCTCTAAAGGAGCATTACTGTGCTTAATGTGGTATACAGACATTTTTCAGGGGAAAATATTTTCTGCCTATTACTTCATCCAATGAAAAATTTGATCACTGACAACCAGGGTGTGACAATTTTGCATTCATGCTCTTCACCTGCTGGAAGTGGTTCTGAAAATTCATGGCAATTTATGATTTGAATCATGTCCACCAACACAACATCCCAACATCTCTGTGTTTACAATCCCACATGAAGAACATAGAAAACATCATTTCCCTGGGATACGGCGCTGTCCAAAGTTACCACATCACGAAAGAGGCAATTAAAACCACTTTAAGTAGATTCTTAATGAAAATTAAGAATTGACAATTGGCTAAAATACTAAATTATTGATAACCTCTTGAGAAAACAGTTTGAAGCAGCAAGAGCAAATGCATCCATTAACAAGGAGAGTAAGTAGCTTCATCTCAGTTCACCAGTAGTAAAAAAAAAATTTACTGTGCAGAGACTTGCAGGTGTGAGCTACAGCCTGCTAAGGTATGTGAGCCATAAAGATACTGACAGCCAAAATACTCTGAGGATGAAAGCACACTCATCAGCAATGGAATGTGCTCCTGCATCATGGGCACTCAGGGAAAAGCACTTCTGCCTTTATTTGCATATATAATGTGATGGATGGACAGCCTGCCTTTGTTTGGTGGTTTGGGTTTTGGGTTTTTTTTTTGGGGGGGGAAGTTGAGTTGATTTTTTTGAGGGCTTGTATTTTTAATTTTTTTTTTTTAATCAAATAAAATGCTCTTTATTAAATTACTACCACTGGCAGCTTCAGATATTTTTACTCCTGCAAGTGAAGTAACAACACAAGGAAAACAATAACTGCCTAAAGTTTTGCCTCTGGCTTCCATGTGATTCTTTAAACTGTACATCTAGTTCAATTAATCCTACTCAAAGATAGCTTCTGGTGGCTGCTAAGATATTTGTCCACACAAATGATGGATTTGGGACCTAGACTGTAGTGTTCCCACCATTCACAAATGCGTTTCCTACATTCTCAACACTCAGAGCAGAATATTTGCTGCCTAGAAGTACTGAGCTCTTTATTTTCAAAAAAGCACTAAACCCACACACATAGGAGATTAACTTACTTACAAAACTTCAAGTGTCATCAGTGAAAGACATCTTGAATTATTTTTCCTTAGCAGTAGAAGTACAACAAAAGCAAATCTAAAGTCTGTATTTCCTACCCCTCTCATCATTTTAAAAATATTAAGTCCCTAAAATCCATCCCTTTTTTTGGTGTTTGACCCTGCTTCCAAGTCCTTGTCTTAAAGCAAAGGGTACTTGGTGGTCCTTGCACAGGCAAGTCCAACATCCAAATGTTTGGAGGAGATGGAGCTGATGTGCTCCAGGGGTGGAACGCTCCAGTGGCTGTTGAAGGCCGTGTCAAACTTTCATGTGCACAACAGATGATTTTTATCAAGTGAAATGATGATCCCAAAGGGCACAGAATTGCAGAGATTGCAGGGAGACAGGGGCAAGGTGCTCTGACTTTATTGTTTATTATCCTTTTTATTATTTATTTAAATATATTAATTCAATAAACATCAATAAACATACTGCAGAATGTAATCTTCAATATAGGATTATACTATGGATAAGAATCTCCATCTTTTTTTATGAATTCCTCTAAAATTGTCCTGAACTAGTACATCTAATCTAACACATAAGCTTATAAATTTTATATATACTTTCTATCTAATTTTATCTTTATAAAGATATAATTTTTATCTAACATAAGAATGTTGTATTTATTTGTAATGCCACTGTATCAAGTCCAAAGGTGTTCTGGTATCATTACACCTAACAACACTGTCATAAACAACAAGTAACACAGAACAGATTTGTTCTCCACAAATTTTACAGTTTGGGGGTGGGGTTTTTGTATTTGCACACTCCTACTTTTTGTATTTCCTACACAACCTACTAAGAATAAAAAGACAATGCAAAGACAGAGTAACCATCTCATGCTGTTCTTTCAATGGATTTGCAGGAAAAAATAGAAAATAACTCATTAAGGAGAGAAAGGTGGCTGGGAAGTACTATGTTAGCTGGGCTACAGTGTCTCTAGACACAAGTTTTATTCAAAGTTCTCAAGTTTATTGCAAAGCAAGTTAATTCCACAATTCAAAAACATGCTTTGGGAGCACATATCCTGATGTACTGTGGCAGTGTAAATAAAACTGAGAGAACTTTCGAGTCCCAGCTCTAAAATCCATCCTGTCCCAGTGGGTAGGTGCCCCCTCCTGCTCAGCCATGAAGAGCTAAGGGACAGTCCCACAGCCTCTGCAGCCTCGCAGTGAAAGCACAGGTCTGAGTCACAAGTCACCAAATCACCCACTAGGAAGATGTTTGCAAATCTCTAACTTACATTACTACTGTGTAAGTTATGATATTTTAGAATAAAACATGAGAGTACTGATTCCAGGTAGGCAGAGACTTACATCTTTTAGATGCAAAGCTATAGAGAACATAAGTGATTTGTGTTAGCTGCTTAAAATCCTGGAGGAGCTTGTTTAGTTATAGTAACCAATGATCACTAGATCCTTGGGGGTTTAATGAGCAAGATTTTATTTCTCTGAGTGCAGTACAGAGTGAATACTGTGCAAACAAACTTCTCCAGCAGATGGAAGCATTAGTCAGCAGAAGCTGAGCTCTCCCAGGACTGTCTGTCCTGCAGCACCACAAACCACCTCCGCTGCTGCTCACAGAACCTCACCACATACAAACCCCAAGTGCTTCAGGCTAGTGGAAAATAAACCTGTAACTCTGTACCACTTGAGATCTCCAGTATTGCTATAGCACAGCATACAATTATTATTTCAATATTTACAACAACCTGACATTGCTGAAAGTCCAGAGACAGGAAAAGCTGGAATATGAATCATAAACATGTGGATTTCAGGTAAAATTTACCAAAACACCATAAGCTCTACCAACTTTTTCCCACACTGCCCTGACAGTTAAACAAACACAGTCCAGTTTCTTGCTTGCTTTCTCATATTTTACCAGTAAATGTCATCCAAACATAAATGTTTAAAATGTACTTAAATACAATAACCTCAAATTGCCAGGTAGAGCGTTGAAATAAAACAAACCCAAGTCCAGGGGTCATTCTGAAGCTCAGTTTACAGAAAAAGTAACACAAGTGGCCATTAATAACAGGATCAAATATCCCTTCAATTACAGATTCAGCAGCATCCCAGACTAGAACTGCAGGGCTGCTCCAGCCCATTAAAGCCCAGGACAGGCCATGATTACTGACACATATTTTACAGTGATGCAATTCCCTTGGCTCATCATGAACAGAACAGCAAACCCCACCACTGCATGTTGATTAACTAAACACTGTTTTCAAACTAAAATTTAAGCATTTACACACAATCTGAAGCACAGGCAAGAGATTATTCATGTCTCACCTGATTGTTGGGAACACCTGAGCACAGACTGGCTGCTGCTTTCCCCCTCTGTGAGCTGTTGTGTTCATTGCCATCTGATCAAAATGACATTCAGTGATTTGAAATATAAAGCACAACTTTTTTTACAGTTACTCTGGCACAAAGGCTGAGATTGTTTTGTTCTGTATGCTGAACAAATAAACAGTCAATTAAGCAGTGCTTGTAAAGCATAAGGAGGGGAATCCAAAATGAACAAACATCAAAAACCTCCAACTTCTATCCACTTGCTTCTCCCCATGCCCAAGTGGAAGTTCTGTTCCCTGCCCAAAGAAGTTACGTTCCCACTTCTGGATTTTCCTCCTAGTTCTGCCAGAGCTGAGCTGCTACCCCCATTCCAGGCTCCCCAACATTTCAGGAGCCCTGGATTTCAGTCAAAGGTTCAGATGCCCCTAAATTCCTCAGTTACCTGGCCTGACATCAGCACTCTCTATAGCTTCTTTGACTGCATTCCTGTTTGCAGCTCCACAGTAACTGTAAGGATTTAGGTTTTCACCTTGATGATGCCTGCACACAGTGGGGTCCAAGAATGGCTCATTCCATGAACTTCAGTGGGAAATTTGGAACCAGTTTCTAGTGAACTCCAGAGCATCTCCAGGGGTACTGAGAGCAGAGACTTCATTTGAGATGTGGAGGCAGTCACGCTTACACGTGCATGACTTGACTAATATGCCCTAGACATGTAATTCACTCAAACTGCAGAAAGCCTAGAAAAGCTAGTTCATGAAAAGTTATTTATTTATCCATAGAGCATACATAGAGACATTGCATGTATGTCTATGTGCATACACAAATGCTGCCAGAGGTACAGATCTGCACATCACAAACAGTGTTAAGCACTGTTTACATCCCCACATCCTCACACGAACTCACACACTCACTAAACGTGTTCTTGTGTGCCTTTCCCATCTCCAATAGCTGCCTCCTACTTTTTATTTAACCTCTGCTTCACCTTTCACATAGGACGCTTCTGGGAACTGCTGGAATTATTAAAACAAGACGGGTACATGTCAGGAGTGATGAATTAGAAATTGGGAAAGGTAGGAAAGGAGTGGAAAACAAATTACAGGCCCACACAGAGGCTGGTGCAGATGCAGCAGGCTCGGGCTGTGACATTTACTGTTACTGCACCTCTGGTGTCTGCTGGGATAAATACTGGGCTGAGCTATTTTTCTCAGAAACCAAGGGAAACAAAGAGGAGAAATCAAAGAGCAACAGAAACTGCAATCCCGTCTTAAACAGCACCACAGGACAACACAGCTTTTCTCCATTTTATGGTGGTTTGATGTTCACAGCAACATCCAACAGTAGAAACAGGTGGGCAAGATCCCAGAGACCAATGGAAACAGCCCAGCCAGAGAACGTTACAGGACATAAAGCAATGGGGGCTTTGAGTCACAGGCAGCCCTCCCTGGAACAGAAAAACATAAATAAAATCTCTTCTTTATTCCAGTTTATGGGAACGTTTCCTGGCACCCGTCAGATGACAAACCCTTTTCCCAGTTCCCTCGGCCAACTCAGTAACCGTGGCAACTGCCTCCAGTGCAATGACATCATACGGTTCCCCAGGCAACTCTGCAGTGCAGTGATGTCATGTGGTCACCATGGCAATGCTCCATCAGGCCAGGAAGAAAGCATTTTAAGTGGGAAGAGAGGTCAGAAAGGACAAAAGAGGGCTCAGGGAAGAGCAGGATAAAAGATAATTGAGGTAAAAATAGGAACTTTGTAACAAGGATAGATGCAAGGAAAAGGAATGGATGGACAGACTGAAGGACGGACAGAAGACGAAGAAGGAGAAATTTTAATTTGAGCTGTGATTTGTTTTTAAAAAATCTTAATTCTATAATCTCTAATACATTATGTAGAACAGAGATTCTGAAGCAAAGCGTGTGTGGTCACAGGAAGTTTAGGCATGGTTCAAACACTGATTTACTGAAAGGACTTCTGACAATCCAGAAGAAACTGTCAGACATCTCCAGAGAGACACTGAGGGAAATCTCACTGCACAGAATATATATGTACATTTTCTAATATATTTCCATTCTCTGACTGATTACCCAGGGCTCTGTCACAGCAATACCAATAACCAAGTGTTGCTGCCACAGCTGTACAGGACCTGAGGAGAAGATTCCTTTGCCCTCTTCCTTCTGTTCTTTCTACTTGAAGTCACAATAATAAGAACCTCGCCAGCTGACATGAAAACGTATTTTCCTTCTACTGAAAGCTCCTTTGGATCCTCACCAAGATGGAAGAACGTTCCCTCTTTTTAATTTTCTAGATCTTCTTCCAATTCTATTATACTCCCAAATATTTGAATTTATTGAGTACAAATACCCTTTCTGCATTCAATCCTCTTTTAGTACTGGCCAGTCTCAGCCAGCAGATGATGTTACTGCCAGCTTTATGTTAAATGGCTATAAAACCCCTGGGAAAAAGCTTCTTGGCAATAAAAGGCCAGCATTATTGATACACAGTGTTTTATCGGTGTACGCAGCCTTGAGTGCAAGATAAAGTAACAAAAAGCTCTGCCTTCTGAGGACAGCCTGCAGGCTAAAAGCTCAGGGCAATGTTCCTGAGGAACATTTCAGCCCTATCACACAGTGTTTTTCTGTCCAGCATCCTCACACAGTCTCTCTAAAGCAAAACCTTAGTACAGTTTATTCAGCACAGTAATTGCCCTCCAGCGCTCCTTTTGGATGGAGTTAATGTAGAATCAGATGTAGGGGTTGTGATTGTAACATTGCAGCTCAGCAACACAGGGTTGCAGCTGTGACATCTTCTACTAAAAGTGACTTGTTTCTTACAGTTGAAGTGCAGATGAAGCCCAGCTGGTCTATTCAGACCCAAACTTCAAATAATGTGAAGCTTAGAAAGCTAATTTGAGCAAGGCTGTAGATGGGATGTTTGTCCCAGACTAACCCCAGCCTCTCACGAGTCCCTGGCAGCAGTGCCCATCAGCCCAGCTGTCTGAGCAGCTCAGCACAAAGGGAAAGAGCACATTCCTATATGAAGGACTTGGTACAGTTTGTCACAAGGAAACGTTTTTGTACTTCAAGACCTCATGCGGATTGTTGCTGTTACTCAGATAGCAACAATGCATTTAATATGCCAAGCACTTTCCAAATCTCCACAAAGGCAGGCATTAGGACTCATAAAGTCCAACTCCTTCAGAGCAGCCCACTCTGTAAATCTCCAAGGGGTTTCATTGCAAAACCCTGCAGTCATCAGGTTGGAAATGTTCCAGGTGCTTAATCACACACAGCAGAGTGAGAACTGAGAGAGGGAAGAAAAATTCTCAGAGATAAGCAGCACTAGGAAGGATGTGGTGGCCGAGGGAGAGAAACAGGAAAAGGGGAGGAGGAGGAGAGGAAAGGGGGAATAAATATCTCACGCTGTTGATGAGCAGAAACACAAACACCAGAGACAGACACAAAGAAGGCCATCAGCGTTTCCCCCAAGTTATTCTTCTGTCCTCATACACTTCCTCCCTAAATCAAAAGATAGTCACGGAGCAGCCAGCTGCACAACTCACAAAAATCAGGCTGAGCTGGGCATTCCCGTACAACCAACAGGTCCCACAAACCAGTTACACCTTCATGAAGTTATCAGAATCATTTCTGCAGGGGAGTGGAAGGAAAGCTCAGCAGCGTCAGCACAAACTGAAGGAAAATAGCTGCTAGAGAAGAAAACAAGTGGGAAATAGGTGGTGAGGACTGTTTTGGTCGTGGGTTGTGGTTTTTCAGGCTGAGCTGTGAGACTGAAATATCTGCATTAAGCTATGATTCAGGATGCAATTTCAAAAACTAAGATTTTTTTAAGAAACTGTGGCAAAATGCAAAATAACATCCTTTTGTTTGACTTCTGATAAATCCCTTTGATGAACAATGATATATGCTAACATCAAGTAAAACAAAATGCTGAGAGTTTACTTAAAAGGGAGAATGAGGAGAATATAGAGTAATGACTAATGGCCAAGCAAAAAAAAAATCTGTTATAAACTGTGTTGCCTTGAGTAATAAAGATTAATATGAACAAATATCTAATTCATTCCTACAGTAAGTGCCGCACTTTACAAGTGTACATACAAGTTCTAGGTTAATTAAAAATAAGACAAATTCTGCTCTGATTGATACAAGACAACAAAGATCACACATAATAGAAGAAATGGTAACATGCAGCTCACCAAATATGGACAATGTATTATAGTGAGAAATAATAGTAAACCTTTGCAGCGGCTGTCCCAGAAGCTGTTAAAAGCTTTAGCTCTCAGGCTAGTTAGCCCTAAAAAAAGTATTAATTTTAAAAAACAAAAGCTGAAATAACATAGAGAAAAATAAGGCTCGTTTCTATTGATTAAGAAATAAATTATAAGGTCAGAAAATATATTTATCATGCGGAATCGTGATACAGGTTGAATAAAATGTCTCCTAGGTGTTCCTGACTTTGTGTCAGCCCATCCACCTGCTAATTAGCACCAAGACATTACTGTGATTGCACTAGGATAACAGCCTGAATAATTCATTATACCTTACCCAGAGATCTGGCACTTTAGTGGTTCTTAATCAGCTCCTAATCCAAGGATTCCACATAATCTTTATGGCAGAATTAACAACACGCACACACACATAATGTGTTTAGTAAAAACTTAAAGCAATTGTTTTAAACACAACTAACATTGGGCTAATGAGCTCAGCTAAAGCTGGGCTTCACTAACCTAAAAGTAAGTTAATTCCATCCCTAATTAATCTCCAAGTGAGGAATTGTCAGCTGTGGACACCCAAGGAATGACTCAGCAGTGGTACCACAGCCTGCTCATCTCTGAGCCACGCTGGGCTCTGATGACACCAGGGACAGGAACAGTCTGAACTTGCCCATCCTTCCACACCACCTTACAGCCCAGAGAGGATTCTTGTTCCACAAGAGGCAAATAGCAGCCCTTAAATAGCTTGAGGTGGCACAAGAGAACAGAGGAGTTCCTGCCCTTTAAGGACCTGCTGGAGTCTCCCTCACCCTCGGATGGACACCCAGCAAACACTCAGAGACCCAGGCCGTTTCCTGCCAAAGGCAGCCCCAGCCCTCTGCTCCCTGCTCGGGTCTGGGATGCGGTGACAGGAACAGAGACCATGGCCCCAGGGTGGCTCTGGCTGCCACTGCAGATGGTGCCCACACCTGGCATCCCTCGGAGTGGTGCCCTAAGGCCCCACAGCCCGGGCAGCTGGGTCACTGGAGTAACTGGGCTCTACTTCAAAAACAAATAACCACCAGGGATTTGGCCTTTTTCTGAGTCAAAACAAAGAAAACATGGACAAGCACCAGTTTCTCTTTGCAGAGAGAGAACAATCCATTTTGCTCAGCAGGGAAACCAGTCAATCACTGTCATCCATCTACTTCTCTGCCCTCTGCAAGAGTCAGATGTGGTCTGGTGCTGTGAGGGCACAACAAGGGTCACAAAGGCTGTTAGGAAAATGCTGCTCCTGCCACCCCTACAACTCCTGCTTCCTTCCAACGTGTGCCCAAGGCACCTGGCAAAAAGGGATCAACGCTGCTCTGCCATCCCTGCCCTTTCAGTAGCCTCGGCTGGAGAAATCCCTGGATAAAGGACATTCCTCAGGGGTTCAAACAAGGATGCGGTTCTCGAAATGGCACAAACTTATATGCAATTACTGCAAATATAATTGGCTTGTTTTTCTAATAATATATATGTTTGTTATGATTTATAAATAATTATTATATTCAATATTTATAACTGGCAAAACATCACTGAAAGTCATATGGACAGTGTATTTTGATCTGTTTCTTCTCTTAGACCTGTTGTTAAACCACTTAATTCTTCAGAGATGGAAGAGTTCAACTACTATTAGACTGAATCCTAAAGTGGAATCGATCACATTATCGAATTATGTGAAAATAGCTCACACTAATTTAAGCACATTACTTTACACAAATGATTTCTTAATGATTACCTCCATAAAAATATATATATTCACTGCTGAAGTACTCACAGTGCTTTGCCTTGGTGCACTTTGGGGTTTACAAAAACCCAATTGAATGAAAATAATTCATCTGGCTATAATGTTCGAGTTGGGACAGACCAAGCTGGTTCATAATCATTTGTTAAAATCATTTACACTAAAATAAACAAGTAACACTGAAGATTCAGAAAAAAGAAATGTGCATACTTCAAGTGTGGGTGCATATATATATGTATATAAAATATATGTCTATATAAAAAAAATTATTACTACATTTATAGTTATTCAGTATTAGATCACAATTGGCATACAGGAAAGCCATAATAAACACTTATTTCTAACAGATGGCTCGATTTCTAATGCCAATTAAAAGTTTACCTGGCCTGACCTCAGTGTTCAGAAAAACATCTTCATTTATCTCAAAAATCATTAAGGCTCAGACACTAAACCATCTGCATCTATGGAACTTCAAGTACTGCAGGCTTGTTCAGAACAAGATCTAAACATCCTCTGTCAATTATGTGTATAATCAACTTCACAGTCTTCAAAATCTGCCATTGATTTCAAGGAGCTGCTTTAATGAACTTAAGATCTATTCAAATTGGTTTCTCATGTTGTTGAAGTGTTTTGGCCAATTTTTCCTCATCAATTATGTCAAATTAATTCAAATATGTGGTGTGGATATAATTTAAAAAAAAACAAGGATCCAAAGAACTAGAATATTCTTCCTGTTTTCTCTCTGCCCTTACACTCAAATTGGTTTATTGAAAGATTTCCAGTTGGTCCCATGCTGACAGAAGATGTTTTATAATGTATAGTGACATCAGTTTTCACCCTTCTAATTTCCATTATCATGAAGTCATTCTCTTATATGACTTAAAATACAGCCAGGCTTTTCATTTTGTCTACCCAAGGTGTACTCACACGATTTTTTCTAGATTATTATAAAGCAGCCTATCGCAGCTGCTGGAAGAGGCCCTGAGAGTAGGTTAGGGAACACCCTCGTGCTCCTTGGGAAATAGATTGGGCTCTGGAAGTCAGTCCATCCATCCAGATGTAGATCATAGGTGTGAGTATTAAGGATGGAAAACCACAGCCTGAAGTTACAGGCAAGGGAAAGGCAACGTGGAAAATCTATTTTCAAACCCCTAGTGAGACCCAAGTAGAAACAGAGTGAATGGCTGCTTACCAGGGGAACTGTGGTCCTTTGCTGTGTGTCATCCATGGGCATCCAGTCACACCACTCTTGTGAATGTTCCTGCTTCCCCAGCACCTTCACATCCTCAGCCCTACTGCCCATGTTAGAGAACAGCCTCCCAGTACAGTCTGGTGTCCCATAGCATTGGCACAGTGTGTTCCAGAGGGCTCAATGGGCTGTGGGTGTGCTTGTACTCTGAGAGATGAACACAACCATTTCTATGAAACTTGAACATATTTGAGCAGATTAGGACATAGACTGAAAGGATCTCTGTCCCTATAAAGAACACACAATTAATTTAAGGGCTGACTATGCCATAGGTTTCAAGCTCCTCTAACATCACAGAAAATGCTGCTTTACTGTTAGTAGCTGTCGGGTTGCTAAAAATTCAAGGATATGCACAGGCCTTGTTAATATGATATCAACATCCTCCAAGTGACTGAACCTCTCAACAAAGATTGCCAGTGAAAGCCATAAGAAGTGTGGTTCTGGGCAAGAGGAGTGCTCAGATGGACCCTAATAAAACCCTCACCACATCAAGAGCAGCAAAGAACCTCTTATGCCTCCAAGGACACATAAAGAAAACCCCCTGGGGGCAGTGGGGAAACTCACTCAGTTTTGAATATTTCCATTGAAATTACCCCTGCTTCAAAAAACGTTGTGAACTTCAACTAAACACCTTTGGTGAATATATCTGGTGTTTTCAAACAATAAATTTGGCATAGCCTAGGATTTTATTTATTTTAGAGAGTGATAGGCAGAAAACATGACTTGGGAGTCACCTATGAGGAATTCCAGTTCCAATATACCTGAATCCTATGGTCTACTGAAACATATTGGAATAAACGTGTGCTATTCATCACTTTTGGTTTCCTCCAGATCACAATAGGGATTATAAAAAAGCATTTAGCAATCCCAGAGCCCAGGAAACGAAAAAGCTGCTGAAGTGGAAACAAGAATATGGATTGCATGGGAGCATTTTTTGCTTGTGTTGTCTTCATCATCATCGAGACGGCCAAAGCATTCAAGAGTGCTCCTTTAAAAACTTCAGGGTGCCCCAAGTATCAGTTATCTAAAAGTCTTTTTCATACCTTCTCAATGTTGCAGTCCCATGAGCAGCCCCACACGGCTCTGACTCTCTCTCCTGCATTTCCAGCTCGCTGGTTCCTGCCCCTCGCACGGCCGCCTCACCCCGCCTGTCCCCGGTACGGTGTCTGACCCTTCCTCACACCACCTCCTGTCCCTTCCTCCTCCCAGCACAGCCAGCAGACTCCAAGTGACCCCTCCACACCTAACTCCCTCTTTAATCACCCAGAGCTGCGAGGGCAAGGCTGCTCCCACTCTCGGGTAATTAACACAGCTGCAACACAGCAGGGGCAAGAGAGCCGCAGCACCATCTCCACCTGTTCTCCCACCTTCTCCCACATGCTTGCTCCACAGAAGACTCTCGACTAACTCCTACCAAAACACACCTACAGAAACCTGCCCTGCATGTCATTGGCTCATTCACTGACAGCTGGAGAAATATCTGCTTTCCTACTGGGGGTCTAACTCACTGCTACACAGCATCATTCTGCAGAATCACTTTGGGTCTTATGCACCAGGGCAACAGCCAACCTTCAGCTGCCACTCCAGAGATGCCAGACCTGCTGACTCACTTGCAAACCACATAATGCTCATGGGTTTGTGATAAAGGGTCTGCACAAGGCAGTCAGTAAAATGAGAAAGGAACCTCTGAATTAAGAAAAATTAAAAAGGTAACAAAAAGACATGTGTTTCTATCAACAGGGAAATAAACCTAGCAAGTGCCAATGTGATTATTAACCATGCAGTGTTTCAATGTAAAAAGGCAATCTTATGGCCAAGCTATACCTTGGTTGCACAGGGGCAGTAAGAAGGTGTGTACCCGTATTTTTACCTTTTTTATCGGTTGCATTATTCTTTCAGTTGTTGCCAGTTTTACTGATATAATAAAGCTAGAATTATCTCTAAGATGAGAGAATACATAAATGCACACAAATCTACCATTAAAAATTCTAGAACTCCATATATTTTAAAACAACCAGCACACTGCTTTTAAAAAGTATGAGCAGCTGTTGTGGGTAATTCTGACCAGTAATAATTATTTCTATAATTAAAGACTATCACTTCAGATAAATGAGAACTTACATGACCTTTGAGCTAGCTCAGGTGCCACTGGAAGTCTGGATACAGCTAACTTTTCCTGCTTCTGGGACATACCATGACAGAAATGTGTACAGCACCAATAAATGTACACTAACTGTTGGGAGAAAACAAAAACAAGTGTTAAGTTGGTGGACTAGACTTAAGTGAGCTAAATAGAGAAAGGCAATCTTTTGCAACAAGTATTGCTTCTGTCTGAAGCAGGTACACATGAAATAGCTACTGGGATGTTCACATGTAAAGCTGATTTGGTGATCTGCACTTCAGAGAAAGAGCTCAGAAGTCACAGTGGACAGAAGCAAACACAAGTCTCTGCATTGATATGGTAAGTTATGTGCTTTGCAACTGTTCAGCAATGTTATACTGAGCAAACAATGAAATACACCACCTCGGGAAGCTCCACTTTAACAGAGGTGACCCCCACTGCGGGTGCTTTTGGGGTTTGTGGGTTTGGGTTTTGCTTCTTTCAGCACATTATGTTGTGGTTTTTTGTTGTTTAGCATGTGTCAACTTCTCATTAAACTTTTGATTAATGAAGTTTTAACCCATCAGTGATGTGTTAGATAACTCTATCTCTGCTCCGAATAAAAGACAGGACAGCTCATGTAGAGATAACATCCCTGAAGCAGCATTTTATTTTATTCACTTAATTCCAAAACATTTAATTTAGAAGTCTGGCTTCCCAGTCATCCATCTTAACATGGGCAAATATTGACATAGAGTTGTCAGAATACACAGACAACTAAACAGCCAAAGAGTTTACAAAAAATAAATTCATGATTCTTCAAAACAACTGCAAAAGGTTACAAGTATCAAAACTCTTAGGTAGATGCACTGCATTTAAAGAAACTGTGCACATAAGTTAGAGGCAAAAAACCCAAATTTCTACTGAAACCTCACATTTCAAACAGTTTATTGTAAACTGATGAACAGAGTTGTCATTTCACATCAGCTTAACTGTTTCCATTGACCGAAAAAAATTTGGGGTGGCTAATTTACTTTGCATGCACAAAATGTACTGCTTAACAGAACTGTCAGCTCCTTTCAAATGGAAAAAATTTAACTGGAATCTAGTTATCCTCAATCACTTTCCATTATTCTTTCCCATATTTTCCAATCAACAGGCAAACTAAAAATGCCTCCTTCTGCACTGCTCAAGTGCAACTAAGATAAATAGGGCCAATAAACCAATCAATCCATCAATGCCCATGAAGACTCATCTGAAACTGCTTCTTGATAAAGTGGACAGCAGATCTGAACAGCTGTACAATACAGATATGCTTAGCACTAGATATTTAGTGTGACTGTGGCAAGGAAATATTGGTGATGATGGGGATGGACAAGTGGATGAAAGAGGGATCAGAGGAAAGCTCATTAATTATTGCCCTCTCCTGCTTCTTCATCCTGCTGATCACTCGTCCACAGAGTGAGGTTATCTCGAAGTAACTGCATGATGAGAGTGGAGTCCTTGTAGGAATCCTCATTTAGTGTGTCCAGCTCTGCTATGGCATCATCAAAGGCTTGTTTGGCTAAAAGGCAGGCCTGCTCAGGGGCATTCTGGATTTCATAGTAGAACACTGAGAAATTGAGTGCCAGCCCAAGCCTAATGGGGTGAGTGGGCTGCATGTGCTCTTTGCTGATTTCAAAAGCCTCTTTATAGGCAGCTTCTGAGGCTTCCACGACACTGTTCTTCTTCTCTCCAGCAGCAACTTCTGCCAAATAGCGGTAGTAATCCCCCTTCATTTTCAGGTAAAAGACCTTGCTCTCATACTGGAAGTCATTGCAGTTCTTGATCAAGTATTTATCTAGGAGAGCCAAAACATCGTTGCAGACTGTCTCGAGCTCCTTTTCTATCTTCTCCCTATAGGCTTTAACCTTCTCCAGCTTCTTCTCATTCCCATCTGCCATAGTCTTCTGCTCTATGCTGCTGATGACGCGCCAGGAGGATCGTCTAGCTCCGACTACATTCTTGTAGGCTACAGACAGCAGGTTTCTATCCTCATTTGAGAGGGGCTCATTCAGCTCAGTCACCTGAAAATACAGACAAAGAGCAAATTTAAAGGGTTTGCCTTAGAGAAAATAGTGCAAGCTTCCTTCAATATTTTTGTGAGTGTAAGATTAGAAATTTCTTCTAGAACCCAGGAGTAACCTCATAACACTGAAAGTTTAAACCTGCTCTGCAGTCAGGACTCAAAAGAGAGAAATCCCCACAGTTCTGATGTAATAGAAAGGGTATTTAGAAGCCATTGCAAAGAACACTGACTGAATAAAAGTGAGTCTGGCTTGTGTAATGGGAAAGCAATCACAGAGGAGGGCTCAGTTTTTTTAGGAAGTCTGCTATAATTAAAGACTACACACTTAGTGATGAATTTAAATGTACCTAGAACACCAGAATCTGGAACACAGCACCGCCACTGGAAGTTGGTGCAATTCTCACATTTCTGTCCCCTGCTGCTTGCTGCCGTTCCACAGCAGAGATGGAAGCACTGCAGTCATTAAACTGTGCAGCACCAATGGAATTAGAGCTCCATGGTATCTCAGACACATAGTGAGCTACTACACAGTGTAATACAAAAGTTACCCTGATTTCTGCCAACTGGCTGCAGACAAATTCCAGGGATAGGACGTGAAAGAAACTGCACAGAAATAGGACAGCAGATCAGGAATGAAGCCATGGTCAACTTCAAACTGCTACTTCAAAAAGAGATAGAAGGATAATACATCTAATACTGTATATTCATATTTGTATATGCATATAGGCCTATTTTACTTGATGTTTTAATTTAGGCTGAGTCCTGGTCACTTGAAATTGTTCTGCTTTTTAAAATTTATGTGAATGAAATTATTCTCAAAGGAATTAGGATGAAGAATGTAACTCCTCTACCTTAAGCATATTGCTTTAAAAATAGTCAGTAGAATTCTAGGGATATGTACTTTGGTGTGAAAATAAACTTATCCTTGCTCAGACACTGTTAAAATCATTGACTATTTCTTTTAAAAAATATGCACATTTACACTGCTTGACAGACACCAGAGTGTTCACAACCAAATACTTACATACTACAAACAATCAAATCACAAATATTTACACTATTCTGAGACTGTTGGTGTAGGCAATGAACCTTTAAGAAATGTGCTTGTTTCCAGATTAAAAAAAAAAAAAAAAAAAAAAAAAAAAAAAAAAAAAAAAAACCTTTATGTGAATTATAACTCTTACAGTAAGAGAGAGCTTACTTTCAAATTTAGGTTTTGTTCTTAAAATATATTAAGTCAATTCATTTTATCTCCACATGACTTTTCCACAGTTCAGGAACCTGAACTCCCAAAAGACACTGCTCTGCTTGTCCTAATAGAAATAGAGATGACCTACAGAGGATGAAATGCACAGGAGTCAACTCTGACATCTTCAGAATCTTCATCACAGCTCCCAATCAATATTTCCCTCAACAATCTCCACCACAGCATCCTAAATCTTCTCTAGTAAAGACAGTAACAATTCTTTTGCTGTTTGGTGACCAGAATGGGAGCATATAAAAGGAATCCTGACTATAACCTGGAATTCCTAACTCCACATGCTAATGAGCGTGGCAGTGCCCCATCAGCTCAGAAATCACTTGTGTGTGTGATCCCACATAGGCCATCCACCAAGCTGAGCTCCTTTCACGTGGAAAACACCCCAAAGTGGGCATTCCATAATGGAGAGCAGGTCCATGACCCGACCCAGGTCAGTGGCCTGTGATTACACTGGTTTTGTCAGCTAGAGCACATCACTCAGCCAGTTCTGAGGCAGCTGCTGCACAGGACTGTACCTGAGCCAGTGTAAAGTCAGGTTAAATTGTTAAAACTTGCCTGATACAAAGTTATGCAGTCCATAATTTTGGAACAAATAGAAACCAGAGTAATGAATTCAATTTCTTGTATCATGTGGTTTCAGAGCTCTATACCAAGAACTGGAAAGTCTATAGCTACATTTACCCCAGAGAACACCATGAGGAAGCCATCTCCCAGCAGGGGAGGGCACTGCTTACATTAAAGACAACTCATTCCCCTCTCCTACACAAACACACGTCATTAACCCCAAACCAGACACTCAGGGATAGGTACTAAAAATACAGAACATCCAAACTTTTAAAATCCATTGATATATACAGAAAAAGCCTACATAAACAAACTAGAACCTCAAGCTATTTTATTTCAAAAACTTTAGTTCAAGACTTAAATTTATTTCACTGTGTAGTATTTCTCACATGACTAATTTTAAAATCTTGTATCTCACATCACCCATCTTACCAGTTTTAAAAAGTAAATTATTTTTTACCACTATGTAGCTATATTGGAAAAGCAACATAAATCAAGATGTCCAAAGCACTACCTATTATGATTAATACTGTCCCAAAAACAAAGGGCTTATACAGCTACAATTTTTCATGATTTCTGGAATTCTCTACACCAAAGGGTACTCAATGCTGTGTCTCAGGAGGCTGAGGCAAATTCATTGCATCAATTGAGAACCTTTCACACTTAGACCCAAAGCACCTCCCTCCAGTGTGTTGAGAAACAATTCTGTACCTACCGTGTAAGCTTTATTTGAAATAGCTGGAATCCTGGAGCAGAGTTTAATGCAAGGGGAATGCCATGCCCCGTGGAAGAATGCCATTTACTTATGATTGCATTTTCTACTAAAATAACTTCAATAGACACAAATTAATGGGTTTAGTTTATTAATAAACCCATTAATTTGTAACAGCAACTATTTCATTTTCCTCTCCTGTTTACACATACAAGCAAAAAAACCTGGAATTCTTCCGTGAAAAATAACTTTACAACAACAAAATTTTGTATTGAGCAGTAAATTCCTTATTTAAGCTACAACTGCTACCTGGTCTGGCTTTTTTCTTTATAGAAGGTATTGATGGGAATAAAAAATTAATGCTTCTCCAGCTTTATGCTGACAGATGAAATGGCAGCCTTGTCACACTTTTTCTCCAGCAGCAGAGTCAAAAATCAGGCAAATACACTTTCACTAAAACAAGTACTTGTTACTTTATGTTTCTGAAGTAACCAGCATGCTGTTGGCTATATTCTGTATCGTGAAGTGTAGTAATATCTAAAACTCAGATTAATTGATCAGATTTTAATTCACACTGAAAGTACACTACTTTCATATAGCACCTTTTAAAAGTATCAGATTTGTTACATTCAGAGATTATTAAAAGAAATAAAATAAACTTTTCAATTCAAGATATCCTGGAGAATAGATTTCTGACTTAGAATACTGATTTCCTTCCTTTGGAGAAAGTCTAAATTCCCTGGATTGAAAGATTACTTCAATATTAATCTAAATGGATAAAAAGCTCTCTTAATTATCTCTCAGTTATTTGCAATCACTGAAAGAGAAGTATGAGCTGGGAGGACAGACAGCCCTCAGAGCATTCCCCAGAAGATTAGGCTCAGACCTACAAAATCAACCTCAACACTAAGGAGCATTCTGGAAATTCCCCTGTTGGAGGGAACACCTGTGAAAGACAAGTAATCAATAGATGCTACATTGCAGATATGCAACAGTCTATAAACAGCTCAAAATAAGGGAACTGTTGCTTTTAAATTCAGAGTGCTATTTGTAGTCTTAAAGTATCTATAAGTTTCAAGACTCAACTCACAAGATGTTCTCGAGCTCCCAATTACAGAAGCTCACGATCACACAACTTATTTGCAAGCAGAAGCGGCATTACAGATGAAAATAAAATTTGCATAGTAATTAGTACACTTTGAAGACAACTGGACATACACAGTAGTTGTAAGTGCTTTATTTACACACTTCCTAAAGCACAGCAACTGTGTTCTCATGGTTTCACGTGTGCCTAGAGACCATACATACTGTAGGTCTGCAGTTCTTGGAGAAAAATAAAGCTTTCTACTAGTGACAGCTAGAAATTGACTTCTCAAGCAGCACATTTTAGTGGGTTCTCTATTTCATCTTTTAAAATGACCAAGCAAAAGAGCTGTTACTATTACATCGTATGTATCAAGTACACTGGAGATAGAATTACAAATACACCTTATTTAAATGTCTCGTGGCTCTGGTATTGAGATACTCAGAAGTATCACTGTTTTAGAACTGGACTGGTCCTAATTATTTATTACAACATAATAGCAAAAGTGAACAAGAGCAGCAAAATTAGTGTCTTTTTACTGTCCTCATTTGAGAGGTGACATTTTTACAACAAAAACGTGGACTCCATTTGAAGCTGCTCTTTTTCAAACTAAAATCATCTTGTGCCTTCAAACAGCAGTACTCCCAAGAGCAACAGTTCCTCTTGGGGCCTTTGGTGTCCACAGAGGACAGATCAGCAAGAACAAACCAATTGTAATCTGGTATGGAAAGACACTGCTAAGCATCCAATGGCATTGACATTACCCATAACATTCGGATCGTGTGAATACTTTGTTTTCAAAAAAGGGACTAGACAAAACAGGTTTGATCATTCTACAACTTTATTATTCATCAGTACAGGCAGATCAGTACAAATAATTTTCATTGCTTGGTTCTGAAAGGAGCAGAGTTGCAAATGTAACATTGTTTAAACACATTTCAGTATTCAACAGGGCACGGAACGCACTGAGAAACTGTTACCCTACAAAGAGGAGGCAAAAAGGCAACGTTAAAGCTCGGGAAATGCTCCTGGAACGGGGTAGCTTTCACACCTGGGTGCAGCTACTATCTTTGAGTCACCAATGTCAGTGAGGCCTCTATTCGTGTCTTTTACAGCGAGGCAAAAGAAACGTCTAGAAGAGGAAGGGGCTCCTCTTGCTGTGTCCCCAGACAGCCCCCGCCGCCGTGCCCATGGCACAGGACCAGCGCCCCCAAACGCTGGCGATGCTCAGAAGGGGAGATGCAGCCCGAGGTGAAACCCAGAGCCGGTCGGGGTGGAAGGGAGGTGGGCGAGGACGGGCCCCATCTGCGGCACAGGAACGCACGGCGTTCCCGCCGCGAGGGGAGGCGGGCGCCATTCAAATGGCCGCACTGCGAGCCCGATTGGCGCGGTGGGGAGACGGAGAGGAGGGCATGGGCACAGCCACACCCCCGGGGCAGGGACAGCCGGGGAGCGGG
Source organism: Hirundo rustica (assembly GCF_015227805.2). Taxonomy (NCBI): domain Eukaryota; kingdom Metazoa; phylum Chordata; class Aves; order Passeriformes; family Hirundinidae; genus Hirundo; species Hirundo rustica. The sequence continues at coordinate 11,017,538 of NC_053466.1, read as the reverse complement.
AGGGCTGCGAGACAGCCCTTACGGGGGAACGGAGGGGGGAAGGAAGCACATTTTGAAAGGGGGTGCTAGGTCCGGTTTGGACCGGCTACTCTTTGTCTCGTATCTGCCGAAGGCAGGTAGTACTGGGCACCGCCCCACACGGCGGCGAGGTGTCCCGGCGGGACGGTCTGGCTCCTGCTCCCGCCTTCCTTTCTTCACCGCCACGGGTGGGACCCGGCGGCTCGCATCCTCCCCGGACCCAACCCCGCCTCGGACCAGCCCGCACTTCCTTTCCCTCCCTCCCCCGCCACTACTGCCCTACACACTCCTCCCCGAGTACCCCTCACGGCCGCCACGCTACCGGCCCCACTCACCGACTTCATGGCCGAGGCCATGTCATCGTATCTCTCCGCCTGCTCGGCCAGGCGGGCTCTCTGCAGCAGCTGCTCTCGGTCCCCCATGGCCGCTTCCGTGGTGGCTGCCGGGCTGGGCTCTGCGCGCCCCTCAGAGAGAGCGGAAGGCGGGCGGGGATGTGCGGCTGGCGGCGCACGGGTGGCGGGAGCAGGGTAAGCGGAGCCGCCGGCTGCGCTGTGCCGTGCCGGGCTGTGCCGTGCCGCGCTGGCCGCCGCTCCCTCGCCCGCCGGCCGCGCTCCCGGACCGACCGCGGCGTGTGCGGCTCGGAGCCTCGCGCTGCTGCCGCCGCCCGCGCCTGCGCGCCGGGAAGGCAACGAGGGGGCGGAGCCGCGGTGCTGCAGGGGAGGGGAGGGGGCGCCGCTCCCCCGCGCTCTATTTCTAGGTGACGTCACTTGCTATAAATAGCCATCGCGGGGCGCCGGCCGCGGGCCGCGCCTGCGCGCTGCGAGTGCTGCATTTTCCTGCTGCAAAGGTGGAGGTGGGCGGGGGGCGCGGGCACTGCGGGACGGGGCTCGGCTCGGCACGGCACGGCCCGGCACGGCTCGGCACGGCACGGCCTGGCCCGGGACACCGCCACCGCCTCGCCCGCCCGGCCGGGCCTCGGCGCTCTGGCCCCGCTCGGGGTGACCGCGCTCCGCGTTCACGTGCGCGACCCTGCCCGGCGGCTTTGTGCGGCCGGCGTTGTCTCGCAGCGGTGGCACGGCTGTGCCTCTTTCAGGGAAATAAGTGTAACTCGCGTGCCGGCTGCCTTGGAACAGCCCGAGTTGTGGGAGTGGTAACACGGAACAATTCTACTACCTTGCCTAAGAGATGCAGATAAATCCAATTTTACTAGATGTTTTAATATGCAATAGTCAAGCTCCTCTTTCACAAATTGACAGACTACCATTCTTAACATAAAAATCATCTCAAGGTAAGAACCTTGCACGAACAACGAACTGCTGCGGGTGCCCACAGAAACGCTGGCAGGCACATTACTCTTACAATAAATCATAGATTAACTTTTCCTATCCAACCCTGGCCAGCATTCAAACATCCCTGCAGCGCTGAAGGTACGGGGAGCTGCTGCACGGCTGGGTGAGGGGTTTGCTCACCAGCACAGTGCCCAGAGCACCTGTGGCAATGTAGGCTCACATCTGCCCTCACCCCCACGGACAAGGAAGGAAAGTCCATTAGCACACCCTGGAAGCAGGGACAAGGCTGCTCTCACACCTCCCGATGCTCTCCCACTACTTCAAATGAGTCAATCCAGTCCCTCATGTCAGACAAAAGTTTTCAGCCTTAACTCTAATACCGCTGGCTTTTGGGCATTAAAACCTAACGCCATTTAAAATAAATGCTGCGGATTTAAAAGGGATTAGATGAAGACTGCTGTCTTGTTAAAGGATATAAAAAATACGACAAATCAGAATAAACTATAGTTATATGTAATAAGGCATGAAAGATAAAAATGACACCCAGCAAGTTATAAATTGATTGCCAGGATGTTCTGGAAACAGCCCTTTGCAGTAGCGTGAAGCACAAACACCACTGTGAACGCATCCCAGCAAACCAAAAGGGGCTTCTTCCCACTGGGATTTTGTTTTCACTGTTTCTAAGAGAAGACAGTGACATCTAAAACATTAACAGAATGGATCCCAAGCATCAGTTCAATTTATTATCATAACTTTTAAGCCTAGTATTGATTTTACCTTAGAATAAATGTTTAGGTGCAGACAGCAAGGATGTGATTTTGAAAAGATATGATAAAGATATTATTCCATGTAAAAATACAGATTTTAATGTATCCGGCCCTTAGGCAAGAATAGTGAGAGATGTGCCAATCCTCCTTGCCCAGTACACTTCAGTTGGGAACCTTTGCAGTTGTAATAATTTCTCAGTAGAGATTAGTCATTTTGCAAAGCATTCCAACAGCTCTGAAAATATGTAGGGTTTACCAGAAGCTTTCTAGTCCTGTACAGCAGCTTCAGACTCCCCAGGGAAATGGATTACAAAGTATTTTTAAAACAAGTTATTCACTCACTGAACCAATCTGCATTAATCTACCAAATATATGTGGATATATCTACACATGCACAAAACATTCTCATTAAATGCTTTGGTTTCCTTAATTGAAGCTTCTGTAAAACAGCTATTTCTCAGTCTAAAGCATCTAAAAAAATCTAAAGCATCTAAAGCATCTAAAAAAATTCATAACCTTGAATCCACGAGGTCATGTGTAACCTCACTGCTCTAAAACCAGATACATATCTAAATTCAACAGTTGCAAGGAAAAGTGCTAAAACAAGGCAACTCTGTGTGCAGCAGTTCCCCAGTCTGACTGTGATCTAAAGAAAGGGGAGAGATTGCATTTCATACCCAGGGTCTGGGGGAGAGTACCTATATCCTCCTGTGCACACAGTGCCTGGCACTCGGGATCTTCATCCTCAAGAGTGGCTCCACAGAGGTACAAATAAACACAAATTAGAGCTCACACAATGAGTTTTATAATCTAATACAATATTGATGAGTCACAATGTCTTAAAACAAAAATGGAAAGGGAATGGAAAAATCAGCAGGCCTTTTATTAGAGTGCCGAATGGGGTGCAAACAGTGCCTGACTGTGCTTCCCCTGCTGAGCTCGGATGCGAGGCATCGCTCCGTGATTCCCATCAAAGCTCAGGAATCCTGCTCTCGTGAGGCAGGACTGAGAACTGTCCACAGAGTGACCACACCCAGCAAGAATTTGTAGATGGAGAAATTTATGGCAGTGAAAATTGCACTATGACCTAAGGCAGTGGCTCTGCTCCACAGGCATATCTGATTATTGGACAGCACCCATGTTCCATAAATAGCTTCCCGCTGAAATGTCATCCCAGTTCAGTGCTCACGGGCACAGGAGCGCCGGGGACAGCGCAGCAGTCGCAGAGGGTGTCTCCCCAGCGCTGATGTTTAGCTGCAGGGACACTGGTGAAGAGGCAACACCACAAGGAAACCACCATGTGCCAGTAGCAGGCTTTCCCCAGGCTGGAAAACCTCTCCTTTTGCTGTCCTGGAAGCACTGAGGGAACACACACATTCTGTGACACTCTCTCTGAGACTCATGGAGCTACAGCAGTGCTGCTACAAAGTCCCTGCCATTAACATCCTCCTGATCCCTGGAGAAAATATCTTCTCTCTCCTTTCTGCAGCAAGGAAATGTTTTATTTAGGGAACTGCAAAATGATGAAAGTCTTGGGGACAAGATACCGAAAAATAGAGAGAGAGAAGAAAAACCACCCACTGGTGGGGGAGGTTAACCAGCTTCCACATCACAGCAAATGAAGCAGAGACAAGTGTGGAAGAGAGAGATGGAGTTTGTTAACCTCTGATCTTGGAAATACTTGTGACTGGCCCTTACCTGGGGCATGATGTTCAGATAGCGCTGTAAGGACAGATTCTTCCAGAGGCTTAGGACTATCTGTAATTTCTATTTATTGTCAGAATTCTAGCAGCACATTCCCCCAGTAAAGTGAGATAAGTGTGCATCAGGAGGATAGGTGGTGTAACCAACGACAAGATCAGAGCACGAGATAGCAGTGGGTGTAGCTGTGGTGTGATGATTCTCTCCCAAACCACAAGGGACTGTAATTTCAGTGGCATATTTCTAGCCAAACCATACACCACAGTTTAACAAGCCTCTAGGCTGTCACAGTGTGTGAAAATATTCTACTCTTTGTCATATTTCAATTTCATATTAATCTTGAATCACTCTCACAGAACCTCCCTCATAACTCAAGGGTAAATCCTAGAATGAAGAAAGATGACAGTGCCTGAGTGCTGCTCAGCAGCAGCAACAGGGTTCATGCCATGCATGGTGGTGAAGTACGCTGTGTATCTATTAACCTACACGGAAGAACTTTAGAACAGAAGGGTATTGATTTGTACAAAACCTGTGAAACTCTTTCTCCCTTGTGGGAAGGGTAGGTCTGTACCCCAAAGCCTATTTGGGATCAGTGCAGTGTATTTAATACCATTGGCATTCACACACAGTAGCTTTTTGCACGTTCAAAATCCTGTGCAGACAGAAGCTGATAAACCCTCAGAACTCTCTGGCAAAATGCGCTATCTTCCAGCACCTGCTCATTTCAGAGTCCAGTGAGGAAGCAGCACTATGCCTAAATAAAAGATGATGGCAGTTTTTCCCTGCCAGAATGATTCAGGGATATGCACAGGGGCTGTCAAGCATGCTCAGTTGTGGGGGTTCCTTTACGTGGCAAGAACACAGTAGCTAATTGAAAGCTCCCCATGAGCTACTTCAGACTATAGTGTCTGCTGGAGCTGCCCAGATAGAAGAATGCAGTTTTATTCTTTATGTAGTGAGGGGCAAGGAACCAGGATTGACAAGCTTCAACAGGAAAACATGAACAAGTCTGCTTAAGCAGCAGTTGCCACCATAGCACCATTTTGAAAAGAGGCTCTACAGGTAAGAGGAAAAAGAAACAACTTGTGTTAAGAAAATACTGGAAGAAAAAAAAACAATATGAATACAACATAACTCAATCCTACAATTTCTGGAACCCCTCTGAAAGACACTTTGTGCTGAGCATACACAATTAAGGACTCAGCATCAACAGCTGCATTTAAAAAATAAGACCAGATCTGTCTTAACATATTAATTTTTACTGCCCTTCAACCTTTACCAAAGTGGATTAGTTTGACTTAGAACTGGATTAAATCCCACTGAAAATGATTGATCTGAAACAATGACCTTTCACTGTAGAACGTAACATGAAAGACTTTGGGGATAAGAATAATGAAGTACAGAGATAAAACAAAATGCCTTTGCAGACATTTTTAAAGGTGGCCTCTTATTCTGGGTGCTCTGCTTGAGTCACTGCATAAAATACTCGTTTCCTCTAAAAATGAGGCCCCAAGAAAGGTGAGCCAGGCATCCACAATAGAGACTGCCTGAAAATACTGCCTTGAAGCTGTGTCTCCCAGCATTTGTCCTGAGTGGGTGTTGGATGCACCAGTGACTGTGGCAGCACACGTAACTGCCAAAGGGACTGCAAGCAGGAAAAGCTGCTGCTTGCATCCTCCCTCCCCTGTAGCATCAACATGGATTAGTTCAGAGAAATCTTCATGGCAGCTGCTGTGCAGGACCTCTACACAGCACAATTCCAGGGCAGAACCACCCTCAGCCTCTGACCTTGCCAGGCTCAGGGCTGTCTGCTGAACTGAGAAGAGCCACCTCTAGCAGCAGTGTTGGAAAACGTGGATGCTGCCTGTTGGGAAAGCGTCCCTCTCACCTCAGGGAGAGCCAAGTAATAGAACTTCTGAAAGTGCTCCTAGATTTCCGTCCCCTTTCTGTGACCAGTCAACACATACAAGCACTGTACTTTGGGCCCTTATATGCATTTTAGGATAAAAATAACTTTGGGTTTTTTTCTATCTAGGGCAAGCTCTTTCCTTTGCTAGGCCATGCCATGTGGAGGAGGAGGAATGACAACAGCAGGTACAGCACATTCAGCACAGGGCAGGTCAGCCACGTGCACGTGCTTCCAAGTACAGCTCCAAGGAAGAGCAACATAAACACACCCAGAGCTTGGTGCAGATGGTAGGACGGGGAAAGCGGAACACGATGGGGACGCAAATCACATCTAGGAAACCGGAACGAGGTAAGACACAAATAGAACAAATTGCTACCCCAATGTGAATACAATGGAAAGAACTCCACTGGATTCTCCTTGAAAGATTTACTCCAGCCAGCAGCACAGGCAGAGAAGGTCAAAAGCACTACCAGCATTCAGCAGAGATTCACTGGTTCTCTTCCTCTACTGCATGGCCAGGCACCCTGTCTGTTCTGGCTCACGGATGGGGAAGGAGCAGCCCATCCCCGAATCCTGCTCAGCCCCCTGTAACCCAGCATGGCCAAGTCCTGTGAGATCAGCTGTAGGCACCACTTGCAAATTCCTGTCCAAATGCAATTAGCTCCTTAAAAATGCTTTATGCAGGTTCAATATCCAGGTGACATGGGGCAGTAGTGAGCCAAAATACAATGTACTTCAACCACTTGACTTTACATCTCTTAAAGGGAAATACTTTTAATTAGCTTGATTTTACATATCAAATTTTGAATTGTCTAATATAAATTTACAGAAAAGTAGTAAGTTATTTCACCTGGGAAATGACCTAGAAAATTCAGTTGTCCTCCAGAGAACAACTGTACCAAATTCAGAAATTAAATTCATTAAGTATAACAGAAAAGGCTTTAATTTTGCTTTAGCTGAAAATTCTTTTCCGATTTAAGTTTGGAAAAGATACTTGTTGTTCTAGCACTCCTGAGGAGTTTTGCTGAATTGGGCCTCTTCTTTTTAACTAAAAACTCAAAACAACCGCGTTCTTGAACTATTTAAAGAACGTACAAGGTCTTAGGACCACTGGCGGTGTTAAAATGGTAGAACAAAGGTCACTTATATGCCAAGCCAAAATACCTGCATTCCCTAGCACGGGTTACTTTCTTAGAAAAGACCTATATAGAACGACAGCTATCTGAAATTTCTATACAGGCAATGCTAATCTAATCTTATCTCCCCTGACAGGAAACAGAACTAAGTATTTGAAAGGAACTGAAAATACATCTCATTGTAAGAGAGGCGTCATTCCTCTTTACTCCAATACATCTTCAACCGCAGGGAAGTGTAACCTCCCTGGCTTTCATCCACATGTATCACGTACCACTGGCTGGCTAAATCATAGTCATTGTAGTGACAGGTCATATCAGCAGGGATGAAAACTAAAGTACCTTATTTGGGATCTCAGACAGCAGCCCAGCAAGATCCAGTGGGAATTTTGCTATGGGGGCTGCTGCCTCTGCACAGAGCCGCGTCGCTGGCTGGCTCCTGACCGTGTCCCGTCTCCGTTCCACCGCGGGCCGCAGAAACGACGGTGACAGCGCCTAGAGAGCGGGTTTTCACGAGGCGGGGCCGTGGCGGCGGCCCCTGTGTATCCCCCGCCCCTCAGGGTCCCGCCGCTCCCTCAGCCTCAGCGCCCTCAGCTCCCCCAGCCCCGCGAGCCCCGCTGTTGCTATGGCTCGGCGGGAGAAGACAGCCAATCAGCGCGCGGCAGGATATATCTGTCGCTGTTGCTAGCGGCCGCGGACCAATGAGGCGGCGGCGGCGGGAACGGCCGCGAGCGGAGGGGAGCGCGCGGGCGCTGCCGGCGCTGTGAGGGCGCGCGGGCCGCTCCCTCACGGGTGCTCCTGCGGGCCCTACAAGCCCGGCATCTTGGCTCCCTGTACAAATGTCCGGGTTCACTCACGGCCCCGGTGTTAACGGCAATAAACGATAACGTGTGTGACCCTTGCAAGCACCGTTGTTCCAAACACAAACAAGAAAGGGGCATTTCTAGTGACATCTACCAAAATAATGGAGGCTTCAGGCTCTCAGCACCCACAACTGTTCCCAGGGCAGCTGGTCCTGTGCTTTAATACTTAATTGCCACGTGAAAATTATCACTTCACACCTTTACCTTGAAAAAAATGAACCCTTGAGAAACAGCAAGTGAAAATCTTTACTTGAAAACTTTGTAACAGAAGTTAAAGGAGGCATCTTCTCCCTGTATCTCAGGGCTGGAGGTTTGGCAAAGGGGATCCATTTTGCAATACATTTTTTTAAAAAAACATTAACACTTCAGGAAAATACCCCAAACCCCACCCTATAACCTGCAGGATTAGTTTTAAACTTGCACGAAGGGCCTGCCTTGCTACTTCTTGCATTAAACACCAAAACAATGGCATGCCCTAGCGCTGAGAATTCTGCTGTGCTCCGGTTTGTGTCACCTGTGGCACTACAGTAGAGTATGGAACGCTCCAGAAGTTACACCCCGCAGTACAACAGCAAAGCAGGGATAAGAAATAGCACTATTTTACCAGCAATTAGCTGAGACTTATTTTCCAATCCTGAGAAAAAGTTATCCAATATCCACTGCAAGGCAACATAACCAAATTTTACTCCCTTGAACACAGAAGCTTCGTTTTACCTTCATGATGCAACCAAGGACTCAGATGTGTCCAGTGCTGTGATTGCCACAGAACCGGTGCCTTGATAATTTTAACATCTACAGTACAGCTTCAGACCACTCCAGGAAAAACCTACAGTCCACAGTGCACCTTTGCTTTCTTCTATCCTTTGCAAAATTCTTAATAAAACTGTAACTAAACCAAACTCTGTAACCATTGGAAACACCTCCATCCTTCCCCCTCATTCTATTCATCTCCCGATCAGATTCCTCTTCCATTAAAAAAAAGGAAGCAATGGGGTATTTCCCGGGGAAGTGCAGATACATGGAGTCTATCTGCAGGCAGGTCACATCTGTCCACTGGCAGAAAATTCATAGAGCAGGCGTGCTGCCTGGAACGTGTCGTTGGTTAGGGAGTCAACAACTGGATCCTCCAGGACCTGAAAGACACAGGAAGGAACCAAAGCGTCACTAGACATGATTTTAACCCAGCTGCTTATGGTGGCAGAGCTCCTTTTGGCAGCCAGCAGCACAAGGTGTGCGATGGGAGGGAACGTCACTGGTCAGGGCTGTGTGCATGAAGTGACAAAGGCCTTCTCTCCCCCCTCCAAAGTCAGGTAGAGTAATCCATCAGTGGGTGTAGAAGTGATGAGCACAATCTGTGCACAACCCAACTCCCAGGAATTCAGAGCAGAGTGATTCCCTTCACTTTGCCCTAGGCTTTGGCTCCTATAAAAGCCAGTAACTGACAGAGGGTAAGACAGGAAGTAAATAAATAATAATTAAGGAATTGTCCTGAACAAGGGAGCTCTGCTCAGGGAGAGAAAGAAATATCTCCAAAATGAATTAATCTTCTGTTTGTTTGCTTGCTTTGTTTTACTCTCATTTTGGTTCTAACAGGATGCATGACCTACAAAAAACAAATTGTGTCATGTGGACAAAAGCAAGTTTTCATCTGCACCTCTGTGGTTCAGACATAGGAACCAAGTATCTGCATTTTCTTGCCACAAGCCCAGAGTAAGTTGATTCAGCCAGAAGCAAAGTGCCCAGGAAGACTGTAGAATGCTGTAAAATCATTTACCCATTCAAGCTCTTCCTTTTCTCCTAGAGCTCACACTAAAATATGCAAAAATTGCTCTTCTGAATTCCTGAACTGAGTAATTATTACAAAGATTTGAAGATTGACATTTACAAGCATCACTCAGTATCTTGCTCCCCCAGCTCACGGTGTATAGAGTGTCATGTCCCTTCACCACTGCAAAATCAGTGCAAGGACGCAGAACAGCAAGATGAAAAGTAGCTAGAGACAGCCTGCTCTGGGAATCTTAGCAAAGGCTCATTCATTATTAATGCCCAAGGCTTTTCTCATCTGGCTTACATTATGGCGGGTAAAAAGGCCACTTTCCAAGATACAGATCTTTATATTGATGCTTTCAGAGGCTCAAAAGAGGTTCTGTTGCTGCCTTCAGAGCTGCAGCCGCTTCTCATAATGAGGTCAGCAGATATGGGTCCTGCTTTTTTGTAATCTCTTTTGAAAAGGTTTTCCCCAGAAGTTCTCACTACAAGGGAAACAGCTATGCATGCTGACTGACGGTTAGACCAACACACATGAAGCCAAAAAATATATCCATGCACAGCTTAGATAGGGCTTTCTTGAGTCCTGTGTTCAGGTAACAATTCAGAGGTGTGCTCCCATCCCCTTGAAAGCACAGTATTTCCAACTTGTATTCTCTGCTGCCTTGAAGTCCCCATCAGAAGGCACACAGACTGCACCCACAGCATGGAACTGCCTTCATTATCCTGGCCAATAACCACACTGCTCTGTATACTGCTGTCAGCCATCTCAGAACAGGGCAAAATCCCTTTTCCTCAACAATAACACAGACTTGCTAATGAAAATTACATAAAACATTTTAAGAGATCTGAGAGAACAGAGTCAAACTGTGCAAAACACCTTAGAGGGGAGAACATCAAGCAGCTATCTTCATTCTATTGCTGAAAATTTAAATGACAGTTTGGATCCACACAGGATCTTTTGGCCACCATTTCAATGGCACATTTAGTAAAATTAGGATCTGATTAGCACTCTTCAAGTTGGAAAAAGATCAACAAAACCACCTTTCCTGCTACTATCTGCTGCATGCTACCCAGGGAATGCACAGCTTGCTCTGAACTGGACTCCAGAAGCTATGCTTAGATCAAACACGTTTCATACTAAATATGATGAAATTTCACATCTCCTCCAAGAGAGCTGCAGAGGATTGTGCATACAGAGCTCCTTTCTTTGAACTTTAGGTGTGCTCTTACCTGGCCTTGTCCCAAGGCTTGGCTTTCTTCCACACAGGGTGCAGAAACAGGTGGGCACTGAGGCTTGCCAAACACAGTCTGAGAGGAACTGCAAAACAATATATACAAGTGCATTTGTATTTATGCTCTATTTGCCACTTACTGTAATGTTTTGCAGCAGGACAAGAAGGGCTGCTGGCAAGACTATGCATTTGATGGAGTTCTGTTGTCTACACACCTACCCCATTTCTCCAAATTGTTATGGCCTGAAAATACAGGTTCTGCAGTGGAAAGGCTGCCCTGACCCGGAGCAGTACACAGAGAATCACATCTCAGCTTGCAACTTTCCTTCTGCCCCAAACATTCTCCATAAACAAGGTGGTGTCTACCAAATGTCTCACTCCTGGAACATGTTTCAAAAGCAGAGACCTTACGAGTCAAAATATGTGGTTTTAGAAAAGACACAACATCGGCTACACTTCTGCTACAGCTTTCCAAGGCCAGCAGTGGAGTCTGGGGACAGGACTTCCACATCCACGCTCCCCTGGAGTCTCTGCCAGCCACTCAAAACAGATCAGTTTGTGGGCACCTGGTCAAGGAGCAGACACTGGGCACCCAAAAACGGGATCTCCTCTCCCATCATCACCAAGTCAAAAGTCTCTCTAATGCAACAACACTGCCCGTACCACCACCAGGAATAGCCCAAGGTGTGAGTGTCCATACAGGCCCGGACAAGAGGTCCCCACTAGTAGAGTATAGGAAAGAAGTAGAACCAACAAGATAAGTGTCAGGTTGCCCTTCATTGGAACCTTCCCCAGGTTCCAGCAATCAGCCTTGGGGCTCCTCTGCTGGAGCTGCATTCAGAGAGTCACATTTCCTAATGACAAATGGGCTCAACTCCCTCTCCCACCCTCTCAAGTATTTGTCTCATGTTTTTTCACAGCCCACTCACACCGACATGCACAGTGCCCTCAGCAACGAGTGCTGCAATTCAGTTATGCAACATGCCAAACAGTAGCCTCTGTTGGTGGGTTTGGGACTTGCTGCCTGCTGGTGCCAGGATGCTGGGGTGTCCAGAGGGGGCATTCCCAGCACTCTGAGCTGGAATCCCAGAAATGCCGGCAGGAGCTGTAAGCTGCCACGAACATCTCAGCACTGACATTTTCACAATGTGTGCTGGTTCATAAATGCAGAATGCCTTGCTCCATAGAGCTCAGCGTGCTTTTCTTTCTGAAATGGAAGGCACGAGATTTCCACTCTGCAAGAACCATTAGCTGGGCTACATTCCACCTGTCCTGACTCGCAGAGGGAAGAGAATTCACCACTATCTGTAAAGGGGAGCATCTGCTTGGTGTCCCACAGGGACTTCCAGTCCGCTTGTTGGATCAAACCCTCCTCTCAGGCGGCAGAAGCAGATGGAGACAGTCAGCTTCCAGCCTGGTTCCTTCTCACACTCCCACCTCACAGCCCTGTGGATCAGAAGAGGTTTGGACACAGCCCAAGTGCGTAGGAGTGGCTGTAAAAAGCCCATGAAAGAAATCAACAGGAATTGTTCTGATAAGCTTTGAGGCCATGTCCTTTCCAGGTGAGCATCTTTAAAAATGAGACAAGCAGACTAAGGGTCCTTTGGCTGACTTGTAGCTCTATCCCAGTGCTCAGGAAGCAAGGAGAGTGCAACACTGAGTCCACTCCAGATAGGTGATCTTGGCTAAATAATTTCCTTTTCTTTGTGTTACTCTTCCCTCTAAAGCCAGGATAAGGTCACTGCCCTGTCCTTCCTGGACAGCAACACCCATGCACCTTACAGTCTGATCTGCTGCCCACACGAGTCCCCAGAGGAGTGACGCTCATTGCACCACGACTGCTCACGAGGGCTCTGGGAACAACACTTCTCTGATCCCTGACTCTGTTAGAGGGCTCTGCCTTATAACACAGGTGATCCTCACTGAGCAGCGATCTTACCCACAACTACCCACGTGAGCTCTCCTGGCTCCCTAGAGAGAAACTGCAAGATGAAATTGCAGCCTCATTAACTTGTGGAAAAAGATTGATGTTCCACAGCATTCATGGAATTTTGAGGAGGTCAGGCTTTTGGAGGGAGCAGGACCAGGGCACTAAACAGCATTTACAAATCAAGTTCAAATAACTATGTCCTCACCAAAAGGTGCCAACAAAGCAGCAAGTCCTGCCCCTCATAGGAATATGATAAAGGGTGTGTGGATGCCTGGCACACTGACATACCCAACAAGGAGACATTCACTATAGATTTCTTCTACTGGCAGAACATATTTTAAAAATAAACATGAGCTCACTCCACAGTCAGAACATGCAATTTTAAATCCAGCCAAAATATTGCCAGCAAGCCTTGCTGATCTCTCTTGATCTTCAGCCCCTGTTTCAAACTGTGAATCCTGAAACACAGCCTGAGGTTCACAATGCCCTATCTGGGCTCTCCCCAGCAATTCAGGGCAAGGAGCCTGACACGAATGTGAACGAGGCGCCAGGCCAAGTGGGAAACAGGGGTAAAAGGCAGAAATGTTTTCAGCAGGGAACTGGGGCCAAAGCCTCACCAATCTTTATCTCCAGTGAACCACTGCATTTACTTGTTGTTTAACAAGCCACAAAGCCTTCTGTGCCTCTGCTTCCTCATTTCTGAAGTCGAAATAAAGCTTCCTCTACCTGCCTTTTTAACATACTGACAGCATCATGCTGGCACAAACACTGGTCAGTGTCAAGAGGAAGGGTTATAAAATAGGGCTGTTGCTCCTGCTCTGTCTTGCAGATCAGTAAACTAAAGGAAGCCCATAATGTCTGGCAGTGTTTATTTTTATGTAACATTATGGAAGTTGTATAACATATGGAAAATGGCACGAATTTTTGTTGTTTTGCGTTCTCTGAATTTATCTCAATTCTTAGAGAAAATCTGAAAGCTTTGTCATAGGTGGAAAACAGAAAGAGAGAACAGTGCCTGTCTGTCTTCCAATTTGGAAAGCTTGCACTGTGGAATAATCTTGTCATGAGGTTGTGAAGCTACAAAAACTATTTTAGGATTAAGTACAGGCCCTACCAACCCAGCCCACAGAACCAGCAGAACCAGCCCTAACTGGATCAGTACAGGTTATGTTTTTCTGCCAAAACCAAACAAATATTTCAGAAACTGAACCTGCCTGAAAAACAGGGGCTCATGTCTTCTCTGATTAGGCTGGATCCAAATCTCCTTTGTGCCACAGACACACACTTAGACAACATCACCCATGCACAGCTATAAATACTGGCAAAGAAGGATGGACACAAGGAGAAGCAGTCCCTGGGAACGAGATGTGTCACTATTTCTGCAGCTCTCTCCAACTGGATATCAAGACATGGCTGGACACAGCATCATTTTTATTCCTGCCTTTAGGCAGCCCTGTGTTTTCCCTCCCTTTACCTGTGGGGAATAGATTCCAGGGTCCCTAGCTGTTCTCCTCTAAAGATTAAGCTCTCATCCTGTAAATCTGACTGCTGAAAGATTCTTTCTGAACTGGCTTCAGCACAGCCACCTTGAGGGACTGTGCTCAAGGGAACTCTGATACCTGCTGAAATAAATGCTCGTATTAAACACAAGTACAGATAAAGACAACATGGCCCCAACCCCTGACCCAGCTATTCCTTCTCTCCTTGCTCCACATTCACCAGAGCCTGGGTGAATGGCAATTACAGCTCTTCCTGCTCTACAGACCTATGGCAAAAGCAAGTGGACATCATTTATGCATCCTATCAAGCCTATTCTGAAGAACAGGGAGAAGAAAAGAGATGGTGGGAAAGCTGAACAAGAATGGACAGGAAGAAGATAAAGAGAAAGAGAGGAAAAAATAGCAAGAAGGAGAAAGGAAAGTGAGAACATGTACTGAAGAAAAGCACCAAGTCACAGTTAAGAAGTTCTCAGGCAAAAGTCTCAGTTGAGACTTTTCTCAGGCAATATCTTAATGATGACAGGCATTACAAACTCAGAAGCTAGCAAAAGGACAAGGTGAGCAGTCAACGCCTGGAGGACTCTCTCAATGGAAACACTAAAAGGAATTCACCACTATCTTATGGAAGTGGTTACAGTTTAGGGAAAAGAGTGGGTAAGAATGTTTGTTTTGACACCTTAAAGCAACAAATTTTCTCACTGAACTACCATGGAACTAGAACTCCAAAGCTCAAAACAAGCCCTGCTCTCCTTAATCACGACACTTAAGTTAGTAAGAGTGTTTACAACAGTGGGAGGGGAAGCTTGGAAAGTCTTAAAGCCGACAATCTGTGTGCAGTTTTACACTAACCTTCTGCACCTGGGGTCCACATGGAGCCAGACTCTCCTCCGGTGCTATAAGGGGCCCGCCACACGGGCAGCCAATAATTCACAGAGGGAAGGGACTCGTAAGAGCACAGGGCAAAGCTCCCCTGCCAGGAGCTGGCAGCAGCCCTGCTCACTGCTTCTCCAGGCAGCAGCACAGGAGAGCCAAAGCAGGGTCCTGGCTCCATCACGGCCTCCGTGCCAAAAGGTAGAGGCTGTTCGGCACTGCCAGTGGTGAACAAAGCCATGCTTGTTCCAGCTTCGTACAGCTCAGGGCTCTGCATACAGCTGCAAGGATGGAGAAAATTAATCAGCCAGACACATTGCTTTGCCAAGAGGGGACCCTGAGCTAAACCTCGGAATCCTGCCCTCCACAGCTGGGAGATGAGGTGCTCTGACTGCACAGGGAGCATTTCCATCAAGGGTGACACGGCTCCCAAGCGATGTCCCCATGGAACCGACATGGAAGTCAGTTCCATGAATGCGTTTAAATGTTGCTTCATTTCTGAACTGTCACTGTAAAGATGCCATACATCACCTGGATTCCAGCATCTTTAAATACGTTCCTCCAGGAGGATTGTACAGAGGTGCAGCTGGCTGCTCCCATCCTGGCTCACAGGGCACGAGGGTTAACTCCACTTGCTCAGGGCTGATGCCCACGCCAGATCCATCTGAAAGGTGCAGGCCAGGCAGTTGAAACAACACTATAATTACTCCAAAACGCAACAAAACAAGTCCAATCTGCCCAATGCAGCAAGACCCCTCTGTTCCTTGTGACTGAGATTTGGTTACGTGTCTGTGGAAGGACATGGAAATACTGGATTGTCCTGGAGTACACTGCCCTGATTCCAGGATCTGAGTGCTAAACCTGCTCCTTCCCATGTATTTGCTTTCATGTGGTGCCTGCTTAAAGCCAGGCATTTCTTTTCCCCTGTTGTTGCACAAGCCTTAGCAGTGTCTGCTCCTCTGGAGTGACAGCCTGGAGCCAAACAATGAGGCACTCCAGTGAAGCAGAGTCCTCCAGCATCCACTTGATCCATCAGCACATAATGCTGTTCTGAAGAAGCAATATCCTTCCCTTCCTGAGGGAATTTAAAATTGATTTTCACCTCTCTGTACCACATCCTGAAGCCATTAGGAAGAGACAAACCTGCAGTTTGTGGAGTGTGGGATCCTTTATCCTGTGGCTCGTTTGTGTGGGAAGCCAAAGGCCTCTCAGGACAGGAATTGTTGAGCTCTTCCATATGAAGGAGGCGAGATTTTTGACGTCGTCGATAATTTGCAAACCAATTATAGACCTGAGTTGGCTGCAGGTTCATGTCCCGAGCCAATTCCTCCTGCAAACCCAGGTGCAGGGAGAAATCAAAGGAAAAAAATTATCTAAATAATCAGGAATTTCCCATTCAGTTCCAAAAGCAGTCCAGCAAAAGACCTTCCAAATCCAGAGACACTTATTCACCAGGCCTCCGATAGGCCTAGTGGATCCGACCGAGGAGACATTTTATAAACTCAGAGTTGATAGAAAACACAAATTCCACCCTGCAGTCCCAGACAATTTGTTTGCTAAGGAAGCCACTGCTATTCTATACTGCTCACCAGATAATGCTCTTCCCACAGAGTGACAGCTTCACAGAGGCAGACATTGAAGTCTGAAGCCCTCACCTGGCAAGGTAGTGATCAACAGTGCTTACTGATTTAATTCACACATCTCTTCCATTACAGATCTGTCCCTGTCCAGAGAAGGTAGAGCCATGCACACACCAAACACAGCCTACTGCATTAGCACATCAAATTACCAGCATTTGAAAAGTCAGCACAAAATATGTTCTGGTGAACCAAGTGCAGTTTTATATAGACTGTTACTCAGTCAAGTCAGAACTATTTATCATTGTAATAGAGCTCTGCCGAGTGATGGCTCTTTGGCTGTCTATGCTCAATCACTACAGAATTAGAACTGTTAAAAACCCAGTGAGGAATTTATTGTCCCTCAACTTTTTGTCCACAGCACGAGAAATTGCTTAGCATGAACCCGATGATTTTTTTAAAGAAACCTTTAGGAAAAGGTGAAATATGAGGAATCCCAGCCCCAATGAGCCTTCTGAAAATAAGGAATTAGAAATTAAACCAGTTACAGACTCCTGATTGCAGTATCCTGCTTTCCTGTGACAGAGAGACTTGATTGGAAGGATCCCTAGCATGTCCCTACCCGCTGTTTCTTGTCTGGATTTGCTGTCACCTCTGCAGCAAACCTGTGCAGGTGCTGGCGTACTTCTTCCGAATAGTTTCGATTCTTCAAACCTCCAGGACAAAGGGAAATAGGTGGAGGATTCCTGTACACAAGAGAAAATGGGATTAAAAAGGACCCAAAAGGAATAATTTGCATTCATGGGAATTTTCTCACATTGCCACAAGTGGTCAAAATACCAAGAAAAACCAAGCTCCAAGAAGCAGCATCTTGAGGTGTAAAACCAACCTCTGCATCTGAAAACTACACAAACACACAAAAAAATCTTGGTTTCCCCACGATGCAGTACCTCTTCCTGCAACGGAATTTCTGCAGTGGTGTCAGAAAATCTGTCTGGTGTTTCTTCATAACTCTCCTGTAGTGAATCTCATGCCAAAGTTGCACCAGTTCTTCCTTCTCTTCTGCCTTGCAATACTAAAACAAAACTGTGCATAAGCAAACCTTTCCAGAGAGTCACTCAAAGGTGTATAAAGGAGAAAACCCTCAAGAGAAATTTACTCAGGGATTCCTACTGGTTTCACAGAGCTGGTAGCATTGTCTAAGCATATGGCTCACTGTCCCTTCTCTCATGAACACAGGGAGTTGCCTAATTCCTCCTTTTTCCCTGGTGAAAAGGTCTACAGATCTGGAGGCCAAAAATCCCTCACCTTGAGTGGCACCATCCAGCTTCCCTCATGTATTCCCACCCAGCCCAGCCCCCTGATCTTGGGCTTCCCAACACTTTTATGTCCTGAGCCCTAAGGTTGTGGAAAAACTCCAAGAACCACCACAGTAGAACAAAAATCCTGCTACAACCAACCCCGATCTCCCACTTACTTTTTCCCCTTGGCTGATTACCTCCAAGTGCCTGTAGCAAAGGCTTTGTCCTGTGTTTCAGGTCAACAGCGCACACCTATCACCTTCCACAAGCTGGAAGTGCTCCATGTGCTGCAGTACTTAGGCACTTCTGCATTAACAGAGCTCTAACCACTGTTTTTCTAACATGGCTTTTTGTTTCCATGAAGAACATATCCCTACCTCCAGGAGTCTGCAGGCTGCATCATGTTGCCCTTTATGGATATGAACAGACACACAAGCCCGGACAACGTGGATGTTAGCGAGAAAGTATCTCTTGTTCTTGCATCCCATCACGGCTTCAACCAGCTTCTCCAGACTAGGAGACGAGCTCTGGAGCTCCTGGCAAAGCCGTTCTGCTAGATTCAACAGCCTGGTGGGTGGGTGACGCTTATTTTCATTCCTCTTTAACATGGCCATGAACTGCTTCATCATCGTGTCCTGTTTGAAGATTTTTCTATGCAATGCACAAAGTTGTGGTTAGATAAAAACTCTTTATCTCCTATTTTTAGCTTCCATGGTATGCTTTTTTTTTTCTTTTTTTTAAGGAAAGAAATTCACTGTGCTGTTAAAAGCATCCTAAGGACCTCAAAATGCTTAAAATAAAACTAGGCCTAAAGCAGCCCTGAAAAGCTAAAGACATACCAGGTTTGCAGTTGAAAAAACCGAGCTCAGAAAGACGCATTAAACTTTCCCCAAAACTCAGATACTAACTCTATGGTTTACATCCATTACAGGTTAAAACTACCGAAACATCAAGTCCAGAGAGAGTCAGGTGAAATAAATTTGGTGAAAATTCTCCAAAATGGCAGACCGCAGTTACCGTAAGATATCAAACCCTGGTCGGGGCGGTTTCTCACCCGTTTTCCTGGGAAAAGGACGCCGGAGGACGCTCTCGAAACCCTCGGGCCAGCTCCGGCCCGCGGGGCCAAAGCCGTGAAAGAGCTGCGAAGCGCTGGAGCGGGGACACGCGGCGGCCCCGGCCGCTTCCTCCCGCAGCGGGGCGAGGTCCCTGCGGGCGGCCCGGTGCCGATCCCCGTCTCGGCGGCTGGCGGGGCACGGCGGGGTCAGCTGCGGGCCGCCGCGCCCCAGACAGCGCCCGGGCGGGGCCCGAGCCCGCCCCGCTCCGCCCCCGCCGCGCTGAGCCTCGACACTGCGCCCGCCGCGTGCGGCTGCCGAGCCGCGGGCACAGACAGCGCAGGGAGGTGGAGAGGGATGGCAGCAAGCTCCTGCCACCGCAGAGAGTATTCGTAAGCCGCTAAAGGGGATCAGACAAGCGCTGATAATTTTGACACACTTGGAGCGGCTGAATGAAGAGGCACACGAGTCAAACCCACCTTCTCTAGGTGGGTGCTGTCTAAAAACAGATAAATCCTGGCTCAGTTTAGGGGATAAAAAACTGAAGCAGCTGCGGTTTGCCTTGAATCAGGTCTGAACACCACGGTGAAGGTGTCAGTCCTCCCCTGCTCCCGTTTCTGGAGGACACGTAGCAATGAGGAACCAGCAGGAGCCCACAGCCCGCAGGCACGGCTGAGTGCTGGCTGTGACCCACTCTAAATAATCTGCATTTAACCAGCTCCTGCCAAGGCCCCGCAAAGACAAAGGCCACATCCCTGAGTGCAGGCAGCTTGCTCTTGCAGCACGCAGACCCTTTCTAAAAACCTGCCCATAACCCTCAGCAGCAACTTGTGCTCAGCGGCCCTTGATTTCTCCTCAGGCTTTGGTGCTGGCCTTGCAAGACAGTAACTGGCTTCCTGCTCTTGCTGTGATCCAGACACGAAGACAGAAGATCCCCCATGATTACAAGACAAAGCCCCAGCAGTGAACTTTGAGCTGAACACAAGAAGCAGTATTTTCTTTTGGCAATTGTTTTCTTTTACTCACCAATTCTGCGTTGCTGTCTGTGGAGTTACAACAAAACATGAGGTCACTTCATTTTCTGCATTTTACTTATTTACACATATGAAAATTTAATAAGCATCTCTCACATCTTATCTTACATATTCACACAATCAGGTACACCTCAGAAGGGGAAGGGGCAGGCTGCTGCCAGGCACATCTGATGCCAACCGAGCATTGCCAGTGACTGGAAGCTGATACCATCACGCTGTGCTGAATGCAACTGCCCTTGAAAACCATTTGCACTCTCCCTCCTTTACCTCTGCTCTAACTGAAGTTTTGGCAACCAAGGACTGTAGCTACTTGAAACCAAGCTGAGGTCAGGTGATAGATACTGGCAAGCCAAGAGCTCAAATTCTTTTTTTCCAAGCACTTAATCAAATTCTGTTGAATATCAACAGCAATATTGCTCAGGTCCTCTAGGAGCCTCAATATGAATCCAACAGAGACTCTTCACTTCTACTTCCTTGCCACAAGGTAAAGCTAGCTGTCTCCCTAAGAGATACCACGCTGTTCACGGAGCACTGGCATGCATCTTGTCCAGACAATCAGTCCAGAACGTAACGAGCCGGCTGTCTTTGTTCCAGCAGAAGTCCGTGAAGTCTTTCAGCAAGCGGTCGGCGAACTTCTCGTCGCCCGTGGCGCTGGAGCGCCAGGTTTTGGTCAGCATGGTGTTGTAGGCCCAGTTGTAGCCAATGCGCTCCTCACAGAACATGTTCTGGGTGCTGGAGCTGGTGGAGTTGCGCCGGCGCCGCTGCTGCCCGCTGGAAAACTTGCGCTTGGAGTACGGCAGCTGCAAAAACACTGTCCCTGCAGGAAACAAGACAGCGCTTCAGTATGAGGCACGCCTCAGTCCCTACTACTGGCAGCTAACTCGTTAAATGCTGAAACGAAACTGGCCTGAAATAGAAAGTTTCATTTAACTGCCTTTTAGGGAGAGAAAATGGGATTTTCCCCACTTTTCCCCCTTGGCTCTTAGGTGCTACTTCCTTCCTGTATGTTACAACACCCGGAGGGACTGCACCTTGTCTGCCTTTCTCTTACAGGCACAGAACGAAGCAAGGATGTAGGCTCTGATCCATCTTGCTAACTTCCTATCACTTCCCATTCTCTTCTGCAATTTTCCAAACACTATTTTCCTGTCATTGTTCTCACATCTCAGCAAGTGGACCCTAACTGCTTGCTCTGTCTCCCACACAGTCTATATGGGTAGAGATTCATCTGCAACAAACCTTAAGCAAGAGAACAGAGCACTGACTTGTCCCAACTCCTCTCCCTCCTTCTAGCTTCTGGGTACACATTTATTTACATTCACCTTGGAATAAGCTTTGCCTTATTTTTCAAAATTTCCTCATCTTCTGGAAAGAAAAGTTTCACAGTCACTGTAAAGCCATTTCAAATCAACACAATTTATTAGCAGCAACACTTGTGCTTTTCATACTGCCCCCTCCAGTTTTCTGGTTTGTGTTGTCTGACACACCTACTTGTCTGGTTTGTGACAGAACAGCACCACCACCACTGACACGAAACACAAACCACATGTAAAGTGGTTCTCTTGTTTGTAATAACCTCCTCCTTGCCACAGAGCCTCCCAAATATCGCTCACCTGTGACATGGATATACTGGGGCTTGTTTTCTGCTGGGAAGTTGAATGCAGAGGCTGAATATTTATCTTGTACAAATCCGAATCTGAAGAAATGGAAACAAGGGGAATTAAAAAAGAAAAAAACCCACAAAAATATAAAAAAAGCCACTCCAGATAGGATTCCTCAGCCAAAGGCAGAGGCACCAAAGGAAATCCTTCCACTATCCCTTTGTCACAGCCTGAAGGCAAAAGGAAAAGGGATGAAGAGAGCTGAGCCTCTCCAAATGCTCCCTGCCCCTGCCAGACAGTGTGAAAGCCTGTCACCCCACACTGCTCCCTGTCCTGACTCGAGCTGGAAACAAGAGCAGCAGCTCCAAGCAGTCTCTGACAAAATGAGGCAGCTGCACACGAGGGAGGGAAGAGCAGTAGTCAAGACAGACGTTCCCTGGGCAGGTTTCAAGCTGCAGCATTATTATTTTCATGATGTGCAACATTCCATGCAGAACTTCAAGCAGCTTACCTGGCAGATCTCTGCTGTTTGTAGGATATTTGTTCTTTTCCTGCTTTCTAAACTAATCAAAGCTGATTTCCAAGCTAAAGTCCATTACAAAAGGTAGCCCTCTCTGCCATGAAAAAAACCCTGGCAGCAACACCACGAAAGAAACTGGCAGCTCAATCACACAAAGGGACAAGGCTAGATAGTATCCAAAGCTTCCAACAATTCCTTCTTAAATTGGGCCCAACCTCCTCTGTACAGCTCCCACCCATCTCCTGCCTATTGTCGATCATCAGGGGTCATCCAGTTCAATTCTGTGCTAAATACACAAGAAGGAAATAACTGTCCCTTCTCAGGAAGAATCCATTTACAGTCTGTCTGCTTCTACCTTAGAATAAGGGGCGCTTTCCAAAGGCAAGGCTCTCCATGGAGGAGAGGCTGGCTGCCGAGCAGTGACAGGCTGGAGCACCACGCAGCTGCCCCTTGCAGCCACCGCGGGGGCTGTACTTGAGTCTCCCAGTCTGTGAGCAGACAGGCAGACAGCACAGAAGCCAAGTGACTCAGGAGGGACTGCTCAGCACAGGCCCTCCTCCCACATCACCCGGGGCCACAGAACCCTTTGGTCACCACACCGCACCGCAGACATACCTGTGTGCTATTGCTTCCTGGAGCAGATGCATTCGGTCCCAGTACGTTTCTGGTTCAAAGCCTGAAACAAACAAAAAGGTAACAATTATCTAGTAAAGATACTTTATTCCCTTCCTTTTCAAGACCCGTTTTCCTCAGGAGGCCTTCTGTGCACTCTTCTTTTTTCCCCTAGCCATTTCTTTCGGTCACATTTTTTTTGTCAGCTGTCTCTTAGAGATGTGTCTTGTACACTCCAGTAGCAGACTCATCCCTGAATTTATTATTTGTGTCTCTTGAGATGAAGGAGAGGAACATAAAGGGGGGGTGTGGGAGGGGGCAAGGAAGAAGAGTGGGCTGCTGTGTATCACAGGAGTGCTCTGAAAATATTTAATTCAGTCAGTTGGGCTATGGTGACCTCACAAGATATGGATTTGTCACGTTCATTGTACAAAGTGTCAGATACATTGCACACTGAGTCAAGGGCTAATGAAAATATCATATTTATTACTTTAAAACAGAGCCTTTCGCTAATTGTCCCTTCTCATGATGCAATTTTGCCGTTCTCTGCACAGGGACAGTTCTCTGATCTCGGGGTTCCACCTGAGCTTTACCACAACAGGCTCACTGGGAAGGGCGAGATCCCATTGCAGAAAAGGAGATCGCAGTTTCTGGCGCTTAATCTCGTGTGCAAACACTGTAACCATTAAAGTAACCATAGCAACAACAAAAGAAGGATGGCAGTGGCGAAAGCCCAATCTTGGGCAGGGGGAGAATAAACAAACACAGGATACAAACGCAGAGCAGCTGCGGGTCCACCACCAAAACAGACACAAGAGTCTGTCAAACACAACTGCTACTGCTGTGGGCTCTGTGAGGGTGTGCAGGGCAAGCACGACTGGGGACAGCCTGCTGTGCCTCGGTGCTTCCTGCTGCCCACTGCCCCTGCCAGCACAGCCTCCTTCCTGACGGGCTGCTGACCTCTGAAATCAGCTCCCTCAGCCACTGAGGCCGGCTGGTAAAGGAGCTTCTTCACGTCAGCTACATGCCAGCAGTGACCTGTTTGCACAGAGCAGCTGAGGGGCAAAGGGAGTGCATTTCTTACCGTCAAACAAATGCTCGCTGCCCTCCTTCAGCAAGCAGCTCACGTTGAGCGGGATGAAGAGCTGCGCTCGAAGCGGGTCCCCGTACAAGTAACTGGGCAAAGCAAAGGGGCCCTCCAGGACTGGCACCAGCAGGAACCCACAGGAGGTGGCTTTCCGGTGCCAACCCTGAACCTGAGAAGAAATTCAAACAATGAATCACGGCACGCGTGCCAGCTGACGAAGGGCACTTATGTGCAAAAGAGCAACTCATTTCCCAAGAATAGATCGGACATGCTCAATTCTCCGCAGGCTCAGCGCGGCAGGCACACCAACGTCCTCGCAAGCAAAGCAGTACGAGCACAAGACATCAGGTTCTCCTTTTTCTGAAGTGCCCCATCAATCAGAAAGCACTTTAAATTGGACATTTTTCAGGAACTGATTCAGCCTGCTTATCACCAGCGGCTAAACACTTCTGCTTTACTGGAACAGTGCAATTGATTTTAAATAAAAGCAAAACCAACTACCCAGTGCTGTCTGGCTGGGTGGGGTAAAACCTGGCGTTAAATAATTTGAGTTTTACAGAAGCTACATTAGGGAAACAAAAAAAAATCTAAAAATAAAATCTAAAAATTTAATCTAAAAATTTAAAAGTGACATGTTTTCAATTCAAAATGTTTTCAGCAAGTTAAAAAAAACCCTAAAACATTCCAGAACACATTGCCTGGAAAAGCCCTGTTATGAAAGCAATTCCACTGAGATTTAAAGTTTTAAGGTTTGGGGATAGAAGGAATGTAATGTGAAACAGATTTTTTTCCAAAGACCTGGCTCAGGGCTTAAAGTTTGCCTAAGTGGGACTTAAATTTATCACCTTGACCTGTGCTGATCTCTACATACTGTGCATAAACCCCACTAAAAGCAGAACACACACTCCTGCAGACAGAACGACTATGGATGGTGTGATGAACGCTGACCAGATGCAGCAACGCTAACAACCACCAGGAAAATTACTTGTGGAAATAAAGGCAGATGCAAGCCACTGTCCCTCTCGCTAAGGCTCCCTGACACAACATCCCCAGTTGTCCAAGAGGCCAGACAGGCATTTCTGTGGCTGTCCACAACACCAGGATCTCACCATCTCAAAAAGAACAGCTGCAGTCACTGCCATCCAGTGTAACTTGATTTCAAAGGCAGCGTTCAGGGAGAAATTGCCGTGGTAATAACAACTGCACCACTCCAGCCGGTCCGTGCGGTTGTTGACATCCACGTCCAGCGTCACCGTGCGCTGCTCGGGCACCGTGGCAGCTGGGCAGCCAAGGGGCACGGCGGGGCAGAAGGGGCGTTAGAGGGAAGGTGGCAGACAGGATGAAGAGAACAGAAGAACCAAGATAAGTCATTCGAAATGAATTTGTCCTCCCGTTCCTCCCCAGGTATTTTTGGGCTAGCAGAATAGTCCCAGAATGCCGCTCGTCCAGATCACAAAAGAGAAAAATCCCGAAGGATTTCTCATGTCGGGAGCATGTGCTACAAAATCACCTCCCCAAGCAGTCAAGACATTTCAGTTGCAAGAAGGAGAGAGAACCAAGAATCCAGCAGTTAATCAACAGGCAACTGATGCCATAATTAAGCATGGCTAGACAACCCCAGCTTCTTCATGCCCAAAACATTCCAAATATTTCTATACGCCTCCACCAGAAATCACAACAGGGTGCTGTTCCATGGGGCAGGAGCATTCCAGGACTTTCCACAGCTAAAGGAGATTAGAAGTTAAACTTGTTTCTTTAATCCCATATCAATATCCCACATTACCGCACTGGTGAAAGTGCACATCCAACGCTTCCTGTAAAAGCACCGAGAGTCAGCCAAGACATGCAGCAGCATTCTGACCACTGCAATAGCTCCTCGAGCTTTGCAGCAAGGGCTGGGATAGTGCCCAAGGTGCAGCTCCCTTTGTCCCCACACCCCAGCATCCTGGTGACAGAAACCCGCAGGTATCAGGCAGGAGAGGGAGAGAAGCACAGCAGTGGAAGTGACCTGGCTGGTGTCACACAGAGGACTGCAAGGCTGGGGACAGAACCCAGGTCTCCTGACTTGGAGACCAAAGTCCTGCTACGAAACACAGCATCACTTTCAACTTTTCTTTAGACAAATACATAATTTACCATTACAGAAATGTTAAGAATTGACACAAAACAATGGGCTGAAAGGCTTCTACAGAAAAACTTCTGCCCTTTTTATTATTGCATGCATGAGGGATAGGTGTTGTTATCTCTTGCTGAAGTAGATGGGCATCCCTTCATAGGGTCAGCTTTTAAATTATCTTATAATTTGATGGCTTGATGGTGTTAAAAAAAATAAAAATTTAAATTGTTCCTCAAGGTAGATGGAAAGTTCCCACCTTCACTTCTATCACAAGTTACCTGGAGGCACTTTCAAGGTTATAAGGGAATCCTTTACATTGTTATTACTGCAGAGT
The DNA here is from genome assembly GCF_015227805.2 of Hirundo rustica. NCBI lineage: Eukaryota > Metazoa > Chordata > Aves > Passeriformes > Hirundinidae > Hirundo > Hirundo rustica. Next base: position 10,991,323 of record NC_053466.1, on the reverse strand, counting down.
AGAACATGTAAAATAAAAACACAACAAAAATGGAAGAACATCACCCAGTTTTGTTTCATAAATAAGACCCATTTTTGTCTTTGGGAAGCGTGTCATTTGCAATCTCTGAGTTGATCTGGTGTTGTCAGACCAACACTGTGAAAGTTTCTGTTTCTGGATCCTTTGGATATTGTGGATACAATACTTGTAGTCAGGGGGTTCTGGTGCCAAATTTGTAACCAAGTGTGCTAAAAAACAACATCCTGGAAGCTGTGAAACCAAAGCAGCTCAGTCAGGTAGGTGTTGGTCTTTAGCCAAGAGGTCAGTGATAACACCACAGCCCAGTGTGCCCAAACCAGCACACTGTGAAGAATGAGCTCCCTGCTCCCTTAGACTGTTGCTTTTCCCAGAGAGTGCAGACTCCCTGTTAGGGCTGGACTCTCTCTCTGCCTTGTCTGCAGCTACAGTTCACAGGCAAAGCCAGAGGAACCCAGTGCAACGAGGTGAGCGAACCAAAAATACATCCAACACTGATGAGAAATGTCCACGTGTCTGAATTCAGAAGCTTTGATTAAAAGCAGCTTATTTAAATAGAATATACTCTGGCTTCCATAGGTCAGACTTTAAGAGGACTCACCTGCTTCCCAATTGTCTTCTACTATTGAGCATTTAACTAATGATTTACTAAGCAAATCGGAGAGGAGCAGGCAGGTTATTCTCCAGTCACAGACTCCACTACATACATGACTACAGTTGCTAGTGCATGCATTGCTATAAATCAAAGGGACATCAAAGATTAGCTGTATCACAGGTCAGACTTCCACTGGGAAGGGAAAGGGGACAGTCACCGGGCAAGTGATTGGGAAATTGGAAGGGATAAAGATTTGAGAGATACATGGAGCTTGTTCCAGAGCTCCCAACGCTTGCATGCAATTTTATGTCACAGCCTGACATTTAGGGAAGGTGGGGAGGGGAAGTAATTAAAACCACAACCTAATCAAGACCAAGAGAGGAACAAATGAAGTCACGTGGACCAGGGGTCATCTGGGTTTAGTAAAGCTCTTTACCTCAGATGAACTGCTGAAATTTTTTTGGAATAGTGTTTAGAAGAGAAACAGCACAGAAGCATCATTTTAAACCAGTTCTTTCATAAGAAAAAACTTCCACACTCAATTTTCCTACAAGAAACTGTAATTCCTGGAAAATCCGGACTGCATGAGAGCAATCTGAAGGCATTTATCACTCATTCAAGGGCTGCAGTTTAGTTAAATAGTAAAATGGACATAACCCCAAGTGAAAGGAAAAGGAGGGCTCCACAGGTGTGTAATCCCACATGCTGCAGGAGTACACTCTTTTCCTGGCTGGTGTTAAATGAAAGCTGAGGGGGACACTGAGGCACGCTTCTACTCATCCCCATGGGTGCAGGGCTGCTGAGTCTCAGCCTTCTCAGCTCCCAGCAGAGCACAGACAGAGGAATGTGAACTGCTTTTCGCAGGCTAAATAGTGAGTAAGAGATCAAACCATGAAGAGGATCTGGCCCCAGTGCCTCCAGCCTTCACAGCAGTTTCATGCCAGCCTACGTTCAGGCTTCAGCTCTGGCCAGGCACTGAGCTAATGAGGCTGGATACCAGCCAAGGCAACAGATTTATCGTGTGACAGGGAAAATAACCTGCATATGTTGACTTCAGGGAATTAACCATTAGTTCAGACTTCCTATCCTTAATGCTTTCCCATTTCTGATGCTGTTCCTCTTCAAACAAGGCTCTCAGAAATACTCAAGGATTACTGTGACTTCAGGTTTAAGAGATGCTACACCAGCAGCAAGGCATTTCTCTTCAGAAGGTTAAATATACACAACAGGAAAACAGCAAATTTTTTCTTTTTATCCTTAATTGCTAGTCCTTTAACAGATGCATCAAAATAAACCTGAAGCTGCAGTTCCATAGCAATGATTTTTCTCTAAAACAAGGAAAGAAGAACAAAAGCAAGTGACTCAGGCTGGCCTGGAAATGCAACAAGAAGCTGACAAAGCAACAGGGTCAGTCACGCAGCCAGTATGTTTCACGGGCTGTTAGAGGCAGTCAGTGTCACCCTCCACACATCAGAGAACATCAGATACTAACGGGATCTTGCCTAGCAGCAAGATCTTCCTGCTGTGTCCATCCCACAGGGATCATCTGCAGCTGGGCTTCACAGACCTATTAATGTAAGGAGTCTGGTTTAGATTAGCTAAAAAGCCTCCAGCACATCACAGGAGACTTCTAACACATCTGGACCTCACTTTTTTTAGTGGCTTTTGCCCCTAGGAAGCAATTAGATACGTCATTTTAAGACCAGTTCGACCGCTCTGCTGTTCTCACAGCTTATCCCTCCATACTCCTTACAGGTTGTGAAGAATCTCTCTGGATTTTCAAGGAGACAAAACACCTTCCTCCCTAAATTCCAGAGGTTCAGGAGGAAGGAATATTTTAAGAAATAGTTTTTCTTGTATTCCAATACTTCTGAAGTAAAAGTTTCCTGCCCAGCCAGTGAAACACACCTCCAGCATATGAGAACGAGTCCACATGCAAGACACGGTAAGGCCAGCATGAAATTTGCAGCTTTCCTGCTGGTCCACGTGAGATCATACCCTTGGCTGGCTGCTCTTCCCCTTTCAAACTATCCCCTTGAACTTCCCCAGCTGTCACCTGTGCTGTGCATCTACCTAAGAGTGCAGCTGCCTGGCTCCGTCCTCCGAAACTGCGGCTAAAGGAACTGTGCCTACTTGCATAGGAGGCGGGGCGGCTGGGCAGCCAGGGCAGGAGGAACGCCGGGATCTCCGAGTGCAGCAGCTCTTCTGCCACAAAGGCCACCTCAAACCATTTCCTCTGGAAGGCCGAGAAGTCATCCATGGCAGCCGTGTGCCACATGGCAGGCTGCTGCAGCCCCACTGCAAGGGGAAGGGCGAGGCCAGTTAGAAACGAGGGGACAAGGCTCAGGAAAGCAGTGATTGATGAAAAAGAGGCAGGATAAAAATTACTTTATGTTTTCTGCTCTTGCTTTTTTTTTTTTTTTTTTTGCCTTAACTAAAAAAGGCCGAATTTCTCAGACTCTCTTGAGATCAGTGGTTTTGGTTGCTCCCAAAATGCATTCAAGATCACCCACGTGATTATGCAAAGGGATAGCGAGGAAAGTCTCGTAGTAACAGTGCTGACCTCGGTCTGGTTCTTTGTCCACAACAATCTTGTAAAAATAAAAGCCATAAATAAAGGTTCGTAAAGCTTCTCCAGATGCATGGACAATAAGCTGCTCTTCTAACATTTTCTGAACAAGAAAAAGGAAGAACAGAGTAAATATGATAAAAAAGAAATCACACTCCCAGTTACATAAAAAGGTTGCTAGAGAACATTAGGAAGTAATTTTCTTTTCCTTGACATCTTTTTGTCCAGATATGTGCCTAACAAGAATACCAGCAAAGCTATCTCTTGATATTCAGTAAATGTAGCAATTTCTTATCTCACTGAGAAATTACATTTGACCTTTCCAAAGATGTCTGTCTTGCTCCCATACCCTGCTCTGGTTTTATAGATGGATTTATAGCAAGTAAGAGTTTGGAAACATTCTAAGTTCTCTGTTAATTGATATGGGATCTCAGCAGAGGAATGAACTCCAGAACATTTCCAACCTTCTGCCCCTGACACAGTTCAATACAGAAAAATCCCTTGATGAATACAAGCAGTGTTCCTGCATAAAGCGTGTCTGCTTCAACATCTGTAACAGAAAGGTCACATGCTGGTTTTATTACAACTTTATTAACTAATTATCAGAAAGGAAAACCCAATCACAGCCTAGTGCCTCAATTCCAACACAACGCAGAGTACTTGGTAAGCACCAGCTAATTGCAGGTTATAAACAGAGCCATCACCATGTAAGTAGAAAATAAATACGTATTACTACTGAAGAATATGTTGCATCATTACCTCATATGCTGTTGAGCACTGCTTTCAACAATCATCCATATGAAGATTTTAATAAGTAACAGAAATTATCGCCATGCTTTGCTCTAAAACTTTATTTTCTTCACAGAGTGAGGCATTTCTGGCCCTCCACATGCTCCTGGGTAGTCTCCTTACCTGCATTATGTCAATGGCCATGGGCTGGGTGTGCACCCCTTCCACGTTATTCACCAGCCAGTGCACAACTTCTGCACTGATGAAGCAGCAGGGGGAGAGGCCCTTCTGTTCAGAGAGCAGCTGGATCCCTGTGCTGGAGCACAGCAAGTCACACGTGTTAACACAGCTGATCGAGAGTCTTTTAAGTTACCAAGACAAAAATCACTGCTGGGGGAAAGAAAAAAAGGGTGGGGGGAGGATAGAATACAGGCCAAGAAATGCACAGGGCCCCTGGAGTGATGTCTCATTGGCTTTTGGTAACAAGAGCAAGAGCTGACATTGACAGCACTTTGGTGACTTACTGGGAATTCCTGATTTGACAAGGTGCTGGGACTCTAATAATTGAAGTTTGCTTGTATCTCAATTTCTATAAAATTCCATATTAGAGAGTCTGGAACTGAATAACAAAAGGAAGTTTAGAACCCTTCAAGAGCTGACATGGGGCTCTCCTTTGAGTGACTCCACTTCTCATGTCCTCTTGTTAAACATCTCATCAGATGGTGAGCACATTCACATTAAAAACTTACGTGGGGTGTTTCATGGCTTCAAGAATCTCTACCAAAGTGGAGGAGGAAGTCAGAGCACTTGTCGAACACTGCTGAGAGCTGGGCAGTAAACAGAAGCACATTCAAAAATCAAGGAAGCTGCCAGATTTGTTCAAATATGCACATTTAAGAAAATTGCCCTCTCTTCTTAACAATGACTTTGCCACATTTATTTCCATTTTCATCTCAAGAAGGACAATTAAAAGCATCAGATGAGTATTTCCCCCCTGAGGTCACCAGGACATTGCTATATGGACCCAATGCACAATATGTCACATCCAGCTGTACTCAGCAGCAACTGAGAGCAAACATTCTGAAGCTGGCTAATTTTCTTTTTACTGTACTATACAACTACAGGAAACAGGGGCTAATGAAGTTTATTTTCAACATTGCTTCCTCCCCTGTCTTGCTTCCAGGTTAGGACCTCTTGGATTTCATCAACCCACTCGATCCAATCAGACCTGCAGGCCCCCACCCCTTGCCAAAGCAGGCAGAAGATGGCAATTCAAAGCCTGCTTTCCTACTAGCAGATTTCAGAAATGGAATTTCTTCATTTGTTGAAGAATGAAGCCCTTCTTGTGGGTGGAAAAATCAGGCCTTGTGTTCATTCAATTCTGAAAAACTGGGTTGCAGGGCTTATTTTACTACCACTCTCTGCGCACGTGGAAACGCTGCAGCAAGGTCTTGTGACAAAGTGCCTGCTCGTGCTGACAGGCACAGCACAGCCTGTTCCCAGGTTCCTGTTTAAGCACCCATTCCCTGACACCAGAAAGGGGCTGGAATTGAACAGCTCTGCAGTACAGCAGGGCTGTGCCTCTCCTACCTGCCCTCTGCAGCAGCAGCTGTGCTGTATCCCGGCTCTGCAGCGCCCTGGGTGCTCCCCAGGGCCGGGGTGCTGCCCCTGTCAGGGCCCTGCCCCGTGGGGAGCAAGGTGCTGCCATCTGAGGCTGCAGGAACCGACTGATCGATAGAGACCTGGGAGCAACAAACACAGCAACATCCCCATGAAATTCAGCATGTAATCATTTCCCATCTTCTCCCTTCCTCACACCATCCACACCTCAGCCCGAGTTAGTCAACAACAAGCAATACTCTAAGGAAGCACAAGCATATGCAGAAGGGATAAATACAGTCTTATTTTGTCATCGCTACAGAGCTCCTGACAAACAACAAATTCAGACCCAAATAAAGATGAGGATCACCAACCCAGTAACAACTGCGTTGGGAGAACCACCGGTAAACAAGCACCACCAGTCCAAACCTGGGACCGGGATTTTCAACCCAAGGGAACAACTAGATTATAAGCACACAATAGATGGGACACTTTATCATTATGGGAAGGTAGTAAGCATTTAGCAAATACAGCTTCAAGTCTAACTCTCAAAAATATGCAAATGTATCACACGAATTCAAGTTTTCATAATGCCCAAAAAAAAATCAGCTCCTCTTCTTCCCTCCTTTCTCAGGGCAGTATGAGAAGGCTGGTTTGACACCCACCCACACCTATGTCGCCAAGACAACAGGAACACTTTCCTCCCGCAGGAACACTCGCGCTATTCCGATGGCAGACTGAATAGTTCACAAAATTACCATAAAATCATTTCAGAAAGAGCATGCACGCTGAAGGACTCAGCTAAGTACAGGCTGTAATTGCCATCTGTCATTAACACGTATGGTTTAGTAAAGGCACATTACATAAAAGCTGGAGAGGTGGGGGAGAGAACACGAACGGCAGAGTAACTCTAACTCGAGCTGGTGTAAATATGGGGGCTGCTCTGCCGTGATGAATCCACAGCACATACACAGCTAAAAATCACAAAGCTGGTAGCTTGACTTAGGTCTGACAGCCAAGAGTCCTTTATTTATGCCATTTCTCACATCCCAAAAATCTCTAATGGCAGATGTCCCTTTTTGAGCAGCCAAAACCAGCAGATGCTCCAGGGTGAACTCTACAGCGCCCACAGCCAGCAAAAGCCTTTCCCCCTCCTCAGGGCTCACTTCAAGCAGCAGCATTTCCTCTGGCCACACTGTGTTACTGCCAATTCCTAACTGCTGTTAAGTGGACCAATGACTTCTGTCACAAGGACTCTTTTAAACCAAGACGATACAATGTATTTTCAGCCTCAGTAATTCGGGAATCCAAGGACACAATTTGACTTGGATATCCCCAGAGTCACCTGTCAATCAAACACCACAAAGAAATTTAGCCAAGAACCAGACAAGTGAGCTGTTGCCATTTTGTTCAGCGAGGGAAGTTGGAAAACAAGCACTTACTGAAAAACAAAAAGAGCAGCTTTAGTAGTTGACAAGACAGTACTGCAATGGCCAGTGAGACAAGGCACATGAACATCCAAAACACAGCACAAACATTCAAAGGTGGAAAAAAATGGTTGCATCTGCCACTTTGTCCTGCCAGTGCTGTACATCTCAGCCTCAGTGAGAGCATCTGGAAACGAACACAGGTTCCCAGTGTGGCAAGCTCAGGACACAAATGCTGTCCATCACCTGAATGTAAAAGCCAGAGATGACAAGAATCCATTCCAAACTAACCTGGGAGTAGAAGGTTGAAGCTGTGCGTGGGCTGCGAACAAAGTCCATAAAGAAGGCCCCATCCTGAAGGCAGCAGAGGAAGCAGGCCCATTAATGGCAACAGCAACAAGGGGTTGAAGAAAAGCAAATACAAGGTTGTGCAAGTATGAAATGACCACAGAGAGAAAGTATGAGGAGAATGCAAATCCCAGACCCGGAAGGTCAGATGCAGCAGAATGCACAGCATCAGGAATTACTCACACACACATCTTTACTTTCTCTCTCTGTACCAAGACATTGGTCTTCTTGGGCATAGATGCTTTCCCAAAATTTTTAAACCCACACTGATCAGAAGCCAATTGAAACTGCAGCCTTCCCTCCATACTTCAAAGGAGAAAGTCTTGAGCTCTGAAGTATGGGGGTTTCCATCCCAAATACAAAACTGAAATACAGAAACCACAGGTGTAATGACAACTATCCAAAGAAGGACAGGTTTTTTTTATAATCTGTTCGACATTCAAACAATAAAGAGGGAGAGGCAAAGGAACGCTTTTCAGGAAGTGCCCTTTTTCTCTTAAATGCAGGTCTGGTATGGTGTAAAGGAAAGGGAAGAAAACTTATCACAAAGATCCTTCCAACACTGTGTTTAATACTTCATGCAAAATTAAACAGACTGCCTGTGCTATGTTCCTGCCTACTTACAAACCCTGGTGATTTATCCCCAGCTGCTATTCAAAGATGTGTCAAGATTCTCTAATCACATAAGACAATGCAGTGGAACTCTTCTAGATTTTCATTCCCAATTTGCAATTCTTTATTCTGTTTCCTCGGCAAAATATTTTTGTCTAGCCTGCAGTTAAGATGATGCTTACCTTGGTACGTGCATTTATAAAGCATTTTCTGGAAAGAATCAATGCCAGGGTTACATGATTGGCGATTTACATAGTGCAGAAGCAGAGCCAAAGCGCTGGATCCATAAGGGCAAAGACTTCCCAAACAGATCATGGATCAAGTGAACTCACTGGGTTAAAACCCCACTTCAGCCCAGTAATTGGCTGAAATGATTTGTCAATTCTATTCTCAAACGAAGTAAAGTGAAGCCAGCGGCTCAGTTTTGGTCTGGAATAACTCGAGCACTGAAGAGCATCCTAGAAAAGCACTTGCTCCCTTGGCTGCTGGCAGAGCTCACAGCTGCGATAATTTATCAGTTCTCTGGCTGCAAGTGTGTGGAAAGCCAGAGCTCCCTGTGCTGAGGAGCCCTGCAGGGGCTGTGACACGAGACACACACTGCTGAACGCTGCCTGCCCACTGGCACCTTTCCAACAGCCATGAGCCATCAATTAGGAGATTCCAACTGCTTATCTCCCAGTCCCTGTGTGTAAATATTTACAGGAGTGTTTACTGCTGCAGCATGAAAGGCCTTCAGCTGATAACACACTCTTTCAGAGTCTCCAGACAGCCTTCCAGAGGGGCTTTTGAACATTACCTTTAATATTACTCATGATGGCATTTTCTGGTAGCACGAAGTCTGCTCATTTGGTCCCCGTGCCACTGCTAGGGAAGCCCACTTTGCCTCTCCCCCCCTTTGCCAAGCAGAACAACTGGACACAACATTCTCTCCTGTATCTCACACTGGATCTTCAGCAGTTCTGCTGGTAGAAAGAGATCTAAGACTTCTGTATATAAAGAGAGAAGCTGACTTTTCAAAATGGTAGAAGAGAAGCATGCAAAGCCTGAATTACAATGTGGAAGTTTGCACACATGCCTCAAGTCATTTTGAGCACCTGCTGTTTCCAGGCCTAGCACATCCTGCTCCAGACTGTCCTCTGCGCTCTCCAAACACTAATATTATGAGTAAGTGGCTAGTACTATGATGATCACAGCTACTCCACCACTTCAACTTTCAATAACTAGGTCTCCAGGATAACACAATACTTGTTCCTGGTGGTGGCACAAAACAGGGGGTGTAGAAACATCAGATGTTTAGAGAAAAATGCTGAGAGAAGTGGTTGATAGTGGTGAATCTGAGAACTTTTTCTTTGCAATATGTGAACTGTTGAAAGAGTTCACACTTAAGTCCTCTGTCTTTATTCAGTTCCTTGTTGCTTCTTTTGAAAGACCTCCATGCCAGAACACAGAAAAAGTATCAAATATTTCTGGCTGGACTGGGAGGCAGAGTTCCTGCTCTCCTGGGTCTCACAGGGCAGGCGACAGAAGGGCTGAGGGGTAGCACAGTCTTTTCTTTAAGTGTCTCAAGAGAGCTCCAGGAAGATGACTTTCTCCAGCCTGGAGTCCAGCCAGTGAAGGAATGACATCTAAATCACTTCTCAGAAACACACCCCCTCCTCTAAACAGAGGCAAGAGACTCAAGTTCCTGCTGTTAAAATCCCACTCAGTGTTTACACAGTCACAATCTAGAGGTGATTTTGCTCCCCAAGACAGCCTGCACACAGATGCACACAGCACTGTACTGCTACGCCCAACAAGCCATGACTGAAATGAAATGTGCTACCAGCAGAGGAAATGCACTAATTAGCAAACAGCACTGAGATCAGCAAAATGCTGACACGGCATCCCAGGGATTCCAGATCATTGTCACACTTACAGAATTGAATTCCTCTGCCCTTGCACACAAAGGCCAGTACAGGAGCAGCCCTCACTGGATTAGAGAGTAAGATGTGCTATGATGTAGCCAAACGCTCAAAGAAATCATCTCTGATTACTTGAGGAATTCTTAGGTAGAAGCAGCAGCTAAAGAAAGCCCAGGAAGTCCTCACCTTCCGAGGGCTGTCCATGTACGTGGGTGTGATAGCAATGCTCCCACTCTCCGAAGGCTGGCCAGAGCTCTTCCCAGAAAGCAGCGCTGCCTGCTGCTCCCCCAGCGTCCTAAGAGAAAAGGAAGCAATACAGAGTTTATTCAAACACACTTTGTGTCAGTTTCCCCACAAGGCAACTGTTGCAGAGGGGTGCTGCTGGATTTTCAGATACTTGCTTTCCCACACACTGAGGCACAGATTCAACGTTCCATAAGTAACTTTTACCCCCGCAAACAACATGGGCCCTTGAACTCGGTTTCATTATGCACATGTAATACTAATTTAGCATTAAAAGTATTAATCTCTTATGGATTTAAAACAACATGAGGCAAAGTTCCTCAAATGTGCTTTAGCCAGGCGCAATATGCAGGAAGGATGTGCTAGGCTCTTCACACAGCCTGTGGAGACTCACTTCTGACTGGCTTCCATCTGCAGCAGAGCTGAGAGTGCTGAGGTTCCTTTTTTCCCAATGGGAGGCCCAGACTGCTCCAGAGAGTGAGTGGGAATGGGACCAGCAATCTGCAAGCCTTTCATAGCAGACCCTTTCTAACAAAGAAAAAAATGGAAGCACAGACTTAGTCAAGCTAGGCTTAACTAGTGAACAAGAACACAACACCTCATGTCAGCAGGGCTTTATAAAGCACACTTTAAAATGGGAGTCAAACCACTGGTACACAAGAATTGGAATAGCCTAGTGTCTTGTGTGGATGTTATTCCGAAAATAAAATGTTTGTTATTCTGGAAAAGGCGAATTTTCTTCAAAATAAATTACCCCATTTACTGCGAGAATCAGAACAGGATTTAACACACATTAGCCAGTTTCTCTTCAGCCTCTTGAAACTGTTTACCAAGAAGTTCACTCGCGTGCTTTTCTCCTCCCAACCCTTCTCCTGAATCTGCAGCACAGAAGCAATCCAGGTCACCCCAGAAGTGACCAGCTCAGCTACCTCAGCCCCTCTGAACCGTGTGCATCCCCAGGCAGAGGTGCACCCAGGCTAAGCCCACCTGCAGCACAAGGCAGAGCACACCTGCAAAGAGGATCATCAGGCCCGTGGCCACGGTGTGAAACAGAGCAGGGCCAGGCCAAGGCAGTACAGAGGAGCCCGGCTTGTCCCTGAGCGGGAACCGTCCTGAGCCTGGCTCCAGTCACAGCAGCACGGGATATTCATCCCAGGGAAGTTTCCTCCAAGCCCCAGAGCGTGAAAGCTGACCCAGCGCACGGGTCAGCAGCGTCCTTTAGGGATGGATCACAGGGACACCGCGCCCCAGCCTGCCTGCCGCGGACTCGTTAGCGCCTCATTAGCGGCTCAGGTCGCACCCAGCCTCGGCGAGGGCCGGGGACTCACTCGGATCATCCGATCGGAGCGGTGGCGGCGGCGGATGCGGTTCAAGCCCTCCACGAAGCGGATGAAGCCGTCGAGGAGCTGCCACTCCTCCTCGTCCGAGCGGGGCTTGTCGCCGTACACGTCGCAGTGCGCCTCCCCCTCCATGATGCGCTTGGTGGCGCTGATGCAGGCGGGCAGCAGCAGGAACCGCGTCCTCCAGAACTTCAGCGACTCGATAAGGCTGCGGGAAAGCACGACAGAGTTCAGCAGTTTCCTGGGAAGGCTTCTCCAGAAGGTAAAGTATACATCTCAGTGAGTGCAGCGACCACCTCGCTGCTATCCGAGACAAAACGAGCACACGTGCCAAGGAACGGGTCAGCGATTCGAGTATCACCGGCAACGAGGTTATCCTCAGAGTAACTGGCACACAGATACGCTTTCTTTTCTGTAAAAGATAGGGCCCTAAAGCCTTAAACCTTTTTTCTCTAAAAATATGCGAGCAAAAAGGAATTTTCAAGGTGCACATTAGTGTGGGAGGTATTTTGACTGAGACCTGAAAAGAAAAGATGATAAAGACTAGTTGTGTGGAGAGAAGATAATCAAAAAAGCTATTGATACCAGTGGAGATATTCCACGTTTCTGGTAAGCACTTGCTCCACAGTTTAGGAGTAGGACTGCAGTCAAGCCCAGCACTCGAGCAAACCTGCAACAGCTTCAGAATAAATGGAAGTTTTGAGTCAGATCCAGAAATCAGTAAGAAGCCAAGAAAAGCATCTGTGTGGTACAAAGTGCCAGCTTGTTTCTTTGCATTTGCAGCAGAGGAAAAAAGAAGTTTGTGGTGAATTTTGAGACCAAGAGTCTGTATCAAAGGTCAGATAATGCAGCAGCAACACAGAGCAAGGTTCCCACAAGGCAACAGCTGCTGGGAGCTGACAGTGAAAGCAGGCCAGATATTCTCCCTGGGGTACTGAGCATGCCTGGCTTGAACTTGATGGCGAAATTTTAGGTCAGAAAGGAAAAGAGGCAACTAGGACACAGAACAGTCTGGATGGAAAAGGAGCTCTCACCTGAAATCCTCTGAGCCAGCAGAGCAGATATACTGATCCAAGTAATTCCACTTGTACTCCTCTAGTCTCTCATGGGAAAATTCTACCCAGCAAGAGACAAATTCAGAGTCAGAGTGTGAGGGGCACAAGCTGTAGGTGTAGTTTATCTGAGCAGATTCATATGGATACCTAAAAGATCAAATACAAGCATTAATCTCAGTATCACTGATACTGGTCTCCTCCTAAAAAGAAAGAAGGTGTTCTTTCAAGCAAGCACAGAACTGAAGAATGTTCATCTGAACACTGACAGCAAATTGCTCAAGCAGAGAGATACTCACTTTGGCAGGTACCGAGTCACAGTAATTATTTTGTCTTTCAGGGTGACTTTGTGGAAAGTACGGCCCATGCTCAGCCAGTATTGATCCTCTTCCTCAGGTCTATTTCTTGACACAAGACCTAGTTGTAAAAAGCAAAACCCTTTCAGCTTAGTGCAGCACTCAGAACTTGATCAACAAACTGTGCCTATGGAAGGAGATTCCAGAATTGGAGTACTGAAGTGGGCTTCTGAACTCAGCACAAGCTCAAATCCATCTTTCAGGCCACATTTTTAGGGAGCAGTTGCACAAGGAGTCTCCTGCTCTTACAGTTAAGATTTGCTGATAACATAAGCAAAGAAGAGCACTTGGGATTCATACTGCCCCCATTCAGAACCTCCCTGGGCAGACAAAGAACGGCCAACATAAAGCGTTGAGCTTTGGATGTGCCTAATTCGAGGTCAGTGGGACTGGCAGGAGGAAGGAGAACACCTGCCCTGTCCAGCCCGGGTCACTCACCCCTGCTGTAGAGGGGACTGCTGCTGAGCGGGGGTGGCACGGCCGGCGCCGGCTTCTGCGGTTTGGATTGCACAATGATCTGATAGCCTTGCATGAGACGCTGACAAATGAACTCCTCAAACACCTGCTGCGCCGTCATCTGCACTCCTTCCTCATCCCTCCTGGACACAAAGGGTAAGCAGACTACAATAAGGAGGCCGACCACACACCTATTCTTAGCTCTGCTCTGGGCCCTGGAACACCTGCCTGTGGAGCAGGAAGGAAAAGGGCACCTTTTGACACTGGGCAATTAACTGAGGCAATATTTACTGCTGCCTTTGATAGCGGTTTGGCAAATAGTAACAAATTTGCCTACCGCAGCTGTGAAACAACAAACTCTCCAAAGATGACTTTTTCAGCACTTCGCAGCCTCAGAGCAGTTTGTATGTGTTCGGGAGAGCTCAGAATGCCAGTGGGCAGCAATGCTCCAGCCTCTCCCACAGAGGGAAGTGGAGAACAGGGAGGGATTAGGGGACACATTGATCTCAGTGCAACTCCTGCTCTGAACTTTGCTTTCCGACTGACATTTCTTTCAGGTGTTTCTTCATTAATCCTATCTATTTCAATCACCCTGATTAATACTTTTGTTTTGTTCCCATAAAGCAGCAACATGAACAGGTCTTTTGATCTCTTACAAGCTATGGAAAGACTGAAAAAAGTTGAAGATAATGAGACTGTTTCAGTAAAAAAACCACAAAACAAACCAACTAACTCTATTAAAGAATAGTTACCAGAGACCTCTGAGACAAGCAGAGAAGTTCTATTTGTCCAACTTACACTGTTTTCCAACAAGATTCTTTAAACTAAACATCCTTTAGAGGGAGGATAAGCATCTTAAATACTGTGTCCACATGCTCATTTAGCGTTTCCAAAACACTTGCTAGGAAGTAGATTAACAGAGATGACAGCTTGAGGTTGAATATTTTGATGAAAACAACAGAAAAGTGACACGAAAATTTGAATCCAAACAATTTCTAACATAAAATCTACGGAGCACACCATACTGTCAGGTGAGAACACCAGAAAAGGTCCAAAGCTATGACCGGAAAAAGAAGAAGACCGTAAGTATCCTGCTGCTCTGATAGCAATCCATCATTCCCTTGTACAGACTGCAGTGATCCTCTTCCATCACCTGCTCCTTAGGCACAGGACTGGACAGAGGAGGTGCTGGCCAAACCTGTCAATGTCAGCCTCTGGCAGCAGGTCATAGCAACCCTCCGTGTAATCGTTCTGCAGGCTCTGGCGGTCGGGGAAGTAATCCGTGGTGAGAGGGAGGCACGCCGGGGTGGTGAGGGATTTCCAGTCCACTCCAACTGTACAACAGAAGCCTGGCACTATGGGGGGAGCAGACAGCGTCAGAACTGCCTCGCCGTGTCGGGGGGCACACAAGGGGGGCACGTGGGGTCACCCGTGGAAAAACAGGGTGCAGAGCGGGATGAGAAGTGCGTGAAGAGGGGAGTTAAAAAGAATGAGAGACGAGAGAGAGTTGGCATAAGGTCAACAGGGACAAAAAGGGGTGTGGAATGGGAAGGGAGAAAGAAAATAGGACGGGAAGAAGGGAGGGAGAGAAAGAGACAGAGTTTGTTAAACAATGCAGTGCACATGCTGATTCAATCCCATCATGCAAAAGGCATTCCAAGTTAATACATTTAATTTCCTCTTGATTGAAAGCTAGAGCTGACATAGCCACTGCTCTTGCAAAATTACAGCAAGTCGGGTGCAGTTACTGATTATTAATAAACAGATTAACATTCCAAGTCTGAACAAGAAAATCAGACCAGTTTTGCATCCTAGATAACTGCAGAAGGAGCTGCAGAGGAGGAGAGAAAGAATGACAGACCAGCCTCTTTCTGGAATAGTACAACAGCAGAAAAGAAGCATTTCCACATTTATAAAAACAGAAGATCTATCCAGAGGGGTGGGAAGACCAGAAAAATAGTAACTCGGAAAGCAATCTTTTCCCACACCCTTTCCTAGAGTTATGCTGCAGTTTTGAGATTACAGGGATGTAAAACTAGACATTAATAAGGTAAAGCTAACTAGATTATACCAAATCATCAGCTCACTGCATTACATTCTGACCCAATTCAAACAATCTGTATCACCTATTGATATTTAACTTTTTGTCACAGAGATACTACAGACAGAAATTTATTTTACTATAAAAGTGTTAACACCAACAGTAGAAACCCTGCTCAATGTAATATAGGACAGACTGCTACAAAGAAAATGCTTTTTTAAGCTGTGACACGCTTGTTTCTCTAGGAGGTGAAGAATATTTCTCAGTAAATGGTACCAAATTCAGAAACTGACTGTACTAATTCTGTTTCAACAAGCCGGTACCAAACAAACTTTCCATACTGAGAGGCAGATACGAGTTCAGCAGCTTTAGCTTTTTGCATTAATAGTGTCTGGTAAGGAAAGAATTTCAGCTGTAACACAACAAACAGCTTCACATGTTCTTAAGAGTTACAGAACTGCAATCACAGTGAGACAGAACAGGCAGATCCTGCAAATTACTGCAGGCCAAAATAAATCACTGCCAAAAGCCAAGGAGGCTCCTCAGTTCCTTGCCTACCACCTCCTGATGCCTCTATATATGTCCATGCCCTTTCCCTCCCCATCTTCCCACCTATGCAAACTCTCTTCCAAACTTTTCTCCTGCTTACTTGGATCTGGAGAATTAGAGACAGCATCTTCCAAGGAATCCTTGTTCTGAGTTTTGAGGTTCACCCCTACAAGAAAGAAATGAGCTTTATTTTAAGCAATTATGCACTTCTCTTGATTTTTCAAATAAAAATAAATCAAAAGCGTGATGATGTTTTAAGATACAGAATTTCTCTGCATGGAAAATCTGCACACCAGAAAAAAACCACCAAGCCAATTAATGAGGAAAAAGTACATCTTGGATCAAACTTGAACATCTCACTAGAAGCGCTCATAGCTAAAACCCAAACAAACCCTTCCTCCCCAAAATGGTGAAACATCTTGAAAAGTAGATGCTATAAACTCCTATAAACAGCTGGTGTGGCACACGAGAGAAAAAGAGCTGCCAAGGAGACAAGAACAACTGCTGCCTTCAAAGCCATTTATCAAAATAAAAAATTCAGTAAAGCCTCCAAGCATTTAAAAGGAATTACTGTTTAAAACTAGCCTAGGTAGATTTACGCAGGAAATTGGTATCAACACCGCAGCTGTTCCCTGTGCGAGCAAGGGTGGGTATGTGCTCCGTGGTGATGGCATTCACCTTTCAGCAGCTCCTCCTGCCCTCTGCCATCCACACCCGGAATTGCAACAGCATTTAGTCTGAGCTCCCACCTCCATCCGCGGGGCAAGAGCGACAGCATCCCCAGCCCCAAGGGAAACACACGGGATCCTTTCTCAGCCCGAAGCCCGTGATGCACCAACCCATGCTGCCGGCAGCAGAGGAGAACCAGACTGAATAAGAAATGGCGTTTTTGGAAATTCAAAGAAATACAACTCCCCCCTCAAAGTGCTTCATTTCACAGGGGACTCAAACCATAGGGGAGAGCTCAGTGCAATCACTGAGCACCCAGCGTGGCCCCTATAGATAGGGGAGGGTCTACAGACACAATGAAATTCTGGAAAACACGAGCATGTTTATTGCCAGGACACGCTCTGCATTTACACTGTGCAAACTGCATCCAGCTGAAATGCAGTTCAGCAATTGCAAAAACAGCCGATCTGGAAGCCAGAAAATACTAAAGATGTAAAGCAAGAAAATTAAATGCAATCAGATGAAATTCACAGAAGGAAACAACAGAAAATATTTTTTTCATGTGACTATGTGAATACAAGATGAGGCACAAGAAAATTAAGTCTGCTAACTTCTTTATGGCTCTGCAAAACATGGGGAAGAATAAAATTGTCTTAATCCAATGTAATTCCATAGGGCAAATTTATTCTTAAAAAAAATCTTTAAATTGGTTTTGAGAAAAGAACATAAATCTTGAATGCTATAGCCCTAAAGTTCAGCTTTTTTCCATGTGTCTAGTTAAAATGCATATCCACCAAAGCAGAGAGTAGGTCACAAAAACCCTGACAACACGGCAGAATGCTTGGCATGGCACGTTGTTCCATTTACAGGGCTGAAAAGCAATGTTGAGAATTTCCACTAATTCAGGTGTCTGGGTAAGTTAAGGAAGATAGAGGTAATGTTCAAGTGAAAGCACAGACATGCCTTCTCTCTAAAGGATAACAGCTTAAGGCAACCCCACCGAGAAAAAAAAAAAGGCTTCTGAACAGCAGTGCATATTTAGTTATTTTTTGTGTCTGCTTTCTTATTATGGAACTCAGTTACTGCCTGAGAGCTTATTATCAGTAAACAATGAGCATCTTTCTATAATAAACCCTATAATACACACCTAGAGAAGCAGAGACACATTAAACAAAACCAAACTAAACCCAACAAAGCAACCCAAAGAACCGCCACGGACCAAGTGCCCTAAGAGCTGTTTTCCCATTCCCATGTCCCTGCCCGCGCCCAGAGCTCCGCCGAGGCCCCTGCCCGCTACCTGCGCCGGGCCCCAGCCCGTTCCCGTACTCCTCTGCCCCGCCGAAGGCCAGGAAGGAGCCACCATCCCCTGGATGCCGAGAGCTGACGTGCCTGCAGAGAAACAGAGCAGCCTTCTCTGTACCATCTTCCTCACTCGGGCCATTCCCTGCTTTGAGCAAATGTAACAAGCCCTCAGCCCAGCCCGGGCTGGAAGCAAGCTCTTCCCTCACTGATGTTGGCACAGACGGAGGGGCACAAGGGCAGCACACAGAAGGCTGTGACAGCATTCCATATTGTCCATACTGTTTGTTCTTTGCCTCCAGCAATAACCAAAGCACCGCCTCTGCAGGACAGCAAAGAACCAGCTACTCGCATCCCCTCATGACACAAATAAAGCTTCGCTGGTTATCTCCAGATCTGATTTCATGGTCTATAAACCCAACATTCAAGACTGAGCAAATGGCTCACCTGCCAGTTGCCTCATGGTAAGCCAGCTCCAGCAGCTCCGCAGAGGAATGCGTCAAATCCTGCTGCCCACTGCCCTGCATTTCTGCCATGTTCTGCCGGGTTTGATGATGGATCTGGATAGCTTCTCCTGAGGGACCTACACAGTCACAATTGGATCATTGGTCACATTTGCACTGATTCCTCAGCTGCTTGTACCCTTCTTTTGCCAACAGCACAGGCAACGAGAGCTAACGGACATTAAGAAAGCACGTTCACAAAAATCTTCAAAGCCTTGAACTTCTGCCACCTCCTCTGAAGCAAGCGAAGCAAAACATTTTTAAAAACGTTTTGGAGGGCTCTGCTTACAAGGCATTAAACCATTACACAAACAATTCAGCATCAGAAAATCAACCCAATTCATAGTTACGGTTCCCTTCGAGGGGGAATTGTTCTGTACCGGCCGCTGCTCGCTTGCAAATACGGATATCTCCCAAAAGAGGATTGCTGAGGCCTGCACACTCAGTTGTGTACTTCCATACACTCTCCTGCTGCGCTAACCCGCCCAGGACACAGGCCCAGCAGGCCGTGCTGAGGCAGCTCACCCACGGGGAAGGTGTGCATCCAGCGTCGGCGGTTGGACGTCAGCTTCATGGGCATGCGGGACGGGGCGAAGGGGTTGATGAGGGCGCGCTGCGGCGCGAAGCCGCCCGGCCGCACGTGCAGCAGCGACTCGGCGCTGCCCACGTGGAACCGGCCCGGAGCGCTGGAGTCGCGCTGCTGAGACTCCAGCGTGCTCTCGAGGAAATCTGCAAAACACAACCCAGCTGGGGTGAGAGCCCGCAGGAGACAAGCACCAGAGAATGAATGCTCGGGGATACAGAGGGTGCCCAAGGTAAGGGGAAATGAGGAGACCTAAGAAATAAGGAGGCGGAGAAGGTGAAAGCAATTCTATCCAGCCTGAAAGTTACAATGTAAACAAGAACCCAGAGAAGAAAAAGTATTACTCCACCGCTGTAAACTTCTACTAAATAAATCCATAAAGAAACTACTTGCTAAGCCAATCATTGCTCAGACCTTTGAGAATTCTTGAGAAATCAAAAGACTGACATAACAGAAACTTGAGGATGAGCACCAAAGACACAGTAGGAGCCACAGCTGGGCATTGTACACATGCCTTTTCTGGGGCACTCAGGCCTGAGCACTGAAATCAGGGATTACTCCCAGATGACATGGGACATGATCTCCACAAGATACCAGTTAGTTGTCACTATTTAGTGTAGAACAGAATTGCAGTTATTTAGAAATAGGAGAGAAAAATATATTTAGATAGATAAGTAGCAATTACTCTGCCCAACAAGTGGAAATTCCAAAGAGAAGGAAGGGTCTCGTTTACCATTCTATATTGTCAAAAACAACATGTGAAAAACCTCAGTTTCTTTGACTCTTCCCTCCCTGCCAGTCCTGATCCACACACACCCTCATCCTGCTGAACACCTTCAGCTGGGTCACACAGCTATCCTTCAAACTAAAGGAGCAACAGAAACACCAAAGAAAGAAAAGAGTTGTATTAACTGACAGAAAGGGAAACCATGAATGGCAGATGTGATGTCAAATACTGGTGTGGGGCTGCTTTCACACAGTGTAAGTGTGATTCCTGTGACAGGATAAATATGGTGCCAGTGTCATACAGCACGGCATGAAAAAACCATGAAGAGCCTTCAGGGATAGAATTTTATAGAAGATGAAGCTGTTGCAGGAGGAATACAATTTGCCTAGAAATGAGCTGGGTTTGTGGAAGATATTGCACACTGCCTGAGAACAAAATTAAATTGGAAAGGAAGAAAAGCACAGCTAACATACTGAAACAGTTCAGCTGTACATTGCCAAAAGGAAGGACCTAGAAAGTGAGTCTGAATGACAAGAAATCCCCACAGAGATGTTATAAACAGGGTCCCCCAAGGCTCACTGCTAAGGCCAGTTCTCATTTGACAGATTATAGGTGACCTGGATAATACCAGCTCCTTTTGTATGTCCACACTTGCAGGCAGGCACAGGAGAATAGTCAAGCACTAAAGAAGGCAATAGGCAAGGGAAAAGAGCAAATCAGTGTCAGGACACTTCTATTTAGGACAAGTCATTAAAAAAAAAAAGCAATGGAATTGGACAAGGATGACAAAGGGAGAATGCACACCCAGCTGCAGCTGTGGAAAAGCTGTGCCGTGAGTGCCAACACAAGCACCATCTCCTGTGCTGGCCTGGCAGCGGCCAACACAAACTTTCCCCCGGTCTCCCCACGTGCCCCAGGCTGACCTCTGGTGCTGGTATAGCCCAAGGAGCTGCTGACTTCACACTGGTGCAGGTGAGGCCGTGGGATCATCAGGATGTTGGAGATCTTGCCCAGAGAGCTGTCGTCAGAAGCCTGGCTCCTCACCTCCTCCGGGGGCAGCGTGCGGCTCTGCACAGAGGGGCTGCAGGACACGTCGTACGAGCTGGAGCTCTTCCTCGTGCGGCTTTCCCTCTCCCTCACTGACCTGCAGGGATGCACGGTGGCAGGAGAGACATTCATCCCCGGCTTAGCAGGGGCTGGAACACGCCCAAGTCAGGCAAAAGACTCGATGCTCAGCAGGTGAACTCGAGCATTACAGGGAAGCATCATTATCTTTGCTGACTCTCTGGGTAATTTATACTTCTGTGCATCACACAACACAACAAGAACACCCCAATGCTTCCAGCACAAGGGCTGTGGAAGGGCCTGCTCGACTCCCCCTGCAATCCTACAGACACCACACCACCCTGGCAGAGATGTGGCCCAGCAGATACCAGAGCTCAGCCTACAGTGCCAGGAACATGTAGTTACAGAGAAGCTACTTGGAATTATGAACTGTTTCAACTGTGCTGGCATCTTTCAGCACTGGCTCCTACAGGCTGCTCAAATGAACACATTAACTAGTGAGTCCACATGCTCAGAGTTAGGCAATACTACTGAAAGAAGCAAAGTAAAAAAAGTACTTCAAAGCAAGCTTGTCAACCTCATATTTCTGAAAAAGCACTGAAATTTATCATTTATTCAGTGAATTTGGCCAGGACCTGAGAATAATCAGACCTTCTCCTCAGACAAAAGGAGATGGAATAGCTGAGAACCTGCACCCAGCTTTTCTGCCTCTTCTCTCATTCAGACAGGCATTTTCAGAGAGGATTCCTCACCACTCTGTTCACCAGTTAACTAAGCAGTGAATCAAACAATCTATTTCTACAACTCTGTGCAAGTCTAATGAGCAAATACTTTCTTAACCCCCTTGCAAAATCTGCTAGGAAGAATAGCTTTATTCCACTCCAAACAAAATTAAAGATTTAAGGAAAAATATATTTATGCCTTTTCCTAGACCCCATACACTATTTTAGAAGTAAAACGCCAGACAACCAGTCATGAAGGTCAGGTACAGACAAAGCCTTTTGTTCAACTGTGAGCATGTGGAGATCAATTCTCCTTGTATTTCTCCAAGTATTTTGTGATCAAGCACACACAGCACAGCTGCTGCAGAAGCAGTGCGCTCCCAAGGCTCTCACCTGAAGGTGCTGCAGCGCTGGGCTCTGGATGGGCCTGGCAGTCGGAACACCTGGGCATCGTAGCCATCGTAATCCACCTGGATAGGCAAGGCATTCTCAGCATCCTTTGGAGCTCCTAATGCTGAAATAAAAGTCATACAGCACTGGAACCTCTTTCCAGAATGTTCAAGACCTCCAAGTCAGAGTGTCCACCTCTCACCCCTGAGGAAAGTATCTGCTCCAAAAGAAATCCCAAAGTGACTCAAGCAGAGCAGCTGGAGCAGCTCAGTTATCAAAGCTGGTGCTCTGAATCAGGCTGGCTGATTTTGTCTTTCCCCCATACATCCCAAACATTAAATGAATAATTGCCAAGAAATCAACAGGCACATGCACATTAGCACCCCGAGTATCAAACCCAGGTTTGATGGTTTTCTGTATCAATTCTCCCTTCCTCGTGCTCAAGTGTCATTGTGTTACTGCAGCTGTTTGTTAGGCTGGGAGTCAGTGGGACAGATCATTCCAGAACAGAATTACTCACAGGCATCACGACTGTTTTTTGCTTTCTCCGTCAGTGGCTGGAGGGTCCAACAAAGGAAGGGTGAAGTGATCAAAAAAAACAAGGGAAAAAAAAAAGAGCAACAAGAAAAGACAGAGGGAAGGGAATCAGTCAACATGTTCTAAGGAAACATCCACAGTGTGACCAAGCAGACAAAGTTCAGCTTGCTGACTCAGTGAGGCAGCCAGACAACTTCAGAAATATTAAATATTGGTATTTGGGCACAAACCAGTGTGAAAAACAATGCTCAACACCTTTCTTCCTCTCCATAGAGTTCTTTCTTACAGAATAAAACTAATTTTTATAGCGGCTAAAACATTTCTCACCCAGTTTTATGTAGAAAGGAAAGACTACAAACTAGTCCCTCATTCACAATCCCTACAACAAACCTTACAGCTTTGCTTTCACAGCCTTTTAACACAGAAACTTAATTCCAGCTGTTGGAATACTTGTGATGCTTGACTGAGAAGAGGGATCTGACATGCTAGTAAGGAAACATAAGTCAGAAAGATTCCCACCTTCCTTCCTGCCAGTTTGATCCGTGGAGTGAAGCTGTTACACAGGAGTTGACTTTTGGATGTGTAGAAACTGAAAGAAAAAACAGTGTGGCTTGAAGCACTCAACACAGTTGGTTTGCTACTAAGTAAACAGACCAGGAACCTGAGTCAGCTATTGGATACAGAAAATGGGATAACTTCCTGTGGATAAAAAAGTACAGAAAACACTGAGGGGTGGTTGAGAGAAGGTATTCTTTGCCTAAAGACAGGGCTGTGGCACTTGTACAGCCTCAGCCTAGACACTTCTTAATAAGCTTAACACCTGCATTGCCCAGTTCATTTTCTCTTTCTTCAGAAAGACATCCACTTTCACCATGCCATTTACACAACTCATTCTGATTTACGCAACTGTAGCGATTCACACCAGCTGTTTGAAAACCCTGTCATTTCTGTTAGGTTGCATTAATGCCCAGAGTTCTGCAAGAGTAATGTAATATTTCCTTTGCTTCACAAGGAAAGCAGAGGTAAACAATGAAAGAAGAAAGAGAATTCAAGAGATTACAAAGAGTAAAACAAAGCAGAAGTGTTCAGCAAAAGCTGATAGAATTCACCTACCTATGATTTATCCAGTGTGGGATATTGTAGTCATCACCCATTCGTGAGTCACCAGGGCCACAGCGATTATGGAGCTGTAAGAGTAATTGAGAAGCAACTAACAGCCACTCACAAAACAACTAACATCCACTCACAAAATGAGTAAGTAACATTTGTAGCAGGAACGGAGAAGGGAAAGCTGCCTTACCTTAAAAAGTGGTACAGCGTGCAAGGGCTGCTCTCCCATGCACACCAAATCCACACCTATCCCTGTAAACAGACAACACTAGAGTTCAGCTGTTGACCAAGCAGGACTGATATGCTAAGATAAAACAGGGCAGCAGTTTGAAGACCCAATATGTATTTACATCATATTGTAAGAGGCAATAATATTGAAAATGGTAGTTAATGGTCCCATGGTATGGTTACAAACCAACAGTACCAGTGGGGACATGGGAAATGATTTTTCTACACTAATGCAACTCGTGCAAGATTATTCTTTAAGAGAAAGGTTTGCACAGACAGGTGAAGCTCTCTATCACAAACAGAAGAAATTAAATGCCTGTAAGTACCCTGAAAATCTGCTCATTTCGATAGGAAGTGCAGACACAGTCTCGCAGCTGTAACCCTTCCTCCCAGAGCACACAACTCCCAGCAGATACTTTGTCACAGCCAGGAGCAGTCGGATCTTTCCCAGAGCCCTGTTTGCCTCCAGGCAGGGCGCAGGCAGTTATTTACCATTGTCAATCATGCGCTGCTTGGTGAGGATCATGAGCAGCCGATCCACCTCGAACACGCCCACACCGGGGGTGATCACCACCGACATCTGCCCCGTGCGGTCGAAGTTGCGGTTGATGTAATGCTTGTCAAACACTGCCAGAGAGAACGCAGCAATGCTTTCAAAACACCCTGGAGGTTTCTTTTCGGTGCAAGGCAGGTGACTGCTGGAACCCTGGGCACTGAGAATTTCAGGCTGTCTGTGCTGACAGGCACTGAGCCCCAAGCAAACACTGCATGTGACCTGAGGCTGTGGAACAGCTTCCAAAACTGAGTGACAGCACCGGGATTGTGCGTGTGGAGTTTAGGTGGATGTGTGTGATATCACAGGGTGGAAAACGTAAGAGTTTAAGGTTTTAGAATATGGTAATATATACATAAAGCAAGATGGAGGTTTTAGGGCAGAGGCCAGTCCTTCTTTTTCATCTCCTTCATGGGCCTGGGTGGCATTTTGTAACTAGATAGAAAAATCCACACTGCAGGCTACGGGTGGTTGGTTATTGGGTTAAAAGTTAAAATAACTTAGGTATCATTTCTTAATTGGACAGTTTATCCTTAAAAGGCCTTGTAGAGAAAGAGACAGGGCTCCATTTTTAGTTTGCTAGCTTGAAGTGCTGTAGAACTCATGGTTTGTGAGACTGTAGTGTAGATAAGAATGAACAGAGTCTGAACAAGAAACACCGTCTTGAGCATTTAATCCCAGCCCTGGCCAAAAAAAATAAAATGCAACAGGCCATCACCTAATATTCCCCTCCTGTTCACAGTATTAAGGAAAAAGTAACAGAAGTCCACAGCCATTTACTGGCAGCTGCTTGAACGGTTTTTCCCCTGTATATTTTTACCCATTGCTCGTAACTTACCATTGAATGAAAGATTTATGGCCTCCAGGTAGTTCCCTTGTGCTGAGGTAGAGTTGTAACCTGGAGGAAAGCCATCTGGAAAAGTATTCAGAAGGGGGAAAAAAGAAATCATCATTTCTGTACACTAGCTTTATATAATATAAAACCCACAGAAAAATACATCTGTACCAAATACTATTAGTTCAGAAATTACAGGCAAAACTGATGTTATTAAGTTCCACAGAAAGACCGAGGCAAATTGCCCAGCCAGGAGAGCACTAGGCAGCACAACACCAGACTCCAGCTGAGACTGGAGAGTTTACTGACAAGCTAAAAAATAAGAAAAAGACAGAGAGCAAAGGATAAAAACAGGGAAAGGAGGATTCTTGTACCTGCTTGCTCAAGTCGTACCAACACAGGATACTGGATGAAAAGCTTTTTAATGGTCACAAGCAAGGAGGTCCACTCCTCCCGCCTCTCATTCTGAACTACCACTCTAGAAAAAACATAACCTGATGAGGCCCATGAGGGGAAGCGAGAAGGGATGAGCAAACTAGAAATAAATGCACAAAAGGGTGCACTGGATTGCACATACACTGTGGGACAAGAGGTGAAAAGAACTGGAAGGAAAACATACTTGTAAAAATCTTCATAAAATCTTCCCTCGTGGTCCTGCCGAATGGATGCACGATGTGTTTCAGGAAACTCATCTAAAATGGAAGGAAAATCACAACTTATCTCATGCTCTTGTATGGAAATGACTCATCTTTTCCAGCAAGAAGCTGTTATTTCCATTAAAAAAAAAAAAAAGTCAGTCCCCAGCAAGCAAACAAAACCCCAAAATACTTGGAAAAATATCAGACCTCCTATACAGTACAAAACCTGCTTTTAAACCAATATGACAGCTTGAGTATGATGAGGAAAATTTGCAATATTCTTCTACATGAGGTTTTCACTGCAGTGCTTTCATAACAATGGCTGTGTACCTACTTGTGCTTGATAGAGAACACTTTGAACATGGCAATTAAAAAGTTCCTGTCAGCCTGTGACCAACTTTCAAGAGACAAAACTTTAAAAACGGAAGCATGAAAACAGAGAATTTGCATACCTATAGATTTTGCTTCATAAAATGTTCTTGAAAATAGAACCACTGTCACTTCATGGCTGCAATTCTTCTCCTGCCCAGGAAGAACAAATGCAAAAAGAAAACCTTGAAAGTCCCGTTTGGTAGAAAGTTGTGTAACAACAACAGCCTCTCTTCCCTCCCACCTAGAAATAAAGGTAACAAAACCTAGACTGTTGCATTAATGAATCTGCATTAGTGCTCCATCTGCCTCTCTGAAATAACAAAATGGTCTGTCCTGCAGATTCTGTGCTGCTTGGCTCTATCACATTCACCAGGAGCACTCTGCACCAGTCTCTAAAGAAGCTCCTCTCTGTAGCTGCCAAGGCTTTTGTTAAGAAAACAGACATTTGACACAGTTTCTTTATACCCACAGCAATTTGATATTCTGATGTGTTACTGCTCAGAGAGACACCCCTAACAATTCTAGAAAAATAAAAAATTAAGACTGAACTCAGTCAACTATTTACCTTCCATTTTGTGAAGAGGTCAGCAAGGAAACCATTCACAGCTTTCTCAAAGTATAGATCCCCTGCAAAATAAAAATCTCCCAAGCATCAGATAACAATAGGTACTTCAACTATGGGGAATATCTAACCCTAAGATTCTAGGACTACTATATTTATTAAAATTTGAACAGCTGTGTGCATAATAAAGGGCAATATCAATAAGATGATAAAAAGATTAAGAAGTATCATTTTTTCAGAGGATGTAAACATGACTTACTGCCAGAAGGATCTGAACTTTAATTCATTTTTCCAACACACTTGCAGCATGCTGGGAAAGCATCTGTACTGTCTTTTAGGCACAGAATGCACAACTGATCCCCTGCTCTGATTTGAATAGTTGCCCACTTCCATATGCCTAAACACATGGTCAAAGGAAGTGGCAAGAGGTTTGCTAAAGAATTAAGCCAGAAAAAAAAATAGGATGACATAGAGAAGTGACTCATTCTTAATGCCTAAAGTTGTAATATTTCCAGCTGAAGTCACCAGCTTCAACCTGGGCTAAGCAGGTTTCACTTCCTCAGTAAGCCAACGTCAAGAGAAATCTAAAACATCGAGGTTCTCTTTGCACAGGACTTCCACACATTTCTGGCTACAAGATTCACAAACTTGCACCTGTCTGCACCACCCACCACCTTCATGTCCATAGAAAACCTTTCCAATGCTCACAGTGATTTCGTGGCTGAGGAAATGCTACCCAGGCCCTACAGGGACAGGAAAAGGATGGCACAGCCAGGGACAGAAATGGGTGGCACTGCAAGGAAGGATCTAAGGAAAGACCACAACACACCCTGGAGCATTGCTTAGGCCAAAGGCAGGATATTTTAGTTTGCTGGTAGTGGCAGAAAAAAAGTAGCAGCTGCAGTTTTGAAGTAGGGGCAGAAAGGACAGCTGCTACCATCCACAGTCACAGGCAAATCAGTTACCTACGTACCATAAATATCAAAATCCCACATTTCACAGCTCATCTGGATAAAAATATAAACCATGGCAGAAGTGGAGCGGAAGACCACCTGCAAAGGAATGCGAGACCTTATTTAAAACCAAGTACATCCATTAGAAGGCCCAAATGAAGAGGTTAACTGCATAGCAACTTATACAGCTGTGGCCTTTGCATCACAGGGAGTTTCCTCTCTAACAAGTCATTCCTAGTGCTGCCAGCACAGCATAGCAGAGCTGAAGTTGAATTATGATTCACTGTCCTGAACTTGTCATTCTTTACCTTACAACGCAGCCAATTCCAATGATCCTCACTAACCTACAGGCAAGATGGAATTACAAAAATCCTGGCAAAGAAAGGAAGGGAAAAACTGCTTTCCCCCTGTTTCCTGAACTCTTACCCGGGTATCCTCACTGATGTATCCACAAGTGACTTTCTCACTCTTTACCCACAGTTCACCTGCCTGGGCCCTGGAAGAAAAGAAGTGCAGAACATTTGAATATGAAGATTAGAGAATCGGTATTTGAGCAAGTACCAAAATCTGCACTCAAGGATGACTTATTTGGTTAAAACCTGATGTTTAACCCAAAAGACGTCAAACAGCCATTTCCCTCTGCATCTGCACATTTCCTTGTCCCTGTCAAAAGTCACCCCAAAAGCAACTGAATAATCACCTCTGAACTATTAACACAGCTTGGGAAGGGGGGCAAATATTCTAAGAGCTAAAAAGAAAATTATTTGGCCTTCATCAGAGTGTAGCTGGCTGTCCTACTATTATTTTCTTTCACTCCAATGAGAAGCCTTCCCCCACACCATGGTGCAGACAGAAATCTGTAGATGAGTAAGAGAACAATGAAACATGAAGAATTTTTCACAGAAGAGTCTCCAGTTGGACACTTAAAACTCATGAAGCTAAAGAATTAACAAGAGGCACTGACCTGATACCTGCAAATTCAACTTTTTGGGTGACATATGCACATGTGCTGACCTAGGAAAGGAGAGTTACATGTGTTAGAAGAAGAGCATGCTCAGAGTGAGAACAATGTACATAAAAAACACTCGCACTCAAACGTGATTTTTCTGACAGAAGTCACAAAATCTATTCAGTGCAGTGACTATTAATAGCTCAGCCTACAGAACCCCCATAATAGACAACAGAAATCCACTTTTAACACCGATAAGCTCTGACTGGGATCATTTGCCTAATTCACTGCACTCAGAGGAGCCAAAGACTGCACTTCAGAGATGCAGACAGAAGATATTCTAATAGCTGCTCATTAAGTGATGCTCTCAGAGAGGGGACACTTCAGCATACTTCTACTCGAAAAACATTTCAATTCCCTCCAAATGTAGTAAAGCATTAAAATTCAGAACATAAGCAAAAAAACCCCTCTCAACAGCATTTTCAGTGCTCAAGGCAGTAAACAACATTATAGCAGTGGAGTAGGAAATGATGGGATTTGCTTTACATCCATTTCTCCAACTCTGACGTGCCACTCACGGCACAAGATCCTCAGGAGCTGCTGGCACTATCTTTGTCTTTGGTTCTCTGCATTTTGTAAAGTAATTCTTTCCTTTCCCAGGAAGCAAAATACAAGGTTCATCACCTGCACCCTGCCCAAGGGCAGCAGGGGCCTTACCAAACTCTTCTTCAGTCGCCACATATCCCCACGCCCAATATACTGATCTTTAAATGTCAGCTCCACCAAGTCCAAGGTCACCTCCTGGGAAATGGATGAAAAACACTGCTTAGATTTTACTGGTTGTTTTTAAGTAGAGTCTGCCAATCTGTTCATTTAATAAACAAATGTCATAAGAAGGGCCATCTAAAAGCAAGTCAATATCCCTAAAACTGCAAGATAAATGGGAAGCCCATACAAATAAATAACAAAGTTGTGCATGCACCTTAACTACTGTGAGCTGCAAAACTGTGAGTGACCAAAAAAAGCCCAAGGACTAAACCTGCACTGCAAGTCTCAGCGCAGATTGGAAGCTGAAATAAAACAAATTACTGCCATTGTTCATGACATCAAGGAAGCTTCATTCCCTGCAGATTTTTGTCTTGTGCAGAATGTAAGTTCTGACTGCAGCTCTTTTAATATTGGGACATTTACAGGAAACGCCTCTCTGTAAGAGGCTCTGTGGTATCAAATAATGCAAATCCAGGCCACAGCTCTCCTTTTGACTAGGCCACTTTCTGTTTGTCTTTACTGTGCCTGGTTTTCATGCATTTCCGAAATTTAAAAATACGTAAAATATCTACCAAGCACTGTTGAAGCAGGATCATGGAGTTCAAAAAGAGAGCAGAGATGGTAGGGAGAGAAGAGACACATAACAAACTAACAATTAATTCAAAAGTCTAAGATTCATTTTCTTAGGGAAAAAGACTAAATATATTTCAATAAAGAATAAATGCATTTTCCCCCCAAGACTGCTGTAGATGGAAAGTCACAAGGCTCTGATATGAGTCAAGTGATGGAATGGATGGAAAAAAATAGCAAAACCACACACCTTTGGGTCAACAACATTGACATGGACATCCTGGTACGGCCGCAGGCGGAACACTTGAGCAACTGTCTGATCCACACTTATCGTTTCTGCCACAAGAACGAGAAAGGACAGCAGAGAAGTGAATGACCCCAACAGCTTTCAAATGGTTTACAGGTACAAAACCAACACAGTGAGACTGTCACGAAACACAAATTTCAGGTTAAAAGCTAGGTTTGTTTAAGCCATACCCACATTACTCAAACAAAAGCAGATTTAGAATTAACTGCCCATTTTGTGTTAAAATTCTGGTCCTTCCCTTGCTAAACAGTCAAAGCATTGATTTTCTTAAGAATTGATTCTTATGAAATTAAAATACACACATTAGCCAATCACAGGTACAGCCCAGTCATGTCACCCTTCCTATGATTTTACTGTGTGTAAGTCTAGAGTTTTACCTTTCTGCAAATCTTCCTTAAGTGACTTCACTTGTAGAAGCAGGGGACTAGAATGGAGAAGAGAAAAACGGCAGACAGGTTGAGATACAAACAGGCTCTCTGATAAACCACATACTCAAAACAATTCTGTAACATGGACCACAGGATAAGCCAAAGAGAAACATGAATATTTTCTAGAAAGCTCCATACACCATCCTCTCCACCCGTCTCTCTGCCTTGTTCCTTACACTCTTCACAGTCATAAGGTAAAGAGGTAAAGATGATACAACAAACAGGAAACTAGGTCACACAAGAACCTCTCAGATCCTCACACAAGTGTACCGCTGCTTTTCAGATACAGGCTGCAGGATAAACAGGTTCATACAAAGAATAAGATTTTCATTTTGCCTAGGATATACTGTAGAAAAGGAGAATAATCCTTAGGTAACTGCACAGCCAGGAAGAGAATAGTTGATTCTATATTCAGGTGCTACTTGGCCTATGGAAGATCAGCAAGCCAACACCATACACAAAGAATTCCATAAATTTTAGGGAAGCACTCTCACTAAAGTTAACCTCTTTACTTCTCTTTAGGCAGAAGAAAATCATGGCAGCATCCTGAAGCAAAGTTATGTCAGCCCTAAGAGCCTTTCACTCTAGAAACCACTACACATGAACAGATCCCTTCAGTGCCCAACCTCACTGGTATCAGCAAAGAGAATTCACCTGTATTCATCATTGGGATGTGCAATTTCCACAACATCTCCCAGCTTGATTTGAAGAAATACTTTAGGATTCACCACCAGCTCATCATCTACAAGACATAAATGAATGAGGGCAGTGAACAGATATATACTAAACACAGACACCTGCATGTTTGCATACAATAGCTCAGCATGCATAAATACACCAAACCAAGATGAACACATCAGCAAAATGCTTTCTGCTCACCACGACAGGGTCCCTACCCCGCCACTTCAGAGCAGCCACTCCTGCAGGCACAAACAACTCAAATAACAGAACTTCCACGAAAGAAGTGTTTGCAAAAGACTGTGCCCTATTTAGGCAACCAGGATCATCTTCTGTACTCTTCATACAACAAACACCAGCAGGAAAGTAGACAGCTACAGAATCTGAACAAGATTCATCAATGTGCTGTAAGCCTGGAAGTAGGGAGCACTCCAATCAGTGGCACTGATATTAGTGCTCAGAAACACATCTATGTGCAGTCATAAGTCACTGACATATATGACACTCATTAAAGGTGACTGAAACACCAGACTGAGAGAAAAGCATTGCAACAAAAGGGGAGGAAGTAAAAATAAAGCATTTTTATTTTTGGATACAATCTTGGTCTCTTCCAATAAGCGCTCATTTATTTTGCTGCATCCTGTTATTAGAAAGAGCTTTCCAAACTCTGCCTGGCAGTACCGCTTGTTACATCAACGTTCTATCTTCATTCTTTTGTTAAAACAATCGATACAACAACTGCTTCCAATTAAGTGAGTGTATGAGTTAGGAGATACTGACCACTGCCTCCAAATCCCTTCTTATGTATGACGAGCTTGTACACCTTGTTGGTTCTCATCTTGAGCTCCAGTTCCTCTCAGACGTTTTGAGCCAAGACAGTTAAAGGCATCTTGCATATCTAACACAGAAATTAAAGCAAACACAGATCTCTTGTCAGCGCAAAACCATCGTGTATGTTCTGCCCGGAACACCGCACGTTGTCCCAGTCGATTTCACCGCGGCGCGGCAGAGCTGCGCCCAGCGAGGAGAGTGCGGGGCAGCTACAGGTACAGGCACAAGGAGAGAGGGACCTAAAAGTGTGCTTTTCAAATAGATTAAAGGGTTGAGCTTGCAGAGGCGCTTGGCAGAAAGTCAATTATCGAGCTACAGAGTCGTGGTGGGAAAAAAACCAAAACCCATATACTCAAAATTTGTTATAACAAACTCTGTAATTTGGAACTGATGCAGGTCTGGACAGAAGCGCCTCTCGGTGCTGCGAGCCGGCAGCCCCGCACCGGGGACACTACGAAAAGCTGGGCCGGAGCGGAGAGCAAACAAACCCAAGCAGTTACAGTCCGCTGCCGCGCCTACAGTCATTAAGCAGCTACGGAACCGCTGCGTCCATACGGCCTCTCGCTTACAGGAGAAGAGAAACCCACCGAGACACCCGAGTTCCTGCCCGGAGCAGCGGCGAGGGGTGGCCTGGCACACGGGCCCGCCAGGGTCCTTACCCGCACGGGGGGGCAGCAGCGCAGAGCGAGCAGCGCGGCGGCTCGGGCCAGAGCCCCGGGGGAAGGACACCGCGGGGAACGGCGCAGTCCGGGCGCGAAGGGAGCTCGGACGCCTTAACGCTCCGCGCTGCCCACAGCAGCCGCGGGCCGAGCGACCGGGGTCAGCCCCAGGACAGCGCAGCCGGGGCCAGCCGTGCCGAGGCACGGCCGAGCGGAGCAGCGCAGCGCAGGCTCGCCCCTGCTCGCGGAGCGTCCGAGCGCGGGGCCCTGACCCGCCGGTGCCCGTCCCGCGGCACCGCGCGGCACTTCCGCGTCCGGGGCCGCGCGCCACGTGACACCCGCGCCGCCACCGTGGGAAGGAGCGGGCGGGACACGCCCACCGCGGGGGGCGGGACCGGCGGGAGCCCGCCCCGGGGAGGGGGCGCGGCCCTGCGGGGGGCGCTGCCGGAGGCGGGGCCACAGCCAGGGCCGGCGGGGCCGCGCGTCGGCGCCGGATGCGGAAGTGATGCGCGCGGGGCGCGGCGCGGCGGGCGCGCGCAGCGGGGCCGGCGGCCGCCGCCGCTCAGGTAACGGCACCGGGCGGGGCGCGGGGCGGGGCGCGGGGGTGTCCCGGCGCGGGGGTGTCCCGGCGCGGGGGTGTCCCGGCGCGGGGGTGTCCCGGCGCGGAGCCGCTTCTTGCGCCCGCCGCCGCCGGCTGTGAGTTGGAGCGGGGCCGAGCGGCCGGCGGGAGCCCTGCCCGGCCCGGGCGCGACACCGGCGGTTGTGTAATTACTGGGAGCGGCGATCTCTGCTGCAGCGGACGCTCGGGGCCGGCCGGTGCGGGGGCTGCTGCCGCGGAGAAGGAGCGGAGCTCGGGGCCGAGTCTGTGGGCGCTGCCGCGGCGCTTGGAACAAAAGGTGGCCCCCGGTCCTGCCGCCGATGCTGGGGCGGCATCGCCGGGAGGGTGATGCTCTCCCGGGGATGAGTGGCCCGGCGTGTTCCCAGGAGGCGGGTGCGAGTTTCGCCTGTTCCTGTACAGGCTGCTCCCGCTTAAGGAGCGGAGATCAACGCTCGGCCGATCAGCCCGTGTTTTAGTGAACTGATGCTCCACTGAAGGCCTGGCTCAGCCCGCTCCTGTCCGTGAGCCTTCAGGAGCGATTTGACGTCAGGGTTTTCCCGGTGCCCACAGGAGCAGTGTCAGCTCCGCCGGAGCTCCCGGCCCGTGCTCACGAAGCAGCTGCCGCGCTCGGGGCGTTCGGTGCTGGGCCCAAGAGGATCCGGGACCGGGGCTGTGTCCTGGCACATCCTCTGAGCTGCGTGTCAGGTGCTCACACAAGAGAAGCTCAGAGGCACAGTCTGCTGGCTCATGGCTTAGAAAGTGTTCGTTTGAGGCAGGGAATGAGAAGAAAAGTTGGAGGTTTTTTCCAAAGACTGGAAACTCATGAAAATCCCAGGAAATCAAAGGATGCTTTAGTTTTAGTGGAGGAGGAGGATGTCTGATACAAGCCCCAATGATTTGCCTTATAACCTCTTCTCAGGTTTTTCAGAAGATGTGGTTAAATCTGCAGGGAGATGTTTGAATGTGAGAGTGAGGCTTGGGAATATCTGTTTGGCTTTCCTCTCTTCTTTTGTTCATGAGGCATTTCCTTAGGTACTCAAATGTTTCTCAGCACCTTTCTTAAAGACATATTTGGAAGTATCTTTCTTAAACATATATACTTGAATCTTGAGGAATTAAGCTTTTCCTTTTAATCTAATCCAGGAGCTGGACTTCAATGTTCCTTGAGAATCCCTTCCAGCTCAGGGTTTTCTATGGTTAATCCAGTGTTCGTTGATTTAATATTGCTTTTATTTTTAGGATAAATTGAAAAGCTCAGGGCAACTGATCTTCAACAGCCCTGATGCTCTCATCTGGGGTGGAGTCTCTCCTTGATTCTTCTGTGTCTGCTGTAATAGAGGAGCTGTACACTGGACTGCCAGAGAGCATCTCCACGGAACTCATGGCAGTGCCGGGGCCCAGCCTCGGACTGGATGCACAATCTGATGGGCCAGTACCCGTGCTGGCACACAGGGATGGGCCATGGACTTCTGCCGTAGGAAACTTCTGCCAGAAGACAGAGGGCTTGGGTGATGTGCTCCAGGTGATATCTCATGGGCCAGCAGAATCCTTTCCTGAAGAATTACTACAGGCTGGAGACCTTGCAGAGGATGAAAGAAGCAGAAAAAGACACTTGAGGAAACAAGACTGTTCTGGTGGTGAATACCAGAAAGAAGATAAAGAGGCACGAGGTGCTGCGGACTGTCATGCTGAATGTCGTCCTTCAATTCTGCAGGAAAGTTGGTCAGAACAAGTAAGTGAATGCAGAAATGAATCCCTGCGTGATAGTTTAAATTTAGGGTTAGAGCCACTAGGCAGTGTGTTTGGCAGTGGGTTTCCTGGTTCTTTTTTGTGTCTTCTAAGATAGAGTCATAAAATAGTTTGTGTGGGAAGAGGACCTTGAGGGTGATCTTGTTCCAAGGCAGGGACACCTTCCACTAGACCAGGTTGCTCAGAGCCCTGTCCAGCCTGGCCTTGGACACGTCCAGGGTGTGTGTGTGTCAGTATCTGGATTATTGTGGGTCCAGTGAAAAATTAGACTGTAGTTCAGTAGACCAGCAGTATTTTAAAATATCAATGTTTTCCCTTGCTTAAATATTGTTTAAGTGGTGTAAGGCAGTTATGTAACAGAACAAGGTGCACAGCTGAGCGTTTTACCTTAATTATTGGGTGTCGCATAATACTAAAATAATCTATGTGTTTAATTCCAAATTTTGATAGATGTTTATCTGGAATATATTAAAAAAAAAAAGATTTATCACTTACGTGAAATTTAAATTATTAAATTCTTTACAGTCATTCCGTTTTCCAAGATGAATTTTCACATATTTCTAAATGCAGGTAGTTTGGTTGTGGGATCATGGTTTGGTGGTTTTGCTGGCAGATTTAGATCATCTGTTCCTGGGTTTGTGGTTTTGAGCCCAAGGAATATTAGAAGGCAAGTTCTAATAGAGACAGAAAATGCACACATCTTCCCAGAAGTCTAGTGGTAGTGGTTTGGGGGTGTGAACTAGACTTGGAGGCTGGATTACTCTTCTCATTCCAATTTCCAACGATTTGCATTTTAAGCTGTGTACTTACATTTTAGCTGCCACATCACAAGACTTCATTGCTGCTGAATACAGGTGTTTGGGGGGTACATCCTTAGTGCTTGTGTGAAGCCCTTGCAATGCAAGGCTGCTCTGGCCAAGGCTGGTATCTCTGGAGGTTTCTTAGTGAATTTCTTATTCTGAACCAACCCAGCCGAGCAGATGCAGTCCCTGAGACATGACACACTTGAGAAAATCTAACCATTTCCACTGCTATTTCTGTCTTGTTTCAGGAGGACCATCACTTGAACAAGCAAGGGGCAAAGTCTTTGAGAAGCTGTTGCACTGAAATTGCAGGATTTCTGAGGAACACAGGTAGTTATTTTGGCTGTACATCCCTCTCCAGCCCCTGCTTCTCTCCCAGTTATTTACTGTTGATTTAAGATGGATGAGTGATTGTAGGATGGCTCATTTATTTTGTTTTATGGTAGAAAGTATTACCCTGTGTAACTAGAACAATCTCAATGTTTTACTTTGTCCTGGCAGGGTATGTACTTGCCTGAAGACCTTTTCTGTAGATGTGTTTTAGTTATTTGTTTCCAAAGCAGAAGAGGTTGTTAATAGCAGATGTTTTGCATTTCCTTTTGTTTCAAAGATGGAGCAGTAATAGCATATATATATATATATATATATATATATATATATGTATTACTCATTTGTTTTTGAGTGTTCTAAAAAATTAAATTAAAAGTGCAGAATCCAAAGAAAGAGGACAGCTAAAGTAATTATTAATTTCGTTATGATCCTCCATAATCTTCTAGCTCCAAGTACTTTAGTCACTTTGCCTGCATATAGTAATTATTTTCTATTTCCCTGCCTGCTATTTTTACCTAAACCTCTGTTTAGCTGTCAAATGCCATCTAGTCTTGGTGCTTACTAGAAAATAGGGAAAAGATCTGCAGAAGTCTGAGTAAATATTATTCCTGTAAAGTTTTGAGTATGAAGATATTCTGTAATTTTTTTTAAATTAGCACTTTCTTTGTGATTTTATGGAAAAAGTTTTTGAATAATCCAAATTGCTTGGGCAGATGAGATATGTCTAGTTTTCCTATGGATGAGTTACTGACAGACATGTCTGCAAGGAAGAAGAAATGGAAATGGTCACACAATGCACAGCCATATTTCTAGGCTGGAGCAGATCAAGTCCCAGCCTATGTTGAATTTTGATGTTACATATAAGCATTATTTTAATGTTGGCCATGGCTTCCTATGTTTTAAGTTACAGGATCTGCAATCACCTAGTGAGATATTAGAGGAATCTGAAATATACAGGACTAGGAATGTCTGTATTGAAAAGGATTGTCTTTGTTGGCTTTATGGTGGAGTAGTGTGTTTTTTTCTCTAAAAACTTGTAGTAAAATTGTGAGAATCGATTCTCACTTTTAAGAACATTTTGGTAACCAACACTGCAGGGAGTGTTGTGTACAACGACAAAAGATAATTAATAAGCTGAATGCCTTCTATATTTAGCATATGGTTCTGATTTGCTTTAATTTTTTCTTATGCAGAAGAAAGGCAAGCAAATGTTCAGGTGACAGCTGAAGCTCTGCCAAAGCTCACTGAAGAAGTACAAGGTATGAAGGCTGATGGGACTAGGATATTTAGTAAAGCAGGATACAGGAATGACAGAGTGAGTAAAGGTCTTCCACCTGAGAGCAGTCAATGCCCAGATGTAGACACAGTCATGGCCAGAGCTGGGGTTTCAGAAACCAGCATCTTAGGTTTTTTAGAGCCTTTAAAAGTCATGGACATTGGAGCAGCCACAGTTCATCCACAAGAAACAAGAGACTATAGTGGGTCAAAAGCCCATGCTGCTATGCCATTGAGACCAGGGGGGAATGGTGTAACTGTTTTGGAGATTAGAGAAGAAAAGTTACCCAGACAAAATCCTCTAAATGAATTCAGGACGTCATTTGCTGACTGCCAGACCTGTCAGCAGGATGAAGAAAATGATGCTTATGACTACTTTAAGCGTTCTGTACCTGAACAAAATGGACCTCATGAGTTGTTCTCAGCAGAAAGCTGTAGAACACTCTCCACACAAAATTCTGAAGTTTCATGTCCAGTTCTGAAAAGCATCTGTTATCTGGACTTTGGCAATGTGCCACTAGAAAGCAGATCTGCAGTTCATGGAATTATCAATGAAACCCCCCAGAAGTACCTTCCCCAAAACATCAAACATCACACTCCTTATGATCATGGAACTGGGTTTTTAGAAAACCAAACCTCCACATCTGTATCACTAGAGCAGATCTCAGCGGTAAGGAACAAAGGATTATCTAGTGCAAAAACTGATCCTAGGGAATTAAATGCTGCTATAGGAAAATCATACAGCTCTGAATCTGAAGAGCCTGCTGAAGTCCGGAGAAAAATTGCTGTGGGAGGTAACACTGAAATTTGTACCTGGCCTGAACCTCAAGATGCTGCTAATTCTGAGCATTGTCATTCTCCAGTTTTTAGTTCTGTTGCTTCATCTGCTGAGGAGTTCTTAAAAGAAAAATTTAAAATATTCCCACCAGAAGGTGTTAAGTTGAAAAAGGACCAGTGGCAATTCTCTGTCAGTGACCCATGCAAGAATGATATAAAAGAAAATTGTTTGTGGATGGAAACGAGTAACATTGCTTCCCATGACACTGGGCAGAGAGACATATGCTTTCATAGAACTGCCTATAAAATTCCTCCTCTCAGTAACCACAGCTGTCTTGATCTTAATACCAAGCTAGAAAAAGACTCACCCATGGCACAACTGCTTGAAAAGGAATCTGAGAGCAATACAACATCAGAAGAGTTGGCTGGTGATTTAGTTGGAGCTGCAGAAGCTGATGGTAGTGACAGCTTATCCACTGGGAGCAAAACAAATTTGTTTTATACACTAGATGTAACTCTACCTCCTGTTTTACAAAAATCAAGAGAACCTCGTTATAATGAGTGTCTTCCTTGTACTGCTAATAAACTTCCATGCAGGGACAAGGCTTGGGATAATCCGTCTAGAAAAAAATTAATTGGCACTTCTGGAACAACAGCGAAGCAAGTTGCTGAAGTTTTGCTTCATAAATACAAATCCAAGTCTTCTGTAAATTCCATGACTTTTGATAACCCTAATACAACAAGCAGAGTATCCCAAATGAGCATAAAATCTTCTGCAGGAAATACAGAGAGAGTGGTCACTGGTTTAGAAAATGAACGTTGTCACACGTGGATTTGTAATAATCAGAGTATAAAAAAACAGTGTACAGCTGCCAGTACTTCCTGTATTTTATCAGGGAGTACATGTGTGGATGAAGTTTTCCTGAACAGTCATTCTTTCGGTGTTGAAGTTGATAAGATTGAAAAAAATGATAATTTGGAAGGGGAGTCTTCATCAGGATATAACAGTAAAGAGGCAATCATCTTTCCAGAAGCACAGGGCACTTTGGCACGTGGATCTCTTCTTTGTGAAAATGACTGGGGCAGCAGAGGTATAGCTCTGCATGGGATAAATGACATTTCCACAGGAAAAAACATGCATTGCTCAGCATACACTGCAGAGAAGTCTACTGCTACCTTGGCAAGAGATGAGATTTCAAATAACAATATGGAGGTTGTGGAACGATTTGATCTTTGTAAAGTAACGGGCAGTGAAATTGTTTGTGATGGAGACGAGGCAAAAGAACAGACTGGCATGCATACTTCCCCGACAGATGACTTTGATAAAACAAGAGCTATGGATTCCCCAAATGCTCCTGAAGGCAATCAGAGAAATAAGGCTAGTGAACAGCTATTAATCAGATATTTGAAGAAGAACACCTGTGCTCATAATTTTGGACTTTACAACTCTCTGTTAGGCCCACGGAAGAGAGAACTCAACACAGGTGAGCAGGAAGAAATGCCATTGCTCACAGCTGATCCCTGCAAGTGTAGCACTTTGACCTGTGATCCACGCCCAGCACTCAACAAGGTGAACATTCCAACACAACGTGCTGGCCAAAAGGAAGAGACCCTTTGTCCAGTGGGAAATCAGTTTCATCCATGTCAGAGTGAGTCTGATGTCCCAGTGCTGGGCAGTGAGCTACATTTAGAAAGTTTAACCAACCAACCAAAAACTGGCTTACGAACCATGGGTGGTTCTGTGGAAAGAGATAAAACTGGTCCTAATCACAGTGAAGAGGTTCTGCTGAAAACAGGTGGTGAGCTGCCTCTGTTAGACCATAAATATGCAAGAGCAGCCAGGTTTGGAGGAGCTCTACAAGGGAATATAATGGGTTTGGACTCTTTAATTGGTGTGAAAAATAAAGAGTCTTCAGGTTATATGGATTCCATCAGTGACCTAATTGAAGAGAAGACAATTCGACTACAAGAACATGAGAACAGATGTGAAAGAAACAATAAAGGAATTCTTGAAAAAAACTTTTCTGATGGCAGACCACATTGCTCACAGCAGACTCGTTTTATCAAATGTGCAAAAGAGAAAGCAGAGCTGGTGTTTGCAAGAAACAAAACACAGCAATCTTTGCCAAAGATGAAGTGGTTGGTGGAAAACCAGGAAAATACAATTAGTGCTCAATTTCTGCCCATTTCATCAATTCATGGGAGTCTTTCATACAAGCCAGAAAATAGGAATGTGCTTTCAGATACGGAAAATAGAGAAAGTCTGAGTATAACTCCTATCTTAAATAACTCTCACCCACACTTAACTTTTGAGCCTGGTGAAGAAACTGATGATCAAAGGGGCATTGGTCCATCTCATTTTGGAAAGTATCACATCGAAGAATCTTGTGTTGAGGCTCAGGCAGATTCAGAAACTGTGTCAGCTCTGAACTCTCACATCTCTGTGCCTGAGAAAGAAAGGCTGTGTATGTCACCTGAGAGTACACAAAACGATAATTGTGATTCATCTTCAGCTGAAGTTTTTAGTAAAGATACTTCAATGAGAAAAATTCTTTCTGTAACAATTTCCGTGAAGAAAAAATCCAGCAATATTGAGGTTCCATCTTCAGGGAATGAATCAGCAGCTGGCTGTCTGTATGGTGCCAAAAGCTCAAGAGTTCGTGCCCACAGCAAAGAAAGTGTGAAAGGTGAAGGGCTTTGCACGCCAGCTGTAAAAGACATGGACATGAGCTCACCAAAAAGTTCTCCTGATGAAGGGACATTAAAGAATACAGATAAGCTGGAAAATATAAATGTGCTTTCAGATACAGAAAACAGAGAAAGTCTGAGTATAACTCCTATCTTAAATAACTCTTGTCGGCAGTTAACTTTTGAGCCTGGTAAAAAAACGGATGATCAAAGGGGAATTAGTGCATCCCATTCTGAAAAGTTTGACATTCAAGAAACTTCTAATAAGACTCAGGTGGATTCAGAAACAATGTCAGCTCTGAACTCTCACATCTCTCTGCCTGAGAAAGAAAAGCTGTGTATGTCATCTGAGAATACACAAAGAGATACTTCATCTTCAGACAAAAAAAATAACAATGATACTTCAATGAGAAAAATTCTTTCTGTAACAATTTCTGTGAAGAAAAAATCCAGCAATATTGAGGTTCCATCTTCAGGGAATGAATCAGCAGCTGGCTGTCTGTATGGTGCCAAAAGCTCAAGAGTTCGTGCCCACAGCAAAGAAAGTCTGAAAGGTGAAGGACTTTGCACGCCAGCTGTGAAAGACATGGACATGAGCTCACCAAAAAGTCCTCCTGGTGAAGAGAAATTTAAGAATACCCGTGTAGAAGAGAAAATAGGGAAAGAGGTAGCCTCTAGAGGAAGGTTGCCCAAAGATTGTCCAAGGGCCTTGTTGGAAGATTCTAAAGAGTCTGGTAGCAAAATAGTCCCCCTCGGGACTGAGAATTATGGAAAGGTTTTAGAAGAAATCCCAAGATCCAAACTAAATAATCTTTCAAAAGAAAGACAAAATGATACAAAGCTCCCAAACTTAGCAGGCACCAGTGCACTTCCAGAAACTGTGCATGATTGTGAGGCTGGAGCTGTATCTGACACAAAGGCTGTCCCAGAAGTGCAGGATGATACAACGCCCACATTTTCTCCACCTCTGAGCACACTATCAGACAGTTGCAAAGAACTATCCCCGAACTGTGTGGTTTGCAGTGAAGCGTGTGTGCCTTACAAATTAAATGCACGGAACAAAGATAACGTAAAGGAGTTAACAGAAGGCCAGGACAAAGTACCAGCTCATGCAGTTTGCAAGGAAAATGGGGCTTTAGGTTCACAGAGACTTGATCAAATACAGGAGCTTCAAATACTTAAACAAAAGAAATATGGAAAGATCGAAGTTCATCAGTTGGGCAAGGCACAAGAACACAAGTTAGAACA
Source organism: Hirundo rustica (assembly GCF_015227805.2). Taxonomy (NCBI): domain Eukaryota; kingdom Metazoa; phylum Chordata; class Aves; order Passeriformes; family Hirundinidae; genus Hirundo; species Hirundo rustica. The sequence continues at coordinate 10,949,087 of NC_053466.1, read as the reverse complement.
TCAGGAGAAAGCAAAAATCATACTGCAACCAAGTATGTTGCACAGTTCTGAACTCTTATGCAGCTCTTCAGCTGAGTTGATAACATCTAGAAATGCGAAGTTTGGAGGCACTTCACAGGAGACTTCTGCTGTAAGAGGCAGCGAAAATAAACTATATAGCACTTTACAAGAAGTTAAAAGGCCAAAGATTACCACAGATTTTATTAGTTCGCGGTTTTTGAAGACTCAGGATTCAGAAATGGAAAACCTGAACCTTAATTTAGGGTATGATGGGATCCCTGGTGCCTTTGGAACTACAAATAAGCGAAGAGGAACTACAAATAAACTAAGAGGACCTCTTCCATTAAAAATACAACCTGGAAGGACATGCAAAAAAGTTCCCACATTGTGTCAGCTAAAAACTGTAAGAAAAATCAAAAAAAATAAAAGTTCACCTTTCTCTGAGATTCCCCTGGAAATATTCCCTAAACAGGAAAACACGCTTCTGGAATCTTTGTACTTTCCATGTAAACCACTGAAAGTGGAAAAGGAAACAGCCATGACATTTGCGCATATGCCAAGGCAGAGGGCCAAGAGGTGCAGTTTGTTGAACAGCTTGAAATTTAGAAAATGTACCAAAGAACCAGCATTGTTGAGAAAGTTGTCTGCAATGGCCAGCAAGCTCCTGGCCCCTGCCAAAAGCAACCGTAACTTAGAACCTCTGCCATATTCTTCTGAAATTCTTCCAGTGGGTGACAGGTACAGCCAATGTAGATCTAAAAATCTCTTGGAAGCCTTTTCTTGCATTAACAGGAGCGTACACTCACGCTGGGCTGACAGCTGGTGCACCAAGATGTTCAGCTTTCGGCCTTTGGCACTTTATCCCGTAGAAACTACCAAAATACTTTCTTCTGACTTAAGCCACACGCCTCCAACCTCTTTCTTGGACACCTCAGTTTTCCCAATGTCTTTTCACATAAAATTGGACTCCAGTCCTGTGACAGACCTCAGAGGGATTACACCCCAGCACTCTGTACATCACAGCCCAGTTTTCAGAGAAACTCCAGCACCAGCTTCAAAGTGGACTTTGTCTTTTCTCCTGTCTCAGAGCTGTTCAGATACAACAGCTTTCAAGGAAGATTCCAGTGTAAATAATGAGCTTCATTCCTCTCACTCCACAACAACCCCCAGGACTGTTGCTGTTCATCCTGACCCTGGAAGAAACGCTGTAGCCGGAAGAAGAGGAGGTTGTTCCATGCTTGGCCTTCATACAGTGTTAGCACTTTCTTCCCCTGGATGTTACAGGATTTGGACAAGAAGAAGAAACTTAACCAGTCATATTCCTACCATCCAGAGACTGTTCATATCGCAGTTGGCACAGGGTTTGAAAGGGGCCAGGTACCCGAGGTGTGTATCGGATGACCTCGTCTCCTCATTGCCCTACTCACTGGGCAGGGTATTGTCCATATGGAGTCAGCATGGTCCTTCTGCCCGTCCTTCCGAAATCACTCCTCTCCATTCCAGTCACTGCAAGTGGCAGCCAAGTGTGGGCATCGAGAACAGGTAAAACCCATCAACTTATTTCTGAGATTAAATATGTGCAGGGTATATACTTGCTCCTTTTTGGGAGGGAGAGGGTAATTGCAGCTTGCACTGGAGGGTCAGTTTCTCCTGTTCCAGATCTACACATTTTGCTCCAGGAATGGCTCAGCGTGGAAGATCCTTTATTACAGAACAGTCTGTTAGCTGAATTTAAATATATTTGCCTTCACTTCTTTAATACTATGCTGTTTTGGCAGAATGGCTAACTCTATTTTCTTCTCCCTTGCAAAATATACACACCATGCATCAGAGTATATAATGCAAAAGGTGAGCTACTTCATTAGGTCTATTCAGAGTGACTGCAGAGGAACTGGATTTCTGAGGTAGGAAAGTTTTTTTCAGAGGTCTGAGCCACAAATACTCCTTGGAACCACTGTAAAATGCTCAATATCAGGTTAGGAAGAACTGTAAAGGGTGGGGGATATCATTCAGTAACATTTTTAATTGTCTTCCATGACCATTCTATGCTAATTGAAACATCTTTATGCATGCTTTTCATATGTGACACTGGCACAAGCAAATGTAGCTCCAATTAATATTGGTAATGAATTTTTCTCTTTAAATCTTGTTATGAGTGGGAAGAGGACTGAAATCTACTTTGCATATTTAATCTTACTTTGCTATGAGTATTTAAGATCATTTTGCTAATAAGATGAAAGAGGTTCCTAGCTCTGTTACAGGATTTTTGCATGCCCTCAAGCAAAGACTTTGCCCTCTATCCCTCAGTAACAGAGAGCAGTTCAGTCCCTGATTTCATTGCCTTGCAATTCCCAGACAGAGAGCTCATGAGCACTGTAGCAAAGTCTATTTAATTAATTGTTTTGATTAGTGTGGCAGTCTGTAGAGAACTGTTGAATTTAACCTATGTCACAGATTAACACAAGTGTAACCAAAAATCTTGCCAGATAACCAATGCTGCACTTTGCCTTGTATAAATGGGTAACATATTTAAAAGTTTATCACTTGTTAATATAAATTCTAATGTCTGCCAGAGGTGTGAGTGAGCTTATGAAAGCACTGCTCCATTCTGGAGTTGTCTGCAGTAAAACAATTAAGTTGAATAATGGCATAGAGGCAACTTGCAGCACATTCTATCAGACTTGCTTCCATTTTCATTCCATACTCTGAAAGTGATTCATACCAGTAAAGTACAGTTTGAGCACTAAACTTAAAAATAACACATTGTTAAAAACAAGCCTATTTTTAAAACTTAGTTGGGTATGAGGTGAATTTAGTGTTTTGTGTTGCTGAGGCATGCTGTCTTTGGACTGGAAGATCAGAACTTGGGGGTTTTCCCACATCCTTAAGTCTGCAGGCTCCTCAGCAGCTCAGGACAGCATATCCAGTTAGCTAATGTGTAAGAGGGTTTAATTCCTGATGTAAAGAGTAATTGGAAAACTGCATGCTTTGCTATGAGTGACCTTTTTCCCAAAAGGAGAGTATTTAAATCAACCCTTTTCTCTAAAATACCTTACAACTATGTATATGAAGCAGAAGTAAATCTGTCCCATTCAGATGTTTGGTATGTAAATATAAGAGGTATGTTTGCTGCTGTATAAAAGCATTTTCAGCTCCCACCATGACTGAAATCTTTGCCTGTTTTAAGATAAATAAAAATCAGAAAAATCAAAAAGTTCCCTGCAGGCCATTTTCATCTAGAAAAGATTTGTTCTCTTTCAAATATTTCACTCACAATTAGTGTTCTTAATAACCAGGAGAACAAGGAACTAAAGTAGTTGCCCTGCCTGACTTCCACTGTCAATAATAGAAGCATTCTTTTACTGAAGTTTTTTTTCTAATTAATGCTTATTTGAATTAAAAATTTCTAAAGTGATTTCCTTCTGTCCTTACTATTTTGTATAAAATTGCATAAAACAATAAGCTCTGTCTCTCGCAGAGAGGGTTCTGCTGCAGGTTGATACAGGTTCCAGGAACACTGGAACAGTGAGTGGAGTGTTGAAACAAAATGTTACAGTTCTGACATATGTGATAGACACAAAAAGTGGGTCTTTCTGACCTCTTTGTGTGTAGTTGGACTTCCCTGTGCTTCCAGCATGGCTGGTTTTCATTTCCTTTGCAGAATTCCAGTCTGGCTGTAACATCTTTGCTTTAGAACAGTGAAGTGCATTTCGCTATTGGTTTGAGAGAGCAGCAAATACAAGATTTGCTGTTGAATGTAATAAAAGGTGTCCCAAGTGATTTCCTGCTATTAACAGTATAGGCACAAAAGTAAAGCTTAATATCAAAGGATTTAGAGCTGCTGTGCTGCCTTTTATGCCACAGAATTCTGGTAATTACCAACCCTTATGGAAAGGCTTTTGGTTATTCCAGTGAAGTAAGGGTATTGGAGGCTGTGGGAGTTAGAGGCAACAGGGAGTTAATTTAATGGAAGTACTTCCTTTCACCTGTTACTGTTGCCATTTTGCACTATTTTCTTTAGTAACCAAATCCCTCAAGGTTTTTGGTTACTTTATTTATAAAAACTTGGTGTTTTGAATAAGGAATATAGATGTTCATAGAAAGAATTACAATTTTCAGACTTTAATAATTATGTAGAAATAATTATGACTTTCATTACTGTCTCACTCCCTTTCTGTGCCTTTCCTCTTCCCATTGCTGCCATTTTTAAATGAAAGTAGGACAGTTTCCCTGACAATGAAATCTAGTGGCCTAAACAGCACATGTGGCTTTCTTTTGTATCATTTTAGTCTTTCATCCTCATTCCTGATATGAGCATCTTGTCTTACAGTCCAATTTATACTAATAATTTTTCCCTCATCTTTTTATAGTGTAGCCCTAATTTCTGCCTGTCTTGTTTTGTTTTGTTTTTTCATTGCTCTTTTGACCCAGCTGTGCCATGTTACCACACGTACCTGTACAGAGTATGGGAGCACTGCAGACCGCGGGCCATGCCATTCGGTGAGTGTCGGGATGTTGATGTTTATTCTGAGTAGTGGGACCAGAACCTTCCCCAGAAAGCCATTGCTTATGTCATTTTGGCTTTCAGCTTTTGGCAGTTCACTCCCAGAACAGCTTTCTGATTAACAAGTGGGTGAGGTAATGTGTAAGAGTGGAGGGGCAGTTATGCAAACACCACATAGATCATTGCACAGAACAGTTCTGTTACTTTCAGCCATGTTGTGCCTCACTTCTTATGAAATGAATATGTGAAACTATAGAAAATTGATTCCTTACTTGGATAGAAATTTGACTTCTTACTTGGATATAAGTCCTTTCTGCCTGAGCAACTGGATGATAGGTGCTGAAACTTCTTTCTGTTCCTCCTAAGTGTAGGGATGGCAGGTATCAAAACTATTTTAAACTTATCTGTAAACAAAAAAGTATGATTAATAGTCATGTCAAAGAAATCTGCTGGCAGAAAAGGAGGATTGATCGCTTTCTATCAGTAGTTGATAAATAGAGCTGTATACTGTAAAGGAAAGGAGTGGGTTTAGAATGGCATGTTGAGATACTCTGGCAGTTTAGTTGGTGTATCAGTGTAGGCTGCAGCAGGTTTGGGCTGTATGTGTGTCCCAGAGTTCACTTACTTGGGCGATTTCTGTGAGCTGTGTTGGTTTTTTGTGCCCATATTGCAATTTAGGGCCATCTCCTGAGAGCATGGAATGCTGTAGCATTATCAGTTGGGTATCAATCTATACGTGTTCCATTCTTGCTCTGTTACAGTCTGGAAGCTTCATTCCCTTTTCCATTACCAAAGCCTCATGCACTTCCAGAGTCATTGCCATCTCCCCCCAGGCTTTCAGCATCTGAGCTCCAGATCCCTGCCCTTGATGAAGCAGATGGTTCTGTTCCAGCCTGTCTGAGATCCCAAGATGAAACAGAACTGAAAAAAGTGAGTTTATTTTATATTATAGATCTCTCAGACTCTTGGTTGTCCAGAAGCTGAAGCTGCTGCTGCTGGATATTATCAAATAACTGTTAAAGATGAGGAGAGAAAACAGGCTGCAGATCCTACTGTGTGCTGCTGCTTGCTTTGATTCAAACAAAAAGAAGGTGGCAAACCAGAGAGGAATGTTTATTCTATAGATAATGTATATTCAGAATAAAAGGGAATTCTGTTGACTACTGCGGTTTAATTTCCTTTATTTTAAATTTTCTTTTCCTTCCTTCTTTCTTTCTTTCTTTCTTAAGACTGAGCCAGAAAAGAGGCCAAAGAAAGTCTCACAGATCCGAATCAGGAAAACTGTTCCTAAGCCAGACCCTAACCTTACTCCAATGGGACTACCCAAACCAAAAAGGTGAGCAGTACCTCTGAAGTGGACTCAAAGCATATGAGTGCAATCATTTCAATAAATGTTTCTCTTACCACCACTATTTTATACAGCCCCAGCTGAGTGACATCTGATGTTTACTTCCTTTACAAGAAATGATTGACACAGCTCTATCAACTGGATCAAAACTACTGACTGGAGTTTAGGCAAAATGTGAAAAAGCAAGCTGCAATGCAATCATTTTTCTAAAGACATTTTTATTGATCATTATAAAGTGAGAATCAGCCCACCTGCAGTGCACAGTGAGATAAAGTGATCTGTTAGGAAGTCCTGTTGATGCAAATTGTGTTGGAGTTTTTCACAGTTTGGGGTATGATCTTAGGGAAGCATTAGTTCAGTGACAGTGTGGGGAATCACAGTGCCAGATGTTGATAAAGTTTTCCAGTCAGTCATCTAGTGTGACTGCTGGTCATAGTGGTCAGATTAGTCATTTCTTCATCTAGTATGACTTCTGTCCTAAACACAGGTACCACCTTTGACAAAGGAATGCATTGCTTCAGAGGTCAGCTTGGTACTTGTCAAGAACTAAAATCAGTCTCGAGATGAAGTATTAACCTGTTAAACTGTAAGAGTTTTTCTCAGCTTTCACAAAAGACTGAAGGGGATTTCCCCTTCTGAGCATCATTATTTCAGAGCATCACAGAATGCTGGAAGGAGCGTTGACCTCTGCAAAAAGGGCAAGTCTTGACATCGACCTTATAAAAACGCTGTATGAAATTATGTACTCAATGAGCTCATTTTTCATTCCTCCTTGTTCCCAATTAGTTAAAGCATAATTAGTTAGCATTTAGGCATAGAATGCAAACAGTACTTGTTTCTTGTAAATCTGCTTACAGTGAAGAGAGATTGTTTTGAGATTCTTCCTTCTAGATTGATTTGATTTGATTTATCATTACTTTTTCAGGCTTAAGAAGAAAGAATTTAGTTTAGAAGAAATTTACACAAACAAGAACTATAAGTCCCCTCCTCCTGCCAGGTTGGTTCTGCTTCCTAATAAGAAAATGTAAGATAAATGTAAATTAATTAGACGGGGAGAGAGAGGAGATGAAAGGTATATGAAAGCTAAGAGGGAGATACATTCTTAAAATCGATCTAGTTTAAACTGCTGGAGAAAATTTAATTGAAAATAATATATTTTACTGTTTGGATGGGAAAAAGTGAAATAGAATATGAACTAAGAATTTGCAGCTGGGTAAGTATGGATTTGTATATTTTTTCATCTATCCATTCATTCCAGTCTCCATCGAAGTAAGGTACATCTCAAAATTCAAAGAGAGTTACATGTTCTTTAAAATACTAACAATAATGACCTGTCATCAAATGTTCAACCTATTTATTCTGTAAAATCAGAATTCTATAATTGTGCTTTTGAACTGAAATACAAAGAGATCCTACTCCAGTGTCTGTGCAGCAGTAACTCAGCTGGCAGTAATGTGCATCGTAGGAGGTGTAAGGTGTAGGTAACATTACAAGAGGTGTGGAGGGGCTGTGAAAATTAAAAGTGTGTTTACCTGGGTTATGAAATCCCCCAGTATCCCTGTCAGTGTAAGGTGCCTGCTGCTGAAGTATTCATGAGTTCTGTTCTTGCTTTTATCAGGAGCTTGGAAACAATTTTTGAGGAGCCCAAGGAGAAAAATGGACACTTGATCTCTGTCAGCCAGCAAAAGAGAAAGCGGATTCTAGAGTTTCAGGACTTTACCCTTCCCCGGAAAAGAAAGACACGAGGCAAAATCAAAGCAGTGGGTAGCTTCACCCGAGCAAAAAGAGCTGCACTGCAGAGTGCAGAGTTAGATGTTCTTCTGAGTCAGAAGCTAATGGACCTTGAAGCCTTTTTTGCAGAGGAGGTTGAGCAGGAGCAGGCCTCCAGCATCTGAGGGAGACGCTTAGCTGGAAATGGTCCAGTCAGCTTCTTTAGTATTTTCTTCTTGAGAGAATTCTACTGATGTCTTCATACCTTACTCTGCCACTCTATTCTAACATCTGATAATCAGTTTTTGGCTGTGAGCCTCTTTAAGGTGCTATTTTTTTGTTTTGTTTTTAAATGCTGTTGGAGGGATTCTTTTAAGTCCCTGTTTGAGTGTAACACAGCCACATGAAATTTACCCTTCCTTTCTCAACCTCTGGAAATTACTGCTTATATTTAATTAATTATGTTTAAATATCTTTTGGGGGTAGAGTAGGAGTGTCAAGGAGGGAGTAGTGCACCTTCAGTGATGCTAGAACTCTGTACTCCAGATCATTTGCACATTTGAGTCTGCTGTTGTTACTGTAATGGCTATTTTTAACAAGCTGACAAAAGAGATATGGTGTTTGATAAAGAAAAAGTTTAGCAAACACATTCGTGATATACCACTAACCTTTTTATAATTACAAGTAGCTGTCTAGGTTTGCATTCAATTGTTTCTTCCTTCTGTTAACTTAGAAGGTTCCTTCTAAGTTTCTTTGCCCCTTCTGGCTCCAGGCAGCAGAAGCCCCACATAATTAGACTTTAAATAACTTGCACTTTGTATATGTTTCTTTTAACATGATTCAACTCAAAAAAGTAATGTTTTAAGTAAAAATGGTACCCAGTACTATTTTTTCCCAAATAACAGATTTTTTTACTTACTTGGCTGACGCCAACCTCTCCTCCAGAGGAAAAGGTAATTATCCATGAGGATGTTAAGCTGCAGGATACATAGGCAGAGATTTTTAACTGAGCTGAGCTGCTGCATGCAGGGAACACCAGCAAAATCTTTGATACTTGTTTTAAAGTTATTTTAATTCCATTCATACTAACTTGATTTTAATGTCAACAAGAAGGGGGAGGGGTTTACCATTTTAGATTTACAGTTCCTGTAGCTCATAATTAGACATTCTCTGTACAGCACTGGTGTGTAATAGCCAGTGTTGTACAAAGAGCCTCTGAGTATGTGGAAATTGTTTTCATTATGTAAGGCCGTATGCAATCATCTGATGCAGCACTGGGCAATTTCTCAGCTCTACCTTTGAAGGCAGAGAGCTCCTTTCTGGCATAACTTCTGTTAAACTTAACTTGAAGCATAATTCCAGTGCTAGCTGCAGTTCAGGTAATTTCTGTCCCTTAGTGCCTAGAGAAGTTATTCAGGCAAAGCTGTCGTTGCTGGGATGCTCAAATTTAATTAGTCTGTTCTTTCTTACACTTGTCACTTGAACTTGCACTTTCTTATTTATCTACCCATATAGCAGAGTTTCTATTTACCGTCAAATTGAGCAAATATCTAGTGGGTGGGTATTTTTATAAAGTCCCAATAAATGCAGAGCTGCAAATACCATCATTTTCTTCTGTTGCTCTACGACTTCTGTTACTGACCAAACAGAAAACTAAATGTTAATAAGCAATCTGTTGAATTTCAGAGCTTTGAGAGTAGAGAAATGGAAGAGGATTATTACACTGTGTGTGCCTGAGTCTTGAAAGAAATCTAATCTGGGTTTGTTTTGCTCCCAGCTTATGTGCTGGGATTTCTAAAAGTTTATATTCTTGTTTTGAAGGCTAATTATCTTTAATCAGGAAGACTGAAGAAAAGAGAGGAGTGCACACTTAGAGTAGTAGTGTTTGGAGTTTGAGGGTAAAATAACAAAGCAAACTTTGAACATATTGACATAGTATTTTTCTGGTTAACCTATTGGGCTGTTGTAGAACATTCTAATTGATCCTCTTTATTTTTGTAAAAAGAAATCCCTAAAAAACAAAGGTCAACTGCCTCCTAAAAATGTTTGAAAGTTTCCCTATGCTGGCTTATTAGCCCCATTACTGACTAGTCGGAAGCGGTAGCAAGAGTGAGAGATATATTTTTATGAATTTATGCTATAGAATGGGATTGTTACAGAGCATTCATTCACCTTCTATTAGTATGGGAGGCTTCCAGTGCTGGGACACAAGCTGTAACCTTACTGGGGCTTTCAAGGAAATAAAGATTGGGGTGGGGGGGAAGAGACTTGGGTCCAGGAGACGTTCAGAACTCTAATGTGCTTCAAAATATGGAATGTGTTGAGTCTTTTCCTTTGGGCTATGTTGGGTTTTGTTTGTTTTGTTTAGGGTGGGGTTCTTTTTATTTTCTTCCTTGCTTTCTCTTGCTTCTCAATTAGATTTCTAAACTTTTTTTCTATTAAGCTACAGCAGAGAGAGCAGAGCAAAGAAAACACTCAAATTCTCTTTGGTTTACAGTAATTGGAGGAGTTACAAAATGATGTTGCAGTCGTCTAGCTTCTCCCAGACCTTAGTTTGTGGAAACCCAAATACACAGCATTATTCTCTTTTGGTTTAGTGTTTGTATGATGATGTAAGCTAGTGGAGACCAAGCATCTCTTCCCCCCTCCAGCATACAGGTGTCAGTCCTGCTTGTGCACTTTTATGGTTTTTTCCTTTCCCACCTCTGTTCCTGTTTACAGCACTCATGGAACAGCCATGTTCCTTGTGGCAGCTGCTTGTACACTGTGAGTGATGACTGGGCAAAAGCTGGGCATTTGCCATTCTGAGCTGCTTCTGTCACAGATAATTGAAAGAAAAAAGTGTAGAGGATTCATCTTTTGGGGTCTTGCACACATCCCTAGCAGGAGGATATGTACTCTTGCCTTTTCATTAAGTGAACCCACTCCAGTGAGGATGTTTTTGTATTACCACAGAAAGTACTTCAGAGACTGAGGACTAGAACAGCTTGAGAAGGATTGCTAAGCTTTTGCCATGTCCTCTCTTAGTAGTAAATTATGCAGAGCCAGGCAGCTCTTTGCTAAATTTGCTGATTGTTAGACATAGAAAGATCACTTTCAAAAAGAAAGAAAAAAAGGAAGAAAAAAGTAGTTTTCATCATGCTATGACTGGAGCAGCTAAGGCTCCTTAATGTATGGTACAGCATTTGCCTGGCTGGCTTTGAGTTCTGGTACTTGCTGGATATGATTTCCTGCAAGCAGTTCTCATTCACTGTATTTTATTTCAGGTGGGCCTTTGGTATATTATGTTCCAGGTGCTTTTCTAGAATATGGATGGTAACTGTGGATTAAAAGTCTGTATGATGCTATCAAGTTAACAAATAGCTCAATGAGAATTTGTACACTTGTGCCATTAGCCTCCATCATGCTCTTGGCATTTTGTTTCTGTTCAATATTGTGTGAATCTAAAATTTTACTGTTTCTTTTGTGTGTGTTTTTAATTTATGGAAATAAATTTTTCTGAGAACCTTTCAGGTTTTTAAGGCCTTTGGGCTTGCATGGGTAAATATGCATGATAAAATGTCTTGCATGTAGGGGGAAAGGTCAAATCTCCAACGAGATCAGCACTGTTAAGTAACAGTGCTGTTATTGAGGCACAGAGCACCAGTTTGGTATTCCTTCATCCCAGCCTGGGAGATTTTAAGCCAGATTTCAAGATCTACTATTCAGAGAACTGAGGCAGCATCCATCTCTTCAGATGGCAGAGTAGCAGGAGCCAGGGAGCACAGGAAGCACAGACAGTTCTGCTCAGCTCAGCTCAGCTCAGCTGAGATTCAAGGCTGTGGAACCACAGGCTGTGCAGGGCAGCACACTGATGTTTGTGAATCAGAGCTGAAGCACGAGATCATCAACAAGGCCTAGTAAGCATTTGTAATGTCTGTGTCAGAAAACAACATCCCTGCCTTTCCAACCCATAAAATCTTGTGTATAACCCAGATTTTTAATTTATTCCTGATCAGCTGCAGGCTGCTCTTGGCAAAGCTAGGCTGCCAGATGCATTTCTTCACCGTGTTCTCCGAACTCCCTTCTCCCGAGTGCAGTGTCACACAGGCCCCACAGATGGCAGGGAAGCTCCAGGAAAGAAAGGCAGGAAGGAACACCTGAGAGGCCTAAACAAGCATCCTGCTCTTTCCCTGCTCCTTCAGGGCTGCAGCTCACGGGCTGCAACAGCCTGTAAGGATTTGGCTCTGTCACCATACTGGGACAATACACACAATACAGATGATTTCTGTTCAAATGGCTTCATATCATGTTCAGGCAGTTTCTGCTTGTAAAACGTGTGGTGTTTAATTGATAGAAAATATTTTGACAATTCAGAGAATCTTAAATTCAAAGCATCAATATAAAGTAATGGTTGGGGGTCTTGACAAAGGGGAATGTCCATTGCTGCAAGCATCCAGTTCTGCTGGCTATTAAATGTCTTAAAACATGTATTTGTGAGAAAAAAATGTTGATTTACTCGTAAATCAAAGAAGAAATAGTTAAAGAAGAAATACATAGGTGCATTCAGCAGGGACTATCTAGCTGCAACCAAAATCACAGATACAGGAAGACAATGTTACAATATTACAATACCATAATGTCATTTGATTGGAGGTTTTGCATGGAAACTGTTTATAAGACAAACATGGCAAAATGCTATCAACTAACCTGTGCCACTCATACCAGTCTGTATTTTAGTCCATGGAACTGGCCCTGCTCTTTCCATGATGCTGATCCTAGTTCTGAGCTGTTGGTTGTGCTGTTCCCCGTGCTGCCGTGCTCCAAAAAAGAAAGGGGTGACATGAGTAGTATTACAGCATACACATAAAATCTGCTGAAAAATAAAAGACAAGAAGGTGTTCAGCATACATTTCTAGAGATGACTGTTTCCATGCTGATTGCTTTGGATTGGTTGGACTGGCACGTTTCCCTTGTTCTCAGCAATGCTGATGTTATGTGCCCTGCAAAGCCTCTGGATGAGCTGTCAGTTGGATGAGGATGCACAGATATCCTGTTTGCAGAAGTCCAAGATGCCTACAAACCAGTAAGAAAGTATACACTTAAAGATGCTTCAAAAGTACTAAGTTCTTCAGATAGTGTTCATTAAAACAGCAGAACAGAGGTCAAACTCCCCTTTTGAATTGCAGTTACCACCTTTAGTCTCACAGAAGTCTAACACAGGACTCCTTAGAAATTTGTTACAAACAGGATTAGGTGGAACATACTTCTCCATGCAGACTAAACAAAAGGGCCAGAGCTGTGCACAGAAGGCTGCCTGCTGCAGTTCTCCCTAACCCAGAATTAAGAACCTGACTTTACCTGCAGGTGTGCAATTAAACACTGACTCTGCCAGCCGAATGAAAGACTCTCCGAGGATGTCCTGATAGCTCAGGTGACTTGCATGAACAAGGGACTGAGTAGTGTCTTTGAAAAGCAGATCATTTTCACCATACTTCCAGGACTGAAAGAGCTGGAATTCAGAATCCAATTTGCTTCCCAGAGATTCCTGAACAGAAAAGGAATAAAAGTTTCACAGCTTGGGTCATTAATAGTGCTTTTATCAAGCACTGTTCTTATTAGTACTAAAAGATGCACTTTTGCAGTGCCTTACTTCCCAGCAAAAGTATGGGCCTCGTGTGGAATGGGAACTGGTGCCAAAATACCCCTTTAAGACAATCCAAATAATTATTTTCTCAATCCCCTATGCACATTTTTAATTCTTTTGTATTGGATCTGAAGGCACTAGTATATAAAGCTTTTATCTTGAAAGGGTTTTCAGCAGTTGTACATAACCAATGGTAACATGCCAAGCTTTTCCCTGTTGGGTGTCCTACCTGAGACTGCAGCAGGAAGTCAGAGATTTTCGTGACAGTGACTGGTCGAGTCATGACTGTGCTGGGGGGAATGGGCCCAAGGTTACAGCCTGCCCATTCTGTGACTGCGGCGCGTGTTCCGTCCAGACACAACAGCTCAAAGTCAAGGGCTGTATAACCTTTCACCCAACCAGAGCTGCCCAGATCTGAAAAGAAAATGAAGTGAAAGGTAATCCTTTTGAGAAGTTAAAGCAGAAGAGAGGGTGAATCTCAAATAAAATGTTAAAACTTGAGAGGGAGAAGTGAGTCAATGTGTTCAAAACAAGCACAGCGTGCTATGTGGTCATTTCTTAGGAATGCATGAGGAGCAGCGTAGTGTTTTCACTGAAGTCAGTGAACTTAAGCTGCACCTATCAACTAAACTAGAATAATACCAAGGCATATGAATAGCATATCATGTCTCATCTGCATCTGTAACCAGATCCCTTTCTGGAAACAAAGCTATTCAGCCTGCATGCCCTTTGCCTCCCCAAACAAACTGCTAATTGTTGCAGGAATTCCTGTGGGTTTCCAGCCCCTTATACCTTCATTTGATTTTAGAGAGTTTCCTCTCTTAGAAAAGTCTCCTACTGAAATTGCCTAAATATAATTTTATTTTACGTTAATGGGGGCCCTTTTCTCCTTGACTCAGAAAAATATATTTTGGTTTGCCTTTTAAAGCTTTGAGCTTTCCAGAAATTTAGTACAGTCTCCAAGGATGATTATCCCAACACATATCTTTGCAATGGGTGATTCCTCTTTCCTCTCTTACAGTATCTGAATGTTGAGCTGTACTGGAACATGTACATGCAGAAAGCTTCTACGTATCGTCCATTTACAAACACTACTTCATGGACCTAGATTAAACCTGTAAAGGCTGATCCTCAGGAGTTGCTTTGTGGGAAGTAACTGACATTAATGAGCATTCTCAAAGGAAAAGAGAATATCTGCATCTCACCCTCGATGTTCTGGAGCAAGTTTGAGTGTTCCAGGAAAGCTACATCTCCAAAGCTTCTTCCACTGGGATTGCCAACGAGGCACCTAGTGCAAGAAAAGAACAAGTGATCAAAGACAGCTCAACATGGTGACTGACATCTGGACAGTCATCTGAAGCGAAAATAGGAGTAGCTGGAAGTATCCCTCTCATCTCTAATCCCTTGGAATATGTTGGTGATTTTATAGATTTACTGAGACAATCCTTTTCATCCCTTACAGCAGCTCCCAAGTCAAAGCTGCTGTACAATGTGCCCCTTCACCTAAGCCTAGGCAGGAAAGAGAATGGAATTCAGCTAAATGCATGATGTCTATTTCATAAGAATGCTTTCACCTTTAATAGTTTTCTCTGCCTCTGTCTTCAACTATTTTTTTTTTTTTAATATCTCCACTCTATTTAATTATCTCCTGTATGTTACACTGCTTCTTACCACATCACCTCTGCTCTCTGATCTTTCATCCCTTCCCTTTAGTGAGTCAGTACCAATGCTCTAAGCCTTACGTGTTTGGAAGCATTGCCTTGCTCTGGAAATGGTTTCATGACCATTTTAAATCATCAGTCAACTGAACATCCCATAGCAACGACAACCAGAACAAAATACACACTAGCAAAAGTTTATACACCAGATGCTTAACAAATAGGAAAAAAAAAACCTTTTAAAAAATCAGCAAATGGCTGTTATTCCTCACAAAAAGCTCACCTGAGTGCTCCCATATTGCCATAGTAACGTTCATTGTGACTTGCAGCACATCTGCTGGACACTCGAGCTCCTTCCACCTCACCATCTCCAATGCACACCTTGCACAGGTTTCCATCTGCTCCTGGCATGCAGCCCTTCCAGAAGTAATTCTGATAAGCTGAGTAAAGAAAACAGATGAGATTAAGGCAAGGTGTTCCCGAGCCTCTTCACATGTGGAAAAAGACAGGAAAGGAATTTCAGCCTAGCAACTAGCAAGAAGGGTACATAGTGTGACACACAGGCAAATATGAGGAAAAGCTGCTTCACCACCCTCTGAAATTGTAGTCATCAGTTGCTGGTCGGATCCTCGTGGCCCCGTCTCTATTTTACTCCCAAATTTAGAGCTTCAGATTTTCATGGTCTAGTTAAGAGAGAAGCCAGAGCAGCCCTTACCAGAGGCAATATCACAGTTCTCAGTATCATTCTGCTGAGCTCCCACTGTGTGTCTGGCCAGAAGTAACCATCCTGCAGGACTGTACAGGTGACTGTGGCAGGATCGCCTTCCCCTGAGGTTATGGATGTGAATCTGTTTGGCACTTTTCTTAGCTAGGGCAACAGCATAAACGGGCGGTAGTGCTGTGAAACAATGACAACAACCAGTTATACCAAGGCAATTAAATTTTCCAGAAGAGTACAGCCTCCTTCCCTCCCTCACCTTGTCACAGTATCTTCAGTTACAGTACAGGACCTGCACCCTTTGCCTAGCCACAAACCTCTTGTCCTTGCACAGAAAATTCTATTCTAAACCAACACGCAAATACATTCCTACATAAACCCTTGAGCAGTCTCAGGTAAATCTAGACCTTATGCCTTCTCAAAGTTTCTGTCACCTTTGTGCTTAAGATCAAGTTTCTCTGTTTTCTCCATGGTCTCAGCTGCTGGGACACAGTCTCCCCCTGGAAGAAGAGATAAACATTAAGGATTTTGCAACTGTTGTCATTCTTTTTACATGGCAGCATTCCTTCAAAACCCTTATGATCCTCTTCTGCCTTTATCCCTTTGACAGAAGGGATAAAATAAACAGACCAAATGCTAGAGCCAACTAGTGGAAGAGCTGGGAAGAGTATTTGGACATTTATACTGACTCCTGCTTCCATCACAAAACATCACAAACTGTGGAAATTTAACTATATTCTTAGTGGTACTTTTTTGATTCCCTCTCTTCTTGATAAGGTCACATGAGAACTCACCATAGCATTCTGCAGCTACAGGCACCAGTCCACACCTCCCTGCGATGTACACGTGTGTTGCGTCCAGGGTGACCGCATCAGCCTCACTACTCTGCCAGAAGCATTAGAGAAAGTAACAAAACCAGGATTTGAATTGAATTGTGTATCCAAGCAGTAGGACTCCTCCACTGGCTAGAAATTCCTCTGCAGAAACTCCCTCATTCCCACTTATTCCTCAAGTTAGTTTTCCTCTCTTTAGTTCACAAGACATACACACCCTGTGAATTCTTATACTCTGAGCAGAAGGAGTCTCGTACCTTGATCATTTCAATGCATTTGGTCATGGAAGTTGCTTGGACACAGACTAACGGGTCGGATTTGATGTTCAGTGCCCACTCCTCGCATTTGCGAAGCTCAGCATCACTGATGCAGCACCAGCGCACAACGCTGTTGTCCAAAGAGCTCCCTGAAATGGAAGCAGATCGTGTCACCAGGGCACCAATCTGTTATATGTTAAGGCGATGTTCAGGTAAATGCATTTGTGCCTGGAGGGAGGAATAATGTGGAAGGAGAACTTTCTCTTCCCTTTCCTTAGCTACAGTCCTCTGGAATGGTTCTCACCTTCATGGCCGAGCCCTTTAAGGAGAGCTACGTAATCCAGACCAAGGACATAGGCAATCTCCAGCTGCTCCTCGAGAAGCTGCAGGTGCTGAGTGGCATCTCGGAACAGCAGGTTCTCTCCCCCAAACGTTGCTGAACTGAAGAGTTCAAATCTGGCTCTTTCCTTTCCTTGCCGCCCAAAGAGGCGCTAGGACAAGAACAACACTTTTAAATTGTAACAAATCTGCTCATTCTTCCAGCAACAGGCAGCCTCAGTCTTCCCTCCCTTTGCATCAGTAGTCAAGATATCAAATACTATTTATAAGTTGAGAAAAAGAGATGAAGAAAAGTGAGCCCTGCCCGAACCTATGAGTCTCCCTCAGCTACATAAAAATTGATTCAAGTTCCACGGCAGGATGAACACCATTAGCCATTTTCCAGTCTGTGTGTTATGGCATTTTCCCCTTCTTTACTGATTTATTCCCAGCCTCCTACAGAAGAACACTTTAGAAAAAAGCAAAACCTTACACAAGCCAATGCAAGATACTTCCACAGAACAAACAATTTTTAGCACTTCATTCACAGTAGCTATAAATTTCTCAAGAAAAAAGGCAACCTGGGTCACAACTGGCAAACAAAGATGGAAGAAAAAACTGTGTCTGGACATAGACAGCTTATACTATTCACTCACTTGGATCATGCTAAGAAATTTGTTGGTGATCCTCTGGAAATTGCTGCGGGTGACGATGCCGCGGCCAGGCCCCTTGCCCAGGTTACAGGTGCTGTACTCGGTCAGCTCTGCTGTGGACCCATCAGGACACAGGAGTTCATATTCCTGTTGTTCTGACTCTGAAACAAGGAGACACTCATCAGTCTGGGAGCCATGACTTGGCAGCAGGCACAGAAATGGAATATAAAACGTTTTTCAGTGGAGGTTGCTAAAGGTTATGCAGGCAGGACAGTGTACCAAGCACACTTGGGAAAGTTGTCTTTGGTAAGTACTTCTCTTAACAAAGAGAGGGACCTCAGCCAGAGCTTCTTCAAAATACTCTTTAAGCTGTATCCCTGTAAATACACTTATTTAAAAATACTTACCTGCAAATACTACTGCTAATCACCTCTGGTACAGAGAGCAACTGAGTTTAAAAGTACAGGGCAGGTGTACAGGAACTTCACAGTTATGCAGCTCAATATGCTGAATTTTAAAAGGAATCTTGTCACTCAGGCAAAAGCAAATACTGACAGCTGTGTCAGAGACACATCTAATGAAATCACCTGCCCGCTCCCATTCTAAGAATCTCCTGTGAGCAATCATTGCTCACTTACACTTTCCCATTCTGCTTCTTCCTGCGTTGTGTGGAAAGCCAAGAAACACCCCTGAACTGCTTGCAGGGATTGAATTTTCCCTGGAAACAACAAAAATATAGGCATATCCCTCAAACACCTGTGCAGGAAAGAGCACAGCCAGAGATTAAAAGAAAACTGCATTTTTAAGATTACCTGTGGGATTCATAATTCTTAGATGATCTAAAAAGGCAACATCTGCCACTCCATCCTTCAAGCACCTGCAGGAAGACAAATGCCATCCTATTGACATTTCACCTGCCTTTCCTACCTTATAAATTCTTTTTCCCCCAAAAGTGAATTCAGCACCAGTGTCCCAGAGCTCACCTGAAGGCTCCCTCAGAGTCATAGAAGGGTTCATTACTGCTCGTCTCACAGAAGTGGTTCCTGTCTCTGACATAGGATTTTTGTCCTTGGCAGAGAGCACACAATCGGGGAGCAGCAACACCAACCCCAGGGATGCAGCTTGCATTGAAATACTCACTAATTGCTGCAGGTGTATGGGAAAAAAACAAACCAAAACAAAAAGAAAGAAAAAAGTCAAATGGGAAAAAAATCAGAAGAGGAAAAGGGGCCAAACATCACGGCCATAACGAGTTCATTCTATACCTGCTGGCATTTCAGTTACTTTTGCTGTGGCCAGAGGTAGCCCTTTGGCTCCTACCACCTACCTTGGCTCAGAGGTTGTGCCTCATCCCAGGCAAGATAATTTCTTGCAAGGAGAAAGCCAAGTGGAATATTCCAGCCCGATGTCCACCTGGCTCCGTTGTGACAGCTGCGCACACCTCGTAGACTCTGGACATCCAGAGTTCCTCGTTTGGCAATGGCCACAGCAAACACACAATTTCCTGCAATAGCACAAAATGTGTAACAGAAAAAAAAATCTCAGTTTTGCAGCTTCCATCTTTGAAGAGGAGCTGAACTACTTCAGTGAACATGGCTGAAGAAGAAATTATCTTAGGCCTATTCAATGTAGGTACTCGTGCCAGGAACTTAACCATATACTGGCTACACGGCACCTTGTCAAACAAAAAATGCAAATTTGTCAGTACCACAGGCAGAAAGGCTGCTGGGTACAAAGCACCACTGGTATTTTATTCATCATCATTAAATATTTTAGAAACAATTGTTAGCCTCCTCCATATTCCTACAAAGTCAATAAAAACATATTGCCTTTTTTTTTTTTCAAGATATCTAGAGCCATTCTTTAGCCAAATCAGAAGCAGAGTTTATCCTTCAGCTTTACCAGCCTACCTTGATGATAGATCTCCTTTGCCACCACTGCCAAACCGTACAGCTTTACAGCAGAGTAAACCTCTCCAGCATCCAAGGAGGCAGCATCTGCTTTATTTGCCTTTAAAACAACAGCAAAATCCTCAAAGCAAGTGTGTTTACAAGGAAACAAACAGAAGGTTCAAGACCACAGTTTCTGCCTGAACAAATTGTAATTCAGTAGTTTGCTTATGTCTACTTATTTCCAAGCAGCTTTCTCTATTTCCTGGAGATCGCAGAGACTTTAGCTGGGGTAAATTCTACATCTGGTAGAATGCCCACAGGATTTAATTCTTGCCTCTCAAGTGACTGTGCACTTTGTCACATAAGCAGTTCAGTTTTTTCAGTATCATTTTATTTTCCCATAGTTTCTGTTTACCAGTTACTTTTCCAAGAGGACTTGAACACAAAATCAGTTTTTAAAGTCTCTGTGAACTCACCCTGATTTTATCAATGCAGTCGTACGTATTGTGGGCTCTGATGCAGGAAATCCTGGTAAAGGAGCTGGCAGTAGGAAGGGGCAGCACAGCCATAAGTGCTTTGGAGAGCTCAGCACACTTTCTTTGTTCCAGGTCAGAAAGGGTGCACCATCGGAATTTCTTCCCTGTAGGGTCAAAAAAGAAGTCAAGATTAGTAGGGTTTCATGCAAAAACCCACCCATTAACACCTTATGGAAAAGAGAGGTTATTCTATTTTATTTAACTTCCCAATAGCTTGATTGTGCTCACTCACACCCACGTACCCACACACTTAGAGGCACCCAAAGAGATGTGCCCACACGTGACCAAGGTCACTTTTGCCCAATATGAGGACAGGATTCAATGCTGAATCTTTAATATATGTCTTTGCTTCGTTTTGGATGAAAGCAACCAAATAGTTTTTGGCAGATTTTTCAAGAATCGGCAATTATTATGTCAAGATCTTTTGCCACAGAATCTTCATTGCTTAGTGAATTTTAGGTAAAGCTGCCACCCAAAATTAGGAGGATCCAAAGGTAAGGATGTGTCTGTGGCTATGGCCTGTTTTCCTGTTGGGATAGCAGAAGAAGGAACGGCACTTACAATGTAGGGTAACCATCTTTCAGTTACCAGAGCGCAGGTTTTTCTCCTAACAAGTCAACTGGGATGTGACCTTATCAGAGCACAGTGTTCCTAATCTTGATGTAAACCTGCATTCCTTGGTATTTATCAGTTTTACTGCTGTCCTTGGTTATCAATACAGGGCCATTCTTTCAACCTTTGCTCTGCTGTTTTCACACACCAAAAAGATGCAATTAAGGGTGGAGATGAAGGTGAAACTTCCTTTTTCAGAAGGCCTTGGGGGTTTGGTGGGTTTAAACCAACTATAAAGCTACATCTTAAAGGAATCCAGACACGCCAACAAAATTTCCTCTTTTGCCACAATTATTCCATCTTGTATTATTCCTCTGCAATGCATTCTACTCTGAACTATATCATCATATGCATCTCCAGGAAGAAACTAGACATTTAAGGAGGCAAAAAGTGATTACTGTACACAAAAATAGCATGCAGTTATGTAACTCAAAAGAATCTTAAGCCATGTAATGAAAACCAGCACTGAAGGCACAGAAAATGCCACAATATCTCTAACATTGTCATTTCCAGATGTTTAAGCACATGACTCTCTGGAGATATTTAATACTAGCAATGCACACAATTAAATCATTGAAGTTTTTATTTCTTTGAGCATAGCATCGGACTTGTTTTGACAATAATTCAGCACAATTCCAAGAAGAACCCGTAGTGGTTTTAGAGGGGAGCAGCTTGAGGTCCACTGCCTCGTTCTGACACGGATAATAAGGACGCAGATCTCAACTGCTCAAAGGAAACAAACCCTCACTGAATTACTCAGAAAGCTGTGTATCAAGCTGCTTCAAAACTAACAGGGTCACCATCTGCCAATGATCAAACAGAAAAAATACAGGCGCAGCTCTAACTGCAACTTCTTTCTTTGCACAGAGGAAAACAAAACCAAAGTATATCTTAGTTGGAATGGCACCCGCTCAGAGGCAACCTTTCTCTCTCCCTCTCTGCATCAGCCTTACCTGAAGCCAGCAAAGAGAAGATGATTAGGACAATTAAAATCACTGCCTTCATCATTACAGCAGCTCAGCAAGGATCTTCTCTGTATCCTGACCGGTCTGCCTTCTCATACCAGGAATTCCACAGTGATGACCAAAGCTTCTGGAAGATAACAAGGGGGGTTTAGACATCAACAAGGATAAACCAAGATTTAAGAAAACAAACAAACTGTCAGAGGATGGTATATCCTTGTATGCAAAGGAGAAAGGGACAGTATCCCTTTCCTACCCGCAGATGGAAAATATCCATGCATATTCTGCTCTGTTTTTATCAGACATAGAAAGAAATGTAAGCTTCTGCTTTAAAAATAAATAGGACTTCTGCTGTTTCAAAAGGCACCCAAATGCCTTTGGGGGACGGGCAAGACTTACACCTAACTTACAAAAAAGGAACCTAAAGCTAAGTGAATTATTCAAACTACGGACCATATCTCTCTACAGAATACTGAAGGATCCTTCTTACCTTATTTTTTTTCACCTGATAATGGCTTATCTACTGAGTAATTTTAAACAAAAAATAATCCTATGCCTCCCCAAGAATTCAGAACAGAGCTGAGATACTGTTGACTGTCTTGATCCTCTTCATTCCGTTCCAGCCCAGCAATCTCACCCAAACTGCCTTATTCCCCTATTTTCTAATGCTTAACCTGAAGTATTATTACCTCTTAATTACTCTACAGCAGATATTAACATAATTAATTTTATTAAGCAGGGAAAAATACATTTATTTATATATTATATATAAGCAGAAGTGTCTAATGATGTATAAAATATTGTTAATATGGTTTCATCTTTCCTGTTCAGGGAAAGAATTAATTGTTCCAAGAGTTCTGGAGGAACAGAGTCTTTATCCTACTTTTGTTTTCCTTCTTCACCTTATATTTCCCTGGTGCTTTGTCTACTTCATGTATTTTTGCAGATACTTTTCCCAGATTTCTTTTGTTGCTTTATGTACCATCATTCCCCACTTGCTTCTTTCACACTCATGTATTGCTTATCTCTTGAGTTTCACAAGCTCCCTCTCTAGATCTGCAACATTTGTTGAGGTGTTGTTTCCCACTGATGTGATCACAGAAGGAGTTACACAGAATCACAGGATGGTTTGGGTTGGAAGGGACCTTAAAGCTCATCCTGTTCCACCCCACTGCCAAGCGCAGGGATGCCTTCCAGCAAATCAGGTTGCTCCAATCCCCATCCAGCCTGAGGTGTTTTGTTACCCTGGTTTTTCTAAGTTTTTTTAAGGCCTTTTTGAATTTCATAAGTGGAGTCAGATCTTTTAGTTACTGTAGAATATTAGAGCAGTTTTCTACCTTTTCCCACAGATGGAACATAAACAAATCCTTTGTTTTTCATTCTCTGTCCTTTGTTTGTATATTTCTAACCTGAAAACAATTGTAACTGACAATTGGTCTGGCCACTGAGGCTGAGGGGTGGAAACCCCAAAAAGCCAATTTTCTGCTAGACCCACAAATGTATAAAAAGTAAGAAATAAACAAAGGGGTCTCTTCTCTCGGCTCTCTCAGCTGTGAGCTGGAATTGGAAGGACCTCTGCCTTGTGAAAATCTCTTGTCTGCGTGTGACTGCTTTGTGTGTCTCGGTGACAATGTTTCTCATTTACTCCTGCACTCCCTGAACAAATATTCTCAAGCCCCAAGACCTCCATTCCCTCATTTGTCAGAGGAGCTGTGCTATTAATCCCCTTTGACTTGGCTCAGCTGCACAGGCCAAGCACAGCTCAGCACCCTTGGGGAAGCAGGTTTTATCTCCCAGTGAGTGCAGTCTATATAATCTGACCAAATGTTAAAAAAAACCATAAATGTAAGAACAAGGCACATGATAAAAGTAATTTTAAAATAGTTACATATCTACATATTTATTTTTAATTCCAAGGAGAGAGATTAGATCGGGACACATTATTAATCAGTTTAGCCTAGTGACAATTATTTTACACTATAAACAAGCGTGTTACATTTAACTGCACCTTAACCTCTGAATCACATCTCAGTCAGTTCTGGGGAAACTCGTCTGTCAGGCCCACTTACACATCAAAGCTAATGGTTCTTGCAAGGCTTGTACCAAAGCACCTAACAGCATCAAATCCCACCTTCTTTGAGGTTTTACTTCCTGTCAGTCCTACCATTATGTACAGGATATGTAAATCCCAACAATTCAGTTGGCTAATAGTATTACTGCTTCATGACGGCTGTATCTGGATTTCCCCCCAAATTTGACATATTTAACAATAAAAGGCTTTTCTGTTCATGTCTAACATACTTATACAGATATTACTGCCTATGGTGATATGAAAAAAAGGCAGAATGACATGAAGGTGTTGTAGACTTAATTTAGGCCTGGTTAGGAAAATAAGCAAACATAAATCAGGAATTTAAATTAATCAGCATGTCTGAGTACCACGTTCTAAAGCACTGAGGAAGTGGAAACACAGTAGCAGGACTCCTGAATTCTTTCCCTACTGATTCACTGTATGAAACTATCCCTCTGCCACCGTCAGAGAAAGGTAATTAACTACTTCCCAGCAGTCTAGCATTTATTCATCCAGAGAAGCATCCAAGAGAGTGGAATACCAAATAACCTCTATAAAATTCACTCTGGGCAGCAGGCAGCCAGGCAACATCCAGGCAAAGGGACACCAGAGGAGGAACAGATGTTACTGCACTACCCTGCCAGACATTTCACTTGGAGGAACAGTATTGTGTCTGTCCCATGTCGTGTGTTCTCTCCCTAAAATCCCTGCCCTGATATTCCTGGTGCTCCCATATCTGAGGCAAATAACTTACTTGTCTGTCAATAGCAGCGCTGAAAAGCAGCTGAACCCCACCTGCCTCATCCTGAACTCCCCAGCAGCAGCCCCCTCCTCCCGCTGGGAACAGCTCTCAGCTCCTTCGTGGAGCAGCTTCACCCCCGTAGCACAAACCCTCAGGAACCACCACCCTGTCCCCACACTACATCCCGCGGGAAATGTCCCCACATCCCGTCCCCTCAGGGCCGGCCCCATCCTCACTCCACATCGCCTCAGCGACGGCCTCTTTTCCCCCCGCGCCAGGAGAACAGCCCTCCCCACAGATCAACCCCCCCTTTGAGGAACAGCCTCGCACCCGTATCCCCATTCCGGGTCCTCAATCAGAAAAGATCCCCTCCCTACGCGCCGTATTCCCTCAGGGAATTCCAGGGACTATTCCCCCTCACACACGCCGGGCCCGGCCCCGCGCGCTCCCCTCAGGCCGCGGCCCCGCCCCCGCGCTGGCCCCGCCCCCGCGCCGTTCCCGCCCCCGCGCGCGGGACGCGCCGGAGGACGCGGCGGCGGCGGCGTGGGAAGATGGCGGCGGCCGCGGCGCGGAGCAGGTACGGGCACGGCGGGGCTGGGAGTGTCATTGTCACTGTTACTGTCCGGCCACGGCAGCCCTGTCTGACAGCCGGCACCCCGCGGGGGAGGAGGAGCCGGGCCGGGGGCCGCAGCCGCCCCCTTCTCTCCCCCCTCGTTCGCTGACGTTTCCCTATCGGGTTGAGTGAGATTGTCTCTGCAGCCTTGGCCCTGCCCTTGGCATGTGTGAGGAGCCTTGCTCTCCTCCAAGCTGTAAAGGAAGATAAGGGGCTTACGTATTTAAAGAACGAGAAGCGTGTGGCCTTGTATAGTTTTGACTCAGTTTTGCAGTCTGTCGCTGTCAGGGTGTAAGACAGAGTAGAAATCGGTAGATGGGGGCAGCTGCAGCCCCTCGGGTTATGCAATCCCAGGGTGAAGGCTGTGAGAAGCACCTGGCCGGGCAATGATACCCCTGTACTGGAGATATCCTCTTACAGGCTGTGCTTTTCATAGCAACCAAACAGCTTAAGGAATGATGTTTCTCGGCCACAGTTCTCTGTTCTTGGGTAGGACACACAGTCCCCTTATCCCCCCCTTCTCTCTCCAGACCTGGAGAAAACACCTTGTGCACAGAGTGTTCTGTTACCTCCGGCCTCAGAGCTGGCAGCAGTGTTGTCCCTCGTCCAGAGATGGCTGGAGACACAGAGGGGCTGAAGTTACCATGGAATTCCTTGGCGGTTCCTTCTCCATCAGCCTCCAGTTGGGTGGGAGAGGCAGGAGCTCAATGCTCCCACATGCATTTGTACCCATCAATGGCAGGCTGTCAGGAGCAGGGAAAGTGAGACTGTTTAGTTTTGTCATCTTTGCCTGTTTTTAGGCAGATTTCAGAGTAAGTGGAGACTGATTTTCCAGTGCTGGACACCAAAAACATTTTTGGTAAGAGCTTAGGGATAGTGTGGTGTCCTTCCACTGTCCGAGGAAGTCCCAGGTGCCCTGCCCTGCCTCAGCAGTGTGGACAGCTCTCAGATGCTCCTGTGAAGCCGACAGAACTCATTCTGTTCTGACTGTGCATTTTTGTATAGACTGTTATGTGGAAAGGCTAATAAATGTCTCAAATACTAGTGCTTTAGGCTGCAGTTAAGTTTTAATAATTCTTTTCCATTACTTTTTAGGATTTGAAACCTCTTCTGGTAAATACAAGTCTAATGTTAATTCGATTAGTTCTTTATTTTTTGAATCCCTTAGAAGTAGCCCACAGGCTCCCAGCTTACTGATGAGCAAGTGCTCCTTTTATCCCAGGTGTTTTAATATGTTGTAAAACAGGCCTTGTAAGTCTACAAATTAGTGTAGGTTTGGTGTATGACCCAAGAGCATCAGGTGACCTCATTGTTGATGACAAATTACGTGTTGCTCTGTAGAACATACAGGTTCTGCAGCAGTGGGAACACTTTTTCTGTCTTGCCAAGGAAATGACATCCTGGGAGATGATGCAGCACTGGGGAATGTTTAGCACGTGGTTACAGGAATTTGGGGAGGGTCTGTCCTGTCACATTTGGGTAAATACAGGGATTTTAATACCGACCATGAAGTTGAAGGACAGAGTGAGATATTCTGACACTTGCTGTGGGGATAAGAGAAAACTTTAGCTGTTGGTCCTTGGCTAATGTTAGAGCATAGTTACCAAGTGCTGGCATGATGATGTGACTTCTAGACAAGAAATCTGCTATTTGTAGATTCTTCTTTGAAATACAGGGATCATGTCAGTAGACACCTATTAAGCCTTTAAATTCTTAATAATCACTTCCCGAGATTGAATGGCCCCAAATGGTGCAATAGCTTGTAAACTACTGAAGTAATTGAGTCCTTGGCATATCTGATCAAGAGCAGATGAAAGGCCAGAGGGCAGATGAAGACATCCCAGCTGTGGCATTGCCTCCTGGGAATGAGCAGATTGCACAAAGATCTGGTTCTTCCTTAGGGCCTGGGCCTGCTGAGGTGAGAACCCTGTCCCTCTCCTCCCTGTGATCCTGTCTGACAGCAGGATGTTGCCAGGCCACAGTCAAATACTTGTTTAAACATGCTTATTTACAGACTGTGAACAGTTCTTGTACAACTGGATGTCTTCTTGTCAGACTTATTATGAACATGAAAGTAAATATTATATATTAAACACACAGAATGTCCTGTTTGAACCTGTTCTCTATATTGGTCATTTCCAAGTCTATTTTATGTATTTTCAGAGGGGCAGAACCACTCTCACTGCAGTTCAGCAGTGAACAGAGTGGTAAGGTAAATTCTAAAGAAGACATGCTGTTCCTGGCAGCCTTTTTACTTTTTCAGCTACACCACTTGGTCTAATAAATGCCATTACTTCTTCATAGAATCCAAAACTTCTGTGTGTATTCCTCCTCCTTCCCACCAGGATGGTAAGGTAAAAGTTACATGCGCCAAATCCTAAGTGTCTCTAGACAGTTGCTCTTGGAGGAGGTTCTTGAATGACACAGTTGTAGCAGCCCAGTGGAGATGGAATAATCCCAAGTACTAAACAATAATTATAAAATTTACCACTCCATTTGCATTTTAGAGCTCCAGACAGGCCAAGATACAGTACATGCTGACAACATAAATAGTTGCCTGTAAAGGGCTGTTGGCAAGATCAGCATCTACAATACTCAGAAAAGTATCATTTTTACAGCAGCCCAAGAGGAACGTGTCAATATTTGTTAAAAAGAAAATATAAAGATGCATCATTAAATAAATACCTGCAGGAGCAGTTGGATTGTCAGGTTTTTCAATTTTTTTTAAGAAAGGAGTAGGCCACAAGGGACTAGGCTCAGTGGAAATTTTATGATAATTTGAGTAGACTTTTCCCTCTGTTACTCAGCTGCTAAATATCAGATTGTAAGTACGCTGAACTGCTGACATTTGCATTGCTGAACATTTGTACTTAAGCAGCCACTTCTTTGTTGTATTTGCAGTTTGCTGTGCAGCTGTAACTTGCTGCTGCATAAGAACCTGTGTGTTAGAGCTGGAGTCCTGTGGAAGCAGCCTCCTTCAAGGACATTTTTCAGTGGTAAGTGATGGGTTGTATCTCCAGCTGGTTTTAAATTCAGGGTCACTCAAAGTTAGGCAAATTGTGGTCTCATATTGGGGAAGAGTAAGAGTCCAGCATCAAAGATCAATTCATGGCATTTCCTTAGACACAAGCTTGCAAATTATGTTTCCACGTAGTAAAAGCAGTATATTTACCTTTTTCATCAGATTCATTACAAGCTGCTGTTTGTTGCTTTCAAACTTTACAAAGCATCTGAAACTTTTTCTGGTGAAGATGATTCCTATGTAGCAAATTAAAACCCATTAGCCGTAGGTTTCTTTTTCTTAATTGATTTCTGCACTTTAGTTTTCTCAGGAGTCTAGAGTTCAAAAATTATTTTTTTAAAAACACAATATAATTTGCCAGAAAGTTCATGTTAGGACAGTGTTTTTACATTTTAAAAGAACACTTAAATCAACTTGATGAGCAATAATTTGTATACTTTCCACACCTGCTGAAGTGACCGACTGGGAAGGGCAACATCAAACTTATGCATACTTAGAATATTCAGCTGTATTACCTGCTTTGTAGTGCTGCTCTTATCAGGTGTTCCCCTTGAAAAGTCTGAGAGATTTGGATTTCAGCAGTTTAACAGCCCTATAAGAAAGAAAAGGTATAAATATCCTTTCATATTTCAATCTGTACTTATAATGAGAATAGATCAGGCAATCAGAGTAGGTTTATATGAAATATTTAGGACTTGGTTAAAATGGTACTTGCACTTGATATTTCTGTAGCTGGGTAATATTGTGAAGATCAAATCTCATTGGTTGTTTTTAAGGAATATTTGTAAACTTGTAGCATGTGCATTGTCATGTATTAGTATCACAGGTAACAGTCTTCAATTTTTGTTTCCTTGCCAGCTGAGCCCTTGGTCCCATTTTCTAAAACCATATCTTTGGGTTAACTTGCCTGTCCAAATGCTTTGTCTGGCATATCAAATATGGATATTTCATTATTGAAAAATGTGCTTACACTGATGAATAAAAACAGCAGCTTTTTGTTGTCTATAAATCAATGTCATTGTAGAAAAAAAAAATCTTGGAAGCTGAGACATAAGAAAAGTTGTTGATCACAAAGAAGAAAAGGTCATTTTAGTCAAAATTAGCTTTGAGTTTTGAACAAGTCAACTTTTTACCCTGACATTTTCTAATTCATTGATATCTCAGATCCCAGTTTGGATTTAAATCTAAGTTATTTGCACATGATGTCATTAGAAAGGAAAGATAACGCCTCTCTAATTTTATCTCTAGCCTTTATAATGGCATTCTCTAAGTGTTTGTGTCGTGTCCTAGAAGAAATTCTTAATTTAGTCAGAGTAATGAAGTAGCATTTACGTTACTGCATCCGACTGCATAAACGAGAGCGCTCCTGCCATTACTCACTTTCTTTTCTCATCCTGGATTTTCCAGCATTCCTGAGGGAATGTCTTTTTCACCTGCTCCAGAGAAGGAAACTCTTACTAATTTTTTGTTCTCATTTGCTGAATATACTCAGTGTTTAAGAGAATTCTGGAAGAGGTTGCCTTTATCTGTGAAGGCTTCAGATTTAGGGTAGTATCTAAAAATGTTATTAGTGCATTGTCCTGCATTTTTTCCTCTTGCCCTGGACTTGTTTCTGATGGCTCTTGTGCCAAGGGATGAGCTCTCCACACATCCTCATGCTGCTTTCCAGGGAGCAGCAGCAGCAGCATTGGAGAACAGGATGTTCAGCTGAATCTAAGCAGTGCCAGTGCCTAAACCTGGATCTGTTGCCAGAATTGGTAACTAGTGTTGTCTTAGAATTTGTGAACTTGTGTGAATTCTGCTTGTGTCTGAAAGGTGTGGAATTTTATTTTGTCAGGGCAAAAAAAGGTTAAGAGTGGTGTGTTGGATGTCTTTGCAATGATAATGTTTTGGAGACCAGTTACAGAAGTGCTGATTCATTAATGCTGGAGATGGGGAAAAGTCAACTCTTCATTTATCAACAAATTAAGTTGTGTTTGCAGTGGCTGGTGGAACACCACGCAGTGTGGTCACTGTTACAGGAAGAGAGACATTCACATGGTTGTAATCAATGCTCTTGAAGCAGAAACTGCCTCTCTCTGGATCCAAACCAGAAAGAGCTGTTCCCACTCGGTTTGGGAATTTGTGAAACTCTGCTGAAATAGCTGAGCAGCTTTGCTAATTTGGAACCAAAGATGTGGTGGAAGGGAGTTAAAGGCTTTAGGGCTAAAGAGTATCATTGGTCTGTGTACAGACATTTCTGTTGAAATAGTGATGCAAAGTTGAAAGGTTTTAGAGTCTTTGTAAATTCAAATAAGTCTGTCTTTTTAAACATTCAGCTGCTCTAAATGATCCCTCTCCTTCACTGAGCATTGTTCTTTAGGAAAGAATAACTTTTAGAATCTTAACTGTAACTGTAGTTGCTGCTTTGTTTATTTATTGAGTTTAGTTTTTCCCCTCCAGAAAAGAAAATACTTGTTTTGTTTTTTTAAGGAGAAACAAAACTGGTTTTGTTTTATGATGCATTTAAGATATATAGTTTAAGCAATGTTTTAAATCACAAGTGGAGGAAAGAAATCATACAGAAATGTTATTTTGATAAAACAAAATATGGACAATAATTACTTTTATTTGGCAGCATAATGGCTGAATGCTTCTAATCAGTTCAATTCCTTAGAACCAAAGCTCTCCAGACTTCCAAACAATTGTGCTTTGTCTCTGTGTGTGCCTAGAAATAGAGTTGGTGTTGACTGAATTCTTTTGGTTGCTAATGCATCCTTTCATAGTCAAACCCTAAGAAGCTTGACTTTGATGGAGCAAGATAAAGTTCGTGGGGTTTGATTCTGGCACATCCCTGCTGTGGAAATGACAGCAGTCATATCAAGAATTGGTTCTGGGCATTTTCTGTCAGGCAGTGACTCCTACTCATTGCTGAGAGCCTCTGACTGACTGGCAGACAGACAGGAGCAGCACGGTCTGGTCCTGCCTTAGCCCTGGCCAGATTTGTTTCCTCTGAAGGTTTTGGAAGGGAAATACTCCCAGGGCTGGGCCTGCCTCATGCAGGGTGTGTTGCCTGGTGACCACGGTGTCCTTGTATCCCACAGTGACTGCAAGGACTTGAGCAGGAGGAGCTTGGTAGTTACTCTGTAAAAACCAGGTGTAATGTCTTTGTTTCACACGGTGACTTGTATTACAGCTGTATTACTGAAATGGGCCTGTTTTCCGGTTACCAAGCCTTCTCTAAAACAGGTCATCATTTCCTTCCTTCTTCCAGTTAGCTGAACAATCTGGGGAGTCCCAAACTGTAGTGAAAGCTTTAATGACTGGGAAGCACAGAGCTCCACAGTAGTACCAATCATTCCCGAGCAAATGATTATTCCACATAGTACCAACGTTCTCACAGCTGGAAAGTACGGTAGTGCTGTCAGACACTAATTTTATGTATTTCTCCATGGGGCTTTCAGGGAGAACAATTTATACATATTTTGGGGAGAAGAATGTTGGAAGCATGTGGGGTGGCAGGGACAGGGATGAGGTTAAAACCACAGATGACCAATTAGTGTTGGTCAGTTGAGTTACAGTAACTTGGTAAACTGCAATAACTGGAGTACTCAGCAGCATCTGGACATACCTTCCATGTCAGATTTATTTTCTAATCACGCAAGCTCATATCCCTCACTGCACAGAATTGCTTCCTCTTTACTGTGTAGCTGTTCTCTTTCCTGAACTCTGGATTTTTTTCTGTTACAGACAGGAAGAAGCTTCACACTGCTCCGGTGGGACAAGCCTTCCGCCTGCGGCCCTTCCATGTTCTGGTAGCTACAGGTGGAGGATATGCAGGATACAGAAAATATGAGGATTACAAGTTGGAACAGCTGGAGAAGAGGGGCTTAGAGGTGCCTGTGAGACTTGCAAGTGAATGGGAGGTAAGAAACTCGGGGCAATTTCACTTCTGCCATGTTTGATGCAAAGCTCATTTGCTTCCATTTCAACAGAGGAATTTTTAATTTGCCTCTACTGACAACATGTTCTTGACAACTCACAGAACTAAAGCTTCTGTCACTTCAGTAACTCATTTTGGCTGAAGTCATGATACAGTAGGAACTGCCAGCATCTCCTCCATCTTTTAGTGTGGCTGACACCATATGTGCTTTACAAGAAAGCTGAGATGGAATTGATGCCTGATTAATAAAAATCCACTGTTTCTTGTGTGAATGTACAGCAAGACTTTTTTTTTCATCGGTAACACTTAGGGCTGCAATAATTCTTGATCCTGAGGGATTTTTACCTTTTCCTTTTGGATTCCAAGGAGTTGAGAAATCGTTGTGGAATTGCAGAGTGTGTGTATCAGATTCATAGGTCAAATACCCATTGCAGTATGAAGTAAGGAATACTTCATGACTTCCTATAACTGCTGTACTGCCTTTAAAGTATTAAGTATATTGTACAACTCCATGTTGGACAGTTTAAAATATAAAATATTCTTTCAAACAGGCAGCTGAGTGCCTGCTTCAGTGCCACTTCTGAAGGCAAGGAGTTAAAGAGTCTAGGATTGTAAGGCTGTGCAGGAGATGCCTCAGTGTGACCTTTGGCTGGTTTCTTTGCATTCCTGAGCACACTGCCAGTGTGTGAGTGATTTGGCCACATGCCTGTGGGGGGCTACGCTGAGACCCCACATTCATTTTCAGTAGTGACCCAAACCAGATATGATCCAGACAATGCAGATGCTAACCTATGATAGCTCCTGAGGAATCTGTCTGTAAATATGTCTTCTGTATATTCTTTTCCTGCTGAAGTTTGTTTCAAATGGGTTCTGATTTAAAAAGAACTGGTAAGTTTCCACAGAGTATTTATTTAGCAAGGCAATGTCAATTCAATTTTGATACTTGAAAACAAATGCTCTTTTGTTATTGTTCATACTTTTTGGTATGAAATTGGGTGATTCTCTTATTGCATTTGCCTTCTTTCATTACACTGATATGTGGTTTTATTATTATTTGGTGGAGTTAGGAGTATTGCTTTTGATGAAACAGCTCTAAAGGATTTGGTTTTTACGATGGGGAAACACAGAAAGAATTTCAAACTGATAAGCAGGGCTCCAAATACAGCAGACCCTAGTAGGAGACACTAACTAGATGTCCCAGTCCTTCCTGATGTGTTTAAGGTCTGATGAATGCTTCTTTGGGAGGGAAAGGAAGCTCAATAGTTATGAGGAAAAATAGAAAAATATTTCAAACAATGAAGGATTCAAGAAATATAAGAGCTGCATTGTTCCTTTTTATTGTGAAGTGGGGGGTTTTTTGCTGACCTATCATTTTCCATTCTTCTGGTTTTTTGGATCACTGGACACACATTTAGGCATGTGGGAAGGGGGGTGTTGTCCTGTTTTTAGGGCAGAATAAGCCTTTGCATAGGCAAAGAGAGACCAAGTGTGATTGAATGGATTCTGAATACTTTGAAAGAGTAACACAGAGCAAGAAACTGGTGCACGTGCCCTCAGTGCCGAGCTTGCTGCTCTGAGGTGCTGATGGCACAGTACCAGCCTCACGTTCCTGTGGGAATGAGGACCATCTTGCACCTGCCAGCTCTGCGTGCGAGGCAGGTTCCACTGCTTCTGAGCAGAAGACAGACATTAAATGGGTAATCCTCACCCTGCTGAGCTGGCAGGGGAGCTCTCCCTGTAGCAGAGCTCCATGCTGGGATCCTCATTGAGGTGTGCATCATTTCTGACTGAATTTCAGAGTCCATACGTTTCTGTGTGGTTTTGTTTTGCTTGAGCTTCATAAAAGAATGGGGGAGAAAAATTAATCTGGTGTAAGTCAAATGTCCCTTAAGTTTCATCTCGGGAAAAGGCAGAACTATTGTTTCTTTAGCACAGACCTTTTTTTGTGTAATTTTTTTCAGAGACATTCTGTTGCTAATAGCTTGAGCTGATTAAGGCCTTATAGTGTCTCCTGCTGTGAATGCCAGTGGGGATCAGCTTTCATTTAATTAGATGAGGGAAAGCAGAGGACTTGGATGGAGACCGGTAGATGTTTATCAGATGGATGGAAGCTTATTGCTCCAAATCTTTGCAGTCACAGAACATTTCCTGGCTGGGATCTGCATGCATGGCATGCCATTCATATGCTAACTAGAGGCATTTTGCTGCTTCTTACCTGGGCACCAGGGCACTGTTGATACAGAATCAAAGAGTTACTGTGGGAAACCTTGGCCAGGGGGGAGTTTGGAGGAACAGTGATCAGATGAACCCGAGTTTTGAGAGTGGAGCTTGTAGGTGTCCTTTGCTCCTGCAGTTTGTTCTGTTCTCTGTAAGGAAAAAGCAGTGTTTGTTGGAGTGACCTGTGCCAGGAAAGCACAGTAAACGTCTCTGGAAGGGAGCTGCAGTGTTCAAACTGCAGCTTATTGTCACGGGCCAGTTTTTAAGAACTACTTAATTCACCAGGAAAGTGCTTGAGCATAGGCTTAGGATCTGGATTGTCAGAGGTAAGAACAAACACAGCCTTTCCTACTGATGTCAGGAAGTGCTTGTATTTATGGAACAGAGGATACTGGAGCTCATGTGGCAGTACAATACAGAAAGTGCTTTTCTTGGCCCAGAGGAGACATTTAATATTATGGTAAGAGGCGTGTTTCAAGTTCAGGAAAGAGATAATAATGGAAGAATAGCTGATTTTTTTTTTTTTTTTTAATCCAACTTCAGAATATAATCTCCAGTTGGTCTCTTATTCTTTCTTGCTCCCAGGTATGATGCTGGAGATTTATTGGAGCATATATGCAATTATAAAAAAAAAATCCTTGTAAAGTGGTTCAAACTTCACAAGAAAGATGGTCAGAAAATGTTAAAACCAGTGACATTTCAACAGCATCAAATTGTGTAAAGGGTGTCATGGTGTAAAGGTTTTTCTCGGTTGTTCTGGAAAATTGAACCAAGTAAAATCAGTTTTCCGTTGTGGGGTTTTTTAAACAATGGGAAGGCTTTTTGACTAGATGCGCCTGTTCTATCTCGTGCAACTTCCTGAGCATCTTGCTGGGTTTATGGAGCAATTTATCTGAGAGTTTCGGAAGCAGTTAGTGAGACTGGAGCACACTTTCCTGCTTTGGCTGCCACGTGCCCGTGTGGGATCGCGTTGCCGCACCAGGACGCGCGGTGGGAAGCAGTCTCAGGGGAGCTGTGCAGTGCACAGAATCCGCACCGGTGCCTTGCTCCCCGGCAAGTCTCTTTCCCCGTTGTCCGGGCCAGCGGCCCTTTGGGAAGCTGAGCGCTGATCCCCAGGAGTGCCCGACCCTCCCGGGGCAGCCCCTTATCCCGCGGGCCGCCGCGTTCCGGAGCCCTCCTGTTCTTCCTTTGCGTTCGTGCTGCCCTGGCCCCTCCTCCGCAGGGGCCGGGGCGCTGCGGGCAGGAGCCGCCGAGCAGCGCCAGTGGCTGGAGGCGAGGCGGGGCAGGGCAGGGCCGCCCGCGCCGCTTCCTTAAGGCCGGGGCGGGCGGGGCAGCGAGCGGGAGCGCGGCCGCGGGCAGGAGCCGGGCACCCACGGGAGGTAAGTGCGGGGTGCCGGGGATGCGGCTGCGGCCGCCATCCGCTCCCTGCCCGGCCGGAGAAGGGGCCCCGGGGCCGGATGGCTGCGGCGCCATGGGGCGGGGGTTCGCAGTGCGCTGCACTTTGTTCACGTGTCTGAAAACTGCTTTGGAAGGAAGGGTCGGTGTCGTATTTCGGCGATTGAAAGCGGAAAGCCGGGACGAAGGAGACTTCCCTGGGCATCAGGTAAGGGCTGCCGGACCGCGGGGCAGATGTGCGAGGGCTGGCGGCCAAGGGGCGATTCACTCTGCCTTGCTGGAAATTCCAGGTGATGTTCCAAAGTCGACTCATGAGTAATCTCTGAGTAGATTTAAAGAGAATGAGGCTGGACCAGCCTTATCGGAGTTCAGAGTCCCAGGGGCGGGCAGGGGGCCGAGGAGCCGCCGGAGCCTTTGCGCAGCTTCCGCCGGGTGGGAAGGATGTAACGCGGCTTGTGCTTCCTCTAGAGACCCTTTATGGAGCTGAGAGTTGGCTTTAGCGATACCTTAAGCTAAAATAATGGGACGATAGTAGCGGGTGGCACTGGGGAGTGTTGTTTTAAACCATTTATTGGACGTGACTACTAAAGAGTGTTAAAAGTATCAAATTTCATGTCACTTGGTAAAATAAATAAAGCTTTATCTCCTTGCTTCACAGAATATCTTTTGAGGCAGACTATCTTTTTGCACAGAATTCAGAACCCAGTCGTCCATATAGGCTATCCTAAAATATTACTTTTTCTCCTGGTCTATTTATAGAAGGCAACTGAAACAGCATTGTAAAGTTAGGGGAAAACAATGAAAAGGGTTGTTGTTTTTTTTTTTTGTTTGTTTGTTTTGGTGTTTTTTTTTTTTTTTTTTTTTTTTGTTTTTTTTTTTTTTTTTTGTTTTTTTTTTGGTTTTTTTTTTTTTTTTTTCCCTAATACAAGAAGAGAAAATGTATAGAAAGGCTTTTTCAGATGGGAAGTAAGGAATTTAGGGTGGTAATTTAGACAGTAAGGGTGGATGCAGCCGAGCATGGTAGGTTTCATTAGCCAGCGCTGGTAGATCCGCGGGGAGCGGTCCCGTTGGAAAACTCCTCCCGCCGGAGCCGGGGCCGAAGGCGCTGCCCAGCAATCCCGTGGCCTTGGCGGACTCAGCGTGCGCTCGGGTTTCCCAGCAGCATCGGGGCGGTTGTGTTGTGCTCTCGGAGTTCCCTGCCTGGGTGTGGAGCATCCAGCGTTTGTCCTGCCGGGCCGCCTGCGGAGAAGGTTGGGTGGGAGCAGGGATGACGCGTGATACTAAACAGCTACTGCTGCGAAAGGAGCGGAACCTGAACAGCGCTCACCGAGCACCGCCTCCCTGAGTGCAAACCGTAGTTTTTGCTGGCGCTCGAGTACACCACTGGGATGCATTCGGTGCATTTTTTAAACAGTAGTTCTGTGACCAAATGGAGAAGGTTTGACCAGAGGGCTTTGAGCACTGACCAGCACATTCCAAGCCTAATGATTCATGCTTA
Organism: Hirundo rustica; assembly: GCF_015227805.2. Classification (NCBI taxonomy): domain Eukaryota; kingdom Metazoa; phylum Chordata; class Aves; order Passeriformes; family Hirundinidae; genus Hirundo; species Hirundo rustica. The sequence continues at coordinate 10,911,980 of NC_053466.1, read as the reverse complement.
TGGTTTAAAACCGAGGCTGCAGGTTTGATTCAGTTGCATATTAGTCTTTCTTGCAACTGCCTTGCTGTGTCGTTTCTTTAAAGCTTGAGAAGGACTTGAGTAGTTCACTATTTGACAAGTAATTTGAAAATATCACTGGATTTGATGCTTATTTGACCTGACAGAGTAGAAGGGTGTTGCATAGCTGGCAGATTAGCAGTCCTCTATGAGATAGTAATTCTCTGTGGATTGATACCTGCTGGTAACTGCTGCTTTATTTGCCCAGCATGGATTCTGAGTGAGTTCAGACAGGTGAGGGAGTTCGGTAATGGTGCGCAACTCCTACAAACGAAAAATGTTAAAGATTTTTATCTAAGCTGATGATGATAGGCTGTGGGCACTGCCTGCATCCCAAGAGGTCCAGCTGTTGAGATGCCATTATATGAGTTCCTCTGTCATGAGCTGTTTGATGAGCAGTTCTTGTTCCTTTCCCCATGGAAAGCAGGTTAGCTCAGGGTGGGTTTTTCATTTCAGCCTTCTCCCACTGTAGGGACTGCACATTACTTCTGGGGCAGCCACAGCAGGGCTGGCAACTGGCCAGGCATGTCAGCATCTCAGCAGGACTCAGGTGTTGGCATCCTCGTGAATGGAATCAGGGAAGGAGAACAGAACTTTAGAGAAACTTCTTACTTGGCTGCACACAGGTTTTTTAAGTGGAGAAAAAGAACTTGTAACACCCATGTTTTTCCCTTCCTGGAGAGGAATCTCTCTTGCCCCACGTTTTTTGTTTTGGTCTGAAGGGTGGTACTACCCACTGCATCAGGCTGCAGAGCATTTCAGTGTCTGGAGGTTTTTTTAGGGAGCAGGTCAGCTCTTTAGCTGGGTGCAGGCTTCCATAAAATCATGGTTACTCAGTCGAGAACATCGTAATTCCTTAAAAGTGCTTTGAGGGATAAAATTAGATTTTACTGGAAGAGCTTGTGGGTTACCTCCCTTATCCTGAAGGGAAGAGCACTGAAGTAAATGTGATAAAACTTGTGTTTGCTCTGTCTCTCTGCAAGGGTGAAAGTTGCACAGGAGGAGATGGGATGGGGAGCAGGGTTCCACCCTGGCTGCAGGAGCTGCTGGGCTGGGTGCTCTGCTGCTCCTGCCCAGCTCCACCAGTGCCACACTCTCCCCACAGTTCTGTGAACACACGTGTTCAGTGTGGAAAATAATTTTGTCTTGGTCTGATGAAGTTTCTTTTGAAAGCATGCTGTCGATTTAGCTTGTTGCTGTTTAAAATTAAGTATTTACTGGTGGTAATTTCTAATGTTCCTGGTGAATTGAGAAGTAGCTCCCCTGTGCTCCTTGTTGCTTTTCTTTGGATTTAGATAGGATTTTGGCTAACTGCTTTCAGCATTTTACTATACAGATGGCATCATTTTTGTTGTGTAGGAGTTTCTTGTGCCAGCCAGAGAAAGACTAAATGATATTTTAAATAGAAAAACAAAAAGAGTTGGCACAAGGCTCAGGGAAGAAGGAGTATGTTTTGAGTGCTTTCACTGATCTTAAATTTGCCTTATTTCAATTAGCTGGGTTTTTTTTAAACTATGCAGTTGTTAGAATTCAGCTTAAACAACATGCACACAGGTCTTAGAACTTCCTGACACACTGAATACCATACAGAAGTTTTCTTTGAGAAAAATACTCTAATGCAGGATTTCCAGAGGTGTTTCTAGGGAGTGTCTGGAATATTTGGAGTTGAAGGCCAATCAAAATACACAATTACTGCGTGATTATTCTCCTTTTGAGGCCAGACTGGGCTGCCATTAGCTAGCTAATTCTGGCTTTTCCTGCTGGTCCTCCCACTCCTGCCTTACCCTATTACAATGCAAGCCTTCCCCTCAATCAGAGCAGCAGTGCCCTTTTTGATCTACTCTCTTAGCTGTACAGTTTTCATGGTGCTTAGAAGGCTTTGGAAACAAGGTTTTTTGTTTTCAACCCAAATTTAGCAGAAAGCGGAAATGAAATGGAGCCACTAGAGAGTCAGCCCTGAAACAGTTCTGAGTATTTGGTTTCATCTTGAGGTGAGATGTAGCTGGCTTCCACTTTTTGAACCAGGGGCTCCCTTAACACTCCAAACCCAGTCACAGGAGATCCAGAAAATCTGTGTTTGAGGTGTGTTCTGTAGGGGTAGAGGGAATTTTCTCTGTACATTTAGAATGCTTAGGTAGAAACAGTGCAGCCTTTGGTCTAAAAATCAAAACAGCTTCCTTTACTCCTGTTTTGTATTTTAGTTCTACTGGACATTAAAAACTGTGACAGTACTGAAAGTCACATAATAGACACATAACCCTTCTTTTATACCCAGTTCTCAAGCTGTCCCTAAAACTGGCTTATTTTGCATGTATCTGGTTATTTGTAGAAAATGTCCATTATCTGTTCCCTTAAGTGAGTTTTTTGAGATGGAAGGAGACTTCTGCAGATGGATGTTTGTGTCTGGCAAGGGTTGTAAAGCAGAAAGACATTCCTTTCTGTTCTATTTTATTCTTTACAAGCTGGACACTAAGAGCAGGAAAGGATTTTTGGTGCCCAGCAGTCCAGAACTCTTAGCAGCAGCTGCTGCACTGCAGAATTGAAGCTGAGAGTTATCTCCTCCTCTTCCTCCTCCTCTCCGCCCCACTCCTCCTCCCAGCCTCGCAGTCAGGCTGGTGCTGGGATGAGCTGTGCAGGGCCAGCTGGCTGCTCCTCTCACTAGTGCATCGCTGCCCAGCGGCCTGGGACAGACTGCAGGGTGTTTTTCGGGGAGTTGGGTTTCAATGGCCGCCCGGACTAGCAAGAAGCAAGGACTGCTCATATGGACAGCTCACATTTATCGTGTGCAGAGTCGGCTTTGTAGCGGGATGTTGAAATGTGACACGATGCCTGTTTGTTTGCAATAGCTGCAACCCTCGTAGCAGAGATTCAAGTGGGAAACAGAGAGGGAATCCAGAGACAAACCAGCGGGGGATTTAGGAACTGTGACGCCGTGTCCTCTCTCCTATGCCGGAGCAAGCAAAGGAAAGAGAGGTAGAGGAGAAAAGACTGAGCCTTGCAACAGCCGTCACCCTGACGATGTGTCAGTCAAACACCCTGCAGGGACCAGAGCTCCACACAGGGAAATGGTGAGATGCTACAAAGCTTTATCTAACCCTCCACCCTCTTGCTACAACCTCCGCAAAGTTAAAATTCATGTCCGGAGGCTGCGTTCAGGGAACGGCGGCAGCAGCGGCTGTGCCGGGGACCAGCACCCACAGCTGGAGAGTCCAGGCCCAGCTGGCTCTGCCGGTGGGACACCAAGTAGGAGAACTCGTTTCAGGTACTGTCCGGTGTTTTCTGCTTTGCAGGAATGGTGACTGAAGCGGGAGGGAGGCTGGGAGGGTTTCTGGGCAGCAGGAGCGGGAGCCATCTGCGAAGCTTTTGTTTGGCTTAATTACTGTAAAGCTCCTTATACATTGGCAGAGAAGGGCATGCTGTTCATGACAAGGGGAACCATGGAACGGGAATGCTTTCATTCCTTTCCCTTCTACTCTCCATCACTAGGAGAATGGAAAAATTAGTTGAGGGGCCGCTCTGAAACCAGGCCAAGGCAGTGAGAAGCCCGAGGGCTCCAAAGCGATGCAGCTCTGCAGGGATTGGTCCAGGAGCGACTGCAGTGAAGGGGGGGAGAGCAGCAGGAGGGGGAGAACGGGACCCAACCCGCTCCTGGCCTGCCAGCCCTTGCAGGCTGCTTGGGTGCTAGGGATGGGAGGGAGAATGTGAAGTGTCCCTTCCTATTCCCATGTGAGTCAGTCCCACCTCCTGCTGAGAAGCCTGCATTAACTCTGCTGAGATGGCACTTCTGCTCAGGGTTCTTTTTCCCTGTTGCATTAGGATGCACAGATCATTCTCTGTTTGTTTATTAGTTCTTCAGGGGAAAGAAGTTATGTTCAATGCAGAAAAAACCATCACTGTGCCAAAAGCACCATCTTGCATCCCGAGGTGGTGACAATTATACCTGTCTGCCTGATATTTTAATTCTGATCCAAGTTCTGAAAAGAACAAGCTGGCAAGAAAACTTCCTTTTAAATTCACAGCTTCCTTCCATCTTGGAAAGACATACGCAGTATTTTGTAGTTCCTCTTTCATGTCACAGAATCCCCTGAGAGAGCAGTTGGCAGCAGCCACTGTGCCACTTGAGTTTGTGTGCGCAGTCGCTGTGTCCTGGTTGCAGAACAGTCTCCTAGCCAGGAGCTGGGTCAGTCGTTTGAATAGTTGGCCCTCAGGTAGACAGATTTCCATTTGATAATGTGATCTTGGAAATGCTAGTGGTTTTTCTTGAGTTTTGCATCAAGGTTTTGCATCCAGACCTCCTGCAAGGGTCTGAACTGAGGCCCTTGATGTCTGTCCTCTGCTCAGAAGCTCAGTAGCTTTTCCCTGTGAGCGTTAGAAGGTCAACTTTTCCCCATGGCCATTTGTGCAAAATGAGATCCCTCTCAGTCAGGACATCCACATAACAAAAAAAAATCAGAGATGCAGCTGGTTATGAGGCAGGGGAGTTGATTATAGGGCTATGGAGACTAGATTGTTGTGCAGTAGTAGAAATACTGGCTGTGTCCACACGTTCCCTGTACAGAACCAGGATACTCAGTGAAGGCTTTAAGACCTGGAAACTGGTCTTACCTTTCATTTTTGAAGGTGTCATTCATAAAATGCGACCTGTGAGGGTGAACACCATTATTTGGGCAGAGGACTTTTGTTTTTTAGGTAAACTGCTCTTCTGTTTTGGGAAGGGGAAGAACTGATCAAAATAAAGGAGTAAAGACTTGTAGTATCAAGGATTAAGAAATGTTTAGCAGGAATAGCTGAGCCCAGCTGTCGGAAGCTGGTGGCTCTGCAGCTGACATGCCTGACCCTCTGATGTTGTGTATGTAATCTTTCAGGTTGCAATTCCCCCAGCTGGCCCTGAGGCGAAGGTTGGGCCAGCTGAGCTGTATGTCTAGGCCTGCTCTGAAACTCCGTTCTTGGCCTCTGACTATTCTCTATTACCTTCTGCCTTTCGGTGCTCTTAAACCCTTGACCAGAGTGGGATGGAGGCCTATGAGCAGGGTAAGTGTGAGCTGCTGGGAGCTGTGTCCTGGAGGAGCTGGCAGCAGCTGGGGGGAGAGTTGCTTCATGCAGGACAGCCTGGTGATCACTGCTGTGAAAGCAGAGGTGCAATTCATGCTTCTGTTCAGTTTTTACTGTTCGTGGTGTGTTCATTAATTGCATCACAGACAAGTGACTTTGAGAAGCAGAAAATTACTTTGTCCTCTAACAGTCAGGGAGAGTCTTCAGAAACTTCTAAAGGAGTTCGGTCACCTCACAGTATGGGGGCTAGGACAAGGAAGACCAAACCTCTTGGCAAGTTCCTTTTCCTGGTCCCATTGAAATGGCCTCTTGTTTTTTGTTTTTTTGCACCAAGAGGGTTTGTTCCTCAAGTTCGTTGAGCATTTGTAGTCCAGCATGGCCAAATGATATGCAAATCTCTACTCTGACACTGTTGAGAGCAGGGTATGGGATGCCTTGCATGTAGTAATTCTCCCCACAAATCAAGCAATTTCACAATCCAAGAACTAAGTATTTTGATTGCAAACAGGAACAAAATTGCCCTTCTTAAGCCTATTTCATTGAACATGTGTTCTGTTTGATCCCATCGACTTGAAAACCAGGCTCTTTGAAGGGAAGGGGCTGCTAGGAAATACCACTTTTGACAGTTTGTGTGATTTTATAGTTATACGTACATTTTCTGTGTTGGTGGAAAACAGCAAAGTTAATTTTTAGAAATTAGTATAGGTAATGTCAAATAAAATGGCAACATTTTTTTCTTCAGTACTTCAGCTTATATAACCTAAAGTATAAGTTTGTTCATTTGTTTTATCTGAAGTAAGATTAGGTTGGTACTTCCTTTCTGAAATATCCCTCTATGTACACAGGATGGTGATTTGTAAGTGAAATCTTAATTTGCTGTATTTGATACGATGGAGCCAGTGCGTACTTCTGTTTGTGTTTATGGCTGTGTTTTGCAAGACTTAATCATGAAGGATATGACTGAGAACAAATGATGACTCTCACTAAGAAAAACCCCAAGTTTTAGCTGCAAGTTGAATGCAGCTGTTCAAAAACACAGCACCAGTCAGCAGATCACCATTTCCTTTGCAAAAGTGGTGTCAGAATGTTCAGTTCCCTTGGTCCATATTCCCCAGCTCCCCCCAGTTACATCATAGCCATGTGAGCTTCCTGGCTGACAGCAAGTACCACAAACCCCAGAAGAACTGTCTGCTGGAATTATCAACACAAAGATGTTGTCATCTGTCCACTTCCATCAACAGCACATACCTCTTGCCAACTTTGTTTCATTTGTTTTCCTTGCTAAAATTTTGGCTTTAGTGCAAGTCCAAAGGTGTATTTCTACAGAAATAAAGGCACTTTATATTCTTGCAATTAGCAACTCCCACTGTTGTGAGAGGAGTAGTAAGGCTGGTGTAAGTTTATACCTGTGTAGCTGCATCCAGTGGGTACATTTCTTTGATGGACCTTGTGGCATTAGAGCATACAACACACAGTACTGGCTGTGGGAAACACCCTCAGGAGTAGCTGCATCTGAGGAGCATGTCATCCAACACTGAGAAATTATTTTCTAGTCAATCTTCATTTGGTTATTCACAAAACTTTCTACATTGATAATGTTAAACTTTTCTGATTAGTGTTCTACTAGAATACGTGCAATGTCTCTTTTTTTCCGTAAGCCTCACGTTGAGCAGTTTCCAGCAACTTCAATGTGGAGCTTCAGCCTGCAAGGGAGTGGAAATTCTGGCTTCACTTTAAAGTTATATTAAATTTTATCCTGTCTCTTGTCTACTCTCGCCAGAATGGAGGGAATGAGGATGAAGCGCAGCGTAAATTTTTTGCTGCCTTAAAGGTTACTTGTAACCCATGAATTCAAGGGAGGGGTTTGCAGGAAGAGTTTGATCCCTTCCTGTTATGGGGAGAAGTAAAAAAGCCAGCAGTGGGGAGAGCACTGACGTGCTGCAATTCCTCCTCCAGGTTGCCCTGTACAAGTCGGTGCCGACCCGGCTGCTGTCCCGAGCCTGGGGCCGCCTGAACCAGGTGGAGCTGCCCACGTGGCTGCGGAAGCCTGTGTACAGCCTGTACATCTGGACCTTCGGCGTGAACATGAAGGAGGCAGCCGTGGAGGATCTGCATCACTACAGGAACCTCAGCGAGTTCTTCCGCAGGAAGCTGAAACCGCAGGCGCGGCCGGTCTGCTGTGTGCACAGCGTGGTGCGTGACAGGGAGGGAGGGCTCTGCCCAGCGCTGCGGCTTCCCTCAGCCCCCGGAGGAATGGCACTGCTTCAGGAGGAATTCATCAGCTGCTAACTGTTTCCATTTTTCTCTTTGCTGTAGATTAGTCCCTCTGATGGAAAGATCCTTAATTTTGGTCAGGTAAAAAACTGTGAAGTGGAGCAAGTAAAAGGGGTTACTTACTCCCTGGAATCTTTCTTAGGACCTCGCATCTCCACAGAGGAAATGCATTTCAGTCGGGGTGAGTTCTGTGTCAGTTCTGCATTTATTTTGCTCTGCCCTTTCAGTGGTCTCAGAAATCGTGAGACTAAGAGATGGAAAAAGTAACATTTTCTTGCATTGTCAGGAACAAAAGCAGGTCTGATTTTTGATTGATGTTATTTGCAGATAACTGTGTTCTAGGTCTTCTCTTTCTCACCAGTGCTTTATGCAGTCATGCCTGCTTCATTCTGATTATCTGAACTGAGTGGTTTGGTTCCTACATTTGACTCCAAGATCTGTTGCTATAGCATGGCTGCAGCACTCCTGCTGTCACACTGAAATGGGCCCAAGCACTGGCTAGCAAAAACGGGATAAGCCACTCCTTAACAAGATCCAAGCTCAAGCACTGCCCCTCTAATGACTTAGAGGACCTTCACAAATTCTGTTCTTAAAGGGCAGCTGTAATAAAAATTCTCTTGTACCGGATTTCAGTTTCTGTTCTTTTGCTTAGGGTAGGGCAAACTCCAAAAGAAAAATTTTCACTGTGATTGAAACAATCCAGGATCTAATTTTCTTGTAAAGGGAAAGGAACATTTGGAAATATTGGATTCCTGGATGAAACATATGTTTTTGTAGTCTCATCAAGCCACGTCGGCTGCATTTAATCCCCTGCATTTGCACTGGCTCTAACAGAGACTGCCTGGCTATGGTAGATGACCTCAGGAGGAATGTCTTTAACCCCTTCCTTTCCCTGCTTTCTCTGCAGCCCCACCTGGTAACTCTTTTCAGCAACAACTTGTCACAAAGGAGGGGAATGAGCTGTACCACTGTGTCATTTACCTTGCACCAGGGGATTATCACTGCTTCCACTCGCCCACGGACTGGACCGTGTCACACCGACGGCATTTCCCAGGTCGGTTCCTGTTCCTAGGAAACAACTGCAGAGCAGCTATGGAAGAAGCACTGCTGTGGGCCTCTGCACAATGAGACACAGCATGCAGCAGTTGTACAGTAACGTGATAGATAATGGCAGAAAAACGATTTGTCTTAAACAGATCACATATAAATAGTGAAAACATGAATATTGTGTTCAAACTGTTTGAGTTCTTTGAAGCATCCTTTGATGCATGCTGACCTGATTTGTTCCCAAACACTGTTTATTCAGTTTGCACCTGAAATAGAGATAGTTCTGCAGGTCACACCAAACAGCAGCCTAAAGTATGATCTCTGCTTGTGCTTAGCAAAGAAAATGCAACTGAACAGTTACACTACTGGAGCAGGGATCAGATGTTTTTGCAGATAAAAATATTTTACTTCTTGGTATCTAGCAAAAACCTAAGTGTTTAGATTTGGTTTCAAACACCATGAGAGAGACTGACCCACCACACAACGTCCTTCTGTGCCCCTTTTGTTTTCAGCACAGACTTCTCTTTCATTTGCTCTGCCTGGCACTTGCCTCTCTTCCTACAAATAACTGACAGAGTTGTTTACTGGGTCAGCTCCAGTTATACTGAAAACACCATCTAAGTGGCATTACAATATTTCTACAAACCAGACAACCTAACCTGAATATTTTCTCACTTCTTCAGGCTCTCTGATGTCTGTCAATCCCGGAGTTGCTCGCTGGATCAAGGAACTGTTCTGCCACAATGAGCGGGTTGTCCTCACAGGTGACTGGAAACATGGCTTCTTCTCATTAACAGCTGTAGGAGCAACAAACGTGGGCTCCATCCGCATCTACTTTGACCAGGTGAGCAGGATCATAGCAGGCACCTTCCTGGTGTTAATGGCTGAGGTTGGTGCAGCATAAAATTTTTTAAAAATATATATTGCCCTGAAATTAGGGTGTTTCACAGTACTGATATTCTAAGACTTATTTAAATAGTGTTGTTTTCAATATAGGCAATTTTAAAAATATTCCTATTGGACCTTTGAACTGTGAATTCCTGCATGGAAAATGCCTGAGTATGTACGGTCCACAGCTGTGGTGATGAATGAATGAATGCAGAGCACTGAAATCCTCCAGTAAATCCTTCTCTTCTTCCTTCTCTGTACAGGACTTGCACACAAACAGTCCAAGTTACTCTAAAGGTTCCTACAATGACTTCAGCTTCATCTCCAACAACAACAAGGAAGGAATCCCCATGAGGAAAGGGGAACATTTAGGGGAGTTTAACTTAGGCTCTACAATCGTGCTAATCTTTGAGGCACCCAAGGACTTCAAATTCAACCTCAAAGCTGGACAGAAAATCCGCTTTGGAGAAGCACTGGGCTCTTTATAGGAACTGTCCCAGCATGAAGATTTTCTACAAAAAGAGACTCTTTTCACACCACTGAGTGTTTCACTTACCAAGTTTATATCACTCAGCAGGACCTGGGTGAGGAGAAAAAAAGATGTCACTGCTGTGTTAAACTTGAAAGTATTTGGTCTACATTTACCTGCTGCTGAATGTAGAAACTGAATTGAATGATCATGGATGTACCAGGTACAGCTGCCTTTAAAGATGTTGCCCATGGTGGTTTCTGGCCCACCCTGTGCCTGTAGTCTTTCATGTTCTCCCCTGAATGTGCCACAGGATAATTATGTTCTTAGAGCCTCTAAATCCCTTTTAAGCCTTCCTAGGCAGGTGCAGTGGGAAAGGGTGGAGGTAGAGATTACCTGTATTTAAAGGGACACTGACAGGCTGAGTCAGACTTTGTACCTTAATCTACAGTATCTGTTTTTCAGACCTTGAGTAAAGAATATATTCTCATATTTATTTTATTCGAAGAAACTGCCTGAATTCTTAGATAAATGGAGTCTCTGACTGCACAGAGGGCCAAACAGTGAAAGCTGCTGGTGTGGCTTCATGGCCCAAACAAAGCAAAATGTACAAGTCAGCCAGTACAATGAGTGACACTCATCTTGTGATTTGTACTGCTGGACAACTTTAGTTCTTTTGTCTGACATTGTCCCTTTAAAAATGGACTTTGCACTGTATTTGAAACCTGAAAACAGTGTCTACATTCCAGACAACGGAACTGGTCATCTTGCGCTTTTCTTTTCTTTTCCTTTTTTTAAAGACTGACAAAGCTCTGTGTCCTCTTCCTAATCCATGGTTTTATTTTGCTGTTCCAGGCCTTAAAGTTTTTGTCTTTTTGAGAGACAGTTAACTTCATCTCTTGGATTAAGAAGACACAGGGCATATTTTTCTTGGGTGATGTGATGGCAACTAAAGTATGTTTTTACTTTCTGCTATGTATCTTGTTACTTTGTCACTAAATTCTTGAAGAATTAGTTTCTCTGTTACAGGACAGCTTCAGCTACTTCAGGACCAATTTTTATTGCACAGAGTGAAATGCCCTATGCACTGACTGTGTTTAAAATATTTATGGCTCTTTAAAGAATTCCCCTGTTGCTTCCCAGATGCCAGTCTGGCCCTCCCTTGACTGGTAACTTCATTTTATTCAAAATACAAACCAAAAAACCACACTGGCTCTGACTTCTGCCCTCATACATAATGCTAGGAATGTGCTGGGGGCTGAGATCTTTGTGCTGATGCTTAATCCACTCTAAAATTTTAGAGCCTGTTTGTGACTTCACATCAAGAAGAGTTAAAATCTAACACCTTGGATCTACTGCATGTGGCACTGACAAAACCCACTGCCAAAGTGAAGAGGAATTGAGTTTTAAAGCAATGTATCAATTGTTTTTTGAGAATAAACTGTTTCAAGTCCCAGCACTCAAACACTTAGAACTGATTGTGCTGTCCAGAGCTTTGTTGGAGTGGCCACGCTTATGAAACTTGCCTTTGTGCTTTCTGAAAGATTTCTCATACTACTTCCTTGCTTGAGCTACTTTTCTGCTGCTTCAAGGAGATGACAGGCTTTGACCAGCTCTGATCTCCTCAAGAAACCCTTCTTTGTATGCACTGCAGAAAATAGAATATAATTTTGTTGTACAAATGTCCAGTTTGCCAAGTCCTGTATGCTTAGCTTGTCATCAGGAAGGAAGGGACAGTAAATTGCCTCCAAGTGATGTAGCCCAGGCATGAGTCAGGTGAGGGTGGCTGTTTGGGTGACAAGCAGGAGAAAATTCATTTGGCTCCAGGAGTCAGTCTTTCCTCACTTTACACAGGGAGGAGCTCGAAAGCTTGAAGTGGCTCTTGGCCACCTATCTTGTTAAACTTCTTGGCATTAGCAAGTTTACTCCTGCAGCAGCATAGTACCAGATACAAGTCTTTTTAAACCTTTGAGAGTGTGAGAAGAGTAAGGCAAATATCAACCCTGAGAGGATAAATTAGGGTGAGCTTTTTGATTAAACATCAATATCATGTTAATGACAGAAAGCAAATTTGTTCCAGTGGATGAGAGAAAAATACAACTGAATCTTTTCCCTCTTTCCCACTGGGGTCTGTGACATCCAGACAGAGCCAAAGGAAGTTAAAGCTTTAATTTCTTCCTACTCAGCAGCATCATCCATAGTATCTGAAGGTAACTATTAGTCTAGTGATGGAACATGGGTTGCTTGATGTTTGCTTTATTAGAAATCTCAGAAGGAAGAGAGGATTCAGCATGCAAGTGGCTGTTTTTATGATGGTTTTAATACTGTGCAGAGCGAGCTAATAAACCAACACTGCTTGTGATGCAGGGGCCAGCAAAGCACCCCAGGAGTGAAAACCAAGTTCCTCGAGGGTACTGATAATGCTGTGAATTTCTCCTGCATGGAGAAGCCATTTAATTCAACTGTATCAGTAGCACGGTACTTTTGTATGTCAAAGTGTATGACTTACTGACATGAACTCATTAATTGCAAACATTTTGAAATAAAGAGTCTTATCTGTGTTGCTTATCTTTGTGGCATGACAGGTAACTTAAACTAGGTATTGCAAAGTGCAGCCTGAGGTAGATGTAGCCCCCAGTTTGGTTTTGATCAGCAAGAGTAACACTAACAAAAGCAGAATTATTTTAAATGAATTTATCAAATATAAATGCCATACATAGAAGTAAGTGAATGGATGCATCTCTTCCATCATCCCCTGCTATGGAAGAGGCAAAAAGTCCTACCCCCAAACTGAGAAGCTGGCAGATGCACTACAGCTCCAGGGCAAGCTGGATATCTCGCAGGCGGGCAAGCAGCGCCTGCACGTGGCGTCTCTCGGCCAGCTGTGCTTTGGTGAGAGTGCTGATCCTCACCTGCAACTGAAAGGGAACACAAGTGCATCAGCATAAAGTTTGTACAGTGAGACTATTTATTCTTTTTGACAGCAAGAGCTGCTCCAGCAGCTTTTGTATTACCTCACTTGAGGGCCAGTAAGGGAGAGATTGTGTCACTCAGGAAAGCTCAGAACTGGCTGGAGTCAGAGGTACCCACACCTGGCTGTGGGAACCTGGGCCCCCAAGGCAGCGCAGGTCCAGTCTGCACAGGGAATTGTCTTGAGACATTGAGTCTACAAAAGCTTGATGCATAGCTTGGGAATAGCCTCAGAAAGGTCTGCTGGAGCAGGAGTTACGTTTCTGAACCAACAGGAAGATGCATCTGCACAGCCTGTTGTGCTCCTCAGCCTACTTCTGACTACAAATTTCCCTTCTCTTGGCATTTTACTGACAGCTTACTATACAATTCCTCACAGCTACCATCAGCCTTTGGGCTAAGTGCATGGCACAGTGCCAATCACCTCAGCAGCCTCCATTTAAATGCTGTGTACACACCTGACCCAATTCTTCCTGAACTCCTTGCACACCACCTTGGGCTCCCGGTTGCGTGCTCATCTCCAGCCACTGCTGCAGAATCTGCGCCTGCTGCTGACAGCACCTGATAAAATGGATTAGAAAGATTCTTATCCCAATTAAGAGCTCAACAGTCTAAGCCAACTTACACTTGCAATTGATACTTGCAATAAGACCCATTTTTTTGTCTCAAACCAGTCAATAGTTAAAATCTTTTTTAAAAGGTAAAAACAAAACAAAACAAACAAAAAAGCTGGAAAAAAGATGCTTCTAGTCCCTGACAGTTAAATTCCCCCCAACCCCCATTTCTTTTGAGCATTTCTGTTTTCTTGTTCTAGTAGGGCAGTTACCAAATACCAGCCATATTTACTTTTTTTTAATTGAAAGCTGGAAATGCTCAGTCCTCACTCCTCTTGATAAAAAAACTAAAAGCTAAATTTCAACTGCTCTGCCCAATTAATTTGTACTCTCTTCAGATTACACCCAGTGATACCTCTGCCATTCTTCTGCAAGAGCTGCCAGAGGTATAACTAAACCACTTGCCTGACTACAGAGGCAGTTCTGCACATACTCTCCTTCACCTGGAGTGAACTCAAAAGGAGAAAATAAAAATCCCTGGCACTTTTCTTTCTTTCATTCACAATTCTGCTGTGAGCAGACTGATTATTTCCAGGGTAGACAACCAGAAAAAGTGCAACAGAGTGGACAACATGAAGCAAGGCTGGCTAAAGGGGCATTACTTGAGTTCCTGCTTCCTGCTGTAGTAGTACTGCATCTGCTGCTGGATGTGTTGGAGTTCCACTTCCAACTTTCTCTCCAACATCATTTCTTCTCTGGAACTGTGCTCCCTCTTTTTCCCTTCAGCTGAATGGAAAATATAAGGCATAAGCAATGGAGGTAGAACAGACATCCACTCTTTTTTCTTATCAAAGAAACAGGAAGTATTTTTAATGTCAGGGAAAATGGGACCCTCTCGAGTCCTTTTCACGTGTTTTGTGACCCTGTGACATGCACCTGTGCACCCCAAAGGATCAGGTACACTGAGAGGGCAGCAGTTCTGACAGCACTACCAGCTCCTGAAGGCTCAGTCTGAACACACAAAAGATACAAAATGTTCTGATGGATGGTTTAGTACTGCAGACACTGTTTTGGCCAGTTCAGGGTTTTGTCTTTCACATTTAGTCTAGGAGTAATGAAGTACAGTAGTCCTGCAGAACGCATTTCATGCTCTGATGTCATTAAAAACACCACAGTGAGAGGTGCTTAGACGCCATCTATCCCCTTTACAGCCATACTGTAAATACAGGGAAATCTCAGAGAGCTCTACTGGATGGACTTCCCTCCTGAAGCAAGTTCTGTGGCACATACAAACACCCCAGCACCTGAGCACATTCCTGCTAAAAGAAGCCGGCCTCAAGCAGTTCCCATCCTTCAGTGCCTAGAGCAGGGCTTTAGCCCCCAAACTCAGCAGAATCCATACAACTGCATTTACCACCCCAGAAAGGAATACTGACACCCTTTACCTCCTGATGCTGGCACACAAGACTGCCCTGTCTCCCATACATTTTGTGGCAGTGACCTGCAGTCTCATATGGATTAGAGGAGGATAAGCAACTGCTAGAGTTTAGATCTGAGGATGTACCTGCAGTCTGGTGACTCCCTTTTCCCACCAAGTCTTCAGGTGACAGCAAACATGGCTGCAACTTCTTCTCCACAGAATTCTGTTGAGAGTCTTGGGAATGGGCTCCTCTGTGACCATTCACAGGCTGACCTCCTCTCTAGAAGGTCAGAATGATATTGGGGTTTCCTCAAAGGGTTTTCTTAAGTCAGCCCTACAACTAGGATGTGCCTGCCCTACTTAGTCCTACTCTCACTCAGACAACTCCTGTAGGTGCTGAGCCCCTCTCATAAAATCCCACTGAAAAGGCAGAGCTTAAAACATGGGCTCTTTGATTTCTAGCATGGAGGTATTTCACCAACATTAGAACTGCTCATTCTGTGTGGAACAGGGAGTTCAAAATGCAAGCACCTATTAGGAGGTTAAGTGAAATTCTATTTTTTGAAGCTCTCAGACACACCCATTGCTCCTAGGCTGAGTTTCTCTTAAATCCCTACAGTCAGGACAGCAAACTGTAACTGCTCTGACCTCTGAAGAGGCAGCACCCTCACATCACTTGCTAGGAAAAGATCTGGCTAGGAAGACCAGGAAAAAGGCACAAAACACAGAACACTTGGATTGCATCAGACTAGGGTTAAACAGTTCCTGGGCATTCAGAGGCAGTTCGCTCGATCGGCTTTAAAGATGACAGCTAGAACAAGTGAAAAACAGCTCAATATCCATGTGGGCAGTTCAGAAGGGCAAGAAAACACAGCAATAAGCAATGGGCCTGCTGACAGCAGCCCAGTACACACACTAACTGTTCCTTCAGCAATCCACTCACCTCTTCTGAGCCAGCTTTCATCTGGGGCATGAAAGATGCAGGAGACCACAGCTCTGGCCCCTGCCCAGCACGGTGCATGTCCTGTGTCCACAGGGGGAGGGAAGCACAAGCGAGAGAGGGATGGGGATGAGCAGCATTGCCCATCTGGGATAGACATCTCCAGGTACTTTCTTCCACGTGAGGTGTCAGCATTAAGTTCCCAGCGTGTGCATGACATTTATTCACAGATGTTTGCTGAAAGGGCACCTCTGACCTGTACAGGAAGAAAGATAAGGTCACTATACATTGCATTGGTCTTTTCCTTTGCAGTCAGTGCAAAAAAAGAGGAGACTCTTGTCATTCCCCTGCATACAGCTCTCCAATTAGCTGCTCTATTATGCCCACTGTAAGTCACCCTCTTTTCTTTATTTTTAAAATTAGATTTTCTACCTAGTAAAAGGAGGTCCCAGCAGTTCCTTGCTTTCAAAAGATTCCAGAGGGAAGTCAGGCTTCTGTGGTGGTGACCTGGCTCGTTGAATGGCATTTCTGAAAAGAAAAACAGAACCAAGATTGACCCAGACTTAGTATTATCGTAAATTGGCTTCAGCTGGCATTGCAGCTAAAGATCAATCCCGTTTCATCATTCATCCCTGCTCTGCAACATTCTCCTTGCATGCAATAATGATTCTTAAAAATTAAATTTCAGCCTGTATTAATGTGAGAATGTAGTTCACCATGTGAATGGTTGTGTCAACACAAAGAGTGGTGGAAGTGACACAAGTGAACAGGGCAGAAACTCTTCTTTTGGCAGCATTTACTTGCTTAAAGCAATGTGAAGTTAAAATCTTATTTCCCTGTAGGGTTCCTGTCCTGCACTGAGAAGCTTCATAGACAATTCCTCCTTGCAACTGCTCCATGATCAACAGGAATTTTTAAGGAATTGCTTCCCCAGGGAAAAGAAAGGGGCAAGAAGAAAGTTTAGCTTCCGTATACCAGGATCTTGATATTTATCATTTCATCAGATGACTTCAGTGAAAAAAACAGGAGTTTCAGTGACACTAGGTCACTTGGGCAAGATAAGCTCTCCCGATGCTGAAGTCCCATCAAAGGTATCTTTCAAATATTTCTCTATGTAACTGTTCCTATGACAAATGACCAATGCTCCACAAATTCTGCTGTAGCTTGAGAAAGACAAAGTGCAAGGTCTACAGCTGAGCTGGTTCTACCTGTCACTGGCAAGTACAGCCACAAATACCTTCACTGTGTGTGGGCTGATGCTTGCCTTACACAGCAGCTCTTGTAGAACTCTGTGCCACCAGATGCAAGTCAGAGTTAAGGAGAAATCATGGAACTAAGTCATCAATGACAAAACTTGGAAACACAAAAATGAGACAGACATAGATTACTTGTGCAAAGTTACTTATATCCCAGAGAAATGGGGGAGGGACTGAAATTTACACTCACAGGCCACGGAGAGCTGAGCCCTCCTCAGCAGGGTGAAGTGGTAGATGTCTGTATTTTAAAGGCCATGGCTCTTCCTCTGATGAATGTCCTCTTGCCTCAGGACTAGCATCAGGCCTTTTAAATGTCACTTGCTGCTTCAAAGGTGGCAAAAAAGAAAAAGGCTTCTTTAATTTCTGGGAGAGAGCCTTCTGTTGCCACAGCGTGGCACAACAATACACTGACTGGTGAAGACTGCAGGCTGCCTGCCAACACAAAGAATAGCAGAGCATCTGATGCCTGAGAGCAGGAAGCACCACATCATCTTCAGAGAAGGAACCAAGATTTCTGACGCCCTCAAAATCATACCAGCTCTCTAAACTAAATCAAGAGGTCCACTGTGGTTACATTTGGGTGAGGAGAATTAAGCGGGTACTTCTGCACCAAGGCAAGCTGCACGTTAGCAAATGGAACAAGTGGTATCCTGAAAACCTAGAAAAGAGCTGGGAATGCTGCCCAGAAGCAGGAAGAGAGCAGTCAGTACAGGCATCCTGTCACCCACAGGGCTGGGTTGATAACTCAGTGTGACACAAGCCCACATATGAAGGTACAAGCAGTGCTAAAGCTAAGGCAGGATCAGATGTAGCCTCTAATGCTTCACTCTGGCACAGAATTTAGAGACCTGACCCACATGCAAAGGTTTCAATCAGGACTATTTTCTATGGCAGAAATTAGCCAGTTTTAAAATAGTTTCATTAAGAAAGGTTCCCAATGAGTTTGAAGTCTTCTAGTCTCAGCTGAATGAAATGCTTTGAACCAGAGACAGAAGTGTACATCAGATCCAAACAACCCTGTGATGCGGAGCTCCAAGGCACATACACACAGGCACACATCCCACACCCAGAGCAGAGACAGAGCAGCCCAGCTCTGGATATGTCTGAGCAATCACTCTTTCACCTCCAGCTGCTGCTGGGTATGGAGCTGGCCCTGCAGCTGATGGATGCCAGCAGTGCTTCTCAAGGCATGGGTTACACCTTCTCTCAAAGGAGTTGAAGTGCGGTGAACTCCTGGGACTTTTTCAATGCCATCTTTCTTCTCCTGCTGCCCCTTGGCAAACCTGAGCCAAGCATCAAATACCTACAACAGGAGCAATGAGAGCTGTGAGTATACACACAGGTTCCAGGCCAGGGAGCAACACTCTCACTTCCACTGGGTAGGAACAGGCAGAGCTACAGCAACAGCAGGACACTGCCACAATGACAAAGGGACAGAGATTTAATTCAGCTGAGGCCAGATGGGGAAAAAAGTGCATATTTTTTAATCAGCTAAGAATTAGGGATTTTTCCAGCATCCCCAAATACCATACAACACCCCAAAGAGGAAAGGAAACAGACATTCAGTGTACACTCTGCTGACTGCAGTCAAATCTGCACATGATCTGCACACCTGCAAACTCACTCGCCTGCCCCTGCCCTGCACAGCCCCTTACCTTTCTCTGCACCGAAAGGGACCAGTGCCACAATGCTTGCACTGTCTTCTGCCTTTCCCACTGCTGCTGCAACAGCTATTGGGGAAAAAAATGCAAAGCAACCAGGTTAGGAGTTCACACAGCCAACACCAGGAACACCAGCCAATGCACCAAGCAAGCAGGAAGTGATGGTAGAGCCAGAGCAGAAAAACCCACTCAGTTCACCCAGTCTATGGCAAGGTGCCTCTTATGCTAGCTGAACCAAAAAATCATGAAAATGTTTAAACAAAGTTCTCTTGGTCCTTGTATAAACAGAACACGAAGGAGAAGGAAGAATGACTAGTAAGGAGCTAGTGTCTACCCAGGGGAAAATTCCTTACCCGAGTTTTCCAGCAAGAGAAGGATGCAGAGCAAAGTCTATGAGTCATTAGTTCATCTCCCCTTCTCTGCAGCAGCTGCAAGGCAACCAAAACTGTGAGTCACTTGCAGACAAACCCCATTTATGTGAGCCAAATGCTATTAGAACAGCTAGCAAACAGCCTTTATCACCCTCCCTTTGCTCTGTTGAGGCCACCCTCAATACCCAATGCCCTACAGTGTAACCCCATGTGCAGATGTCTACGAGCCCAGCAAGGATTTCATTCACAGTGAGCTCAGGTAGTCTCGTTAAGTCTGTTATTTCTATCACTTTCTTCAGGCAGACACAGCCATGCTCCTTCCTCCTCAGTACACAAAGCTGTCATGCTCCTCCTCAGCCCATTCCCTTCAGCAGGGAACTGAGTGTGTTCCTCCACACCCGTAACTTCCCACAGGCTGGTGATGTTCCTGACCCTTCTCACCTTTTTTCCAAGGCACTGCTGATGATAACTTTTCCATTTCACCAGGTACTTCTGCAGCAGGTGCTGCTGGTGGTGCTGTGCTGCCCTGTGGTGCTGAGCCCTCAGCATCAGAGACTCCTCCACTAATTCCTTCCAGTGAAGAAACAGGCTCTGTAAATGCACTGTTAGGGGGAGATAAATTAACTCAAGTTACCAAAAGGAGACTAATTATCTCTGACTATCAAGTGATCAGCTACTCTTCCCGACTGTTTCAGCAATACCTGGACAGCACTCGACACTGACAGTATTCAGCGTAAGAAGAGGAGCTGTGAACACTTCATGTAACAGACAGGGAGCTGTGACTTGCAAATCCTCCCTGCTGCCACTGATATTCTTTATAACCTTTAGGAAAGCCCTCTGTGCTTCAGAGTCCTCATGTCAAGAATGTACCATGGTACCATGAAAATGCTTGCAGAGTTTGAGGGTCTTTCAGTATGAATTACCAGAAAAAGACTGAAGCAGTAATTGATAAAACTACTTGCACGGCCTTCAAAACAGATGTCCGAGGTTCTCCAAACTAGTTATGGAAAATTCCTTTGAGGAAGGAAGTGTTACCATCCATTATATAGTACAAAGAACAAACAGAGAAACAAAAGTAACACAAGCAGCACTCAGCAGATCACTGGAGTCCCAATTCACTCTCCATTCTGTGGGGACATCCTTTGTAAGCCAATAGACCATGCAGTCACTTCATTTGTACAGATGACACAACACACTGCCCATAGCTCTTTCACAGATAACAAGGACTTTTGAGAGTTCAACATCTACATCAGCTCACCTAAATCCAAATGTTTTCTGGCCTCCACCACAGCTGTCACCTTCAGACGGCGGTGACACGCTCGTAGCCAGGCAGTGTCTCTCCACTGCAGCAGCACCTAAGGATACAAGGCAAACAGGAGATGGGACACAGACTGGCACTGCAATGGAAGGGGACACAATGTACTGCCCCCAGCGCTGGCAACAGAACCATTTCCCCCTCATTTTTCACTAAAGGCTCAGCAGACAGTAAGAATTTCCTACAAATTAAATACAGAAGTATTTCAGAGGGTCCTCTTGGCATTTTTCAAGGTGGTCTTCTCTCTCATCCATCCTGCCTCACCTCACCAGTACTCCTATGATAGATCATGCTACTAGATTTCCCTTCCTTCTAAGGAATGAGAAGAAGGAAGAGAAAAAGCCATGAGATCACAGACACCTGCAAAAACAAGATGAGACTCCCACATTGCTGATCTCGCTTAGTAGTGGCTCTTAGATTTAAGTTTTTGGTCCTTCTAATCACCTGACCCCTGCCTGAAGCAGCACCCGTACTGAGACCTTGGCACCTGCTGTACAGATCCTACCTTTGACAGGATTGCTCTCCTGTAGTGCTCATCTGCCTGAGCAGTTGCCTTAGATTCACGTATAAGAGCAAGGGCATTTTGTTTCCATGTACACAGCACCTGTCTGAAGGCAAAAATACACACAAAAGTTAAAAACAAACAATCCCATTATGAATGATTCTCACGTGTGCATTTGGCACTTTCCCACTCACAAGGGAGCCAAAATCAGCTGCATCTATAAACTCAGTCATGTAAACCAACTTCTGCCCCTTCAGGTCTGTGCTGAAGAGAAGGCAGTGCAAAACAGAACACTCTGAAATCCAGCAGCTTCAGCTGAGCCAATCAGGCTCTGCCAGTGACTCAAGCTCTATAGCATTAAAACAAATACGATAATTAAAACTAAAGTAACTACAACCAATGCAATATGATAATATCTATAATCACTCTCCCCACTATAAAGCAAGAGAGGCTCTGCATCTTCTAGGCTGCTTTAATACCACAGCAGACAGGGAATAATGCAGTTTGCTCTCTGATGACTCCTGCAGACTAAACAGAGATTTAAAAAATATTCAAGCAAAACAGACAGCAAACAAGAAGTTGATTTCTTTTAACTACATGACCTGCATGCAAGGCAACAGCAATGCATGGCAGAGTCAACTCCCAGCACCCAACATTCAAGAAGTTACAAAGGTGGCAGTGAAAGAAAGTAATGAATGAATTTGACTGCAGTGCAGTCACTTCTCTCATGCTGCCTAGAAAGAGGCTCACCTCAGCAGCAGTTGAGAGCGCTGCTTCTCCTTCTCAGCCACTTGATACAGAATGCACTGTGTGTTTTGTTGGTAAATCTGAAAAAAATAGCATTGAGAGGTAAATTTACCTCATCTGTTAACACCTGTGAGGACAGGAAATATGTAGAAACTCTTACTAGCATCTAACTAACTCCTACTAACACATAAGTAGCACTGGCAGTAAAGCAGAGGGGAAAAAAAAATCAGCCACTGAAATCAAGTGCTGCTTGGCTGTGACAAGCAGTCACTACACAATAGTTAATGCCAGCTGTGATAGACATTCACCAGGGCTACAAGATTACCTTGCCCTTCTGCTCCAAAAAGCAATGCTGGAGCTCATATAGCCCTACATACAAGAGCCTCCATTCCACCTTGCACACACGTGGTGCCTCCAGTGAAGCAGTGTGGGAACTCTTCAGCTCTCACTGAAACACTGCAGCACATCCAGACAAGTACCTCAAAAAGGCTGTTCCATCCTACCTTCCAAGCTGCCAAGGTCTTGCCCAGCAACACGTGTCGATAGTGCAGGTCTGCTTGCACCAACTTCCTCCACTTCTCACGCTGATGTCCCACATACTAGAAGGAGGAAATGGGAAAAAACCCAAAAGATACGTACACGTGAAGGAGGGAAAACAAGGAATGGCAGAGAGGAGGGAAAAGCATTTCCAGTCTCTGGAGAAACATCAGTCCTTCACCCTGCTGTAACAGCTTTTCACTCAAATTGGTGCTGCACTCTGCTATGTCCCCAAAAGATCGAGTTGAGGTGCTTTGTTTTCCTGCCCTTTGTAGGAATCCTCTTGAAGACTGAGGTAAACCACTCAAGTTAAAAGGTCTGCACCAACATAGCAGCTCTAACTACAAAATTTCTCACAGATTCCCAAGACACGCTGCAAAGCACATCTGGTACCTCATTTCATGGCAAGGAAAAGGCCCAGCATGAAAGTACTCTGTGACAGTGTTTGCTACAACCTGTAACACAAATACAGGCCATACACAAAGGCCTGGCTGCAAACCTCTACCTTAAGTTTTGAGAAGGACACACCCAGTACTGGGTGGGGATAATTTCATTGCACTAACTCTGATTTCATTCCCAGGTAAATCTAAACTGTATTCCTATTCTCACCGTACCTAGATACATGAACAAAAATAATTCCCTCTCCTCCCTACACAGTTCCTGTTCCACCCACACCAAACTGGTTTTATCCACATGAAAAGGGAGGAGAGCTTAGGAATGACTAGTGTTTAAAATAAACAATTTCATTTTTAGCCATATGGGTACATGCAATTCAAACATAACAGAAAGACTTCACACTCTTCCCCATCTGTTAACTCTCTCACCTCTCTCCACTTGTTCCAAGTCTGCTGCAGACACTTTGAGCAGTGAAATCTTAAAGCTTCTGTCTCCTTGAGCCTCCTATAAGAAAAATAATTATTTGTCCTACAATGCAATCCATGTTACTGGACACTTCTAGCTCGGACTTGAATCCCCATTTGTTATTTTCAGTAATTCATTTACTGAAAGACAACTTAGTAGACTCCAAAGCACAAAAAAAGGAGCGAGCACCATTGTGAATTAAATGCTGTTTGTCCAAAGCAGGCTGCCACAGAGCCAATCCAAATCATTCTCTGTTTGAAAAGTAATTCTTACTCTGTTTCTCTCTCCCGAGTCTTCTGTTTCCACAGAGAGAAGGTCTTTAGCAGCAGCTGGTTACTGTAGTGATGTCCTGCACGAACCAAGCCCTCCTGCTCCTGCGCCCGGGCAGCTGCTCTGCTACGCCAGCAGCACCAGAAGCAGCGCAAGAGCTGCCTTTCAAAATGAAGGACAGCCTGAAATGGATGGAAGGTGGCAATGAATGCACAGCACAGGCAGCTGCAAACAACAGGAAACAGCAACTGAAAGATGTCGTGCACAGGACTGTCCAGTGTTTGTTTTCCTGAGGCTGGACAGCAATGGACACACCACCAAAGCCCCTCTGCGGTGAGGTCAGGGACATGCTCACAGACCTGTGTGTATGTGGATGGAGGAGCTGTTACCAAGATCCAGCAGGCCAGGGAGAGGAAAAACAAGCTGATAAATAGCATGTGAAAGACTCCTAAGGAATTGATAAGCTCCAGAAACCAGTCCTGTTGAATGTACAAGGACTGATAAACCCCCACCACCAAGGGTGAGCCATATCTGCACAAAGACACCCACACATGCTCCTGTCAACTTGGAGTTGTGTAAGAGACCCCATAAAGGCCACAGTGGCTGCTACATGTAAAGACTCCAGGGCTATATGCATACACACACACACACACACACACCCCCCTCCCTTAGAAAATGAAGGGCCCTGTAAAGAACTTTATGGACACCTACCTAGAAGCAGCTAATTTCTCCATACAACCCTGCACTTCATAAATAGGCTGTGGCTGGCCATATGGTATTAGTGTGAGAGATAGCACACACACATTTACAGGGTGAGGGAATAAGTGAATGAACTATATGAATGGCAATCCTCTAATAATTACTTGACTCCATCATTAGCAAACTGCATAACTTTAAAAGGTGACCCGTAAATAGTGGTTGTAATCTGTTTCCCCTGACTTGATCCCTGAGTGGGAAAAAGGGAATTTACAACAACCAAGTCCATCTCATGCTAACCCACATTCACAGATGGTAAAATCATCCCCTCTATTTCCTAAGCAAGGTGCAAGAGTTCCATTTACCCTCTTCTCTCCCATTCGATATTCTTGCAGCTTGCAGGCCTTCAGCAGCCATGTGTCAAACACCCGCCTCATCAACACCCTCCTGGCAAGCAAAAAGGGAAAATGTCAGCACAGGAGATCATTTCTTCAGAAAGCATACTGATCTTATGAATGTCAGCTGACTAAATGAACCTCAGAGCTAGGCTTAACCAATCTCCCTCTTACGTTCCACAGAGAAGCAGGAGATGTAAATTGTTCATTACTCATAGAAAATGTCACAGCAATTGCCATCAAGTCATGCCCCCAAAGGTATTACCATACTTAAGATTCTACATTTGTACAAGTTTGTATTAATATTTTTCTACATACCTGTAACGGGCATGAGCCACTGATGTTAAGGCCTGCTGCTGTTCTTCCTCCTTCTCTTCCAAACGGGACTTCCAACGGTTCCAGTACTTCTGCAGCACCTGAAATAAAACAAGAAAGACACAACCCCCCCCAAAGATATCAAGTGAGGAGAAAAATGCAAAGAAAGAAATTATCAAAGTCCTAATGAAACTGCACACTGCAATGGTTGCCTGCTGCACTGCTTCATATACCAAACCTTATAACCTCCTACAAGTTTTTCTGGTAAAAGGAGAAATCCACCATAAACACAGGGAAACAAAAAACTAAACATATGTAAGAGTGGCAGCTGATTCACACAGATTTTCTGTGGCTATTAGTATTTAAGAACAAAGGCCCTGCTGTAATAAAAACTACTTTGTAGGTGACAGTGGAAGTCAATAGGACAGCTGAAGACAAACTGACACAAGAACCAAAGCCAAACTCACTGTAACTCGATGCTGACGGGATGACAGATTTGTTCTCATTCGCTGCACACGAGTGTCCAGGACATTCTGCCGAAGACCCTTAAGGCCAAGTTCCTGTAACAACAAGAAATAAACACAACTTTCATTTGTAATCCAAGTCAGGTAATTTGGAACTGATCTACAATTCTAGAATCCCTTGAGCAGGGGCAGAACATGGTAAATAGCAACATGAGAGCATCCTACTTCAAATCACTAATCATCCAGCTCTTTCAATCACTAATGTTTTCACTTCATGATCCAAACCTGTTTATTGGTACTCTTTTAATGAGCAGTACTGATCCAACCTTGAAAATAGTTCAGCTCCAAAAAGCTGGAGGCTTGCTTGTGCCCACCTTTCAGCCTTCAGCAACTTATTTTTTCTTTTAAAAAACCCTAAAACCTAAACAAAACCCCAAAACACTCAACTAATTGCACATGCAGCAAGCTTTGGTCTTATGTGAAAAGCAGCACGCACACATTACCGCAGTGAAGAAAAAATAATTCTTGTAGCAAACAGCATAAGAAAAAGAAATCAAGGGGAAAAAGTGATCTCATGGTGGAACAGCCAGGGAGCAGGTAACCCAACCCCCCCAAGATGAATCTACTTCAGCTGTTTCCCAAGTGGAAGAACAGCTGTTCTGGAGATCAGCACAGTTCCCCATTTGGATTCAACTGGCAGATTCCAGAATAGTTGAAATTTAGAAACCTGGTGTATTTCCCACTGAACACACCGCTGTCAGTGTTACAGGGACACTCCACAGCACCTCCCCACCCAGCACATAACAGTGTTCTTACCAACAGGTGACACTTGTAGTGCTTTTCAGCCAGCTCACACTGCTGAGCCTCTTCCACACACAGCACAACATCTGTCACTGAGTTAAAGTACCTTTTACACAGAGACAACCTTCTCCCACAGAGGGGCACTACATCTCCATCTAAATTTCCCTCAGTGTTTGAATGTCCAGCACTGCTATCTGCAGAAGTTTTGACTACAGTCAAACTTTCAGATTTTGCTGGCTTATCACAATATATTTCTGATGCACTCTTAAGTAGCAACCATAAATTATCTTCTGCAGGCTCTCATACAGCTGCTAATACACTTATATACAGCTGCTAATATACTGTAATTACAAGGGTTTAATTAATTGGTCTGGCATTACATACACCTATCTAATGACATGTTTGTTGTCACTCGCATTACTGCACAACACTCCTGCTTATTAACTGGATCTTCCCCCTGCGGGAACGCTTCTAACCTGTCTTTGCTAGGGACTAAACACAGATTGGATACAATGCTTCCAGTGTGCAAAGACTCTCCATAAGGCAATCCTTGCAGCTTGTTTTTCCAGGTCCCTTTGGTGAGCACGCATTCTTCTCCTGCACTCCCACAACAGCTGCCAATCAGAGAAGCAGCTCCAGAGCATCCTCCTTCGGTGAAACTCTTGGGCCAGCTCTGGAAGACAAACACAAATCACTCTTGGCTTGTTCTGTCCTAGGCTCATTTGTATCCAATGAGATCCTGGCATCTGAGCCACTGGTTCACAAGTGACATGAGCTCTAATGCTGAAAAAAGTTTTACAAGAATTCACATTAATGCTCAGCTAAAGATCATATTCTTCCTATTGATCACAAAGGCAGCTTTAAAGCAATTCCCTACTGTATTGACTTAAGAGAGGAAAGTTGGACATTGTATTACTTGTTCAACATAATCAAGCTGACATTCCAGCATACTCCCATTACTAGTTCCTACATCTCCAAGCTAGATTCTTTTCCACTGCCACCAATCAAAAAGCAATTCATACAAATATCTGAGCTCATTCCCATTCAAGGGAAGAAACAAAAGAAACAAAAAGAAAAACAAAAGAAACAAAAGTGTAATAATCTTTACCATCCTATAGGAGTTGTGATTTGACTGATTATCAAAAAATCCACAGACTGACTGATCAAAGTCTTGAATACATCCTTCTCACAGATATATCAGTCAAAATATAATAGATAATATTCAAGTTTTCATCAATGGAATTGTAAAGCCTTTTATTTTAAATCCCATGGAAATCAGGATCTTCCTGACAGTTCAGCATAGGATCTGAGCCAGCCAGGCCTGCCACAGTGCACAGCCCAAGCTGCATCTCATGACCTGCTGTCTCCTAGAGCAGAAAAAAACCATCCCTGTGCCCTCAGCAAAGGGGCTGAGCCCTGTTCCGTCCTAACTCACCATTCTGGCGTTTCTTTACTCTGTGGAGGTTCAGGTATCCCAGCCACGCTCCCACACATCTCCTCAGTTCCTGGTGCTGATGGTGAGTTATTGCCCTGGTGTCCTTCTGCTTCTCATCCTGGATGTATAAATACAGCTCTCGCCACTGCAACCAAGCCTGGAGGAACAATTACAGGGCAAGGGCAGTAAGGGAAAAACAGACAAGGTCGGGGAAGAAGAACAAAGAGGAGAGGAAGAACACACATGCAGTAAGAAATTCCATGTAAGTTCTAAAGGTAAAAGCCATGAGCAATGAGGTTCCCCCCAAAAAAGGGGGAAAAACCTAACAAAACCCAAACAAACACCGAAGGAATGTCAGCATAGAAAAGGTCAAAGATTTTTTCATTTTTTAAATACTTTCACACTTTTTCCTATTAAAAAGACCAATATAATACTTTCCTTTTGCCAATAGGCTTTCTTTCAGAGTATTTTCATATAAAAGGGAATCACATCATGAGATACTATAAGACTTCCCAAGTCACAAGCTTCTTTCCTTAGCAGGAAGAGGCCATGTTGCATCTTACAGTGCAAGTCAAATGAAATACCATCCCTTCTTTTTAATTACATGGACAAAAAGCCATGGTTTCAGTGAAAGAAGGAAAGAAACCCATGCTGTTTTCACTTCAGCTAAGATCAGCCATCTGGACAATGCTCTCAGTCATCTGATTTAGTCTTAAGTAGCCCTGCAAAAAGAAGGAAGTTGGACTTGAGGCATCTTGAACTCTGACAGGTTTGGTGCTGTGAACACTTCCCTGGGGAGTCTGTTCCAGGGACTGACCACCCTCTCAGGAAGATTCTTTTCCTAATCTTCAGTCTGAACTTGCCCTGACATAGCTTCAATCCATTTCCCATGTTCTGCTACAATATTCCATCATAAGTACTGAAATTTGCAAATAAATGAGTACAAGGCCTAATTTTTATTCACCTGCAACATTTTCACATGTGAGCAACTTAAACATTAGAAATGGCAGTAGCTGAAGCTCCTGAGACTTACTCGAAATTGCAGGCTCTGGGCCCAATGCTGCAGAGCCAAAATATTCATTTTATGTCCAGAGCACTTCTGGTACTGTTGTCTTCTCCACACTGCCCATGAAATGCTGCCAAAACAATGTTACAGACAAGTTCAAACACGGGTGCCACAATGTGGTGCAAGAAATCACTTTAATTTCACTGGAAAAAGGTACAAACAACAATCTTTTCAAAGAACCACCAAATGGTTTGGGTTGGAAGAGACCTTAAAGATCATCTTGTTCCAACCCCCTGCCATGGGCAGAGATAGTTTCCACTATCCCACATTGCTTCAAGTCCCATCCAACCTGACCTTGAACACTTCCAGGAATGGGGCATCAACATCTGAGTAATCTCTGGGTTTTGGGGCCTCACCACCCTCAGAGTAAAGAATTTCTTCCTAATATTCAATCTAAATCTACCCTCTTTCAACTTAAAGCCACTTCCCCTTGTCCTCTCACTCGCACGCCTTTGCAAAAGTCACTCTCCATCCTTCCTGTGGGCTCCCGTTAGGTACCGGCTGCCACACAACATCTCTTAAATTCACAGTCTATAGGTGCGCCAGAAGAACTCACATGCACCAGAAAGCAAAAGAATTCTTGAAAGAAAAAATCAAACACTGAACAAAGTCGCTGCAGGAAAAGATAACACAGATAAAAGCCATGGCCTTATGGTGAGTGCCACTCTTTTTGTATTCCATCCTTACCGCAAAGAGCTTTTTTCCCTGAATGCCAGTGCCACAGACTGCATCCCACGCTTCGTCCTTTGAACGCCAACATAAACCAGCCAGTGCTGCCAGGTCCTGAGCAGAGTTTGCTTCTTTGCTGTGCACGACAGGAAACGGCAGCATCTAAAGTTCACGCGGGAATCTGGCACATCTCAACCACTCCAACAACACATCACCCCCGACTCGTGCGAACTCAACCTGCAGGGACACCTTGTGGGAAAGCCCGAAATGACAGCGACCCTCCCTCTGGTCGAGGCCGTCACAGGGAGAAATCTCAGAATCGCTGACAGCACCGTCCATGCCACCTGCTCACAGCAGCGTGAACTATCGCACAATGGCCGATAATCCCTTTGTCTTCAGTGCTTACAGGGGAAATAACTGCAGGACAATAGCCGGCGTAACGACTGTACTGGGAAGAATTAGAGGATTTTCTTTGGTTTGTTTTTAAAAAAAAAAAAAAAAAAAAGAGTTCATCAGGTTCATCCGTTGCTTTTCAAGAGTTATTCTCTACTACAAGCAGAGAAATCAACCAGAAACAAGTCAACATTATTTAGCAGGCTGGTCATGCAGCTAAAAACAGAAGTGGTGTCACAAATTCCAGTTTACCACTTAGTGCAGCACACTGCATATTCTCCTCACAGCAGGCTGGCCTGTCAGAACTGACACTATTAAAGCAGAGTTATTAGAAAAAAGGTAGCATTGATTCTATGCCACTTCACACTTACGCACAGAAAAACCCCTCAGACTTTTCTTTTTTAGGATTTCCTTGTGAATTAAGCATTAACCTACCCTGAAACAGGTCACCTTTTTCTATTTTTGACCGAGTAACACACAGCTTCTGCTGTAAATACTCTGGATTCAGTCAGTAAGAAAGGAAGCCTGGATAGTCTGTCAGTTTGTGTCCAAAGGTGCCAGTCTCTAGGACATTCCGAGGCTGCGTTCATGTGCAAGGAGGGCAGTTAACTTATTTTGCAAATCAGCACAGAATGAAACCTCAGTATCATCTTTAAACAAGGGTCAACCTCCCTTCAGCAAAACACATTCCCTGAACCCAAGAAAGTTGCTACCAGAACAGACAGCTCCAAATCCCTTGCAGAACAAAAAAACCTACACAGTAAGATAAAGGGCATTTCAAAAGTTTGGGCTTCTTTCTATTGCAAGACACAAGCTGGAAGGAACAGTCAATAGACATAAAATGTCTATTGACACAATAGACATAAAGTGCAGTTAAAAGCACAGGGAATTACTATCTAATGTCTCTTGCAAGAGTTGATGAGAATTCCAGTAAAACATTAGATCAAAAAACATCTACTTGAGAACATATTGCGATTAAGTAAAAAACAAACAAACAAAAAACCAACCAAAAATCAAGCCACCCCCTCTAAAACAAACAGTGCAATCCAGAGCAGATGGAGAGGGCCTTAAGCCAGTGAATCACTGGCATCCCTAAATAATTCTATAGCTACACCCCTCTAACAGAACCCCCCTGCCATCTGCTCCTGCAAGCACTGCACTACCATGGGGTGGGGGAGCTCAGGGTGCAAACAGGCACACAGGACACAGATTCTGGTAAATAATTCCCCTGGAAGCTCCCATCTCAGTAAGTCCCCGAATACTGGTAATCACCATCACTTCACTTACCATGAGACTCTGCAACACAATACTTGTTCCTCTTTCCTTGCTGTTGGCATACATAGGCTCTCCAAGCCTTGAATATCAAATTAAGGAGTAAATGCCTGAAAAATGAAAGAAGTGACATTCAGTAAAATATAAAAATAGGCAAAGAAAGCATTGCTCTTGGCCCAGACGTACCATGGATGGAATTGGCTCACTGGTATTAAAAGCTCCTTCAGAAAATTTCTCATACACACCCCAATGGGAAGTCATCTCACCAACCTGTAATGGTTGTCTGCTCTGAGGCTGAGCTGCTTTTCTCTGCAAACTGTCCACTGCTCCTTCCACTCTCCAAAAGTTCTTTGAAGAATCTTCTGATCATAAAAGCATCTAAACAGTTGAAATATTTGGACAGGAGAAGTGTCATATGCGTTTCCAGAGTGACCACAAATCAGTTTTAATGAAGATTACACCACCTCTCCTCCAGGCTTGCCTGATTAGCCTAACAACATCTAATTGCATTTAAAACCACTACTCTACTGTTTCACTTTATTCCAAGAATCCATGAAGTACTGCAAGAAGCAATCACTTTACTGACTGTAAATACTTCACATGAAGACAAGGAATAAAAGACAGATGTTGTTAACTCGTCAAACATCAGAGTACCAGTTGAGAGCTATTCACATCTTCTATCCTCAGTTCTGTGTTTTACTCTAACAACCAGAACAGTCGATAACAATACATGTGTTTTCCTTTCTAATTTTGTTCTTTGCTATTTTAACACAAAATATTTTATATATATAAATAAATACAAAAGCTATATCAGATTTTATAATGCTTTGATGTTTTTATCATGTAATAACAGCAGAATTAGGCCCAGAATACCTAGAGGTCTCTCAATGAAACATATCATCCTCTCACAAGCTGCAATTCACAGCCACCTACCCCAAGCCAAGCTGCTAAATCATTCCAAGCACTCATGCATAAAAGGAAAAAAGAAAAGAGAAATGAGCTATATATAATTTTTTTTTTTTTTACTTGGTGCATTAACAGTATTGCACATGCATTAACAGGTATTACAAATAAAAGCTACGGAGAACTGGGGACTTTTGAAAGGCAATTCATTATTGCTTGTGCTCCCTGCTGGTCTTTATAAAATCCATTTCCTGTAAAAAATAAATTCATCATTGTGCTGAATTGATAAGACAGCCAAAGTAGTGCCAGTTCAGTAGATCAAGAGGAACGGTGAGGTTCACAGGACAACTTCTGTTTACCAACAAAGGCAGAAACGGAATATATTTGACACAAAAAAATGAAACTGAATGACTAAGGACCTGATCTTATTCCAAATACAAGTCCTCCCACTGGGAACTGCTTCAGTTCCCAAGGGTGTGGTCAAGCAAGAATGAACATGCAAATTAATGCAAAACAAGAAATGAATACCAAAGCGTGGGGTTTCAGTAGCACACAGAACACTGAGAGCAGAAAGGAATTATCTGCCACAGGTATTTCCTGTGTCAGATACATACCAAACATAAACAGATATACATTAAGAACGACAGTGCAGACAGTAACATTAATCGAATTTCACATTAAGAGTTGGACTCAATGATCCATGCGGGTCCTTTCCAACTCATCATACTCCGTGAAACCTCTATCATCACAACTTTGGGAAATAGTTAAATTTAAAGCAGGTATCCCAGTCATATCCCGTCATTTATATGCACATACTGTTCAACTTTATCAAAACACAATTCTTATGAATTTGGTTAATAAAAATTTAACCACAATTATTAAAAACAAACAAAAAAGCAAGAGCAAGAAGGGTGCCCAAAGAAAATCTTCAATTGATCTTAAAATACATCCAAGGCAGCCAGTACTCGCTTAGCCCAATGGTTTACCACTAAGCCATAAACAACAACAACCACACACACACTCACAACAAACAAACAAAAAAACAAAGAAAACAAAATTTTAAAACCACCAAACAAAAAAACAGCCCCAAAACAAAAACAACCCCACCCACCTCTGAGTCCTGTAATTTTATCTACCTGGCTTTGGAAGGGAGGACTTGTCCAAATGTCATTTTTACCCACAGATAGAAAAACTTCCTTGCTAGATATCTGGAATACAAGGAAAGGTTAGTTGCCTCTGTACTCCTCCTCTGCAAATTCCCAGACAGTAGTGAAAATAGAAATTGCTATTCTAGTTTCAGTAATAGAAGTAAGGGTCTCGTTTTCAGAGATCAATGCATATATGAACTACTTAGCCCTGAAATTAGTACCTGTAAAAGAGCAATTCATGAAGCATCATTGCAAAACTCGAGTTGGGATGTACTCCTTTAGGAATGCTGTGTAGCCCAAGTGCCTCCCAGCAGCCCCCTTCACCCAGTGACACCCCTGAGCAGGGTGCTGCCTGGCTGGGGGCCCTTCCCGAGGTTTCAGTGAGGTAACATCACCATTTCCCCCAGGGTAACCAGAGCCAATCTAATGTCTGACCCTTCCTGAAGCCAGCCGATCTTCCTTCTTCCCACCTCCCCTCAGCAGTTCCACATCTCCACAAGTTTCTCCCAACACCAGCTCAGCTCACTAATGCCTTACTGTGACACTATCACCCTTCCTCTCTTTTTCCCAATGCATTTCAGAGTTAATTGGCACACGAAGGGCCCCAATAAGCACCAAAGGCTTCACAAAGTAATTAGCTAAAGCACACAGCCAGGAAGGTGGGCCTCCCTCCTTCAGCAGGTCTGAGCGGCTCCAGCTGCTCAACAAATGATGTTTGTTTTTAATCTCTACACAATTACATCCCACCTTTGTCTTTGTTCTTTCAACAAAAACAAAAGAAGCAAATAAAAAACACTAGAGGAGGGCAAGAAGAAATCATTATACCTGGCAGTGCATCCGAGAATATTGTTAAATAGCCATTTTAAAAATTGCCTTTGAAAGTAAAAAATATGTGAAATCTGACTGTCAATCCTCGTCCTCAAATTACCACAAGGCACCTTCAGAACTGTCTGCCATGGCCATGAACTAAAACTTCAGCTGTAACCTGCACTGGTACTATTAAACCCAGACATTTTTAGGTCTCATCCCCTGCTCCATCTAGTGAAAAATATGTTTTGTACTTATCACCTGCTTTGGAATTTTTTGAACATTCTTCTTTGACTTTGGGTATACTCATCTTGACCTGGCTTGTCAAGACCTCTGTCCTGAGATTCATGTGTTGCACACTGGGGAGCAACAGATTGTCCAGCTGCATGACCTTGATGCTCAAGTGGTAGCTGGATTTCATGCATCAGCAGGGATTTTGAACTTAAAAGGAAAAGAGAAATATTTTGTGGAAAACTGTATTACCTGCAAAGAAGTGGCATTATTTCAATAGCTTGGTATCTAATCAAATACAGAACACGACAACTACAAAATGCTAAAACATTTATTGTTCCTTTCTCGGTGTTTTTCAGGATCTGGAATTTTAAACTTTCCCCAACACAACCAGGAAGATGCATTTCAGTGCAATCATGTCTCAGACAACTCTCTTCTGCTCTAAAGTCAAAATGCAAAATCACTCGACACATTGGTGTGTGCACACAGGGTGCATTGACAGAGAAGCTTTGTGGTTTTCTGCCTTTTAGTTTCAAACACATCAAGGTATTCTGTCTACTGCTGATAAATTCTCTTGAGCACTAGTGAAGTGAGAACTTTCTATTTTAATATAAAATGCTCTTTTACAAGCTCTTTCCTAGTTTTGTTCATATTTTAACTTTGTTTCTCCTTAAAAAAAAAACAAACTGAAAAATCTCTTCCTGTTTTTACATACTCACCATTAAAAAACAAAATTAGACCTATTTTTCCATCCTACAGTTTACTTTCACGTGTAGCTCTAATCTGAAAAATAACAAGTGTGTTTTTATGAATTCTAAATATTTTTTCTTGGTAATTTTCTGAAAACAAGGATTAAAAAAACCCCCCTGTGCAGATAAAACTTGCTGCACCGGTTCCATTGAAGCTTCTTTCCCAAAACAAATGCTGCCACCACCCTGAAAATTTGCACATCAGAACCACAAACACATTCTTGAGCTCCAGAAGAGGCAACAGAAGAGGATAATCTGAAATCTCACCCTAATAATCGCCTGAACTGAGCTAGGAAAAACATGGCTGCAGCCAGAAAAAAAAAGGTGTTTTCACAAAGTGACTGGAACAATGCAAGTTTCAAAAGTTCAGCTGAATAACCACTATTAACAAAACATTGGGAGGAAATACAGTACTTTAGGCTTGTTCCAGCAGGCTGCAAAGAGTTAAAAAAAAAAAAAAAAAAAAGGAAGTTAATGGAAGAAAGCAATACCTGTATTTTGTGTGAGAAATTCTTTTTTCTATAAAATATTATCTGAATGTTTTCTGAAAGAGGGAGGCCCTGTCCAGCAGACAAAAGAATTCTGTTCACATCAAGACGTGCAGCTAAGGCAAGTCTATGCACTTTTGAAGAAGGGTTTCAGGCACGTTAAAAGTGATGCAAAACAGTTTTCAGCACAAGTTCTTGTACACACCTATTAGGCTCAACTCCCTATGAAATATTTCATCTGCCCCAAAGGTAAACCTGGTCTGACCATTTGCAACAACAACCCTACACAAAGGAGCTGAAGAAATCAAATTTGGGTGAAACATGCAGAAGTTTTGTATTAATCTCTAAAGTGTGCGAATATCTAATAATTTTCCAACATGCGTACTTTAAAACAGATTATTTCTCTATTTGAAACATTGTTATGTGCTGCACATATTTAATGACAGCCTATGTTCCCCCAACATTTATGGCAAGTGACCATGAAAAATAAGAGTTAAAGAAGGATCATATCTCCCTTGTAAAGTTAGAAAATGAAAGCATGGGAAGAATAAGAGAACTAACATAGAGTAAATCTGTGGTTGGGCCAACAACTGTGCTCAAGCACCTTATGTTCCTGTCCAATATCTCAAGCCCAAGAACATCAGTCTTATATGTAAATGTTATGATAATGTAAACTCACATCAGGTTGTGTTTCATGATTGGTTTGGGGGTGTTGTTTGTTGTTTTTTATTTTGCTTTTATGAGGAACATTTTCTGGTTAACAAAGTTTCGTAGAGACTAATAAGCCCTTCTGTGAGAATAACTCAACTTTCTTCTGTCCCATGGAAATCTTAAGATGTTATAAATATAAAATAAATTACAGCTAAGGTCTTTAACATAGTAGCTTCTTATTACTGCTTACCTGCTCCTGAATTTCTCCATTTCACTGTAGTTCCAAGCTTGCAGTACAAATGCACTCTCTGCTCTGCAATATTGTTTATTAACTTTGGACAAAGAATAAATAGGTGCCTGTTACTTGTGATGAATCCAACACATGGATCAATGCTAAATGCAGTCTGTATTATAAAAATGACATGACTTCCACTCAGATGACCTGCACTCAAACAACATAATACAATTCCAGATGTTTAACATGAAAAGCATCTGTGTGTCTCACTTAGCAACACAGTGCTGGCTTAATCTAATGGTAATAAAGTAAGAACCATTTGAATCCTAAGGCAGCAATTCTACCCACCTAAGCAAAAATGTGCTAGAAAGGTGCTGTAAAAAATAAACCATTCCAAGTTATGTGCCCCTACTTAAAAATAACTAACTAACTAAGGGTGACACCATCAGCAGCTGATTCCTTTTCACCCTTTTGAGTTTTTTTAATACTATGTTCCTCTCCTTCAGAAGCTCTCAGAAATGAAGAAAACAATGAGCTCCACCTAGCTCCAGCAAGAACTTCTCGATGCATGGAACCCTGCGACTTCCAAAGGTCCCGGAAAGAGTGACTCCGTGAAAGCACCTGGAATTCCAGCCAGGCATCTCCTTCTAAGTGTGAGCGCCAAAGCGGAGTTTTCTATAAGCATTGGTTAGGGTGTGATTAAAACAAACAAATAAACATACAAACAAACCACCTACAAGATTTTTCTGGAGTTTTACTGCACGAGATTCCTTTCAGCAGGTAGCGATACCCTGAACGC
Organism: Hirundo rustica; assembly: GCF_015227805.2. Taxonomy (NCBI): domain Eukaryota; kingdom Metazoa; phylum Chordata; class Aves; order Passeriformes; family Hirundinidae; genus Hirundo; species Hirundo rustica. Next base: position 10,875,272 of record NC_053466.1, on the reverse strand, counting down.
TTTTTGTGCTTATGGACAAACACGGGAGACCCACACGACGCTGCTCCACAACCGCTCCATGAGGGACCGCGGCAGCCATCCCCACCCTGCTGAGGGCACCACGGATCCCGGGTCCGGATGCGGTACCGGCACGCGAGACGTGCGGGCAGCAGCGGGGAAACCCATCGCAAAGGGGAGAAAAGCGAAGGGCGGGCCCAGCAGCGCCGGAGGCGGCCCCGCCATGAGGGGAGGGCGCTTCCCGCCCCCGCCATGAGGAGAGGGCGCTTCCCGCCCCCGCCATGAGGGGAGGGCGCTTCCCGCCCCCGCCATGAGGGGAGGGCGCTTCCCGCCCCCGCCTCAGCCCTCACCCGGCCCCGGGGCGCCCCCGTGCGGCGGGGCAGGGCCGAGCGCTGTCCCGGCCCCGGTGGAACCGGGATTTACCGACCACAGGCACGGACCCACCCGCGCAGGGAAACGGGCTGAACGGCCTGGCAGGGAGCTGGTGCTGCACTTGGGAAAAAACTTGTGTTCTGCCACTTCTGCGCAGCATCTGAACATTTCTGCTGTGAGCATCAAGTAACAGGCACCCGTGGCAGATGTGCCTTTGGGAGCCAAAATAACCGTTTTAGCTCACAAGAGCGATGTGCACAAAGGTGACAGTGAAAACACAACATAGTTCAGGCCTTCTCAAAGCCTACAGCATCTGGTAAATAACCACTCAGCTCGAGGCAGGTGGCCCGCTGGTTGCTATGGAGTCTCCCTGTGTATTTGTTTGGAAAGTACTTGCTGGCTTCAAGAGACTTGGCAAAAATTACAACGCTGTCTTATTAATACCGCAGCACTTTTGTCACGAAAAAAAAAGACAGAAATGTTTATTTCTCGTCTATTTCTCTCATTCCATATGTAATCACATTTTAATTCCGGTATTCAACTTCATTTGAGATCAGGAAGAGAACACTTTATTCAGACTCAACACGAAATTCCTTGTTCCTACACAGACTTCTCTGCCCAAGGTGTTTGGACACCCTATGGCCCCGCTGGGTTCCTGCGGCAGAATGGATGCAAGTCCGGGGGACAGAATTGTGGGCAAACGGAGCAAGCGATCTCGCTCAGTAAATTCCTCAAACTGATGTTGAAAACAACGTCTGCTCCTTATTAGCAAAACCAGACTTTCCCGGTGCCTCCGAATAAGCTGCTCCGCTCACTGCACCAACCTAGCCCTGCTGTCCCACGGGAACGCCACACTCCGAATTGACAGGAGCCCGGTGTGGGCTGAGAACACCGGGACCCTGCGCACACACTGCCGGGCTGGGCAGGGGCGCAGGCTCTGCCGGCCCGCCGCTCCCACCCGCGGGAGCCGGGCCGCGCACGGCGGACGCCAAGGCGAGCACGGGCAGCTCCCCCCGAGCCCGCCAGTGACCACGGCGAACGCGCGGGGTGAGGGGGAGCGCCCGCCGAGCGCGCTCTCAGCCCATCTCAGCCGCGATCGCCCCGCCGCTTCCCGCCCTCTCTCACCCCGCGCTCCCCCTGAGGCGAGACGGGGACACGGGGACCGGGACACGGGGACAGTCCCGGGACAGGGACCGGCCGATCCCGCTACCGCCCCGCACATGGCGCGCCCCGCGTCCCGCCGGCGGCCGCCTCCCCCGCAGGGCTGCCCTCCCAGACTGCCTGCAGGCCCTCGCCGAGCCCCGCGCCTCTTCTCACCCGCCGCGCCGCTCGCAAGGTGAGACGCCGGTCCCGCGGGCGGCCGGCGGCGGGGACGCGCGGCGGGCGAGCGGCCCCGCCGCCCTCAGCGCCTCCCGCCGCCGATTCGCGGGCAGGCGGCAGGCGGGGGAGCCCCCCGGCGCGCGCGCCCGACGCGCCTGCGCGCGGGGCGTTAAATGGGTGCGGAGCGGGCGGCGCGAGGCCCCGGCTACGGCGGCTGAGCGGAGGCGGCGCCGGGCGGAGCGGGAGCGGCGGCGGCGCGCGGGGCGGCCGGGGCTGGAGCGGGGGGGGGCGCGGCGGTGGCGGCGGCAGCGCCGGCCCGGGGCGCGTGCGGCCCCTCGGTGGGGGCGGGCGGGGGAGAAGTGGGGCCGACGGCCGGAGCAGGAAACGCCGCGGGCGGCGGTGAGGCCTTGAGCGGAGCGGAGCGGCGCGGGACACCCGCCGGTGAGTGCGGCCGGGCGGGGATCCGCTGAGTCACCTGCCCCGCCGCCGCCGCCGTTCCTCCCTCAGCGGCTCCGGCGCCTCGGGACGGCGCCTGGGCCGCGCTGCTCCCGCGCCGCAGGGCGAGCGGCGCCCGACCCCTCAGGGCCCCGCGGGCTGTGTGGGGGTGCGGGTCCCGGCGGCCACGCGCCCCGGCCGTGCCCGCGGACCGATGCTCCTTGTGCCGAAGCCGCTGAGCGCGGGGTAGGGCCGGCCGCGCTGCCGGAGCCGCTCGGATCCTTGTCCAGAGCCGCCTGGCTGGGCCGGGGGAAGGGGCAGGGTTGGGAGGGGACAGGCGTTTCTGGGGAAAGCGGCTCCGCTTTGCTCTGCCCGAGTGCTAAACTGACTCAGGATGGAAAGAAAATGCACCCTCTAGAAAGGTACGTCTTGAAATCTGACGGGTTGGTTTTGTTTTAATTAGCTCCGCGGTCAAAGGCTTTGAAGTAACCATGGATAAAAGAGGAGGTGCAACAGAAACTGAAAATGGCGATGCTTTTCTGGAATTGAACAGAATTACAACTAAATACCCACATCGTTACACAAAGGTCAGCTCACTTTCCTTTCGTTTCTGAGTTGTGCGTGGAACTCTGTCACAGAAGTAGAGTGGGAGGTGGGGTCTCCGGTGAGAGGGAATCGGTGAGGTGAAAGCTGAAAAGCCTTTGCTTGGTTTAGGATTTGCAAGGTGGTATCAAATGAGCAGCTTGTTAAATGTGATGCAGTTGTGCAATCTTGTCCTCGATATGCTTTTATTTCCCACCACCTTATTTTAATATCTGAGCACCCCACAGCGTGTGCTGGGAGATTATTGTAGAGACTGAAGTATGTCGTTCTACCAGCTTTCTCAAGCACTTCGCAGTTCTGCTTTCAGCAATGTTCTTTTAAGAAGTTGACTGAAGTATTTCCTTGCAGTTGGTGCCATTTCCTAGGAAGGTATAGGACGCTAGATCTTATCGGGACTGCTCATATGTTTACTGGATGCCTTTTGTAACTTAAGAGTTGCTCCTGTTTGATTGCTAGAAGCTTAAACAGTTGTGACTCCAATCAATGCTTAGTGTTAAAACATCAGCACAGGTGCTTTTGTTTAATTGTGATGCCTAAATACTTGTATGAGTGGAAGAAGAACAGCCAAATCACTTGCAAATAAAAAAGACTGTTCCAGTACTAAGCGAGTTTGATATGCTGTGGGGTTTAGGATTCAAATTTTGTTTGGGGCTTTAGTACCACTGCTGAAAAATGCCCCTGGAAAGAGTCTGTAATGGTGGTTGATTTTCCCATGGCTGCAAGCTGTGGGAACAGGTGGTCATTGCTTTGTGAAAAGCTGTTAAGATACTTTGCAGCAAATGGCCTGAAGTGTGGAACAGGGTGAGATAGTTTACTGTTGCTGACTGTGTTATCTTTCTTGAGGAATTTGGAGCTGTTGGCTTTTTAGTAGGTTGTTTTTTAAAGAAAAAAATATATCATTGTGACTCTGTTCTGTTGAGATAGTAGAGCTCTGGCTTATTTTAAGTAGACATCAACAATAAACCATGTACTTCAGAATTGGCAGAATTTCTTGGGAATAGCACAGCTTTCTAAATCTCTCTAACTTTTTAGAGCAGATGTGCTCTTAACTTTTGAGGATGCAAAGCCTGCTGTTATTCAGACCTAGTTAGTCAGTTAACTGCTAAGTGAAAGAGAGGGGCTGTTTTTAAAAGTGCCCTGCTGAAAAAGTGGCCTCTGTTCTCTTTCAGTCTTGCCTGACTCGTCTTGTGTGGTAACTGAATGCAGCTTCAATTTCTACTCTGCTTTTTAGGGCAATTTCAGCCCATGCTGGTGGTAGCTGTTTACTGAAACCAATGCATCTGTAGCTTCAGTTTTGCTCATTCAGTACCCATGGTTTCTGACCAGGATAAAGTTGCAGAACTAGTGCCAGAAGGTGCCTTGTTTATCAGTTGGTTTCCAAGGAGCCTAAATCAAGAAATGCCAGCAGTCAGTCTGTGTTAAAATACTTTGCATCATATGGTTTCTCTACATGTTACAGCTCAAATATTCTGAGGTGGTGAAGTGATCAGCATTGTAGGGCATTTTCATGTGTTCCAGTTTCCTACTAGTTAGATTTTGAGGGATCGCTGTTCTGGGGTAAGTGCTGCTGATTTGGTAAGGGGAGTGATTTCCTTTAGTGATTTATATTCACTTACTACCACTAGGAAAACATCTGGCTCATACTGTGAGTAGTTCTAAGCTGTTTGCTTGAAACTGTTTGATAACAGCTAAGCACAGTTTTTCCCCCAGCCTGCTTAGAATGTGTGTGAATGCAACAAAACCCCACACGTGGAAGTGCCAGCATTTATCTCCTTTCTTACAGGAGTGCTGCACAGTTTAAGCTGTGTCTTTTCTAGTTCTTGGTAATCTGTTTCTCCAAGGGTGCACAGCTAATGAATGAAAGGCAAGAAACAATTCAAATTTTCCTCACTTGGGTGGAAGAATTGTGATAGGATGTGAACGAGAGCCTGTAGACTCCCTCTCGTGGCCAGCAATGCAACCCATTCCCAATCTGGTGATGGACAGGGCTGTTAATACTTGTAGTGTCCACATCAGGCTGTGACAGTATTGCAGCACTGATGCTTCTCACAGATTGAGGAAAACAAGCACAGTTTATTTTGGGAAGCTGTGGGCAGGGAGGCCAGGCTCCCTTTAATGGACCTCTTTTTGCTGAGGTCTAATACAGACTGATGCTTGGGGTGGGAGGGACGTTAAGGTTTTGTCTGGCTACCAAATTGCCATCTAGAACAAGTGTCACTGATTTTAATCACGTGGGAAGGATGATGTAAAAGTTCTGAAGGATATTGTATTTTTTTTTGGAGGGGAAGGGTAAAGAGATTTTTTTCAGTTTGGCTGATGGGTGATGTCTGCTGAAAGGATTTCTTTATCCTGGTCTGTGCACAGTTCTGAATCAATTCAGTACAGCTGAGAGTGAGGCAGGTTGAAGAAAGGGCATGTTGGGAGAATGAGTAAATGTAGCTAGAAATGTGCATCTTGCTGCAGCAGAGTTAATGTTGATTTGAAGCTCTGATGGTCACACCATTAATAATAGCAAACTTCAGTGAGACTGCACTGGTTGCCAGTCAAATGACCGACTGCTCATGGTGTGCAGTGGTGAACTAAGGGCAGAAAGTGGGAAAGCAAGTTGTCGTTCAGCATTGGTATGGTTTTGGGTGGAATGGGTAATTGTATAGCACATATTATGATGTCTTGGAGTTGGTGGTGGTCAGAAATGGCAAGCTTGTCTAGAATTTCCAGATCTACACCAGTAACTGGAATTGTGCTAATGCTTTTTTTTAATCTGCTGAACCTTTTATAGCATTAACCACAGCGATTTTGATTCCTTCTTGAGAACTCACCAGCTCTGTTGTCCATGATGCCTGTGTTACTTATAATCTGAACTGTCCAGGGAAGTGAATACATAAACATTTATGGTGTGAACAGCCTTGGAGTGTTCACAAGGACTGAACCTGGCCTAGTAAGGCTTAGTGCTTCAAATAAGTGTTTGGTCAGTGGCCACTGGTAGAACAACTGAACTGTAAATGTTCGGTGCTGTATTTCACAGGATATGAAACAACATATTGGGGAACCTGGGCTGTCAAAACCTACCTACTAAATTGAGCAGGCAGTCTGGAATAGATGGTTTGAGTCACTTAAATATTGTCAGGGTGTAAATCAAAACTAGTCTTGATTTTTTTTTTTTTTTTTTTTTCCTAGGAGGAGCTGCTGGATATTAAAGAGCGTCCCTATTCTAAGAAAAGACCTTCTTGTCTTTCTGAAAAATATGACAGGTATTTTCTTGATTGTACAAAAGCTATATATATTTCTTTCAAAATAAAAGCTTAAATTGCAAAAAACACTTAGCTAAGAAGTGCTCTTATGTTGTTGGGAGGTTTATGTGCTACAAAGTTCAGACAGCTATGGAGTCCAGTTTTCAGAAGTACTAATCTGCTAGGAAAGGCTCAGTTCTCTGGCCAGGGATTTTGTTCTTTGAACAGAGATTTTTCTCCTGGATCTCATAACTTCACACAACACAAGTCTTAAAGATTTGCAGGAAAAAGTACCAAGAATGTAGACGGGTGTAGTGCAGACTGGGCCAGGCTGTAACAAGCTGCCTTGCTCAGTGGATTACTCTCCCGTGTTCTCGCTGTACCTCAGTAAAAAATGGAGGTGAGTGTTCTTGGCTGGTGTTTGTAAGTTTATTAAGCAGCAGTTTCTTTACTATTCAGACAAATTTATTGTACAAATGTGAGATTGAGATTAAATTACCCAAATGCTTAAGAGCAGCACCATATGATCTACTTGAACTGTTTTTCAGTGTGCCAGGCAAACTTCACCAATAATTAGTCTTTAAATCTGATCCTGGGTATTATACTTCCTTGCTGTTACAGAAGAGCTCCACATACTATGTGTGAAGTAATAAACCGTAAGGCAGATTTAGAAGTTTGGTATGAAAGATAATTCACTTGTAGAGGTTGCTGACCAGTGAATTCTAGGTTTCTAGCAGCAGCATTATGAAGTGTTTATTAGACTGCAAGGTAGCAAACAATCCTGCAATTTTATTTTCCTAGTGATGGTGTCTGGGATCCAGAGAAGTGGCATGCATCTTTATATCCAACTTCAGGAAGAACTTCACCAGTGGAAAGCTTTAAAAAAGATTTGGATTCAGATCGGACTTCTCTTATGCGTAGGATAGTAGGTGAGTGTGTTCTGCACAGTTTGCTCAAAACTGATCCTGGGCTGTTGGGATAACACAAAGGAGACTAAACAAAGTCTCTGAAATTTGTTTGACTGCATAGGATGAGTGTCAAAGAAAGCTTTATTGTTCCAACTAGGCTATAGTGGGTTGTCTGGTGACTGTTATCTAAGAACAAACCTGGGCAAGAGTCAGTTATATCCTCCTATTCTTGCCATGTAATATTGAATACAGATGTAAAACACAAGTGCTGGGACAATTTCCCTGTAACTCAAGGCTTAGTACTTAGAAAGTCTATAGAAGGGAAAGCAGGTACTTCCTAGGAGACCGCAGTAGTTCCTCAATACCCAGCTGTAATCTTTTTCTTTGCACTTCCTGTGGTCTCAGCTAGATCAGAAATAAATCACAAGCATTTTCCTTTAAAAGCCCTGGGATAGCAGCGAGGCTATGGAAGAAAGAGAAGGCTGCTATACAGACAACTCACTTGTCTTTACTAATACACTAAACTTAGTGCTTTTTTGTGTGCTCTTTGACTTGCAGATCCAAGAGAGCGAGTGAAAGAAGATGACTTGGATGTGGTCCTGAGTCCCCAGAGGCGAAGCTTTGGAGGTGGCTGCCACGTGACTGCATCCGTCAGCTCCCGTCGGGCGGGGAGCCCCCTGGAGAAGGACGGCGACGGCGTCCGTGTGATCGGCGGCCGCAGGATCGGCAGTGGCAGGATCATCTCCTCCAGGAACTTCGACAAGGACCATCGCGGTGGCGATTCCAGGGATGCCAGGGACCGGGATCGGGACAGGGACTACAAAGATAAACGCTTCAGGGTTTGTTCCTTCTCTTCCTGATTGTGCTTTAAATGGCGGGGTTTGGCCACCTGGCGCTAGAAGCACTGGGGGCAGCTGAGCTGCATACAGCAGTTAAGTGTTCTGTGCAAGCAGGCCCCTCGTTCTTAGGCTGTGAAGGGTGAGCACTTGGTGCTTTCAGAACTTAGTTACGTTCCTTCAGAGAGCTCCACAGGGGTGCGTGCAGTACTGTTCATCAGACAAACCCTGCCTGTGCCTGACTTGTACGAGTAAGAGGTTCAAAAGTCTAATAGTTCCTTTGTAGTTCTTGGCCTGGCAGTTGTCTTCAGCAAGCATTGTCTTTAACCTCAGCAAATGGGAGCTTTCCATGCTTTCAGGCTTTTTTTTTTAAGAAAAAGAGGAACTACTAACTGTCAGGCTGCAAAACTGAATTTATAGAAGCACTTGCAGACCAATAGCTTTTGGTGTAATGAAGCAGAAATTCAGCTGTGAAGCTTAAAATTTAAAAGCTTAGAGAGCGTTATAGGGAGGTTGTATACACATTTCAAAATACCCAGAACTGGTGTGGAAGTGGAGGAAGAATCTTTAGCATTTTATTGATGCTAATGTTTTTAATATTCCCCCTTCAGAGGGAATTTGGTGACAGCAAACGTGTCTTTGGGGAGCGAAGACGGAATGATTCCTACACTGAAGAGGAACCTGAGTGGTTCTCTGCTGGGCCTACAAGTCAGTCTGAAACCATTGAGCTGACAGGCTTTGATGATAAAATTTTGGAGGAAGATCACAAAGGGAGAAAACGTACGAGGCGACGCACAGCCTCACTGAAAGAAGGTAAGGGCAGATTTCACAAGGGCTCTGCTTGTCTGCTAGTGGGGCAGATTGTAACAGTCACCTCTACACCAGCAGATCCAGACAGGTGTAAATGAAAACCTTGATCTTAAACCTGCGTAGCCTTTAGTCGTCCTGAAGCACAAGATGTAAAGCCTATAATAGTATTTGTAATCTGGAAGATTAATTAGTTGATAAATTACCTGTTTTGTTTGGGTTTTTTCCCCCAAAGAATGCTGGGAAAAAACCTTGTATGGATGTTGAATGATATCAGAAGTTGATAGGTTATTCTAAAGGTCTTGTCCATTTTTATATCCTGCTGGGTGCTGGAGGTTCTGCTTAAATTAAGCTAATACTCTGAGGTACTTGAAATTTTTTTCCCTGATGGTAATACTAACAGTAGGAGCACTGATCTGGGCATACAGCTGCCAGTAACATAGCTTTAAACTGAATTAGGAGACTTGAATTTGTGTGTAGTCATTGGATTAGTAAAAAAAGAAAAAGTTGCAGTGTGGCAAGAGAAGATGACTTTTTAATGCTAGAAACTGTGCAGGTGGACAACATAACTGGATTGTAGTGCAGTTCTAAGCACAGGAGTTTGTAGCCATGTCACAACTTGTTTGCAGTGCCCTGTGCAAGCTTGCTGAGAAGTGAGAGAAGTGCCTTGTTCCTGACGTTAGGCGAAGCTGTATTTGTCATATGCTGACTACTAAGAGCCCATGTCAAGAAGGCAGGAGCTGCCAAAGGATTCCTGATGGCAAAACAGCAGCAGCTGTTGACTTTGTGCAACAGCTGTATGTGCTTGGTGTGGCATAACAGCCCAGGCTGATCAGAATGCAGTTGTTTGTGCACAGTTCAATGACAATTCTTATTTTTTTGAGCTGGATAGTCGTACCAGACTAGAAGCTCTGTGCTAGGAGTTGCAGTGGGTGCAGTTTTCTCTTGCAGGAGCCAGCACAGTGTAACCGATGAGGCATCACTTTAGGGGCTGGGTTCCTTTGGGCCTGTGCTTCTAATCCCTGGGCAAGTGCATTGGCTGTCAGGCACTGTTCCCCCAGGAAATAGTCAAATTTGGTGATTCAGCAGTCACTCGATTTTCTTTTGAAGGCATCGAATGCAATGGTGGAGTGGCAGAAGAGGATGAAGTGCAAACTGTCCTTGCCAATGAAACTCCAGCAGATCAAGAAGTTCCTAGAGAAGCTGTTTTACAAGAACCGGCTCCAGGAGAGTTTGACTTCAATGAGTTCTTTAACTTGGATAAAAGTGTTCCTGGCCTGGCTTCAGTAAGTTTTCTGGGTTTTAAGACTGGGTATATTCGTGAGAAGCATTTTTGCTGCAGCTGCATTCTGTGAAGCTAAAAGTTCTTGCTTAGTGGAATTTCCTTTATGAAGTTGTGTGAGTTTAAGATGAATTTGCAGAGATTTAGCTTTGGAGTGTTAGCATGTTTCTGCCTAAGTGTTATCCCTGGGTCTGGCTCCATCTCCAAAGTGTTTGAGGCAAACTAGCTATTTTTCCTTTCTTTTGGTCACTACTTGAAGGCTCAAAATGGACATTCTGAATAGATCTTCTTTGGAGTTATTTAAAATGTGTTCAGAGAAGATTCACTGTACAGATTTAGTCTAGCTGAAGACAACCTTTTCTATCTAAGTCTGGGAATTGCAGCACACAGATCTTGTGTGCAGAATTCCTGGCAGGTAGTGAGCCTGGAGACACTGGTGGTAATGTGCCTGAAAGGGTTTGAATCTTTTATTACTTTAGCCTTTAAGAGGTTAACTTGTTTTGTAGAACTATTACTCCTGTGTTGGATAAACACACCCTACCAATTCAGTCAAAAGTCAAAAATTGTGTTCTGACTGCAAACAAACAGACCTGATGTGGTTTAGAAACGCTGAGGTTTAAACAAAAACCTAATCTTTAATGTGGACAAGCTGCTTGCATTAGAAAAGTCCTTATACAGTGCCAGTAATTTTACAAATACGTGAAGGAGAGTCCCTTCTCCCTATAGAAGTTGTAAATGGTTTCTTTAGACTTGATAATCTGGTTTTCAGCATACCTGCAAGATGGTGACTCCTTTCAAAAGCAGGGAGTTCCCAAGTGAAAATACCTGCTGATGAAACAGGTGGGCAGATGCCTATAACTTGTCATAAAAGTGAGTTTCTTTGTACTGGTGATATCTCTGTGACAAGTGTTATCATAGGTTTGTACGTTTCTTGTCTTAATTCTTCTAATACGTTAGAGTCAAACAATCAAAACCAAATAGAGCAATACTATTTTTTTTTTGCTTTATTGTAAATAGTGTTGAGTGCTCCTTGTTTCAGAAAAAACAATTTCTCTGAGAGGAAGAAGTTGCTCTTCCTTTTGTCTAAAGGAAAACTTCTGCCTGAAACTGCGTCTGTGCCTGTTGAGCCAGGCTTTAACTGGGTACCCTCTCAAAGGATAGGAGAAGCTTTAGTTTGAATAATATTTTTACAATTCACTGGTTTTTAAATACTTGGGTTTCTTTTGACTCTTCCACTTTAAAATGGTGTGTAGTTAATGGTCTTTGGGTGCTCTGATTGTGCTTTTTCAGTTACAGTTTTACTGTGAGTAAATATTTGGTGTCAGTTAGAGATGTACACTGGGTTATGTTAACTGACTGCAGGAGAAAAAGCAGATCAAAGCTTTGAAACTCTGGGAGCAGCATCTTGTTGTCTACAGCAGAAGAATCTTGCTTGCACAGTAAAGCTGCTCAGAGATGTTGCTGATCTTGCTTATGTTCTTTTCTTTTTTCCCTCCCTTAGATGATAGAGGATGTGCTGGGGGAAGGTTCTGTGTCTGCCAGCAGGTTCAGCAGGTGGTTTTCCAATCCCAGTCGTTCTGGAAGTCGGTCAAGCAGCTTGAGATCTACTCCTCATGAGGAGCTGGAGAGGCTAGCAGGTAAGGCTGCAGGACAATGCAGGGTCAGGAAACTCCTTCAGCGTTCTCTCTTGCTCGTTCAATAAGAAGATGGCAGATAAGGCTTTTGGACAGTGAATTCTCCCACAGTTTAAGCACTTGGTCTTCTTTTGGAAGCTCTTAGAGTAAGCAGCTCTAAATTTTTTGAATAAATGTTCTTGTCTGTGCTTCCAGATGACTTTCCAGCTGATCTTGGGCGAGGGGTGTGAGGCATGACTTTGCAGTGACATGGTGGAGTTGGTTGCCAGTGTGTGTTCATCTTGAGCCATTGGGTTGGTGAACTGATGTCGCAGTGCTCCTGGTTTTGCTGTTTCAGGTCTAGAGCAAGCCATTCTCTCCCCTGGCCAGAACTCTGGAAACTACTTTGCTCCCATTCCATTGGAAGACCACTCTGAAAACAAAGTGGACATCCTAGAAATGCTACAGAAAGCCAAAGTGGACTTAAAACCTCTTCTCTCAAGTCTTTCAGCCAACAAGGAAAAGCTTAGAGAGAGCAGTAAGTGCCTCTTCAGCTATTGTCAAGTTCTTGTGATGCAGTAACTCCCAGCAAGAGGCTTGGTATTCTGGAAACCTCAACTGCCAAATCCAGGAGCAGGCAGTGTTACAGATTTACTTACAGTACTGAAAACTCAGTATTCAGCAGCTCTCAGTTGTGTCAATATCATCACTGACTCTTTTCATCCTAATCACGGGATGACATCAGGACTTTATCAGACTGCTTTAGTGGTCAGAAACAATTGAGATGATGCAAGTCTTGATCTGAGTTTCCAGCTTTGTGTGTGGCATTTGCATAAGTTTTTTCATACTGGTGACTGGTAATGTCAGCTCTGGAGCTGTGGCATTTAAACTCTGGCTTTACCAAAAGCTGTCAGTGTAAGTCATCCTTGGCAGTGTCTATAATGGATCACATTGATCCATTCAGTGTCAGTGTCTAAGAAGTTGAACAGTGGCTTGAGAATGTGATTTTTATTTTATTTTTTCCAAGGGTGCCTTCAGCTTAGGGATTTGCATGTCTGGGCCCATAGCATGCATGGAGAGTACAAAATGCATGTGCTCTGTGAAATCTTGAGGTCTAATTCCAGATTGGTTTCTCTTTGGCAAGCAGCATGTATTGCCATGTAAACTGGACTGAAGAAAGCGATGCCCCTCTGATTAGTGTGAAGCAGCTAGGAAGGAGAGCATCTAAGCACTGCAAATGTTCTTAAGCATCCAGTCTGGGAGTAGGGAGTTGTTGGCTAACATGTGGAAAACTTCCTTAATTTCACTTTAAAAAGACTTGTAGCTCTATTTCTGTTCTGCTTAGTCTGACTTTCCTACTAAAAACTTTTTCAACTTTGATCCTCACAAACCAAGGATGAAGGAACAAAAATCTGTGGGGGAAGCTTCCATTCCCTCAAAAGTACCTGATGTGGTGCTCTGCATTCCCATAAAATGCTGTGCAACTCTTCAAATGTTGTGGAGTTTTCAGGTCTATTCCTCTCCACCAACATCATATTTACTCATGTTCCATGCTGCATGTCTGCATCATTGTTTCTTTTTCCCACCTTCTTGCCCAAATTTCCAGTAAATCTTATTTCTTTGGGCCAACATCTGAACCCATGGCATGCTTCTATCTCCTCTTCCTTTTCTTTTAAGGTGTCATACCTTGTCATGTGTGTTAGCTGGTCCATAAAGCATGTTTAGCCTTGATGTCAGGCACCAGTAGGTGTTTATATATAGTGTTTGTGTGTGTGTGTATATATATGCATATACAGGAAAAAATTCTGCTAAGAGCACTGTACCTTATGCTGGTTATGCCAGTGAAATCATTTTATAAGAGGCTTTAATTTCTGAGCAAAAAATCTACTTCAAACTTTATACACACTGAACTTAAGTGTGTCTCTGAAGTATCTAGATTTTCCAGGTATGTATTCTTTCTACTTATGATAGCTTCAGAAATTTGACATGGCTTGCACTGTGCCTGTAAAACCATCTGGTCTCCTGGGGTTTAAGATAAATTAAACTTTCCTAATGGGAAAAGAAACAACTCAATTGTCACATGAATGTTCTCTGTGAAATGCAGGCAAAGTTGTAAAATGCAGTAACAGCATTTCTTGCAGGATAAATGAAAGAGAGTGAGGATTTAGCAGCTGAAGGCTAAGCAGGTTCTTGTGGGGTCTTACATGGCAGTAGTTGTGTGTGTCAGTTCTGAATTTGGATGTATTAGAATGATACTAGCTGTCAAAACATAACTGACAATATCAAAAAATAAGTTTTTGGCTGTTCCTCGTTTTCAAACAACTTCTATTCAACACCTGCACAAGAATTGTTAGCTCACTTGAGAACAGAACTGTGGTTTACCAGTATTTCTCCTGTATTTCTCAGCACATTCAGGAGTTGTACTTTCGGTGGAGGAAGTCGAAGCTGGGCTAAAAGGTCTGAAAGTGGATCAGGAGGGGAAAATTGCCCCTCCCTTTATGGCTGAGCAAATGGAAGAAGCCCTGAATGTCAGTGGCTCGAGGCAGATGAAGAAGGATGGGGATATGACTGCGTTTAACAAACTTGTCAGCAGCATGAAGGCGAGTGGCACTCTGCCTTCACAGCCCAAAGTCAATGTAAGTAGCAGCCAGTGGCTCTGGTGACCTGTGTTGGGGGGAGCAGCCAAACTTTACCTGAAGCCCAGATGATTTTAGTGACCTTTGTTTGGTAGAGATATGTCAGTGAGCAAATCTGTTATTTTACACTTTTGACGTTGCTTGTACTAAGATCAAACTGAAGTGAATACTTGTTAGCTGGAAGATTAATGTTGAACAACAGGTGATAGTAAGGTTTGGACTGCAAGGGATTGTAGGATGAAATTTCATCCTGCCACTAACAGCCTAAAGAGTACACTTGACCCAAAAGCTGTCAGTAAACATTTCTGGCACCAGAAGATACTTCTAACAACCAAGTATGTCTAAAGCATGTGTTTTTCCTGCCAAACTATGCTCAAGGATTTTTGGACTCATCCCACTTCACTGAAAGTGAAGAATGCAAATTTGCCCTGTGAAGAATTTCCAGATTGATCTCAGACTTAAAGCAAGACTTTTGCTTCTGGGTGTCTCTCTACATTAGTGTGCAATTTTGATGCACAGAAGAATATCTTAAATAATTTCTTTAACATGGAAACACTTTTCAGTTTGTACATATTTTCAGTGGCTCAGTGTTCCATCTCCACTTTACACAATTACATAAATTCATATATTTGACCCAAACTTGAATGAGTCACAGTGAATACCCTGTATGCAATCTAGTACAGGGCATTTTTCTTAGACAGGGGGAGATCTGTGAGCCAGCTCAGCCCTTAACTTTGCTGAAATTTTATTTGGCTGATGCATAAACTACTGTTCTAACAGAACAGATGAAATTATTTCTGTCACTGAGACAAATGTAGATAGTCTCTTAATGAGCTTGGTTGTATCTATGTCTGATTTACAGTGTTTTCATTTTCTTAGCAGAGCCTTGAAAGCCACCTAATGTCACCTCCAGAGATGTCAGGCCAACCTCTATCAAAGAATATTCTGCAGGTATTCTTACTGGGGGGGGAGGGAAGTACTTAAAAGCATATCCCCAATGGGAAAACAAAAATCATTTGAAAATAAGGCACTTAAGGCAGTTATGGGATCAGTAGTCAGACAAGATACTATAAAGAAGAAAGAGCTAAGAGGCTAGATCAGTTTACCTAAAAGTTTGTCTTGTCACGTTATTTCCTGTAGTTACAGCTTGGCAATGAAAAGCTTGCTGAGTGCCTGATTCTGGGCGCACCAGGATTGGTGTATCCGCTTGCACAAGTCCCCCTTGTCTCTGAACTGCTATAAATAAGGCAGCCTGTAGTGCAGTAAAATGAGCTTGTTTGTGTAAATTGGTCATATTTTGAATGTTTTCTTATTCTTAGGAACTTCTTGGCCCACCCATTACCAGACCTGCTTCATCCAATGTCTTAAGTGGCCTGATAGGGGGTTTGGAGCCCGCAGCCTCTCTGCTGACACAGAGAGCCCCATCTCCCCCCATTGCACCTGTGTTCCCAACACGAGCTGCTTCTGCAGATTACCTGCGCCATAGAATATCGTCACCCATTGGTGAGTCTGCTTGCAGAGTGGGGCTTTATTATTGGGGGTTTGCTTAAGACTCTTTTACAGAGCTATAAAAGCTTCCTGGCACTTGGTGTGGGCACCTAGAGCAGTGTCTGCCTTTTGAGTGCAAAGTGCCCTTTTACTTACTGATGTTAAATTCACCACCCAGACCTCACAGTGAGTTCTGGTATAGAGTAATGTGCTCAGATACTGTGTAAGAGTAATTTTCAAAGACTGCTTGCCCATTTGTATTACAGAACACCACCAGAAAACTCCTTTGTGGCTCTCCAGCTCTGTGACATGGAAGAGATATAGCTCCATGTGGGTTTAAGGGCTGAGCTGAGAGTCTTCACAAGAAATCCTTAATTCATGTAGCATTATTTTGCTTTGGGATATTTATTCTATGTATTGAAATTGTATGTATTAGTACTTTTAAATACAACTGTTAAATATTCCTTAGGTTTTGGACAAGGTTCTCAGCAGTTGCTTGGTGATCCATTTCCAGGTGTAAGGAAGCCCATGAGCCCAGTTGCTGCACAGGTTAGATGGCATGCTTTTTGCTTAATGTATTTGCATCTCTTCGTGTTCTGTGGTCTAGAACTAACTTGTGGAAACACTTAGCTAGATCATTCCATCTGGATGTTTGTGCTCCCATAAATTTACTCTGAGCGTGAGGATGCAAAGTCTAATTTAGTAGTCTCAAAACCTCATTTTGGTCTATCTTAGAGTACCTCAAGTACGAGATCTTTTGAAACTTCTATTGCCTGTTCATAAAAGACTGTTGGTGGGCAGATGTTGGTGAAGACATTAGTAACTGTAGCAGTCAATCTTCAGTACCTTAAGAAACCCCAACCAAATACAGGCTTTGATTTGTGTGGTTTTTGTGCAACTCTCCCTCAGATGAGTCCCCTGGAGATCCAGCAAGCTGCTTTAGAGGGACTGGCACTCCCACATGACTTGGCCATACATGCAGCAAATTTCTATCAGCACGGCTTTGGTAAACCACAAATGGACAAAAGCAGAGATGGCTACAGAAACAGGTGAGCACCTGACTGGAAAATTGAAGGGGCATGCTGTTAACTGATTTTTAATGTGAATATTGCCTTTCACTAGATACTAGCGCTAATCACTCAGGATTGCATTGGTTCTTGTGCCAGCAGCAGAGCCTCTTCTGACTCCCTGTCCCTTCACAGGCAGCAGCGAGTGACTAAATCCCCTGCACCAGGACACAGAGGGAATGCATCTTCCCCAGCCCCTGCAGCATCCATTACCAGCATGGTCAGTACCTGATGTTCAGTGGTTGTAGGGAGAACTGTGAAAGCGTCTGCTGTAAGCAGATGATAGCAGTGGGAATGCATGGGAGGAAGGGAGGCTATGGAGTCAATCATATTCCTCTTGTGTCTGTGGCCACATGATACAGGAATGAGTTTCTTTTCCCTTCATGTTTAACTGAATGTCTTCACCTTGGAAAAGAGCCTTTTCTGGCCACTATCTTATCTAAAACTGAAGAAATACCATTAATGTTCCCTTGACCTCATCTTCTGAAACCAAGTGAAGGTGATTATGAAAATTCAAGCCATCATATTTTGATGCTTAAATTTTCAGTAGAAAAGTGCTGAAAGCCATGAGATGCTTCAGAGAACACTGGTGTTTGGGTATGAAGTGTTTGATCTGAGTGTCTGTGGGTTGAAATAATACCTAGGAGCTTCAGGGTCAATTTGAAAATGAGTAAAATCTCAAAGCCAAGCTCTTACCTCTCAGCCTTCAGTACTGTGTAGAAAGCAGTTTTGATCTAAATTTTCATACTAATCAGTCAGGTACTTGCAGCTCAGGACTGACACAGACTATCACGTGCCAAAGGAAACAAGTAATACAAGTTTGTGTTCCAAATGAGTGACTTCCATGGGTGCTATGGAATTCTGGATGGGGGAAAACCCAAATGAGGCAATAGTTGTCTGCAGAACATCAGCCCTGAGTTAATGCAGATGAAGGAGCTCTATAGGAACATGGAGCTGCTCTTTGAACCAATAGCTGTAACTTACACTGCAGCTCGGCTATTTTGTTTCAAGCCTCTTAAGGCACTTTTAACTGAGAGCAGCTGCAGATTTTGATATTGGACTTGCAAAAAAACTAAAGAGAAATGCTTAAACTATAGAGTAAAGCTATGAAATGAGGTGAAGCAAAATCATGGGCACACAGCAGCTGATTCAAGAGAGCTTTAAATGGAAAGGATGTGCTAGAATTGGTGTCCACCCACAACTGAGATATTGTGGTGTGGATAATGAGCATGGGGTGAGGTGTTGCTTCTTACTGTGTTCTCTGCAGCTGTCTCCTTCCTTCACACCTACCTCGGTCATTCGCAAGATGTATGAGAGCAAGGAGAAAAGCAAAGAGGATCCAGTTTCTGGGAAAATGAAAATCAGTGATGTGAAAGATGAAAATCAGAGACCAAATGAAGGTATTGTAATGGCTTTAAAATACCACAAACGAGGGATTTGGGATAGACTTAGATTGTCTCAGCACATAAAACACCCAGGCTACCTTTAGATATTCGTGATCTGTGGAGTTGAGGAGGGTGTAGAAGTGAGGGAGCCTGTGGGAGGAGGGGATACACTTCCAAGTGCACTCTTCTAGTAGTGGGGCTTCATCCTTATTTCCTATCAATTTCTGAGAAACACTCAGAGGCCTGGACTATTACTGTTTGCAACTTCTCTTGATGAACAAGCACAGTGACTATAATGCTTCCATAGCTCTCTACACCAGTAACTGAAAACCTGGAATTGTCTTGACACAACTGAACAGTCAAAGCTGGGACCAGTTAAGCTCTTAAGTGTAGCAGGTCAGGGAAGCATTTTGTCACCCAAAGTGATGTAAGAGGCTGTTAAAGGGAAATGCTCCTCACCAGTTGCCTGACATGGCCAGTGGGCACAGCACTGTGCTGCAGCGCTGGGAGCTGCACAGGCAGCTTGCAGTTCATGGTAGCAGAGCAGCTGAAATACCTCCACTGTAGTAGTTGATGCCAAGGTATTTTAGGCCTTGTCTAACTCATCTGGATGGTCTGGGAGCAGCTTCTGGAGGTGCTTTAGTGTTCCAAACCTTGCTAAGCAGATGTCTGGCATAGAAGGCTGCTGTTAACCCCCAAACATGGCTAAACTGAAAAGCCACCTTCAGCCAGACTTCTGGCACAACTCCAACTTAAAATCTTGTCTAGGGAGGATCTCTTAGACCTCCTATGACCTTTGGCACTGACTCATCCCATGCTGCTAGTTCAAAATTCCTAAGAAAAAGGAAAAATAAGAATTAAAAGCAGCGTTATGGCTGATTCTGATCTAATTTAAGTTTCCTGTAAAGGGATTTCTGTGGAACATATCCCTTCTCATTACTCTTTTGAAATAATTTGGCCAGAAGCATCCAGAAAAGAGATGCTTACTACTAAATATACATGACTACAGTTCAGCTAGTTCTGGAATCTATCAAATCATTAAGCTTTAATTTTCATTAGGTGCAATCTCTAGCTGTGGACTGTAATAGCTGTATTCGATTCTAGCTACAGATAACCTACTGTCTAGTTCTGTGGAGAATGCAGATCAAGGAACTTTGCCCACCTTAGGTACCAAACTACCTGCACTGCAACGCTCTGCATGTTCCACACCTCTTACCCAAGCAAATCGTTGCACCAAAGAGCAAGACTACAGGCCCAAATCAGCTGGTAGGAAGACTCCTACAATGGCCTCCCCAGTACCAGGAGGCCCTTTCCTTCGTCCTGTTCATCAAGTACCCCTTGTTCCCCATGTACCACTTGTACGACCTGCTCATCAACTGCACCCAGGATTGGTCCAGAGAATGATGGCACAGGGGGTCCATCCACAGCATCTTCCTCTGCTGCAAGCAGGTAATCCATACTTTTTTTTTTTGCTGTTCATGCATGTTCTCTTTGAGATTGACTTTGTGTTAGGAATGGCTTGAACTAATACTACTGGTAGTTTTTATTCTATCAGAACTGACCTTTAAAATCAGACAATAAATTCCAACCCGTCTAAATACATATATTTTGTTTGGCATTAAGTTCCTTATGCTTATGAGGTAAGAAGTTTTCTTGCTCATGTTCAACAGGTATGCTTCCTCCTGGAGTGGACCTGTCTCACTTGCAGGGAATATCTGCTCCCATCCTTGGCCAGCCTTTTTATCCACTACCAACAGCAAGCCATCACATCCTAAATCCACGCTCGGGGACGCCTTTGCAGCTCGCCATGATGCAACAGCAGCTACAACGATCAGGTAGGCTCAAACAGACAGCAGGAGGGGGAGTTCTAGAAATGAGGGGCATTGAGTACACTGTGCTGGCAGGAAGCTACTCTAATGGAGTTATTCTTCATCACTTAACCCTGTGTGGGACTCAAGTGGCTTGGGCCACTGCAGGCTGTTAGGCCAGAACAAAGCGAAGTGTTTGGTTGCAGAACATGTGTTGCTACTGACAGATCTGACTCTTGCAGCATGCGTGCAAGCTTTCAGCCTTCCTGGGCCACAGGCCACCCACCTTCTCCAGGGAAATGCTATTTGATCCTGGTCTTCCCTTCAAACCCGTGTGATACCGTGTCCGGAACTGGCAGTGTCAGGCCATTTATGGGAGTACTAATGAAAATAAACACGTGCTGCCTGGACTTCCTGGGGCTCATAGAATGAATAAAAGCCACATTCAGCTCATATGCCTTATCAGGTGATAGCTCGAGAGCAAATCTGTGCTGGGTATTACTGCACCCTCTAACAGCTTTACATTTCACAGGCTCTGGAGCACAGGGATCACCTGCTGGTGCACAAACAACCCCTCAGAATGTGCTGCCTCGGACTGGATTATCTCACGGGCACACACAGCTCGACCATCGCCCCAGCCAGAGAAGTGGCTCTCCCATTGGCCTTGCAAAATGGTTTGGTTCAGATGTGTTGCAGCAGCCTCTTCCATCCATGCCATCCAAAGTCATCAGTGTAGATGAACTGGAATACCGGCAGTGAACGGTGACCACCGGGTGGAACATTTGTGATTCTTTAGACTGGATGAAAATGTCCATAGTCAGGACTTCACCTCTGTTTGGTTTTTTGGGGCTTTTATTTTTAGCACTCTGTGCAAAATTTCCTTTCGAGAGACTAAAGCACATGGCACCTGTCCTGGTCTCATGTCTGCATCAAGACTAAAGGATCCATTATGGCTTGGATAGTGAAGCCTGAAGAAATTTAGATGCATGACAAAGCCAGTTTAATCCTGGAAGTGTCTATTTTTTTTGTTTGTTTTTGTAAGATATGTGAATGAAGTGCTGATATTCTCTAGTGTAGAGGTAGCAGCTGTGGATTCCTTCTGCAGAAAACTACATGTATAGACCCTTCTGTACAGACTTGTGTATAAACAATCTTTTGTACATACACACCTAGAATAGCCTTTTTGAATCTATACAGCTGTACATAAGAGTAGCTGATAACAGTTGAGCTTTAGTTGTGCCTATGGTTTGGACCTTTCTCCATTGTACGTGTGGGACTTTCTTTAAGATTAAAATTGCATATCCTAAGTGTGAGTGAACAGGATGAAGTTGCTTTGCCTTTTCTTGCTGCTCATCTCTCCTCTAGGTCTCCCTCTCACATTTTTTCTGTCATGTACTGTGCACTCAGTGTAGCTAAAGTGTCAAAGTAAAAGCCCACATCTCGCTGTCTGTGTAACAAAGGTCTGATTCCCTGTGACTCTTGCCACCCAATGGGAGAATTGTTTAGTCTTTGAAAGCCTTGAGGACGGGACCTGGTGCAGTCATGATAAAGCCAGATCTTCAGTCTGTAGGTACCTACTGGTTGTTGCTCTTTCAAGAGGGCTGGTGCTGGTCCTTGTTTAGCTGCAGTATTTTCCTTGTTTTAATCTTTCAAGCCAGTTACTAAAGGTCATCAAAATGGAGCCTTGGAATCCTCACCCTTCAACTCCTCAGTCATAGCTGTGGATATTCTGTACTGCCTTCAGCACTGTTCATGGAAGGGAGTCCCGAGAACTGTCCTCAATCTAGTGTGCATCTGGTGATGCCATTACTGTGAAATTTGCCTTTGGAGTCTTGTTCTGTGGCTTGAAAGGGGGAGGATGGGGTAGTTTTGTGATCTTACTGTGTGTATATTTGGTTTTAAAATACTATGTTCCTTTTAAGCCTGTTTCACTTCCCTCAACAGTTTAATGTTCTCTTCCATCCTTCTGCATGGTTCCTCACTTCACTCCCTCACTTGTGTTGAGTCTAGTACTGCTGTCATGTCCTCTACCTAGCTTAGGCCATTGTGCTCTTTTAAGAGGTGAAAGTAAAACCAGAACTCTCACAGACTTGCTCTTTCTTAGGTCTCACTGAAAGCAAAACCAGCAGCAGTAAAGAAAAAAAATCACTTTGTCTGTATTCTAACCCTTGCCAGTGTGCTGTGGTGGGTTTGTTTCAGTGCTGCAGAGACAGTGTTGTACGGAAATAGCAAGCTGAAATCTCCAACCTGGAAGCTGTTGGAGGTCACCCATACTTGTAGTGGTTGTTCCCAAAACAATCCCTGTAAAACATGCAATCACCAGCTTGTCCTTGTAAGATTGTTTTCATACTTTTTTAACTTGACACTTTCCCAGTAACATTCTGTAAATAAAGTTGATTCTACCAGCTCTCTGTATCAATTGCTCCTGTACTAAATTATGTCAGAATATTGATTAATTTTTAGCACTGTTCTTGGGTGTAAGATGGAACCAGGGTTTGAGTTGAGATGCAGAAAACTTCAGTTATTCCAGGTGTGGGGAGGCTAAGTCTGCTTTGGTAAGAGTAACTGGGCCTCACTGACACCCCAGAATGGAATTGCTGAAATTAAATGCCACAGTTACATGTGAGGAATGAGGCTCAGTGTATTAAAGTTGTAAAACCAACCAGCTCTAAACAAAGCGTGAATGTGAGGAAATGGCAGTGAAATGCAGTCTGAGTCACAGCCTCATCCTCTGCCCCTTCCACTCAGACTCACAAACCCAGCACCCCTGCAGCAGTTCAGCTCACTGATGCAGGGATCTAGAAAAAGTAAAGGTGAAAAATGCTTGGAGTAGAATCAAGGCTGAATTGCAGCCACTGTTCCAAGGATTTAGTGCTTGAGTGGGTGTCTCTAATCACTGTCTTCTTGCATGTATAATAATAACATGAGGGGGAGTGCTTTTTGTGCATCTAAACACCCCTATAATTAAACACCTCTACTTCCTTTTTGCAGGAGAGCAAATGCTAGAGGCTGATGCATTTGATAAGCACTCTGGACATGAGCTAAAAGCTGATTTATTCATCCCTATTAAGCAACAGAACCACTCTTAAGTGCTTCTCTTGGGCACCTTACTTCTCTATCCAGGCAGGAAATTCTTTTAAGGAAATTTAAAAGCCTTCAGTCATCCGGACACAAGCAGCTAGCTCACTTCCACCACTCTGAACTGAAAAAGCAACTGCTCCTGAGCAGAACTGACCAGCTTTTCCACAACTGCAGGACTATTAATAGCCTTCAAGTATTCCAAGAACACTTTCAGATAAAGGCAGCTGGAGCTCTGTCCTCTCACATTGTTTCATAAGATATGGTTCTCTAGCCTCCGCTTTTTGTGTTTTGTTCTTAGAACAAAGTAATTCCTGATGTGTGAACTTTTTCTAATTTGGAAAGACATGTACAGGCAGCAGAACCTTCTCCCTGCACTCAAAGCCTCTTGTAGGATTTTGCCCTTGTGAAAGTCACAGAACCAGAGTTTTTCATCTCCAAGTTCTGCTGGAACGAGCCCCTACAGTGTAAGCTGGCCAGAAACATCACTCTTACCCTGCAGCAAGGTACAATAATAAAAGGCTATTTCTAAATCAAAAACTGGGGGGGAGGGAGTGTCACTTAATGACCAACTTCAGGCACAGCAACAAACCACATAAGAATAACTTTATTTCTTCACAATCTGAATAACATCCTCATCTTCCAGAGTATGGTCTTTACCAACTTTCTGAGGGTTGTGTTTAACAGATGAACCCCAGACCAGTGCACTGAAAGAAGAAAAATCAAATTTAAAAGGCTTAGAAGTATGATATGCAATCAGAACAGCAGCTATTTCTGTCACAAAGCTAATACAGAAAGCAATGCTTCAGAGCTATTTTTATTCTCCTCCAAGTACCTGGCTGAGTGGTCAGTGTGAACCAGGCTTAGAAGCAGATCAGAACAATGCCTGAAGTTGTCCTGAGTACTCAAGTGCATGGAACAATGGCTTCAGTGCTGTGTCTAGTGCTACTTTTAAAAAGCAAAATAATTTTTTCTCCACAGAACATTTATGTAGGAAAGAGCATGAGAACACCAAATACAGCAACTGAAGTACTAAGCTTGATTATCACAGGCAGATTTATTCAATTTAACATAAAAAAAGTCCTGGTATTCCCTTCTAGTTTAGAAGAAGATGAAATAATATACCTGAAGGCAAGTTATTCTCTCTTCTATATATTTTACAGTAATACTTACTATTTGAAGTCTTTTATGAGATTTTTGTGGATCTTCATGCAAAAGTCCTCCACTGTGGTCTTGCAGTAAGGTAGTACCACAGGAGAGGTGTAGTCTGGGAGCTGCCCTTTAGGTTTGGTGTAGCTGTAACACAGATGGAACCATCAGTCCATACCAAAACCTTCTTTTTCAAACCCATCATGATATTCCATCAGTTATTCGCCCTGTCACCCCCAGGGTGTGGGCAACATCCCACTACTCCTGTGGTGACCATGGATACACTGTAAAACGTTTGGTGGCCCTAAGCTGAAAATGCAGCCCGTGGCGGCAGGGGGTTCTCCCTGGGAACTGCAGAGGTTTCTCATTTGTGAGCTTTCTGAGGGGGCTTGAAAAAAAAAAAGGCAAATGACAATAGTTGTTGGAAAAGAACATCTTTAGAATTATAGTTCCAACTTGCCATTTTTTTCTACAAAAATCTGAACATATATTAGAAAAAGCGCTTGATAAAGTCTTTAGCATAGAAATCTAGACCACAGATACAAGGGATTGTGAAATGCCTTTTCACAATACATTCTATATTATTACAAGAAGATAGATATAAAAGACATTTGTATCTTTAATTTAAAAGACAACAAGTACTGTATGATGAGTATTAATAAATTCATTCAGAAACTCATCCAAAAATGCCTAAGAATTATGAAGCAGACCTGGAATAACTTGTAAAAGTATCTGAAATTCTAGATGAAGAACTAAGTTCTGTCAAGAGAGCTGCATCCACGACAGACTGAAAAGATGATTACATCTGGAATCAAAGTGTTACCAACAATTTTGACAAGAGTTCCATGTTTTCAAGATTTTTTTAAGATGTGCTTTGGTCACCGTTTCACAAGATTCTCATTTAATTCCCCTACAAATTCACAGCAGCACTTGTGGCTATCACACATAATAGCTAAGATGAGCACAATTTCTGGGTTACAAAGCAAACACCAGTTAATAGAAAAGCATTATAAAATATTCCTCATCCATTCCTGAGACCTTTTTCAGTCTCGGCCACACACTTAACTCCACAGTAAGCAGCAATTTTGACTTACATTCGGACTAGTTTCAGGTAGTCCCAGATCTTCTCCAGCAGATCATCAAAGTTCCAGCGATGATGAGCAGATATCGGTACGCAGTGGGGTACTTTGTAAATGATATCTAGTTCTTCAATGGAAATTTGGTCAATTTTATTTAGGACATAAATGCACGGGATGTAAACCCTGCAAAGAGAAAGAAATTGTTAGAGCAACCTGACAGCAGCACGCTGCTACCTTCGCTGCAAAGAAAAAATGTTTTGAAAAAGCTTATTGCTATGTTGATGCCACATTGCTGGCTCAGCTTCTGTGGGAAGCAAACCCAAAAGACAACTCTTTCCTTTGTAATACAGAGTGCACGTGTGCCAGGGAGCCAGCAGTACCTGTTTCCTTCCACAACGTCAATCAGGTCATCGGCAGTGGCGTCGCTGCGCAGCGTGACATCAGCGTTGTGGATTTTATACTCTGCTAAGATGCTCTTCACTGTCTCAGTATCCAGCTCACTCTGGGGACACTGAACACAGACACAGTGTTAAGGACAGGCAGAGCTCACAGCCAAATCAAGTGTAACAATTAACAGTGCTGTCACCTAGTAACCACTGCATATACATTACTAGCAAGAATAGCCGCATTTCAAGTTACTGGACATGGCTCTGATTGCACCATAGCTGCTCTGAGGAGAGGGAAAAACAGACTTAAATCCTAACAGCTTCAATTATATTAATGCCCCACTGAGAGCTGCAATCAGACATTGCAGAAACAGTGTTTCCCTTCAGTTTGGGACCAGGTGCAACACAAACCCACGTATCTTCTAGTTCAGAGCCCAAACAACTACACTTTAGGTACTTAGAGCACAGAGTTCTGACTTTCAGTATCTCTGGCTATTTCTTTGCTTTTAAAGATTCAGGTAAATGGGTTGAAACTCTGAACAATCCTCTCTGGAAGAACATTGTAGCCAAGTAAGAGGCAGTTTTTGCACACTCTCCTCTGGATCTCGAACTTGTTATGTGTGGAAAGCAACTGAGGCTCTGTTTTGAAGGCAAAGAAGTGGCCAGGCTCCAGGAGTGGTGTGGACGGCCTCTAGGGAAAGTAACTGACCGAAGCACAGCAGTACAGCAGTTCAGCTCCTAAAGAAACCACAGCACAGCACGGTCCCAGACATACCATCAACTACAAATGCCTCTTTCTTCAAGCAATTTGTTAATTTTGGTTAAAAAAAACTTCCAACTTACTGTGGCTGTAAGGTTAATGCCTCCTTTATCCTTTTTTTTAAAGCCAATATTGGGGGGCTTACTATTCAGACGAATTCCAAATCCCTCCAGTTCATTCTCAATGATTTTCTTGTGGCCAAGGGGTTTCAGCACATCCAGAACAATCAGAATGAGATTACAGGTTCGAGCAACTAAGAATCAGAAAAAGAAAGTCACCCCTCAAAAAGCATGCTCACACAACCTGAGACAAAACAACCACAGTGTGGCTCGGTGGACTGATGACACTATGACACCCCTGAGGGGGAGCATATTGGTTATTTTTACATGCCAGTGTAGGACTGAAGTTTATTGTGCTGGGCAAGCATCACTGATAGATCTTTACATGCTGTAAGAATGACAGAAGCTGGAAAAAATCTTCCTGTCTCTATTCAGACACCAAACTGAGGACAATTAACTGGGTGAGGAAATGAAAACAGCAGCCTTGTTTAGGTTGGGATCACATCTGCCTGCAAAACTGGCAATGTGCTTTCACTAAAGTGTCAGTGCAGAGCACAAACCCAGCAAGTGCACAAAGCCAGAACTGAAAACAACAATATGAAAGCAGCTACTGCTTCTCAGCAGGCAGCTCAAGTCCAGCAAACAATCCAGCTTTTTAAAGACATGAGAAACAGTGATTCAACCCTTCACTCTGCTGTACTGTGTTAAATGCAGCAGTGACAGGCGGCTGTCTCCAGTCTCACATACCCACCTGCAATGACCTGCCGTCCTCTGCCTTTACCATCTTTGGCACCTTCGATAATTCCTGGCAGATCAAGCAGCTATTTGTTCACAGGAAGGAAAGTATCACATGAGAAAAGCATTCTTCATTAAATCAATCCTACTTTTACCCTTCTAAACCAGCTCTACTGCAAATCAGAACAGAGTGTGACAAGACAGTCTCCCATCTGATTGTTATATACTGTATTATCCCATGTGCCCTACTGGTACAGTGCAACAGATCAAGTCACAGGAAATAATCAGAACTGCCACAGGAACTCCTCCCCAGAGCAAAGTGAAAAGCAGGGAAACATCCATACGTCGTGGAGATACTTCCAAGGCATTCTCAAGCACTTCTACACATCACTTCTAACCTGCTAATGTCAGGCCAGACCACTCAACCCTCACAGCACAGCATTCGTATAGCCCAACCTACTCTCACGCACACAGGATCTCACCTGGATCTTTGCTCCTTTGTACCTAATGACTCCAGGCACAGTTGTCAGTGTAGTGAATTCATAGGCTGCCACTTCAGAGTACACACCAGCAAGATTACTTAGAAGAGTAGATTTCCCCACCGATGGAAAACCCACAAACCCAATGCGGGCATCACCTGTCTTTGCAACATCAAAACCTGCAAATAAGGAGTAGAAATATTTGTCTAATGATTGACATTTTTTATCTTCTAATGTTCTGGACAGCAGACACGCTATTATTTTTAATATTTTGCCTGAGCAAAAGCCAAGTAAGCTTTCCTAGAAGGATGAGAGTGGGAAATTGATCACAATCTTTATTGCCTTGTATCACTTTGTCACACTCCATGAGTGTACCTGTCTAGTAAAGTTTTGGCTGTAAAGCCTCACGGTGGAATGTATTTGACTTTAGTGTAAGTGGAGCACTTCCTTTAAGCACTGCAGCTTAGGCAATTCACACTTTTATATACAAAAACAGAAGGCTGCTGCAAATGTGCTTCTTTGTGTAAAAACATTAAGATTTCTGCAAAGATTGTATCAGCCAAAACACAAAAGCACTTTCATCTACACTTCAGGAAGGGCTCCACCCCACAGCCCTAGAAAGGGCCACAAATCATGGTCAGGGGTCCTGTGCCGGGTAGGACAAGGGAAAGCAAGGATGGAACAGGTTGCCCAGAGAAGCTGTGGCTGCCCCATCCCTGCAGGAGTTCAAGGCCAAGTTAAATAGGAGCAGCCTGATTTAGTGGAAGGTGTCCCCGCCATGACAGGGGGGTAGAACTCAATGATCTTTAAAGGTCCCTTTCATTCCGAACCCTTCTGTGATTCTGTGACTGTTTCGTAGATAATCTGACACGATTTGTGCGGGCAAGAGCCACCCAGTTAGATCGACTTCCGTCACGCCCGCCGCACTTCGACAGCTCCTGCACAGACAACGCACCTTCCCCGGGGCCGCCGCCGCCGCCTCCCTTGGGGGTGATGAGCTCCCGGCGCAGCTTGGCCAGACGGGCCTTCAGCAGCCCCAGGTGGTGGGCGGTGGCCTTGTTCTTCTGCGTCCGGGCCATCTGCAAGGACACAGGACCGAGGGCTCACACCGAGAGAGCTCTGCCGCCCTCGGACCCTGCGCGACGCTTGGGGACAGGGTCCCGCTACCCCTCCACGGCGCGGCCCGGCGCCCGTCCCCCCCTCCCTGGCCCGAGCCCCGCGTCCGCCCCGTTCGGCGCTCCGTGCCCGGCCCGTCCCGCGGGAGGCGGAGGGCGGCGGTGCGGTACCTCCGCCTCAATCTCCGCGATCTTGGCCAGGGTGCCGCTCATGGTGGCGTCGGGCCCGGCCCGCCCGGCCGCCCCTCAGCGCCGCCGCTCCTCGCGCACCGCCCGGGGCCGCGCACGCGCGTGGCGACCTCTCGCGAGAGGCGGCGGGCGGGAAAGGGCGCGCGGCGCGCGCCGCCGGCTTCGCGCGCTGCCCTGAGGGGGGGGCGGCGCAGCGCCCCCTGGGCCGCGTGAAGGGCGCGCGCCGCCTCACAGAGAGAGCGGGCAACGCTGTGAGGGGCGAGTGTGAGGGAGATGTCCGAGTGTGAGATCCGTGTGTGTGAGACATCCGTGTGTACATGAGAGACCTGTGTGCCTGTGAGAGACCTGTGTGCGTGTGAGATCCGTGTGTGTGTGAGGGCCGTGTTTGTGAGGGATCCGTGTATGTGAGACGTCCGCGTGCCTGTGACATCCATGTGCCTGTGAGATCCATGTGTGTGACAGAGATTCGTGTGTCCATGGGATCTGTGTGTGTGTTGGGATCCGTTTGTGAGATCCTTGTACATGTGATGTCTGTGAGATCCGTGCGTCGGTGCCCCGCGTCCCTGTGATGTGTGCGAGGCAGAGCGCGGCTGTGGCGGCTGCGGGGCTGTCGGAGCCGGCATGAGCCGCGTGTGCGAGAGCCCTGACGGGGGCCGGAGGCGGTGCTGGCGAGGCTGAGGCGCTTGGCCGTGAGGGGCAGCCGGGCTGCGGCGCCGAGAGAAGCCGGCGTGAGGCGATGGGTGCTCGGCTGTGAGAAAGGACGGTGCGAGCGGAGAGTGCGCTGTGGCAGCGGCCCCGCAGGTGTGAGCGGAGCCGGGGGGTCTCGCTGCCCGCGAGGGGAGGTGGCGTGTGCCCTTCCCTGGGGTTGAACCGGACCAGCCTCTCCGCCGTCCTTGCCGCAGCCCGCTCTGCTCCTCGCCAGGTGTGTATTTGTGGCACCCCGTGACCGCAGCGCTGCCGGACCGGGCGGCGCTGCCGCACTGCCCGCGGCGGAACCTTCCTGAGCTGGTGCTTTGTCAAACCGGGACTTGATGCTGGAGCTTTCTCACGGCTCCTTTCAGCTGAGCCCTGACCGTACCACTTTGCCCCAGGGACGTGTGTAACTCTGCACTGAATAAAAGCTAATTAAATAGAGAAAAAAAAATGTTTAAAGGCCCCTTCAAGCTTTAAAATGCCAAGTATTTCCAGCGTTTGGCTGTTTCACAAGAAGCCAAACAATTGGATTTCAAATTAAAAGTATTTTTATGATCAGGAAATACAATTTAATCATTGTTCAGGATTTTGGTTTCCAAGTTTGTTTCCGTGTCATATTTTGTCTGATTTCAAATATTTATAGAAACCTTTTTGTCCATGTTCAGTATCCTTTCCAGGAAGGCTCTTCTACCTCAATTTATTGCACAGTCTGTTTTTAAAGGGTGTATCTAAATGTTAAAATTGACAAAAAAAAAAAAAAAACCAGCCAAAAATACGCTCCCCTGGGCCTATAGTGTGAGTACTTATAGACACACCTGCCACATCTTCAGACAGAATTCTGACTGTGTTAGAACTGACAAAATTTAACTAGCCTTACAACAGTTTTGGTGATAGAATTTTTATGGAATCATTAAATCTTTATCTTCTTTAACAGTGAAAAGGGGGAAAAAAAGTGCTAGTGCAATGGGAACCACACTGCTATTTGTGGTCTCTGCCTCTGCATTTCCCTTTTTGTCTCATTTTAATAAAAAAAAACAGCCTTTATTGTCATAAGCTGTTTATAGTAGGAAGAGTCATTAATATAAGCTTATACAGAGCTTACTAAAATAGAATCTCAAATAAAATGGAATTACTATTCCTGGTAATGTCAGTTCAGCTAAGCTAGGGTAAATATAAATGCACCTACCCACCATATATTTGTTCATCGTTTTCTAATTATTCCTTGTGAACAATATCCTTTTCCAACATGGGACAGAGATTTGACCCTGGTATAAATTTTTTCCGACTTACTTCAGGTGGATTTGGACCTGTTTATGCCTCAGCTGAATTCAGCCATACAATCAGTCCACATTTGTGGTTCTTTTTAGTAAAAGGAAAAACATTGAGAAAAATACAGATTCTGAATGCTCAGTCAGGGTTTAAGACCTCCTCTCTTTTGTACAGTAGATCATGGTTAACTTCAGAACTTGTTGCTAGTTGTTCTTACAAACTCACTCCAAATCTCATAAACTGAGTTTTACTTAAAATTATTTTTCAAAGTGAGGGCTGAATGAACAAAGATGTCAATAAAAGACATGGTTTGAAAAATTAGTTACTGGCTGGTTTTTGTGTTCATGGTTTATGTTTCCATAGTGTTCTTAACACACAGCTGCTCAGTAAGCTCTGAAATTCTTTTTTGCTCAGAAAGTTACTCAAGCAAAGGCTATAAGGAATTTAGGCACCTAAAACCTTATTTCAGTGTTGAGTATTGTCCTTAATTACCTGAAGGGAAAAAGAATTTAATTAATAGAGATAATCAGTCTGATTTTTGGTAGCCAAATGAACACTTTCTAATGGGTTAGGATTCTGTTAGGATTAAGATTTAAAGTAGTTTATATTAGTTTATAACAGCACCATCTTTTAAGCTTCAGAAAGGCTTGTTCAACAGAGCTTGTTTCCAGGTTGTGAACAGAGTAACATTACTTTTATTTATTGTGAGTACTGCTGTGAATTTTTTAATTTAAAGGTGTTTTATGTGATATGGTGCTTAGAGAACAGGGCAGTTCTCACCATAGGAAATAAGGAGCAACCTCTGGAAAAATGACTGAAGGGTGGGTGAGTGGGAATGGATAAATTATGTCCCCTGAGGACTGCAGTCAAAACTAGAAAATAGAGTGCAAATGATAAAACCTTATTAAAGAAAAAGCAAAAAAAAAAGTCAGTCAGGGAAGGGTAAAATCAAGGAAAATATTAATAGAAAATTGGATATAATGTCAGGAGAGAAGAAAGCCCCCAGTAGGACCAGAGAGAAAATGAAAGGAGATGCCAGAGACTGAGATCTGCTCGAAAGGTTAATTGAGCTTTATAGTGGGGACTGATGGAAGATGGAGTACGTGAACTGCCATCTTTTTTATTAAAACTTATATGTTTGTTTTTCAAATTGCAATCATTCCATTTAGGAAATCTAGATGAAGTGTAACAGGGGAATATTTCCAAAGGCTGTAACTTGCACAACAGTCAATCTCTCCTGGGACCAATTGCTTATAAAGTCAGATGACACAGAATGAAGGTTCAGATCTGAAGTAAAACCCACAAATGATTAAGTAGGGGTATGAATGACTAACTGATAAACTAGAAGTATATAACCTCAGCACTTTCTAATAATATTCTTAATAAGAAAAGGAAAGCAATATGCTAAAGGGTATTCATTCAGCAAGTGGATGAAGACTGCATCTGACATAAAGGCTGTCTCAACAAACACTTACGGAACGTGACCCAGTATGGAATCAGTGACTGGGAAAAACCAGGAGTGTTTGTTTCACCAAGCTGCAATGACAGGAATGTGACTGAAATGGTGCATATCTCATCAGCAAGATCTGAATGATGGAGGGCTGTAGAAAAATGGGTTTCAGAAATTCACTCCAGTCTGGCTGACACTGGTTTTGAGCAAGCCTTTTCCTTTTCTTGTGCCTCAGTTTTATTTTTGCACAACAGGAATGTGCAGTTGCCGCAGAATGATTGAAACTTTCATGTTTCCATAGCATTGCCCTGCAAGTATGATAACTGTAGCTCAGTTCCATAGGAGAGCTTAGGAGCCAATGCATTTAGGTTTTATGTCAAACTAACAATTTTAAATAAGCTTCTTCATTATGGGTCAAATGCTGAAATTCTTTCTAAAACAACTAGTATTTTAGCTTGGGTAAGAGTTTTTCTTACATGAGATGGTGAGATGCAAACAGAGTATACTGAGAAGAGGCTTGCAAGTCTTTTGGATAACCATGTAAAATTTATCGTTGTACAATACGTGGTAAATACTGTGAGTATGAAATTAATTGTGATAACTCGTGTATGCTTCATTAAAATCACATTAAGTACCTTGTTAAAAATAAGCAGTGTGTGCTCACCTAGTCAGGTTTGAGGATCCTTCCCCCCTCTTTTATATTCTAATAAATAACTTAAATACTTGTGGATATCAAGTTAATTCACAGTGCACTAAGAAGGTCATTTTAACTTAAGAGCCACTCTGGTAGTACAGTACTTGTGGTTTTGGTAATTCACCTCATGCCAGAAGCTGCAGACTATACTGGCAGCCAGCTGATGCTGTGTGTGGGCTTGCTACAGACTGCATTTCTAGATCAGTGGTGGGATTTCTGCAGGATTTCAGAAAGTGGGGAGAAAGCGACAGGGAGGAAATGAAAGCACGATTTCAGGTGAAGTAGGGATCTTGACATTTCATGTCCTCTCAGAAACAATCACCAGCTCAGTGAAAAATAATCTGTATCAAATGGTAACAGTGATCTGAGTACATATGATTTTTAGAATTATGGGTATGAGACTGTAACCAACCTGCCAAAGTTCCTCATGAAAAAAGGGCAACTGCAACTTAAGACATATAGAGAATTGGTTCATTTTAAGGTGGTTTTTCCTTGGGTTTTTGTTTGGTTTGCTTTTGGTTGGTTTTTTGTTTTTGGCTTTTTTTTATAGTTTTGCAAATTTACCCTATGAATTGTAGTTTGATTTGAGAACTGGCTGCTACTTACCCCTATTACTGTCTTTCAGGGAAGAACTGCTCATGCTGAAGAGGAGACAAAACTATAATGAGTTGAGGAAGGGCCAGCTTCATGCCTGTTTGGAGGAAAGGGATTTTGAAAACCTTCTATCAAAGGGTAAGATTTTTTAAATACATAGTTCCGAATCTTCCATGGAAGCATACTACTGATTGCCTGAGGTGAAGTGACTCTGAGAATTGATGCAATTCACATCTTAATTAACTCTTGAGCCAATAGACAGAAAGTTGAGTCTCTTTTAATTGTAAAATGTACAGATGTAGCCGTTCCTAGTTGTCTTCTAGGATTGACTTTTTTTTCTGCCAGTTTACTTGTTATCTAGGGAGGAGTTTTCCTGGGGACAGCACAGTAGTTTACCTGTTAATCTGTAAATACCAAACCTTTGTTGCTTGCATTGCATATTTAGGATTGTATTGTAATGTGTGTTTTAAGAGAAAAAGTTGTCTGTCAGGTTTGCTTAGGTAGGCATGAATGCCTAATTCACTGGGAGTCAAAGAGATGGAATCCTAGGTTGCATTTCCATGTTGCACAGATCCCTAATGTGGCAATCTTGTTTTGAATGGGTCAGGTTGCTTTGGTTCCAGGCAGTCTAGAATAAGTTAAACTGGGCAGACTGAAGAAATGAGGGGAACAAAAGGGAGATTAAGTATCAAAGGTTGGCTTCCAAGACTGTGTAAAATTAGTATAACAGCTAAAAGTTGTATAGTTTACCATCAGCTCCCCACACTTTGTCATGGACTTCCATGCAACACACAGAGTACACAGCACATGAGTGCAGTGAGGAGAGTGATCGAAAAGAGGAAAAACAAACAGTGCTGTTCTTGCTTTTTAAAGTCAGTCTTTCTGTGTACTTTCCACAGCATCATATACTATCCTATCGCTGTCGGTTTTGTGAGGGTGCTGGGTATTTTTAAAGAGTTTTCATCTGCTTCTAGAGGAGAAAGCTGACAAATCACTAAACCCACGTCTGGGTTACAGAGGAAACTGCTGTCTCCAAGTGTGGGAATCCTTGCTGCCAGGGTTGGCATTCTCATGGGACCATTCCCAATAATAAACTGAGCAAGCTTTAAAAACTAAATTTAAGTAATAATCAACCTAATATGTAATGAATGCTGAATTAATTGCTTGTTATATCAGTAGCAGTTAATTAAAATACCAGTGAAAGCTCAGAAAAACTGACAGCTACTCAATGAAATTGCAAGTGTGCCACGAACTGCGAAGTGCTGTGTATTTCTGTGGAACACACATACAAAGGAAATGGTTCATATGACTGATTAGCTGGCACAAGTGCTATGCACAAATGTCTCTGCTAATATTATAATCCATGTGAAATTGTGACTAACCTTCTTAAAGAGTATAATAATGGGACTATTCTGAAAAGTTTCAGTAGCCTCAAGACCTACACAGATTCACGAGTTGAAAGTGTTGAACAAATAGCTATGACTCAACTCTAATTAACATATACCCAAATATGTTTGAACAGATTCGACTGTAACAGTCTTTTGTTACCTCCTATATTTGCACACCAATTTAAGGTCTGTACTTCTGAGTAAGGCCAGTAGCAATTGATCTGCAGTGAAGCGAGCAATGTACAATGTGGAGTCCCAAATGGTACACACATGTTTGGAGAAAAGGAGGATTATTAATACTATTGAAATACCAATCAAAGTGCTTCGGCAGGCACCAGGCAGCTGCAAAACATTTAGGGACACCTCAGGAATTCCCTTGAGAAGTGAGACAGGAAATAGTGAGAAGCTGAATAAAGTAGCTGAGGAAAATGCCTTTATTTAAAAGAGGGATGGATTCAAAAGAAGTTCAGCACATTCCAGTGCAGAAGATGTTTAAGAAAATAGATTAGGAATCATCTGAAGAGGAGAGGAAATACTGGATACAGAAAATGTAAATTTTAAAATGGAAATTTAAAACTTTATTTCATATTATCTGAAACTTTGTCTTCAAAAAGTAACTTGCTATTTGTGATGGTAATTGAGTTCAAAGGTAATCATTCCTGTCTGCTAATACAGTTATGTATGGAGAAATGCCATTTAGTCATCACATTAAATTTAGGGAACTTCACCTTACAAGTGTGTTCATAGGGACGAGCCAAATTTTTGCTCAGTGTGTTTAGTACCTGTTCATTTTCAGAAGAAGTTTGGCAGTGTTATAACAAACGCTAATTGAGTGGCTACTTCGATAGTCTCATAGTGTGAGACAGGTAAGTTTGGGACCAGAAAACGTTCTAAGCAGCAGTCCTTTAAATGTGCTGGTGGAGCCATAGGGTGCGGTAAGCCCGTGTAGAAACGCTGTCAGTACCAAGAGAAGAGCTGCAGCCGCTGCCATGGCAGAGTGCTGAGGAGCCAAGGCAAAGGGCTGTGTCTGTGTCCTTGTGATTACCCGGGAGTGCAAGGTGCTGGCGGTCATCTTGAACGAGCATCCAGCAACTACCCGGAGCGTAAGCTCCCAGCGCGCTGATCTGGCATCCTCGTGGCAACCGTGAGTGGGTCACTTGCCAAGAAACAGCCATGCTTTGGGGGATTTTTAGCTTTTGCCCAGAGAAGCAGGCAGGGTGTGTTGGATGGTGCCTTTTAAACAGGAGGGCTGGAAGTTGAAACCAGAACATTCCGTGGCAACTGGAGAAAGTTCTGAGGAAAGTGCTGTGAGAGAGGCAGGACCCCCCCTCCCCCTGCCTAGAGGAGAGACAAAGAACAGGCGAGGAGGGAACTGAAATAGGAAGCAGGAACCATGTCAGGAGGCTGGGGGCTAAAAGAAAGCAAATTAATAAACCAATGGGGGAAAGGCACACAACTGTCTAATGCCACTAGCAAAGATAAGCAAATTCCAGATTCTTTAACTGCTCCATGTGTGTGTGTGCTTGCAGCTTGGCTAGTGAGTTAAACATAATAATTTTCCTCACTGTAGCAAGTACAACTTGTGTGTCTGTGGCACACAGATTTAAGAGAATACGAGCACTGTGTTATCTATACAATAGGGTGTATTTAAGCTGGGTTTGTCAGCATTGCTACCACTCCACCTTGAATTTCTCAAGTATATGCTCCTATCAGGGTGTGTGCACACATAGCGCAGCAATAAAAAGTTACTGGTAATATTCTGACTGCGGTAGAGACAAACAGTTCTTATCAAAAGCAGGAGAAATCTGGTGTACAGGCTGAGGGCACTGTGTGGCCTTAAGTGTTAATGTAGTATTTTGGAAGTTAGAAGCTTGGTGCGCTCATTTGCACATCAGTACCCAGAATGCTTTTTCAGTTCCACCACTGTTTAATTCAAGTGCTGGGTTTGAGTTTTTGGAAGGCTCTGTAGTTTGTGATGCCCTCACATGTGCCAAGTTCAGTATTTTTCACAGAAAAGTTTAAGTGACGATATTAGATCGTGAATAGGTGGTCCAAGCGTTCTTAATTAGGCTTGATGTTATAAATGCAAAAAAAAAAAGTGTCCTTGAACACTTTTTTCCAAGCGTTGTCTTTAACAAAACAAAGAACTCTGTTTGGGGAACATGTGTGTGTGTGTGATGTGTGTGGGGGAGATGTTTCTTCAAAAGTAGAGAAAAATTCTTGTCTGAGACAGAAAGCAGATTTCAGCTGCAAATGAGTAATGATAACGATGATGTTGAAACAGCAGCTCTTCATAGAGACCTCGAACACACAGGGAAGATTCAGCACTAGGACAGTCCAGGCAACCCCGCGCAGTGAATTCGGCGGCGCATTTCGGAGCGTTTAACCCGGGCCCGGGGAAGGGTAACTTGAGGGAGCGGGAGCCTCGCCGCGCCGGGGCGTGGGGCGCTCCGGGGGCCGTGGGAACGCCGGGTGCGCGGGAGGGGCTCCGCGGGCAGCAGTTTCCCCAACATGGACGCACTCGGGGCTGTGAGGTGCCCGTGCCTCCCGCAGCCCCCGGCCCGCGGGTACCGTTCCACCCAAGCGCTCCCGAGGGGAGGGCATTTTCGCACTGGAAGAATTCCCGCTGTACCCCTTCCCTCCCCCACAATGCCGGCGCCTCGCTCTTCCAGCGAGGCTGAGAGTTGATCGTGCACGGGGGGTGGGGGTGAAAAATGCAATGAAAGACCGGGGGGAGGCCGGTCCGCGCTGCAGCCCCTGGCCCCTCTGGGATCGGCTCTCCTCAGGCGAGCCGAGGAGGTGGGGGCCGCTCTGCGCCTCTGCAGCTCCGGGAGGGTTTGCATTGGACGATTCGCGCCTGGGGAGGGGGGAAGGTTGCCTGCAGCCCCCCCCGCCGGCCCCTCCTCCTCTCTCCGGCGGGAGGGGGGCCTGGGGGGCGAGCCGCAGCCCGGATATTTGGGGGAGGGGGCGAGCGCAGCCCCACCACCCCCGTGAGCCGCGGGCGGGGGCCTCGCTGCCGGCTCGGCATTGGAGGATCGGTGCTGGGGAAGGGGGAGACTGCAGCCCCCAGCCCCCGCGGGCGGGCGGGGTGGGGGCCGGCCTGCTGGCTCTGGCTGCTCTTGCATTGGCGGATGCGGGGAGGGAGGGGGGCAGGAAGCGGGGGGGCAGGGGGGGAGCCCGAGTGGCTGGAGGGGGGGTCTCCGCGAATAGGGTGGGGGTCTTCTCGTCTAAAGAAGAGAGGAAAGTTTGCGGCGCCGGTGGTGAGGGTGCGTCGAAGCGGGCGGGGCCCGGACCGGGGCCGGCGGCGGCGGCGCTCGGTCGGGGAGCAGCAGCCGGGGGGCCCCCGCTGGATTTTTGTAGGGGGGGTGGTATCGCCCCCTCCTTCTCCTCCCCCCAGGGGTGAAAGTGCAAGAGGAAGTGCAGCCGCTGCCATCTTTCCTCCGCTCCAAACACACAGGGACGGACGGAGCCGGCAGCCGGGAGCCGCCGCCGGACCCCCCGTCCCTCCCGGCTGCTGCCGCCGCGCCGCGCGCGCCCCTTCCCGCGGCGGCCCCGCGGCCGCAGCGCCTCGTGGCGGCCGGGCCCGGGCGGGGCTCGCGCGGCCGCGCGCGCGCCTCGGCCGCCCGAGCCTTTTGTCTCGCCCCCCCCCGCGCCGCGCGAGCCCCTCGCGCCGTGCAGGGAGCGCCGCGCGCGCGCCGCCGCCGGCCCGGGCAGGGGGCGGGGAACGAGCAGGAGGAGGCGGCGCGCGCCGCCGGGCGGCCCGAGAGCGCGCGCGCCCCCTGCGGGCGCCGGCGGGGCGGCGCAGCCCCCATGGAGCGGGTGAGCGAGGCCGCCGCCTGCGGCCCCTCGTCGGGCTGCTACACCTACCAGGTGAGCCGGCACAGCGCCGACGTGCTGCACAGCCTCAACCAGCAGCGCAAGAACGGCGGCCGCTTCTGCGACGTGCTCCTACGCGTGGGCGACGAGAGCTTCCCGGCGCACCGCGCCGTGCTGGCCGCTTGCAGCGAGTACTTCGAGTCGGTGTTCAGCGCGCAGCTCGGCGACGGAGCAGGTGGCGGCGGCGCGGAGGGGAGCGCGGCGGAGGCGGCGGCCGGCGGGGCCGCGGCGGCGGCCGGCGGCGCCCCCGGGGGCGGGCGGGAGCTGGAGATGCACACCATCAGCTCCAAGGTGTTCGGGGACATCCTGGACTTCGCCTACACGTCGCGCATCGTGGTCCGGCTGGAGAGCTTCCCGGAGCTCATGACGGCCGCCAAGTTCCTGCTGATGCGCTCCGTGATCGACATCTGCCAGGAGGTCATCAAGCAGTCCAATGTGCAGCTCCTCGTGCCCCCCGCACGCCCTGACATTATGCTGTTCCGTCCGGGTGCCGCTGACCTCGGCTTCCCTCTTGACATGACCAACGGTGCCGGTTTGGCGCCCAATGGCAACGGCATCGCTGGCATGCCTGAAGACGAGGCCACGCGGGCTGCGCTCACCGCTGCGCAGTCCTCCCTACCCGTCCTGCAGGGTGTGGACCGCCTGCCCATGGTGGCAGGACCTCTGTCCCCACCACTGCTGGCCTCACCCTTCCAGAATGTTGCTGCTAGTGCCCCCACTTTAAGCACCAAGAGGGGCAGAGGGCGTCCCCGTAAAGCCAATCTCTTGGACTCCATGATGTTTGGTACCCCAGGGGGCCTGCGAGAGGCTGGTATCCTGCCTTGTGGTCTCTGTGGGAAAGTATTCACGGATGCTAACCGTCTTCGGCAGCACGAGGCTCAACATGGGGTGACGAGCTTGCAGCTGGGCTACATAGACATCCCACCCCCACGACTGGGTGAAAATGGTGTTCCTGGTCAGGATGACCCCGATGCACCTCGAAAAAGAAGCAGGACGAGGAAACAGGTGGCCTGTGAGATCTGTGGCAAGATTTTTCGGGACGTGTACCACCTGAATCGGCACAAGCTGTCGCACTCTGGCGAAAAGCCTTACTCTTGTCCGGTGTGTGGCTTGCGGTTCAAGCGAAAAGACAGGATGTCCTATCATGTTCGATCGCATGATGGCTCTGTGGGAAAGCCCTACATCTGCCAGAGCTGTGGAAAAGGCTTTTCCAGGTAAGAGAGTGCTTGTGTGGACCGTTGACACAAACAGAGACCTAGGAAGTTGATTTTCCTATCCCTTGGAAATGTACTTAGGATAGTTTGACTGTTCCACTTTAAAATGTGTCAAGGAATGAGACTTCCATCATTTCCTCTGGGATGCTAGTCTTGAGTCTCTTGGAAGGGTTTAAAAGTAATTAAGACATTGAACTGGGAGTCAGCTGGCTAACGTTCTCAGCTTTGTCCCAGAGCTGGTTGTGTGCGTGTCCTTGGGCAAGTCAGTCTCTCCCTCAAATGACCCTTCTGTGAAATGGGTATTGAAATAATTACCTGCCTCACAGAACTGTCTTGAGATCACCGATGTGTAGGTAGTTTGAAGGTGCTGTTGAAGTGCAAAATAATACATCTCAAGATGATTATTTTTCTCGTATCCATTTTAAATTTTCTTTTTCTTAACTTCCCTTCATTTCTCTTAGTTCGTAATGTTTTTTATCACCCAAATGTGAAGGAAGAGGTGAGATTTCAAAGGCTGCAGCATCAAGTATCTTTTAATACATGATCTTTGTGTCCTTTGGGTTTACATCCTTCTGAAGGGGATCCTGTTTCTGCCCTGCAACATACGTAAGATCTGTGCATTTAATGTTGCTGATTTTTTTGTTGTCGCTATTTGTGGGAGCTAATTTAATAAGTAGTTTGGTACACGTAGTTCTGTTAGTGGTATCTCATAGTCTGAGTTAATGAATTTGAAACTTTTTTGGAAGTTTGCTGTTCGCTTTGAGTGTAGAAGTAGTGGGGGGAGGGGGATGCATACGCTCTGCTATTTCTGTACCAGCAGTCGGTGTTCTACAGCAGTTGATTTGCTCTAATGTGAGGGAAGGAATCGAGATCTGAAAACAAGTCAAAAGGCCACCAGGCTGTGTAAATTGTGGAATTGTGCCCCTGCTCTCTTTTTGATAGAGGGATTTTGTGTTATTGAAATAAATTATGAAAATGTGGCCCCACCCCCCATTTTTCTTTTAAATCGGCAGTAATTAGGGATACGTATTCACAAGGACTGGAGATTCAGTGATGGAAGGTCACAAAATGAAAATTTCATCTGTGGCTAGAAGTGAAAGTACTTTTTTTATTATAGCGCTCCCTGGAATCGTGTGCCAAGTTTTATCGTTTTTACTGACACTTAAAGATTTCTGCTGTTGCGCTACAAAAGGTTTTTATCATTAAGGGGAAGTGAGAAATACGTGTTGAGTTCCTATTTTCCCCAGTAAGTTAATGTGAACAGGCGGGAATGCTGTTAACAACAAAACCATTTGCGTATCTGTAAAACCGAAGTATGAATGAAAACTAGAGACTCTTAAGTTTCAGTATTCACTCTTAGGAGCAGCCAGAGGAAGTTGGAAGCATGATGTCTAATTTTAGTGTCCTTTCCTGTATTCAGTAGCGCAGCACGTGAGGTTGCTGGGCTTGCGGTATCCAGAAGGACCCCAACCAGTCTGTCCGGTTACACCGCTCCAGCCCAGCGCTGGAGCATGGGGTTGAAGAGCCTCACTGCAAAGTCCAGCCTATTTTCTGTCTGCAGTGCGTGAATTCCATCCCGTGCCCTCTCATTGGTGCAGCTGGGAAGTTGGGGGAGGAGAGGGTGGAGAACTTGTTTCCAAGCAGTTTTGGTCTCATACAATGAAAAGCTTTCTTCCCACTAGGAGAAACTCCCACCAGGACAATCTGCAGCTCTTCAGTCCTTTCTTCTTCCAAGTAGGCTTTGCTGGTTGTAAAGAATGGTCTAACTTTTTATAATTTGCTCTTCCATTGCACCTTCTAGTTGGAATGTTCAGAGCACTTTATTTATATTAATGCAGTCTCCCTACCAAGTTGTAAGTTAGAAGTATTTTTTCATCTTGCAGGTGGAAAATGTGTCACAGCAACAGTTTAGTCTTTTTTTGCAAGAGGTGCTTAAAGTTGGCTTTTCACATCTGTGTTTAGGACATAAACCAAAAGGGTCTGATTTTCATATATTCAGCAACTGTAAATCAAAGTGTCCTGATTGTTAAGGTCCAAATAAGAATTTGGATGGGGACATGCAGGCTTGAAAATCATACCTTGTACTTCCTGTTTCCTCTGATCGTTCAGACATGATTTCTTCCTGAGAAAATGCTGCCTTTTTAGCAAGTTGGAGAGGGTACATAACAAAGTAGAGTCCCAGTTGTTGGCCATCTGGTTCTTGGAAAGTTAAAAATCACTACATTTGTCATAGATACAGCACTGGGATTTTTTTTTCCTTTTTTTTTTTTTTTTTTCTTGTTAAAATTGTAGCTTTATTTTTAGTATTTGTTTTAAGTGTGCTTATGTGTATTTTCTTTAAGGCCAGACCACTTGAATGGACACATCAAACAGGTGCATACCTCAGAGAGACCTCACAAGTGTCAGGTAGGAGCCAGACTGGTGTTGTGGGCAATCTTTGGCACTGTATTTATGTGTGCAGACAATTTTGAAGTACCAGTAGAAATACCATGTATGTGTGATTTGGGATAAATGTTTGTAAAGAACAGTGTTCCACAGTGACATCTGCTTTACATCCCTCCCGTCCCCCCTCACCTCATCTACAGCTTTGGTCCTCCTGCCTCCTCCCCTTCTACCAGATGTTCTTCCCTCCTGTGCTGTCCCCACCCTGGATCTCTTACCCAGCCACCTGGGCTTGGAGTCGATGTCACTGATGATTCCCTCCTTTTTTTTTTTTAATTGCAGTTGTTGCCATCAGGAGGCTCCAATGCTGACTTCATTTTTTTAGAATAACTTCAATTTAAAAATTAAT
Source organism: Hirundo rustica (assembly GCF_015227805.2). Classification (NCBI taxonomy): domain Eukaryota; kingdom Metazoa; phylum Chordata; class Aves; order Passeriformes; family Hirundinidae; genus Hirundo; species Hirundo rustica. Next base: position 10,832,487 of record NC_053466.1, on the reverse strand, counting down.
AAATTGTAATTATTATAACTTGTCAAGATACTATTTTTTAAAATTCCATAGCCTTCAGAACATTGCACTGAGCAAAATTGGAAGCTTTTTTTATCTCAGGGAGCATATAAATAATGGCATCACAATATACTTTGTTGTACAATGTCCTAATGTTGTATATAGTTTTTTACTGTTGTTAAGGTTTGAGAGATCAAATGAAGAAAGATAATTTGTACTCCATTTATGGAGAGATTTAAAAGGTGCCTGGAAGTATCAATTAAAACAAAGTTGAGAATCAGCTTCCACCATCACACACTTCCATCAGAGAGATGTTGGGCAAACTTTTAAAGCAGTTGTTGGGCTAACAATCTCCATGCTTGGCTTCTGAAGAAAGATTTAATACTTATTTAAATAAGCTGGAGCAAGATTATCTTTTTTTTTTTTTTCTTTTGAAGACAGCGAAGGTTAGAGGATTTTTTCTTCTAATATATTTAACCACTAGCTGACTAGTTTTATGAACCTAGACAATCCTACATGATTGCTGCCTCCTGATCTGCATTGTTGTATGTTTTGAGACACCTATATTTCCTTCAACTTGTGAGAGTTTTGAAACATTTTGAAATTTTAAGAATTCTGAGAAGTTTTCTAGACAGCTGGAGCCATCTAAAGGTTTCTGTTGACATCCATATGATCTGTGAAAGCCCAGCACATTTGAAAGCCAGGCCACAGTATAGAGCTGTCACATTGATTTAACTCTGTCCTGTAGAAAGTCTTAGATTGGCTCGAGCTTCTTGAGATGATTTATGAGTTACAGATTTATACAAACTGGAAAATTCCGCTCATGAAAAGAATTCACAATGTGGGGACAGCAAGAGGTCTGTGGGTGAACTGATGATGAATGTTTGTGTCCCAACATGAACAGACACTCATCAGTCTTTGGCTAGTTGATACCAAGGTTACTGGGTGAGCACTGCTTACAAATACCACAGATAGCTATGAATTGTCCTTTTTCAGCTGATGACTGATAATTCTTTTATAGTTTAAAATTGATTTAAGAATATTAAATATCAACTCCGTGTGAATCGGAGGATACACTGAGAGCTCAGATGTAGAGAAACATGGAAGCTAACATGGCACAGCCAAGCTCAACTCCATTTCCTTGCACACATGTATTTTGTGATAGCAGTTTCCAAGAACAGTCTTTCTTGCCGTGTGTTGTCTAAAGTGCCATAACACTGTATGCACTGTTTATTTCCGTTAAAAGGTACAGGCTATAGGCTACAGTCATCAGGACAGAGTTGAGATTGTCCTTCCGGCTTGGGTTGATCTCAATTTTTGATTGCTTAGCCCTGCAAAGTTAATTTTTTATTAATCTTAAGGCACAGAAATATTGTTAATGACCTGTTGTGTGTCTTTGCAGAAAATGTTTTGTAATATCCTATCAGATTTAGAAAGTCTTCTTGAGTATGCACAGATCTGCTATACATTTTAGAAACCACGGAAGGGATGCAGTCACTGAAAACTTGTTTCAAGTATGAAAACTGATGTATAAATTGATAAAGTTCTCCCTGTGATTATCTCATAACCAGTTATGCATCTGTTCCATTATATGTATCTAACAGAGGATCTGGCCACCAAGAAGGAAAATATCAATGATGTTTGCCCATTTTCCATTCTCTTTTCCCACTGATTTTGTTTGGCAAATTAGCTCCCCCTGAGAGCAGCCTGAACAGCATTGAGCATCCTTTTTGGATATGTTCAGTTCCTGTTGAAAATTCCTGTTATTGTCATGCTTTGTTTATGTTTACTGGAAAAGATAATTACTCTGTCAGTAAACAGAAGAGCACTCCAAAATCCTCTGTTGTAATGGCATTTTTGCAATTTGTGCTCTGTTATGATTTAAACAAAGTGGCCATTTACCTGAGCTCTTAGGTGTCTGTGCAAACTGGTGATAGGTAATGTTCTGTTGGTGTGGCATCACAGGACACTTTGGAGTACCAAAATGAAAGTGGGAAGGGTCAACCCAACTTCAGAATAAACGAAAGTATGAGAAACAGGACAATTTGAAGCTGAACATCCCTTCAACAGCTGTAGTTTTCAGTGCTCAGTTTGTAATCCTGCACTCATCCCCCTGAAACAATGGCTGTGCTTCTCAGATCTTTCACAAGTATCTTAGCTTGCAGCCCCTCTAGCACCTCGAGCCAAAGTCTTGACTCCAGCTTTTTCATTACTGTTAAGATAGACTCAGATTAGGGAATATCTCCACAGAGCCAAAGCAGCTGAGATATCAGATCCAAGAATGTGCCTTGGTGTCCAGGCAAATGGCGCTCTGGATCTTTTTCCTTGGATTGTTGCACTGGTGAATTTCCTTTTTTCCCCCCAGTCTGACGGTTGAGTTCTGGCTGTAGGAGAAGGAGTGAGTCAGTTTTATGGCCAGAATGGGGCAGCTCAGTTACTGACCCCGTGGGATGGGGTGAAGCTGTCAGCTTTGGTGTGTCCACGTGTGAGAGTCAGGCTGCAGTTTGGGAGCAAACAGTGATCTGAAAATCTGTGGACGTGAAAGAACAAGGGGAGAAAAGAGACGTTTGCTCCTCTTAGAGACAAGACAGGTTGTTCTCCCGGCAAATTAAATAAAAAATAAAAATGCAGGTTAAATTAAAGCACAACTTAATTGGCATCCCAAGTCCGGTGCATATCCCATTGATTTCAATGCAGAATGAGTTTCTTCCTGTCCTAATTTCTCTTACTTCCTGCCTATTAGCAGGAAAATGGCAGCCACCATGGAATAAGCTCAGAGACATCCACATCCATAGAAAAGTTGAAACTTCAAGAGGTATTTCTTAAACAATGTTTTTTAAACTTTATATATTCTTTTTGATCTATTTATATACCTGTGCAATGTTTGATAGGAAAGCACTGGAGAGTTTTCTTCTATGATTAACAATTAATGATAAATACTTAGCACTCATTTAGTACTTCACATCTTTCATAAAATAGAACTTTTTTTTTCTCTATACCTTTTATAAATATTAACTATTTGAATATTAACTTTGGGGTTTTCTTTAACCCTAGTCCTGTCTCCCATTGTTATGATTCAGCTAAACTGGTTCTTGCTTTCTCCACTGGACTTAATTATTGTTTTTAAGCTTCGTTGCAGATATATTTACTATATAGCTTATCCAAAGGTGAGCTTTACACAACTCAGCAGCAACAGTGAGAAATCAAACACAAAAATTATTATGTTGCTTTTCCCTAAGCTTTCAGCTTGCTAAGTCCACTGTGGGATAGATTTGATTTTTCTTCTGGCATCGCTGTATTTATGTGATTTGTCTCTGGTCTGCTTCTTATCAGCTAATGCACTCCCAATGCTCGAGTATGGACCTTCCTGCAGCTCCATAGCTTCAGTGTTATTGATGATGGATCTCTTGGCTGTTGTTGATAGTCCAGTCATATATCTTTAGTCGATATCCAACAGATTGATTAGTATCAGTGCTGCAATCCTGCCTTAGAAGAGTGCTTACCTCTAAGAATGCTTTAATAAGTGAAAGCTGCACCTGTTTTGCTCAGCGCTGTGTACTGAGATGAAAAATGGAGAGAAATCTTTCATGTTCAAGAATTTGCCTCTTAAACCTCAATACTTGTAATTTATAAGTCTTTGTCTGGTGGGCCTAGTTAAACTGTGTATGTCGCAGAAATCCAGATAATTTTATTGTTGCCTTTTTAATTTCATTAAGTGCTGATCCTCTGAGGTGTTAAGTCTTGTACTTGCTGTGGAGCAGCCTCAGCTCCGTGGGAGTTTTCCACACTTAAGCATCTCACAGGATCAAATGAGTGTAAAGCCTGTTGAAATTGATAGGTGCTTTTCCGCTACCTTCAATGGTTTTTGGATTAAGCTCTTGATGAACTGAATTTTATGTAATTACGTTATCCTCTTCTGTATTATCAGTTTCACTTATTTGAGTTATAATTTTGGAATTTTACTAAGATTGTTACTTTAACAAGTCTTATCTGTATTGAAACAGTGGCTTAATTACACACTGATATTTAACAATACAGATTATACCCAGTTCCCAAAACACTGAACAGCCTCATATTATTTCTTTGGGGATTCTGGTTATAGCTCTTAAAACTGTGTTATTTTATATGAAGTTGGTGTAAACAAAACACTGTATATTCTTGAATGTCACTGCTCTGGCTTGGTCTGGCCATCCTGATGTGTGTTTGCTTTTGTTTCTCCTCTTGCACTTGTGAAATGGTTTAGACTATAACTCTAATACCTTGTGCGGCCTATTGCTGGTGATTTATTTCCCTTCACACATTAGAGACAGAGCAAGCTTTCAGAACTGGCAGGCCAGTGTAACAGGCTGTGGGCACAGCCTGCCTGCCTGCCCATTGCTGGGGTTATAAAAATGGGAGAGAGCCTTCACTTATCATACACATTTCAGCTGGAAAGTGGGCAAAGAGAGCCAATATTATCTTATGCCAAATCAAGCTTGTTTTGTGTAGTAAGTGGAATATGATACCTTGACCAGGGGTAAGTTAAAACAGATTACAATGTCATGCAGTTATTTTGATACCTGCTCAGTTTTGAGGCTTCACTTCCACGGTTTGTCTGCACTGCTGCTGTGGATGGTGGGATGACTCTTCTACTGTCTCTCATATTGTCATCCCAGATAATTCTCTGATCCTTTGTTGGTATGTCTTCACACTCCAAAAGAATTCTGTGTACTGAAGTTAGATTTTTCTCATCAGAGTAGAATTTAGGAAAATGACAGAGAAGAGATTTGAGTGGTTTAAAGTGATTGTAATGGCTCAGTGAAATGGCAGAACTTACTGTAAATGGAGCAAAGTGGTTTCTGCTATTTCTTCTGTTAAATATTACTTAAAATTTCAGTATCTTCATCCTCAGAAAGGAGCTAAAGCCTTACAAGTCTATCCTGGTGTAAGTTTTACTGTCTGTAGAGTGTCAGAGCTGTTTTCTTGCTGCTTTAATTCTTTTGGGTAGTAACACCACATCTTGTGCAGTATGTTGGTGTTCTGAATTTTTTATCTGGGGGAAAATGGCTTGTGCATCATGTCATTTCTTGTGTTTGCACAGGACCTAAGGTATTTTCTCTAAAGAATACTAAATATATTCAACAATATCAATGCCGTTAGCAGAGTCGCTGAGTCACATGGTTCTCGTTATACCTGCAGACTTGTAATGCTTCCTTTGCCACTCGTGACCGGCTGCGCTCGCACCTGGCATGCCATGAGGACAAAGTTCCGTGCCAGGTGTGTGGGAAGTACTTGCGAGCAGCATACATGGCAGATCACTTGAAGAAGCATAGTGAAGGACCAAGCAATTTCTGCACTATCTGTAACCGAGGTAATGAAGAAACTCTTTTTTAATTCCAGTGGGATGGGACAGCACTCGAGGGGAGCTGTAAGGCTGCGTGACTCTGTGCAACAGGAGGAGGTTGTACCCTGTTCGTGTACATACTCTGCTTTTCCTACTCAATACTTAACCCTGAAACTGATGGGGTATAGGTCTGGCCTTGTCACATGGCAGATCGTTCCCAAAGAAACGAAGTTTAAATCTGAAGCAAATTTTATTTGCTGAATGGCCAGATCATTTTACAGTAACCATGATAAATTGCCTTGCTGCTGTTCTACATACATCTGGGTTGTTTTCCTATACCTGATTAGACTTGAGCTCTTGCAGTCAGTTTGGAAGAAGAATGTTTCTTTGAAATACACATCAAGTTGAAAAGCATGCAGTGAACATAAATCTACATTATGTTACTAAGTCTTAACCTCCTGGTGCAATAGAGTCAAGCTGCTTCTCCCTCTTTACACAAGAAATTGCTTTGTACTAATGTACATTTCTAAAGCATACTTTGTAAAGAGCACTAGAAATGTGCTTTACCTTTATTTGTCCAAATACGGCTTTTCACTGTTGGAAGGGACCCATAAAGATCACCGAGTCCAACTCCCTGCTCCATGCAGCACCATTTAAAACTAAACCAAGTGACTAAGCTTATGAAGCTTTTCCATCTCTTTGTGGTACTCCTCAGTTTGAGACAATTGGAAATTTAGGCTTTGTCAGATGTCAGGCAAGCTGGAAAAATTATTTTGACTTACTGTGTCTTTTTTTTTTGAGGGATTAACTCACAGCTTCAAAATGCCTTTTTGGCTCACACAGGTTTACATAGCTAGTAGGTGTTAGAAGAGGTTGCTGCGGTGTTTTGGGACCTTGTTTTTCCTGATGAGTCTTTTTTCCTGACATGTGTTCTGTTTTCTAGTTTAAGAGAGGTGAAATCTTTTGAGAAAATAAAGCTCTTCTGTGTTTAATATGCAGACTGTACAGGGAGCTTTTGGAGTTGATGAATAATGAGACATTAAATTGCAAGGGAGGTGTTTCCACTGGTTGAAGAGTCTGTAGATCGTGAAAGTGATGTTATCAGTGTGAGTGGAAAAGGCATCTGGGTTGAAAGTCTGCAGGTTTTGAAGCTCCAGGTAGATGGTGTGAAATGAAGCTTGCCCTCCTTTTCAGCTCAAGGCCTGGCTTCTGAAAAACTGCTTAAGTTTATCCCAGTTCTTTTTGTGACAACAACAGGGAAGATACTGTTTTGAGATCCAGGTGCTATCCTGCTCTCCTTCCGTTGAGCACGGTGCCAAACAGAAACTCAGATGGGTTGGGAGCAATTGTCTTGTTTTCACGATTTGTAAGCCTGAATTTCGGCTTAACTACCACTGGATGTCACTGCAGCTCTTTGGAAATGGAGCCAGTGTGACAAAGACAGACCCGGCAATCAAACAATAAAATGACTAAGTGGTTTATTCACATTTTACAAGTCTAAATGTACAGTGGCAATTTAAATAAAATACGTACTTCTCTGTAGAAGGATAAGGTACCTGTTGTACAGCAAACTTTAAGCAATTACTTTCTTCTTACAGTTCGTGTATTTCATGGGAGTTTTCAGAATTGTCTGTTGGGAATTTCAGTTTACATCAGGATTTAAAAAATATAATAATGAATAATGTTAAATTTCATAGGAAGTGTTAAAATTCGTAGGAAGGGGAAGCTACAGACTGGATTTGTCAAACAATTGTGTTGTAAACTCATTGTTTTATGCCATAAATTTTGATTATAGATCTATGATCAATGACAGAAGAATTTTTAATCCCAGGTGTTCTAGAATCAAAGTATAATGCTCATTGTTTTAAATAGGTGGTGGGTTTTGTTGTTGTTGTTTGTTTGTTTGTTTGTTTGTTTTAATTGTAGAGCCTGGCAAGATTAGGTCTAATGGAAATTTTCTGGATTAGAAATATCTATTTAGTAGGCACTGGTGCAGTCAGAAGCCAGACAGTAACCTGATCACAGCTGTGCCATGGCTGAGGTGCTTGCGCAGTGGGATTTTGTTTATTCTTCCCTTGGCTAATGTGCTGATGTATTTTTTAATGGAAACTTAGCTGGTTTTGGATATCGTACTTGCCAGCTTCTGGATATAGTAATTGTCAAGCAAGAATGCTCTACAAGCTCAAGCTGCTTGTGGAGAATTCGGGATGTTGGCCACTTAAAAAAAAAATGGATGAAAAGGTGACTCTACACAGCTCAACACTCCCAGTGTTAATGACAGAGCTTAGACTCCTCAGTTTGTCCCACTGGACTGAGAGCTTTTCTGTGGAGCTTAATGAAATGTCTCATGTTGTTTTAAAAGTTTAATGGGTTTAGGAGATGGGAATGGATCTCAGTACCTGGCAGAAAGCAGTAGGCAATGGTTTGCCATTTCATGTGGATTCATTTGTTGATCATACTTTCACTATGTGGCAGCATAATTTTAAAAAGCTGCAGCTGTGATTTTGATGTTTTTTTCAGGTTGTTTTCTTACTCAAGGGCTTTATGCTTAGAATAATCATGGAAGCAATTAAATCTTGTTAAATCAGGGAAACAGTGAACTGGTTTTGGGGTTTTTTGTGTTGGTTCTTTCTTTCCCCCTGGGGTTTGTTTTTCTTCTTTTTTGGTTTGGTATTTTGTTGGGTTTTGTTTTTTTCTTAAAGAATTTGTCTAAAATGTGCTTAAAAAAACCAATCCTCAAGCCTCACTTTTTAAGACAAATTCTCTTTAATCGGTTTAAATAAAGAAGACACGCTCCTGTTGCGTTGTTACACAATCTTCTGTTACCAATCTTAGGAACTTTATTTCCTTGTGTGGGCTTTTTCAGAGAATTCAAGAGATTGATGCCTTTGGCAGGTCTAGAGCTGGTACTTAGTGATAGCACCTGCAACTCAGAAGTTTGCGTTTGTATTTCAAACACATACACGTTGTTTGTTTCACAGAATCAAATTAGTTAGGAAAAGGGTAAATATTCCAGTCTCAAATGAGAAATTCTTTTTATAATTCTGAGTTTTTAAAAACTATAAAAATTCTGAGTTCTTGTACATTTTATAGCAGACAGAGTCCATTAAAGCAAGACACATTCTCCTCATGTTCCAGCTAAATCCAACTACAATTTTTGAACAAGGAGCATCCTGCAATTATTTCTGTAGTTTATCTCCTTTTATCTAAGAGATCAAGGGATAGGTCCCATATATATAAAAGAGATAATTTCCTCTCTATACATATTTTTAATATTGCTTTTTCTGGTATGAAGAAATAACCTGCCCTGCAAAGTAGAGAAATGTGTATGAGTAAAGCAATAAATACATTCCTTCTCTGAAAAATACTGCCACTTCATCCTGTGGATTAGTCTGACTTTGCTCTGAAAGAGACTTTTAAGAGTGAAGGATTATGGTCTGTGAACCCCCGTCTTCCTAGGCATTCATAATTAAAGTCTGGTGGAGATAAAAAGGCTAGTGCTAAGTGCTTCAGGAAAAAATTAGGATAAAAACGACCCCCAAAAAGTCTCCCTTTAAACAGTTTCCCGTGAAGCAGTTGGCATTCTTACGGTTTTGATGGAAGTTGATGACTCACATGTTCATTTGCCAAGTGCATAAAGGGGAGCTAACACACTTTGCAGCAGTTTTCAGTATATAAAACAATGTACTCTCCAAATAGAACTGCAGAGCTCAGGAAAATTATTGTGTGCAGAGATTACAAGTTCAGACTTTCCTGTCTCAGTTGTGGTGTAGAAAAGCACTGAATACCTGCATGTAGTCCTTTTTAATGGTTGGCAGTGAGATTTTCATGCATTGCTCCATCAAAGAGGTTGGTCTCAGCATGCATGGGGTTATTAGCCACGTGTGTGAAATAGGGAAAGTACCTCATAGATGGAAGTGTCACCATTACATCTGTACACTGTGCCCTTTTCTCTACGAGTCCAAGACTGATTCTTTCAGTTCTACACTGAATTTTTGGTGTTTGTAAGAATTTTCAATGCAGCATTTTGTGCGTGAGGGTAGGTCTTGCATTATTTCAGAGGATAATATCCTTACATTAATTCCCCAGATGACTTGGCTTTGATGATTCTGCTCCCTTGTATTTTGAGAGTGGTATGTTCTTGGTTTCTTCAGTTGTGATGTATCTACTTTTCTGTACTTTTATCTTCAGCTCAGGGGTCCACAGGAATGACCTCTTGTTCATTCTCAGCAGCCTGCCCCTTTTCCCTTCAGCAGGTTGCTGGGGAGTTCTTGCTTTGCAGGTCCTGTATATATAATTCTTAATAAACCCTGGATAAAAGTCGGGGTAGAGGGATATTCTGTGTGCTAGGCACAGGGAAATCTAATGTAAGGCCACATCCATTATTAAATTCAGCACCTGAAACTAACAGCTGCAGTCAGAAAATCCAGCCCAGAGAGGTGTGTAGTGTTTGGTTTGCAGCCTTCCTAATACATTATTATATATCATCAAATATAAGTGTAGCTAAATCACTACAAAAATGGCTTTATGGTAGAATATCTACTCATATTTTAAGCAAAGTATTGTTATGAAAGTTCTCTTGCAGGGACTTGTGCTTTAAATTCTTTTTAAAAATCTAGCGCTGGGTTTTCTCTCTCCAGAAAGGGAAGCTGCAACTCTGGGTCTGTGATGGTGAACCTTGTGTTGTGTTCTTAGTTGTTAGTGGAAATGTTTCTAGCATGAAAGTGCCGTAATGCTCTGTCCAAAATATAATAGCAAATTTAGCTGGGTGGTGGTGGTAGCTTTACCTCTGTAGGAAATCTTTAAAGCTCTGTCCTCCTTGTGCCTCATATGTGGTCCAAATGTTCTAGTAGTAATTGCAAATCATATTGAGGTTGAATTTGAAAACATTCCAAAGTATATGTGAGATAATTTATTGTATTAAAGAAAAACTATATATTTGTGAGACTTAAAAAAAAACATTTTAAAAAGCACATGCACAAATGTAAAAATCTGGTTTGTTCAGAAATCAATTGTTTGATATATATGTTTTTATTTTCAGTGTTTGATGCTTACAGATCAGAGCTAATAAAAATATTGAAATTCATTTTTAGTACTTTTTGTTAACTGTAAACAAAATATGAGTTTAGTATATTTTTTTAAACTCAGGATGAGCTGACTGCAGGAAATGTTTTTCAAAAATTACTATAGAGCAAAACTGAGCCTTAAAAAGTCAATAGTTTCAGCTTTCTGCCTTTTAGAAGTCACTGTAAGTGCTAGAAATCTAAGGGGAAAGCACTTAAAAACCAGCGAGGGCTGTTACTAGATAGCATTCCTTCAGATCTTAACAGCATAAAATCAGCTAATTGGAACTATCTTCCAAAGTATTATCAGATGGCAAAAGCATTTTTAATTAAAATAAATAAAACAACACAAAAATGGTGAAGAGACATGGGTGCCTTTTTGTATAATGTCTCTTCTGCCTTTTTTTCCAGAAAGTTTCACCTGCTAGGTTTGCTTACACAGAATTTGTTTTTTAAGGAGGCTGTTCTCTCTTTGTGACTAACAAAAAGCAAACTCAGTCTGATGGAGAGTGTGCATTGCATTACTGCCCGATGATGACAGGACTCCTATGTGAGCATGTCACAGGGAGCTGGTGGAACAGCAGCTTTGCAATAGGGAGCAGGAGCAAGAGAAGGATTAAAGGAACAGGGAAGGCAGATGTGTGTCTTTGCTGGTGGCAGGATCTCATCTCCTTTTATCTTGTTTAGGTTTCTCCTCTGCCTCCTACTTAAAGGTCCATGTTAAAACCCACCACGGTGTTCCCCTTCCCCAGGTCTCCAGGCACCAGGAGTCCATCCCGAATGGGGGAGCAGCGTTCCACTGCGTCAGGACCTATGGCATCAAAGGCAAGAGACTCGCTGCTCTGCACCTTGCTGCTCTGTGCAGAGCTTTGTGTTGTGGGGTGTTGGGCTGGGCACGAGAAAGGGGAGGGAGGAAGGACAGGGAGAATACTGGAGAGAAGCTCAGGGTGATGCAGAGAAATTCCATAGCATCACATAGGATATCACCTGGCATTGGATGGCCGATTGATTAAGGCTAGGGGAAGGAAATGGACACAGAAGAGTATGTGTAGTTTTGGCAGGTTCTTCGATTTGGAAAATTGAAAAAGCCATGTTAGTTCATCTTGACCCTCTTCCTTGGAGCAGTCAGCATCTGAATTTTGCCTGAGGACGAGTTCGTTAGTCCCACTCCACTTGAATCTCGTGCCAGTCAAACCCCGTTTCTGGTTTTCATAGGAGCCATACTGTACCTGCAGCCAGCTGTCTGTAGCTAAACCTACACTTCCAAATGCAGTTGTTGGGGAGGAGAGGTAAAGGATGATAGCACTGGTGCTTTCTTGTTGGTTTTGACATTCATTTAACTTGGGTGGGGAGAGAAAAAGATGTTGCTGTAAGCATAGCTGGGGAGTATTTAACTTCTGAGTAAGTAAAGCAGTGTGTTTACCTGTGTAGAATAGGTTTTTGCTTCTTGGTTTGAGCTGTCAGTATTCCTGGTGAAAGTGGAACATCAGAAAATTCTTCAAAGCCACGGGTTTTCTGTTTTGTTTTTTTTTGCCCAGGAGAACACAAGGGGCTGGGTTAAACAAAGTCTGTGCCAGCAGAAAGCTCGAGTTGTGTATTTTTTCTGTTGAAGTTTTGATAGAGTTACTAGAGAAGCCCTTTAGTTTTGGGTGGTGTGCTGACTTAATTCCAGCTCAGTGGTGTGTTGATTTCATGCATATCCTGTTAGGTTTGTAACGCTGAGTCCAGAGCAAATCTGTCTTTTGGGTTGTGCCAAGTGGTTCTTTGGTCTCCTAGAGTTAATAGTAGGTACAGCCTGTTTGTATTCAGAGACTCCTTTAGTGAGCACGTCTGGGTTTCTCACGCTCATTCACATGCACTGAGCAAAAACGTGTGGACAAACTTCCTTGGCATAATGCCAGAGGAGAATGGGGAAGACTCCAAACATACCAATGGCTTTGCCAGGACATATATCCAAATGAGTTAAATACCTCTCTGCTGTTTTACACTGCAGTATTCAAAGACAGAACAATTTTAGGTTGTGAAGTTAACTTCTAACAGTATTGCACTTGTGGAAAAGAGTTCCTTGAGACTAAATGGAATTGCACTTCTTAAATTGCAGTGGCTCACTGCTGTTTTGCTGAGTGTTTCCAGGTTTCTTCACATCTTGCTGCAGCCTGTTGTACTTCATGAAGTTTCTAGGCTTTCCCCCACAGTATCAACAGCATTTCAGAAGTGTGCAAGTGAATTGCACAGTTGAAAACTCTTCATTAGGTCCATCCTTTTGTAGTGTCTGAGGTGTAAACATTGTGAGACATCCTTGGGATTCAAGAAGTGTTACATAAACCGGAGACCCATTATGGTTGCATTCAGTATCGCGACAAATCCCTAATGAAACCCCAGCTGTTGCTCTGGTGGCAGCCTGGTGGTTTGGAAAGGGGACCTATGCTCAAGGGCTTTAGAATATGAGGGATTGGATGTTAAGTGTGTATCATTCTGTTGTGACAGGTATTAACGTGATCAGGTGATAACCAATCTAATTTGTTTTTATGCATGTTAAATATCTTCCTTTGGGAACTAAGATTCTGAAAACTTCTCTCTTTTCTCTTTCCTGTAGAAGGCCAGAAATGTTCACATTCGGACCCGATTGAGAGTTCTGATTCATATGGAGACCTCTCTGACACCAGTGACCTCAAGACTCCTGAGAAACAGAGCACCAATGGGTCCTTCTCGTGTGACCTGGCAGTCAGCAAAAACAAAATGGAGACGGAAGGAGAGAAGAAGTACCCGTGCCCTGAATGCGGCAGCTTTTTCAGATCGAAGTCTTATCTGAACAAACACATACAGAAAGTTCACGTCAGGGCTCTTGGTGGCCCTCTGGGGGACCTGGGTCCTGCTCTAGGATCCCCCTTCTCACCCCAACAGAACATGTCTCTTCTGGAGTCGTTTGGGTTTCAGATCGTCCAGTCAGCATTTGCATCATCCCTAGTGGATCCAGAGGTCGACCAGCAACCAATGGGGCCAGAGGGGAAATGAGATCAGTTGGATCTTAACAAAGCAAAGCAGCAGTCTGGCTATAATGATAAGATGCTGTGAATGAAAGAGGAAATAATGAAACTTGGTTCTATAGCTGAGAATTTTTTATTTGTTTTAGCTTCCCTCTTTGTCTCATTCCTTACCCCACCTTTAAGCCTTCACTGGGGAGAGGGAGAAAATGCTTCTTTAGCTGATAAATTACAGAAGATGGTGGCCTTGAATAGGAGACATGACCCAAAACGAATGGAGCTTTAGAGGCTGCTGCTGGTGTTTTCTTTGTGTTTTTTGAGAGCAATCGAAAGTTAACCAGCACTGCTCTGAGAATGAGACAGTCCTAGTGACCGAGGCACCTGGGGAGCTGCAGCTACAGGGAGCTGTGATTTTGTTCTCTCTCTATTCCCCTGCCCTCCCTAAACTCCCCCAGAAAAACAGTAAGTTTAAAAAACAGACCCATTATTGAATATAATGCTAAGTAAAATGCCCCATGGTTCCTAGCAGGTTACAATGCAGTTGTCCTTTTAAAACCGTAAACGTTGAAAGAAGGTGAGAGAATTTGAACCCCTTCTGCCTTTGTGAGGCTGTGAGTGCTACAGCAGGACTGAACTGCTGAGAAAAATCACCTTTCAGAACAGGTTGTTTTTATTTCTTTTGACCATTAAACTTGCTGTCAGGTTTTTAATTCTTTCTTATTATTATTATTTTAGGACCTGTTGTAGTGAATTGCTACTGAAAAGCCAGTCTAAGGCGATACACAGAGCACTCGTAAAGCAGCAGTCACATTAGGGTTAGTATTAATTTTTTTTTTAGATGTACCATAATTAATAACTTGGCTAGTTGGTTGTTTTAAGTCTATGAAAGAAATAGTTTTTATGAAAAAAAAAAAAAAAAGAAAAAAAAAAGAAAAAAAAAGGAAGGAAAAACACGATTACAGTCTGGTTGACTGGTGCTCATTTTTCATGTGGGGACCTAGGGGATGAACATGATCAGCTATCGGGTTAACATTATGTACCACTGACTTGTTTAGTGTGAATAAACCCAGGGGTTCACAGAGTGATTTTGGTTTAATTGGATTGGACTCTATTAAAGAAGTTAGTATGTTACTTTGCATCCCCTCGTTTTGTCTGGTTTTTGAGCAATTGAGCCACCTGTCCAAAAGGTGTGCAAATGAGAGCCAGTAAATACTGTGTGAATCCCACTCTGCACTGTGCTGTGTTCTCAGTGAGCTGGGCTTTTTGGCCACAGTCGTGCTCTCCTGATCTGTCTCTAGTCAGGTTTGCAAAAGCTGCTGTTACTCCTTTCTTTTCCAAACGAGAAGGGTTTCTAGTATAAAAGGTGGGAATTGCAAACAGCGTATCTTTGAAAAAGAATTGATTACAAAATGCAAAGAAGCTGCATTCCAGGCTGTTGGACATTCCATTTAATCTGAAAATACCACTTGTGCAGAAATAATGTCCTTTCTTGACCCTCCCTTTCCTTCCATGTAACTAGTCACGGTTTTATGTACCAAACCCAGGTTTAAATGTTGTTTAACACAGGGTTAGGAGTTAGGAATACTCTGAGTTTTAATTATGGTTCTGCTGTTGATGCTCAAGGTCACATGGAACAGTTTCCTGAATTTATTCCTTAATTTCATAACCTGTGGAGAATCTTCTCTACATCGCAATTGTTGAGAGGGTTATTGAGCAAAGGTTTAGCAGTGATTTGGTAAACTGCTTTGTGTTCTGAATGTTTCTAAAGGCCACTCTGGAGAGCCCATGTCCTGCACCAAACTTGCATCCCATGAAACAATATCTATCTCCATCATTAATATAGTGCTGGAGCAGGACAGATCCCCTTGGACCAAGTTCTGATTTGCTGGTCTGTGTAAACGTGCACAGAGACAGAAACTGTTATTGTACCACAGCCTGCATTTCCCAGGTGCTTCTAATCCAAACCCTGTAGCTGATGCTTAAGTGATACTCCCATTTTGTTTTTATGTTAAAATTAGAGAGCCCTTTGTGAGTATGGATTTTGGAATTACATTCTAAATTCTACAGAGTTAAAAAACCCAGATCCCTCTTGTAAGAAGCTACTTTTTGTACTTCTCTTGACTATTATAAATCAAGGATGAATAATCAATGGCTTTCTCTTTATAGCACCAGCACTTTCTAAATTGAGAGCATGTTGCAGTGGACTTGATGTTTTGCTATTAATCTGTGTTGGGAGACTGAAGGACATGTTCTTCTCCAGTCATCTCCTTCCAGAATCCTGGAATAGGTATGAGCCTCATTTAAAAGGAAAAACCAGTGAAACTAAACCCCACCACTAAATCTTCATGGAATTGCTCTTGTACTGGTAAGATTAGTAGCCAGGTAAAACCAGAACATCTTAGAAAAGTGACAAAACATTTTAAAATATCTTACAAATCTAGTGCTGCATCAAAAATAAAAAAAAAAAAATCAGGGGAGAGTAGGCTTTCCAGTCAGCATAACAATTTGTTTGGATTAGCAAATGCAGCTGCAGTCACTAATTTACTAATAGCTCATAACTAATCCACAAGGGAGATTTCTGTTGAACTGAGGCTGTATGCTGAAAGGCAGAAGTTTTTGTCCCCAGTGTTCCTATATGCACTCAAAGAAGGTGCATTAGTCATAAAATTCAACTCCAAAAGCTAAGTCCAGAGTATAGAATGCTTTCACCCTACATTTAGCTCCCCTTACTTTAGTGTTACAAGTGGGTTGAATTTTGGCTGTATCTATTAGAATTTAATTTTGAGTGCTACAGAATTTGACCTGGTAAAACAAAAGAAAAGCCTTTATCTGAAAACGAAGCCTTCTAAAACACTGTGTATTCTGCTTGTCAAAGAAAATGCTTACTAAGTTGTCATGAATACATTGAATGAAAACTACTTACTGCTCAGTCTAGTGGACAGGGAAACAATTAGGCAGGAGGTTAACAATCCTGAAATGACAGTTCTGGATTATCCTAGTGTAAATGGGAGAGATTTGTACTAACAGAGGAGGCTGGTGCAGGCTAGTGCCAGATTGGGCAGATCTTCAGCTGTGGTGTGTTTTCAGTGCTTTTTGCTTCCTTGGGGGCATTCTGTTCCGTTCTGGACAGTAATTTAATCTACATGCAAGTTCTTTCTGTTCTTTACTTTGGGAAATGCCTGTTTCTCATAGAACATGAGACAGATCCAAACAGAAAACTCACAAGTTCAGAGTTCAAAGGGAAGTATGCAACATGCCCTGAGCTGCAGTTTGTTGCTGTTACATTTTATTTTTAATTGGTGCATAAGTGTATAGACGATAGTTCTGATTTTGGGCTGCCCTCCGTTCCTTGCCTTCCCTTTTGGAGGGACTGCAAGCCAGTGTTTGAGTTGGTGCACATATCAAGAAGGAAACTTCAGTTCATGCAAATTTATAGAATCAGACTTGTAGTATTTGTTTAAATTATAGGAGTCCCAAAACCTCTAATCAGAGGCTCTGAGCCTTGTGTATTAGGTATGATGAAAACACCTTCAGTCATTCATAATTTAAATATTAAAGACAGACAAGAAAGGAATAGATGCTTATAAGACAATGAGTGAAAGATAAAGGACTAAAAAGCACTTGCATGCATGCTTAAGTGTTGTGTTAAAAGTGGGGGCACAAACTTCTCAGGCTTCTTTCGTTGACTGAATTTATAAATGTTAATCCAGAACAAATGCAATGGGAATTTATTCCATGCTGAGTTAAATTAAGTGACGTGACCTTGCATTTGTCGTGTCTTAAATGCGTGCAAGCAGTGCGGCTCACCTGACCCACGGCAATGTGCATGTGAGCTCTCAATCCTAAGTGATTTGCCCATGATGATATGGGAAATTGATAGCAGAACCAGAAATTGAACGCAGATTTTTCCTTCTCTCAATCCAGTGCCTTAATTATAGTAGGGCAAAGTATTATGTGTTGGGGGGATGATTTTTTTGTTTTGTTTTTAAAGCCTAGAACTATTAAGATGGTATGGAGTTGGTCTTCCTACCAATCTTTGGAATAATTGTAAATGCCCAGTCACAATTTTAGACCTGTTTGAGTGCCAGTGACTTAGGGAATATTTGTTATTTCCCATGTATTCCCTGAAATTATTGTTCCTCCCTCAACTGCTGTCAGCAGTAAGGAATGACTTGAATAGAAGAGCTGTGTAACTGAATGTCTATAACTCAACTAATTGAATTGCTAGTATGAAAGCTAACCTAGATTTTGTAGGCTCTGTTGTAACTTTAGTGTCTTGTTTTTTCACTAAATCTTTGTTCCTAGAATTCAATATCTAAACTTACGTCTTGAGTCGGGAGTGGGGTACCACTTTCAGCTTTAATTTTTTTTAAGGTGCTTGCTTGAGGAAGTAGATGCCAAAGTAAACTTCAAAGGAACTCCAGACTTCAGTGTTGGAAGAATGAATGGAGAGCAAGAGCTCTCCTTGGGTTTCATGAGAGATGAATGGACAAAGTGAAAAACAGCCACCAAAATTCTAAGTAATGAAACAGGAAAGGCTTTTCTTTTACCACCCACAAAAATAATAAAAGATTTTCAGTTGTGACCATGGCAGAAAGTCTGAGAGCAAGTGCCAAACAACACCATGGAATGTGCTGGCTTTTTCAGCGTTATGATTATACCTTAACAGCATTGTCAATACCCGAATGTAAATTAAGCCAGCTTAGTACTGCTCACCTTTTTCTTGGGCACAATACCTGAGTTTTATTAGAACAGGGCAGAAGCTCACAGTGAATCGCTGAGCTTAGGCTCTCAGTTCCACCCTGAGAGACAAAACAAATGAGCAAAGAGGGGGGAAAAGAAATAATAATAAAAAAAAAACACTAGGAAAACTTAAAAAGGAAAACAGATCCTGGAAGGCTCCAGTGTCTGCTAAAAGAGCCACGTTTTTTTTATCCTGAACATCCTTTTCAAAACAACATCCTTCAGCTGTTGTGAATGAGCCCTTGGGAACAGATCTGGCTTCCAGCCCAATGTGCTGCAGCTCCCTGTCCCTGTGAGAAGGCAGCATGTTCCAGAGCCTGGGACCCAGAGGGAGGGGGCAGGCAGTGCTCCTGGGCTCCAGGACAGCACCAGCACTGGCAAAGTGTCATCTGCCTGCTGCTTTGACCCTTGCCCTCCACACATCCTGTGCAGTGTGCTGCCTGCTTGGATGTGTGCAGCTCTGCAAATGTTGGCTGTTAAACAAAGCAGGGAGCTGTTGGGCTAAAAAGAAAAAAGAGAAAGCACCGCTTAAGAGGAGTGCTGTGCCGTAACTCAGTGATGCAGCCCAGGAGCGGGAGCCCTGGCTGTGAGGGGTTGTGGTGATGGTTGGAATGGTTATGGCACATCAGTGAGAAGCCACAGCTGTGCACTCTGTGGTGGTGGGCAGTGATGGCCTGTTTGCCAAGAGTTAACGCCCTGTGTCATCTCTAGCCTCTTCCCGTGTTGTGTTCCTGTCTGTAAGATGAGATGATGATAACCTTTGGGTGAGAACGTGCCAATATTTCATTGACATGCCAAATTGTGCTGCACAATTGTGCTGCTGAACTCTGGCACAGATGTTTGGCCTCACTGACTTCAGGTGTAATGCAGAGTTAAACATCTGGCCACATTTTTCCTGAAAGGTGTGATATTTAAATTTATTTAAAGACTGCCTGGCACTATTGATCTGCTCTCAGGGTTTATGTGAATGAAGCTTTTCCTGGGTGGCCTCCATACTTGTACTGCAATTTTGGAGACCTGGCAGTGCTCTGAGCCGAGATATGCTGAAGGAAGGAGGTAACTGGAGTCTCACTGATGTTCCAGTGACTCCCTCCCAGCTCCTGTGTTCCATGTGGACCGTGGAGTCACTTCATGCAGCCACTGGCAGCCATAAATGCTCTTGAGCATCTTGCAGTCACATTGTGACCTTGGGTAAGCGATTTTATAACAAATCAATCTCATGCTTGCTAATACCTTTTTGGCTGCTGTGTCTACAAACTGGTGCCTTCTCCAGGCAAATTTTCCATGCCCTCTGCAAAGTTGTCAGACTGACTGCTGGCTCTTCAGGAACCAACCAAGCCCTGCTCTTGGGCTCAGAATTTTTCTTCGGTACTGTTGTAATCTGAAAATTTGCTGCAATTAGTGCAAATACCAGAGTAAGAGAGAAAATAAAAGGCTGTTCTTAGATGTCTTGTAGAGTGAACAACTGAAACATGAGTGTGGGATGAGCCAGGAAAACTGGTATTTTTCCCTGACTGCACGCCATATGGAAGAGACAGTGCCTTGGAAGGGAAGGAGCAGAAAAGTTTGCCATTGGCTCTGATGAATCCCAATCCTGCTTCTACTGAAGTTGTTGGGAATCCTCCCATTGTCTTCAGTGGAGCAAGAAAGGATCTTAGGTGAGGATGGATGACTCTTTCCCTACTTGAATGAAGTCTCTTGCCTATTTATGGGCCTGCTTCTATTGAAACCGAGCCTGTTTTAGCCTTTTTGGGTTCTTAGGGACCTGTTTGTATAAAGCAACTTACCTACCTATCTTTTTTTTTTTTCTATTGTGTGTATTTTTTGTATGTTCTGTTGGAAGGTGAAGCCTCTGTAGAAGGGGATGCAAAACCTGATTTTTAAATAGTAATAAACCAAAAGAGAATTAAACTCTGCAGGCTGCATGCATTCATTTCCTGGAGATGGAGAGTAGAGACCATGAGTGCACAGAGAAATGGCCTGGACTACTTGTATCTCAAAATCTTCCCCTTTTCAGAGACAGTTCTGCCTTTGCATTCTGCCTTTGCACATTTCCACAGCTCCATGTTAGAATTCATAGTGTGGTGGGCAGGTTGCAACACTGTATCGGGATGGCCTTATTTCACCTAGGAAATCCTTTCTCTGGCACCGTGTGGTGAGATTTCTTGGTTTAGCATAAGTGGGTGGAGTAACAAGTATCTGTGAAATTTGGTATTGTCCTCACTGAATGGCAGTGAAATAAAACTGAGGTCATGTAAATAGAGTTTTGTTTCTGGCCTGCCTACCTCAGGTCAAATGCACAATGTTCTAACGCCATACTCTTATATACTAAAGAAATAAGTGCAAGTATTACGTGAAACTTTATTAAGCCTTTGTTTCTTCCTGGCTTTTTACCTCCTCATGGTGTTACCAGTTGGAGCCATAACTTTCTAAAGGAATGGCAAACTCAAGACCAAAATAACAACAAAGGTTTGCCCTGTTCTGTAAACATACTTAAAGGAACAGTGTCTTTGCTTTTGTAAATAGATGTAAAAAAGTCCTCGTGCCTATGTCAGTCATGAAAAAGGCTTATGGCATGTGTGTGACCCAGAGAAAATACAGATTTGCCTTTCTACACAGGAATGAAGGGGCAATGTCCCAAAATTACCAGCTCCTCCCACAGCCTTCAGACAAACACCTGTGGTGTTTGAGAGGTCTTTTGCAGTACCTTTGTGCCAGTGCTTTTATCTGCTTTCAGATGAGCTAAGAAATAAAATCCAGAGGTGTGAGCTCTGCAGTGAAAGTGTCCCTGAATCCTGCACTTTATGAGGAAACAGCAGTAGAAACTCCACTGCAAGGTTTGGTCTCTGCTTCTCTGCTCACATGTTGAATTACAGAGACCCATTACAGAATGAGTCTCTGCTTCTGCTCTTATGTTGATGACTCCAGGCCTAGTCCCAAAGCCCTAAAGAGAGAAGAAAATATAAGTCTGGCTTTTTTATGTGTTCAAGTTCATAACCTTACAGCCTTTCTGATGGCTTGGGATAGAGGTCACATGAGTGACTGTGCTATTTAGAGTACGAGTTTTGCATATTTAAGTGCAACTTTAACCTCGTGTTTTTCACAATGAAATCTAACTATTACTGTGGTAATATTCCATTTTTTTTTGAAGTTTAGACAGCAGAGTTTTGGGCTTTCACTTCTGTTTGACTGGGAGATTGGCTTCCATGGTGAGTGGAAGATTGGTAGAAGGATATTTAATAATCCCATCCAAATCACTGGAGGTTAATTTGAACAGATATCAGAACTGAAATATTTATTCCTTTTGACTCAATTCTCCAGATGTTTTGATGCTGCCTTTTCACATTCCTCATGTGCAAATAATAAACAACTATTTTTAGATAGGCATTTTCTAACAAGAACAAATTGGGTTATCAGTCTGCTTAGCTTTGCTAGGTACTTCTGGGCACAACTGTGGTTTGAGAAACAAGAAAGTTACAGAAGTACTTTTATACCTTAAAAAAACAACCAAACAACACATTCTCCTATTTTAATGAATTCCTGCATTAATGCTTATTTGTACTTTCATCTAAGTCAGCCCTACACATGTAGAACTTGAGAACATCTAATACATATCCATCTCCAGGATTCCTTCCCCTATAAAATCATTTCCTAAGGTAGGTGTTGGATGTCTGAAGCTTTCAAAGAGCTTTGCAGACGTATAATCATTTCTGCCACTGTGACCTAAGTAATATTAACATGGGAAACCAAGGCAGAAGCTTCCCTAAGGTCAGGCAAAGATCAGTTAAAAGAGTAAGGCTCCTGTTCTTGGCTCAGCCTTGTGTTCTCTGGGTAGATCACAGTATGTTTCAAAATAGCTTCCCTTCCTCCATCCTTAGAAATGTGTGCTCTGGTTTTTGTCAGTAGCAGCCTGCATCCGTAGCAAAACAAACAAACAAACAAAAAACCCAACAACAACCAGCGCACTGGAGACTGAAACATCTTTAGACAGCTGTACCCAATTCCTAGCAATATTGCTATGGTTTTATGGTATCCTGCTACGAGACACACCCACCCTTTGGATAGCAGGTAAAGCAATCTGTGATCCAGATCCCAAAACTGGAATGCTGCAGCCAGGGGAAGAGCTGGGGGATGATCCTTGGGGACCTTCACAACCGCTGCAGTGGGCCAGTGTGAACACAGATGTCTGTCAGCACTTGGGCTGACAAAACTGCTGAGGAAACTGGAAAGGCACTGGGAAGTTCTTGACAAAAAAAGGACCAAAAAAAATGATGCTGTTGGAGAGGAGTCTGTGTGTGAAATTTCTGAAGTCACTGACTGCCGAGGGTATTTAGTGCTAATCTCTTAATATTGGAGAAGTGTAGCTGCAGTGCTTCTCCCCAGTAAACAATAGGACCCAGATTGCCCTCCCGAGGCCTCTGGCCTTTTATTACAGCCCACACACAGAACTCATCTGAGAAAGCACTCTGAGTTAGTGGAGCAAACTCTGAACCAGTCTGAACCAGTTCAAATATCGCAAATGGTTGTTTTGCTTCTGCAGACTTCCTTGTTAGTCCTTGGAGGCCGTGGCTGGCATTTACTTAGCAATAGCTCATGCTGTCAGACTGAAGGGGGAGGAGAAAGCCTCTCCTCGAGCATGACAGCAGCGCCATGCAACAGTGCCAGCAGCTACTCCTGTCGCTCCACACCGACTCCTTTGTCGTCGCTGCCTCTGTCTTGATTTTTGGTTATACTCGGCTTGGTTTCATAAAGTCAATATCTGATCCTTTTGTTGCAGCCCTGATGTTCTTTTATTATGTTCAAATTGTGTCTAGGTTAGAAATGAAACACATTTGTTTTCGACTCCTACATCACTGCTTACAGAAGGCTTTTTACAGGTGACACCCACCGTTGTTTTCATGCTCAAGAGAGAGGCAAGAAATAAAACCCCTGCTTTTGTTGGAGTTGCAAGTACTCAAGTACTTAATAGTGTTTAGTAACATTCGATGCTTGCAGCTTTTTAAGCTTGAGCACAAACTGCTCTAATATTCTGTTCATGGTCAGGTCTCAGAATTGTACTATTGTTATTCTCAAGCACTGCCATTTATGAAAGAAGCAGAAAATTGAGGAAAATGAGTTTAGGGGAAAACTGGAACAATTATTTTGGTTACCTAGGAAGAAGAAAGGGGAGGTTTGGGGAGCCTGACGTATGTCCTGTTACAAGGAGGGCAATGGTCAACTTTTTCCATTTTAAGCAATCCATGTTAATTTGGCTAGAAAGGATAACTCAGATTAGAAAACTCATTTTGTTTACTCCCCTCAGTGTCTTATTTAGTAAGATTAAGTAATAAAGCATGTTAGTTCTTGCATAGGAGGTTAGATGAACTTCTGCCTGGGAAGATTTGAACACGCTTGGCTGTGGCCAGTGAAGGAGGGTGGGTTTGATGTCTTCTTGTTGAGTCATTCCAGAGCTATAGATCTGGGGCTGCCTCCCTTGGCACAGAGTGCTGTGCTATATGTTAGATTATTATTATTATTTTTTAATAGAAGTCTCAAAACACTTTGAATTTTTCCACAGGTGAAAAAGTAGAACAAACAAACAAGAAAGAGCAGCTGACAGACAGGAGAGAGAGAAAGCAGACATTGTTCATTCTGGAACCTGTATAAAGAAAGGTACCAGCTCACAGCTGAAACTGGTTCACACTGAGTTTAGGGAGGATGTTTGATGTCCCTCATCCCTAAAAATAGCGTATATATTCTGTAAAACGTGGGAATGTGTTGTGATACATGTGTTGTATATACCTACAGACATCTAAGTGTAAACTATGTGAGGAAGTAGCTGCAAAGCTATTAACTTACTTATAGTTTGGGTAGTTTAAAATCAAGTCCTAGGAAATATCGTCATGTTGAATATCTCTAAAACTGTAGCAAGAAGAGCAAACCCATTCCCAAGCAGTGGAAAGAGCAATTGAATCTGCCTCTGACAGCTGCCACCTGGCATCCTATTAAACTTAACTCTGTGAAACTGCCAGGCATAAATCTTCCCTCATCCTGGAGAAAGCTAGACATGAAAGAAAAAATTATGCTTAGAAGTCAGTTGTGGAAAAGACTTTGATCTTTACCATTAATGTGAAGGTTTTTGCATTTCTCCCAGATTCCCCATTGTCCTTCTGTGGACTAGAAACTCAAATTGTTTGCTGGAACTTGGCTGAGTGTAATGAGAAGTGCAAATTTATCTTGCTACATGGTAGGAGAGAGAGCTAGGAAGGTCTGAGATTTGTTTCCACAGAGATTACTGCAGTTCTTAGATCATTATGTACAGAAGGAGGTGCTTTCTGTGCTAGGTGGCATGGAAGCATGTTAGTCTCATGAAGTGAGCAAAAAGAAATGTGCAGGTTGGAAGCCCCTCTGCAAAGTTTTGGAGTGGCAGTGCCTCTGGATGCATGTGTGGCCCTGCAGTTTCTGCTGAATGGAATTTGTCCCATAAAATCTGTGATGAAGAGCTATTACAAACAGGCAGCTTGATTGAATAGCCCTTATTAAAAATTCTTGCTGACTCTAGTTAGCCTTGCCTTTACAGAGTAACTGGAGAGCATCAGGAATGCAGTAACAGGGTGTCTGTGCAGACAATGAGCATAGTGGCACAAAGGCTGCATCTTAGCTGGTGATGTCAGTCAGGACTGGCACATACAGTCGGTTTTTGGTTTCCTATTTTGATTTTTTGCAACCTTTTTTTTCAATCTGACATTACTAAACTAAATTTTCTGTAGTGGTAAATCATGTTGTTAAAGCATGAGTCACACAAGTATGTGCTAAGACCTGTGGTTTCATGCTGGGCCGCAGTGCTGCTTAATTGACGTTTCCTCATTACCCATCTATCATGCTGGTACATCTGTGTTGTTGTGGCTCCATTGTGGACTGGATGCAGCAGGTGACCTGGTTGTAAAGGGTTTAAAGTGTTCATGACCTGGTGAAAAAGGGGCAAAAGTTGGGTTGGATGAGAACCTTGAGCAGTTTGTTACACAGTTACCTATGGCAGCCTGACAGAGAGCACTGCCAGGATGAAAACATCTGGGAGTGGAAGGGAAAGACCACTGCTCCAGCCAGCACTGCCTTGAAAAGTGATTAATCAAACACTGAAGCAGCTTCCTGGCCTAGAAATGCTTCTTATGTGTTCAGTGGTTTCCACGTGGTTTCAAATAACTTTAAAAGAAGGGAACTTCCCTGTCCTGTTCTAAGAGGGGAGTTTGATTGTGCCTCACATAACAGAAAGGAAGGGAAGGCGCAAAGAAGCGAGGCAGGCAGGTTGGCCAAGGTCAGGAAGAGCTCTGTGGGAAAGCCAGAAATAGCACCTTGTGCTGCAGGCCCGTGTCTCAGCTACAAACCCATCAGTTGGCCCAGGCTGCCTTTGCAAGCTCCTTGTCAAACAGGACCAGCTATTCAGTGGCTTGTTTTTCACTGGTGTAAAACAGAAACAGTGCTGAGGGACTCCAGATGCTTGTGTACAGGCACTGGCACTGCACTGTCTGAATCCCCTGGCATGTTCAGAAGCAGAAGTCTCTATTACAAGCCCTGTGAAATACCTGCAGAGAGTACCCAGTGGCTGGATGCCTGCAGTAGAGCTGCTCTAAACCATCTTCATGCTGTTTACCTTGTTTTTTTCTATGAGTAGGCACAGCTCTTAAGAGTAAGTACATGGAGTAAATGAAAAGTAAATGAAAAGTAATGGATTAGCAGAGGGGAGAACATGAACCCCTTTAAGGTGGGGATGCACAACCCCTGTGGCAGTGTGTACCCCCCCCCACAACTCCTCTTTAGAGTTAAGGGAACCCAAAGGGAGAGTAAGGACAGCAGGATTTAGTCCTTCGTGATAATTCTCTAGGGGAGAGAGCAGTTTTATGTCTCTGAAGATAAACACTTTTCCTGCCACAGGCAGTGGTTCAAGCGTAGTTCCGTGTGGAAAGTCTCTCTGGTTTAAGACTTTTCCTGCGACCGTCGGAGACGAGCCCAGGGACGCGGAGTTCCTCTCGTGCCAAACAGCCCCGCGGCACGGAGCACCCATCGCCGTGCTCGGTCCCGGGGCAAAGGACCCTCAGCGGCAGCGGGCTCCCGGCCGGCCCGAGCCCTGCCCCGCGGCAGCCGCCCCTTCCCCTCCTGGGGGCGGGCGGCGGCGGCGGCAGCGTTAGGACCCGGCGGCGGCCGCGGGGCGGGGGGGGAGCGCAGCCCGGCGGTTGTTTACCGGGGAGGGGAGTGCCGGGGCAGGTCTCGCCGCGGCGCCGAGCGGAGCCGAGCTGCGCGGCCGGGCTGGCGGCGGCTCCTCGCCCTCCGCGCCGAGGATGCTGCGCGCTGTGCTGCTGCTGGGCTCGCTGCTGGGCTCGCTGCTGCCGGGGGCCGCCCGCGGCGCCGAGGGTGAGTGCCGGCCCGGCTTTGCGGGGGACAAAGGCCGGTGTCGGGAGGGGGAACACCCCCGTGGGGAAGGCGGAGGCCGTGCCGGGGAGCGGCTCGGAGCGGCGGGGGGCCGCCCGGGCCGCCCGCAAGGCTCGTCTCGTCTCTCCGCAGAGTGCCTCCGCGGCAACGGCGCGTCCTACCGCGGCAGCCGGCGAGTGGCCTCCGGCGGCGCCCCGTGCCTCAACTGGCTGACGGTGCGGAGCGGCCCCGGCGCCGCGCTCCCGGCAGGTGGGTCCGGGGCCGGGGGACGCGGCGGGGGGGGGCTCTGGGGGGAGCGGAGGGTGCCGCGGCCGCGCTGACGGCCCGCTGCTCCCTAGCAGTCGATGAGGACCACAACAGCTGCAGGAACCCGGACGGCGACGCCGCGCCCTGGTGCTACATCCAAGGCGCTACCGGGATCCCCGAGCGGCGATCCTGCGACATCGCCCGGTGCTCAGGTAAGAGTGGCCGCCGCCGGGCCCCCATCTTTTCCTGCCCTCCCTGGCCTGCCCCCTACCGCGGGGAGCTGGGTTTGTCACCAGGGTGGGGTCCCCCCTGCGCACAAACAACCCCGGGCTACGCCAGCGCCTCGCTCGGAAACACCGTGTACCCGGGGCTCCCCTCCAGCCCCCCGCCTGTGCGTGCACATCTGCCTCCCAGCTATGCCGTGCTCCGCCCCTAGAAAATGGCTTTTCCATTAGCGCCAGAAAAGGCCTGTGAAAAGCCCCCACTCGCCCATAATTCACTTATCACTATAGCGCTCTTTAGCTGTGTTGCAAAAGGCTGAGGTCTGGACATCTAGGAAGTGCTGAGGTGTGGGCAGACTGCTGCTGGGGGACATATTACAGCTGACTAAAGAAGCTTCCTGCTGTTAAAGGATGGCCAGTGGGAATTTGAGTATGGGGTGCAGGGGAAGAATGTGGAAAAAATGAGAGCTAGAAGGGAGGACAGTAAGAAACGGAAACATGGGATTCCTTCTGTATAGTCACAGTGAGAAACAGTTTGCCAAAAGCTGAAAGCTGGAAAAAAAAAAAGCTGAAAAAAAAAAGCTGAAAAAAAAAAGCTGAAGCCTGTTTCAGGGAGAGGAGGTGTCAGTATTGACTAACACCAGAGTAACCACTTGGGGTTTCTTGAACTGTTTACTACTTTCTGGGCCCTGCAAGATTTACTCACACCACTGTCCCTTGAGACTTCTATCCTTGCATTTAAGTACTTTTCCCATGCACATGCCCTCCCCTTTTTTTCACTTTGCTCTTTGACAGTCTTCCCCTAAAGATGAAGCAAAAAAATTGTTCAGCTGCCAAGATCCTTACTCAGAACACTCTTGCAGCTTTAGGATCAGAAGAGTTACCTGACCTTTCAGCCATTTGCATGTTTAATAGGTTTCATATTTGTGTGTCTCAGAGTGGGCACCTTTACATGACCCAACAGTTCAGTTCAGTTCAGTTCAGTTGCCCGGGCTGACCCTACGTGAAGTTACTGTGCAGGACCCCAATTTCCTGTCTCTGACACTCTTCTGTACTTCCATTTCACATTCCACTGAGGACTCAAAATGGCTGCAGGTAGAAAATCCACATGGAGTTATTGCCTCTTGTGGGGGGAGATGCAGGTGGAATGAGTTTTCAGGTGTGGATGCATACTGTGAATAGCATTTCTAAGAAGGAGGGGTGTTTGTGTAGAACAGGTGATAGATACCTTCTTTACACTGTCACAGCTTTTACAGTGCTACAGCTTCCATTTAAACTATGTCATGAAATAAGGAGCTACTTTGAAAATATTTAAATGCTGTTGATGAAAAAGAGCATTGGTAAAAACCAGGGCTGAGAAGAAACCTGCATCCTTGGGTGCCTTTTCTGGGCCTCGGCTGAGGAGAAACTTGTCCTTAGTCAGTGGCTGTGCTGCCTGAGGGCTGCTCTGACTTAGCCTGTCCAGTGGTGTCTCAGGCTATCAGAGTTTGGTACACCACTGCAAAGAGGGGCCAGGGAAGAATATCCCCAGGTTGTTTTCACACCAGATGGAGTCTCCTGTCAAACTTTCCTTTGTCAGGAAGATTGAGGCAGAAGAGAGATAAATAGGCTCCTGGGAGATTTGGGATGGAGATTCTCATAATCTTGTGCATGTCTGTTCAGCATGATTGAAGCTGTAGCCTGTATATTGATCTGTATACTAAATGAAGTCATTGTGCATCCTCTGGACTCATGCCCTGAACCTGTGTTTCGTTCTGCTGTATGACTTCTCTCATCTGTGGTGGTGCCTTAGACTCTTAGCTAAATAGGTTCGTGTCAGAGGAAAGTAGGGCGAGGAGCACATTTCTTGTCTACTTTGGTAGGATTTCTGGCAACAACTTAAGGGGGAACAAGTGTTTTTCAGTGTGCTTTGAAGGCAGTTCAGTGATACCGGTCTAGAGCTGTCCCACTCTCGAGGCACATGTTGTTTTGAAGTACTCTTAAGTACTTGGTATGTTGTATAAATATTTTTTTTCCCCTCTCAACAGATGCTACAGCTAGCACAGCCCCAGTCCCTACAGCAGAAGTTGGTACTTCCCAGGAGGATGAGCAGGTGTTTGAACCAGCTGATACCTTGCCCTCCCGGAGCGAGGCAGCCGCAGTGCAGCCCGTCGTTGGGATCAGTCAGAGAGTACAGATGAACTCCAAGGAAAAGAAGGACTTAGGGACACTAGGTACAAACCCAGGGTCACCTGATGGATCCATCCCTGGAATTCTGGCAGGACAGACCTGTTCTGATACTCTGAAAGCAACATTATGGATCTGCTGCCTCTAATTTTGGCTCTTTTCTTTCTCTTTTCACAGGTTATGTGCTGGGGCTGATCATGATGGTGATAATCATTGCCATCGGGGCTGGCATTGTCCTGGGATACATCTATAAGAGGTGAGTGGCTGTTCTTTGTTCAAAAACTGGTGTATATAGAGCAGGAATGTCTGAGCAGCTGCAGACCCAACCAGATCCCAAGGAAATGGGACAGAAGCATATGTATGGTTATGGCACATTGAGCAAGCTTGCTTGTCACAGTGAGGAAAGAACTACTGAAGAGTTAATTCTGTTCTTCTCCATTTCCCCCATTATTATGATATTCTGTCTCACTTAAAAGTTTCAAATTGCCCTCTTTACTATTCGGGGGTTTTGTGTGTGCATGTGCACCTTGATGTGGCTTTTTCAGATGTGTCCAGGGGAGCTGGATTTTGTCAGAACTGGAAAGAGCAGATCCCAGGTGCCCTCACAGGAAGTTTCTTTTGATCAGAAAAAGAATAATCCTTGTGTATTTTTTAGCAGGCCACCTGTTCCCCCCGATTTCTCTAGTCTATCTTTAGAGGAAAAACAATTGGCAATTTTTCCCCCCTACTCATGCATTGTATCCTATGAAGCTGACTATCAGGTAGCACTTTTTTCTTTTGGTCAAAGTTCATTTTAGCAAAGCTCCTGTATACTTTAAGGTCAGTTTTGATTTGGACTTCAGTAACTATTTTTTCAGCCACTTTACTGTGATGGACAGAAATGTTTCTGTAGCTCAACAGTGTTTGAGGGTAGTGGCAGTAGCAAGCTGCTTAGTTGTAAAAGAGAGGGCAGGATTAACAAATAGCAGGGATTGTCTCTCCAGCAAGAAAAGGCCCAGGCTCCCTCCTCTGGGAGGGTTTGTTCTATGTTTTGGCTGTTTGACAACAGTCTGACACAACCAAGCAGAAGGAGCCCTTTCCCAAGCTGGGACATGTCCTTATGTAAGTGTTTATAATAAATGCTGACAGAAAAAAAGCAGAGGGAGGAGTGTTACATAAGGGGCAAAACACAGAGCGCTGCTTGTCGAGGAATCTGATTTGAGGTGTCACTTCAGAGAATGCTGTCTTGTGTGCTGGCAGGCACGGCAGCCACTGCTGCATGCTTGTAGGCAGCTTTGAAAAGCAGCCAAAATGCTGACAGGAAACCCCAGCAGCTCTGCCTGCTTGAGATCACGAGCCTCAGGAGGAGCGAGTGGTGCCTGTCCCACCTCTCTCTTATCCTCAGCAGGAGAAAGCAATGCCCAGTGTTGGGCTTTGTCCAAACGGGCTTCTCCAGTCACAGAGAGCTGACAGCAGGGCTGTAGTGCAGGTTTACTGTCTCCCTCCTTGCCTTGATCTCAAAATTGCATGTGCAAGCTGGCAGGTTTGGCTAATAGGTGTGGTGAGAAACCTTTAATGGGTTTAGCAGTTTTTGGTATACACAGCTCTTCTGGAGACAACGTGCTATTAATGCCAAATCCATTTTTAAAGCAAGGCAGTTCTTCCGCAGCACAAATTACAGAGGTGTTCCTTCCCTTAGCAACAGGCTGGAGACTGAGGTAGGTTTGAGGAGCTGGTTGTGGCATTAAGCTGTTGTAGCTGCAATGGCAGAAAGCAGGGCCAGCTCTGAAGTCAGCTTTATTACTTTCTGGACAGCTTAATTTGCTGCAACAAAAGGCAGAAGCTGTCAGCACCTCCAATATTTGTTTCAGATGAAGCAGGCTCCAGCAGCTCTTTTCCACAGCAGTGGCCTCTGCACTGTCTCACATCTCCCCTGGGCCTGCACAAGGCCGTGCTGTGGGATTGCAAAGGATAAGGAAACATATGGCAGCTCTGTGGTTTGAAGGAGGGGCCTGGCTTTGCAGTCATTTATCAGCAGCAGTGTCAGTGAATAAGCCAGTTTGAGGGAGGGACAGACTTCACTTGGCTGCTTGTTTTTCAGAGATGCTCAGCTATGGTCCTCTGCTTACAGTAGGGAATATTTCTGGCCTTTTGTATGCAGCAGAAACCTCGAAGAGCAGAGTCCCTTCTTTATCAGCTTTACTGAGACTCTCCCTCCAAGCGTCAGCACTCGCCCCATGTATATGTTTTGGTTTTTGTTTTCTTGCAGGGGGAAAGACCTGAAGGAGAAGCACGAACAGAAGGTTTATGAGCGTGAAATGCAGCGCATCACGCTGCCGCTGTCCGCGTTCACCAACCCCGCGTGCGAGCTGGTGGATGAGAACACCATTGTGGTGCACACCAACCAGACCCCCGTGGAGGACACGCGCGACGGCAGCGGCCCCCTCATGGGGCAGGCGGGGACTCCTGGTGCCTGAGCGGCTCAGGCAGGAGCGCTACAGGCTGAGCAAAGCCTCCAGCTTCCCACTGTGAGTGCAGGGGTTACGTGTGTTCATTTCTATTTTGTTTTCTTTTTGATGAACGCCGGATGAAGGTGATGCGGAGGAACAGAACGATGGGCTACTCATCATCTGTTTGAGTGCATGACCAGCTGGGGACTGGTGTGGTGGACTCTGCTGCTTCCTCCCACCTATCTCCATGGTGTGCCAAGGAGCTGGGAGGGATGATGGGCCAGGCTTACAACTGGCCACAGATTCCATAGCCCGGAGTGTGGTCGTGGCTTCCTCTTTTTCTGTTCTTTTCCTATTTAACGGTGTGCACTGTTACTTAAGTTTCAGCCTGGAACCTCAGGAGAGAACAGTACTGCAGGGACTGAGGGGAGCTTCATGTCAGATTTAGCTAGATAATTACACTCTGATTGTAGTTCCTGCCTTTTTGCTTTAGTGGCTGAGAGCTGGAAGCACTGTCCAGAATCCTGCTACTGTATCATGTTTTTTCCCAAGGAAGAGCTTATTTGAGGGATGTCTTTGGCCAGAAGCAGTATGTTTAGCCCCAGTGCTCTCCTCAAGCTCTTGACAAATCCAGGTCTTCCAGGGCTGAGGCCACTTCTCCATTCTCCTGTGGTGCTACATGCGCAGCCACAGCTGTAGGTGTCCAGGGGGGATCTGTCTGTGCCTCCTGCTCACTTTACACAGATCAGGAAAGCAAGGATGAGTGGTAGATAGTTGTGGAGTGAAGAAAATAAGCTGCCCTTCAGTTACTTACAGCAGGTTAAACACTGAGGATAGATAACATCCTCTTTTGAACTCCCTTGGCTTCCTGCAGAGCCAGTGCTGTGGGACTGTGGGCCCACAGCGTGGCCAAGCTGTGGAGGTCACCCTGATCACACTGCAGCAGTTCTGGCTCTAAGGGCAGAACAGGACAGCTGTTTTGTGAGGTACTGGAGTTCTGGTGTGGCTCCTGGCCCAGCCTCTGTCACACACTCAGCTTGTGCAGCAAGACTACTTACTTACAGAGCCTGGTCCTATTAAAGAGGTTTTGTAACAACTTTTATTAGCATTTCAGGGGGTTTGGAAGGGATGGTTGCTGCAGTGTCTCCCTAATGGCATCAAGGCAAGGCCAGTTCAGGGAAACATCTGTCCCCGCTTCAGGGGATTCAAGCCATTCAAGTAAGTTTTCTAGCCATCTGCTTTATAGCTGTGGGCCTAAGAGGGAGCAGCACTTAGCAGCAGGGGTTTTAGTGTTAATGTTTGATTCAGAAAAGGGAAATATTTTATTTTTAAATGCCTTTGAATACCATTTCTTTGTAAAATGTTTTAAATACCTCATTATGAGAAGATGCAGACTGTACTACCTTGTATTAAAGCTTAAAAGAAGAATGCTCTGTAGACCTGTGTGGACTGTGGCTCATCTGTGCAATCCTCCTGCCAGAGCAGCATCCTTTGCCTTGTTTCAGACTGTGAATTGAGGAGAAGGGAAGATGCCACTTCATTTTGCCAGGCCCAAAGGTAAATCCCTACAAGCAGTACCTGCACTCACCAGCACTGACAAGGGGCAGGGGCTTGTCTCCCTGCTGCCAGCAGCTGCTCTTGGACTGGGACTATTCCTCAAAAGCAGCTGTGGGGGTGTGAGCTGTGGGTGACTCAGCACGCTGCCCCATGCGAACACACTCTTGGTTACAGCCCCTTCCTGCACTCACCTGGGTCAGTTCTGCTTTGGTGCTGCTCAACAGCAGCTCCATGCCTTGAGAAATACAAGGGAGACAAGAGCAGGTTACAGGAGCTACTAACAGAGCCAGCATTTTTGTTCAGTTCTTGTCTTAACAAATGTCCCCTGAACTACATATTTCAGAATAAGAGTTTTCAAGAACAGGCTGTATTTTTATACCTGGAATAGAAAAGGGAGAGAGGCTCCATGATCTGCTGCCTCCTGTCCACCCTTAAAAACCAGCCAACGAATGAAGAGAACTTAACTTCTTCCCAGGTAAATAGTCCTACAGAGCACTGCACTGTGATTCTACAGTTCTGTGTAGAGTCACTGACTCAAAAAGGGTGTTCTACATGGTACCTTATCTGGGCACTTCTGATGTTGCCATTTTGTGACTACAATAGAAACCTGAGAAAGTTACAGCTTCCGGTTTTATTTAACACAGAGACCACAAAATCTTGTTTTCAACAGCATACAGTTACTGCTTTTTAATTTAGCTAGAACATGGAGCTGTGCAAATCACAGTTCATAAACCCCACCCACACATCACCCAGGACTCTCCCTTCAGGGGTCCCCTCACAAACCAGCCTGGGAGGGGGAATGAAAGGGCAAATCCTGTTAACAGTCCTGGATCCACTGGACCCAGTTTAGAGAGGCTCCTGCCTGACTCACAGCACAGGGAGGCCCCAGTGTTTCTAAAACACCACTGCACAGACTAAAAACACTCCCGTTTCAGACCTGATGTCAGCTGATGGCTGGTCCCATGTTATTTTACATAATACTTTAAACTCATGGGTAGGGGGAGGGAACCAACGTAACAGCAAAGACTAACACCCATTCCCCTCCATTCAGTGCTGAAGGGAGGAGGAGGGAAAAAGGAAAATCCAGTTAAACTGTGATGTTTGTGAGACTTACAAGCAGGACTTGATCCAGCTTTTTGTTCAGTTCTGCCAACCACGTGAGCTACTGCAGTAGTAGCTTTCTTCCTTCCTTCTCCCACCAAGGGAGGAAGAAGAGAAGTACTGGAAAAAAATACATCCCTACCCACCTCCCAATGACTCCAAGCCCTTTTTTTTCCCCCCCCAGAGCAGAGAATGTCCCTGAGGAAAATTTCTGTTTGGAGAATCAGCTCAGGTGCTGCAGCAGCAGCTGCAAGGACCTTCAAAGGACCTGCACAATCTGCAGGAAAGGATGAGGTAGTGGCAACTGAATTATTAGTTCTTCAGCTGCCACTGCAGGGAGGATGGGACATTCTCCAGCACTTTACTATTCATGACAAGTCCATCCTTTAATTAAGCTTGGGCAAGTCCCCTTTTGCCATTGTCCATGCCCAAGGTCTGGGCCACTTCAAACCTTTGGCTTTTTGACAAGCACCTTCTGCCGCCATTTCTGTCACCTCACATCCACAGGCCAAGAGCTCAAGCACTCAGGAATGTCCACACCCAGTGCCTAGTGCAGAACTACACATTCAGGTTCAAATACTTTCGCCTAGGTTAAGGTTTTGGGCAGGCAAACTCACTGCAGGCGCAGGGTCTGAAAATGCTCCAGTGGCTCATTTGCAGCCTGCCTCATTTGCCATCAGGAGGGGCAAGCAGAGCTCAATCTTAGTGTTTCTAGGCAGGCTTTTGGAGGTATTCAGAGACAGAGAAGGAATAAAAGCCCACAAAACCAAAACAACAATCCATATGTGCTTCCCCAGAGACAAGGAATTTCAGGAGAGCTGCCCAACTCCTGGGGCTTTTTACTCCTTCCTCTGATGCGTGTCAGAGGCCAAAGTCTCATGGGGCTGTTCTGGGTAACACATGCAAATACATACACGTGCTGTCCTGGTGGGACATGTTGCTGGGTGTCCAATTTCCCCACCGTTCTGGGCAGGGCAGTCAGTGGGAGAAGCTGTTCCAGAAGTGCTGGTCCTGACCCAGGAGAGTCTCCTATAGCAATTCCCTCCCTGGCAGACAGGCCAGGGTGGCTTCACAGCTTGCAGCCAAGTTCTAAGGCACCACAGTGAAGAAGCCTGAAAAGGCCAGAGAAATATTTCTCAAGCCAGAAAAATAGTGTTCAGTGGCTTTCCTAGGTGCAGCTGGCAGGAAACAATCCTCTTTGCTTCTGAAACACGCCAGAAACCCACAGTGAATCAGGATATCCGAGAGGAGGGAAGCTGGGTGGGGAGAGAGAGGCAGTGCAGCAGATGCACAGCGAGGTGCCCCGTTAATGCCCTGGAAGTGGCTGAAGTGCATCTCCCTCCCTGACGCTCATCCCAGCTCCGATGGGAGTGACGCAGGCAGCAGGACGAGCGGACTAGGTTGTGTTCTCAGGTAGCTTGTCACGGTTCAGTCCATACTGCACACTCACATTGTGGTCCAGCTCCTCCAGCTCCGATGGAAGGGGGATGGCAAGTTCTCCCAGGTACAGAGAGAGAGCTTCAAAGGAATCTTCCAGCTTGGAAAAAGGGGGCCTAGAAGCAGCAGTGAAGAAACATGACTAGAAGCAGAGGAAGAGGAAGCAGAACAGCATCTGGAAAGGCTGAGCTAGTTGTCCATCCAGGTCCCTGTACCATGTACAGAGTGGTGAACAGGGCAATGATTTCCTCCCCATTCAGCTTCCAACACTGCAAAGCTCTTATCTGTCTGGGCTACCCATTTTTATAGCCAGTGAGTGACCACAGAGGTCTGGCTCTTTGGAACCTACTTGGCAGCAACACTGTTGTGAAGCTACAAGTTTCATAACTGAAATCAAATGAAGTATTTACCTTACTGTCAAAGTCTGCCCCTGATCTTTGTACCAGAGGAATCCTGAACAATCATTCCTCCTTTATTCTCTCTGTCTTGGATTTGCTTCAGACACCTCCACCATACAGCAGTCTCTCTCCCAAAGTGCTGAGTCTGAAGTCTCTCACTCATGGAAGCCTTAGGGCATTCCCACAGAAGAGCTGCCCCCTGTGCAGAGCAGTCCTTCCACTATGGGAATAGACACATCCTGCGGGCTTCCAAAGAGGAGTTCTCCAGACCCCAAACCTACCTGCTCTCTGGTTCCAGCCTGCAGCAAATAGCAGCCAGAGGGAAAAAGGCTGGAGGACAATCAGCAGGAACAAACTTCTCCCAGAACAGCTTGACATTAAGGCCAAAATCCAGTGTGCGTGGGAGACAGTCTGGGTCAGCATAAACCTGCCCTATGATCTAGGGAAAAATGAGAGAAGCACTTAAGTACTGCAACAGTTCCAGAGTGTTAACAAACAGGGAACTTCTGCATCAGGCAGGGGCTCCTTCTAAGTATTATGGTAGAAAGAAAACAGAAACACTGTTCTTCCTTTCCAATGAAGCCACTAGCTTGTGGCACTAGGTAAAGACAAACTTCATGGGAAATTTTTCAAGACCTGGCGATGTGTCCATGGCTATGGAGGAAGTCCCAGATGCTTCTCCTTCTGCCCAGGGTGTCTCAGCCAGAAGACACAGCATGATGTACCCCTCTCAGGGAGCTCCACAGTGTCTTGCAGCTGGGGATGACGCAGCCCCTCCTGACTGCAGGTAATCACAGCAACCTGCATCACCATCCCATCCCCTCTCTAAACGTCTTACCACGCCGTCAGCAAAGCCCCTCGGTACAGAGCCTGTCCTAAACAATGCTGGGAAGCCAACAGCAACTCTTGAGTTATTCTGCCTGCGACAGATTCAACTCCCACCACAGCCAGAGGGCTGGGACAGACAAGAACAACCATTACTGACACCCAGGAGGCTGCAGGTAAAGGAGAGCCAGTAGAGAGCTGGGTGGACAGGGAATCCCTGCCCCAGAATTGCCCCAGTGCTCACCTCCAGCACAAGTGGAGGAGGGAAGGAGCCCACAGCAGAGAGCTGTGGGGTGATCTGGACTCACAAGGTCAATACAAACTTTCACATGGACAGAGCATTAGGTTTAAAGCCTCATCGGGTATCACAGAAGGGGTGTTATTTATAACCACCCAGGCTTTTCTGTGCCAGTAACTCAGCATGACAGCCACATCCTGTAACTAGACAGAAACACCCATTATGTATTTTGGCAGATTTATTTCCTTATCTGTGAGTGTTCAATTTTAATATTTTTTTAGCATCATTGTTTTAGTGACAAGGAGAATGTTCATATGCTACTACCATTTTATTTGTCTTTTTTTTCTAGATGGAACAATTGTTTTAGTTCCACATACAGATTGTTCAAGTTCCTAAATCTATCACTCACAACCACAACATTCTCTGAGAGGAGGGCCCAATGTAAACAGAGCTCCAGATGAGGCCACAGATTTATGCACAGACGTTTTCTTTGTCTCCTTCATCCAAACACTGAAAATGAAACTCTGCTGGCATCCCCTGGTGTTCCTGCAACTGCTGTGTTATACATAACACCCTGCCTTTCATCTGTATTTCCACTATCATACACACCTTTTAAACTGAAAATAACTTGCAGATTTCAAGTGCTGTTTTTTGTTCTGCAGATGGAAGAGCCTGATATAACAGTGACTCTGCATTGGCTCAGAAATAAACTAAGCCAACAGACTTCAGGGTGCAAGCTTCATTAATCGACCTGCAAAGAGGTTTTTGTTTCCACTTCTTTGAAGTGAAATGCCATCCCCAGTGGACGCCCTGAATTTGCTGAGATTATGCAGCTGATTGTTCTTTTAATGAGGCAGAAAAAGAAAAAAGTATCACAATTCTAGGGAATGCATTACTTGCAAATGGATACCAGACTCAGTCAGAACCTGATGACTCTTTTACAGTTGCTCACAGTCCAGGAAGAAACTGGGACCAGAAAACTCAAGACAGTTATATTCCATGAGAAAAAAGATGAAGGGTAAGCTTGTTCTCCAGTCTAATTCACTAATAACGTGCTGTTAGATCACAGGCTGCACACTCAGATGCAGAGATCTGGGTGATACCATGTGCACAGGGATGGGGACAAAGTCCATGAAAGATGCCATGTAATGTCCTTGTCTTACCTCGCAGAGAACAATCCCAAATGAAAAAATGTCCACCATCTCATCATAGCTCTGTCCTGTAGGAAACAAGAGACATTCAGCTCTGTAAAGAGAGAGTTACCCATCCAGCTATTTCAGGAACTGCCAGTACAAAGCTTAACTAAGACTATTCCCTGGAGGGCCCTAAAACAGGAGACAAAGCAAGGCTTAAACCTGAGCAGGATCAGCCACCCCAGGGTCGGTATATACCAACTGCATTACACTGCCATTACAGATTTTAAGCCCGTTTCTCTCTTGTACTGGAGAGATACAGGACAGCACTGTCGGGTCTGAGCATATGCTAAGGGTGACTACGGAAAGCTTCTGCCCATTTCCATTGATTGCTGTTCTTGTGCATCTCTACAGTGCATGGAGCCAGCTCTCAGGTTCCGCAGCAGCCAGCGAGTCCCAGCTGCAGTGACTGCAGAGATAATAAATCCCACACCGGCAGCACTTTGATCCTGGGAAAGCTGGCGGGCTCCAGCATACCTTGCTCTGCTTACAGACACACCTCTCCCAAGCCAGTAGCTGCTAAACAGCCTTGCTTTCAGAGGTGTGTCAGACTATGCTTTTGCTGTTCTCTTGACAAATGCCAGGGCTGAGACAAACTCTGAGAAGCAGCCTCAGACTCCTTTAGGGCTGGAGGCCTTGAGGAAAGGCAAACAGAACAGTACACAAGAAAGCAACATGGAAAACTGAGCTGGGGGAGAGGAGCCCAGTCCTCCCTTCCCCAGCAGACTGTGCTGGTCAATGCTGATACCCCAGCCAGCCAAACTGCCCAAGCTGGTCAGAGACCTGCTCATTAGGAGGGAATTGTATCCACTGTATGTCATCTTCACCTCAACTCCTGCAGGGGCAGCTTTTCCTCTAAGGGTCCAGCTCAACTTTAATGCAACTGAGGGCTGCGTGTCAAAACCCAGATCTCCCTGCACTTGGATAAGTCCCACTTGAATCCTGAGGCTTCAGCAAACCTGGCAGCAGATGGCCTCTCCCTAGATCTATGCAACAGCACGTGTAAACCTCATCCTGGAGAGTAATGATTCCCTGTTTCAAGGGACAGTTCCAAAGCATGAGGCTATAAGAGAAATTGATCTTGGGTTCAGCTTTATCTCAGGCCTCTTTCGTCTTCCCTTTTATTTGGATTGTAGCAAGTTTACTTCTGTTTCCCTCCTGCAGAATCCTGTTGTCAAGCCAGAAACATGACCTGGGCTGGTGTAAGGCTTAGCAGGGCAGGTACTGCAGGACTGCAGCTATGGCCTCTGTGTGTATAAAAAAGCTTCCACATTAGCAGGTCTAACACCACAGGCTCTAGAAGGTTTGGTTGTTACTGAGGCACAGCAACTTTCAGTAATCCTGTCACCTCTGTACCTCATCCCACGCTGTCTCCTTGCCTGCTCCCTGTTACTGGACTCTCACCATTCAGCATCTCTGGGGCCATCCAGTACGGGTTCCCGACCACCGTGTAGCGCTTCTTCCTGTCGCTCTTGCGCAGCGTTCGTTTCTTGGCAGACGGCTTCTCCAAAGTGGGCTTTTTCCTCTCCTCCACAATCAGCCGAGACAGACCAAAGTCAGCCACCACCACTGTCTTATCCTGCACAGGGCATTTAGTACAAGCCACTGGTTACTGACAGCCCCTTTCAGGAGCACAGAGGCTGCAATTCCTGTTCACTACCAACTACAGTCTAAGGGCAACTATTCAGGTTTCCTGCAGCTACCATGAGCGTAGCAGGATGTCCAGACACGTGTGAGATACCCAGTTCATGATCCCAACTCATCACTTCCTCCCTTGTCTTATTTCCTAAGTGGTTGCTAGCAATTATCCCATCAATTTGAGTACACTTGCCAGGGCAAACCTGGACCTTTCTTTTTAGATCTTCCCCTTTCACCTGGTCAGGAATTAACTTTCATCCTGGGTTGTCCAAAGCCAAGTAAAAAAGGGCAGGCTTGAGGGAATGAAACTACTCCAAAATCTTGTGACCCAGCGTTAAAAAAAGGGAGAACACACATGTACACACTAGTCTGAATCCTGAGTGCCAATAAAAAGTCATCAAGTGGTTAAAAGAACAGAAACAGCTGCAGAGAACATCTCCTAGTTGAGATAAAGAACAGAGCTGTACTAACTCTCAGAAAGTGACTCTTATAGGAGCTGCTACCAGAGGAAGGGTGGTAAGAGAACAGAACACACAAACAGTGAAAGCTAGATCAGTCTGAAAAATCCTGTGTCAGAATAAAGCTCCTTTGCCTGGGGCACAAAGCCTCACTGAAATCAGTTCCACCCTGACAAAAGAAGGAACATCATGTGCAGAAAACCAAGGGAGGAAGATGCCAAAGAGAGGAGCAGCGTGCTGTGGGAATTGAGGTGTAACTCACCAGCTTGATCAGGCAATTGTGTGAATTCAGGTCTCTGTGAATGATGCACATGGAGTGCAAGTAAGCCTGGAACAGAAAGAGAAAAGCTGGTGTTAGGGGCTCCCAGCTGAGCATTTACACACTCAACAACCCAATTCCAGTAGTCAGGCAGTGTCCACAGCCCCTCATACACCACCCTCCTGAAGCCACTAAGCCTGACTGCAGAGTTTGCTCTGTTATGAACCAACAGTCCAACTCACCATTCCAGAGGCAATCCCTTTGGCAAAGCTGACCTTCTGCTGCCAGGGGAACGGGTCCTGAAAGACAAATCCTCAATGGTCAGGGACCATCTGCCAGGGGCTGTTGACAGCAGTTCCATCACAACAGCGACTTTACAGCAGCCAGAGACACACGATACAGCCCCAGAAAGAAGAGGCTTCCTGTCTCAAGCTCACCCACAGCTATGAAGCAGCTTTATTACACAGCTCCAAAGAACAAGACTACTAATGAGTCCATAAGGCTGGTAGAACCACCAGTACAGTCAGGCTCACTGAGTACAGGTGTCCCAGGTGTCCCTACTCACTGCATTGCGGAGGAAGTCCTTCAGCGTGCCCCCCTCGATGTACTCAGTGAGGAGATTCAGCTTCTTGTCCTTGTACAGCACACCAATGAACTTCAGCACATTGGGGTGGTCCAGGCTGCGCATCACCTTCACCTGCAAGCAGACACACCCCACCCCAAAAAGTGAACAGGACAAGTCCTGACAGATCCATTCTGTGGTGAAAAGCACTCCAGTGCTCAAAGTCCTGTTCAGGGATCACACAGAACACTCAAACCCCAGCCCTGGGGCAGTCAATTAACCGTTGCCTCTTCATTTTCATGCTGTGCAATTAACCTGATCTTTAAGGAGAGCACCCTTGAGTTTGGCTAACTTTTCAGAGCGAGAAACTCTCCAGGGCACCTATTGGGTCTGTGCCGTGTGTGTCAGGGCCACAACAGCAGTGTCAGGTGTTTAAGGAGCTGCCTTTAAACTAAATCTGACTTTGAAAAACATGGTAGGCAGCCACCAAGAAAATAGTTTTGCTTAAATACAGCATGAGTCTTAAATATCTTAGAGATATTGGCCCTCATCCTTTGTACTTAGGCACGAGGCTCAAGGGATAAATCCTTTATGTACTGCACAGCTCAATTTGCCTCTGACTGAAGCTGCTCTTATCACTGAAAAATTAATGAACTGGAGCTGAAGCACTGTCTATTGCCCAGTGTGAGTCACACTTCACTGCAGCAAACATTCAGCTCCTGTCAGCTTTTCCCTATGCAATGTCTCCCTCCTCAGCACCTTCACTGCTGGCAGGATCTCTCTCTGGAGAAGATGGGAGAGTTCCACCATGCTACTGGCTCAGAAGCTTTTTGAAATCCTGCTCCTACCTCTGTCAGGAAAGTCTTCTGTGTTTCCTCATCACAACGAATCAGCTCCTTCATCACCATCACCTTTCCTGTTGCTTTGTGAGTCACCTGGTGGAAACAAAACCCACAACTACAGGCAAGGTTCAAGAATACACAGCTCCAATGCTCTTGCGACTTCTGAAAAAGTGTAACATTCCCTTTCTCCAGGGAATAGAGATGGGAGGAAATTCAGAGCTCAGGGATCTGCTGAAAACCGCGTGAAACTTCTCCTTTTGGAATTCACTGAAAATGCTGCATGTGAAACAGAAACTACCTAAAGCTGACAGAGGATCATGCCAAGAGCCAGAGCTGAAGGCTCCAGTTTGGGTGGCACAGGGTTGAGTGTGCACAGGAAAAGGCCCCAAAGCTGCCAAAGCCTCCACACTGGTGCATGGAATGCATTTATGGAATGCATTTGTCCAGCGGGATGCTCACATTTTGTACACAGGCTTTACCAGCTGATACATTCTGCATCAGCAATGGAATCAATGTTCACCTGCATCAGAAACCAAACCAAACAACACAAAACTGCATTATAAATGCTTTGGTTTTATGGAGATTCTGAATCTCATCCACATGCAAGTGGAACTGGAGTGCACAGGCTGCTGAGTTAAGGCAGGAAGCAGTTAATTTTACCTTGCTCCTTTGGAGCAGTGTGTCTCAACCTGCAAGGAATGTCCTAGAACAGTGGAAAACACAAAGAAATCCATCATAATAATAAGGCAATAAATCTTCTGGCTCTTGACATGGAAAGCATTTCCAGTTCCTCAAGAACTGTTTGCCTGTCTCCAACTAGTTCCTGGCATTTTGCTGTACTATGGAGGTTTTTTGTAACCAGCTCAGGCTTGCTTGCATGGGGTGCAGGAGTGAGTAGAAAGGGTCCAAATTCCTATGAGCACATTTTCCTGGAAATCCTCTCCTCTTTGTTTGCTTAACTTGGCCAGCTCTGGCTCCCTAAGATCTCCAGGGAACTAAACAACCACCTTTCTCTCTGATCAGAAGAGAATTATGTGACCAGATACAGTACTTGCTGCATCACACCCAGTCAATCTGAAGCCCAAGAAAAATGTCATTTTTTTAAAGGTAGGAGGCAAAAAACTCCTTTAGAAAACCTCCAGAACTAAAATCCAGAGCACATGATCCAGCTATAGTATTTAGGAAGCTTATGAGTTCTTGCAAACACTGTGACACACTAGTTCTGTTTGGAGCCATGGACACAACAAAGCTGGCACAGGTGGAACGTGAGTGCATGGAATAACACAACAGAAGCAAAAGTACAATATTCTTCGGCTCCTGTTTGAAATCAAGCATCCATACACAAGTAATGAGCCAGGGAACACTGCATGTTTCAGCCAGGGAGATGAAAGCCAGGGACATCTAATATCCAATGATAAAGGGAAGTGAAGTGACAAAGGCAAGGCTAAGTGGAATCCTTAAGCTGACATACCAGCAAAACTGAAACAAGTGTCACATGAAACTCCACGGGGGCAAATTTAACTCCCAGAGCATGCACCAGAACAGGATAGCCATGGGGTAATTTGAACAGAAAAGAAAATGCCTTTGTGCCAGTAACTGTTGGGACACAGATGACAAAAACATGCGACAGAGCAAAGGTTCCACTTACCTGCACCTGTTATTTCTCTATGAGCAGAGAAGAAGAGAAATATGCTCATTAGTATGGATCAAGTGTTGAGTTTGCAGTGCTGGCTCGTCACCTCCCGTGGAAGCATGAGATGAACAAGGTGGCTGGACACCTCAAGTTTACACCAGTGTAAGGGGGGAAATCCCATCCCATGGTGAGTGCAATCTGAGTACTGAGGAGCTCACAGAACCTTAACAAGGCAGACAAAGTTGCCCCTGATGCTGTCAGGAATGTTGGGATAGGAACTGCTGGAGTACCCTCAGTCAAGATCGGAGAGCTTAAATACAAGAGAACTGCTACTGATTGAGATGAGAACTGTGAGAGTCATGCAAGACCTGACCACTACCCCCACCCTGACAAGCCATTCAGGCTGTGCCAGGGGCTCAGACACGGTCACTACGTCAGCCCAGCAAATCCCTGAAATGCCCCACTTAGGGTGGGTAAGAAATGCTGGTGAGCTGAATGCACCTCATCGTAAGAAAGATGCTCGTAAGAGGAAGTGTAGCCTGTTCCCTGTTCTCCCCACCTCACCCAGGAGGCTGCTGTGACAGGCACTCTGGAGTGCTAAATCTGACTCACGAGATGAACACCTGTGGCCAAGGTTGACATTCAAAGGGGACAGAGACACTCAGGGTCAGGGAATGAAACAGAAACGGATCTCAGAGCAAACCAGGGAAGATCCAGGAACAATCGCTATTGGCAAGGCAAAACCACCGAGATTGTGGTGAAGGATGCCAAGGCAGGCAGACGTTGCTGTACTCGAAGTCATTGATGAATGTCTGAGGACCTCCCTCACCTTGATCGCTTGTCCAAAAAATCCTTTTCCTAGAA
Organism: Hirundo rustica; assembly: GCF_015227805.2. Classification (NCBI taxonomy): domain Eukaryota; kingdom Metazoa; phylum Chordata; class Aves; order Passeriformes; family Hirundinidae; genus Hirundo; species Hirundo rustica. Next base: position 10,787,904 of record NC_053466.1, on the reverse strand, counting down.
CTTCGCCATGAATCAGGTCACAGGGCCGGAAGATTTGCTGGGAGCAGCTGGAAGAGGAGCGCAGGGATTCAGAACGACTGATGTCACGGCTCAGAAGGAGCGGCTCCTTTGGAGAGCTGGGGCCAGGAGACTTTGAAATGCTGTTACTTCGCCTGGAAAACAACGATGACAGGAAGATCAGGGAAGCTGCTGGGTAACCTTTGGTCCAGCATATCCTCTCATTCACTGCTAAGGGACCAGTTTCTAATGTGCTCCAGTGCTTTTTCTGTCTCCAAAGCCAGATGCTCTCCCAGCACTGTGAAAGCTCCCAATGAATCCAGAGCAGCTTCTAAGGCAGAGCTGCCTAACAACAACAAGGTGCAGCTCTGAGAACAGGGGGTGGAAGCTGTGAAGACACATCACTTTCTATCTCTAAACAAAGTACTGGTAAAAGACTAAATGAGCAATTGAGTGCTCCACTCTTCGAAACACTTTTTCCCAAGTCCCAGGTCGCAGCCAGATTCCCCTTAAGGATATGTCCTTCCCCAGTCATCTAAGGCTGGAAAAAACCTGACCTTTACATTTTCTGACTCTGAAACTTAGTAGCTTTTCTTTGTTAACATTAGAGCTCCTTATTTTTATTAATGAAGGTTTGTCATCCTGGAAGGGAATGGATAGAGAGTATACATCAAGAGCAGAATCCCAAACTCTCCATGATTTCTCCAGAGGTTTATACCACAGCTCACATCAGAGAGAAGCCCTGTCCCCACAGTCACAGCAATCACAAGGTAGCTTATACCCAGCCAGGGAGCACAGGGCAAAGACAAGACAGGTCAGAGGCAGTGCTTCCAAGCCTGTACCTGAGGGAGCGCCGCCGGAGTGTTCCTTCCAGGTTCTCCTTGATGTCCAGTGGAGACAGGGAGCGTGGGGAGATGGGTGTCTTCATGTGGCCGGGAAGACGGGAGTCCAAGCGGAGCCTGTCCAAGCGCTGCGACACAGGGTCGTGCTCTATCAGCAGCTGAAGGGTCTGGCTTGTCTTGCGAATCAATTCCTCCACCTGAAATCAAACCAAAGGGCAGCACAGCAACAGGAAGGAGGAATGCAAACAACAGGAGACAGAGGAGACACAGGGAATGCCCCTCAGGAATCAGAGGAGAGAGTTCAGTGAGATCACTCCATAGTTGTGGTTTAGTTGTGTGCACCACAACTCTATACCAGACAAATCAGGCTGGCAACACAGAAGTCCCTTGTACTATCCAATACTTCTTTCTGGTCAGCTACAAGTAACCTGTATAAAAAAAGATGTGGACAGGCTGGAGAGGGGTCACAAAGATGACTGAAGTGCTGTGAAGCTGCCATGTGAGGAAAGGCTGAGATAACTGGGTGAGTTCAGCCTTGAGAAGAGAAGGTTTAGGGGGGACCTTATCACCATGTTCCAGTATTTAAAGAGTGGCTACAAAGAAGGAGACTCCCTTTTTACAAGGAGTTACACGGAAAATACAAGGGGTAACGAGTACAAATTAATCCTGGAAAGATTCCAGGTAGACACAAAGACAGTTTTTTACAAAAAACAATCAGCCCTTAGAATAATCTCCCCAGCAAAGTGGTGGATTCCCCAACACTGGACACATTTATATTTCAGCTGGACATAGTGCTCTAGATAGTGCTTTTGCCAAGAAAGATTGAACCAGATGATCCTTGAGGTGCTTTCCAGTCTGGCATTTTATGACTCTATTAAATACTTTTCTTTTTCTGAGAAGTGTTCAAAAACTACACAAGTTTCCACCTCGAACAGTGCTGCAAAAAAAAGCTTTGCAAAAGCTGCATGGAGATTTATCTGAGAGATGCTTTATGCTCCTCGTGTTCTCTTCAGCACCAAGAGTAAATAAAACCCTTGGGAAGTGAAGGTTATGATGCTCCCCCTTATACTCTTGCAGCATCACCTGATATCCGTAGAAAGCATCTACTTGTAAATACAGACAGCAAATAGGTTTTTTGCAATGGGAAATGTTCCTAGGATCAGCTGGGCCCTTGTGTATTAGCAGTGCCTCTAAAAGGATCAGAACTGTGCACTTCACCAGCAGTACCTGGGAAAGTCTTCACAGTCTCTCTGTCCTCTGTCACAGCCCTACACTTTCCTTATTACCTCCCTTCACATTTGAATGCCAAAAAATCAGGACTGAATCCTAATTGCATTTCCATCTGTTACATTTTCCTCTCCAGCTGGAAGGCAAAGCTTGAAAGCTTGCCTTCATGTTTATCCCTCCTGTCAGCACAAGTATTACGGTGTACAGACACTCGGTGTAGGGTGGGAGAACAGTGTCAGAAAGAGAAAAGATGTAGGAAGGCAGAGGAGAAGGAGGCCTCAGAATAGAACTCTACCCACCTCCTCCACCTGTAACGTACGAATAGGAGCTCCATTGATCTCCAGGATACGATCTGCAGGGTGGATGGCATTTCGGACATCTGGGCTGATGTGCATCCTGTTAACTCTAAATATGGGAATTACAGTCTGTATGTGAAGTCAGCTTAGCCAAAATTATCAAAAATATGCTCCCCTTCATATTTGTATTTTGAAATAAAACAATGCTAATCTACCAACATGGGGTGCTACCATTAGACCAAGAGCTTAGGTCTGAGCTGGTTTGGAGAGAGCCCTTCACCTCACCAGTGGCAAAATTTTAGTCCAAACGTTTTGTGTTCGCTGAAGGAGACAGCACTGAGAGATACAATTATCAGCTAAGGTTGTCACAAGACTGAAATGAAGATCAAACACAAATGACTATTAGCCAACCTACGTCCCTGTAATGCCAAGATTTCCTCAGGACAACAGGGCTGAAGGATTTTTGCCAGCTCCCTCTGCATAGACATACACATTGCACAAAATCTGGCCATACTCACTCTTTCACCTGGACACCAGTGGCATAGCTGGAGCAGCCACCTTCAACAGACACAGAGAACCCCCTCTTGCCATCCGTGGCTGCTGGCATGGAGATGAGGGTCAGTGTATAAGGCAGCTGCTCGCGCAGAGACTCAGTGGAGTGCTTTTCTATCATCGGTGTCAGCACAATCTGGTTATGGCATTTTCCACTGGAAGAAGTGAAGAAAGTCGTTATAGCAATGTCCCATCTCTCCCTGCCAAACTCACACATCTGAGTTCTCTCACTGACCACAAGCCATAGTTTTAGTGTTTACACCACTCCTTCCTCCCTCTCTCCCTCCTGGCATTCCTCAGAGCAGCATTCTGCTGAACCACTCTGAGCCAGCTGCACAGGCTTACACTCAGCAGGAAGCTGCTCTGTGGCAAAGCGCAGCTCCTCTTACCAGTAGAGAGTGGAATGTTGCACCAGCGCGTAAGTGTCCCCATCTTCGATGATCACTTTGCAGCTCATACAAGCAAAGCACTCGGGGTGATACTTGTATTCGCCAGCCACCTACAGACAGAAAAGGGAGTAGCTTAGGAGGGCCAAACCCATCAGCAGCTGCAGCTCCTGCTTTCCTCTCCAATTATCGTGCTCGTTCTCATCTCTAAGGCAAGTTTTTTACTGGAGAGTTGTATTAGTCCTTTCTGTCTTTCCTGAACCCCATCCATGACACCTTGTTTGCAGAACTCCAAAACAAACACATCAACACTCTGAGCAAAGCTCGTGTCCCAGGAACCACTGCTATATTTGGCTGCTGATCAGCTATCAAAAATAGTTGATAGTCTGCTGCAGACTAGTAAACAAGGTATTAAACCTTCCTGTTCAGTTGCTCTTGGCAAGATAACTAATGTTACGCCTGAATTAATAAAGCTGAAAGGGCTTTTTTTGGCAGACAGGCAGTGCACAAACTCAGATATTTAACCAGCCAGCTGACAGAAAAAAAAATTGCAAACTGAGACAAAAAAATACCTTTAAAGAATATTTTTATTAATTGGTCTGTTTTTCTATTTTCCTTATGAGAACTTCCTCAATGACATTGTTATGCAAAGACTTTTGCAGGCAATGAGAATTTGTCTGCACATTTGTCAGTATTTCCTTGAGAGTTAGCAATCATATTACTGAGTACCATCATGTTTTTTATTTAGGTTCTAGAAAAATAATACTTTTGTTTCATTCTTGGCAGTTTTAAAGTTTAAATAGTTGCAAGGTTGTGGCAAGAGGGGAACATTTAGATGAGCCCATATTGTGCAGGAAGAGTTCAGTGTATCAAAGCAGTTGGAGCTAAGACTGCTTCAAGACACTGACAACCTGAAAAAGCACTTTGGCCACAACCCAGGTGGGACTTGGACAGCAACTTTCCCACAGCCAGAACCTGCTGCTTATCCTGAGCCGAGAGCTTTGACTCCACAGTGCAGTGCAAAATCCCCCCTGGAGACACTGAGGCACTGTGCTATACAGAGACTGAACAATGTCCCCTGAATCACCTTTCTGCTTCTCAGGCCTGGACTTTTCAGTACCCGATTTGTTCATGCGCTTCAGATCCTCACATCTCCCTCCTTTAACAGCTACCCGCATTCAAAATTAATTTTTATCTAGAATCTGCACACACAAGCTTCATTTCTAATCTTTGATTAGAGATTAGAGTAACAAGAAGATTATTATCCTCAGTTTATTTGCTTATCTGAATAACTAAGATAACTCCCAACTAAGTTTGAGGAGATGGAGGCAGGCACATCCTGCCTCCAGGCAGAAGTCCTTCAAAGTCCTTACCATCACAGGTCCAGTCATCAGCAGAGAGCAGCCATGGCAAGATTCCCCAAACTTCCCCCAGTAGTCTTTGTGACAGTACAGCTTCCCATCTTTCTCATAGTACCAGTTAGTGAGGGGATCCTGGCATTCAGAGCACCTTGAAGCAAACAAAGGAACAAGTCATAAATCAACGGTCCTTTCCTGCGTGGAGAACACACTCGGCAGCAGCTCACCACCGGGTAGGTCTGCCAGTCATGGATGTACTAAACCCCTCCACTTCCCAGTGCTCTTGGATCTGAAATTAGCACCAAACCCAAGGTTTGTAAGGAGAAGTGGATTCAACCAGTACAAAGAAAAAGAAGCTTCCAAAGTTTAAAACAATTCCCACACATTGAAACGCGTCAGTAGGTTTATAAATTTTGCTTTGTAAATTTTGCTCCTCTTCTTTCTCCCTCTTTCTGGATGCAAGTTTCCAGCTGCAGAGCTGCCCAGCACAGAGAGAGAGCTCTGCTTTGTTTCTGCTTAGTGTTTCTATAGCATCACCCTTGTGCCAGGGCACCTGCTTCCTCAGCCAGTTTAGGAAGTGGGACAGAGAGGCAGGATCCACTTCCCTTTGAAATGCAAAACCAGTTTTGCACCAACCTTTCCGGAAAGCTTTTCTTTTGTTCTGCACTAAGGCCTCTCCCAAAAGGTAAACTGCAGCACTCTGCATTTGAGGGAGAGTTTTCAAAGCAGTTCATCCCCCGAGCTCCATATACTTACTGCATCCACCAACTGACTGTGATGAAAGTCCACCTCTCCCAGGCGATTGCTCTCCCTTCTGCTGATCACAGTGTATGAGAAAATAGACACCACAAGGAACCCACCAAAAAAACCCTAAATAAAACTAATTCCCTGATTTCATTAAGAGAATCCCCAAATCCTTCACTATCTGTCACCCTCTATTTCAACAAGAAACCATTATTAATCATCTATCTACATCCTTTCAAGAAACAAATCTCCCCTCAAAAAAAAAAAAATCAAGGAAAAAATGCAGCAATTCTACTGCAGATACCTTTTTAGCAAATCACAAGCAGAACCCAGGCTTGCTGAGTAGAAAATAATCCTGCCTCAGCAAGATGCATTGGGCAAGGGAGTTTAACTTCAGCAGCATGGAGGTGTGACTTACTGGAAAGATAAGGCACAGACAGGAGTTGCATCAGTAAGGATTATTCCATTAGCCCTGGGCAGCATGTTCTCAGACTTTAAAAGGAAAATAAGTCTGGCACTGGCCATTTCTGAATGCAGAATCCAAAACAGGTTAGTCACCAGTAACTGGTTCAAAGAAACACCTTGAGGATCAATGCTGTCATCGGTACAATGTTTTCCCAAATCTGAGAAGACTTTCTTCTGTCCCCTACCCCAACTGCACTGGGGGGGAACAACTGCAGTGGGGTGGGGGTTTAGGTGGGTGTCCCTCAGCACCCAGCATGCTGGAGTCTGCTGGTGGCACAGGAGGAGCACTTTTTACATGCTCCCAGGGCTAAGATGAGAGCTACAGCTGACTTCACCTCTCACGAGCTTCCTGAAAGCTTATTTGTGCCAAAGACATTCCTTGTAAACTCCAGCAGCTTGTAATGAGCGTGATGATATGTGAGGCTGGTCGTGCTCCAAGAGAGCACAGAGAGGGTTATTTGCTCCATCTCAAGAGACTGCAAAGCAACGAGGTAAAGCTGCTTGGGAGCAGGCTTTGGCTTTAGGGAAAAACACACCTCATGGAGTATTCAGTGCCGTACCCTCCCCTCAGGAAGATTGCTCCTTAAAATGTATCTGGCTTCTACACTGTTTGTTCTCCCAGCTGAGGAGCCTCGAGTCCTGTCCCCCCTCCAAGTGATGGGAAAGAACTCCAGCACATGCAACAGGCCCTGCCAATTTTCTGTGAAGCAGAGGGAACAGTAATTTAGGATTGCTGTACGTGGTACATACATCACTAGAGCCCCAGCCTGGGGGCACTGTCATGGTTACACCCTGCTCCTGGTATGCAAGAGACCCAGAGGGCATCCCAGTGCATTCTGCCTTCAACCACTGGCCTTTGGCTTCCATCTGCAGTAAATACCCCGTGCTGAATGAGCAAATAGGTGAGTGGGAGGGAAAAAAGAGCAAGTGGAGACTAACAGCAAAGATTTCTATCATTTTGTGGCAGGAACATCTGGCTCAGCACGGGCAAATCGGATCCTTGAGACTTATCCAACTCCTCCATGCATGCCTGTACCAGTGTGTGTGCTCCAGGAGTGATTACATCTTCAAGCAGGGAGCTGTGACCAGACCTGCACTTGGGATGCAGACAGCAATGCTGGAGACTGCTTCACCAGGATTTCAGGACTTGACTTTCTGTGCTCTCTTCACGCAGGTGGGTCACTTATTTGTGTTGAAGCACATCACCTTCCCCTCCTCACCCCTCTCTGAATTTTACCTTCAACCCCTTCCTTTTTCTCCCTAAGTAAATGTAAAATTTCTGCAAAAGCAATACAAGCCGCAATTCTGTTTAGGTGGGCTCCACGGGATCACGTGCATTTGTCTTCCTTTTACCTTTCCTCTAGTACTAAATGGTTTGATTCAACCTTATAGCACTTGGTTAAGTTTGCTTCCATCCGGAAATAAGCACTGGTATCTAATTTGGAACACACCCATAGCAAAATGAAGGTGAGGAGGTGGAGCCAGCAAGCAGTCAGTTCTCTGCTATGTAATTAAACAAATCTGGGCAGGACAAGTTTGCAGCTTAAGGCTCAGAACCCCACCCTGGGCAATGAGGCAACAGGAACAGAGCAAGCAGCCCTGCAGAGGCTGGATGCTGGAATGGGTCTAACTGGCTGCTTTGTTAACCCCTGCCAGGAGCAGGACACTGCAGCCCCTGCTGCTGAGCAGCACCTTTGTTACTTACCGTGCATTCTGGGACCTTGAAAGGGCTTAGATTTGGCAGGTGTGGGAAACTGGCTGACAGCACACAGGTACGGCTTCGATGCCTTCACCAAATGATAAAAGCATCACATGATTGTTCCACAAGGCTCTCATTGAAGAGATATGTCAGAATTTTATCCCAGAAGATACAAGAGTTGCCATTTCTTCCTCTCCCGCCTCACTGGAGCTGTGCCCTTGCACCAAGGTTCACATCAGCTGAGACAGGAATACAATTACTGCTACCAGTATTAAGGAAGCTAACCTTTGCCAGTCACCACAACCAAAAGAAAGGAGTATGCCATGCTCCTCTATCTTATATAGATTAGAAACCACTAATCTTCTCCTAGATTATTTGCTACTCTTATTAGAGTAGCAAACCATGGTAATCGAGTTTCATGGAGGACTGCTAACAGCCATACCTGACGTGTTTCCTCTTGCTGCCCAGCCACCATTTTCAGAGCTGCAGAACCCTGCTCTGATTATACAGACCAGACACTATAATCCTTCACTTCCCAGATTTGGCTATAAATTAATCTACCTCCCACAGCCATCCTTCAAGAACCACAGGCAGCATCTGTGTGCAGAGTTCAGCCCTGATGCTCTTCAGCACAGCACATGCAGATAGAGCTCCCAAATCACTGCCCCACAGACTCTTGGTTTTGTGGGGGTGGTAGGAGGATCAGGTCACAACAGGTAACCAGCCTAATTTGAGTTGAAAAGCAACGCTGGTGCCTGGTGGCATCTCTTTTATAGTTAAATGAAAGCCAATACCTTCATGGAAGCAAAGACTTCCCTGGCACTGAAGAGACAGATCCCTTTGAGAAGGGCTCATTAACAAAATGCCCCCCTCACACACACTGTCAGGCCAGATCAGTTAACACTAGACAGGCTTGGGAGAGCCATGGTTCCAATTCTGCAGGCAGGGCAGGGAGAGGACAGTGACACAGACAGAGAGCTGCAGAATAAAGCATTACCCCAGCCTGTAGCTCAGCCAAAGGCTTACTCACCCGGGCTTAGCAGCAGCGTGTGCACTGGCTACGAAAGAGACACCAGACAAGGAAGAACAGACATTAGAAAACAGACGACTACAAAGACAGAGTGCTTAAGCTCTGACTGTGCAAAACCATTTCCACACACACAGGACAAGGTGTATCTATGGCTTAGTGCAATAATCTACACATATTACAAATAATGAGTGTTGGCTGACTTTCCTTCTTCTGAAAGTGGCTGCTGTTTCAGAAAGTTGCCTAAAGGAACTTAGCAACTGTGCAGCCGTGTCTGCTCCTATCCCAGACTGTTTTACCAATAGGCTCCTTCCTCCCAAACCAGTACAAAAGCGTTTGCAGAACAGGATCAATAACAAACAAATCTGAGCAGAAGGGATACGAGGGAGACAATGAAAGTGCAAGCTGTGCCTTTCCCCATCCATCCACCTAATCAGCACATCAGTGTCAATCACCAGCCTGGCTGCGCTCAGCCCCACTGACTCTTCTCACTGTGGAGACGCAATGCAATCAGTGTTGTTCTGGAACTATCGCCTTTCTCGAGTCTCATGCGTTCAACTGGACCAAAACTGATTAGAAGTTGAATTAACCAAAATATCACAGAAGAATCCTTTCTGTGTAAGGGAAGTGTGCTGCTCATCCCTAGTTACCTGCAAAGTGCCCGATTTCTTAAACAGGATTATGTGCTGCCCCGCTGCAATTACATCACCTTCCTGAACTCCCACAGCAGCACCTCACCTCACCCAGTCACAAGGAGCTTTGGAAGAGAAGCAGCAGCAGCCACATTAATCTCATTCCTCTGCTGGTGAGCAAAGCACAGGGGCACAGGGTACAGTGGCACATCGAGCGCTCTCAGGAAGGGAGCCTGCCTGCCTGTGCACACACTGGAGCTGTTCCCTCCAGCCGGGGAGCTGGGAAGGGACTGGCAATAGGAATCTTCCCTGTCACCTCCTCGAAGCACTATGGGATCCCATTTTGAAGCCGGCTGTTTCCAGTACACGAGCACAGGACCTCATTCTTCCAGCCTCGCACACTGACTGCCTGGGATGGCATCACGGGCGGGGGGAAATCACACTCTGGAGGCCCAGTGCTACTCCTGTGCAACACTTACCGAAAGGGATCCTTGGGAGCGAAGTAAGCTGGAGCAGACAAGTAACTTCCCATCTTCAACACTGGATAAACCGGATCAGCCACAAACTTGTCCAACTGCCTCTGAACAGCTCTGTTCTGCCAACATGGCAGCAGCTAGTGCTCATTTACTCTTGCGCTGATTCAGATACTTCACCTCCCTTTGAAGCTGTCCAAGGAATGCCAGGTCTCTCGGCTGCTTACTCCTTTTCAGATTTTTCCTGGCTCCCATCGCTACAACCATCTCCTGCGCTCGGCAGCACCTCGGGAAGGACAGGATCACTGCTAACCGGGCTAGTGGGACATGCTGCTGCAGCAGGTCAGCGAGCTCTGCTGCCGGCTAACTACTGGGAAGTTTTCCCTTCTCTGGTTCCACCCAAGGGTGGGAGGGGAGGAGGAGCCATGGCAGGCGGACAGCGGCGGCTCCAGAGCCTCAACAAGCTCTGCTCCTTCACAGGGGTGGAGCCCTGACCCAAAGAGGGGCTGCGTATTTAGTGCTGAAAGAGAGCGGCTTTGGCCAAAGAATGCAAGCACACACACGTGAAACTTGTCTTTGCAGCAGCCGCACGTTCTAATGGAGGAGTCAGAGACGGCAACGAGCCACATCTCCAAGTATATCAAATTAACTATATCCATTCCCAAACCCTCCACAGTGAGTGGGGTTATCCTGCCTCTACAGCACCTACAATCCGTTCACCCTGCTGCAGGAGGTAACTCACAGTGTGCTTCACCCAAGGAAAACCTGCTTTCTTTCCAATACCGTTTTAAGATATCATTACAATCCTTTAACTGAATCATTATCTCCTGAATGGAAGCTGAGAGGTATAAATCAGCACGGAGTGCTCTCTCCAGCTCACAGCACATGCAGTTGTATCACTGTGCGTGTCTGAAGCCAAGCACGATCTCTAGTGACCTAATCAGCCAAAGCTGCTCACAAGACACTCAAAAACGCAACAAACATATGCTGCTGCACCAAGCCCGCCCATTTTTGTGCAGTCAGCAAAGCCTGGCATGCCTGAACACAGCCTGAAAACCATGCTCTGTTCCAGAGGCAAGAGCACTCCAATGTGCTTTTCCTGGAGATGCTCGTCTCAGCTGGCACGCTGTTCCAGGGACGCTTGGGGCTGGAACAAGGCAGTCTTGGCTGCAGATTTGACAGCTGCTGCTCGCTGTTGAAGTATGCAGAAACCTAGGCTTTTTGTGTTCTTTTTTTTTCCTTTCTTAAAATATTTTTTTTAAATTTAACTTTTAATAAGAAGCCACCTTTCTTGAAGGGGAAAAGAAAAATAAAAATCTCCATTTTCCCCATTCAGTGTTGTTAGTAAGCTTGGCTGTAAAAGTGCAGTGAAGCCTAGTGCCGCAGAGCCCGATGTGCTCATCAGCTCCAGCACGGGTCTAATTCCTTCTGACATTTCACACAGCTCTACTGGAAGCAGCAACACGGTGAGTCTGTGTCTAGGAATGCGCTCTGGTCTCCCACATTCTCTGTACGTTGCGTGCTGAAAAGGGGCCAGCGCTCGCAATCCTGCGTTTCCCTGGCTCTCAGCACCTCCCCGGCGCACACACCTCCAGCGCAGCCCCAGCCCCTCTAGCACCTTCACACAAAAGCCTTTCCCCACAATTCTGCTGCCGTGGGCTCAACGCCCTCCGAGGGCCATTCCACGTGACCTCATCAATCCCAACTCTTCAGACAAAACCTTTGAAGATTTGATCCGCAGATGTGATAAGCAGCCAGCTAGTCTGTGAATGAAGCCAGCAGATAAAGCCGAACTTCAAAGTAATAAAAACCACCCAGATAGCTAAGCAACTAGGAAAGGATTTTAAGACTTCCTTAAAGCCAAAGGACACATAGTCAAATGTCTATTTAAACAGGAAACTTCTTATCAAAATTATTTTATTTCTGCAGCAAGACCCAGCAGCAGCAGCCAGTAAGTTACTCTGGCTACACAGAAATATCTTGTTACTTCTTGCTTTTTCTGTTGTCTCTATGACCTATTTGAGAACACAATGTCTCTGATAAAAGGGTTCTGGAAAAGGTGTTAATGTGTTCATACATTCTAGATCTGAATTCCAGCCAGAATGACTGTACTTCAAAAATGCAGATAACAGGTGGAGGGGGGGGACCTTTTGCAATTTTACTGATACCATCTCCGTGGGCCAAAATGCACGGGAGTAAATTTCTTTTTCACCAAGTAAAGTCAGACATCAGCAACTTCTCTCTTGCAAATGCTGACAGCATTTCCACTACAAACAGGTAGTCATCACGGGGTGGGGGGGGAGCTTTTTTCCTCATTATGGTTTAGAACTGCACAGTAACGTTTGCCAGAAAGACTATACCTAACAAATGAAAAGGAACACATGAAAAACCTTGACATGATATTTACCACTGAGTCTCAGCTAAATTAAGTTTATCCCCACAGAAGCGAATCACACAGCTGCTGTGATATTCCAGTGATGAATACCTTGAGCCAGCCGGGCTGGGCAGGCTCTCCACGCTCTGTGCCGCACATCCCGTGCTGCTCAGTAGCGTACCTGCAGACAGATGGATTGCTCAGCACATCCGCCAGCCCTAAGATACACAAACTTAGCCTGGCACAGACAGACACTTCGACATGTGTGGGACTGAGGGAAGAGGCATCTGCTTGATGCCTGAAGAGTTTGCAGCAAGCCTTTCCCTTAGCATGGGCGCAGCTTGGAGGCAGTCCAAATCCTTCAGTGCAATCCCAACACCTCATTGTATTTCCAAGGCACTTAACTAACGTGGAAGCGTGCTTTGCTGCTGTTGAAAGACAAGAGTCAGCTCCTGAAACCAATACAGGCAGCTCCTGAAACCAGCACCGTTGGGATCTGCACGTACCTCCGAGAGCTCTTGCACGCGGATCTTGAGTAAACTAAAACAAACAGCGGCGTGAAGCTCAGCTCCATCGCTGCATCTCATTTCTAAGCAGCAGCACAACTTCAGAACAATACCGTGATGCTCTCCGTACATAACCAAGCACATTAGGAAGGAGTTTTCATCCCCACCACACTGTCCTGATGGCTGCAGCCCTCCTGAATGTGTGCAGGCTGATAAGCAAACCAAGGAAATTCAACCTACTGAAACTCCATAGGTTATACAGGGTTTGGGAAGAAGTGGCTTCTGCTCTGTAAATGCAGCAGACGTGCAGGAAGACTGGCACTTACACCACTGCATCCTCATTCCTCCTTAACGCACTGCTTGGGTCTGTGAAGACCAGGAATTCCTCGTGGAAAGATCCTGCCTCATTCCTGAGAAAGCCTACCGCATTCTGGGCTGTGTGAGTAATTCTAATTACCTTGATATAATAACGCTCGAAAACAGCGCCCTAAAGGACAAGCTGCCAATTCAACTAAAAGAAAGTTTGGACTGGAATGCCCCATTCCTCCTTAAATATAAAGGCTGGTCATTGATGCCCTGTAGCTGATAGGTTCCCCTGAGGAATTCGGCCACCTGCAAAGTGCTTCATTGTTCCTTTGAATGTGTAAACTCTTGGGTCATAGTGATCTGTGTGCCAATAGGCAACTATTTCTCCTGGAATCTGATAGTGAGCTCCTGAATTTCAATGCTGAAGAAGACACCACCACAGGAACGTTCCCAGGAGTCTGCAGGATTAGTGGAGAGCTCTCACCTCTGAGGCCCCTATCATTAACTTTCTGTAAATGCCAGAAACTGGAGAAGAGAGGGAAGAGGAGATTTTTATCTTCCTGCTTCTACCTTAATTCAGCTGCCTTTTATTAGTACTGCTCTCTCTCCCCGCTCTCAAACTCAACTGCTGTGTGTATAAACCTGCCTTGTGCTCACAGGTGAAAAGCTAAAGGAAAATTCAGAGCACCAAACATTGCACCATTTAAATTCCTCCTAATACACATCTTTGCTTACATCTTCATTTCTCCACGTTTGTGCTTCAAGTCCTGTTCGATCATTTGTCCTTTGGGGAGGGAGCTGCTTTCGGAAAATGAAGGCCTGTGCCAAAGAGATTGAACCGACAGAAGTGATCCAAAGTCTAGAAAATACAGTCTGGAGAAAAAGCTAAGTCTGCTAAATCCAGGGCTTCTGCCTTGTACGAGGGACTGATGGGAGACACAATCTGCGTTCTGATAGGGGAAGGTTATGTGGATAACAGAAGCAGGGAAAAAGCTTGTTTCTCATGAACATGGCAAAAAGAAATGGATTTAAATTGCAACACGGGATTTCTGAAGATAGCGGACAGAAGGCTCTGACCCTGAGCATAATGAAGTCCTAGTAGACAGTCTGGGAGATCAAAATCCTACAGTCACTGGAGATTGTTAGATGACCAACTTCTTGATCATCCCTAAGCCACAAAAATTACTTGCTTCAAATGTAAGTTGATAGTAGGTACACTAAAAAGAGAAAAGAGATTTATAAAAATACCTTCAGAAATCATCTCGTTTATCCTGCACCCCCAGACTAGTTTTATTTATAAATGTCTGCATACAAGTTTGCCTGGCTTGCTTCCCCCTGCCCCCAAGTGTAAAAAGAATCAAAGTGATTTACTAAGTTTTGCTGAGAAAAAAAAATTTCTATAGCACACAAAATACAGCATTCAGTACAGAAAAACCACATCTTTGTAAGACAATCAAATCACTAGGGCTGGGAAATTAATAGTGTTTCTTTTTCTGTTCAGTAGGCTGGAGCTTAGGGCACCCCCTTAATCCATGGATACCAGTGCTCTTCAAACTCCTGATGATTTCTCAGCTTTTCATTAACTGGTTTGGGTATAAACTAAACGGTGTATTTTAAATCCGTGACTGTAAAATCACCAGTAATCCATCACCTTCTGCTGCTTTTGAAGATATACTGTGAACATTTTTTCTGGTATTTTTGGTTGAGATTTCTGCAGCAAGCCAGTGTTGCTTGGCTACTTAAATTAGGTTTATTTTATAGACCACACTACTGGACATGCTCTGTTATTTCATGGTTAGGAAGGAACTGAGCCTCAGCTGTCTTCCTTCCTAAAAAGTGCTTAAGCACCCTGCTACAGTAGGAATTCCTGCCACCATTGCCAATGATTTTCTTCCTATGTATCATTTTCCACCTGGATGTAGTCTACAGGCTTGATCGGGATTTGTGGTTTTCAAATAGTCAAAACTGGATTTTTAACAAATACCATGTCCTTAAGATAAAGCCATATAGCTGTATCTGGGTCTTCTCATTCCATTCTACTCCACTTCAAATACACAATGTCCCAACAAAAAGTGGGGATTGTGTTTAATTTAATTTGTCATTAACAACAGAAAAACAAAAACAACACAAAACACCAAAAAAACCAACAAACACTGGTAATAATACTTTATTCAAAAGTATAATTCAAGGCATTACCTTCTATTTTGCAAAATGGAAAAAAGTTGGACTGAAAACAATAAAACCAGCAAGCTCTTGGTCAAAAAAAGCTTTTGCAATAATCCCCTGAGGTGATGCAGACCTAGGAAAAAGGCACCTTTTCACTTCTGTCTTTCCCTTTCTTGGTGTAACGTTAGATGTTCTGTGCAATACAATTTCCAAATACAAACTGTGAAAAGCAGTGACCTTTGAAAGCGTGTGCTGTCTCAACAGAACTCAGAGGCACAAAAGCACATTCAGAATTAATTCTCAACAGACACTGTGACAGAAGCATCTAAGAAACTTCCTCAGCCAGATCCAACCCATCAGATTCAAGCCTAAGGAACCAGCTGGCCAAAAAAACAGTTTAAAATATCCAAGATCTACAAACAGGGACTTGCTCTTCCCTCAAGCACAGCAGAGAAAATGCAAGTTTCAGAGACAAAAGCTCCCGTACATGCAGTTTGAGGAAGGAGGGAAGCGACAAAACTTAAATCCTCAGAGACGCTCATGTACGTCAGCTCCTGCCAGCGCCAAGCCTGACCAAGAATAAACAGAGCTAACGAGCCTGGAGCAGTGCCAATCAGCATTAGAGAAATTATGTGCCAGGCCAGGGAGTCAGCTAATCCACAGGAAGACTGTAAAAAACACTCCACAAGAGCTGCCGGAACTCACAGCTACCGGCTGCCAAAGCCTCCTGCCCGTAGAGGCTTTTTAAAGTTTGCCTTTGGGATATCAGGCACAAGACTGCTGCTCAGCATGGTTTAGGGACAGCAGAAGAAAAGGAGGAACACAGTGCAAACTGGAAACTTGTTTTCATGTACAGTCCTACCCTGGAACTAGGAAAAAGGGGAGGGCAGCTTCCTTTCCTGCAGGTTCCAACTGTTCACTGAGCACAGCTCGCCAAAAGCACGGAGTACAAGAAGTGCATCAGCAAATGCAAAAAGTGACTACACAGCTCAGAGAAAGCTTGGTGTCATCACTTGTATAAAACAAACCAGCCCAGAACTAACAACCAAACTTCCATTATACAATATAACCTAGGAAAACAAATTCTCTGTGAAGTGTCCCAAAGGCAGGATTTACCTCCAGCTCAGCTGTTCCTCATCTCAACAGCCCCAAACAGCAAGAAATACCAAGACATTTGCAAATCAAGACCCACAAGAGAAACACATTCAATGGCAAGAGGGACAGACTTCCCAGCACATGTGGCTTGGGGTTTGGCTACTGGCACAATCTAGGGAAGCTCAACAACAGGATGCTAGTCCTTCAGGGAGAAGAGAAAACCAGGATTAAGAAAACTGCTTCATTATAGCTAAACATGAACACTAAAACCAACAGAAATCCCAAATACTGGGATTTGTCATGATATCAAAGTGTAATTGTGATTATTAATGTGTCACTCTAACAGCATTTTCCAAGTCAACTGAGCCTGCACTGCTTTGGCAGCATGAGATGCTTTATTTTTTTAAAGTATACCAATAACCACAATCCTCACTTCAACAAAGTTGGGGTATTTTGTTGGGGGTTTTTTTGTTCTTTAAATGAGGACAACAGATGCTTATTTTGGCACAGAAAACACTCCTCCAAAACCACGCTTTGGCTTCCTTTTCCCTTATTTTCTTTAACAGTATCCAAAACATTAGCCTCCCCATGTTCAAGGCAGCATGGAAGCCAGTAGGAGCTGCAGGTACTCAACTACTCTCAAACACACAGACCCCTTCAGAGACGTGATTCTGGAGCATGAAAACTGGACTGAGTATTCATGGAACACCAAATAGGAGCATAACTCCTACCACCAGGAAAAAGCACGGCAGACATCCCTTTTTGTCTTTGCCGACAGCAACATTGTCTAACAGATTTCATAAGTTTGTCTTAAGAGTCTGAAAAGGAGAGAAAGCAAAAGGCAAGATCTCTCTCTTCCCTCCTCTCTATCAGCACCCTGATAACACCCTTGCACCTACCACACATGGAAAAAGCCAGAGGCTGTGCAAATTGCCTGGGCACTACTTTGGAACGCTGCAGAAGACAAACATGCAACCCATGGCTTCTGCCACCACCAGTAAATCAGAGCTTTTATTTGCGCTTTATCTGTATCCCGTTTGCGTCAGCACAGCCGCGCTCTGCCAGGCGGTGTCAGCTGCTCTTGGGGCTGCATGTCCCTGAGGTACGGCCACAAACAAGAGCTCGGAGCAGGTCAGGCACACACATCACTGCAGGAATGCCCAGCTCATGCTGGTACTTCACCACCAGGTCCCAGGCAGTGGAACAACAGAAGGAGGGTTTAAAGGCTGAAGCTTTACCTACCGGAAACAGGAGATGTGCCAAGCTTCATTGACGGTCTTGTGGAGGCGCTGCCCAGCAGCAATGCTGTCCCCACATCCCAGACATCTCCAGACTTCTTCACCTGCATGCAGCAATAAGGGGACAAACAGCAATGGGTTTACACCAGAGACAGCTAAGAACATCCTTCATAAAGAACAACCTTAAATTAAGTAGCTGACAGGAAAGCCTTCCCACATGGAAGGCTGCAGGCAGTCTATAACCCCAGAGTAGGAGCTCCCAAATCAAACTCTGATATCTTGTGTCTTTTTTTTTTTTTCTCCAGACGTGACATCTGCTCTTTCACGTTCTGCAGAAGGAAAAAATATTACTTTTAACATAAAACAGCTCAGTTACAGCTCTGTCAAAACAGATATATCAGGAAGGCAACAATTCCAACAGAGAACCATGCTAGGCCAGGAAGCCATGCTACTGCTTCCCCCACACCACTGACTCAGCACATAACGTTTGCTCTCATTTGTATAATTAACTGGATTTCCCAGAACTGAAAGAAAGGAAAGGCAAAGTTTATTCAGTAGAGAACAACTAGACTACCAGGAAGGAATTACACTCTTGAATGAATATTCCCATAGAGACTGTGCAGCCAACACCAGACCACTGTCAGACTTCGGAAGGGGGAGAGATGCTACTGGCCTATTGCCCTTTCAAAAATACTTATAATAGTTATAATAGAGCTATAATAGTTTTTGCTAGAACTGCCAGAAAGCCCCAGAGAGAGCTGGTTACTTAGATGCAAGCAAGCTAGGAAAACAGAATGAAAGCCTGCACACAAAGAACATTTGGCACACGGATAAATGCTATCCAAAATCCCAAGGGCAGTGCAGGCATATTAAAGAGTCGAGAATCTTAGTTCAGCACAGGATGGCACAAGAAATGTGTCACAGAGCTGAGCAGATCCCAAACCTGTTTCTCCCTGCTACCAACAGTTTGCTTGCAGCCAGGCTGCATTAAAAAAAAAGGTGCACTTAGACAAGGAAAACCACAAACCACGGACTTCCCTTTTCCAAGGAATGGTACCGCTTGGTTATTGCTTAGGCACCACTGTTAAGTTCCTTGAAGCTACACAAAACAGAAGTCATCAGCCTTCCATGCACCTTTACCCCACCATGCAGGTCAACGAGAACGTTTAAAATTAACCAAGGTGAAGATCTTGCACTTTTTACACGAATAGCTATTTCAGGGGAAAAACCATTTGCTGCTCAGCTACAAGCACCACTATCACCAGCAGTACTCAGAAAGGTCTCCATGCAGACTGTAAGGCTCAAAGGGTTCCTTCATACGTGACAAGGGGTGTAGGTTGGTACTGAAGTTCCCGAGTGTGCATCAGCTCCGCACCTGGAGCACCTGCCCCTGTGCCCTCCTGCTAACCCACCAAGATCTCCACCAGAGCTCAGACCTGCACAGCAAAGGTTGGGAGAACTTTGGAAAAACCTGACCCTGCCCATGTTGTCCTATAAACAAGTGCCTTTTCAGCAAACCAAAGGGGCTTGGGAATAAAAGGCAAAGCTACGTGTGCCTGTGCCTCCATGCACGGGCAGCCAACTGTCTCCTCTCCAAGCAGAGAGCCCTGGAAGTCAGCTGAACTTCTGAAATCGCTGCAGGCCAAACACACCTGCAAACCAAACATTCTGCAGCTCCATGCCCTCCCATTCAGTGTCACAAGCACAACGCACACGTGTCAAAACGGTCTGTGGATCCTGTTAAAGACATTTAAAGATCAGTGACTACACCAGCTGACTAAAAGCAACAAATTACTCCCCGACCATCTCACAGAATCTGATCCATCAGCTTCAGAACTCCACGAAGCAGTCACCTACTCTCAGCTGTAGCGCTACATCTGTTTAAGTGTGCCCGGGAAGGCTGAATAGCTCACGAACGGAAACCAACAGTCCTCAATCCAACAGAAATCGCTTCAGTATGCAGGAGAAACGACGGAAATGAACAAAACAGAGCAGGAAACAGTGCGAAGGAAACGCAAACGGACATAATCCATGTAACAGGTCTGTCGAGTTCCCCAGGACGGGAGGAACGTGTCACGAACGGCCAGCGAGGAGCAGCCGCGGTGGCCCCGGCGGGCTCCGGCCGAACCTCGGGGGCACCGCGGGACCTCGAGCGGGACAACAGGGACGGGGTGAGCGGCACCGGCAGGCCCCGCGCTGCAGGACCCCGTGCCGGCTGCGCCCGCCTCGGGCCGGGACGCGCCGCATCTCCCACGGCCCTCCCGCGGATCTCATCGCACCGGGGCTGCGGAGAGCCGCCGGGAACCCCCGGGCCGCGCGCGTGGCCGCCAACCGGCGGTGCCACCCGCTGGAGAGAGCGGGCTCCAGAACGCTCGCCAACCACGGGCTGACGTCCGGCCGGGGGCGCGGGCTCAGCAGGCAGCGGCCCCGTCGAGCCCCCCGCAGCGGCCGCCCCGCGCCAGCGCCGACGCACCAGCGGCCGCATAACGGGAGCCGCGGCCCCGCGTAGGCGCGCCCGTCCCGCGGCGGCGGAGGGCGGCTCCTCCCGCGGGGGCGCGCCCGGCCCGGCCCGGCCCGGCCCGAGCTCACCTGGCAGCGCCTCCATCCCGCGCCCGCCGCCCGCCCGACGCCAGCGCCCGCACCTGGGCCCGCCTCCCCGCGGCGCCGCGCCCCGCGCCCCGGCCCGGGCCAATCGGCGCCGCCCGCCCCGCGCCCCGGCCAATCCCCGCGCTGCCCCGCCCCGCCGGCCCCGCCCCTTCCGCGCCGGCGGCCAATGGCAGCGCCCCCCGCCCGCGGCCCCGCCCGTGCCGCGGCCCCGCCGCTCCCGGCCCCGAGGCAGCGCAAAGGAACGGCGGCGCACTCCGCTCAATGTAAAACCATTTTTTAATTCTAAATCACTTTCACAACAGTGAAAATTAGTGAGGAGGAAGGGTAACGCACTAACCGAGCCGTCCGGGCCGTGTGCGGTCGGGTTACGGGGCACGGGTACGTACAAAAGCACACCAGGGAAAGGGGGAACCAAGCGTTAACACTTTTAGACTATTTTATCCTTGAATTGCCGGAAAATAAGCGCTCTGAGTCATGTTTCTGCAGCCTTCTCTACATGCCTCATCTCTCTCACTCCTATACGGAAATCCCCACCGAGCCATTTAAATTCTGGTTTTTCAAATGTATTACTTATATTTCAGTACTTCTTTAATCTATTGCAGTCACTTCCCTTTCCTCTTTACGGGATACAGGCTTCAAAGGGCTACCCTTCTCCCCCCTGCATAACTTCTCAGCATCGTGTTTCTCCGTACAAAAGGAGAAGGAATCCATCCCTTACTGCCACATGAACCTTCCCATCCCATCAGCAGGTGGTGCTGACTGCTCAGGAGAGGAACCCCAAGCTGCGACATTGTACGACAACCAGACAAAGCCAGCCTTTCTCCTGGGAAGGGCCCCAGTTGCTAAGTTACGCACTTGAGAAGAACCTTATGCCGAAGTTCAGCTTCTCAGAAGTGTCGAACAACAAAAGCTGAAGCACCACCTCAACTATAAATAGTTGAGCAATATATTCTGTCAGATTATCTTTGAGTCAGGTATAAATCTGACGTGACAAAACACTGCAGAAGCTTTGCAACATTCTACTTGCCAGATGGAATTCTGGAGGTAGGCAAGTTAAACTTCAGTCATCCTCTGCCTTGACACTAAAAGGGAACAGTTTATAATTACATAAATAAACTTCTATAACAATTAATAAAAGGTGTCTTGCCCAGGAAACTCTTCCATATGCTAAAAAATCCCAAGCTATTGAAACAAAGTTTCTATTAATTGATTTATCAGTTTTCTGTCTACTGCCAGGGAAGTCATAACATTCATTTCGCAGGAAATCATTATGACTATGAGTGACCTGAATCAAAAAAATCTAAAAACATTTAAGAGAAAAAAAATGGAATTGCCTAGTCAGAGAAATATGAACTGTTCATCTTGCTAGGGAGTCTCTTGTACCTGTTTTGAAGGAATCTACACAAATACATCAGGAGTACTCTTTAAAGCTGAATACCCAACAGGATTCCAAAGCGGCTGCAGAGCGTTCACCTTCTGAAATATCCCCTCAGCACATTAATGGTTGTGGTCTCCTCCAGCACTTCAAATTAAAATCTTTGGTAGATACTGCAGAGACTCTTGCGCTGCAGCTGTTCTGCTGCGGCACGGGAGAAGGTCTTCCAAATGTTCCCTACTGAGCAGGTGCTGGCAAAGGCAGGATATCCTGTCTCCTCCTGTGCAATTTGACAATATGACAAGTTTTACCTCAAAACTCAAGTAAAGGTGCCTTTTGTTCCTCTCCCTAAACAAGCTGATCTCAGATCTGTAATAGGATTTTATCTGGAGTACATGACCTTGTGTAGAAAGTCTGAAAGCCTTGGGAAAGATAAATGTCGCTACAGTGACGAGGTTGTGAGGGGATTATCCGTGAGTGCAGCCACAGGTGCTGCACAGAGCCGGGGAAGACAACACTGTTTGTCAGTGAGGAACTGGGCTGGGTCCAGCAGCCCCACCTGGCTCCACAGCCAGAGAATCTTCCAGTGATTGGCTCCAGCACGCTCAGGCTTTAAAAAATTGCAGCATAAATTTGTATCGCTTCTTCTAACAGCCATCAGAACCATCAGGAAGGGTTTTCCATCACGCTGGGAAATAACAGACGGAAAAGAAAGCAGTCTGCAGACCTGGTCCTGTTTGCCTCACGTGCCGTGCCCCAGAGTCTCAGCAGTGCTGCAGATGATTTCCTGGAGAAGGTCGGATGTTGACGGAGACATTAAATAACACCTGCAGCTGTGGCAGATCCATCGTGGTTGCAAAGCAGGAGACACTGGTCACACCGGAGAACTTCCTTACCTGCCCAGTCTACCTTGGGATAACTGTCTATCCCACAGACCTGGTGTCCCTGATTGGCACAGGATTTTAAAGCAGCACTCCCTTTCACAGTGCCGCTCAACGCTAGGCCCATGGTTTGTGGCAGGAACCTGTTGTACAAGATATCTGAGCTGAAATACGCTTTTAAACCAATGTTTTAATTCCCAACTCTGGTGCAAAATGTGAGATTCCTCATTGTGCTGTGGTACCACCAATTCCTGAAGCCCATAGTTAGCTATGGAACCAGACACCAAGAGGTTTAAAATGGGATGGGGATGCAGTTTGTAACTGTTTTTCAGTGGCCTTGTTGGTCATGAATATATAGAATAATGGAAAAGACTTATGCAATCAACAGCCAGAACATTATCACCAGTGCCACAAACAGGAAGAGGCGGGAAAGGAACTGCTCATCCACATATTGAGGAGTCCCTGGAACAGCTGGAAAACAGGAAGTAAAAAAAAAAAAACAAACAGTTCAGCTCCTTCCTCTTCTCTGTGATTGTGTATATTCTGAATACAGTATATGCATACATTGAAAAATACACAAAGAATCTGCTTGGTGAGAACGTTGCTATTTCCTACCCTCAGCCTGGCTGGCTGCAAGGAAAGATCAGAAGGAAGACAACTATCAGATCCCTGAAGCAGGACTCCTCAGTTCAGTCCCACCCCCAACAGATTTTCAGGGGACACTCAACTATGGTTAATAGAGAAGATAATTTGACCCAAGGACAGCAAAGGACCATGGCAACACGGGTGTGACATGAAGAATGAGTTTGTTCCTCATAATTCCTGTGCCATATGACAACATGGTGGAAGGCTTGCCAGGCATAACCTTTCACAAAATAAGTTCAGAAAACCCTGGGCAATAGGTGTTCTTGTTCAAAACAGATTCAGTTTGTCTACAGTGAAGATTGAGAGGTGGTTCTCTAGGGATTACGTAATTGTTAGAGAGCAAGGTCACCCCTTGGAGTAACCCGACTGTTTTTTGTTAATCACAAATGTGAAGTAATTTTACTGGAAAGTTACTTCTTATAGAATAGAGATGACTGTCCCAGAGATAAATTTCTGAAAAATGAACAATCTTTGCATTCGTTATTTTGTGGTACAGAGCACCAGTTTAAATTTTTCCTTCTTGTCTTTCAGGAAATGGTCCTTTCCTGCTGTTTTTAAAATCTGGGTCTCCTTCATACACCCCTAGTGACTCCTTTTTATTATATTAGAAAGTCTAGTCCCATTTGTCTCATTTTTCAGGAAGAGACTGCTGGCGTACCAGAGAGAGATCTGAATTAAAGGAGAGTAGTTTCCAGTGCCACTGTTTCTCTGCAGTCACCGGTCTCCCAGGAGGGCCTTCAGCAAATTATATGGAAGTGACAAACTTGCTTCTTTTATAAGTCTGTGTACAAAACGTAACAGCCACAGACCACATTCTCTACTGAGTGTCCTTGCCCTCATTTCATGTTTGTACTAACAACACTGGTTACCGCTCAGAATATTTTGTCATTCAGCAGGTTATTTAAGAGTTTGTAAAATGTCTGTTTGTGACAGGACAGGAGAAGGATCCATGGTACCTGGAGGAGGTCGGCCGTCGTTTATGTTGAAGGCTGTTGCAAATATCCCAAAGGGAAATGCCCCAATTCCAAATGACATCTGGAAGCCACCATCACCAAACCCAAAGCCCTGGAATCCCTGCAGAGAACAAAGAACAGAAGACAAAAAAGGTATTGATTATTTAGAGCCTATTTCAGAGTATTTTGTGGAAGTGCACACATTCCCTCTCCCTGGCTTTCCAACAGCTGAAGGAGGGCCACGCTGTCTGGCAACTTTAAGTCTGACACACTTTCGTAGAGATCCCCTGAGCTCTCCTGGGTTTACAGTGTGTCAGACAGCAGCATATTTGCCATGCAACCCAAAGGTTTGAGAAAATGAAAACTAGCAACTGCAGTTCTTGCTTGAGGGCCACAAATTAGGACAGTGTTTCTCAACAGTAACCTTTCTCAACTTAAAGTAGTAGGTATCTGCCAATGTATCAAAATCAACAGAAGGAATTCTATTTAGAATGTCTTAACAATGTATCATGTGTTAACAGCTGTTAGCCATATAAGAAAGGTACTTAAGAAAACAATCTAAATTGATTTTTGTGATGCATGTGCATCATTTAAACATTCAGTGAAATGATCTATTGCCAGTGGGATGCAAAGAGCCTTTGAAGGAAAAATACAGAAAAACACACCAGGGGGAGTCACATTAAGATAGCAAAATCACCCGGGGCAGGAATACAAGACATAAGGAAAGGAGGAAAAAAGGAAGTTACAGTGTAATAACACTGACCCCCTGGGACCCAGACTAAAATACCACATCAAGTCCAAAGACAAGTGTTCTGAATTGAGATGAATCCTGCTCTGCAGAAGCAGTGTGCTGTTTGAGAGCCGACCGTGTGTGAATCCAGGGGCTTGTGGCACACCTAACAACTGTGGAGAGCCCTCAGTTGTGTAACCCAAGTATCTGTCCTCTCACCTCAGGATGAAAACAGTGATATCAGTCCTGAAAGATCCTCTGGTTTATCACCACCAACAATGGGAGGACAAAGATGATTTTACTCATATAATAAAAGCCAAGTGTTTCTTGATTGAGCCTTGAATTGAGGAGTTGGTCTTTTGGCCATACTCTTCTCAAGCATTTTGCCACTAACCCTGAGGGACAGCAGAGTTCTCTCTGGCAGGCACAGGATCTGAAGAGAACGGGGAAGCAGCAGCACTGCTGCCCTGCTTTCACACCCCATCCCTCTGATTTACAGCAGCACCAGCTGAAAGGTTCAAGTAAGGTACAGGAGCTGATTTAATAAGGCAGCAATGCCCTAGTGAAAGAGAACGGAGCTCCCAATACATTCACTACAGAAATGCACCTTAATCACACCCTGCAGAGTTGTTTGCCTGCAGCATGAGGGAGACAATCCTCTCCAAGGGCACTGGGCTGAGTTACATGGAAATGTGCCATTGTTTCATCAGGTCATGCTTGCTGCCATCGTGCTGAAGAACACCGTGGTCTGTCCTACTGCCTACTCCCACGTCTGCTCCATCTGTGCCAGCTGCTGTTTACATTCACCCTATGCAATCTCCAACAAAACCACAGATCCCTCTTCGAATTAACATGTATCCAATAGATATTGACTTTCTCTTGCATACAGTAACATCCCATCGAAACGAGTGAAGCAGGTTTTTGTCAGTGTCTAAAATCTCAATTGATACATGGATTACATATTTCAATGACACATATGTTCTGACAGAAATACACTCGCACTAAGAATTTTCAAAGCAAAGTGTTCCTTGTATTTAAACATGGAGAACAATCAAGTATGAAAAGCTTTTCCAGTGATACCACACTGGGCTGTGTTCATGAAGAAGCATGATCCAAGTTGGGCTGTTCTTTGGGAAGCTAAAGGGCACCATGGGAGTGGAGCTCTCTGCCCCACCACAGCTGCCAATGATTCGTGAACAACCAGCTGGGGAAGAGCAGGATGTGTAAGCTGCAGGATCCCCCACACACATTTATGTCCTCCAGGATGAATAAATACCACTACCAATAAAAACAACGAACCCCCTCAAGCTTGTTTGATCACTTACCCCTCTGTTCTCTGGTTCAGGTCTCTGTCCTTGGGGTCGTGGTGGAGTTTTCTCTCTGCAGGAAGTTGTGAAATTAGCTCAAGTGCAACGACGTGACAACAGTATCTGCAGTAGCCTGGCTAATAATGCAGAAGCACCATAAAATGCAGTCTCCGGGGGCCATCCAGCAGAGCTGGAGCAGTGTGTGAGAGAGCCAACCACACAGCTTTGGACCTTCAGCAGCACATCACTGAATTAACGCTGCACTTCTGAATAACAAACACCCATTGCAAAGGCTAAAAACTGAGGACATGAACATTTAATATAAGCTTCTCTGGTAAGATAACAATCATTGCAACCTGTCACTTGTAACAGATAATTAACACATGACTCAAAATGGATTGCCAGTTGAACAAGAAATGTGTGCAAAACCAGGCTCTGAAAAAGCCAGAAATATTTGGCAGAAAGATCAGATCTATGTCTTTCAACAAAGTATTTAAAAAGTGAATCCAGCAATTTAACAATTTAATCTTAAGACCCTAAACTGAAGTTTCACCTTTAATTTTCAAATGAAAATGTAGCATTTAGGTTTCTTACCTGGGGTCCTGTTGTCCAGTGCTACCTCTTCCATACAGAGGAATAACTTTATCTCGACTGATTCCTGCTTTGCATACGGGACACACTTGTCTGTTTGGCCTGGTCTCTAGCCACTAAAGGAAAGGAAATTGTAAGAAAACTACTAAAATACCACAAAAACAACTATGCAAACCTCCTTTGCAGACAGGCAGAAAGACTTCAGCAATTTCTCACAAAGGTCTGGAGCAAAATGTTTTAGTAAGTGCCAAGTGCTCCCCAAAGTGGAGCTGGCACTTTGCCTGTTGTTCTGGTGGGAACAACTTGCTGATGTGTACATACTCAGATGTGTGCTGGTGTGAAGTAAGAAATAAAGAACTACCAGCAGTCCTGCATAGGCCAAGGGCTAGTGCAGAGAGCCTTCCTGTCATCCTCCTTTTCTACAATGGTACCACAGTGTAAAACACTGTGCTCACAAAGAGAAGTACACTCAGCACATAAACCTGCAAGTTCCAACAGTAATTTTACCAAAACTGGAATTATGCTGGGTTTAAGAAACTCAGAAGTGGAGGCAAGTGGAACAGAATCTAAATTTTCTTGTTGCTCAAAGAGCAGATTGCAATGTGTTGCACATGAAGCTGCATGAGCAGGTTGTGATTGCTCTGGAGAAAAAAACACATTTGAAAAGAGGGGGATACTCCAGAGAACCAAGGGCTTTATTGAGCAACTGGAGCTGATGAAAGACAAAGTAAAAGAAACGTGTCTTACCTGGTGTAAACAAGGCCAACTGTGAGCATTCCCAGGACAATTTGTTCACAGAGCAGGAAAAGAGAGGAAAATGGAATTAGTTACTGAACTCGATATGATAAATGTGCAGCGTACACGGATAGCACAGCTTGGTGACAACAGGATCCTGGAATCCAGCTGGGCCAGTTCTGTAGCCTCCCATTAAAATCCTTTTTGCAAGCACAGCCCAAGAGTGATCTCCACTGGTTTTTTTCAGGTTACACAATCTAAATTCCCAATGTGGTTCTGTGCATCTCCCATTCCCAGGTTCTCATCCATACCAAAGATCCACACAGAGGCTCCACTCATCTTAGTGTTTATTGTACAAATTTTCTCTTCTGATACCATGAAAAGATATCCCAGAGCCAAGATGCAAATGAGCATCATGTCAGTAATGAGACTTCAGGATCTTGGAAGATTGAGCTGCAACATCAGCCACATTCACAGCATCATGGAATAACTCAGGCTGGATGGCACCTCAGATAGCCTCTAGTCCAACCTGATGCCCAGAGCAGGGTCAGCTATTGAGATCAGACTCAGTTGCTCAGGGCAGAAGAAATTCCAATTATACAAATTACATTGCTATGGCAAATTAAAAAAGGTCAAAGACAAGCAAGCTACAAGATAAAACTGCCAAATCTGCTTTCAAAATGGTCTCAATAACACCATTCAGACAAGACACCTGCTATTTTTAAGGTTCCATTCTTCCAAATCCTTCTGTGCAAGAATTGAATCTTATTTTATCTTAGCACACCCTGAGCCAGTGATTTTCCATCTCCCCAAATAAAAATCTGGATTTTCAGATGTTGTGTATATTTATACAGGAGAAAAGCACTTTCAGGCCTTTTTTTATTAAAGATTTAGCCCACTGTGTAAAATAAACTCCAACACTCCCACATGTGACCATGTCAATCCTTAACTCCTTAATGTTCAAACCAGGTTACCCACATCAGAAATTCGGCACGTGTATTATATCTGTGCTGTACATAATTTCCAAGTAAATTAAAGAACTGAAAAGTTCCTAACACAAGTGCAATATCATGGGAAAAGAGAAATAGCCTATATGTAAAAAGCTTATTGCCTATTTTTTCTTTTTTTATAGTTTAAAAGGAAAAAAGAGCAAGCTTGTAGGAGAAACTGTTGACCTCCAGAAGCTAGATTCCTATCCAGGTTTAGGTATGCAGAGGTTAGAAAGGAATTTAGGTCTAAAGAGCATATCTGTGGTAGGCCAGACAGCACAAATAAAATAACACGCACAAGCAAACAGTGTCAATAAGCACGGAATGTCTGTGTGGGGCTGCTTGTTTGTTTGCTTTTACACAAGAATCCAGAAGGACAGGGATTTAAGACACAGGAAACCCACTCCCTGGAACACAAGCAAAGAAAAACCGCTGAGAAGCAAACCCAAGCTTCTAAACCAATCCCATAGTCCTTCCTCCAGAACGACAAACGTCACAGGTTTTTATGGGATCACATGGATGGTGTTCTGGCTGATGTGTGGGGCTGCAGCACTTACCAGAAGAGGTGCCCACACAAGCTGATAACTGCATCCTTGGCAGTGTCTAAACAGATGTTGCATTCAAAAGTGTTGTCCTGATTAACGTTGTCCCCAGAGCCATTACTGCTACTGCTGCCGCTGGTCCCTCCAGTACTGGAGCTCTTTGTGGATGCAGAAGCCGTGGGTCCTTTGCTTGCCATCCTCACAAACTACTCAGACAAGGTCAAGAAAATTTTCCTCCTGGAATCCTGGCTGTGAGAAAAAGAAAAAACCAAACAAACCTAAACAACTTATTGGCATTATAAACATTGCATCCTGGCCCCATTCCAAACTGGTAGTGATTTATCTAAGAAGCTCTTGAATCCTGCTGTTGATGGTTTTAGTCTAACATAGTCAAGAGGGATCTTTTTTTAGAAACTAAGCTACTTTTCAGTCCCATAGCATGACCTGGCTGATGTGTGACCTGTATTTTACTGTCACTGATAAGCGTCCACAACCAAAACAACCCCCCTGTACTTTCTTATAAATCCTATTTGCTGTAAGGAGAATGAGCTCACCCAGTCATACATGCTCTTCCAAAACTCCACACAACTTATAACTGAGAATGCAGCCTGAAGCAGAATTCATCGTGAAATAATTACCAGTTTGAACAGACTGACAACGCAGAGTTTTAAGTTCAATGTTCATTTAGTTTGGAATATTAATGACAATAATGGAGAGCAAAGGTGGCTTAGAACTTGAATTGTCTCCTGAGCAGTATATTGCTGCTATCACAGCAGCATTGACATGACTATCAAACGTTCCTACTACTTGCAAACTATCGAACATTTCTAATCCAGTAGTAAGGTAGTAATGCAGAAGTATTAAAAAATTTACCTTAATGTGTTTGAATTTTACTTCAATGCTTTTGCCTCTCATTGGCATAATCATATTTACCAAAGAATAGCATTTATTTTATTTCAGTAGCAACAACCTCTACAGCGTAATTCCTTGATATGTGAAGTCCACAGTACCTAAAACGTTGAATTTGAATTCCACAGTACCTAAAACTCAGCACAAGGCATTTACATTTCTAGAAACACTTTTACCAGAACAAGATTTTTAATCCAAGAACTGAGAGAGTTTCAGTAGCTACAGAAATTAATTCACTAAAACAAAAATGTTTAAAATATTCCACTGCGCTTTTGATGAAATTCTAACATCATGTTGATGCTGTAGGAACAGGAATACTCAGATAAAGCTGTGAGAAACAAACAGGTGGTTATCTGAACTTTTTGCAAGTGTACAAACACCGAAGCATTTTCAAAGGGCAACCTGAATTTTTCAGAAGGCAATTTCTTTGCAAACTTACCCCCCAGGCACTAAAGGCTTTCCTTAGTGTTGCCTCTTTGTAGCAGAGCTGCAGCACAGGTGCAGGGCAGCAAACTAAAGCCTCAGGATCTCCAGCTGTTACTGGCAACAGCTTTTTTCCTACAATACAATCCCACTGCACAGTCAGGAAAGCATCACACTCGAGCCTTGTGAAGTATTGCAGCAAAGACTCGGTTACAGCAGGTGAAATCTATTTCTGCAGAGCTTTTTCACCCCGTTACATCATTTTGCACAGTGTCCCAGAAGGGCAGATTTGTATTCACAGATGCTGCACTTCCAACATACGCTGCTTTCAGCAGTGCTGACTCTTAGCATTTCACACCACGACTCCATTTACACTCAGTTCATTGTACAAAATTAAAATCCGTGTTAGATCTAGGCACATGGAAGTGCTGCCAACCCACAAACTGTGTGCCAGAGACACTTGGATTTTTCACACATCCTTACAACCAGAATCTTCAGCCTGTCTTGCTCAGTAGTTTAAGTGAAAACTTATCAACTTGATCCTGTATATATTAATATAAAAATTGAGAAAACCTCCTTAAAACTGAGAAGTCCAACACACTGTAAAAAATACAGCATCCCTTTATGGAAAGGTTACAAGAAACATCTTGACATATAACATGAGGAAAGGACGTGTACAAGAGGCAAATAAAAAAATTCTGAGTCCCTAATACCAACGTGGAAAAAAAAAATCCTTTTTCCAAATTAAAATCTGTATATTAACACAATGAATCTGGAGACTTGTCAAAAATATAAAATTTCTATCTCCACAAAAAACTTACTGAAAAAAAACCCCCTCCATTTTTAGTAACTACAACAACTAAATAAAATGTTATGAAGAAGAATGACAAAGAAATCCAGAGAAATATCAGTAATGAAATAGAATAAAGATGGCTGAGACAAAAGAAAGATTAAAATGACATAATACAACAGGCACTGAAGCTCCTTTCCTAGAAGAGGGTCATTCCTTAATCTCCACTGGGGATCCTCTCTTAAGTATTTGTTCATTGGCTGATGGAGCCCAGAAACCTCTTAGGATATAACCAATTTAAAATATGAAAAACATAGCAAAATGCAACAGTAAAAACAACAAAAGCCTTCTCAAACATTTGCTTTTTTCCCTGAAATATTGTTTACCATAACTGGGTCTGTAACAAGTGCTGCTGGGCTCTGTACATCTGCACATACACAAAGAAGCAAACATGAAACAGCTTCCAGTGGCTAAATTTACATTTGATAATCATTTATTGTGCAGCTTGTGAGTGTACTCTGAATCCTAAAGTAAGAATTCAACTGCAAATGGAACCTGTTCTAATTGCAGAATGAGCTCAAAATTGAGCAGTCACTCAAACTACTTAAACTTTGAGCCAAAACTCTCTAGGGGAAAAAAACCCCAGCAAACCATAAGCAAATCACAAACTAAAATAATCAATAACTAACACAACTGCCCATTTTCGTTTTGCTTTAGGGTTTGGGAGGAAGACTATGAGTACAGTGGGATAGAACATGACTTCTGGGGTTAAGTGAACACAGTTGAGAGATGCCAGTCAAGGTTTGCCATATCCTTGTCCTTCAGATCAGGTCTCCAAACAAACCCTAGAGGCATGATGAACAGCAAACAAAACAAGGGAAAGGATATAAAAATCAGCTGATACCTAACTGCAGGCATTCAGAGACCTTGTCTTTTTCTTACTTCTTTGCTCTCTACATATTTTCAGGAAAACAGTATCTTTGTTTCATAAAAGCCAGCTAGATTAGCTGTTTATTTCCTTTAAACCACAATCCTTATGTTATATCCCAACAGGTCACTCTGAGAATGACGTTTACTACCTCCAAGAACCAAGAGTGGCAGCAGATGAACGGTTAAGAAACAAGGAACTCATTTGCAAGGTTTCCTAAATAAACAGAGAAGTCTGGTGGAGCGTGAAGACATGGAAGTGCAGGTACATGAGAGGGGGAAACTCCCCAGGGCCAGCTGGGACCTGAGCACATCCTGCCAGCCGAGGGCACAGGACGTCCACGACAGCAGAAAGTGCAGGGCACTGGCAACGTCCACGGGCTGGGTGTGAGTACTGGGTATAGAACTCACTAACAGACAGTCAGAAAGAAACTTTCCTCTAATATTTTAAAAACTTCATCTCTAAATCTACTGCGAGCAACTGCACACCAGCAAAGCACGGGCTGAGTGGCCGCTGTCAAAGATCACACTTCTGAACTCAGCAAATGACAATGACTGCATCTGCCAAAGTACACTGACCCAACCCTCAAAACACAGGAAAAAAACACTTCAAGACAGGCTGGAGGAATCTAGCCTGTACTTTTCACCATAAGTTAAAGTACACACACACAAAAAAAAAAATCTGCTGGAAAGAGCAGGTGAACATTAATTCAACCTGTGAAAGACAGAGAGGGAATACAAATTAGAAGGTAACTTCACCTATACAAAACAGTCCTGGAATATGTGTTAACAGCATGACATTAGGATGTCTCAAGTACTTTATTTGTTTCATGAACAATGAGAAAAAGTTCTGGTGAGGATAAAGAAGTCTGGCTAGTTTATTAACAAAACCCAACAATGAAATAAAAATAAAAAGAGCAGCACTGTTGGATGTCAATTCCACTGGAAAGACCCTCTTCCATATTTCTTACCTAATGAATCTTATTTTAGCTAAGATTAGTGAAATTGAAATAATCCAAATCTAGTTTGTTTATGAAACAAGTTCTGATTTAGTTCCTGAAGCTTTTGCAGTTTAAATCAAAAACAAGACTTGTCAGTTTATTTTTCTTATCACTAAGGTAACAGCGTCATTTTCTGACACTTAAAGGAATATTAACATTAGAAAATCAATTAAATCTAAAACTACTGCTGAGAGTTTATATAAATATGCCCACTCATAAGTTTAACAACAATCTGATACTTAACATATTACAATTACTTGGGCTTCAAATACAACAACCAGGTAACCTTAGCTGAAAACAGCTGAAAGAGCTTAGAAGAAAGTGGACTGACTTCTTGACAGTCATTTTAGATATTCTTAGCAAACACATGACTGTCCTGCTGTTAATCATTAAATACGTATTTATCACTCACTACCTTTTTACTCTTTTCTGTCCCCCAAACTTGTTACATTTTAACTCTTGGAAACATTTCTGGAGTTCATCTTTCCACTTTCTGTAACCTGTACAGCACTGGGCACCAACGAACAGATATGCATTTTAATATCACCATAAAGGGGTCCCAAAACACAGATTCATGTGATCACTTGCTCTTGCAAAATCAGCCTTTTGCCTTCCAGCCCAACGTGCCCTTGCCTGGCCTCGTTTCACTAATTGGGATTCTGCAATGCACATCTGTGTTACCATCAGTGCTGCCAGGGTAAGGGCCCAGCTGATGGGAACGCTGAGGAGCCCGTGTACCTTGTGAATGCAAACAGTAAAAACCCTTAGGTGATTAAAGCAGTTGCTTTTTAATCCGTTGCATAAAGGTTTAATATAGACTCCAAGAAAAATCTTCTAACAAAGATTTTATCCTCTTACCTCACAAAGTCCAAAGGGGAGAAAAAAAAAAAAAAAAAAAAGAAATATAACCAGTTGGGTAATGCTGCCCCAGCGCTTTCCTGGTCTGCAGTGCCGTGCGAGACAGACGTACCTGGCTAACCCAGGTCAGCAGCAAAATATAAAAATATCAAATACAACAGTTATTATGTACAACAGACGTTATTTAAGAAGTAACAAGCCAATGTTAAGATATGAGCAATTCTCAAAATATAAAGTAATATCATGTACCAGCAGCTGACACCTCGCGACATACCCAGAGCCATCTATCGCGACAGAAGCGCCGCTGGCAGCGGGTCCGGCCCGGCACAGCGCAACACCGGGCACCTGCGGCCCCTGGGACGGCGCTTTCGGGGGAAAACCCCGGCCGGCAGCGCCGGGCCGCGGGCCGGAGCTCGGGGGACACGCACCGGGCCCGCCGGAGGCACCGCGGCCGCGGTTCCAGAGGCACCGGGCGAGGCCGGGGGTCCCGCGGCGTCCCCGCCCCGCTCGTTCGGAGCAGGCGCAGGCGGCTCCGGCCTCCCAGCGCCCGGGCCCGGCCCGGCCCGGCCTCGGAGCCGCACCCCAGCCCCGGCTGCCCCCCGACCCCCCGCCCGGCCCGGTCCGGTCCTGCTCACCGGCGGGTGCGGGCTCCTCGCAGCGCCCGCGCCGAGCCGCCGCTCCGCCGGGCCCCGTCACCTGACCCTCCGGAAGCGCGGCCGGCGGAAAGGCCCGGCCCCCGCCCCACCGACCGCGGCGGCTGGGGGGGCCGCGGGCACCGACACCCGCCCGCAGCGGCCCCTCCTCAGCCCGGGCCCCACGCAGACCCCGCGGGCGCTCGTTACCTCGGGCTCCTCCGGGAAGAACGGCCGGGGCTGCTCCGCCCGCGCTCGGCCCCCGCCGCGACCCCCGCTTCTGCGGGTGTGTGCGGCTCTGCTGCCGCGGAGGTGCGGGGGCCGCGTCCAAACGGCGCCCTCCGGGACTGCGAGGAGTTCGCACCGAGTGCTCGGCCCCAAGCAGGAAGGGAGGAAAGAAAAGGAAGGACGGAAAAGGAAGGAAGGACGGAAAAGGAAGGAAGGAAGGAAGTTCGAGGGAAACAAATTGTTGGCTTACGAGTGTAGAGTGCTAGAATCTGAGCTGAGAAACATCTCCAAGATGAAAACAGACAGCTTGATAAAATTATTTAGAACTTGATAAAGGTATTTATAGAGTTGTGAGAAGCCAAAGACACAGAGGGGCCAAAGCGAGGGAGAGGAGGTGACCTGCCCGAGAAAGCACTTCTGTAGGGTTTGTCCCAGCTCTGAGGGCACCCCACCAAACTTGAGGACTCTAAGGTACAAAACAGCCCAAAATTGCTTGTTCTTTACACAGTGGAGAATGGGTGAATCCTAAACCAAGGTCTCCACTAAAGAAGGTGAGTTTTATGAGGGAATAGTGAAGAAATGAAGGGAAGCTGGTGTCAAGGGAGCCCATCGGAAAGAGCCCAAGGATATTGTCAGCAGCCTGTCAGCTGCCAGGTGGCCTGAGACTGCACAGCTCTGGTGTGAAGGTTGGAAGGTGCAAGCCAGGAAGCGTCCAGCAGGATAAAAACAGATATACGGAGTCTTCCTGCTGCTTTCAGGAGCACATAGGCCTGGCAAAACCCACGGTAAAATGGTTTTCCAGAAGTCCACCTGGAATCACCGAACATGTTGTTTTATCGCACCAGAAAATTTCAAGTTGGGATGAAAATGTGGGACGTAACGTGATAGTGTTGATGGCATGAGGAACACACAAAGCAGTCCTACCTGCACGAGCAGTGAAAATCTCTAACAGAGCAGCTCTCTCGTTTTCAACAAGACAGCAAAGCAGCAGGGTTGGGCACAGCTTCTACATTCAAGTAAAAAATTTGTCATGTCAGTGTAGTAACTGATTAGGAAGCTACCAGGACCCCAAAGACACGAAGTGTATCCTCCAGAAGCTGAATAAAACAAGGACGCATTTATGAAATTCGGGTATGGGGGGGCCCCGTGTCGGACTACAGCTCCCGGCATGCTGTGCGGCCGGACTACAGCTCCCAGCATGCGCCGCGGCCGTACCACAGCGCCCAGAGTGTCTCGCGCTTGCAAGATGGCGGCGCCCAGGGGCGGCTCGGGCCCGGACAGCGACACCAGCTCGGACTCGGACAGCGGCGGTGAAGCGGCCGCGCGGTTTCGGGAGGCTGCCTGGGACTGCACCGCCCAGGCGGCGGCGGCGGCGGCGGCGGCGGCGCGGGCGGAGCCGCGCGGCGGTGAGGGCGGCAGACAGACTGGGTTCTCCTTCCCCGCTGCGGCGTGCCCTGCCCTCCCCTCTCTTCCCCGCCCCGCCGCTCCGGTCCGCCCCCCTCGGCAGCTCCTCCTGACCCGCGGGGATTCCTCTCTGCCGCGGTGCCGGTGTCAGAACTGAAGGGGGCTCTGGCCGGCCCTCCCGAAGCCATGTCCGGCCTCCAGCCGGGCCCGGAGCCCCTTCCCGGCAGTCCTGGCCCGAGGGAAGTTTCCCTTTCCCCTCATAACTGTTCTCCCCCGAAGGTGGGCCAGGGCTGTCTTTCAGGCATCATTCTTTATGCTCTAACGTGTGTTTGACGGGGGTCAAAGAGGTCCTGGCCGCCGGCCTCTAAATGTGCCTTTGCTGCTTTCTTTTCAGGGGGTTTTAGAAAGGATCGGTTGCAGACTAAAGATCAGCCAAGCCTGAGGTATTTTTGCTTCTGGTCTCAGACTTAATGTTTCCTTGAAGAAAAAATTAATGTGTAATATTTATACTGCTTTTACTTTGTACCTTGTGATTCTAAAAGCCCATTTCTGTTTGGGGAATTAGTCCAAACGTAATCTGAAATGATGTTTAAATTTGAACAGACTAATATGTTTTTAAGGGTGTGGGTGAGAGGGACAGATGTTATTGGCCTCGAAAGAGATAATCCTTGTTCTTATTTCAAACGGGCGTGAGGCAATCAGCCGCGAGGAGGGTGACAATGAGCTCCAGACGACTCCAGAGTTCAGAGCACACGTTGCAAAGAAACTGGGAACCATGCTAGACAGGTACTGCTCTGCAAGGCTAGAAACGTTCGTTCTGTGGGTCAGTTACACTGACCCAGGAAATTCAACATCTTGTCTCCTTCGTCCCTCTATTAAGTACAAACTTGCAATATTCTGTGACCTAACTTTGCTGATGTGCTGTGCCCATCTAGTCAAAACTCTCTGTGCAGCACTGCTTGTCTCCATTTACCTCTGTGGTGAACATCTTCCAGGGAGAAAAGAGAATTTGGGTGCCTTAGCACTTCCATCGTGTAAAGGCTGGCAGGAGAATCTTTGCTTTGTTCATACAGCCTAAACCAGTACCTGATTCAGGGTTGTGCTGGCAGAATGCCTGGTACTGCGCTGCCACTCTCTATTTGTTGTGCAAGCATGGCCCTGGAGAACTGGAATTCCTGCTGTTCAGAGCTGGCTTTACAATTGCTGTTTTTAAACCATTCTTGTGCCTTTCATTTCTGAATAGAGAAGGCCTGGTCTGCTCTGGAAACAGGAAGCTGAAGCAGCCTCACTAACAAAAAAGGATCTGTACAACGTCTCCCTCTAGTCTTGGTTCCCAGAAATACCCAACTTTAAACCTGTCTAAGATCTGACTGACTTTTTCTGTTTAGTTTCATCACTGTCTTGAAGGACTCATCAGGACCATCACAGCCTTCGGTGGCACAGTGTGACTCTGAAGATGACGGTGAGTGGCAGCCTCAGCCATTGTGGCTGTTTTGTGACTGTTAACTGCTGACTGGTGGGATGGATCCACCACCAGCTGTACATCCAACTGATAAACAAACATTTGCACTAAAAGAATTTCTGTTGGAAAAGTCTGTGAGGGCTGCTCCTTTGCAGTTCTGACCTCTGTGCCCCTAGTCCTCCCACACAGTCCCAAATAATTGCTGTCAAGCACTGTGGAAATACAGTAACA
Organism: Hirundo rustica; assembly: GCF_015227805.2. Classification (NCBI taxonomy): domain Eukaryota; kingdom Metazoa; phylum Chordata; class Aves; order Passeriformes; family Hirundinidae; genus Hirundo; species Hirundo rustica. Next base: position 10,750,301 of record NC_053466.1, on the reverse strand, counting down.
GCACTGAGGCTTCCAGGGAAACAGCAGTTGATTGCTTCCACCTCAGTTTTATATTCTGCCTAAAACCCCCCTTTCCATACTTCAGGTTTTCGCCTCTTCTCTTCCTCTGTCCCCGGAGACTGTGGGAAACCAGAGCCTTGTCCTGCAGCGAGGAGGAGGAGGCCAGTTAGCTCCAGGTGAGGTGCTGGCAGCTGCTCTGCTCCTCAGGTACTCTTGCACCCCACATTTCAGAGGCAGCTGGGACTCCCACAGGGAATAGGAAGCTGAAGAGCTTGAGAAGTGTGTATTTATGACTCATACATTTGACTAGACCAGGATATTGTTTCTTTTTTAGTGCTGGGGAGCTAGAAATGTTTCGGGGGGGTTTTCTTGCCCCTCCTAGAGCATGTAAAGAGCACATTGGCCTTCAGACTAGTTAAATGCAAGCTGTAGGCGGGGGCATCCCAGAGCCACTGGGTGTTTGTTGTGTGTTCTCATCTCAGATTACTCTGAATTCAAGGCAGAGGTACAACACTTCCCTCTCGTTACCTTTGCAGTGACACAGACAGTGACCAAGAGTGGCAAAGGTACCGGGAGGCTGCCGTGTCAGCTGCGGATATTCTGAAGCAGAGTGCTTTTCCTGCATTGTCCCAGGGTTCCAGCCAGGATCAGAGCCAGGGTTATGTAGAGCCCAAGCAGAAAAAGAAGAAGAAGAAGAAAATTAGGAGAGAGAACAATATTCAAGAGAAAATAATAGACCCAGCAGAGTGTGACCAGATCTGCAAAGATTTGCCTCGGTTGGTGTCTGCAAATGGCCAGCAGGAGAGACAGAACAGCAATCACAGAGAGAACTCTGTGCTGCCAGGAGCTGTGAAGAAGAAAAAGAAGAAGAAAAAAGAATGATGATTTTGCTCTGCAAACGGCAGGTGGTTGTGATGGGTGAAGGAAACTGAAAGAAAACCTAACAACGAGAGTTGCTGCAGATGAGGGAAAATTAATTGGCAAAGCTTCTGTTCTAAAAGCTCAGTGGCCTGAGAGACTAATTAAGTGGCTTCCTGTGCTGCTGGTGTCCCTGAGGAAAGGAACATTGTTCTCCTCACACAGCAGTTATCTATGCTGCTGCTTAGGCAGGCCCAATCTAAAAGGATTAAATACTGTGCCAGACTTACATGGCAGAGGGATGTGATCATAGCTGCATTCCTCCTGGTCTGTTCCTTCACATCATGAAACCTTTCTGGAGAAACTAGATGATGAATTGAATTTGGTTTACATGGCAACAGGTGATCAACTGCTTTTTCTCTTTGCCTCTTTGTAGACTGCTAAGAGCAGCTCCAGCCTGTGGGAGACTCATTTATCAAAAGCATCCTGTCAGAAATCAGGGCCCCTTATTTTTTCCCTGCGATCATCATAACAATCTGTTGTTGAAACCTGCTGTGTCACTAATCCCTCTGCAATCTGCACCTCTCCAGGGCCCCTGCACATAAACAGTGTGTGCTGAGCTGATTTCAGCGTTGCTGTAGATGCATCCTACTGTTCCAGTTGTGTCCATTGAAAATTTTTTTCATGTATGGGGTTTTTTTAATGGCATCTGTTGTTATTAAATTTTACTACGCTCTTGGACCTACTTGATAGGTTTTGTACAACGGTGGCTTTCTTGCTGTTTTCATTCTCCCCAGCAGGGATGGTTGTGGCTTAGGATGGCTCTTTAGTTGCTGGGTGATCAATGCTACAAAATAGGTACAGGAAAGACTTAAGCCTTTCAGTCAATTTAAAAACCACCTTTCAGTCATTGTTTGGGCTGGTTAATGGCTTTTGTCTCTCTGAAATACTGTGAAGTTTGGTAGTTTTCAGTATGACTTTGTCTGCTTATTCTTCACTTCCAGTCTTTCAGGAAATTAACTTACTGATAAATACTTCTGTTTTAAAGATTCCTGAGTTTCAGTAAATCAAACTTACTGGTCCAGTTCAGAAGATCAGAAAGCCAGATTAGAGAAACCAAAAGAGTGAAGTGTAGCTCTTTGAGCATGGGAAATTGTTGTAGGACTATTGCTGGTTTTTAGTCAAGAAAACACAGCTGACATCCAAAAATAGAAAAGCTAAGTAGAAACTTGGCTTGTAGTCTAACAGAATGTGCCAGCAGAAGTTACTTGTCTTATGTGCAGTTAAAACTTCAGTGTATTGAATTTTAAATCTGGGCTTTCAAATGCACGGTGGCCTAAACATTTCCTTTTGCTTTGCTTTGGGTTTATTTTTATGCTAACTGGAAATTAGATATATTTGTAACTGTTGTACATGGGAAATTAGGAAACAATTCTAGGATAAAATTCGTCAGAGAATCTAGTTACTGAAATTGTTGATGTTATCTAGAGGAAGCTCTTATCAATGAAACTTTTCACGGACATCTGCAGTTTTGACATTCCCAGATAGGATAACTGAAGAGTTCACTGTTGGGCTTTTTCAATTCTCCGTTCCAGTCTCAAGGTTTTTCATCCATTTCACAGCTGAAAGAGTGGCTCAGTTTTAGTCACAGACAAAAACCTGTTGGTTGGGGCTGTTTTGACATCTGGCTAATGACAGGTCAGTGATGTGGATGTTGAGAGTAAATAGAGAGGAATAGTTAGAAGAGGAATGACATAAGTAGATCCTTGGGACTCAAACCCTTCACTTAGTGCAAGCAAGACTCTTAGACCCCAGGACAGTTATTTGCTTACCAAGAACTACAGATCAAGCCTACATGGAAGCTGAGAATGAGCCATGTTCTGTGAAATGAATCCAGGCTGAGTGTTTATGGAGAAAACTGAAGGAACCTCTACTCTGTGTGGAGCATTGGAACCTCCCAGGTGCTGGGCAGTGTCAGGACCCAGTGGGGAATGTCATCCTACAAACCATTCAGCAAGTCAGATGAGGTGAGAATCCACAGGTAAATGCAGAGAACTGAAATCTCCTTGCAGCTGTTAAACTTTAATTTCTGCATTTAAAACAAAGCAGAGCTATATCAAAAAACAACCAAGCCATTTCCATTAGGATAGCATGATTTTGGAGCAGGTCATTTTTAACTGAGAATGTTTGATGTTTTGGTAGTTAATTACGGGTTTGTAGCTTGTCATGATCCCATACTGACAGGTTTGTGCCAAGCCATTCCCAAATCTGTTTCTTGGTTATTCTCATTGTGGTCAGGGACTCCCGAGGTGCTGTTGTTTCTCATAGTTCGTGTTGGTGCTTCCTTGCAGCAGAGGAGAGTGTTTAAAGGTGTTGTCCCTTCTTAGGCAGCTCAGCTTTGCTCTTTCCTACGTGATTTAGTCTGGTGTTGGCAGGTCTGTACAGCCCAGCTTGATGAAAGCCAAGCTGAACAAAAGTCCCATCCACATCCTGGCACTGTTGGGATTCCTTCTTGGGCAGCCACAAAAGGGTGCCTGGCCGTTCTGAGCTGGCTCCTGGGGTTTAGGTTTGCTGGTTTTTGGGGGGGGCAGTGGATTTTAGCAGTGCCAGCATCATCTTTCCATGTTTTCTCTCTTGAGCCTGAGACATTTTCCCTCCTGGAGGCAGCTGCATAGGGGTTTGTGTGCGGCTGTGGTGGCAGACACGGCTGGAGTTGCACCCGGCAGGTTGGTTGTGGCAGTCACTCAGGAGCTTCTCGTGGTGGTTACTGGGTGGAAGATGCCATCTGTGTGGAGATGAAGGTCTCGATGACGTTGTGAGTGGATGGCAGCAGCTGGCTGTGGCTGTTGGTGGAGTCGGAGCTTTGGTACAGCACCAGGCTGCTGGAGGACACTGCCAAAGGTACGGGCAGGAGTCAAATTCTCATCAGGCCCCTAATTGTGCATGTACACCCCCCATTTCCAGCATGGCCGTACTCTCCTGGCTTAGGGGCAGAACTGCTTTTGTCTGTGTGTTTTGTGTGGCTTGGGTCCACAGCCAGCCTGAAAACAATGAGGGCAGCAATCTCCCGAGTGTTCAGTTCTAAGAATTCTAGCTGATGTCCTAGTTCTCCCTTAGAACTGGGAAGACCCAATTGGACTCTTCGTGAGGGAATCTTGGGCTTCTCAGCCCTGAAAACTGCCCACAGGACTGGATACTCATTGGCACTGATTTTGTTGGTATTTTTCAAGGTGTTTTCCTTTCTAGATTCTGAAGGGGCCAATTTTCACAGTCTGGCCTTACACAAACTCTGCTCTGAATCTTTTCCTTGTATTGACTTTTCAAACCCCTCAGGACACAGGCAGAGCCAAATTAGGGAATTGTGAGCCCCAATTACCATTTTCTAACTGGATTTTGCAGTGCTGGCAACAAAAACTAGGCAATATATGGCTTAAGAGCCACAATGGTGGCTGCAGATCTTACCAGCAGGGCTGGAGGTGAGGCGTGGGCCTGGCTGAAGGTGCTGGATGGTTGTGTCTTGGTTCTGTAGATGAATTGTTGGTGCCTGTGACACTGGTGTGTGCATCCCAGACTCGGTGTGCGTCTCTGAGTCAGGTGTGAAGGCCTAGAGAAAAGAGAGTTAACAGTGCCTGGCTTCTACATCCCTTCTACCAGCTGGGAGAGAAGCATTGAGTAGGGGCAATGAAATCCTCCTTGATGATGCAGTGAGTAACTTGCTCTCGTGCCTCCAGCTCTGCAGCTGGTACCAGCAGGGCCAGGAGATGAGAAAGATGGGATGGCATAGACACATCCAAAAACTCTTTGACATGCAAGGAGCTGCCTGCAGACTGGTGCAGCTCTCAGGAGGGGGAACAAAGGCTAAATAAAGGCTGTTACCTGTTTAGTTGGTGTCAGGTTGGTCAGGGCGCTGAGATTGGCTGTATCTGTTATCACCATGGTTTGTGGTAAGAGGCCTGTGTGTGTATATTGAGTCACTTCAGATTTGGGGCCATAGAGAGCTGTACATGAAAGAAAACAACATCATGTGGGTGCTGGAGCTTTGGCTGAGTTGTTCTCCTCATGCTGTCTGTCTCCAAAATGCTGGGAGTGGAGGGACAGGGAGATAAATGCAATAGAAAAATAATTTCATAATTAGAGCGACAATAACAGAGGAGGAAAACAGAGTGCTGTAAGCCCAAGGACGCAGCAAATGCTCCAGGACAGTATCTTTATTTTTGTTTATTTAAACAAATGAGTTCACGTTCTTACCGTGAGGGTTCTGTATCTGAGCCATGGTAGCCATGAAGGGGCTCTGGTTGATGTGGCTCTGGACTTGCTGCATGAGGGGCTGCTGGTAGGATGGGTGCAGTTGCTGGGAGAACTGGACAGGCTGCAGGGTGGTGAGGCTGCTCCCCATGCTGTTTATTACAGGAACACTCTGGGGCTGAGTTGAGGCCAGGCCTGGAGAACAAGGACAGATGTCAGTGGTGTCCCACGCCGCAGGAACAGTGTGGCTGCTCTGCAATAGGGACATCTGAAACAGCCCTTGTGGCAGCCTGTCACTGCAGGCTCATTTCACACCCGGCTTTTCAGGTGTTCCTTGCTTGTCTGTGATTAAGAATAGATTTCATGCCTGTCAGAGCAAAATGAAAATGTCCAAAAACTGCATAAACCCACCTCTGGTTTCCAGTATTTGTTCCTGTCTACATCCTTGTGTACCAGTATAGCCCCTTTTCCAGGTTAGTGATCACCAGGGAGGCCTTGCTCAGAAATAAATTCAGAGCATCACCTCAGTGCCCAGCTAATTGACTCTTTATTTTCTGAAGCTCTTGGCAACAGAGACAACTAGGCTGTAGCTGTCCAGCCGTGTGGAATGGAGTTTCAACTCTTTTTGCTAGGGCTGCCAAATTAAGGAATTTGGATCAGTGAGAGAGGTAGGAGATTTCCCACATTACTGCCCGTTTCCCACAACTGTCCAGACCCTGTTCCTGTACATCAGCAGCTCTCTCCTGCACTCTAGTTTGATTTTTTTTTGTTTGCACAGAATTCAAATCCATATCGTAATCTTGGGAATAAATGGAAATTAGTTCACAGCTGTCACCATGGAACAAAACAAGGCCTCTTTCTTCTTGGGAAGAAAGTGTAAGAGAGGAGTATACATTTTATTTTCCTTTCTCTAATGAGATGCACTTTGGCAGTAGTCTAGTCTTGGAATGAAAAGAAATCTCAAAAAAGTCCAGAAAAGCTGTCAAAGTGAAAAATATAAAAAAATAGTAATTACTGCTGTGGATTCCAAAGGCATATGCTGCTCTTTGCAGGAAGTGGAACAGGATGCTTTGTCTTTCAAGCACTATGAACATGCTTCAATTTCCATCATGTTAAGGAAGTATTGTATTTACATTTGGAAAGAAGAAGAGCAGCAAACCAAAACCTTGGCATAGGAATAGAGTGTAAAAGTCCCTTGCTCTTAAAACGCGGGGTTTGTGTGTAACTTAAATCTAACACGAATGAGGAACATCTGTCCTTAATCACACTGGTACCTGCCAGCAGTGCTGCTGATCTTCGGTGAAATTTCCTCAGGTTTGTATCATGCCAGCCTAGCGATAAGGCTTTGAAGGCGGGGCAGGCGCCGGTAGCAGTGAGAGGCAGCTCTTGCCGTGCGTGCTGGAGGCAGAGGCGCTGCAGGCGCTACTCACCGATCACCAGGGTGGAGGCTCCGGTGTTGGTGAAGGCGGGCGCCAGGGACGGGGTCTCGCCGGCCCCGATGGCCATGACCCCCGGCAGGGATGCCATGATCAGGTTCTGGGTCTGCTGGCTCAGCGTGTGTGGGCTTTGCTCCAGGCTGTGCAGGGCAGTCAGGGTGCTGACAGGAGGGAGAGTTCCTCCAGAGGCTGATACCTGTGGGAAAGGAGAACCCTGATGTGCTGCCTGCAGCACGGAGTCCCAAAGCTGTGATGAGCACCTTTCTTCCTGCTCTGCCCCCTTGCTGACTTCACAAATCCTTGTCTGCAGTTTCTGTGTGCTCACCGATTAACTAGCACAGGTCATCTAGACATGCTAAGAGTACATCCCTGCTGGTTTGGTTCTTTCACATTTAAGAAACTGTAAGAATGAGATTAGGCCCACTGCATTCTCTACAGGGAAAGATCATCTGTTTCACAGCTGAGGGCAGAAGGTGAAGCTCAGAGAAATTAAGGGGCTCAGGTAACTTTACACAGTAATTCTAGTAGCAGAGATCAGCATGGAATCCAGGAGTTCCTCTTTCCTTTAGAGACCTGTTGTCATAGTATCGTGGAAGAGCAAAAAAGCATTTTAATAATTTGGTTGATAGAGAAAGTTAAATGCCTTATATTATACTTCTTTTCTCTTCCCTCAGACAAAAAGTTGTAAGGAATCTTTAGTAAGAATAAGCACCAAGAAGTTAAACACTGTGACAAACCACCCTGATATCAGTTTTAGAAGACAGACATAGAAGATGTTCAGAACCTCATGAAAGACTTGTTTTCTACAGCAAGAGACCAGAAAGCCAGCAAAGTGAGTGCCTGATGAGATTTAAATCATATGTTTGTTTTTAGTGATCTTAACTTTGCCTCCAGCCAGCCTGTACTAGTGCAAACTTCTGCTGACTGTTTCTCTGAAAGCAGGGGAACGTATGCAGACTGAAAATGATCAGTCATGCAGTCTGATGCTGCTTTGTTAATGATGTGGGAAAAGGTCTGGTCAGGTCCCAGAAGGAGAATGGCTTTGAGGACACAATATAGTTATTCGTACATGTCTGCACCCAGGCTCCTGGGCTTCATTTCACAGGTAAGGTAGATGTAAGCATGGGTCTGGTTCTGGTAATTCCACTGGTCTGATCAACTCTCTTGAGATGGGTAGAGTCCAAATAAGAGTTAGAGATGAAATGAGAATCTCTCTGTGGAAAGGAGGGGAGAGCAGGTTTCCAGGGAGGAAAAAAATCTTGTCATACCTCGAGTGCTGTGTTTCCAGAACACACCACTGTATTTTAATTGCTCATAAGGAAATCTCTCCTTGCTTTCATGCTCTAAAACCTGCCCTCACCACAGTCTAGAGGGCACATGTATCTCAGGACTATTGATCCTTCATGGTCAGTGCAAAGGGACTCTAATATAATATATAACAATATGTGACATATGACTGTGTAACATAAGGTGGATTTAAGAACATTCCAGAAAAAAATACCCACGAATGGTTCATATTATGAGCACAGGCAGATGGCCTGATATCTTCGAGTCAGCAGAACCGGAGTATCCATCACTTACCAGCTTAGTGTCTGTGCTCAGCAGGTTCTGGCTGGGCTCCAGTCCAGGGGGAGAAACCTGATGCAGGATGGTTTGGGTGGTCACCATGGAGCTGTTCCCATGGTGGCTGCTGCTGGAGGACTCTGCCTCGCTGGCTGGCTGCTGGTTGTACCTCACTCCTGCATCACAACAGGAGGGAAACTGGTTGTCACAAGTGAGAAACTGAGAAACTTAGGCAGGCACTAAATTCGGTTTCCCTTGCAGGCACTTGCCAGCAGGTACCTGGGCAGATATTTAATGTCAGTTGGGAACCAGAAGAGCAGGCACTCCCACCCTGAGCCCAGGTGCCCCCTCAAACACTGACTGCCTGTGAGTGCTGCAGGGAGAGGAAACCATCCCTCTGCGTGTGGCTGTAGAGAGGAGTCTCAGTGAGATCATCTCCTCCCAGAGCAAGAGGAGCCCCCAGCTCTGGCCTGTGGAGCTGAAAAAGCTGTGCTCTTTTTGGGTGGAGAATGACTTTTCCTCATGCCTAAAAACTGTCAGAGTTTGATGGGGCTGTCATTGAAAGGGGCAAGGGGCACACATGACTGAAAGGACATGGAACTGACTTCTGATAGGCAGTGCTGACTCCTGGAACAGGAATTTCGGGGTTGATGCCTCCAGCTGGGAGGCCTCACAGTAAGTGAGAAGTTTTGGCTGTGGGTTTTGTTACTGAATTTTATCTCCCCTGGCATTCTAGCCATTCTCCTCACCCAGAAACACGGTCTCTCTGTCACCTTTGCTCTTCCCTTGTAGCAAATCTGCTTTTTCTCTCTGTAGATTCATTTCCTGAAGGGCTGGACTTGGGTGACAGTTTGGGTGACTGAGTTTGAGAAGTTCACCCCTCTTTCAGTTCTCCCTCTGGTTGTTTCTTACCGTGAACTTTGCTGGGTGAGAGGGCAGGTGGTGGCTGGAGGGAGGAGGAGCTGTGGGGGGTTAGAGGAGGGGCAGAGGTGGGCTGGGGTCCGCTGAAGGTGTCCATGGCCAGCTTGTGCCGGAAAGCCTCCTCCTTCCTGCGATTGGCAAACCAGTTGTACACTCTGACCTCTGTCACCAGGTTTGAGCCCAGTCCCTGGGCCTGAGATGGGGAAACACCTCTCTGAATACACTCTGCCCTGTTGGGGAAAACACAAGAGCCTTGCTGAGCTGGGCTTAGTCAGAGACAGAGTAAGTGCACAGCCCCAAAGTGGCTGCTGTCTGGCACACTCTGGAAGGGTCCTGCAAGACCTGAGGCATTCCTTGTGCTCTGCAGACAAGGAATGATCAGCTGTGGCATTTAATTCAAGCCTGGCTGGTGTCAGTGGTGCCACTCAGTGCTGTGCCTTTGGCCTCCCTCCCAGCAGCACCAGGGATGCAGAGGGACCCTGCTGTGCCCTTCCTCAAAGGCACACCCCACCCTTACCTGTTGCACTCTTCCACCAGTGCCTCCCTCTCTTCTTTGCTGGGGTTTTTCTGCCTCTCATAGGCTTGGAACAGGATCTGTTGTGAGGCAGGGCCCCACTTAAAGCGGTTTCTCCTTCCCTTCTTGGTGGGCAGGTCATCTCCCATGGGCTCGTCTGTCAGTATACCCTGGCCAGCGTGTGTGAATTCTGCAAGCACACAGGGCCAAGGGAATTTTTTCCTTGAAAACAACAAGGAGTAAGGAGGAGCAAGGGAGAGCAGGAGCCTTTATGAAAGTGACACAGCAGAGCAGTTGTTGCCGTACTTACGCTGGGCCACCTCTCGCTGCTTCCGGACGTACCAGGTGTACAGGGCTGCCCGTTTCTGGGTCTTCATGGGAGTGCCCTTGTTGAGGTGTTGTGAGAGGTGGGATTGGTTCAGACCAGTGGTGTCCACCACCTCACGCTGAGGGATGTTGTGCTGCTGGAGGTAAGACTTCACCATCTTTGCTACTCGCCAGGGATCCTCTCTGGAAGGGACAGAAAACATTTCTCAGGGGAGAGAGATCAAACACCTGCTCTCAGCACACCTGGATTTCAAGGAGGTGCAGTGGTAGCTCCTGAGGGACACTTGTCAGTCATCACCATCACGTTTGCTGAGGCCAGAGTGCTCATTGGCTGCAGGAGACAAAGCTGTTCCTCAGTGTGCTACCTTGCTCAGTTTTGACTCTGAGTACAGGGTAAAACGGCAAGACATTGGAAATTAAGTGCAGAAGACATAACACTGGCTTGCTTTGAGCTGCTGCCTGTACACACTTAGGTCTGCCCTTAGGAGGAGACTTTGCTTACCAGGGGAGTTTCCCAATACACAGGCAACCTCTCTTTTCCCTTTCCCTACAAAACTCTTCTTCCCTCTCCCGTTCTCTTTAAAGCAGATTGGGCAGATGTTCTGAGTTTTCCAAGACAGGTTGATTGTGATACTAGACTGAACTTGATTCATGCCCTGATTCTGATCCAGGCTGGGTTGCCTTGCAATGATTCAGTAAATGGAAACAGGCTGTCATTATATTGACATGACAGCTCTGTATGCATATGTATATGACAAATCATCCAGAATTATGTTCTTACACATCGGCTACGTGTTACTCAAACACATTGGTTCACACCTAGATCTACTCAGAGCTTCTAACTGCAATATAGAACTACAGGCAAGCCACTGATTCCTCCTCCTGCTGCCCTCCTTTGGTTAACAGCTGAGGGAATAAAACTATTTGAGACCTGCTCACAGAATTTGAGGAACAGTTTGGGCTTTTATAATTAATGTGATCCTCTGGGTTTTATGATCTCCAGTTAGAATATCCATTAAGGTTCTTGAGGAAAATAGAGAAAACACAACTGTGACTTTGTGTGCATTGATTTTACCACAGCTGAAAGTCACAGTAGAAGTAAAGATGTGAAACCCATCAGTCTAAACCCAAACCGTGCCAGAGCACCTCTGCTGAAAAGCTCCTGGCTCTCTTTGAACATCCTTCTGTGCCTTCTGTGTGAGGTGTCTGGAGGAAATGGTTTGCAGTGCTGTGGGGAGACACTGGTGTCATGTTCAACACCAGCATCAAAGGAGCACTGGGGAGAAAAAAGGTACCTGGGATGTTGCAGAAACTGTCACGAGAGCACACATGTCTGAGCAGCAGGGAACAACTGAGCTGTTCATGGCTTTGTTGACTCAGGAGGTTGCTGGAGGCTGCACAGTGATAAGGAGGACAAAGTCCACACCTGTTCTCTCAGTACAAACACCCTTATCTCTGTTCCCTGCAGCCCCTCTCCCAGGGGCTCTGTAGTCCAAGGAGCAAGCTCCACAGCAGTTAGTGTGACACAAACGATGTCACTTACAGCTTTTTGAAGAACCTGCTCAAAATAGAACATTTGTTTCTCTTTTACATTGGAGCACTTGCCATAGAGGCTTCTTATTTTTAGCATCTTCCCTTAACTATCTTTGTCTTTCAAAAGCCTCAAATTGAGCTGAATATAAGAAAGCTTTTCTTTCCTCATGTTTGGGTTTTTTTGGGTTTTTTTTCCCTCTTGCTGCCTAAACCAGTCTCCTGCCTTTGTACTTGTGATAGTCTGGCTAGCACCTGCACCCTGCCTTCATTGTCCAAGTCCCTGTAGAGAGGAGAAAAGACTCTGACTGGGAAGCTGGCCTCTTTGATTTGAGTTCTGGCTCAGATAGGAAGAGAAAAGACTGTGTGGCCACTGATGGAAGCTCTGTTATGTGTTAGTTCCTTTCTAACACAGCCGAGTTAGTTCTGTCTCCCTGTTGAGATCCTCACTTTGTGGCAGGAATAAACCACTAAGTTCTGTGAGTCTGTTCTCACAGTCGTTAAAGACTTGTGGGTTTTGTCTTCTTTTGACTCAGCAGGGAGCTTTGTGATGCCAAATAGTGCAGGGAATCTTAGTAGTGTGATTTCCTAGGACAGTTGTATGGAATCCTGGCTACTCTGGACATTGTCAAAGGCCAGTCTGCAAAAGCGATGGAGCATGTCCTTCAGGCCCAAGGCTACAGCACAGCCCAAGTGAGGACGGTCTGGCCAGCTGAACCCTTGTTCAAATACACTGTTCCACCTGCAGAGCCTCCATCACAGGCTAAGACATCAGAAGTTGAAACCTTTTCTCTTTGCCTGGCTAGAAGATTATCACTGACTGTCAGAGGGAGAGTTTAACTCTAAACTGAGTTCTCCTGCTTGTTGTTACAGTCAAATCTCAGTTGTTTCAGTGAGTCAGAACTGCACAAATGGGTCTGCTTTGCACAAGCTCTCCTTCCCTATCTCCAAAACTGTTTCCTGCCTTTTAGTTTCCCTTTCTCCTCAGGTGCAAACTGTCTCCCCAAGGTCTTGTTCTCCAGGGTCTAATGTGTCTCCTAGTGTTCTCACACAAGTAGCTTTTACTTCCTTCTTCTGGAGTCTTGTTCTGCTCTCAGTTGCTTTTTGCCATGTGAGCATAGCCCTTCTCCATGGCTCATCCCCACCACAGGGGCCAGGGTCCTCTCTCCATGTCAGCTTCCCATTTTCTTAGTTCTGAGGTCATTTTTTAAGGGCGTTTTCACCTCCCTTTTGTTACCTGAACAATAAGTAACCCAGGTAGTTAGTTATAAACTCAAAGGGAACAAGAGGCTGGTTGATAATTTATAGCAACATCTCAAATTTAAATGGAAAGTAAATATCAAGTTGTTAGCATTAAAGAAAACCCATTCCAGAGAGCTGGAGATGTAACATTCAGGGGACCTTCTCCCTCCTTCACTCTTCCTGACTTTTTATTTTTCCTTTGTTCTTTTCTTTCTTCTCCTCTTCCTCATTCTCTCTCTCTCTCCTTCTTTCCTGTTCTGATTCTCAGGTGGGAGAAGCCTTCATTTCCCTGAGGTGGGTTCTGAATTGCTGCTTTGGACCAGACCCTTCTCAAGCAGAGGCTCAGAGCTGTGAAGTGCTCAGCACCGTCCCCAGCCCTTTCCTCTGGAGCTGCTCCACAAGCCAGGGCACAGCCAGGAGCCGTGCTGGGCAGAGGGAAGGTAAGACCATCCATCCTGGCAGTGTTTCTTTCTGTTGAACTTGGCCTGGTTTGCCTCATCTTGGTTTATATGTGGAAATGAAAGGGGTGTGGCAGCTTCATCTCCAGATTCCCCAGCTAGAGCTGCTCTGAGCAGGGGGAAAGACTGGACCTTTGTCATTATATATCTTTGTTTTCTCTTTTCCTCCTGGAAAACATGCTTTTATCCCTGCCTCCAGGGGAAATCTGCTGCTTATCTCAATTTCTCTCTTTCCTAATGGAATTTCACCCCTTGCCCTACAGGTGGATTGCTGCTATACCTCTCTCCATTTGCTTTACCTGCAGCAGTGTGATCCCTTCCCCCAAGGCAGCTTCCTTCTTCCTTTATATTCTGGGAATATCTGGGAGTTTCTCCTCACAGCTCTACCTCCCTACTGAGTAATTTATTTCTTATCATAGATGCAATTTGTTTTCTGTGGGGATTGATATGGAAAGAATGTTTTTATTCAAACTGTAAATCTACAGGAGATCAATGGGACCTATGAAAGGATGAAATGAAATTATCTTAATTCCCCACTAGAGAAACCTTTATCTGAACTGCTTTTAGCATGTTTTCTCTGTAGGGACAAAATCTAATCAACACCCCTGGGTGCACCCAGTCCCATGGGTGTATCTTCTCTGTTCTACTCAGCTTTGATCTGAATTTTTCAGACTGGTTTCACCTTCAGTGATCCTGTGAAGATATAGCCGGTCTCTTGGTTCTGTCATTTTTTTTTCTCTTTCCAGCTCCTGGAAAGTCTAATAATGGAGACTTTTCCCGATTCTGCTTTCTAAAGCAATGGCTGCAGTTACCACAAAGACTTTCCTGTATCAGCAATAGCTTCCAATCTCTGTTAAAATTTGGTCTGCAGACCAGGAATTGTTAATAATGCCCAAAGAGGCTTCTGTCTAAAGGGAGAATTGCCCTCATCTGGTTTCTGCATCTGAAACCCTTTTGTAGATGCTGGAATAGTTTTGCAAGCATCGACATTTTGCTGGGAGTCCCTGAGCATGGAGATTCTTGCCTGCCTTTCTTTTATCTATTGCTGGAAGTAATTTCTGCCATAGACTGTTCTGCCCTGCTCTACAATACTTAAAATACTGTTTTAAGGACATTACTTTTAGGCATCTATTAATGGAAAGGTTGGATCTTAAAATGAAGAAAAGTTTATTAGTAAATAACAACTTCTTAGGGTATTATCAACCTCTGATACTGGTTCAGATGCTTTGAATAGATTTTTAGACACACTGTTGGTTTGATGAGAAATTTGAAACATGTCAATGCAGGCTTCCTACCATTTTCATTTTAACTTGATTGATTTTGATCTATTATAGACCTTCATAAATGTAATTCTTTTCTGAAACTGAGGCTCCTGGTATCTTCATACGGTCCTCAACAGCAGAAGTGAATTGCTCTATCCTGATCTCTGATGTTTCAGAGTAAAGCCTTTGTCATTAAGAGCCAGTGTGAGGCTTAGGAGATCCCTGTCCTTGCCCAGTCTCCTCTGTGCTGTCTCAGGGGTTTAGGTAGGTCCTAGAATTTGTCTGTGCCTCAGTTTCCATTTGGGAAATGGAAATACTGCTCAGCAGACTCTGTTCATCAGAAAGTGTTCATGTCCCAGCTTTGGCAGAGAGGTAAGGCTTGTGGTGAGGCTGGTAAGCACAGGGAGGCCTGGCAGCAAGATCCTAGAAGGGCAGGGAGGATCAGAAACCAGAAATGGTGCTGAAGTGGGGGTGACAGGAAGGAATTCCCTCCACCCGTGTGTCTGTTCTTAGATCACAGCGGATGTCACTTCAGTCCTGATCACCCACTCATTAGAGAAAAAGGGACAAAGCCAGGGGGATCTTCCTCAACTTCCATGGCTTCCTTTCTGCAGAGATACTTGATAAACCATCAAAAGTTAATGATCAAAAAGCTTATCAGGGTCTTTTCATCTATAAATTTATAAGACAAAAGAGAAATAATAAAGCCATTGGATAATTAGTAACTAGCCAGGGCCCGCCCGGTGCCACTGGGCTCAAACTGCCCCAAGACCTGTACGCAGACTCAGGAGGATGAGAAGGAGACAAGGATGAGGGGAAGAAAAAGAGTGGGAGGCAGAGAGAGAATCAGCCAAGGAGACAGCAAAATGGGAGGAACAGCAGCAGAAACAGTAGGGAGGAGAGAAGGGAAATAGGTAAAAAGAATCTGAAAGATGTGAAGGAAGTAGAGGAAACTTGAAGATGTGGAAGAGCTGGAAGTTGGGAAGAAATGAGATATACTGGGCCAGGAAGAAGACTGAATAACTGGGGATGTTTTCCCCACCCAGGTAAGAGATGATCCAGTGAATTTTCCTCTCTTGGGTTCTGCAGAATCATCAACTCCCAGTCTGCCAGGGAGCTTTCTTTTAAGTATTTACAGTGAATGCTAACTCTCATCATGCTCTTTTCTTAGCTCTGGCCTTTTGTGGTGGGATCTGATGTTTGCTTCTGCTGCTATATTTTCTGTCGATTTCCTTTGCGTGTGAAAGAGAGTGATCAGAGAGCCTGAGAAATTCTCTAGCTGGATTTTTAGTGAAGATTTTAGGTGCAGGATGTTTCTACCCCTCTGTCTTCTATCAGCTTGTCATTTCAAAATAACCCCAAAACAGACAGGGACCTGTTGTGACAGATGGTAGGATGGGCCTGATCCTTGCTTGGACAAACCTCTTGGGTCTCCCGTGGGGATTGTATCCCAGGAAGAATCCCAGATGGGAAACGGAGTGGATATTTCTCTGAATCTGTTGTGAGGCTTATTGATTCAGGGAACTTTCCCTGGCTTTTGATCTCAAAAATTCTTGTATGCAAAGGCAAATCTGTGTGGCAGCAAACCCTGTAATTGTTGCTGCATATGTGCTTTTTAACTGTGGCAGGCAGTGGATGGTAGAAGCACAGTGTTTTGTCCAGTGTCTAACCTCTGCATGTATTTGGTGTGTGCTTTTCACAAGAAAAATCCCCACTGAAGTCAGGGAACTTCACACTTAGAAGAACAGAAAGGATAAGGTCTCTTGATTTGGCTTTGGCCAATAATCTATAGCAAACCCCAGTGAAATTAACAATATCATTCTCCTTAAATACAGCAGGGAAACAACTTCACTGTATCATTCATACAAATACAGCACCAGCTCAGTGACCAAGTTTCTTTTTTCTTTCCTGATGACTGAAATGATGAATTGTATTAAAAATTTTAATCCTAAACCTTAACATTCAGTCAAAGAGATGAGAGCTATACAGGCCTTGGACTATCCTGAAGCCTGATGCTATAAGCATGTCAAATATGTAATCGGGCTCCACAGCTTCCTTTAATGCATTTTAGGCGAGATAAAAGGAAAATCTGAGCATTTATAAAGCATTTGGGGGTGTTTGGGGGGCTGCTAGTCCTGGCATGGATGAAGATTGTCTCTGTGCAGCCAGATCAATTGTGAATACTAGAGACACTGCGGAGAAGGGGAAAGGGAAAGAGTTAGAGGGAGAGTGCAAGAAAGCAGCAAAGAGGAGCAGTAAATCTGTCCTTACTGTAATAGTCTTTCCACCACAGCCTTCTGGTGAGCAGCCTCCTCAGGGCTCAAGTTTTCCAGCTCCTTCATTATTGGAGGGGTAAATTCCTCTCCGTCATCTGAGGTTTCATCTTCCGAAGCCCTGGACTCCCCCATTCCGTTGGGGAGGTTGGGGATGTCGGGACAGGGCTCCCCTTTCTCAGTCTGGAGGGCATTGATAGCGCGCTGACTCTCGCTCTGGAGCCCGTAGGGTTCCGCTTCGCTCAGCGCCTTGATCAAGGTCTCCTTGGTCAGCCCCGACTCCAGCAGCGCTTGCAGCAGCTCCACTTGGAGATGAGTCAGCTTCGAGACCATGGTCTTCAGCCTGGTGTCTCTCGGGTCTGAATTTCGGGTTATCCTGCTTCCAGCTCCCCTACACCATGTTCCTGAGGTAACGCGCCCGACTGTCAGGAGAGTGGGCACAGCACGGCCTCCCGCCTTTACACCCCCCAAAAAAAACAAAATACAAAATTGAGCCACTTCAGACCCCCCACGACTGTCCTGAGCCAGTGCTGATAAAGGGACCCTTGGCTATCTGTTTACATTGGAGCAAATGTAAATTCTCCAAGGTTCATATTTATCTGTGTGCTTTAGCAAGTTACTGAACTTTGGACTTCAGCACCGCCGCAGCAGTTCACAAAGTGCAGAGGGAGAGAAAGCAGGGGGAGGGGGAAAGGGAGGGAAGCAGGAGAGAGAAGGAGAAGAAAATGAAGGGATAAAAAATCTGCAGCGTGGAAAAATGAGTATGGAAAGAAAACTAGGAAGGTGGGGATGGAGAAGCACGGCTCACTTCTGGCCCCATTCGTTTTGGAGAAGGAAGGAGATGGACCAGCCAAAAGGAAGAGCTGTGCTTGGCTGCCCGTGGTTCAGGACGAGGTGCTGCCGTTGGAATATCGCAGAACCTGCTCCGAGCTCTGGCAGTGGTGAAGTACAGCCAGTGTCATGCCCTGCCAAAGGCTTTGGGCTGAGAGAAGGCCACTCTGGCAGCTGCACTGGCCTTTGTGCAACCCCCAGCAGAGGGGGAGGCCACCACTGCCTTTCTGTGAACGTTCCCAAGCCTCATGGGGTGTTCTGAAGCTCCAGCCGATTTCTGTGGCAGAGCATCAAGACTTAAAAAGACTTTCTCAATTCTGGCTTTGGCTTGCTGGGCATCTTGATGTGCAAATACTTGTAGTGCCTCCATTTTAGCTTGCCATGTTTATTGCTCAACCGTGAGCAGGAGCAGTGTTCCCACATAATTTGGGGGATTGCAGGGCTTGTTCCTGTGAGCTTGTGATTCACGTGTTTGATAAAGGACAGCCCTGGGTGCTGGGTCACGCTCAAAATCCTGCTCTACCATCAACTGCCCTACTGCTTCTGATGAGTGCTCTGGGCAAGCTTGTGGTTCCCCTTTATCATCTTTCTCCATCCCTTCCTGATACCAGCCCTGCTCTGAGGTTCTGCTCCCACCTGTTGGGTGATTTCCTAAAACACCATCCCTGGCTTGGCTGGAATCACTTAAAATGGTTCTGCAGGAACCTTTATGATTAAATTGTCTTTTCTGGTCTGAAATGATACGAATGAACCTATCTACTTTGAGTGGCTAAATTAGGGAGTAACTTGATGTGCACATGTGGACTCGGTGCAGGAGTGTCTCATGCGAGGATGTAAAGTTGTGTCAAAGGAATCTTGCTAGGAGCAGCTGCCTGTGTCTATCACTCCCATCGAGCCTGAGCTAAAGGGAGCCTGGTGGGGCTGTCCCCAGCCTGGGCAGTGTCCCAGGACAGTGCTGCCCAGGACCTTGTCCCCTGGTTTCCCTCCTGGGCGCCACTGGCCCAGCTCTCCTGGCTCCCGAGTCAGCAGCTGCAGGACAGAGCTCCTGCACAGGGACCCTCCTCTCCTCCCTCCAGGCACTGGGGCTGTGTTAACTCTTGCCTTTTATTTCAGATCTGGTCCGAAGAGCACCACCTCCCCTCCCTGCAGGGCGTTAACAAAGCTCTAATGCATACGGACGACTTTGTGTGGCTAAAAAGGAGTAAGAATTCTGAGTCCATGTAAATACATTTATTGTAGGAGATTTTCATGTGAACATTGATGTAAAAAGACAGCTTCAGCTGATAAAGATTTTTTTTGTGGTCATACTCTTAATAAAGAGTTGTGCTGGTTTTGCACCCGTCACAAGAGTATTTAAAGAACTGTGAGCATTTTTTGGCATTGTACTGACAGTGTTGATACAATTTCCATGTGTTTTATTTGTTATTAGAGTGTTCCTTTATTCCTGCCCCTCAGGTAGATGTGACAACATTACTGGCTGATAACAGTAATTTTCAATTGTAATTACAGTACCCAACCATGACATACAGTTTCTGCATGATATGTCCTTATAATTCAAGGATTTTGCAAACAGACACAACAGATTGTGGAGCTCTTGCAGTACGTGACAGAGGAGATGCTGTCACTCTGTGTTACTTATTTCTGCCTCTCTTTGGCATGGTGATCTCTTTTACATAAACCAAAGCGGAAAATATTACCCCTGTTCTTGTTAAAAAGATTGTCCATATTTGTTGGTATACAAACCTATTGAATGTTTGAGGGGTGATGGGGACACAGATCATTAAGTTTAAACAAAGAACAGCAATATTTGTCAATGTAAAGAGAAGAAAGCATAGGAACGAATTATGTCTATATTATGTGCTTTTGAGAATTCCTTATGCACCCAGAAGTCCTGATGCTGCTGCTTCTGCTTGCCTTGAAGACCTTCAGCTGTAGAAGCTTTTTTGAAAAACCAGTGAACTTTGAAGTCTATAAAACCAGAAATGCACATCTGTTTGTATGATAGGACCTCCCTGAATGCTACAACTGGATGCCATGTGGAGAACGCTTAGCTGAACAAGGAAACATTTCAGATACTGAGGAGAAGGTAAATATTCTCTGTCCTGAAGGGCTTTTCCCCTTGGTTTATTAGAATTGTCCATTTTAAACTACAGGAGCCGGGACAATTTGCAAAAACGCAAATAAACTTACCCACTTTCATCTTTCCATTCATTGTAACCTGCCAGGCTGTGCCAGTGAATGGCTCAGCCCCACTGAGTATTTCAGATTGCTCAATGCAGTGAGCTTTTCAGTGCTTCTTAAATGTTAGAAGTAGCTAGTGATCAGACTGAAAGGGATTCCTGTTGTGAATTAGCCAGCATCCCTATTTTATAGCCTGCCACTAAGGATTGCAATATCGTATTTCTCAGATTATTACAAGTGCAGTTGTGAGGTGGTGAGAGAATAGCAGAGGTCAAGGGTGGAAGCTAGATTCTAGTTCTGTTGGAGGAAGAGCTCAGTTGCAGAGTGCCATAATCAGATAATGTTCTGTAGCTGAATTACACTGAGATTATGCCTTGAGGATGAATATTTGAAATAAGAGGACTTGGGTTTCCTATACCCTTTTTTATCTATTAGCAGTGCTTACTATATGTTGATTTCCCTAATTGTAACTATTTCCCAGGCCATGACTTGACTCTCAAGTCACTCTGATTAGTATGATCTTGGTCATTGTAACAGGGGAAACTTAAAGTTTGGAAACAGCAAGAGATACCTGCTTGTTTTTCTCATGTTTGTGGTACTTGGTTTTGTATTAACTGTTCTGAAGTAATCTCTTCTCCCCTGTATCTAATAAAGTGAGTGAATTACTCAACACTGAAAACACTGCATGGAAGTATGAATGGGTACAGAGTAGGAACATTATTTTTATTTTACATGTACTGGTCTGTATTCTGCTTATTGCACTAGAACAAACTCACAGTTAAGGACAGCAGAGTCCTGTGAACAGTGGGACTGTGGAAGGCAGAACAGACTCCCACAGCCTGACTCCTGTATCAACACCATTTTTACCTCTGATGTTTTCATTTACTGAATTATATCTATTATGAAGTGTACATGATGAAAAATACAGTAATTTGTTGGTACAAAGCCAGTGTAATGTGGCTTCAAGGCGCATACAGAAAAGGAAAAAAAGCCCAAGTATATTTATGAGAAAAGTGCTACTAGAGGGAGCCCGTAGAGTTCCCTGAATAGGGTGGTAAAATTGCCATTGGCAAATGAAACACAGAGAAATGGTTCTTTTAATAATTCTTTACCATTTTACTGTTCTTCCTGCTGTGACTGCTAAATGCTTTACTGGCCTGAATGGCATTAACATAATCCTCTCCTTGAAATGTGAGAGCTATTATGGTAATGTTCACCCTTATTTCTATTATTGGGGGGAAGAAAGCTATATGACTACCAAAACTGATTATTATTTGTGTGTTGGGAGCTGAGTCCCAAAAGGCACACAGGAGTGTGAAAAATCTGAGATAATTGTCATTTATACATTGTTTTCATAGGGTTGGATTTCAGCTATTTGTGCAAACCCTGAGCATCTCAGTGGGGAAGAACTTGAATACATGGTTTTAATGTTTCCAATACACACCCATTTAGATTCTAATGTAGTAGCTTCTGGTGTAAATATGAGATTATAATTGAAAAAAGTGATTTTACCAAGAAGGAAGCTGGTTTTTTCATCAGTGAGCTGGGCTGGATGCAGAGCTTGGAGTTGTGGTGTGGTAAATCCGTGGGGCCGAATGGGTTTGAATTACAGATTTTTCTCTACACATTCCTCTGCCTGTATGTGGGAACAGGACTGTGTCCTCCTTCCCAGTCATCTGGCATTTTCTCCCTCCACTTATTCCTTGTTTCTTCCATCAGGCTGAGGGTGGAGATCAGGAGCAGCGCTGGAGCTGGGTTTTGAAGGAGTTTCCCACTAGGTGGTAGTGAAGAGAATCCTGTCACACGTGGTCAGTGCACAATTTAATTAGGTTTGTAAAGGGGAATCCCACAAGGATCTTACAAGCAAATAGCCTAGTGTAGCTCCCAGCTGTACAGTCGCAAGTGGATCTCTTGATTTTTTCTTTCCTTTTCTGCCCATTTCCATGCTATTTGTTCCTTCCTGAACAAAGCACGGTTGATAACTATACCTGTCATGTCCTCTCCTGAAGGGTGAAGTGCCTACACGAAACTTCTCTGGTTCCTTCCACCTCCATTACAGCAGAACCAAGACATGGTTAGCTAAATGTCATCTGCTGACATTTAAACAGCTTGGAGGTGAGGACTCTTTGGAGCCAATACTTTCATCTGATTTTTCTCTTCCACACTTGCCTCTGGGAGGTACCCTTCCAAATATAAAAATAATTTAAAAAAATGTGTTTTTTTGCTGCTAGTCCGGAAATACCTTGACAGGTTTAAGTAAAGCATCAGTCTACATCAAAGGTTCCAGGCAGAACAGGTATTTTGGGAGGACTTTGTAATGTCAGAGTAAACTGTCACTGAAATTCAGAGTAGAGCTCTCTTGTAGGTCCAAAGAAAGACTGGAGACAAAAGATAGGCTGAGAAAATTGTCTGAGCAATGCAAGCAGTGCTCCAGTTTGCAGTGAGAGCAGATGCTGGGTCTGCAAGGAGGAATGAATTTCTCCTGTGAATTCATCCCACTGCTATCCTGTAATGATAGAGCAAGCCTGCAAAATCATTTAATAGTCTAGTCACAAAGCCTGAGATGCTGGAAAGAAATTATACTTTAATTGCTCATCAGCTATAAATCATTTGTGCCAAATTAATGTGCTGGAAATTTTGCAAGATTGAGAAACTGGGAGCTATTTCAATATGAACACAAAGCAGGGATATTGTTTCATAGATACCAATATCAGTTTTACATCCTTATTCTCAGAAAAAAAAAAAAATATATAAATATATAATTAGGAAAGGCTCTTTAGTATCTAGACAAGGCTGAAGCTTGATTTATCTTGCCCTGCACTGATTTGAAAGGACTGAGAGGTTATTTTTTCTTCTTGCATTCACTCTGTTATAATGAATGAAAAAGGTAGCAGAAACAGACAATCCAGGCACTCAGGTCTGCACCACAGTAGAGTGAGGATTCCAAATTATTTGTTCATTATCGAAGCATTTCTGCAGGTCTTTCTGCTGTGCTGAGGAGAACAAAAGCAGAGAACTTACCCATTGTGCAAATCCTACCCAGAGCGTGGGGGTTTTTTCAGGCAGGGGATGTGTATGTGGGAACACCAGAGTTTCCCCCAAACTGACTCTGAGCGTGACTCCTCCCTTCTCCTCTCATATCCAAAGCTCTTGGATCTACTGAGATGGGCACAGGGACCGTGCACGGGGTGCAGGCCGAGGGCAGGCAGCAAACAGGGGAGGAAGTTCTTCCAGGTAGTCCAGCCTGAACTGGATGGGAGGAAAATTAATGCTCGTCATCCTCTCATCATTCCAGCACACCCAGCTGCCACCAGTGACCCAGCAGGGATCCCATGACCCAGTCAGGCACGGTACTTGGAGCATTTCCACCTCACAGTTGGTAAATCCGATTCTCAAACAGATGTCAGTGAGTGGGTAATGTGCTGATTATGTCGGGAGCTCTAAGGTCACTCCTGTCCACAAGGCCAAAGGGCTGGAAAATCAGGGAGGATTTGGATGCTGAAGTGACACAACCCAAATAACTTGTTTTGAAAGCATAAAGGTAC
Organism: Hirundo rustica; assembly: GCF_015227805.2. Lineage (NCBI taxonomy): Eukaryota > Metazoa > Chordata > Aves > Passeriformes > Hirundinidae > Hirundo > Hirundo rustica. The sequence goes on along the minus strand of NC_053466.1, from coordinate 10,727,115 downwards.
AGGGGGAGAAAACCACAGAGTCCAGCACCATCTTAATAAAAGCATTGTTTAACTGGAGCACAGGAATCCTGGGCATTCCCTCCAAGACCAAGTAAACCTGTGTTGCATATGCAGCATCTTCCTGCTGCAGCTCCCCAAAACTTCAGGTGGCTGCAACACTTTACAGTTTCTTCTGTATTGACCAAGGAGCCAAGCTAGCAGGGATGAGGTGATGTGCCCAGGATTACACAACGAAGACGAACAGAGACGTTCCCTACCTTTTATCCTCTGTCATGACTGCACACCAGCCTAAGAGAATAAATGAGAGGGACAGCATGAAAATAATTTATTTATCCTCTAATAGAAACAAACCAAAGTGGCATCTGGCATCCCTGCAGATGCCATGAGAATGTCCCAATGACCCATTGTTTTTTGGAAGATTTTAACCAAATTCTGTTGAAGCATAGAATTTCTTCATAGTATGTTTTTAAAACAAATACCTATTTTTACGAGCCGCAGGCATTTGTTCTTCTATTTCTACTTGATGCAGTTAGGTCACCTCTAACTGTATGTTCAAACTGGCACACTGAAAGGGACAAGGAGTGGGAATGCACAGCTGGACTGGAACTATTGATCCAAGCTCTGCAAAGCCCCGCTTGCACAAAATTACTGCAAGTGAACTCCCGGGAGGTAAGGATTATACACGTGAGCAAAGCGAGCAAAAAGCGCTCGTTGTGCCTTTGGCAGAAACGTAATGAAGGGCTGAGTGAGGGTTTGGCAGCAGAAAACAGGGAGGAGAGAGACAAGACCAAATATAAATATCCACACAGCAGTTTCTCTGCCTGAGACTGAGGTTTAATATCGGGCTGGCAATAAGATGAAGCACGTTATTTTTATTTGGTGAAAGTATCTAGAATGTTATTTTCCTTCCTTAAAAACAAACAAACAAAACCCCAAACAAAAACCCCCCACATTTTGAGCATTTGATCCTATTGATTTTACTTGGTTTCAAAGATCACAAATTCAAAAACACAGCAATATCCAGAAACACCTGTGCATTTGATGAATTAACAGCGCAGTTACGAATTATTTTACCTGAAGGGTGCATTTACAACCCAACCCTCGTTCAGAGGAACCCCGCGCCACAGCGAACCCCCGGGAAGTCACGGCCTCCTGCGGGATGCGGGAACCAGCGCCGTGCCGGGGCAGCGGGAGCGGCCGCGGGCTCACTCTCCGGCCAACACCGAGCCGAGCCGGCTCCCGGCACCCCGCAAGCCCGGGGGAGCCGCGGGAAAGGAAACGCCGGCTCGGGAGTCGCGGCTCCTCGCCGGAAGCCCCCAGTCCTAAAATGCACCCGCAGCTCGCGCTGCTTTTCTGGCGGAGGAAGCTCCGTCCGTCCGTCCGTCCGCCCGCCTCTCTCCCGCCCCGCCAGCCGCCGAGGCTGCACCGACCCGGGCAGCGGCGCGGCCGGGCCCGACAAACAGCGCCGCGCGCCGCCTCCCCGCGCCCCACTGCGCCTGCGCGCGGCCGGCGGCGGCGGCACGTGAAGGTGTTGTGGGCACGTGACCCCGCGCGCCGCTGCGGCCCCGCCCCTCGGCGCGGCTCCGCCCCCGCCGTGCGCGAGCGCGGGCACGCGGCGCGGCCTGGCCCGGCCGCCCGGTGCCGCCGCCTCCCGCCCCCGCCCCGCCCCGCGTCGCCGTCGCCGCCGCCGCCGCCGCCCCGCCGGCCATGAGGCCCCGCCGGCGCCCCAGCGCGGCCCCGCGTCGCGGCTGCTGAGCCTCCGCCCGCCCCGCCGCCACCATCGCCCTTCCCGCCCGCGCGGGGACCCCCCCTCGGCTCCCCTCCCTCCTCGCAGCCGCCGCCATGTTGGGCCGGGAGCCGCAGCGGGGCCGCCACTGAGCCCCGGAGCCTGCGAGGAGGAGGCGGAGGAGGAGCCCGGGCCCGGCCGACCCGCAGAGCCCAGCGCCGGCCGCCCAGCCGCAGCCATGGCGGAGCAGACCTACTCCTGGTGAGCCGCGGGGCCGAGGCCGCGGGGGGGTCGGACCCGGCCGGGCCGAGCCGAGCGCGGCCCCGCGCGGGGACGGTGTCCCGGGCGGGGGGGGACCGGCGGCGGGGGCTGCGGCGGGGGCCGGGGCGTGAAGGAGCCGCCGGCGGAGGGGCTGCGGGCTGAGCGTTCGGCGTGGCTGAGGAGGGATTAAGGGGAAGGGAGGAGGGACGGGGCGGCCGGGCTGTGCGGATCCCCCCCGCCTTGCGCCGGGCAGCGGGAGAGGATCGCCGGCAGCCTCGGCGTGGCTGTCAGCCCCTGTCCCGGAGGGCTCCGTGTGAGCTGATCTCCGCACGGCCGGCGCTGCGATCCGCCGGGCCTGGAGAGGGACGGGAGCTCGTTCACGGCTGTGAGGCTGCGGGTCACCTCTGCCTAAAGGGAGATTTATGCCAGCGCAGGCTGGTAAGTCGGTGGCATGTGTGTGTGTTTTCACCTAGCGACAATAGGCTTGGTCTGTGTACAGGAAATGGAGCGACGAGGAAGAGACCAGTTCCTGTGGAAAGACATGAAGTATAGCAAATGAGAGGGCATTTTTTTCTGTGTCCTGACACTGTCTCGGGCCTAGCTGGCAGTGGATCAGAGATGGGGTGCAGTTTCTTCCTATAAATCTGGGGGGTTTGTACTGTTGTGGATCACAGTCAAAATACCTCAAATAATTTACCTGCGCATCATCTCTATTGACCTGACCACTGCAGCAATTTATTGTGATATTCTCACTGCATTTTACATCCAGTGATGTCATCCAGAGTTGTTTCTTAGATGTTTTTTTGAAAAAAGTTACTTGGTTTGAAATAAGTCCCTTATTTAAAAAAAGAGTTAAATCTTAGTTTTTGACCTTGGTACATGCTGAATGTGGAGAAGGGATTGAATATGCAACAAATATCCCTATTCTGAATGGTCCCATTACTTTTCAAAACTTGGAAGCGGTGGGGGTTTCTGTTCTGCCACATGTTGAGACTCAGGCAGCCCCTTCTTCCCTCTCCTGTCTCTTCTCTGTCAAGAACCAGTATTTGTATCGGTCCTCTGTTTTTTAGATTTTCTTATTTTGTTTCACAAGCTCCGTTCGGGCAGTGGTCTGGTTTGCTTTAACAGCAGTGAACAGACAACTCTGTTGACTTAAAATATTGTTTACGTATTGACACAGTAAATGAATATTTGTACAGATTTAGGCAGTTAAATGTGTCTTAGTGTGTTTTAATTGCAGAATGAAATTATCAATTCATAAACTCGGGTTTGTCAGCGTTCTGGAAAGAAGTAAATGAAACAAAATGTCAATTATATGTTATTCTGATCTTAACTCATTTGCTTTTTGAATGAGTTTTTTTGCCATGGTGATAGTCTAAAGGGAGGCTTTTTAAGGAAGGATTTGCTCTTCTGTAGGCTGTGTGTTTTAGGGGAATGAAATTGTGATTTAAGGTGTTCGCTGTGTGCTAGGTGGGTCTGAAGAGTGGAAGTTCTTTCTTACAGTACTGAGGTTGTAGCAGAATGAGGACATGATGCTTATGTCTTAAAACACTGTAATTTTATGTCTTTGTTCTCTTTGGTGTCCTCATGGATCTGAGGCTTCTGTCACTTTGCATTTTTACCTGTAATCGGCCTTGCCTGGGAGCTATGGGAGCAGTGGACAGAGCAAAAATCCAATTTCAGTCATGCTCTCTTCTTCTCTGTGAATATTTCATTACTTACACTTATAACAGCAATCTTGCCTTGGTTTATTTACAGCTGTGGTAATGCAGCTCAGCATAAAATTGGGCACTTTGAGGACAAATGTGCATTTTGTCCCCTGAGGAGACTGGTGCTCCTGTGCAGCAGAGCTGTGCAGAGTTGTGCCCAGGAGCTGGTGCAGGAGCTCACTTTGGAATTTGGCCGATCCCATCCTGTCCATTTGCCAGACCTGGTCCTTCTCCGTGTTGCAAAGGCAGCTTTCCAAGAACAGGTGTGTTCTGTGGTGCAGTGTCCAGCTGCTGTACACATACCTTATTTCACACCTGAAAATACATCATCTGACATTAAGAAAAATCCTTTCACACCCCTGTCTCTGCATGGGTGTAAGTTGGTTCCTGCCTGCAGTAGCACTTCCCTTTTGTCCAGGTGCATCTTTTTGTCCCTAACTGTCTGCATGTGTTGTTGAACCACTGTAGCTTCATAAGGTATGATAAAGGCTTACTGTGAGTTTAATTTTTTTGGGGAAAAAAAAAAAAAAAAAAAAAGCCTCAGTTGTGTTAAAAATACTTTGAAAAAAGGTACCTGCCAGCCATGATTAGTGGACATGAGCACTGGCAAACATGAAAAACAGGGCTTATTTCAGTAACTGACAGTCTTGTTAATGATGTTGTTTTCAAGAGATGAGAACTAATTCTTATATTGCTGCATTAATTGTTTTGTAAATATGAATCTGAGATTTTAAGGTAGGTTTATATATTTCTTTTAATTTCAAAGTGAACTGAATGCAATTACTTTCTTTTATTAAGATACTGTAAGAAGGAGAGGCTTATGCTTTCTCCCCATCTCTGTCAGTTTTAAATACATGAGTTATCTTTTGACACTCTTTTTGTAAGGTATTTCTTCTGAGAACTTATTTTTTCTTCACTAATGCCCACACCTATAACCATATGTGCTTTTATTTAACTCTGTTTTAGTGTCTTAACTCAACTTCCTGAGCTAGTATTTCAGATAGAGGTGTCTTATCCTGAAAGGAGGCTCTGCTGAGAATTTTGCTGGTGAACAAGAATACTGTCTTCCTGGAAAAACTAATTTTAATGTGAAATGTGGGATAAGTCCCAGATGGAAGTACTCTTTCAAGGAATATGGACTTTTTAAAAAGAAAGGGTGTTTGAATCAAATGCTTGTCAGTAGTGGGTAGAGAAACTTTCTTTGTTGAGCTCCTGCAATAATAGAAGGAAAGGAGAGCTGTGTATGCGATACTGCTGCGTGGCAAGGTTGTTCATGATTTTGTGGATTAAATAAGAGCTAAAATTAGTTTTCTGCAAGTGGAATTGAATGCGAGAGGAAAGAGGTTGTTGAATACCCATTTTCCCCTTCCTGTCTGTGCTCCAGCTAGAAAATGGAACTGGGTAGTGACAAAAGTTCCTGCTACAGCAGAGGAGAGAATAAGTATGGGCAAAGTAGTATATAGGGGGGGGTGTGCGTGTGAGGTTAGTAAATACCAAGGAATTTATCTCCAGGCACCAAGCTCTAGGAAGTATGACAGCAGATGAGTATGGAAGCAGCAGGACCTAGGTCATTACTTTGTGAGATACTTGGTGTGTCCTTAATTTCTAGCGTTTTGTGGTGATTTTATTTTTTGTGCTGGAGCCTGTTGAGAAGGCACAGCACCAATTCGTATCTTGTTTATCTTCAGTTAGTAGGTGTTTAGTGTTTTTCAAGGCCTGATGTAACACCCCCTCCCTTTTTACTGCTGGCCAGTCTGGCAATAGAGATTGCTTTGTTCTTCTTTTGCCCTTTGAATGCACAAAAGATTTTCACAGCTTCCTTCATTTGTGAAGAGCGAAGAAGGGGATTTCTGCACCAAAATCGAATGTGTTTTTAATATTTCCTTTCCAAGAGTGTCGCATAAGTAATATGGGTTACCATGCATACCCTCTCAGGATGGTGATTAGGAGACAGACTGGGAGAGCGAGCTAAGAACAAAAAAAGAAGGCACTGTATTGAGTCACTAATCTTAAAAACAACTGAACTCCCTCTTAAATGTTATAATCAGTGGGGTGATTCTTGTATTAGCCATCAAATGTTTCATGAGTTAAATGGTGGTATATTTAGAAGCTTCTCTTCATAATGCAAAGGGTGTGGAAATTAAATCTAATGATGTGTCAGAGTAATCAAACTACTGGGTTTTGGAATAAGTGTAAGTGCACAGTGCTGTCTTTGCTCCTGGGAGAATTCAAATTGGTTGGTGTTAGAAGTCTTTCTAGATTCAGAGGTCTGGGAATTTCTTTGATTGCAATTTAGCATTTAGCATGCTGCTGCCTTGAATTAAAATGCAGTTTCTTCCAGAAGACCCAGGTGGTGCTTTCAAGTCTTAGCTGGCTGGGTTAGGTGTGTATGTGGGAGGGCAGGGAGTAAGAGGAGCTACAGCTTGTTGACAGAACTTGTCAAGTACTAGTAAAATAATTTTTTGCATTCAAGATTTTTACTTGCTCGCCCAACAAGTTTAGGTTGGGAGACCTTAACTGACTAATTAAGGTGTTTTGAGGATGGGAGGCAGTTTACAACAGAAAATAAATAATTCACCTGAATTTTTAAAGTTTTGCACTTGATAGGCAATAGGTTGCAAAGCACACATAAAATTTTGTTGTGCTGCTGTCAAAAATCTGTTGTGAAATCCTGGCATGCAAACCAGGAATTTGGCCCTTAATCTTACATTTTTCAGGAACTGAAATTACCGGCCACATTCCATTTTAAGGATTGTTAGGAGCCTCCTGAGAACAAGGATGTCATTGTATGAATGTGCGTGAGTATCTGGCACGAGAAAAGTGACTTAAACCTCAGTAAATTTGAGAATTTCAGGTTTAGAGTTCCTGTGTTTGTCTTTCAGGACCAGTCTCCCTTCACTTGTTTGTTACTCTCCCTGGAGCTTTTGCTATCTCAGGCTGTGTATCGTGTAGACAGGGCAGTGTCTACAGGCAGCACTGGGCTGAAAGACAAATAAAGCAAAGAGCATAGGATTAGTAGAAGTTTACAGTTACTTGAATGTACATGTGTATAGTGACTGATTAGCACAAGGAAAAAAATCCTCCTGTCAATGATTGCTAATTGTAAGGCTGTATTTACTAATATATTCAAAATTCTCTTAGAAAAAAATTAAAGTGAAGAACATAGATCAATATTCTGTTGGTGCTTGTGTGCAGTACTTCTTTTAATTAAGATTTCTGTCCCCTATTTTAATTATGATTTCTGTCGGTTCTGCATTTAACCTTTCCAGGGTACCATGGTAATAGAAGTTAATGGTTCCTTTAGTTTTACCCAGAGATCTTGGCTAGGATGCAGGAGGTCAGTTCCATCCCCCAGGGTTTCTGGCCTTGCATCTCTCACCTTCTAGGGGAGTGTTCTCATCACCAAACCATGCGTTATGCAGAGGTTGAGCTTTGTGTGTCCACTTAAATCTGTTTCACTTCGTATAGAATACTGTAAGTATTTCCTGGGCCAGGAGGCAGCCATGCCTTTCTGCCTGGGCTTGGCAGGGACCTGGATTCCCCTTCCTGCCTGGATAAAAACCTGGTTTGGAAGGCTGAAGGGTCTCTAGTTTGTGGGGGTAGTTCAGGCTGCTTTTCTAGGGATGAAAGGCTGAATTTCCATGAATAGAAGATGACCTGAATATGATTTCTGGTGTCACAGGTAAGCGAGTGCTTAGGTGTGTGGATCCACCAATATCAATACTTGTGCTCTCAGGTTTGATGGACCTGAGAGTATCTCTTTCTTCTGCTGAAGTGTGGAATCCAATTTATTGCTTATTCTGTGCACTTTGGGATTTTGGTGTGAGTTAAGCAGCCTGATGCTGTTGGAATTTGAGGAATTTTGGGGGGACCACCAGACAAATAAATTGAGGATATTGAGTTCTTTTGAGATAAGCTGTGTGTTGGTGAATACCACTGTTTTTAATCCTAGAATCAGTTGCTGAAAACTCAGTCATTTGTCGCTGAAACACAACGCCAAAAAATGGGTACTTAGGAAGACTTCCTACAAAAAAATACTTTAAAAAATGTGTCATGCTTTTTAAAATGCAGTGGTTCTTATTTTCTAAAATTTGAAAGAAGAGCAGAGCAGACTCTGGTGTTTTTCAGTATCTCAGCTATTTTATTTCATTGGTTTGATAATGTGATGTGTCAATAGGTGCATTGGTGCCATTGTCTTTATTGCTCTGACATTTTATGATGACTCTAAGCATTGTAATATACTCTAAAAGCAAATAATCGACACAAGTTGTTTAGTCAAAACAATCTCATTCGATTCCGGCGACGTATGAGGAAAGCTTCCACAAAGAACCAAAGGTGAAATCTGTAGAAGAAAGTTGTGCACATTTTCTTTCTGGTGCTGCATTGCTTTAGTGCCAGTGATCAGGATTAAAATTTGCAGCGAGTTGGGCAGCGCTGGGCGTTGCGTGGAGTGAAGCGCAAGCTGGTGTGCGGCTGGCCGGGATCCAGGCAGTCAGACCCACTCTGAAAGGTGATGATTTAATAAGATTAATGGAGCATATGTGTCATTGCAACACTCGCCGATCCCCTTTCTCTTTAATTCTTCCAAGGATGCTTATGTTGATGATCTCTTCTTGTAAATCTTTTGGTGTCTGTGCCTGAAATACTCTGATCTGCCAGACCGGGGTTCTCCCCTCGTGTGCTTCCCGAGAGCAGCTCAGCTCTCATGATACATTAAGTGTCTCTCTGTCCGCTAGAACCACCGCGATGACATTATCCCAGAGCTCATTAATTGTGTAGCTGTGTTGCTGTCATCTTCATTATTAGATTCTGTTGAGTATTTCTTTTTATGGCCAGACCTGTGCCTCAGGTCTCAGATTCCCTTGGATTGCCTCCATGTCTGTGTGTCACATTAAGTGGTAAGCTATAGACAAGGCTGTCAGAAAGTCAGGATGTTCTGGCGGCTTTTTGGAGGGATACTTTGTAACTGATAACTAACCAGGTAACATTGTTACTATCTTACAACAACGAGGATCGAAATAATAAATGTCTGAAATAAGGCTGAAGTGACTTTTTTTTTCAGGATGTCAGAAAGGAGGTTCTTTAAAACCATCACAGCCAGTGTCATAAAGCAGGGGAGAATGCAGTAGCAAGATAATTCTCTACTGTACAGTGTTATGTTTAAGATTCCTCCTTTATTACTGAAGTCGAAAATGTAGGAATTGGAGGGATAAAATCATATCTCAGAGTTTGTACATGGTAACATTTTCCCAGACCAGTGGAATCTGAAGGGAAAATTACACTCATTTGTTTGACTCACATTTTTTTCCTACTGTGACTCCAGGTTTGGATGTTCTTCCTTTACTTCCTGTAGCTAGTTCGTAGACTTTTGACCCAAAAAGTTATTTTCCTATGCAGGCGTGTATGTAGCCAAAGACTGTGAAAGGATTCTCTTCCATTTTTGTGCCATAACCTTGTTCCTGCAGGCACCTCCACAGCAAAGGTTGTGTGAGGGAAGCAGGAGGAGACCCAGGGGTTTCCACCCTCTGTTCATACACAGCCTTTAACTTCAGCCATGAGCTGGCAAGCTTACCTTACCTGTTCAAGAAATAGGTTCAAATCTAGATAATTCTTCTGTTCATCTAGAAGGAAAAAATAGTTCTGTGCAGCATTAACTAATGACTGTTAAGGCTAAGCGTCCTTCAGTCCTCTTAGTTGTACTCAGTGCTCCCCTGCTTGCTGATTTTGGAAGTCCAAGTTTCCTGCTTCCTTCCTATGGACTCTGCTGTTTCTTGGACAGAAGTATCTTTAAAAAGTCCTTTTGTTCATCTGATAAGTAGCCAGCAGGTAACTTCTAGTAAATTTGCAATGATACATAATTTTAAGTGTATTTCAAAGTATTTCAGAAGTTTAGAGATCAGCAGAAATGTTACAAATTGATAGCGTTTCACTGAATCGCAGAAGTCTGGGAGCTCTGCTTACACCATTTTCTCATGACACTAGTGCTGCAAATAGCAGCTTCGTGTTAGAATAGCAAAAGCTTGTACACATGGATTCATGGTGCAGTGTGGTTTCAGGTGGTACAAAAAAAATCAAGTGATCTCAGCATGTCAATTTGGTGCACGTGTCTCTACAGCACACAGTTTTACAGAGGGGTTCTCTACATGGGTTAAGCTAGTAGCAAGTGTATATCCTCGGGATTTATTTTAATTTCAGTCATTACTGGAATAATAAGTCTAGCTTATTATTCTGGTAATCAGTCAGTCTCCACTGACTCCAGTTGAGATAGCACAGCTTGGACAAGAACCAGCATTACAAAACGTTTGAGCTCTGCGGTAGCGCAATTAGCAGGACAGCCGTGAACACAGCAGCTGAATTATGGCTCCACTCAGTCTTAGTTCTGGTGTCCATGGCTCCTGGCCATCTGACATCCCTTCTCTGGTGGGATAGATAGCGCAGGCTTAAAACTTGATTTAAATTTATCTGCAAACTTTAGTGGTGGGTGGAAATTCTGCAGTGAATTCTGAGTAACTATTCTAGCTAGTATCAGCCAGCTCTTGGTAGAGATCCATTGGATGTGTAAGACCAAAGCTCAAGGGTGAGTTGTTACACAAAGAAGTGATTTTACTGGTGCCACTTTCGGGTTACAGTTGTGATTTATCTCGCCATCATCTCTGTCAGACCCATTTGGCAAGATAAAATAGGTGTAGTGTGACTTAGACTTATTTAGTCAATGGGAAGTCCCTTCTCTAGGTCACTGTTAGCTAAAGGTGAGGTAGGTGAAATAGCAGGAGCAAACAGAGCTGGCTTATATGGATTTCTGTGGCCTGTGTTGCAGACTGCTGAGGTGAGGTGTGTCTGTCTTGCTTTCTAGGTTTGATGGCGTAAGGTCATTGTGGTCCTTTTTAGAAGTTCAGATTGATGGGCTGTGTGCTGGAGGAAAGATTATCTGCTCCCTGAACTCTCCTTGAAGTGGCTGATCCTGTACCTTCACTTGAATAGCTGCTCTGAGAAGTTACCACAAAGGGCTAAAAGCTCTCATGGGGAATATTATGATCTCTGCAGGGTTTTGAAGATGAAGAGCAGAATCTAATTAAGCTTTATGTTGAAAATAGTTTAAAGAGTGCTTTTTTTTTTCCTCAAGAAAAAGGAAACTTTAAAGCTAAACAGTGAAGAGTTGAACTTTTTTCCTTTAATTTTCTGCTAAGTTGACTACTTCTAAAGCAGATGCAGCTGTAAGCAGTTACAGATGGTACAGAACGGAAAGTACCTCTTTATCATAGTTAAGTGCCTTAGAAGAACCCCAGTGTTAGTATTCCAGCTAGTTATCGTTCTCTTTATTTTTTATATTTTTGCAGATAAAAAAAGCACGCAGCCTTAAAGCTGAATCAAAAGATGAGAAGAGTCTGCCATAAACCAAAAATATTTCTCTGCGGGGGGCTTTACTGGAAAAAGTTTCCTAAGGTTTCCAAAACACCCTCTTTAAAGAAACTTCCTACTTTCTATTGTCATAGAAAGCTTCTTTGCTATTTGGGCAGGAGTTTGTTGAAAGCAGTCTCTCTTCTGCTACCTGTTTTTGGCACCTGGAGCTGACTCAGCTGCCGTACCCCTGGCTCTTGGCTGTGTGGATGTTCTGTGCTTCTGCACGCAGCTTGTGAGGCAGCGACCAGGCCACGGCCAGCCGAGCTCAGGACAGCCCCAGACCCTTTTATTTTTGAGGAGGTGGCAAAAGCAGGATGCCCGTTTTGATGGTCAGTATTTTGTATTTTCATGCCAGCTGAATCCCCTCGTGGCTTGGTGCAGTTGTGAATAGTCATGTTCACTTCAGATTCTCGCCAGCCATCACCTGACAACGTGAATTTGGCTTAATGCAGGGCCAGCATAAGGAAAGCTGCTTAAATCTGGCTAGACAGACTGGCTGCTCTGTAGCTTTGACTGACACAGGAGTGTACTTTTACCACTGTCACTGAAGAGTCCTAGTTGGGTGCTGATGGTATTAACTCATTCTTTTATGGAATGTTGGTAAAATAATATTTCATTCTACCCAGGCACGTGGTGATAAAGTACGTGTTCCTGTACTGTGTGGGTAAAGCAACTCGTCAGTAGCACTCAGAGCTGCTCTCCCTGACAAGGTCATGTTGGTCAATTTGCCTTTGGTTCTGGCTTGTTCACCGTAAGGTGTGATTGTTAAATGCTTTGATTAAACTCTTAGTTGTTAGTTTTATTTTTTTTATCTGATTTCTGAATACATTGCTAAAAAGAGTTTGGATTTCTAAGCATGTAATCAATAAATACCAGTCTGCATGTCAGAGGTATAAGGTGTGGTTTTGATTTGGTTTTTTAAGTCAACAGTAGAGTCAGTGTAGGTGAGAAAACATCCTGTTTTCTGATTTCTGTGATAAAAACAACCAAACGCTTTCATACCAGAGAGCCCACTATGTCCTGATAACTTAAAAAAATTATTAGTATCACGGTATTCTGCATATTTGTAACTTAAGTACAAGAATTGCTGTGGAAATGAAACCTCCAAATAAGACTTCTCTTTTTTTTTTTTATATATTGGGATGGAAGGCTGTGTTTTGTCTAGGAAGCAATGTCGTGTTCAGATCAATATCCTCCGTACCTGAGGCCACTCTGTAGTGTCTTTGTACACTAAGTCTTGGGTGACTGTTCTTCTATCAGTTAGGCCAGCTGTGTTTTTAAGCCTACAGAGTGATGAACCTACACAAAGATTACTTTGTGTAATCTACGAAGTGATGATTCCTAGTTTAGGGAAAAGATACAAAGCTGGGGTCTTTGCTATGGTATCTTCCTGGGGCCTGTTCTAGGTGTTAACCCAGTAGTACCAGCATGTATGTATAGTACATGTTAACCTTTTGTCACATTCATTGCCAAAAACACAGATTACCCAGCTGTATGGTTCTAGTACAAGTATTCCTGCTCTGAACCACTGTTTTTCTTCAGTCATTGCATTTGCTTTATGAGGAGGCAGTGACTTAGCAAGGAGATGGAATTTGCAGCACATTCTGCTGTCAAGCTTCTGCTCTGCATGACCAACTCTGTCACTTACAAAAGAAATGTTATGAATGTGAATAAATCCTTCTTCTATTAGTCCTTCACTGCAGTGAGTATCGTACTCCAGATAGTTAGAACAAGGTTAGATGGAAGAATTTCTCTACCAGTGGTATGTCAAGAGTGACCAAGTCCAGAGCCGGGCACAGACTTTGTGGTGGTCTGAGACAGGTTGGTCTCCTGGAGTGCAGCTTTTATTAGAACCCTGGGATGGCTGTGCAAGAGGAGGAGCAGGGCTAGAGTGAGAGCCTGGGGATAAAGGATGGAGCTGGTAAAGGTAAAGAAGTTAAGCAGGAATTTGCACAGACTGTCTTTAGGTAATACTGTGAGAGCAAGTTAGGCCACTCAAGTATTGTCTGTGTGTCTTGAGTGAAACTCTACGCATCAGAGAGGATCAACTTCATCTTCTGGTTTTGGCTTCTGGATGAGCATAAGTGATCAAGTACGAGATCGAGTAGTGGTCTTCCTCTCTATGCTTGTTAGGAAGCCTGCTGTACTTTTTGTGTGTGTTCTTTGTGTTGCTTCAGATGGAAATACGTACTTTGGTCTGAACTTTCTTGGTTTAGTCTGTTACCCCCTTCTCTGCATCCCATAAGAAGTCAGATTACAGATTTATTAAGATTTGCTGTGATAAATATTGAAGTAGTGCTTTTGCAGAGTGTGTTGTTCCCTGTCCAAGCAAAGCTGCCAAAACTATTACACATTTGTCTTACAGAGCGTTACAATACGGTTTTCAAGGTGAAGTCATAGATGAGGCCCTCAGAGGTGACACAGCTTGTGGTGTGTGCGGTGCTGGGTTATTTGTGCTGTTCTTGGTGTGTGAGTTCAGTTCACACCTTGGCAGGTGTCAGACGTGGCCCTGCAGAGCCTGTGCTGCTCTGGCCGGGCTGAGGGACACTCTGAGCACAGCGCTGCTGGCAGAGTAGTGCAGGCCAGCAAGAACTGCCCTCTAGATCCTGAGAGTCCTCCCTTTCTGCCACATAATAATCTGTTTTCTGTTGTCCTTTTTTGACTGCTTGCTGGCACCATGACAACCATAATATTCTGTGTATGATGGAACGTTGACAAAAAACTATGCCCGAGATGATGTGCCTGCCTCAGCTGCACTTTCGATGAACTTAGCCCTGGATCTGCAGCACATTCTGACTCTTGGGTAATGTGGCTGTTAGAGGACCAAGAGAAGGGTGGAGTTGGGCAATTAATTGGGTAGTTTTTATCTTGAGCAACCTTATTCAGAAAAATGCCACTTCTGGACTTGGATGGCTGTCAGTGGCTGTGATGAGGCTGAATTGCTTTAATAGAAGACAGGCTGTGTTTTCTTGTGTAAAAGACTCAATTATCTGGAACCTGGTTCAAAGAACTTACTGCTCCAGTTCTGGAAGACACTAATACAGTTCCCTTTCATTAGGGTAAAGTGTGAAAATTTGTTATCCCTTGTTACTAACAGTGGCCCTTATTTTGCTGATTGTAGTTCAGCTATTGGAAGTTTTTTGTAATGGCGTTTTTCAGTGCTGTTAGGAAACTGGCTGCTGAATGTCCTGTGTCTTGGTACTGCATAGGAAATGGATAGCTTTGGAGGAGCAGGATTCTAGAACTCCATGACAATCTATTTATAGTGTCTATATGACTAATTTGGAAAGGCTGCAGTGCTATAGTCTTTCCAAATTTGTTGAAGTGAAATCACAGGCTCTCCTGACCCCTCTGGACACTGAATAATGCCCCAAATCATCCAAAGAGATCCAGCTTATCCATAATTTCTGTGACTGTTAATTCTTTTGCTGACAGTTTGTACAGAGAGAGGAACAAAGGAAATAATTTAAAAATAGTTGTAGGAATGATGTGAATTCATGGATCTTAGCTGATGTGGTGCCTTATCAGGGGAGTAATGTCCTGCAGTTGTTTTGTGCAAGCACTGTAAAATGAAGCAAGAATTTAGACTTTGTTATAGTTGTAGACCCCTGAGGACAGTAACTCTGCGAAATGGCCAACTAATAGAAATTTGTAATGCTCTTATTTTGGAAACAAAAGTTGTTTTGAGTAGTAGATGTTTTGTAACTAAAAGTGTCTTGGGTTTGTATGTTGAGATATTTTTAGTAATCAATGATGAGTGGATGTTTTCTTGATGATGGGAAATTTTTAGCATGTTGTAACTAGGCCTTTTTTTTTGCTTTTTTAAAAAATCTTACTAAACTTAAGGATATGCACCCACTCATTTCTGATGCAAGGCAAGTGGGCTAAGACCAAATGGTGATAAAAATCCTGCACAACTCTAATGCCATTTGCAATTTTCTTCACAAAACGAATCTTCTTTCAAGTTGCTTTGTAAGATTTAAAGGTATCAGAAGTTGCTTTTGATTTTGCAATTAGAGAATTAACCAAACCGAATTGGGTTCTATTCTTTCCCAGAGGAATGATCCCATGAATGTGATATTGTGCTGGGTAGGGCTGAAGGAAGGTGGTGTGTTTGGGTTGCTGTGTGGTAGTGGTGAGGTTCTGAATTCCTCTTGAAGTGTTGCTCTGGTTTAGAGCAGTGACAAACCCTCCTTGCTGCAATCCAAACTCCCTGCTGGAAAGTCAGATAAACTCTCTTAAAGCAGAAAATGTGAAGAGAATGGCTGAGAAACCCTTTCTGTCACTGTGTTTGTTGGATTTAAGATCTGTGTTGTTGTTTTCATGACACTAAGAGAGAATTGGAAGTCTGTGATATCAGCAGAGTTTAGTGACAGGGTTATCAGTTACCTGCTTTGCTTATTAACAGTTGGATTCTGTACCAGGTGTAATGTCCACACTGAGGCACATTCCATACCGTCAGAATGAAATTAGGAGCTAGTTTGTGTTTCTGTTTGGTGGAATGGCTTCTGTACTTCAGGGCATTTGCTTGGGCTGGGGGCTTTTTGTTGTGTTTCTTTCTTTCTTTTAGCAATTGATAATTGTTTAACCCCTTGAAAGAAAATAATTGCGACTGAATGGATTATGCTGTGGCATCAGAAATCTGTAATCAACTGCTGTTTCACCACAATTTGCCTGTGACAATTGTCTGAATTTTGTTAGGAACTAGCACAGTTGTGCTTGGACTTTCCCAGGCTTCGTTACTTACATTTCTCATAGCTCACCATGAGAAGCATCACAGCATTCAGGTACCTGTATTGTGTTTTGTAAAGAAAATTTTCACTTGTGCAATAGTCTGGCCTTGGATGCGGTAGAGATGCTTATGTTTTTATTTGTCTTTTCCTAATAATGTCTCAGGAGGTGCATCTCCAGCCAGTGTCTTGTTTGAACTTTGAGGGAAATTATCATTCTGTGCTTTGAATATCTCCCTATTACCATGGCAAATAATTCAGGCTGCTAATTAAGGCACTGTTAGAATTGCACAGAAAGATGGGCAGGGACGGAATACAGCTTACTTACACTCACAATTTATCTGTCCTATAAATTTATAGAAGTTACTGCCGAGGTGGCTCGCGATGAAGATAACGTGAGCTCGGTTCACGGTGTGTGTCTCCTGACGGAGCAGGGGAGAGCCAGACGTGTTTTGTTTGGTGCATATGGAGGCACTGGCTTAGGAGCAGCACTGTGCCCAGGCTGCACTTGTGCTCTGCAAGAGAGAAGCACATCCAGAGAGACGCTTCTGCTTGGAACTGGGGATGCCATGGGTTCCTGAAGAAGCGATGGCTGGCAGTTGCATGCGGAGCAGAGTTTCTTGCACAGGTCTTGGAAACCCCAAGGAGACTCTTTTGTAACTGTGGGATGAATGGGAAGCCGCTGCACAATCTGGCAAGTGAGCAATAAATCCAGCAGAGAGTTCTGGTGTTGGTTGGAATTCAAAGAGAAACTAGGAGACCTAATTAAGGTATGTGTTAAACACTAGGGAAGTATCAATGCTGAAGAAAGATGATGGCAGTGTCTTTGTTGTCCATGTGTAATAACGGAGACTCTAAAACTAATAATTCTGTGCTGTGTTGTGACTTTGTATCATAAGCCAGATACCATTTCTGCCTTTTTTTTTTCTTGTTATAGGTAAGATGGATTAAATTCCATCTTGCCTGAAATTTGGTGGGTAGTTTGTACACTTTCTTCCCTCTTCAAAACCAGTTATTACTAAATCTTGTTTGATAGAAAAAGATGGAAATCATCACCCTTACCAATGGCATTGTGGTAGTTCATACTGCACCGTGTCTGGATCTGGGTTGTACTGCCATTGCACACTTACTGCAGAAAATCAAATGCCTAATATTGAAAAAGAATGTTTTGCTAGTCTTTCTTCTTAGTAAAAGGTAATGGTTTCCTTTGTAAGGCCCTACGTGATTAGATGTTTATCCTCTGTTCCCAGGAGAGCAGACATTGTGGTTCATATTTTCTATTTTGTGAAACAAGATTTCATATAGCTGACTACGTCTCTGGAATCTATGTCATTCTCCCCCTAAAACGAACTGAAAGCAAATTGGCTTTCTAAAACATGAAAGAAGCCTAGAGCAAACTCTTTGTCATCACATTCCTGGTCAAATCCAGCATTTGCCTTCCACAGAGTTTCTAATATTTAGTAATGTCTGTGGTTTCCCATGGGGTTGCTTAGGTGAACATAATAAGTGAGAGCTGTTGAGAGAGAAAAGAATGAAGACTTCATTATGAGCTGAATTGAGCAAAAGCTCTAGGGGGTTGCATGCATGTTTTGCATGTAGTTCTTTAAAATCATACTACTTTTAATCCCAGTGTTTCTTTCCTTTGCAATTCGTTATTAATCAGAGACAGAAAATACCAACTATTACACAAAACTTACATAGATTAATTGAATTCTTACTGGTATATATCAGAAGTACATCAGAAGTTACGGAGTGATTAATCACATCAACTAAATTTTAAACTTCAACTCTAGGTTTGCCTAAGTACCTGAGGGGTGTGGAGGGACCAGAGGACAGTTGTCATCCCTGGGTGGAAGCGTGTCCTTCTCCACTGGCTGTGCAGGGAGCTGTCTTGGCACTGAAGGGCTTCGGGTGCTCGGGGAAGAGGGGATTGAATAATCCATGTCCATCTGACTGAACATCACAAATTTATAGAGAGCACGGCAGTTCCAAAAAAAGAGAACTGTTCCCATCTCCCTGCTGAGGTGCCAGCAAGTCCTGGTTGCTGACTGAGAACTTGGCTCTGACTTGCACGAGTGCAACCTCAACATTTCCTGCAGCATTACTAATGAATGCGAGCCCTTGCCTTAAGAGCTGTGTGGTTCTGTGTGTGTTTGGTATTTTTAGAACTGGTTTGGGGTTGAAAATGTGTTTTCCAAGAGATATACTGTTAAATTTAAAAGTAATTTCGGGAGAAATAGAGAAAAATATTTGGATAAACCAGTGTTCAGTCTTGAGTAAAAAAAGTTCACTTTGAAGTAAAGTTCTCGTCATGTTTTCATCTACAAACCATATTTGTCACCTTTTTGTCACATTTTTCTCTCTTTCTTGTACTAAATGTTGCCCAGCTTTGTTCATTTTACATAATTATTTGCCTTTCCTTGCATTCCAAATGCTTTGATTTAGAACAGGCGGGGAAAATATCTGAAACTTTGGGCTGTTGTGATTATTGTTGTGCTTAATCCTGCACAACACAAGTTGCAGTTGCTCATGTGTAAAATCTTAACTCAAAAAGTCTCCCCAGTGCCAAGCAGTGACGAGATGGTGTTTTAAAAACAACTTAAAATTTGTTACCTACTTCCTCATAGTGCTTTACTTTTTATGGAAAAGTTTTCAAATAAAACATTAAGGATGATTAAGGGATATTTTTAAATTTTTCATTTTACTTTATTCACTCTGCACAATCAAATCTGAATAATGTTATGAAAGTGAAATAGCATTTTAATACTAGTTTGGTCTCAAAATAGCATATTGTTTTTAGGTACGGGAATCAGTGCATGTGATAAACTCACTGTGAATTGTGTCTAAATTTAGTAGGTGTCTTCAACAATCAACCAAAAATTCTAATGTTCAAATCAGCTTTGTCATCTTGCTACTACATTTTCCTGAGTTCAACTTTTGTTGGAGTGAATTTGTGTTCTAGTTCTGAGGGGAGTGCTTTTGCCTGAAGGGTGCTCTGGAATTACAACTGTTCCAAGGGTGTACTTGGTTATTTTTAGGAAGTTTAAACATCTGGATGTTCACTACAGAGCCTTTTCCAAGAAAGCTTTTTGTTTCTGAGCAAGAAATATCATCAGAAATATAGATGCAGCACAACAGAGTGTAATCTCTGTCTTCCCAGGGCACTTGGGTATTTTCAGACTGGTCTGTTGCTTAAAGTACCTCTGGGATTATGGAAGGATATCGGGAGGATTTAGCTCTGTAGTATTTTTGTAGGTGGCTTTGAGACTTTGGAATCTGGAGCAGGGATGAAACCAAGCAGAGCTGCCAAATTAGGAGTGGTTGTGGGGGACATAAGGATTCTATTTGGAATGTTTCTAGGACTCCAGGTGTTTGCATTCTGGCTGGAAAAAAAAAATTAAGATCAGTTGATTGGTGAAAATTGTTCTCTGTTAGTGTTAAACAGTTTTCTGGACTCAGAAATTTAAAAAACAGTACAGGTACAATATAGGATTTGGAAGAAAATTTAAGTTGTATGTAATGATTTTAAGTCTTTTCCATGTATGTTGTATCTGTATGGGAAAATACCCTCAAGCTAAGTTGTGAAAGTTAAATGAATTAAAACTGAAATAACTTCAAAAAGAGGCTGATTTCTCTTTTATATGAGCTGTCTTACACCCTTGATTATACAGCATACTGCATTTAAAATGTATCCTGGCTGCCTAGTTTGGACCTTGAATAGCTAGATCAAAAGTCTTATGAAAATATGCTAATGTGTTACGAAAATGTTGATTGCTGAAACATTGCATTTCCAGCTCAGGGTTATTTTTCTCCCATAGCAGTTTCCAGGTGCTGTTTAGAGAACTGTGATATCCCCTTTTCATTTTCTCAGTACATTTTGAATGTCTTTAGCTCAATACTCTTTTTCCTTAAGCAGGAAGACTCCAGATTTTCAAATGTTAGTTACCCTTCCAGTTTTCTAATATTGTTGATAAAATGATAAATCCAATTCTGGTGGGAGGCAGTTTTTAAAACTAATTGATACATAGGTGTTTTATGTACCCCTTGAGGATATCAGAACTCTTGTGTGTACGTGTTCTCTCCAGCTGTGTATTTGCTGGTGTGATGAGAGATTGCTCCTCCCCACAAATACAGTTTGATTTCATTTGTTTGCTTGTTGATAGTGAGAGAACATTGCAAGTTGAAAAGACTGTTTTGTTCGTTTGAAGTGCTTAAATCCGGTCACTCACTTTGATTTGTGTTTTGTTGCTCACTACATACATTACATGAAAATGTGAGCTGAAACAGATGGTGAAGGATCAGCATTCAGCTTCCAGCATGTAAAATTTCCTGGAAAGCTGAGTCTTCTGCTATGGCCTCAGCAGCCTGTGTTCAAAACCACATCGTGTTTGTTTTATAGTAGCTCCTGGATGCCAGGCATATATTAAGTTGTTCTGAGCCTGCTGCTGCATGGACCATCCCTACTGAGCTCAGCAGTTCTGTGCTTTTCCTAAAAGAATTGAGCTGTTAATTCCCTAATCCTTGGGGAAATTACTTGGAGTTAATGTCAAAATTGGAGACCATTGTTTCTGTGGGTTCAGGATTCATGCTAAAGTATCTGTTTGCACTTTTCAAAGCAATTCTGTTCAAGATGGGAAGAACAGAAGTTAACCTGGCTTGCATGTATGTGTTTTCCTTTCTATCCAGGTGGTTGAAGTGTCACGATTTTTACTAATGCGGTTGCTCGTGTCGGGGCTGGACTGGCGTTTTGTCTGGGTTTAGTTTATGCTGGGAAAGATGTAATCTGACTGCTGTGACATTTAATGAATATTGAAGGAAAAACTTCTTTATAGAAGTGGATCTCTGCTCAGCTGTGTTGCAGTTTCTCTTGCCTCAAACACACATTAAAGGAGTACAGCTTGAATTAATGAAATGTGTTTTTAGAATGACTGGTGCAAATTAGTGGATGACCTGAAACAGGAGAGAACTTGCTTTCCTGTATAATGTTATCTCGATGCCTTTACCTAGAAATTTGCTTTTTAAAAGGCAAACATTTTGTCCAGTAAAACTAGTCTTTTGGTTTTGTTTGGGATTTCTAGTAGTTTTCAAACCTGGTTATCCCTGAGCTTGCAGAATATTACAGGCTCACCCTGTGTGTTGTCTGATGCTGGATCTGGAGAGTACATTCCAGTTCTGTATTTGCAGAAGGAGAATGATACGTAATGAAATGACAATATCTCTCTGATAAAACTAGTTCAGTTTTCAAGTGGGTGTAATTTGGTGCTGGTCAAACGGAGATTTCATTTGGTCCCATACATGAAGACTCCTGTACTTCATTTTGTCCAGGAGGTTTATGTGGTGCAATATTGAAGACATGACAGCTGCTGTTAAGAAAATTTGCTGTTAATAAGCATTTCAGAGTTTGGAGGCTCAGCTCAGCGTGTGAGATGCCTCTAATAATCTCCGAACATTACCATTTAATTAAACCTCTACTGTTTAGAATAAGTGAGTACAAAAGAGCAGTAGGACATGTTCTCCTTCTTTTTCTTGTTTCTCGAGGCTGAAAAGAGCATACTGGGTAATACATTTGGAACTGGTCCACTTGGTTTTTGTGTTCTTTGGGTTTTGGTGTCCCCTCCCCCAAAAAGGCACAGTGGGTGAAACTTTGAAGAACTGCCACTTCTTGTGTTGTTACTAGTGTTCCTGTGACTATGGAGATGTTAATTGGAAAAAGAAGTTGGATTTGAGGGGGAAATTGGATCAGTTTACAGTTTGGTGTTGGGAAAGTGTGTAAGTTCCGCTATTGTGAGTAACACAATTTTAGGTAGTTTTAATCATATAGTTCTCCAACTTGGTGTTTCCTTTTGCCTGTAAGCCAGCTTCTCCCCCTTACTGTGTATTTTTCTAGACTTAATAAACTCAGTTCCTATCTCTCCTAGTCATCTTACAAACTCTTCTCTGCCCTCATCCCAGTGACAGGCTAATAATTCTGCTCACACTGAAACTAAACTCATCCCCGAGCCTGCCTTCCCCCTCAGCAGTCCCCTCTCCCTTCTGTGCTGGATTCATTGTGTGCTCTTACACCACAAGACTCAAAAAAATGAAAATTAAGAGAACACCTCCGGAAAAAGAAAAGGCCTATCCAAATACTGGCATTAGTAGGCTCACTAGTATGGGGAAATCATAATCCTCATAATGTAAAACCCTAATTGACCTCTGCAGTAAATCATATGCAGTTTTAACAAGTTAATTGCATTAGAGTCTGTTTATGTGCCTTTAGTGCCATGCTAACAATTGAAGCTGAAGTTCTGTTTCCTGCTTCACGATACCCTGAGTCACCCAGCCTTTGGCACAGATACCTTGCATTGGTTGGCTGTATTTGTGTGTAGTGTCTCAGCTTGGTGCTTTATGCTCAGAAATTTACTTCCTCTAATAAACACACATTTGCTTGTTTGGGTTTGTCCTTCTGTGCTAAGTAAAATAGTAATTTCTTCCCATTGATTAAGAGACTTTGTGAAGTGTGTCCTGTGCTTGTAGGTGTGAGTTGCATCAGAACAGGAGGAAATTCCCAGTTTTTAAACTTGATTTCCCCTTTTTACTGCCTCAGTTGTAACTGAACTAAGCATGGGAATCGTGTGTTCAAATACGCCTTTGTGCATTCTCTCTGGGTGGGATCCATTCAGGAGTGAAAAGCTGCTCTTTGACATACTGGTAATGTCGATCCTAATTTGTTTTCTGTTTAAAGGGGTTTAGTATTTGTAAAGAAGTTACCTTGCATTTGCTTTTCAGAAAGCAAATTATGTTGATTTTTTATTTTAGAATTGTATTTCTGGTTTTGTGAATAGCAGTGCATTATTCTTAAAAAAATGAAGTACTGAACCTATGAAATACCATCATTACAATATTACAGGTGTGAGATTTTACTTCAAGCATTTTGTTCTAGCTCCATGGAAGGTTTGGTTTTTTGCTGTTGTTGTCTTGTCGGTTTTTCTTTTTCTTTTTAACTCCTTGCTTTTCACTTACATCGTAAAGCAGTAGGGGTGTTTCAGTCAGTGCTTCTGAAGGAAATGTACCTTACAATTTCTGGATTTATTGCTGGTAGTTCCTTGACCTACTTGAAGCTCGTTTTTGCCCCACTAGCACTTTTTTCTTGTATTATCAGGAATAATGATAATACTTCCTGCTTGTACCAATGTGTCTTTTGATCATATTTGTGTGCTTGGAGAATAGACTGGTTCAGCTCAGTTTGACTTCTGTGCCTGTGTCTGCCAAAGTAACCTGATATTCTTACAGAGCTTTGGGTCTGTTACACACCCAAGTAGCTTCTTGTAGTTCTTCACATGAACAAGTGTAGAGCTGAAGTCTTACTGTCCCACTTTTCTAAATTTAGAAAAAGTTAAAGTCTGAGTGTCACAGTTTGAAAATACTCAAAAGTAAGGCTATGTCCAATTTTGTCAGCTTGTTTTGATGTCTTTGTTTGATGACTGTTTAAGAAGGTTGGATTTGGTTCTGTTTATTTTTCCTTTAGTGAAAACATAATTTATTGTGCGTAGACAGCGTTACAGAGAACACTGTCAGAGGTGGCACGTGAATTGTTTAGCAATAATTTGCAGAGTAAATATGAATCTCGTAATTGTGAGGCAGAGATGAGGCATTTGCTCACCACTGCCTTCCAGGTCCAGATGGAGCAGCAGTGAGGACTGGGACAAATATTTAACTCCAGATTACAGAAACTCCCACATTTTATCGGCTCACAGCTTAGGGTCCTCTGAGGTCTGTTGGCTGAATGTAGAACTTGTGGTGTGGCAGCTGCGTTAACAGTGTTGAGTCACGAGAGAAATTGCTTGTCAGCATTGGCACTGTGATGCTGCCAGCCCTGCCCCAACAGCTCTTCTGCAAGAGCAGCACCCCCCTGAGCCCGGGGAGAGGAGCTGTGCCCGAGCTGGGGCTGTGCCTGAGCTGGGGCTGGCAGCAGCTGCTGGCTCACTGACACCTCCTGTGCCCCTTGGATGGGGGATTCTTCTGTGGGAGAGGCTGGAGATCGTTCTTCAAGGGAAACGTGTTTTACTGTAAATTGGGAGCAGGGAGCATCCTCCCGTTTTAGATGATTATAGTCATTCTAATGAACTTTTCTGTTAAGTATAAAAAGACTTACAGAGATCAAAACAGAGATGGGAGCCTAGGGTGAAGATGCTGAGGAAGTTTTTAGTTTTTTCCTGTAATTAGAATAAGTGCCATAAAATGAAACCCGGCACTGAGCAGCCTTCTGTGTAATGCAGAGCTGTACCACCAAGTGATTGAAAACTCCAGGTTATATATGACTGGGATATAAATTGATACCTTTATAACCCAGAGAGGTCTTAGCCATCGAAATTGCAGAAAATCTTCCCATGCCAAGGATAACCACTGACATTTCCAAATGGCCCTTTATGAAACACGATGTTACTTGGATCATGATGAGGCTGTCTAGCATTAAACTGTAGACAGCTTGTACAGTGGTACTTTGTAGACTTGAATTACAGTAACCACACCCTTGATTTGCTTTTTCCTGATCTAAAAAGGGGCTATTTTTTGAAAATTCGTACAGTTGAAAGTGGTAATTTAGATAGAAGAGCTGTTTCAGCAAGTCTTTGGGGTAGGCTAAATATTGGACTGACCTTTGCAGAGTTCACTGGTCTGTTGGGATCTAAAAATTTACATAAAGAAATACACTTGTGGCTCTGGCAAGAGAGGATTGTGCGTGACAGATCTTGATTTGACCTCCTCTCTTCTCCCTCCTTCCAGTCCTCCTCTAGATTATTTGTGGAAGGTGGAAGCGGTTTTCTATGTGAGGAAAGTCTCTGTATGGTCAGTTCTTTCTTGCGGCTAAGCTGCAACTCTCTTGCTTTGTCAGGTGTCTCATACATATGTTTATGTGCACTGTCATAGTTATATATTTACGTCTTGTTCTGATATTTACTGATTTTAATTCTTCCACAGAAACATTGCATTCATACTTCTGTTTGGTAATTTTTATGGTCCTACAGCGAAATTTGAACCTACCCTCTGATAAACTGAAGTCTTGTAAAGCGATAAACTACGAAGACAGTTAAAGACAATACAGTTTCTTTAATTAGTTCAGCAAATGGGTTTTATATTTTTTTTTCTCATCCTTAAACATCTTTTAAGCAAACTGATAGTTTGGCCCTTGCAAATGCAGTGTAGCTGCCTCTTGCAGCTCACTGAATTCCCCATTTGTTGTTGATGCTGGGGTTTATTGTTAGTGAATGGCCACAGCCTGGAGGTGTTGTGCTGTGGTGGGGCTGTGCTGCTGGAGCAAAGCTGTCTGCAGTTTACTAGTGAAAACCAAATCTGAAAGGACAGAAATAGCACAAAATATTATAAAATGTTATCATATATTGCAGAAACTACAGTGCTTGGGGTCTGTTTTGAAAATATAACTCAATTAAAGCAGTGCTTCTGCACGGAAGATTGGTTGCAGGAAGATAGGAAGGTCAGTTTTGTTTCATTTACATTAGCTCCAGTAAAGCTTGGATTCCAGGTGTGTGTGTATTGCAGTGTGCTTAGTGAGATCTGACTGTAAGCTGTTCCCAAAAGGATTTTAGTCCCACCTTGTCCATGGGCGCATCTTGACTCTTTTCCTCTTTGTGTCACACCTGCTGATTGTGCAGCTGCTGGCCTGAATGAAAACTCGCTTCACAAAAACGGGGCTGCGGTGATTTTTCCACTTCTTTCTTCTTCTCCTGTCCATGAATAGGTTTTAGTATCAAAACCCAAGCTAATTGTAGTGGGCAAGTATTTGAAAAGGCGGGTTTTGTTGGCACAACTCTCAATGCCACTGAAGTCAGAGGTGAGCAGACTGAAGTGGATACGATTTGCAGTGGAGCCTGTTGGACTTTTCTTACTTCAAGCTTTTGATTTTCAAACCAACACAGGCAAATCCTATCATAAGCTGGAGTCCTTCAGAATGAGTTGTCAAGAAGGGACAAAAGTAGCAGTTTTGGGAAATAGAACCAAGGCTGTGCCTTGGCTCAGCAGTTTGCTGGGGCTGGTCTGCGGTCGGATGCCGGTGTTCTGGAACTTGCCTGATCTGATACAGCTCAATTAAAACATAACACAATAAAAATACAAAATCAAGTAAAACATTTCCTACTAAGAAGCTCTGTATCTTGATATCAAATGTGTTTTTCCACATATTCTTGTTCAGTTTAACTCATTGAAATGATACTCCTTCTTCAGTGGAGGTCCTGTGTTGCAGACATCATTTTATAGATGTTCTTTTCACATTTTCAAAAACCTGGTGATACAATTTCAAAATCCTGCTCCTGGAGAGGATTCCTTGGCCGATGGTCACATATATTTGGCAGCAAAAGCATGCCCTGCTTTTCATGACTGCTTGTCTTTTCTTTCTTGGAGAAAGGAAGAAAGAGAAATAAAGGAGGGAAGGTTCCCAGATCTTTTTTTCATTTGTCAAGTTTAGAGCAAAACTCTCGACCCAATCTAAATCAATCAACCAACCTACCTCAATAACATAAGGAACATAAAAAAATATTGTGTGTGTGTTTAGGTAAGAGGTAAAAATTATGTATCCAGGCTCCCATTCCAATGTGAAATAAAAAAGGCAGTGTTTTCTTTGACAGCAATGTCAAAGACAATCAGTATGATTTTTGGATATTTATTTTGGTTCAGGCTACTTCATACTCAGATGTGTGTCCAGTAAACTTACTTGAAGCTGTACTAGTTAATTTTTCTCCATTACCCACTGATTGCAAATTTTGCTCCCAAGTACCCTGTTTACTGTGGTTCCACTGGAGCTCTGGGGACATCAGGAGCTGAAAGTACTTTCGAGGTATGTGGGCACTATCCTGTGTTGATTTGGAATAATGCTCCTTTGAACGAGTACACTTTCATTCTGCTTCCATGCAGGGACTGGAAGTTGTGCTCCCATCCCTGTGAGGATACGAGTGCTCCAAGCTGAATGTGAAATCCGGAAATCTTCCAGTGGCTGTAATTCCTAAACACTCTGAAACATGTAATTCTTTGTTCTGTGGGCAAACAGTCGGCTGAACCAAAGCAGTAGCTTGGAGAATGTTTTTAATAGAATTTTTTTTTTTCAAGACTGTGTCTCCCAACACCTTACTGGGTACTTCATTTTCCTCTCCAAGGAAGTTCAGAGGAGTGTTTGCTCTTAGCAGTTTAGTTGGGAGCTTAGAATTTGGTTTTGCAAAGATAATTTAGGAAAACATCTTTCAGGAAAGGATAGAAGGGCTAATTGGGATTTAAAATTCTGTGGGTAGAAATATATATATATATATGTATGGTATTTAACAGTGTGAAAATGTTGTTCTAGACCTCTGCCTGGTAGACAGCAGCATTGTTCTCTGGGTACGGAGTGAAATGCTTGCCTGATCCCTAACAGAGTCTGTGTCAGAAAGTCTGGTTTTAGTGGGATGTTTCATATTACTCTTTTTTTTGTTTGTTTGTTTGTTTTGTTTCATTTTAGACTTGTTTTATTTTCTGACATAACCCGTGTTTCCACGAATTACTCATACTTAGCATACCTTATCTGCACGTGACAATGAGATGAAATTGTAAACTTATTTTAGAAAACAAGCCATTCCTTTAATGCAGGCGAAGCCATAGCAATTTGCTTGCTTTTCCTATGAATCACACTAAAGAATGGAATAGTGTTGAGATATGTTTACAGCTGTGGGTGCCATGACTTCACGCTTAAAATTATACCTTTAACTGTTACACTCAGATTTAACTTTGGTTTGGCAGCAAGCCTAATGGAGGCTCTTAAACATGTATATATCTTACACACGTAAGGCAGCTGAAAGAGGCTTTTTAGTCATACCCTTGACCTGGAATCCAGTAAAGGAAGAAAGTACTATTGGTTTTACCTATGGAGTGAGTCCACCCCCCAGCCAAAATGAGTATTTGTGCAATTAACTGTAATTGATCTGCACGTCCATGGCAGTGCTCCTCTTTCATGTGCCCTAGGACTGTGCTCTGGAGTCCTTGAGTTTGATTTGTGCTCTTAATAAATAATTCTACAGTGGTAGCTCTCAAACACCGGGTACTGGAGCATCAGAAGTGAATTGCTCTTAGCAATGAATTGCCCTAATCACTGAGATACTGCACACACTTTTTAAGGAATAAAATAGTAGAATATTTTAAAAGCTTACAGAACAGATAGATTCAGGAAAATGTTTTCCTTGTGAGAGGCACATCCTTGCATGATTCAAAAAAGCCACAGGTATTGGGTCAGTGCAGCAGTGTGAAGGTGAATGTTGTTTTCTATGTGAAGTTAATAGCTCTAAAAACCTGGTGTGGGTTAGAGGAAGTGCAGAAATAATCTTCAACTTGCCTTGAGTTTACCAACTGCTATTTCTTGACTTTCTGTTTTTCTGTTGCTAAGACAATCACTGATGGAATAAACACACTAAAAAAAGCTTTGAAATATATGAAACCCTTGGAGGGCGGGGAGTGGAAACTCTCTCCATCCTTGATTTTGACATTGAACGCCAGATTTCCAGCAGAAGTTGATTGTTCAGATTTGGTTTGGTGGGTTTTTTGTGTTTTGTTGGGTTTCTTTTTTTCTGTCTCCCTTTGAAAGAGTTGCCCATCAGCTGAGATGGGACGCTCACACTGAGCGTGTGCCCTCAGCAGGTTCAGAAAATGAGTGATGAGTACAGAGCAGGGAGGGAGAGGGAGGTGCTCTGTGGTCACTCTTCCAATGCTGGTACCTACCTATGAGGAATTTTCTTTCCAAGAGAATTGGCATGCATGTTCTGTTGGGCATGGATTATTGTCTCTTACCCTGTGAGGAGACAGTGGACATTTGATTATGAGGGTGGTATTTGAAATGCAGGTGAAGAGTACCATACTGATTGGGTAAATAGTCATGGATTTAACGTGGGCTGAAGAATATTTGAAGTGTTGTGTGGTCACTTCTCAAGCAGCCGCAACTTTCAGAAACTGAAATACGTGAGTGGATTCTGTAGGGATCCATTTTACCCCAGATGTGGCCAGTGTGCAAAGCTCTCCATAAGTTTTGAAAAGGACTTTTGTGTAGGAGAAAACTTGTGGATTAAAATTGTAGTCAGAAAGATTTATGTTACATGTCAAGGAAGTCCTTTAATTATTAGTTAGTATTTTAAACAAATGAGGAAAACACCTGTCATGACTGATTGTCTATCCCCAGAATAAGATCAGTGAATTAAATTATCTCCTTACATTCCCAGTGTGAATTTGTGATTCTGTGATGTCTGCAAGTTGTAGATTTGGTGCCATTAGACGCAGCAAAAGCTCTTCTGTTTTAATCTGTCCATACTCAAGCCTGTCTAATGTCCTCACCACCCTTTAATAGGCTTGTTTTCCTCAGTCTTGCGAACTCTTGGATGTTTTGATCACTGATAAAGAAAAATACATGACGAAAAGCAATCTCTTTTCATGTGAGCTTTAGTGAACTTAGTTCATCATCTGCACTTTCCAAGTCATTGTGATTTATTTGTTGCTCCATTGTTTGCATTCTTGTATGGTTACAGTAAGTATGCAGGGAAGGTTTGTCTTGCTGCTGTTACAGCAGCTTTTGTGTGAGAATGAAGCATATCCAAGGCCTTTAGTGTGCATTGCTATGGAAACTTCAGGGCATGGGCTTCTCGTTCCCCGCCTTGGCAGAATTCTTCACAATAGTTTCTCTTGTACCTGGAAGTGAGGAGTGATACTTGCTACTGAAACACTGATGGGCTGAATTTTTATGGTCATACATTTAGTAGGCATCTTGTGCAAACAGAGAAGGGTTTTTATTCCAAATACATAAAACTTCCCTGATACCTGGAGCAATAATTTTGGGGTACTTAAGCTAATGCTGCCACTGAAAAGTCTTTTCTTTTTATGTCCAGGGATGGGCCAGATCAGGAGTCTGAATCACTTGAGAAACTTTCCCGTTTGCTCTTCATTATTATTCAGGCAGGCAGGCTCCTCAGTCTGTTTTTGTGTGTGATTCTGCAGATGGTTCTGCAGAGATGAGGAGGTGATTGGAAAAGGTGAGGTTGCTTTTGTAATGGCTGTGTTGGCCTGTGGTCATTTCAGATTGCCCATGACAGGTTGTGTAGAGGGCAATGCTCTGCACTGTCATCTGGAGACACCTTTGGTTCCTGGTTTGTGTCTTCATTGAGCAAAGCCAGTTGCAGATTCTTACTGCTCACCACAGAGGACAAAAAGAATCACCAGACTTTGCCCAAGAGTTCCTTCTGCAGTTTGGAAGGACTGTTATCCAGAAACTGCTTATCTTTTGGTGATAAGGAAGAGCTGAAGCATGAAAGCCAGTGCTTAGATTACAGGGTGATTTTCTTGAGTGGAAATGCAAAAGAAAGAAAAAAAAAAAAAAAAGATACATAATAGGAAAACAGTAGGCAGTTGGCAGAGACCTTGTAGAGTGAATGTCCACAAAGACAGGTGAGCTTGGACCTGGAGGAACGGGGGAAAAGACCTTGACCTACAGCTGCCAATTCAGAGAGAAGAGCTTGCAAGTGTCTCCAGTGTGGCACCATTACTGTTGTTGTGGCCACTTTCATTCGCTGGTTCCCATCTCCCCTAGCTGGGAATGAAGTGGGTCTCTGTTCCCCTGGGAATACAGATGTTATTCATGTTTTCCCAGCAGAGGGGAGAGTGCTGCTTGGAACGCTCGCGCTGGGTGGTGTGGTGGATTTAGCATGGCCACTGTTGGGGAGCGGTGCTGTGGCGCAGCGGCTGGGCATCCCTGGAATTGTTCTGTAGGTAAGGGTCTATGGAGCAGCCTGTGCCAGGCTGGAGAGCTCGCTGCCGGGATTGTTGTCTGCACAATGCTCTCACTGTGAGCCTGTGGGCCGGACACACAGAATATGTTATGGAACAGTGCTCGCTGTGTCTCTGGCTTGGCGTGCCTTAGCAGGCTCTGTGTTGGGAGCACTTGGCCATGAAGCTGCCAGAAATAGATGCCTAATGGCTGAGAATTTATGAAAATTGATCTCAGCCATGTAAAGGTGCAGGTTCAGAGTCAGATCTCAGGTTGGAGAGGAAGCTACCTCTCAATAGCTGGCTGAGAAAACGCTCCTAAGGCACTGGTGTGCTTGGTTTTATTAAGTACTAGGGTGTAATAATGAGTTACTTGTTACTTAACTAAGTAAGAATCTGATAGCTTTAATAATAATAATTCTTAAACCAGCTTCCTTACATGGATGTTGAATTTCAGGTGTGGTAGTGCAAGAATCCTGAAAATGTACTTCCTTGGGAAAACCAATGTTATTTTTGTATTTTCAGCAGCGTTCTGCACGTACGCTAGAGTTTGGAAATGAGCTGGGAGTTGTTCTTGTAACGTGGCACGCAGGTGAACAGCACTGAAGTCAGTCTTCAAAGGAGCCTTTAGCATGACCTTATCCAGTATTAATTTTCAGATTGAGGATGAAGAATAATACTTTCTTTGTAGATTGTCATGTTGTAAGTACGCAGAATTGCATATGGAATCAGTATTTAAGTCAAAGGACAACTGTGCACAAGCTTGTTACAGGCATTTTCTGTGCATAAGTTTCCATTACGTATTCCAAGATTGAACAGTTTTTCAGGAATACCTTGTTAGAAGGAAGCTGGTTTCATCTTTATATGTGCAGTGGAAAGGTGGTTAAATGTGACTGCAACTTCTGAAAACTGTCATTGGTGTGGCTTCTGGTTTTGGCTGATGCCGTTTGAGAAGAACATGGCACTGAAGCTATTTGGCTGTGAGAATATATGAACTTGTATACTTGAAATACTCCTATAGGAGAATCCCGTTATGTGCATGTGGAATCTGCTGGACTTGGTAGAAGGTTATTTAAATTTCAGTTAAAATTACATGTTGGTTTGCAAGACACTGTCGTTTTGAATAATATTAAAAACTTGGAAATAATCTTACTTTTTGATTCTTTCCTGTGACAGTCATTTGCTTATATTACCTCTAACCTAGATGAATGTGTTAGGAAGGATTTGTTTAGGATCAAAGATTTTTAGTCTCTTAACCGACTGTCCATCCAGCCAGTGGTTAGGATTTTAGGAAGCAGTTCTGGTTTCAGAATTTAATACCTTAAATAATGTAGAGAAATTTAATGTTTAAAAGATGCAAGGTTTTATTGCAATGATATTCACCTTGGCATTGTAAAATTATTCTTCAAGTTTGTTTGTGGGCTCCTTGTGTTGGAAACTTTGGGTGGAATCTGGACATGCCTGAGCTGCTCTCTTGGTTCAGGTGTCACACTGTGTTTTGCCTTGTTCTTTTTCCAGCTGCCTCAGGAAGAAGGAAAGTGTGGCTGTATCCCCCTGGCCCTGTTTGCTGGAATATCAGTGAATATGAATTTCCCCAGGCCGTTATCCTGGTAGCAACACGGAGCTTTTAGGTTGTCCTGTTACAAGATCTCTGTGGGGAGCGGTCAGGAAACGTCACTGGTCTGTGATGAGTTTCTGATTATTCTGTTCCACTTCTCCTGTGCAGGATGGAAGGACTTCAAGTCTCATTTCTGCCTTGCCCAGAATCAGCAGGTTGCTGTCCTGAGCACCACTGCAGCCTGTCAGCAGGGCTGCATGTGCTTGATCACTGTTTAACATGGGTTTGCATTTCTTCAGTTTCTTTCATCAAACCAGAGGGCTCTGAGTTTTAATACAAACCTTATGGATTATGCGTAGGGCTGATCCATGGCCCATGTATCATCTCTATTTTATCTGTTTTATGAATCTTTTTAACGTTTGCAGCGTTGTTTTGACTAATGTTTAAAATTACGACAAAATGGCATTTTAATTATCATAGCCTCCAGTGTTGCCACTGAATGAAGGATTATGTAGAAAATGTTCATCTCAAAAGTATTTGCCGATTTGTGAAGATAAAATTTTATGAACATAAGTTGATAAAATTCAGTGCATAATCCTGGCCATGTTTAATCCATTCTGAAATTCCATTCATCTTGTTTTTCTCATAGATGTGGAATTTCTGAGTGTTCTTTTAATAGACGAGTTCCACTATCTATTCTCAAATCCAAACAGTACAAAGCTTTCCTTTCCCTTTGCACAAGGCTGGATGAGGGAATGGTTCCCTCGGAAATCAGAGTTAGAAACAGGCTGTAAATCCAGTCTGAGTGTCCTCAGGCTGTTTCCTTTGGTGTGAGTTTAGCTGTGACCGTGGCGTGAAAATAATGTGCTGTGAACAATATTGTGTAGAACCTGAACATTTATATGTGCACTGGTTGTAAGTGCTGAGATATTATGTTGTATGTATTTGTAATTCACTATATTGATCTTCATGGATGCTTTTTAGGGCCTCTATTCCACAGCCTGGTAACTAAAGGTCGTACGTACAAAAAAATTTGATACTTAAAGCTTAAAATTGTCTTTATGTGTGGGCCAACATTATGAGCAAATCAGATACCTGTTCTTCACTCTTAGTGTGGAGATATGGGGAAGTTTTTCATGATAATTAACCAAAATAGTTTCTAATTTCTTAAAAGCTTATTGCACAAGTATGTAATTTCATCTAAAAGAGGCAGTCTGTTTGTCAGTGATGTTTAATATTGAATTTCTGTAGTAGAAGATTCACATTTGTGTTTATATATTAAAAGAAAGTATTTTAAATTGTGCGTCTAGTGGTTTGGTAATTATCTCTGAATTGCTTTTGAATTGGGAATGGGATGAGTGTTTCTTTAACTGTCTCGTATCTTCAGTTTTTATTTGCTCAGTGATGGTTAATTTGGAACAATCCTGTAATTCAATTATCTTTGTTCCATATCCATAGCCTTGCTGAAATTAGGCTTTTTGGTTGGTTTCAGAAATACTCCGTATGGCTTTTGTAGGATAAGTCTAACGCAGTTAACATTCAGTATTATTCTTGTTCCATCCCATAATACTTTAGCACAAGTTATGGAAAACCTGTTGGGAGTTGCAGAGTGACTCCCAGAGCCTCTCCTTGCCCGCTGTGCCCCTGCCAGCACAGTGGCCTCTGCTGCATTAATGTTGATATTTCCAGGCTTTAAACACCTCGTGTTCCGTTGGGAAATCAATCAGATAAAGGCGGGTTTAGGCTTGCTGCTGAAATGTCCGTCAGTAATCCTGCGCTGAGGGATCTGCGAGATGGAGTAGGGAGGTGGTTGTGTGTGGTTTAATTAATGCATGTTGCTCTGCTCGTTGTGAGGTTTGGGCTTTGGTTTTTGGGGGGTTTCTTTTGTTTGTCTGGGTGTTCCCCCCCAGCTAAGTGAGCCTTAACTGCCTCATTGCCACTTTGAAGATGTAAGGAGTGTTATGGAAAACAGGTCACTGTTATTAATGTGCAGGTTTTGCAGTAGCAAAAAAATTGAAGCAATTTTAATGAGTTTGAGGAAAAAAACCCTGAATCTGGTGAGTTCAGAATAAATTACCACAAGGCTTTTGAATTGTCCTTTGCTGGTTGTACAGATTTTTCATGGTGCAGCCTTGAACATGAGAAGTTAATTGACAAGCTACAGGTTTTGTGTTCTACATGAGACAAGAACTTCAGAGGGAGCTGCTATGATTTGTCATCCAGTTCTCTATTTGTATTAAAATAAGAAAAAGAAATAGCAAATAACACTGGAGAAATGCACAGTCACAATGACAAACCTGCCTTCTTTTTCCTAATTCCAGGGCATATTCCCTTGTGGATTCCAGTCAAGTGTCTACCTTCCTGATTTCTATTCTCCTCATAGTCTACGGTAGTTTCAGGTAAGATTTTTTTTTTTTAAGGTTCTGCAGAGTTTTTATTTTTCAAGTGAAGTATTGCAAGTGACTGAATACAGTTTATGCCTTTTTGTTTCATTGTATCTTTGTCAGACATAGGCAACATAAAAAATTATTTGCTTCTGAGAAAGAAATGGAAAAAGAGGAAATAATAGCGAGCTGGGGTTTCTGAAAGATGTCATTGTTTGTCATGGTACAAGCACATATAAGTTAACTTGAAAGTCAGTCCTTGAGGACAGCTCCATAAAATCATGTTTTAGAGAACAGAAAAGGATTGTTGAGACAGATAGAAGGTAATGTTCTCGATGGCAGAAGTGGTGGTAGATGGGGAATGCTGTGCTGTGGTTTCAAACCTGTCCTGCAGAGCAGCCACCCCCGGGTCCCAGTGCTCGAGTGTCAGTGACAGCTTCACAGAGAAGTGGGAAACTCAGTGTTGAATTCCAGCAAAGCATCGGAGAACTGCTGCAGGATGAGTGTGACTCTTCAAAAATCAGATTTTAGGGGACTTGAGTATAGTTTAGAGAAAACACACTTACACTTTTAGACTTGCATGCTGTATTATCCAGTTTGTTTTACTGTAGTGGCACCTAAGGAATGAGGTTCATACTGACATATTAAAACAATATAACCACAATATGAAAGTGTTATTTTTTAAAACTTAAATAC
The DNA here is from genome assembly GCF_015227805.2 of Hirundo rustica. Lineage (NCBI taxonomy): Eukaryota > Metazoa > Chordata > Aves > Passeriformes > Hirundinidae > Hirundo > Hirundo rustica. Next base: position 10,691,890 of record NC_053466.1, on the reverse strand, counting down.
AGCATGTTTTTCCTTCTGCTTCATAAATAACATTGCTTCATTTCACAGCTCTGTGATAAAAGGCCTTATACTCACTACAGAGTCTCTGAACTGCTGTGAGTATTCCTGAAATAGATGATGGCTGTGCTCATCCATATGATGTAAGCTGCAGCTGTTTTAGGATAAGAGGTTTTATATCACTACTGTAAGTTAAGAAAGTCATATAATGGAAGAGGCAATTTTTTTGCAAGAGCTGTCTGTTGTTAGCAAGTGTTAAGTAACAGCACTGCTGCTGAAGTTAAAATAGAGGGCTTTGGGAAAACAAAATCTAGAGATGATCAGAATAAAAAAGTAATCAGATGTTGGATTTGTTTAGTTTCTTCTTCAAGTTTGGAGTCAGATTAGCATATAGTTGAGGGACTAATTAAATTTTTAACTATTTGAATTTATGCAATTGTGGAAAAAGGAACTATGCATCTGGCTGCAAGAAGCCATAGCATTTATTAAAATTCAATTATGAAAATGTAGTGCAGTATAAAACAGCAGGAGTGTGTGAAATTAAATTGCTTGTCTTTATGGAGCTCCTTGCCCTTCAGAATTTTCCCCAGCAGTTTGCCATCCTATTCCTGTTGGTACCTACCCGTACTCTCAGCATTTTGTCCTATAGTTTACATTTAAAACTGCTCACCTAGCAAGGGGTGCCAATTCCAGAGCAATCTGACTCCCTGGATGGAGTAGTGGGATGGTGATGGATACAAACCCATTGAGGAAATGTCCTGTTTTAGTATTTTGCCTTTGTGTGTATCCTGAAGACCCCACGATGTGAGTTACAGACCAAAATAGGGTCCCAGAGTTTTAAAATTACTTTCCTAATAATTCTCCTATGTGTGGTTTCTTTAGTAAGTGTCTGAGCTGAAACCCACAGTTATGCTGGGGACTTGGACAAACTCTGGTTGTCTTTGATCAGTGAGCAAGGTCAAAAGCAGTTTTTTTACAGAAAATTGTGCAGTGGTGTTAACAAAGCGGTCTGAACTACAGTTAAGTTATTTAAGAAATTGAAGTGTGTTGTAAGTTACAAAATTATATTCATCTGGAAATTCTTCAAGTAGTAAAATGAAAACTTCTGGCAAAGTGGATGAATTTTCCTAGAAAACTGATGTGCTGGAAAGATAGAAGTTACAGCTCAGGGTGCTCATTCTCATCTGTCAGCAGTGGTGTGTTCATCTGGATTTGAGTGCTGTCTCCTGCAGAGCTGTTGTAAGACAAAAAAGGTAATTGCACTCCTTAGTTAACCTTTGTGTTGCAGAAGGTGGCTTTGGTTTCTGATTTTCAGCTGAAAAGAAGGAGGTAGAGTTATTGTAGTGTTCTTGCGAGTGGCTGAAACAGAAGTGCAGTAATAGGATCAGAAAGATTTGGGTGGGTGAGTTATGAGGATAAAATCCACGTGTGTGGTGGATCTAATCTAAGGCAGGTGGCGTCAGGGGAACAAAGGAAAGCCTTGCTCCACTGTCCTTATTAACAGAAATAGCATTTGTCCAAAACAAATGAAAAAATCCCAAAGCCCCAGTATGCTCAGAAGAATGTCTGATAAGTTGTGGGTAAAGCGCAGAACGTGAACAAAGTGCAGCGACAGAGCTGAGTTCCCCTCTGTGACTCTGTGTGAATGAGCTTTTCCTGCCCACATTTGGGCCAGGTCAGGAATTTCAGCTTCCAGCCCTTGTGAACGTCTCTCGTGTACATTCTGACTGCTCTCAGTCCTTGAAGTTGACATACTTTTATTACTGGCTGCCAAAGGGGCGAGCCTAATCCTTTAAACCATTACGAGCTGTAAACTGGAGCGTGCAAGTAGATGTGTTAGTTGTGGGTTTTTAAAGGGGTGAGCTCAGCTTGGAACGGGTTGTCTCCAAGGGCAAGACAGCCACCTGTTCTTGTCCAAATGCTTCCCTGTGACTTAAATGTTGGGGTTACTTTGCAGGTAACAGCTAAATCTTTTTCTATCCTATCACATCCCCAGACGTGGACTCTCAGCTTATGTAAAGCCAGATTTAACCCAGAATCTACCTGTTCAGATTACTTGCTTTTGAGCCAAACCAAGAAGTGTGGGATGACCCTGGGGCCCTCTGTCTCCAGGCTTTGGACTAGCCAGTAGCTCACATGGTGACCCCAGAGTGTCATGGGAGCGTGGTGTGCTCGGGGCTGGCTTTGCAGCCTGGCGTTCCCCTGCTCCCAGAGCTCTCCCACGGGTGGCTGTCCTCACTGGTAGAGCAGTGATAGATCCTGGTGTTCCTGTTTCCTCCATGCTTTAGAAGAACATCCCCTGCAGGGTTTCCCTGCGGCATTTCTGCAGCGGAGTGATCCATGATGAGTGTGAACTTTGCAGGCAGTGCCCTGCCAGCAGCTTACTCACTCCCTTGGCCTCAGTGTGACCCTCCCCAGGGGCTCCCTGCAGGCCACTCTTGCTTTGAAACCCTGCTGGAAATGCAACCAGCTGCAGCTCTGAGGACCCGCAGAGGAAACAATGGAGCAGTTCAGTGTCCCAGGAGAGATGCTGACTCAACATTCCCTTTGGGAGCCCAGGAGAAACTTGAACAAAACAGCAAACGTTTCCCAGCTTGCCATTTCTCTACAGCCCAGTAGTTTTGAGTTGATCTTGTTTTACAGTATGATTTTTAACTTTCTTGAAAGGTGTTGTTGTGATCACTTCTCAATATTTTTTTATTATGTTCATGATAATTGGTAGCAGAGGGAAGAGCCAAATCATAAAACAGTTGGAGATCATTCAGAGGCTGGCTTGGAAGAGCAGCTGTGTTGTTAAGTGAAAATAATTTCCTAATTTATGCTTACTTTGGAGGCAGGGATATTTATAGGTAATAATAATTGCTGACACAATGGCAATGAAAAAAGAGGAGCTGAGGTTGTTTATGAGCAGTAGATCTAATAGGTTTTATTTCCAGTTTTCTCTGCTGATAGCAATCCCTTAAGTTACGAGTTGCCCGATGCCACTGGGAGAATGATGGTGTGAGGTTCTTGCTAAACCGTGCTGATTCCAAGGGGAGCAAAACACTGCACTGAGAAAAGAATTATCTTGTTTGCCTGAATCTTGGACCAAGTCCTGGAGGGCTGTCAGCCTCCTCCTAGATTTTTATAGCTTGAGAGGAAAATTATAAAGCTACAATACATAATGGGGAAAAGGGAGTGTGAGTGAAGGATGGAGGCACTCCAAACAAAGGGCAGAGCAAAGAGATCTTTAGAAGAACAGGCTAAGAACAACAGATTAATTTGTTAGAATTTTAGTGTTCTCCATTGCCTCTTTGTATTTTCCATAACTCTTTAGCTGATGATCCATGATCTGTATAGAAGCACTGTGGGTCTGAGGTGGAAGCTTCTTCGTGTTTTGCCTGAAACCAAAAGCTGCTTTAATCTCATAACACTGGGGAGCACTTGCTTAATAGAAGCAAAGGAAACAAACCAGTTCTATGCTGGAAGAGCCTTTTATTGGTTTTGTTTTATGGAGTGAAGTTGCTCCACCCCCCTGTCTTTAATACACCACATGTGTTTTGATCCTATAGACCTGGTTGTGCCTAATTCCAGGTTCTGGGACTGCAGCAAAGACGTGCTCACCTGTGCGTTGCAGCAGATGATCAATGCACTGCAATAAAATATCTGTAACACCTCTAGAACAGTTTAGAAGATAATGGTGTATTTACTACTGGTCTGATAAATGAATAGAATTTGTTTACTTTGTGTAACTCAGTTAAGGTGAACTTGAAAAGAAGTTTAATGCCTGTTCACCTGGAAGTTTCATTGAAATACTTGGATGCTGCTGTAAGCTTAAGACAGGAGATGCACAGTGCTTCTGGTGGTTCATAAATAAAATGCATAAATCAATATGCAGCTTAAATCATGGATACCATACATGCATCAGAATGAGGAAGTGTCATGGTAAACTTGATTGCTGGTATTTTTGTTAAAAAGCACGTCGAATTTAACAATAGAAACTATTGCTGGTCAAAACAGACCTTAAGTGAAATTCCCTCTTTTTGGAAAGTTATGCCAAATGTGTTAGAATATAATTTGGAAGTTGTATCAAAATGAAGGAATGTGGCAAAAACTGTGCTAAATGGGAACTTTGAAAAGTGTTTATATCAACATGAAAAGATAAATCAATAACAGCTGAGCTGGGTACTCAGGGGAGTTTTGTCAGCTCCTAGGGATTAATAAAAGTGTATCAATTTGTGCTATTTATTTAGAGCTTCCTCTTGTCATCTGTTCTGTGTGCGTGTCTGGTTATTTTCTAGGCTTTGCTGGAATTTTTTCAGTGAAGTAAGACCTTACATTAAGCAGACGCTTAAAAGCTAGTTTGGGTCATTCCTAACGACATTTCGAGGAAGGAAATATTATTGTCTTAAAAATGAAACCTGATAGTCAAATTTGAATGAAAAGGAACAAAAATGAGAACTTGGAAAGAGTTCAAATTCACAAGAGAATTGAAATGTTTATTGTGCTTCCATCATGTTCTACACTTCTCAGAAATCAGGTAACAGCAAACAGCAGCACAGATATTTAACACTCGCCGGTGTAGACACTGTGGTGGCTGATCTCACTGTCAGGTTCTGGGATGTGGGGCCTCCTTTGGAACTAAGCACTTCAGGTATTTTAATTACCAGCATTACAGGGCTTTTCCAGGGGGAAGGTGCTGTTGCAGTGGGAATGAGACTGCAGCTGATGGGCCTGAACAGGAGTTTGGAACTCATCTGTCGCATTTGCTTTGTTCCCTGCAGGTCTCTGAACATGGACTTTGAGAATCAAGACAAAGAGAAAGACAACAGCAGCACCACTGGGTCTTTTAATGGCAACAGCACCAATAACAGTAAGGGTCAGCTTTACTCCTTCCCCTTTTTGCTGCACCTCCTGCTTCACCCGTGTGTGTGTGAGCTGCTGCATTGCAGATTCACCCGAGCCCAGGCTGTGCTCTGACACTGCCGTCCACGGCTGGGTCACGCCACCCAAGCTGAATTTAAAACATCAACATAGCATCTTTATAATGCATAAAAATTCATGTGGCACAATTTGTCAGGTTTGACTGGAAATGGAAACAGCTTTACTTCTAAAAAAGCCACCCCACAGTTAGGAGAAAGGAGTGTAATTCTTTTTTGTCTGGAGCTCATTGCTGTGGCATGTTGGCCAGTCTGTGAGCGGGGGAGATGAGGGTGTGCTGACAAGTCCCTAAGGAGAATTCACCTTATCAGTAGGGAAACTGAAGCAGAGAGTTCACATGGCTCTGGGCAACTCATTTGTAATGGGCAGCACAATGTGTCTGCACACTGTCTATTCAGAGTGGGATTAACAAGTGAGCTCCTGCGTAGTGACTGTCCCTTCTGTAATCTATAAATAGATTCCAGGCAGCTTGGCCATCTGACATGCACAGTTTTGCAGGTGAAAATATGGAATATGGAACCCATCAGTTAGAGTGGAACACAGTGTGTGCAGTAAATTCATACTTGAGTTTAACTTAGAGCAATTTATATTGCCATATTTCAAGAAAAGGCTCTAGAATGAAATAGTTTGCCTGAGTATAGAAGGCAGGAGTGAGAAGCCCTGTGCATGAAACCCTGAACTTTTTTTGTTTAAAGCAAGAAGTATAGCTTTAAAATGATAAATGAAGTAACATATGTCGTATGTGTCTCTTGCTGGTTTTGTCTTTTTTAATGTAGACTCTTTGGATTTAAATAGCTGTCAGAGCACTGCTTCTGTTGGCAGCACAGAGCAAAGAGGTTGCTGTGCACGGTGATACAGCAATGAGCAATGAGTTGAGGCTTTTGGCATCTGGGAAGGAAGAGAAGACAGTCTGGGGCTGGGGAATAAGCACATTAAGGAGATTAGCTGTCAAAATGATCCCAAATGAAATGAGGAACTCTGACATTTAACGCTGCAGGCACTAATTCCCAGATTCCAGGGTGGTGTGGAGAGTGTCATTTCTGGGTTTTTGTTTTGTTGGGGTTTTCACTTGGGCAGTTGAAGGATATATGAATAAATGTGCTTTCTCAGAGCAGGAGGAGTCAGATCTAAGTCACAGATTAGAACTTCTGTGTCTTCACACTGTCAACACTGGACTGTCTACATTGCACTTCACCTTAATGTACCAGACCTCAGCAATGCAGAAATCCCCAAGTGGCTGAGTTCTGCTTTTTATTTTTAAAAGTTATTGTGCTGCTTATGTTTAAAAGTAATAGATCACAACATGAACTAATAAATGACGTGAGCATGTGCAAGTGTCATGAGTTCCATGCTTTTTATTCAGCTTTTCTTTTATGAAGATGCTTGAATATTTATAACAGCTACTAAGTTGTAATGAGTGTGTTTCATGTGTGTTTGAGGTTTCTAAACATAATCAGACACATTGGCAACCCAGTTGTACAGGTACCCTGTTATTTATTTATATGTCGTGCCACATAAAAGAAGACGCATTCTCACACAGAAATACAGACACACAATCTCTAATATATTTACTTGCCTGGGTGTCTCACAACCCTAAAGGCTTATCCTTCCAATCTTGGGATTGGTAAAGCCCCCTTCCATACAGCAGTGTTTAATTGTTTGGGGATAACACAATTGATGTCAAGTTGGTTTTACATCTCTTCTAGGTCTTAGTCTTGTATTATTTACCATTGGTCACTTACCAAGTGACTCCTTCAGATATTCCCTATTGTTACTTTAGTGCTCCACAAGTAGAAGTGGGTCTTGTATTTTTAATTGGGTTGCTGCTTATGGCTTCTTTCCCCCGCAGGGATCAAGTGTAAATGTAGCTACAGAGACTGGTTAAGTCTTGGAATTTGTGGGGTTAGTTGGGCTTCTCAATTTTGCTGGTAATTCTGAAAACTCAGAAATACATCCCATGATTTATCCCATGATTAACATCCCTGGTATTCACACTGCATGGGTGAGGTGAGGGAAATACTAAGACTAAAATAATTCAGTATCTCTGCCCTGTTTTAAATTATTGCCAGCTATGAAATGTGAGCCCGAATTCATGTTGGTTTTTAGCAAAAAGGCAATTACAGTGCACTTCACTGACCTGGTGGTTTCATAAACAGGTAAATTACTTTGGGCATTTTTTGAAAACTGCCCTTTATTGTTAGGCTTGATACTATCTCATTATTGCAACCTGTGATGAAATTTAAGAGCTTGGTGGCCTTCACCCAAGTGGAATTTGAAGCTGTGGCACACTTTGCATGAGCTGGGTCAGCCTAACACTGGTCAGGCTTTTCACCCAGTGTTCAGAGATTAAGTAAACCTTACATGTGCTCTGTTCAACACATTTATGTGTCTCAGCGTGAAGTGATTCTCATCCCTAAATAATGTTAATTTCCATAAGTTGCCATGAGTTCTGTCCATGGCACGAGATGAAGCTGAATTTCAGTTCCCGTGTGTGGCCGTGCACGCTCAGCCGGAGCGTTCCTGGGCTCGGAGGGCACCCAGGGAGTGCCTGGCGCAGCAGCACGGAGGGGGAGCTGCTGGCAGAGCCCTGCCCGTGCTGCCCAGGGCCCGTGTGGGTCCCTGTGTGCCACCAAACACCAGCTCAGTGTCCCCTCTCTCCTGCAGGTATTCAAACCATCGATTCCACCCAGGCGTTGTTCCTGCCCATCGGAGCGTCCGTGTCTCTCCTAGTTATGTTCTTCTTCTTCGACTCGGTCCAAGTTGTCTTTACAATATGCACAGCAGGTGACTAAGTTTTCTTCTCTTTCTAAGACTTGGAATAGAACAGAAAGTGTTGATAGAATTAAATATTGTCGGTAAGAATTATAATGCACGTCACAGTACATCAAAAAAAAGAATAGTCGGGTTTCACAGTTGTATTTTCATGTCTGTGTTGCTATAAATAAAGTGACGAGTAGTATTTGAGAAGTATTTTCCACTTAGAGATGTGCTCAACCTACTGAACTATAAATTGCCAGAGGTCTAAACCCAGATATGTTATTTTGCATGAAGTTCACTTGTTTATAAATCGGTGCTCAGAACTGTACATGGTATTTCATAATTCAAGTACTTCATGGGAAACAACTTTGGGGATCCTTCCAGAGACTTCCTTCCTACTTTAATTTTGGTTTTGCTTTTGTGCAGTTTTTCTGTTTCTGGTCTCAGTAACATTTGAATATTAGTCTTTTGCACTGCTTGAATTTAGAATAAAATTGAAGCTTACTTGCAAATAAATTGCAGATCCTCCAGTCCTGTTTAGCATTTACATTTTGTCTTTTAAATAAACACCAGGGCATTGCTTTCTGGAAAATTTTGGCCTGTTGATCTTTTTGCAATTCTTCAAGAGACCAGCTGCTGTTGAGAGTAGCAAGATTCTTCTTGCTACTGCCTCAGTAGCACAGCAGCTACTGAGCTGTAGCCCTCAGTAGCTACAGAGGCTCAGCCTCAGACAGCAGCTTCTAAAAATTGTACTCAGTCCACATACCGAGTCTGTGCAGATTTTTAAACTCCTAAATACCTCTCATCCTCTCCTGCTCCACTGCAGGCTTTGTCCTTATGGTTTAACTCCTGAGCTGGGCCAGCCTCTTAAAGAGGGCTGATGTTGATGGGTGAAATCTAAATCTCTAGTCTGAGACTTCTGTCTAATTCTACCTCCTGTAGAGGCATGTTGAATTCTGCTTTTATAACTCTGACCTATGACGTTCTTTCCTATAAAAAAATTCTTCAGATAGATTCTAGTGTATGCTAGATATCAGGGACATGTATACTCACAAATATATATTACAAGGAAAGATTTATGACGAAAGAGTGATTTTAATTTGTTGGGGTTATTGGTCCATTTGTTTTTAAAATTACCTTGGGATTTGTAACTTTATTTGTAGCACTTGTGTGTGTAACTAGAGGATCCTGTGTCCCTTGGGGCTTGTTGCAGGTCTTGGATATCTTTATTCTTGAACCTGGTTTTATGGTATATTTGTGCTTTTCCTTGGGCTTGCATCAGAGGCTGTCATCAAGCCCAGGACCCCTGAAATGCAAAGCTTCCTCAGAGGCTGTACAGCAGGATGGGGACCCTGCTGCAGATGCAAACCTGGCGCTGTGGAACTGAGTGCCTCTGTCCCTTGAGGGGGACAGACCAAGCTCAGGTCATGCTGTTTTACATCCTTTGTAACATCCTTTGTAGCTAGGAGGGGCTGATGTGGGGGACTGCTAAACTACAGCTGATGTCTGGTTTCTTAAACCCCTCTCAAATCTTCCTCCCACAGAGATTTGCCTTTCAGGGAAGAGTCAGGAGCAAGCGTAGGTGCAGCAAGCAGCCAAGGCCAGGACCCACTGCCAGGACCCACTGGAGGGCAGAGCCCCAGAGCTGGCATTGCCTGCAGACAGGAGTTGAGCCAGGGGACTCCCCACTGAATCACCGGGACTGAGGCTGGAACAGTCAGGAGCAGCTGGGAGCAGCTCCCGTGGGCTCTGTGCTCCCGAGTCCCTGCAGTTTAACGCACCCTGGACGGGCGCAGCGTGGGGACAGCGGGGCAGGAGGTGCAGGGAAGGGCAGAGGGGGTTGAGCCTGTGCTGCTGGAGGCAGGGCTGGGCAGGCAGGGAGGGCAGGCAGGGCTGGGCAGCAGGGAGGGCAGGCAGGGCTGGGCAGGCAGGGTTGGGCAGGCAGGGAGGGCTGGGCAGCAGGGAGGGCAGGCAGGGCTGGGCAGCAGGGAGGGCAGGCAGGGCTGGGCAGCAGGGAGGGCAGGCAGGGCTGGGCAGGCAGGGAGGGCTGGGCAGGCAGGGAGGGCTGGGCTGCAGGGAGGGCAGACAGGGCTGGGCAGCAGGGGCACAGCCTTTCTGGGCAGGGTTCTTTGCCAAGCACCTCCAAAGAGGTTCTGAGTTCACTTTGTGCAGAGTTGCCACACTGTTCCTTCCTTCCCTGTCGCTTCAGGTTTTCTTCCCCGCCCTGAAATATTAATAGAACTGTGAGCTTCTGTGGTGCTGTTTGTATGCAGACACTTCTTAAATTTTCTTCATAGATCACTTGAGTTCTCCTTGTTTTGTTTTGTTTTGTTTCAAATCATCCTCCCACCAGAAGGAAAGATGTGGTTTGTCCAAATGAATTTTTCTCCAGTTGGCTTAAACTGGAAGAGAATGTTTGATTCTTTCCCATCATCTTCATTTGAGAAGAGAAGAAAAATCCCTTTTAAAAATCAGCAACAAAAATTTTAAAAGGAATAAGCAGAGGACAGTACAAAGATTTGAACTGCAGCATGCAAAAAGTTTCAAGTGACTTCCATTTTCACTGCAGTCTGTTCTTGCTGCACAGTTTTGGATGTGCTGCTGACATGTCTGTGTCTCCACGCCCTCGCGCTCCAGCCTTTTACAGTCCTTTAAAAAAACTGGAAGGAAAAATGATTATAACTACCAGCAGTTACTAAACATTTTTACTAATGTGTGGGTGGGATAAGTATGCTGCTTGAAAAAGAAAATGTTTATGGAAATAGTCTGGATATTTATGTATTTTTATCATTCTGTTTTCAAAAACTTTTAAGTACTTTGTATTTTAAAAAAGTGAGGTTGCCAGCTATTGGCTATAAGTTATTCGAAGTTGTTCTGTGTTTTAGTAATGAATAAAGGGTTTTCAGTGAGATGGGGGAAAAAGTTACTATCCAAGTTAAAAAGTGGAAAAAAACCCCTTTATTATGCTCAGTTAGTCTGTGTTGTTTGTTGGAAAATTGTAAGAAAATCTCGCAACCAGTTTGTAGTAGTTTTTTTTTTTTTTTTACTCAGAATATGTGAAAACTGTTTTTCTTGCTGACATGATCATGAATAGATTTAAGACTTTTTCTACGGTTTGGGGATGGGGCATTGCATTCCTTTGAGAGCTTTCATTTTATTTCAGTCTGAAGGCTCGCTGTTGTGCAGAAAACCTCAGAGCTTTGAGCTGCTCATGCTGGAATAATGCTGAGCATATGATAATAAGACATTGTTGCAAGAGCTTTTTCAAATTAGAGAAGCCTGTTTGTGTGCTGTAGAAATTAGGTCTGAATGTCCTAATATTACCTTTTCTTCTTTTCATAGTCCTTGCAACAATAGCTTTTGCTTTCCTCCTGCTCCCGATGTGCCAGTACTTAACACGGCCTTGCTCACCTCAAAACAAGTAAGGACTTGAGCAATCCTTTGCTCCTCTTCTTGTGTGTTGTATTTCTTTTAATGAGAATTCTTTAATAAGCATTAACTTCAGGGCTGATGTTTGTGCATATTTCTTTGTGCCAGCATCATGTTTCCACTTTGAAAGCAGGAAGCACAATTTCTGCAAGTCACTCACACTTGCCAGCCTGGGAAATGCAATACCAGTACATGGGACTAGATTTCCCAACAGTGATTTTTAGTAAGTCTGGCTTGTTTTGGCTGAGATTTTAGAGTTTGGGATTTGGCATTGGATTTTAATGTTTGTTAACATTGGACTCTGGATTTTAATGCTGGCTCTTTCGGAGGCTGTAGTTAAACCAGTGGAAAATACAGTTGTTAGTGTCATGTTTTGAAACTAATTTTATTTTTAACCTTGTGATTGGAGTTCATGTTGCTGAAATCACTATCTTAGGTGGTGCTAGGAATGGTGGCAATTTCAAGAGAGGTGCCAAGATTTCCAGAGTTTTTTCCATCTCTGCAGTTCATGCTTTACACACAGTATTTGAATGTGAGGAAAGCTTTTATTTTGTTGCTGTTTTGGTACCTATTTGTGGCAAAGGAACTTCCCTTCAGTTGTTCTTGGCATCTTTCATCAGCACTTGAGCCTTGTTCCAACAGTGTCCATTTTCTGTTCTTTAAATGGAAACATAAAGTCTTCCAGCTGATGTTTGTGTGTTGTTCTAGGATTTCCTTTGGCTGCTGCGGGCGTTTCACCGCTGCTGAGTTGCTCTCGTTTTCTCTGTCTGTGATGCTTGTCCTTATCTGGGTCCTAACTGGCCACTGGCTCCTAATGGATGGTGAGTATGTGAATGAAGGGGTTTTACTCCTGGTTTGTGCCTGTTCTGACACATCGTTTGCCTGGTGACGATTTGTGAAATTTGCTAATATTAATGGCTTGGCTGCTGAGCTGTGCTGCAGACTCCCTGAAGAGCCACGGCCAGGGACATGCCAGGGGAGTGCCTGGAACACCTGTTTTTCTGGTTTGTAAAAGCTTCCAGGGAAGTGCCAGAACACTCATGAAAGATATTCTGCACCTGTGTGGTGTAGGGTAAATGCCAGATTGAGTTAAAGATGTGTGGAGACAGCGGTTGTTTATGATTCATAGCTTGATCCTAAAAATCTGGGTTATTTTTGCTGGGCATCTTGTTTATTGGTTCTGGTGCTGAAATAATTTGTTGAGGCAGCTCACAGTAGCTGGTTGTCTTTGATCTCTGCGATGCTTACCTTGTGTGGTGAGATGGGCAAAACTGGCAATCAGCCAGCTGGCTTGAGGCTGGGATTTATTGGGTTTTTTTCATGATGGTTGACCTGAATTCAGAGCTTACTGTTCCAAAAAGGAGCCTTCGTCCTTCCCTCCTGCCTTCCAGATCTCTTGTGCTAGCTCTGGCATTCATTTAATCACATGGTAAACTGATCCAGCTCACTAGAATGGCAGCATACTTGGCTTTTGCCAGCATATTTTTCTGCTGCTGCAGGGACATGAATTGGATTATTGTGCAGTCAGGTATGTGCTAAATTTGGCAGAAGGTAAGTGGCAGCAAGATGGGATCTGAGGGGATGGAGAGGATATAATAGCAAAGGCATGAAGGAGCCAGGAGCAGGACCTCTGCTTCTCAGCAGTGTCAGGCAGCTGAATTGGCTTAGGACATGGTGTAATGGCACCCTGAGGTCGTGATTGCTTGGGGAAAAATTACTGCAACAATATTACCTACCCTTGAAATTGTTTGTTACAATAGAAAACATTCATCCCATCAGCATCCAGCTCCTGTTAAATGAAGTAGAAGCAGCAGCACTGAAACCTCTCATGGCACCATCATTCTTTCTTTTGTATATGGGCCCTGTGCTTCATTCACGGTTTGAACTGCTTTAAAAGTCCCACCTCTTGTATGGAAGGGAAATACCTTTGAAAATACCAGATGGTAAATGAAAAATTGCAGACAAGTCTGTTTTGTGATAAGCGGAGTGAGTAGCCCACCATGAAATCAAGGGTGACACTTGATCTGCAGTAGCTGCAAAGCTAAAAGGGATGTCAAGTGTGGATTTTGGCAGAATCTGAAGAGTTGTCTACACTGAGGTATCAGCAGAAGCATTCAGTTAAAAATAGCTGTTTTTGTCAGTGCTTCAGTCTGATATGGTGAACTTTGCAGTAATTCGTCTACAGAGCTCTGAGCTGCTGGTGCACAGTGGTGTCTGGCTTTTATTTCTCTTGGAGGTTTTTTTTACGATTTACTGAATTGTGTTGCTGCTGTCTCACCTTGAATCATTTCATGTAGTTTATTAAGGGAGCTTGAACCGCACAGGTGATCCTCCTGTTATTTGTTCAAATCCAATTAAATGTCAAGCGTTTGCCAGTGACACTAAACAGGGAGTAGCTTTTATTGGCCTTTGTCAGGGAAACGAGACGGGAGCTTTAGTCCTCGTCCTGTGCTGCTGCACGTGGGATCCCATCACCTCTGCCTTGCGTGCGGCTGAGTGCTGCAGGCGCCAGAGCCTCCGTCCCGGGCGGGGCAGCAGCGAGCTCTCCTGTCCCGCAGGCAGCGCTGGCAGCCGCTGCTGTGCCCGGCCCGGAGCGTCCCGTGTTCGGCAGAGAACGAGCCCGGTGTTGTGAGCGGGCTGCTCACCGCCCGGGCGGGGCGGGCTGGAGGAGGAGCTGGAGGAGCGGGGCATGGAGAGCCCTGGGCCTTCGGCCGGGCTGCGTGGTTCATTCTGTCATTCTGTCAGCGCCAAAGAGCTCTGCTGCTCTTTCCTTAGCTGAGGAAAACACGGGAAATACTTCTTGGTAATTGCCAGTCCTTAGGAAATCGAGGTGTGGCGGTTCCTGCTGGAACAGCTCTCAGTGCCCAAACCCCACCCTGCCCCTGCCTGCACAGCCCTTGGCTGAAGTGCTTCTAAAGGCAGGGACGTGTTACAGGGCAGAGTGAGCCCAGGTTGGCTCCAGGGGTTGTCTTCTGGCATGTCATGGTGCACCTTTACAGGTACTGAATGCTTATTTCTGAGGAGATTGTTGGATGACAGAATCACCAAGGATGGTCACTGTTCCCTGGTAAAGCCTGGTTAAAAGAAAAGCTTTCCTAAACAGCAGCCAGAGCTGAAATGCTGTAGATGTGTGGAATATCTGTAGCTACAGAGTGAACTGCCTGGTCGTGGATACCCTGGGAGCTGCAGCAGCAGCTGGGCCTGTGTTCTTATTCCCTTCTTTTCAAATGCACTTTGATCAGACCAGAGCTTCACCTGCTGGCCTGTGGGGGAAGTTAAAGCCTCCCCAGCTTACACAGCGCTTTGTAAACCAGACCCTGCACCAGCAGCAGCTTGGAGCTTTCACCTGCTCTGGATGCAGGAGAGCTGGAAAGCTGCCAGAGAGTCTAATCACATATGCAAGAATATTCTTAATCCTCAGAATATCCCTGTTCCATAAGTGTGTTTGCAGGGACTCTGGAGTTAATTTGTCCTGTTAATTGATGGTTAACTCCTCCAGTGCTTTCTTACTCAGCCTTGTTAACCCATTGCCCAGCACTTCCAAACCTGCTGGCTGTGTGGCTGCTCTACCTCTCTTTCTGTCTTCCTCTCATCTTCGGCTATTTTTTTGATGATTTGAAGTATATTTCAGTGAAGATCTGCCTTATATAGTTTGTCAGCACTATGCTTGAGCTTGGATAGGAAAGCTGGCTTCCATTTAGAGAAGTCCATTGCCTGCACTTTGGCCCATATTACTTGTACTTGCTCTCGGGCATTCCTGCTTGTTTTTTAAATTTACCAGTGTTTCTTAAAGCATTTGCAAAACTGGGTAATTATTAGCATGTGGATTTCATTGTCAGCTGAAGGATTTTTTTTCCATCTTCTTTTCTACCCAGTATTTGCTTAGTTTGATGCCTTGTGCATGAGCCTCTGTTCATTTCAGTGAGAGGGGAATGGAGTGTGTGAACAATAGATAAAACTCACCCTGGTTACAGTATTTCCATTTCTCATTAATTATAACCTGGAAATCCTCTCCTAAATATAGGCTTACTTGAGCTATTATTAACACTGGCTTTAGAGAAACCTCTTTGATTTAATACACTCTGTTCCCTTGTATTTGCTCTTCTGCCGAGGAAGTCTGTAACTCAGGGCTATACTGAATTACTGAATGCAGTTCTTTTTCTTGCTGTGTCAATTTCTTTAATCCTCGATAATTTGCTCACATTTTGTAGCTAGTTACAGTTGAGCAGCGTGACTTAGGGTACATTTTTACGTCAGTGATCCCACTGCTTTGTTAAAACTGGCTGCTCTGACACTTGGGCTTGTGCTAAAGTTGCCAGGTCTCAGGAGATAAGCTGGGCTTGGCAGAATTGCTGGGATGCAGCCTCGCTGGCCCCAGGGCATGTTTATCCCTTGAATGTGCATGGATGTGTTTCCATAGTGAGTGCATGGAAGATCTCCCCAGCTTTCAGGTGAAATGCAAGTGGAAGGTGGCTTCACAGCCCCATAATTACAGCCTGAGAATCCAGAGGTTAATTTGTCCATTTTGGCTTTGTCCAGCTGTCACACTGGTGGGCATGTGTGTAATGAATTGGCTTCCCCTGCAGTTCCAGTTGGCAAAAATGGGATTGTAACTTCTTAAAAAATTCTGTGTCATGTTAGACAAAGACATTTTGTTGACAAATGTCTGCATGACTGACTGTAATCTGATCCCAACAGGGCTCCATTATTCCTTGCAAATAGACTGATATCATAGATGAAAGCTGATTTGCTTTTAAAATATTTTTAAAATCTGTTTTATTGTATTTCTTTGGGGATTTAATTGTAACCAGTAGAAATACATTCAGTTGTCATTTGAGTATCCTTGGTAGATGAGGCTGGGCTCAAAGAAGCAGGCAGTGACACAAATGTGAAGGGTTTTTGTTTAAAATCTTACCTTTCTACCCTGATAAAATTCCCCTTGGTACAGAGTGAAAATCTGAGCTGTGTCATGTTGTTCAGTTCATTGATCTGGCTGAAAACCTACCCTTTAGGAGTGATTAGGAAAAAACTTACCCATATATTTTCCCCCTAAGCTTTCACACACATTTTGGTTATTGGGAAATCCCTGGATATCTAAATGATGATGTTTCGTAGTATTCAGGCAGTCTTGCACAGTCTTGCCCAAGCAGAAGTTTGGTTTGAGTGGGTTTTTGTCAGACCAAGTTCTAACAAGTCATGTAACCGTGCCCTTTCTGAAATAAGAGTCAGGGATCTTATTTATTTTATGCATTTCTTAGATAAAACAATAGAGGAAAAGTAGATGTTTTTGTCTGGGGCACAGAGAGTTCAAAGTTGTTTTGTTCCTTCTGTTTAAAATTGGGTAGTCAGGGTTGTACAGGGGAGATGGAGTCTCCAGGACAGAGGACATGCAGACGTTTTGTTGTGGTGGGTGGTGGAAGTTGAGTGGAGCAGAGTTGTGCCTGCAGAGGGATCTCTGCTTCATGGGGATGCGTTTGCAGTCGGCCACTGAAAGCATTTTGGTAAGAGGAATGTCCCAGTCTGGAAATGATAGCATCATCTAGTGCATGCAGAGCTGCACAGGTGCAAACAGAGGCTTCTTTGGGGTCCTGGAGGGGGAGACACGGGCTTGGGATTGGTGTTTTTCTGTTTGTTTTTGCTATTTTTAATGAACTAATGATGTCTTGCATTTTGTAGCTCTGGCTATGGGCCTGTGTGTTGCAATGATAGCCTTTGTTCGGCTGCCGAGCCTGAAGGTTTCCTGCTTGCTGCTCTCTGGGTTACTAATTTATGACGTCTTTTGGGTAAGTGTCTGGTTTGATTTTGCTAAAACTTTTTATGCTTTGGATTTGTCATCGGCCTTGGGCCAGTTTTACATGAATTCTTCTGGTATGAAATTGAGGAAATCTGGCAAAGCCAGAAGATGGGCTCCACCACTCCATTCTGAGATGCTGAATTCTACAACAGGATACAGAATTATCTCCTTACTAATTACTTGAAATAAAGCAAAAATAAGATTAGAATATTTTGATTTTTGCATATTATTAAAAGAAAAGGAATTTGGATCTCAAATTTTGAAAACTGGCTGAAGGTGAGAACAAGCATTTCCCACACACATAGAGCTGTGTCCACACTGGCACAGAGCACACATGCTGGCTTCTGATTAGCAGTGAAATCTGCAGAACAGGAATGCAAATGGACCTACAGGGCAACCAGACAGGCTGGCATAAAATCTAAGTGCACTTCTACAAGAAACCTGACAGGATGTGTTCTGAAATAGCAAGAGGGGTTTGTTTTACCTTTGCATTACACCGAGCACTGATCCAGGGCAGCACCCACTGACAGCCAGAGATTGCAGTGGGATGGGCTGTAGCATAAAAGTCTGTGGGAGACAAGGGCTGCCTCATTCCATTTGTGAGTGAGCACCATGCTCACCTTTTCTCTCTTCTGCAGCTTTCTTTTATTTTCAGGGTGTTGTTACCTGCATTTGTCATCCCACACTGTCTGCTTGTTGTCCAGACAGTTCCTTTGGCAAAGGATCTCAAGATATTAATCAATATCTTGATATCAGAAAGTATATTCCAGTTATTCTTGAGGATTAATAGTGTAAAAAGCTCTATCTGAATTTTTGAAATACATTTTGCCTTTTATAGAAGTACATTCCGCCTTTTATCATCATATATACAGAGAGATCCTTTCTTTTCTTGAATAGCAAAGCAAATACACATTCAGCTTGAGTTGCTGTATAATTGCAGTTTGTAACATCTGATTACCTTGCTCTGTAGGTCTTTTTTTCTGCCTACATCTTTAACAGCAATGTTATGGTGAAAGTGGCCACACAACCAGCTGATAATCCCCTGGATGTGTTATCCCGGAAACTTCACCTGGGACCAAATGTGGGCAGGGATGTTCCCCGTCTGTCGCTGCCTGGCAAACTTGTATTCCCAAGGTAAAAGCTGCTTTTACTGGAGTGCATGAGGAACATTTTCCCTCCACATTCTTAGTCGTACTAGTTCTATTGTAAAATCCCTGTTTAGTCATTGCCTCTTCATGCTAAAGGGGAATATAATGAGCAGTGAGGACTGGACACTTTGCTCATTCATAGTGAAAAGATCCTGACTGGGGTAAAAGGTGCCCTGTTCATTTCTCGGTATTTGTGAGAGTTCTGCAGCCTGATGATTGCTGGTGTGACCTCACACTTGAAAGCAGAAGATCGGAGGTTTATTATAACATCAGAATAGTCTGGATTACTGCTGATTGCAGATGATTGGGAAGGGGTTGGAAACTGACCTAAGCAAGGGTGGCTTACCGGGCAAGCGCAGTGCTGAAGGGAGATTATTCCACACATCCCTGCTCCAGGGGTTCCTTGGTGGCTCAGATCTGTAAGCAGACACGCCCAGGGCCTGGTGGGGCAGGGAGCTCAGTGCAGCAGCAGTCAGGCAGTAAGTTTTGTTGAGGTATTGCTCGGTTCTTGTTTCTTTAGATGTTGAGATGCTGAAATTACAGAGAATAGAAGTTCATTGTCTGCAGCAATAAAGCCAAAATTGTTCACTTTGTCAACTTTGTGATAATTTGCCTACATTTTCATGAAAAATACCTTGGATTTAATATAATGGATGATTTCAGTTCTTAATCTTTTTCACAATTGGCTCTTTTCTGGGAATCCGGCAAGACTGTAGTTTTCTGTTTTGTCTGAATGTCCAAAATGGGTGTACTGCCTTGTTTTAGATCTGCGTGCATGGGGACGAAGCTGGTACTTCAGTGGTAATCAGCAGTCAGATCAAAGGGCCAGTCGGTCCCTCCCATCAGTGCTGAGGAGGGAGAGGACTGAAATACTGGGTAAATGGATCTGTTTCATTGAGTGATTTAAGGGTTAAAGTAGCTTAAACACTACTGAGAAAAGGAAACTGGTTTGGAGCAACGTCAACCCTGCCCAAATGGGTTTGTGTAAAACTGAGGTGGTGAAGAAATCACTGAGGAAAAACCTCATTAGCCAGCACTGGGTTCTGCTACGTGCAAGTTTGCTGGTAGAAAGAGGGGCTGTGCCAGATGAAGCTCAAAACCACAGTGGTGGCGTCTAGAGCTTGTCACCTTCTGTTTTGGCCATGAACCCAATTCCAGTTGCTCTTTAGTTCCACAGGCAGCCACTTCTCCATGCTGGGGATTGGAGATATTGTGATGCCAGGGCTTCTGCTCTGCTTTGTCCTGCGTTACGATAACTACAAAAAACAAGCCAACAGTGATTCCTGCGGTGCCCCAGGACCAGGGAACATCTCTGGGCGTATGCAGAAGGTGTCTTACTTTCACTGCACACTTATTGGCTATTTTGTAGGTGAGTAATTAGTTCAACATTAAGAGCTGCCTAAGTGAGCAGATGTGGGATTATTGTAGTAGGTTTAAAAGATGATGAAAGCAAGTGTAAAGAGGCTTTGAGAGGTTGCTTAGTTATGTTCTTTCTAATCCTCCTCTCTTTGTGTTCACTGGCATGGTCTGGGGACAGAAGCTCTTCTATAGTCTTCAAGAATTTTGTTTTGTAGTTGTATTTTATTTAGATGGTGAAAGGGAATATCAGTGTGGTTTTTTTAGCACTTGCTCTTTGCTTCTCTGGCTTAAAAAGTGTTGTAGCTTGTATCTGAGTGATGGGAAAAATACGGAAGTTTCCAGATGAATTATCTGTGCATAGTACATAGCAAATCTAAGCAATTCACCTAGGCAATTCCTGCATTTTTGTATTCTGATCCTGACATAGTAGTACATACAGAAAATCATCAATAGTTACAACTGGAATGCTGTTTATAATTTGCTGTAGCCAGCCCTTTCCTGCCTAATATAAAATAGGCTTTTCCCTCCAGTCAGGGCACGCGTGTGCATATCCTGACCTCCCAAGGCCCTTGGAGGCTGAAAAGGAAAGATCATTTCCTACCAATAGCCTTCCTTCCCCCACACCTTGATTTCCCCTCCCTCCATTCCCTTCTGGCAAGTGTGCAGGGTACAGCCCTTACTGTGAGCCCTGACTGCTCAGGCCAGGGGCCACAGACCAACAGTCTCAAGAGCAGCATTTCAGTGCAGTGCAGTCAGCTTCCCCCTCACCTTTTGTATTTTGTCTGAATTATTCTTGGCTTAGTCTGAGATTCAAAACTGAACCAAGTGGCTCAACACAGCCTAATACTAAAATAGAATAATTTTTCACTGTTTTGTTTGTTTCAACTGCATTCAGGGAAAGCAAAGCACAGAGAAGTAACTTAACCTGTCTCTCAGAATGGGGGTGAAGGAAGCCTCAGTGGATGAAATGCTGAGAACATCCACCTGCAACCTGAAGATATTTATAGTGACTTTTTTCTCTTACAGGTTTATTAACTGCAACAGTAGCTTCTCGTATTCACCGGGCAGCCCAGCCTGCCCTGCTCTATTTGGTACCTTTCACTTTATTGCCACTCCTCACCATGGCCTATTTAAAGGTAAGAGGGGAGGACACGTGGGCAGCGGGAGCTCTGGGTCAGTGTCCTTGCACTGGGCAGCAGCTCCCAGGGATGATGTGTGTCCCTGGCAGCCCTGGCTGACAACCAGGAACCACGGCT
The DNA here is from genome assembly GCF_015227805.2 of Hirundo rustica. Classification (NCBI taxonomy): domain Eukaryota; kingdom Metazoa; phylum Chordata; class Aves; order Passeriformes; family Hirundinidae; genus Hirundo; species Hirundo rustica. The sequence continues at coordinate 10,671,230 of NC_053466.1, read as the reverse complement.
GTCAGGTCAGTCTTCGTTTCAGAGGACTGAACAACTGAGAGATGAGTTCCTGAAATAGAAGATCATTAATGCACATAAAGTAACAGTAATTTTAAATGAAACAAATTCTGAAGTATTAAATTGTTTTAACTGAGTGAGTGAATTTGTCCTTGTCCAGTTGGTAATGAAATACCACGTGCACAAAGTTTGAACAGTGACTGGAGATGCAGAACCTTGCTTGCCTCTTCCCAGTCACTTGTTCTGAGCAGAAGTTGTAAAATTTATCTTTCCTGTTCCAGGGCTGTTGTTGAAGCACACATCTAGCCCTCTGCAGAGCAGAACATAAGAAAGGGCAGGATTTTCAACCTGAGTAATTATTTCCTTCCCATCAGAAACCTATTTTGGGTATATTTGCTCTAAAAGTAAGACATTCTGGCCTGACAGGGAAAGGATTTATTTTTACTGTCTTTATTGTAATTTGCAAATCAAAAAGAATAGATTTGCTCTAAGATGTGTTTGCAATTCTGTGTGCATTTTAAAACGTGAATTCTAAGCAGAGCTGAGAGTTTCTGAGGGCACGGTCCTTGTGCTGTTTCCCTGCCTAGGGCGATCTACGTCGCATGTGGTCTGAGCCTTTCCACTCCAAGTCCAGCAGCTCCCGTTTCCTGGAAGTATGATGGAACGGACAGGAAGTGACCTGAACTTCTGCCTTGGTCCTTTTCACTTTAACTTGTGGCTTTGTTGTCACCTAAAGCTGGACTGGCTGGTACTTGGGAAGGTACCAGTGATGGGACATGTATGAAAGGACTTTGTATTAAAGGAGGGAAAGAAACAAAAGCTAAAATCACAGAGCTCCGTGTGACTCCATATCTCCCTGCAGATGTGGAATTGGGGACCCTTTGTGCAACTGCAGCCACTTTCCTCTTTTCCTCACTCGGATGGATTAGTACCAGACTATTACCTTTGTGAGAGAGGAAGAGACAGACTTGAAACTAAAAACGGCTTGAAGTCGTTCAAAAACTTGTGAACACTAAACGCAGAAACAGTTAAGCAAACTGAGGCTTCTTCAGAGAACCCCTCGTGGACCTTGGGACCAGTTTCCTGCGGGACTTCGGTTTTGAAAAGAACTGAGACAGAAGGTCTTCTGTCACAATATTGGGTTTTTTTGATTTATTAAATATTTCCTGTGGTGTGAGGTTACTTATTAAATCCACAGACATTGAGTGACTTCTTGCAGTATACATATAAAAATTTGTTGTAACAAGTTACATTTCCACCCAGATGTCATATTGCAGTGAAAAAGGGCACGATTTTTATACATATATATATACACACATATAGATATATATATGAATAAATAAAAAGGAAAACCTGCTAAGATCATGCTGTGTAGCAGACAGGGGCTTGCTGTAATTTTTAGCATGTAGCGCAGTTACTCTGGCTTTATGTATATGGATCTACAATGAGCTGCTGTTTTTTCCACCCCCCTCCTACAACTGAACCTGCAGTTTAAAAACCAAGTGTAGTATTTGTACTGGTTGTACCATGGACTTTAGGGGATACTTGATTTGATCAATGTAGCAAACTAGGGAAGAAAAAAGTTCAAACCCAGCCCTGTGTGTCCGAGGGGGGAGGAGGTCGGGGGTGTCTTTTTTCTTTTTTTTTCCTTTTTTTTTTTTTTTTTTAACAAACAACTCCCTTGCAGGTTTTTAGTAGTTCCTTCTTGACCAGTGCATGTATTATAGCAGCAAATGTCTTTGTGCTTTCTGATCATAGTAATGTATCACTTGTAAATACATTTTTTTCTATTTTCTATTTTTTTGTATTTTTTTGCATTTTGTTTCATTAGTGTGCTGTATTTTTCCATGCCCCTGCCCCTCAAAGAAAAAAAAAAAGAAAAAAGAAAAACTGTCCTTTACTGTTGTGACTGGTTGGAGTTTGTGCGTTGACTGCTTTGTACCTGTAGCTTGTTAAAATGTGGATTTTATTCTTTCTTTTTTAAAACCAGCTGTTCCAGTTGTTATTTTATTGACTGAAAGGCTTCCCTGAGGTAACTAAACTCTTTTCCTTTCAAGCACTGTGCCAAGCAGGGTTTGGGGAGCTCTCCTGAGAGCTCACAGCTCTTGCTGGTTGACAGATGCTGGGAAGTGTTAGTGGCAGGGGAGGAGGAGGAGTGACTCTGGGCAGTGAGGTGACTTTGGGACCGGTTTCATTCCAGGTAAGGGAAGGGTTGGTCAAACACCTGGAGCTCTCAGCACTGTTGGGTGGTACAAGAGCATATTGGACATGGCAGAAGATTTTGTCCAGCCACATGTGTGCACTGTCATTAATGTCATTAATTAACCCCTTCCTCTGTTCTCAGGCAGGTCTGGCACAGGTGGCAGAGGGGCTGATGCCTCTGAGCTGGCTGGGATGCACTTCCAAGAGAGATGGAACGTCCCAGGATAAACAGTAAGACACAGCTCAGCCCTTGTGGTGGGGGCAAGGGTGCTGAGATTTAGCAAATGTGGGTGGGTGTGGCGGGGGGACATGAGGACTTTCTCACACACACACCCCAAGTTCTTTTCTTTCCCTGAGCTGAAACCATTCCCTCTACCATGTGCCTGCAGTCCTCATCCTCCGGTAACTGTCACTTTTTAATGAAATTAAGTTTTTCACTGAGAATCTGCTTTTTCTGTTCATGCCAGGTGCTAGGTCCCAGACTTGCTTGGGACAGTAAAAAGGCATGAGTTTTGAGCTATACCTCAAACGTAAGGTGAATAAAATATTGATCTGGGTATTCAAATAAGACAGAATTTTTTGGTGGCTTTTGTTTTGCTGAGAGATTCCAAGCAGTGGAATAACAACTTCAGATCCACTTTGCTCCAGCCTTTGCACCTGCCTGACAATTGTGCACAGCTCAGGTGCCATCAGCCTCACTGCAGTTCCCTCCTTTGGAATTAAGATACAAGGTCTTTCTCTGTTTTGCAGCAGTAGTTTTAGGCCATGCCTGCTAAGCTTCCTTATGAACAATTTCTACACTTAGAGAAGCATTCTGAAGAAAGTTCTAGAAGTGCTAATTGATAAAAACTTAAATTGAGAATCAATTTAGCTTTCCCAAAAAAGCCTGGCCTTCCTTGTTAAGCTGTCTTGCCTCCCTGCACTCTGTGCCCTTCTCTTGCACCAGGAGCCCCGAGTGAGCTGTTACTGAGCCCTCTGTCTCTGCTGGGCCCTGCCCAGGTGAGCACCCACTGCACTGGAAGGGCTTTGCTGCCCCTTCAGCCAGCAGGAAAAGGATTTCGGTGCTTGGCAGAGGGTCAGTGCAGTTTAACTGTCCTAAGAAAAAGTGCCTTCCCAGAACTTAAAGCTGCAAAGCTTTGTCCCACAGCTCTCCCTCCTCCAACCATTCAGAAGGATTAGAAAGGGATCCTTACCTGGCTGTTCAGCTGTGGGCCCTCCCTGCACAGGTGGACCTTTGGTCCTTTTCTTTCCAGTCTGACATGTCTCTGCTTGAGGATCAAGCTGTGCAGGGTGCTCTGGGCCCTCTGGATTTTGGGAGACTCTGTAGGACCTGGGTTTCTCTCCTAGCTGGGTCTGGTACAATTGCTGATGCCTTCTTTATTGAACTTAATAAACTGGACACAAAGTCCTGCAGTGAGATTTCCCAACCACCTGCCCCTTCTTCTGGAAAGTTGTCAAGAATAACTGTTTTAATAATTGACTAACATAAACCTTCTTGCAAGAGGTAAAATGCTGGCCAAAAAAGTGATAGATTAGGGTGAGCTTATAGTGCAGTTCTCAGGACACAGACCAGAACTGAAGAACTGTGCACAAATCTGCTGACAGGTCTGGGTCTCTGCTGCATCTTTGAGAACAGTCAGCTTAGAAATGGTATTGTGTGTATGCTGACATTTCCCTAAGGTCACACTTCACCTTGCAAATGTGCTGAGTTCCAAAATTTGAATCTGAAGTTAATTTCTTCATTCAAGTTACAGACAGCCTGTCACATTCTCTTATCACTATTCCACGTCTTTATTCTATTACTCTTCCAGCCACTTTGTTTTTCACTTCAGGATGTCTTTCAAATACAATATTCTCCATCTTTTCCACATTCCCAACATAATCTGCATGTGCGGCTCTTGCCAGGTCTGTGTTGATAGTGAGGGCTCTCAACTTAGGCAAAACAAAGACCTAATTTAAAATCAGAATAAATTTGTCCTTTTTTGAGAACAGCTCATCTCCCTTTGGTCTGTTGGAAATTCTCAAGGAAGAGTCCAAGCTACATGATATAAAAGCTGTCAGGTGAGGCAGGAAGTAACTCCTAGTTCCTGTAACTAAGTTTTCTAAGGAAGGATTCTAGTTCAGGCTCCACCTGCTCCATGCCTCAAACCAGTTTCATGTACTCTTAGAGCACTGCATCAAAAACCCCAGAGTCCTTGAGAAGTATAGCTTTTGTTCTTGAAAAGTGACTTATCTTCTTCCCCACTTGTTTCTAATTTATGTATAACCTGATTTTCCCATCTCTGTGCCCCATCTTTGCAATGTTGGCTGAGTTTGACAGAAAGTTGTGAACAGACCCTTTTCTCCAAGGAGAGCCTGGCCCCACCCACACTGGGGTTTGTGTTGTCTGAGGGTGCCTTGCTAAGAGCTTCTGCTTCAATGCTGCAAAACTCGTTTGTGTTTTGCCCTTTCAGCAGTTCCTCTGCAAGAGCCCTGAGGAGCAGACACACAGCACACAAAGTTCTCTCCTCCAGTATCTTGCTGTGAGAAAAGCCATTGCTTTGCTCTGGGAGCTCTGGGCCTTTGTGCGTAACCAGGCTGTTTACCCCCAAAGCAGTGCAGTGTCACGTGCCACTGAGCTCTCTCTATGGCAGCAGGGGAAAACTTGCAGAAAGCTTTTGTTTGAAAGCCTTTGCACCCTTTTTTCTTTTTTTCTTTTTTTTTTTTCCCTACCTCAAGGTTGTAGGTTGTCTCTCCTCTGTCAGCTGAGGTGGTCACAGCCACCATGGGGGGTAACAGGGATGGTTTCATTCTGCACTGGACAGAAGCTGCAGCAAATTCGAGCTGGTAATGAGGGAGGCTGAGGGTGAAGAGGGGCAGTCAGCAAACACTGACAGCACAGCAGATCCAAGAGAAGCACCTGGACAAGAGTGGAAAGGGGCTGGGCAGAATTGTGACTGACTGTGCTGCCTCACTGGGGATTCAGCTGGAGTGCAGGGTAACAGACACTCTGCATTGCTGAAGTCCTCAAGTCCCTGCAGCTCCTGTTCTACCGGGTGGCTGCAAGGAGAAGTGAGTGTGAAACAGTATCCCACATCTTCAGGTACCATCATAGAAGTGTCTGCAGCAATCAAAGTGGTGACATCAGGCTGAAATCAAGCTTCATCCAGAGAAGCCCTCCATAATTTACAACATATTCATGATAATTGGAATGGTTTTCCAGTAGGAATGCTCCTGTTGAATGCCTGGCAAGTTCTGTCACTCCTTATGCACGGGAGAACAAAGAGAAACTCAGCACTTGAGGCCCTTGCCCCAACACGCTGTTGCCCTCCAGCGCCCTGCACAGGGATGACTGACATCACTGAGAACTGGTCTCACTGGTGCATGCAGGCCCTGCTGGTTTCTGCTCCTGTGTCTTGTGACTAAATTAATTCACATCTGCATTGAAAAAAAAAGGTGAGGGGGTGGTCCTTTAAAATCAGGTTTTATTTGTCGTCTCTGCTCTCTCGTGTAACAGAATCCTGCTCTTCTCTGCACACAAGTCTAAATCAAAGGCACCACAGGAAAAATAACCATTTCCCTCTAGTGTACTTGTTTGAACAAGGAGGCAGACTGGACCGTACAGGCTCTTGTCTTAATCCTCTCTATCTTCTCCTAAGTTTAGAGCTTTTCCTTTGGCTGTTGACACTTCTACAGTTTATGTCTTACCAATGACTGCTGAGGCTGGTGTCATCTCTTCATTCCCTCACTGCCCAAAACATGTAGAGATTAAAAGCTGTTACTGCCCTATCAGGCACTTCCTTTCTTGCTGATATATATTGCAGAAGCAATATTTGGGTTTTTTTGGTGTTTTGTTTTTCTTTTTTACAAAGTAGTCCCAGGCATTGCAGCTTTGCTGTCCTGCTTCTATGCCTACATCCCAGAGAGCTGAGAGTGAGCAGGTGCTGGCCTCTGCTGGCCCAGAGTGAAGGATTCTTTCTGATCTGTTTTCACATCTATGCAGACAGCAACCAGTTTGTCGCCCTCTCTGAGTGTGGGGTTTCCCTGCATGTCCTCCTTTCTGGCTCCTCCTCTGCTGGAAGTGAGAGGGGCCCTGCTGCAGGGATTACCTCAGCCCAGGCTGTCTCATTGGGAGCTCACACACAGCTGCATCCCACACCTGAACTCCACTGAAGTCTGATCTGCAGAGGCATGTGACCAGCGGCCTGAAGCAGGACACAGGGGTCATGGCTCTCAGCACCTGTGATTCTGGCACTGGTTATCCAGTGACACGAAGTGACAAATTTAGCAAAACAGGCAGTGGCTGGCAAGTGCTGTCATTTTGCCACTACCAGACCACCGTTTCCAGCAGTCCAGTTTAGGAAAAGCCCCAGGCCATCCTACGAGCACAGGTTGCCTCCTCCCTCCTGCACTCACAGCCATCACTTAGAAACCTCAGTCCAGCCTCTGTGCACCACACTTTGTCCAAAGAAGAATCAGCACATTTTAACTAGAGGGTGAGTTACTCATTGGTGAGGAAAGCCTCCATCAATAGCCTCCTTCAAGAGGGTCAAACTCCATCACCGTGCACCATGACGAGGCACTTGGGGCAGTGTGCTGCTCCAGGCAGCTCCCTCAGCCTCGGTAGGCCTTCAGCAGCTGGCCTGCGATCACCAGTCTCTGGATCTCACTGGTCCCCTCGTAGATCTCGGTGATCCGAGCGTCACGGTAGTGGCGTTCCGCTGGCATCTCTGTCACATAGCCCATCCCACCCAGGATCTGGATAGCCTGGAACAAAGGCAGCAGCTTACAGAGGAAGTGGGGTGAAGAAATCCCTTTTCTACAGAATGCACACATGCACACACAGCCATTTTAAGAGGAACTGTGTCCACTGCAAGCATAAGGGGGAGGATGGGACATGGGGATGACTGCAGCTCATTTGTGATTGCAGGAATACACAGGATTGATCTGCATAAGTGCGATATGGATATTCCAGATGGGCAGTTAATTGCTTCAGAGGTATCTGTTAGCGTTCCATAGTCTAAGATGCTTTTATTAAAGACAGGGGACACAGAACAGAGGATCTCATCCAGGTGCAGTGGTGATGACTGGTGGCCCCATGCTCTCTCCCACATTGCTGCTCCTTCTTAAAACTGCCACTGCTCTGGACAGCAGCAGACACAGGCCACTTTAATAATGCAGCTGCCACAGGCCAGTATAAACCCCTGCCATCCTCCTACTTCCCCACAACCTGTGAAGATGGTTGTGCTAATCAGCTTCAGCCATAGGGTTGGTTGTTTGCTCGGTTGGTGTGTTTCAAATATAAATTAGTAAGTTCCATCCCACCTTCCCAAAGCACTTGTGAGACATCCAAAGTCCCTTCCCACACAATGTATGTCAGAGTTGTCAATTGACAGTTACCTGATGAGCGATGGATGTTGCAGCTTCTGAGGCAGCCAGTTTGGCCATTGCCGCTTCCTTTGGGGAAGGAAAACATCACTGAGGGTGCAGCTGTCATAAAAAGGAGCCTCTCACCTGCACGAGGAGCTTGAACGCTCACAGAGCAGCTGTGCAGAGAGACAGGCCTGATGGTGGTGCCAGCTGAGAGCAGCCACCCCTCTCCCCTGGGCTACCACCGCTGCTGAACCCCGGGGGCTGCCCGAGGGTGGGCAGCAGGCCCAGGACTGTGGGGGTTACACCCCAGCAGTGCTGGCCGGGCAGGCACTGAGCACAGCGATGCTCTGTGCAGTGGGCTTCCCTGGCCTTGAGCCTGTGCCCTCTGCTATGGCTGCTGGACAAAAGCAGGGCTGGAAATACCTTAGTGAAGGGTTTTCCATTGTCCTTCAGCATAGCAGCTCTCCAGGTCAGCAGGCGTGCACCCTCCAAGGCCACAGCCATGTCTGCCAGCTTGAACTGCAACAACAAACACTGCCTTTGGTCCAGGGCCTGTGCCTGCACAAGGGGACAGCTGAATTCTCCCACCCCCTGCGGCCATCTAAGGAAAAGGAGCCTCTGTAATTAGTTTTACCAGCATTTGAAAACAGAATCATTACCCTGTTTATCTCAGACAGTACAAAGTGCACCGTGTGCCTGATACCATGCCCAAGAGCACACACGGACTTTCCACCAGCCCCAGGCCCCTGTGGAACTGCTCTGTGTGCCCAGCTCGTACCTGCACTGCCTGGAGCTTTGTGATGGGTGACCCAAAGGCCATTCTCTTCTCAGCATAATCCACAGCACAGTCCAGAGCTGCCTGTGCTATTCCAAGTGCCTGTGAAGCGATACCAATCCTTCCTCCATCCAGAGTTTGCTGAGAAAGACATGAAATATCTATAAGTCAAGCCATACTTAATCAAGAATAGTACATGCACATTTCTGGTGTTGCTGGAAAGCTGCTGTAGCCTTAGAATCCTCTGGTCAGAGACCCCCTTGATTCAGAAAGTTCCCAGCTATGCAGGAATAGAGAGCTGTAACAGGCACTGCCACTGCAGAGAGAAGGCAGGAGTTCAACAATAGAAGGAGAAAGGAGCGGAACTGCTTATTAGCTGGGAGAAAACGAGAGCGTGCAAAATAAGGGAAACAGCACAACAAGGATCTGCTCTGGAAGGGGCTGGAAAGACCTCTTCAGGCAGAGCAAACTCACCCTGCAGCTGATTTTACTTTCGCAATCTGATCAGTTTTCCTTTTTTACCCTCATCGTTAGGACACACATGTGAAAGCATTTTTCAAACTGATTAGTGAACCCAGTCAGCTACCTGACTTTGCTCAAACACCTACTCTGCCCCTCTGTGCACAGAAATTGCAGCACAGGGAGAAAAGGCTTCATCTTCTCAACCCTAGGCTGAAGGTCTTTAAAAGAACCCGTCAGTCACCAACAACTTTTAGTTCTGGACATAATGGAATGGGCTCTGCTCCAGGGAGCTCGGCCTAAAAGGTCAGGCCAACAAAGGGTGTTTTGCGCCTTCAGAGAGAGCAATGACCCCTCTCACAGGACACTGCTTCATTGCAGAAAACAAAGCTGTTCCCAGCTGCCTTGCTCCTCCTCTGAAGTCACATGCATACCATAACTCAGCTGTCATTCAACTTGAGACACTCTCCAGAAGTTGTTGTGGGCCTCCAGGACAACTTTCCTCTGCCACAGTATTCACATGGGGAAATGCCATGTTTTCCCTTTATTTATGGCTACAACTGAAGGAACAGAGGATTGGAAAAGAAGGAAAATTAAAACATACTGCCCCTGTTGACACAGAAGCTCAGTGGCATCAGCATTGCTCCAACTGAGAACTGCTACAATAAAAGTGCTGTCAAAGACCTGTGTAAATTAAACATTGATCAAGGGAATGACTGCTCCCATGTTGGCAAGAAGGGTCAACAGCTTAACATGGCACAGAACAGCTTATGCAAGCAGTCCTCACTGAAGTGAGTGCCTCTGGAAATGGTTTATGGAACGGTAGGCTTGGGAGCTATGGCTGTACACACGCACAGCTGCACCCCATCCCTCTCTTACCATGGCGATTTTGAAGCCCATTCCTGGCTCCCCCAGGAGGTTGGCCTTGGGTATCCGGCAGTCCTCAAATATCAGGTTGGCAGTGGAAGAGGCTCGGATTCCTAGTTTGTCTTCTTTCTTCCCCAGTGACAGCCCAGCTGTTGGCATGGGAACCAGGAATGCACTAATGCCCTGCAACAGGACCCAAACTCTTAGGAATGTTGTCTTCTTACCTTCCCACTTCCTTGGCTGTCAACAGGCTCCCTCCATTTTACATAAAAGCCACGTGTCCAGGTAACCAGGAGGAGGGAGGGGAGAGCTGAGACAGAACACAACCAGAGCACATCAGTCCCTCCTCTGCTCAATGCCTGTACAGCTCTAAAAACAGAGTCCCAGCTGTGGCAGAGTGCTTCTCACAATTCCTTCCCTCCCACGCCTTTTCCCTGACTGATACAAACTATCACACCTTGTGCTTCAGGGATTTATCGGTAGTAGCAAACACCACAGTGGCGGAGGCATCCCAGGCGTTGGTGATCCAGGCCTTGGTGCCGTTCAGAACCCACTCGTCCCCATCCAGACGCGCCACGGTGGAGGCTGCACCCGCGTCGCTGCCGTTTCCTGAGCAAAGCAGCAGCAATCAAACCTCAGGTGATCCGTGACACTGGGGCCAAACCCACCCCCCACCTGCACCCCACGTGCTCACGGCACCTCTAGAACTGTGGCAGCGTCCCCACTGTCCCTCCCACAGGGCAGGGAAAGGCCCTTGTGTGCAAGATGCGTCCAGAGCTCTGCTCACCCAGGGAATGAGCATTTTCAGGAGGAACCACAGGATGGCAGTTCACACCTTGGGTACTGAGACTTGACTCACAGAACCGCTATAAACCACCCTTCTACAAACTGTTCCGTTTCAAAGACCAAAAGTCCATCCTAAACCTGACCAAGGAAAGAAGCTACACCACGGGCTTTTCAACAGGGATGGTAACAGTCACGTCACCTGGTTCACTGAGGGCAAAACATCCAATTTTCTCTCCACTGGTGAAAGGAGCGATCCACTGGTGCTTCTGCTCTTCAGAGCCAAACTTGAGTATTGGCCCTAAATACAGGGACTTTAAGAATTTAGTGTTGTTAGTGCCTCTTGAAGGTACAACCAATCGAGTAACTTCCTAATGTGCTCTCCAACACACCAGAACCCTCCGCAGGAACAGATCCACTTTTCCCAAACACTCCTGTGCCATGCCAACCCCATTTCACGCCTGCCCCTCACACTCACGTTATTGACGCTGACGATGACGCCGGTGGATGCGCAGCCCCTGCTGATCTCCTCCACAGCGATGGAATAGGCCAGGTAGTCGAGGCCTGCTCCTTTGTACTTCTCTGGCACATCCATAGCCAGCAGCCCCAAGCCACCCATCTTCTTCACCTGCACACGGGGAATGGACAGCACCGGTGTGCCAGCAAATACAGACAGACACATGGGGAGCAAGATACGTCATGAGAGGGCTACACCCAGAGGAAAGGATGCACACAGCTCCTGGTGAAATGGGAATCTGAACAAAATGGTATGTGTCCCTAGGTCCCAGTGACTTCAGCAGCTGCACACAGTCACTGTTGTTTAGGGCCTTGCTTGTTTAAAGCACTCTCTTCAGCACTGGGAAGGGAGGGGGGCTTCTGAAGGTGAAATAGGGAGACAGAACTCCACCTGCATTTCCTCAGCCTCCCACCAAAGCTCTACCCTTGCATATTTCCTGTCAATAGAAACGGGAAATCTAGCTGATAAAAATCATCAGAACTTTACCTTTGAGTCTGCTGAGGCTTCAGCCTAGGACTGCACAAGGGAAGAATTTTACAGAATGAATGACTGCAGAAAACAGTGGTGCGAGGTGATTTTTTTCATTCCCAATAAAGCCAGATCTTGCTTCCCAGAGATTGTTTTTTGTTAGTCACATTGTAATCTACCACCAGTTCCCCAGCTAGACCCGTTGCTTTGCAACCATAAGCCTCTGCTTGCTTTTAGAGGAACTGGGGAGAATTCTTAGATACATCATTTCCCCCCTGTGTGCGCACCCAAAACACCAGTCCTCCACAATAACTCAGGAAGATGAACACTGATTCTACATATGTTGCTTCATCTTACTAAACACTTGTTTGCATCTTGAATTTTCCCCTACACATTCAAAAGACTCAGAATCAAATGTAAAATTCTCAGATGAGAACAGTAAGAAGCTATTTTCTTCCTTAGGGTAAGTATGTTTTCCTGGCTACCGTCCTTATACCTTACTAGAAAGAGTAATGTAACAAAACTCTCATGCCTCTGACAGTGTTTGCTTGGAGTCTCTTGGCTAATTTTGCTGCAGCTTTGTATTTTATTGCTTAACGTGCACACTGGTGTGTCTTTCCACAAGAGAAATCACTGGTTTGGCTGGAATTTCAATTTATTCACAGCCCCAGAGGATGATGCCCTGTGGGAATTACAACGTCCACATTCAGAACAATGAGCTGGTCTAAACTTCAATTTTCTGCTAAACAGAAGCTGGATGTACATTTTGCCTCGGCCCGAGTGGTCCTGCCCCAGAGCAGCTGGCGGTCTCTGCCTGTGCGGAAGGGGGTCTCTGCCTGTGCCATCCCAACCCTCGCACCCACCTGTTCGGCCGGGAAGCGGTGCTCCTTGTCCAGCTGCGCTGCAAGCGGCATCAGCTCCTTCTCCGCGAAGTCCCGGACCGTCTGCCGCAGCATCTGGTGTGTCTCGGGCAGCTCCGCGCTCTGGTACACGGTGTGCAGCCGGCGGCACCGCAAGGCCAGCGCTGGAAACGGGGAGGGGACTCAGCGCCGCCGCTGCCCTTCACACCAGGGTGTGCGCCGGCCCGTGAGGGGTCAGAGCGTCCCCCCACCCCGGGACACCTCCCCGCAGCCCCGCGGCCGCGGCCCGGCTGCAGGGCGGCGCCACCCCCGCGCCTGAGGGGACTCGCCTCAGGCAGGCCCTGAAGGGCACCGGGACGCCACCTCCCGCGCTGGCCGCGGTCCCTTCCCGTCCCTCCCGCGTGCCGAGCAGCCCCCCCGAGCAGCCGCAGCGGGGCGCAGCCGCTCCCGCCGCCCTCACCCCGGCGGGCTCCGCCGCCGCCGCAGCGGGACACGGCCGCCGCCATCGCCGCCGCCGCCATCGCGCCGCCTGAGGGAGCGCGGCGCGCACGCGCCGCCCCCTAGCGGCCCCGCCCCGCCCCTGCAGGGCCGCGCGCGCCGAGAGCCAAGGAAAAGAAAAAAGAAAGAAAAGGAAAAGGAAAGAAAAAAAAGGTCCTTTATTCCTACTGCTGGTGACAAAACCACGGGGGTACAAACACAGCCACCGCGGGGACACCCCGGCCACCAGGACAGCCCCGCGGCGCTGCCACGGCACGGGAGTAGGGTCCGAAGGGGACAGCACAGTCGAGTCCGTGTGCCAGCAGCCCCAAGGCCACGCTGTGAGAGATATAAATACACGTCCTGTAACAGCGCTGGGATCCAGGCAGGCAGAGAGGGCGTTTGCTGGTGTTCATTTTCCTGCTGCTGCAGAGGAAGAGGTGCTGACTCCGCCAGGCTGCCATCACTCAGCCTCGTCCTCGGAAAGGACACGAGATGGCAGTGTTTATGTCCGAGGGTCACACCCAACAGCGAGCCATGCTTGGGGTAGCACAAAGTAGCTCCGTGCCACAGGACAGCAGGGCAGAAGACTGGGAAACAGCTGAAGACGATGCGATGAAACACAGAGCTGAGAAACAGAGTTGCTACATTTGGACCTTACTGCTTCACCACCCCCTTCCTCCTTCATTTCTGACTACTTGTTTTACTCTTCCCGAACTCTCAGATAATGGAATAAGCATCCCCAAGCACCAGAGAAGAGGCTGCTGCTTCTCTGCAACAAGAGACATTGAAAATCCTCAAGTACACAAACAAAGGAAGACATTTCCTACTAAAAACAGAGGACAAGGACAGAAGTACCCAGTCCATACAACGAGAGATAACCGTCCTTCACAAGGTGCAGTTTGTATTCCACACTCGAGCTATGAAAATAGCTGTCCAGGAAGTTTGCTGGCATGGATCCAAAGCCCTTGCCTCAAAAATAGGAAAAGGAGGTCCTGGTAATAAGAGGACAAATACTGGAAAAAATATACCATGAGCTTGTGGGTTTGGTCTCTTTCTTTTTGAAGCTTTGAGCAGAACTCAGTATGGTCCCAACTTTTTTGTCTTTGATAGCTCTTCCCTTGCTCAAACTCCAACTGACACTGAAAGCATCTCCACTGCCTGCAGCACCAGGCTAGGACTGACCATTCACCTGTCAAGGATGTGATCCCAGTGGAATTTCTTCCAAGCTCACTGGCATGAGTAGCTTTGAGCCATCATTAAAACATCAGAGCACACACTCTAGAAGGAAACTGGTCTGCTAAACCATGTTTACCAAAGACATCATCCCTGCCACAAAGAAAAGAGGCTTTATAGAAAGTAGCTAAGAGAAAATGAATACTAAGGAAGTGACTAAAGTAGGGACAGGAGTTTGGAAATCCCTGACTTTCAGGATTACAATAAACTTTTTCAGTGCTGGGTTGCCCTCTTTTTCCTGCAGTATGCTTTTAGGGCAAAGACCTTCTGATTTGGCAAAGCAAACAAACTCAGCTAAAAACCGCAGGCTGCTACTTGCTGCCTGCGAGCCTCCTGGTTTTCCTCCAGTTCTCCCTTTTATTGCTGAATAGCTGACACATTCACCAGTGTGAAAGCAGCCCCAGTGCCGTTTCCTCATCTCCGCTGATGGCCAAGGACAGGAATTCCCTTTTCCTACCGGGACCCGACACCGGCAGCGCGCTCCCACCACCAGCAGCCGCTGGGTGCCCTGTGCCCGCCCTGGTCACGAGCCCATCGGCCTCTGAGGAACCTTCACAGTGACAAGAGACACAGATGGGAATCGTCACGCTCGTAAGGAAAGCGAGAGGTTGCTTCACGTAGAAAGTGTGATAAAAGTAACGTTTAAAGGCACCTGGATTTATACCACATACAAAATTCAGCTCAATATGCTAAAATTTGCCATGGTGTAACTAGTAGGCTCTTCAGACACTATTTCTGAACACTTGAGGATGAAAAGCACACTTCCAGGCAGTTCTGCCTTGTAGTGAGTAACTTAGAGCAAAGCAAATGCTTCCCACCTCAGAGGCACAGCATGAGGGCTGCTGAAGGTGTTCACTGCAAGAGCCATCTCGAGCTCCACCTCAACAGGAGCTTTAACTAATCCTGAAGATCCTAAACGAGAGTGCATTAGTGCTTGTGGAGATGCTGGAGGGGATCGATGGTGGCAGAAATGTTCTTCATCTTTCCATCAGGCAGACCTTGCCCCTCCACATTCCCAAGACATTTGTTGTGGTTGCTCATGATTAACGCTCCACCCAGAACAGGTCATTTGTTGTGGTTAATCATAATTAAATATCTTCCTAAGAGCTGGAGATTCTTTCATGGCTGCTATCCCACACACTCTCGCTGCTTACTCTGATGCCAGCTGATGTTCCATGCCAAAGCTGCTTTCACTAATCTGGAAGTAAAGGCAGTGGTTTCCTATTGCTGTCTATGCATTAACAGGCTCTAGGCTCTGATGTCTGCCTCACTCAATCCTACTGAAACACTAACTATGCTGAATCCCTCTTAACACAACAGGTGAACATCAAAGCGTTAGGTTTTAACTGTCTTAAGAACAAATGAAACTAGTATTAGGAAAGATCTCCAGTCTAGACACAACCTAACTCCCCTAACAAGAGACAAGAAAAGTACCAGTCTTGAGAGCCAGCAAAACTGGCAAAAAAGAGTTTTGATAGCTGAGATTTTGCACAGCTGGGAGCTGGGCCCCAGCATAGCTACTTGGCAAGACACAGGTCCTCCTCTTCCCACTGCATGACGCTATCTCCCATTGCCAGATCAAAACACAGCTGTGGTATCAACCTTGGCAGCATGACTTCCTAAACCATAAATAAGCAGCTAAGCAGGCAGAGCAGTGATGGGAATAATAAAAGAGAGAACCATGTACATTCTCACTTTCCAAGAATCCCACTCTGTAACACTGAGTGATCTGACCTGGGAAGCTTTTAGCTACCAGTATCTCCACTGCAACAAAGGAAATGAGCTGGTGCTGCTCACACCAACTCTGACAGACCAGACAGGTTTACAAGTAGAGACTGAAGCCTAGGAAGCTCGGCTTCCTACTTATTTTTCAAGTGATTTTCCACATTCTCCCTTTTTCCTCTAAGCCCCAGCAGAGTCACACCTCCACCCCAGTCAGGCTGACAATATGCTGTCCACCTAAAAAGCAATACATTCTGTAGCAAGGGCCAAAATTCCTATAAAGGGAAGAAGGAGAAATGGTAAATATAGTGAGATTAACTTCAGCTCTAAGGTTGACACCTGAGCTCCAAAGCTCAACAGTTTGCTCACAAAAGCTCAAACAGAAATGCTATCAGAGGGCTAACCCCTTTTCCCCCTATCTCCTATCTCTAGTGAAATCTCTGGCAAAACAGAGAGGTCCCCAGAGGCAGATGGAATATTCCTGCACTGCTTAGAAGCTGAATTAGTTTCTTTCCCACTGAAGAATATTGGGGTGCACCCTAAAAAACAATGTCAACCATGCCACAAACAAAACCATTGCCACTGAAGAGATGATCTATCCAACTCAACAAAAGATCAGCTCTCCAAGCATCACTGGCTACTTGAAGGGGTTAAGATTTTCCTGCTAAGCAATAGCTTAACACAAACAATCTGACCTGTTGAAAAAGGATATTCACTCAAGAGGTGAAACATCAGAAGCACTAAAGGTGCAACCTAACCAGAACGACTAAGAGCAAGAATTGTCTAATTGTCTAAGAGTGCCTCTGATCACTGACCTAGGCAAAGTTATCAGAAGACAGCCAGGATCAGAGAAGGAGAGGCAGGTCATGCTGAGTGTCAGAGAGAGAGGTGTTGCAGGGAGATTTCCTTTCAGGAGCCGTCATCTTTGCTTCACGTTCTCAGCCTCATTCACAGAGAAGAAGTTTGGCAAGAAGCCTTGCTGCAGCAGACAGCAACTCCAGTCCACTCCTGCACATCTGGAATGGTTAAGGGCATCACAGCATCCAGAATGATTACTGTCCTCCATTGTAAGCATAGTCGGCCTTGTTGTGCATAATCAACTTGTTGTCCACAAAGTAAAAGCTGTCCGAGCGCGTCTCGTACGGGTTTTCAACCATCAGACGGACTGTGAAAGAGAAAGCTCCATTACATTCAACAGCCAGTCACAGTCAGGATAAAAAGGACTCTGCCAATCCACTGGATTTACCAGGCTGATACTCTGCCCTCCCCAAGGAAGAGAAGCAAACTGCTCTGCTGAGCACACTTCAAAGACAGCACCCTGCCCTTCCCCTTCTTCCTACTCACAGGACAAGTGCTGTCAAAAGCAAACAGAGGGGGGATTCAAGCAACCTCACTCAGGATAACCTTAGAAACTGCCAGAGCCTTGAGTGGAGCCACACAGCCATCACGTCTGTAAGCAGAAGGAGCTCATTGGTGGCACTCCCCACACGTACACAGGTGGGGTTAAAACCCCAAAGCTACCCCACAGCCAGGCAGCCCCAGAAGGGCCCCTGTGCCTCTGCTCTATCCACTCCCTGAGGCCAAGCATACCCTGCTCAATCTTGTATTTGCAGAGATCTGAGCAGGCTTAAAAACAGACCTCAGGGAGAGCCAGTTCTGTTCCAAAGCAGGAGGCTCTAGCCCTTACAAGCAAGTGCAGAAAACAGATGGGTAGCTATAAAAAAACCCCTTTCTTTGGTGTTTCCTTTTCTTCTGGGCTATACTACGAGGCATGTCAGCCCTGTGACCGATCAGTTCGTGTAGCCTGTGACTTAGCACAGGTTGTCTTAGGCTTTCATTTTCAAAGAAGACTGCAGCACAAATCTCTAATTCACACAAGATCACACACACAAGCAATACACCATTCAATGTGGCAAAGGAGGTACTTACTAAGGTCTTCTGAGAGCTGAGGGAATTCATAAATGTGTTCACATGTGTTCCTGCTACTGGGGATGCAGAAGCCAAAATCAAAATCAAAGTTCTTCAGCAAGCGATCTCGGAAGTAATGTCTCTCAATCATTCGGAAGTTTGACACTGGCTTTTCTCCCACTGTGAATTCCACTCTGTGTGGAAGAATCAGGAAAGAAACAGCTATTGGGAAGAACAGAGCCTTGAGCATGAGGCTACACAAGAGTTCTGTACAGAGAGTTTGATATTTGTAGTCTAAAATAGGCTCTCCTGAGTATTCAACCCAGTTTTGTTATAAACTGTCAAGTAACACTTTATAAACATCCAATTCTCCCTTCTTTCACAAACTCATACTCACGTTGCGCCAACAGTCCGAAGACGGAGAAACGCTGGGGTGAACTGGTACCGAACAAAGCGACCTGCACTTGCGTCCAGTTCACTGCTGTCATCTTCATCCTCTTCATCATGCTCTAGAAAATGCACCAGCCCCAAGTTACTGTGCTCATAGTGCACACATGAGGTGATACTGGCTAGTGGGTGTATAAGGACAAGCCTGCTGCTTAGGTACTGCATGTAAACACATTTAATAATTGGTCTAAGACTTATACTGGCACGAAGTAAAAGAGAAAAGACTTGGCATGACAGCTGGCACAGCCTTGGTGGCTCCAGAACTGGAGCCACCCCTCCCTCAATCTCACAGGATGTCCCCCCTCAACTGCCAGTGCACATGAACTAACCTCTATTATAGCTAGCCCAAAGAAGGAAGATTGCCAGTCAATAGTTCTCTCCCATCCAACAATAATCACATTTTTATCACAAGTTTCTCAACAAAGATAAACTCAGTCCTATGCTTAAAGGAGAGGAATTTAGTCATCAGGACATATTACCAAAGGACCCTTCTGCTCGGTTTGCATGGGTCGTGCAGTGCAACCTCTCAGCTCTCTGAATCTCTCTATCCTTGCAATGTTTGCATGCTGTACCTGAAGCAGATGGCTTGGCAATTTCAAATAGTACTGTTCCAGTTTCAAGGTCCCGGATTTTAAACCTGGTGAAGTCAATGTTGTAAATGTTGTCCTCAGGTTTGCATAAATAATCTATAAGAGAGAGAAAAAATATAGTAACATTTCAAAACAACTGTGACCACTTACCAAATCAATTTCCTTTTTTGTTAGCCTCAGCCCGATAAGATATGTACCGCTCGTTGTTTTGCAGAAGCTTCACGAAAGCGGGACAAAATTAAGGATGCGAGAAACAAAGGCATGGTAGGTGCCAGGTAGCAGAGCAAGAAAGGGATGCGATCGGGACAGAAAAGCAGAGATCAGCGACCCAGAGGCAAAACAAAAAAAGAAAAAAAGCCTCAAACAAATCAAAACCCACAAACAACACAAAAGCCCCCAAACTTTCTGGAAGTTGAAGGGGAGCTGCAGGCGGGCGCACCCCGAGCCGCCGCGTCCCCCGCCGGCAGCGCCGGGCCGTGCCCCGCCGCTCCCCACGCCGAAGGCCCGGCCCGGCCCGGCCCGGCCGGCAGAGCCCCCGGCGCTCCGGGGACCGGCCCGCACTCACTCTCCGTCACCCGGCACAGCCCCAGGACGTGCTCGGGTCGGACGGTCTCCAGCGCCAGCAACTCGGACTCGGTCCAGGGCTGCCGTGGCGGCGCTTCGGCCGACCCGCGTCGGCCCCGCAGGCGGCTGAGCGGCCCCGCGGAGGCCGGCGGCAGCTTCTTGTCCGGGCCCGGCGCCGCCGCCGCCGCCCGCGCCCTGGAGCCGCTCATGGCCGATGCCAAGATGGCCGCCGCCCGCCTCGGTAGCTATGGGAGCGCGGGGCGGGGCGGGGCCGTTGCCCGGCAACGCCGCGCCCGAAGCTCAGCCGAGCCCGCCCCGGTCGCGCCCGGATGGGTGACCCGAGACCCCGCACGGGCAGCGCCGGCGTGGCAGCCGCTCCCCCCGGGGAGGCAGCGGGACGGGCCGGCTGCGAAAGCCGAGTTACCCGAGGGAAAACAACACAAGGAACAAACAAAACCGGCCCCACTCCCGCTGCCCCCGGCCCGCTGCCGGCCGCACTGCCCGAGGAGCCGGTGGTCGCCCTTCGCCGGCAACCTGGGCTCCTGGTTCTGAAGGCACGGCCTGACCCCGCAGCGCAGCCGGTGACACAGAGAGCAAGGTATCCCCCCAGAGCCTTGCTCTGTTCAGGGGACGGTGGCAAACACTTTTCGGAGAGCAGCAGCGTCAGCGAGAGGATGCCATGGAGGGCACAGCACGCTCCTGCCGCCAGCTGCTGCCCGTGGGTCAGTCAGCTCCATGACCGCACAGCGCGGTGGCAGCGGCAGACAGCGGTGGGAGGAACTGCGGAGGTCCCACTCGGAGGGACTCACAGGAGCAACACGGGGAGGAAAGAATGTGTTTCTTCCCAAAGAGGGGCAGCCCACCCGCCCGCAGTAGGCACGCAAGGGCTGCCAAGTCACCTCCAGCCCTCTGGGGAGCCGGGGCAAGAACAATTATCATCTGCACCCTCTTGTTGGACTCCAACACTGAACATGCTCAAGATGACTTGAAGCAGACTTTGAGCAGTGGTTTGTGATGCTTGCTGTAGCACACTCCTGCTACTGCCAGCCAAATGTTATTTCAAAAAAATCTGCCCACACCAGCGCTCCTAAATCCTCCTCGCTGCATGGGCTTGGTGCCTCCATCCTGTGCCCTAAAGAATGACAGACCCAGGCCTTCTGGAACAGCACCTTCTCTGCATGGGACCAGGGTCCCTCGTCCCCAGGAGCAGGCACCTAGAGCACAAGGCTGCTGCTTTCTCTCTGCTCCAGCTCCAGCCCCATCCGCCTCTGACACGGCTTCAAGCTGAAAGCGGGGCAGCTTGCAAAGCCCCAGAAGGCAGATTACATCTCTGGTGCTCCGGCTCTGGGCAGGAAGCAACAAGCACATCAACACTTTTAAGAGGATGTTGTACCATTCGATTTGCACTTAATCTCAAAAAACGGGCAAAAGATCACCAGGGCCGTACCAGAGGCAGCAGCACAATGTTACCCAGCAGCCAGCCAGGCTCAGCCTCCTCAGAGGGGGCTCCTCTGCCCCCACCACCAGAAAAGAGGGACCATCTCATCCAAGCGACAATATAATTCTGTTTATTTTCCTTTAGCACACTGCTGGTCAAACTGCCAGACAGCAGATTTCAGAACATTCCCTCAACCAAACATCCTGGGAAAATTAAAAAATAAAACTGCTACCGTGTACCAAAAATAAAATAACCCACCCCCATGCCCATCTCCCCCCAAACTAGTCCCTGCAAAGCCGATGCAATCAGAAATAGGTATCTGTGCTTTTCACCTAGGGCCCAAGCTTGCTGCAAAACAAACTAAAAAATGTCACTGCAAGTTGTTATAACACAAAGCAATGGGCAGTAAAATTAAAAAATCCTCCTCAAAAACCCTTTGTACTGGTGACACGTACAGATGGAGATTTCTCCCCACACTGCCTTCAGCCTTCACAGACAACTTAGACCTGCAGCTTTAACAGTCTGTGATGTGTCCTTAACGCCAGTGGCACAGGTCACTTCCACACATCCACAGCCAGGCACCATGGGGCACTGGGACCATGTGCCAACTCTGACACTGCTGCTACCCCAACAGGGACCAAACACCACCACCAGCTCTTGCAGTCCTGGCTGCTGCCTCCTGGCTTGGAGCACAGATCCTGCCTCTGCTTTCATCACAGGCTCCAGGGCTGCTTTACCAACCCAGCTGCTTCTCAAGTGGGAAAGCCCTGAATGCACAAAGCCCCCGAGGAAACCACACAAATTTCAAGCCCCCACTTGTCAGCCAGTTTCCAGCCACTGCTTCGCTCCAGAACACCAGCTCTGGAACTGCCAGTGTGACAGAACAGCCATGGTAGCACAGGAGAGCACATCCCCAGCACGTGTGACTGGGAACAACTCCAGGGCAGAGATCTTCCATTTCCTGGATTCACTCTTCCCAGCTAAACTGGTTCAAGCTGTACTTTGCCCCGTGCCTTCAAATCTCCATCACACAAACTCTTTAGCAGAAATCTTTGATGTTTGCAAAAGATTATTCACATTTTTTCATCAGGCAGCACAGTTTCTAGGAGGGTGGAAAGCACTTGTTCTGTTGATACATTTTTTAAATAAAGCACTTTTTGGGGGGAAAAAAAAATCAAAACCTATCAATAACCTGCAGTAGCATCCCACCAATCAGACTGGGGACAGCATCGTCACATCCCTCCCCACCCTCATCTTCCCCTCAATCTCCAAAAATAGTATTTAATATACAGCAATAAACTCTGAGCAAGCCAGAGTCCCGGAAGACATGGACCTGCTTTCACCTCTCCCATCCATCCCAGCACCTTTCAATGCTACAATACTCCTGGGTCAAATCCATTTGGATCCAAGGTGAATGCATGTGCCCCAGACCCGCTGGGCAGCACGAAGCAGGGGTGCAGCACAGGAGGCCCATCCATGTGATCACGTTTCTGAGCCTTCACAGCTCCAGCCTGGTGTGTTTGTGCCGTTGAGAACACTCGTGTGAGCCTATCTGGGACCAGCCGGTGGAGACAGACTGGTGGAACCAGGCCGACGTTAAAATAGCATCCTTGAATTGTATTAGGCTTTGGCATTTGTTGTGGAGATGCAGAAGTGCCAGTAGGTAAATTAGCTCAGTGCTGGCCCAGTTCCCATTTCCCTTGGATTCTCAGCAAGGATATTTCCCTCCCCACCATACGTGCAAGCAGCAGACGGATCTCTCCCACATCTGAGCACCAAACAGAGCCTGAAACACTTGGTACTTTGCAGCTGCTCAGAATCTGTCTCACATCAAGGGCTGAAGCTGCTCTCATGGCCCTCTCTCTCCTGCTGTTTTCTATCAGCAACAGGCTTGTTCAGCCCAGAGTTCCTGTAGCAAGACACTTCCCTGGCTGTTGCAATCCCATTTCAACTTCAAGGACAAGGGACAAGGCACAGGTCCCTGCTCTGTTCAGACCTAAGCAGCACAGAGCAAGCCCTCAGCAAGTAAATTTGGAGTGCAGGACCCCCCTAGCCCCACTCTGCACCCAGAAGCTGTAAGTGCCATACAGCTACCAGGACCCAGCGTGACTCACTCAGCTCTGAACTGCACAGACGCCCAGGCACCAGACTGTCTGGAAGTTCTCCATCCTGCCTTCGGGAGATTTCTGGAAACCAGACCTGAAGGAGCTCTTCCAGTTCTTCTATCCCCTGCTAGACTTTTCTTCCATCGACTTTAAGGGCTGAAAATAAAGATACTTGCTCACAGTTCT
The DNA here is from genome assembly GCF_015227805.2 of Hirundo rustica. NCBI lineage: Eukaryota > Metazoa > Chordata > Aves > Passeriformes > Hirundinidae > Hirundo > Hirundo rustica. The sequence goes on along the minus strand of NC_053466.1, from coordinate 10,648,277 downwards.
CGACTTCAGCTGTGACCTCTTCTGTGACCTCCAGAGCTGGCATCTGGGGACAGTGAGACAGTCCCCACCTGATCTCAAGGGCAGGGAATGCCTGTCCCTTGAAGAAAAAGCAAAAGCTCAGAAGCTCCTTAAAAAAAAAGAAGCTCCTTCAAATAGACTTTTATTCAAAGCCTGAGACAAAGGCACCAAAAAGAGAAGGGAATTCATTTGGCTTTCTGTTCACTGCCACCTGGGACACTCAAAAGGGTCAGAGATGTTTAGCCACACACACAGAAGACTTCAATAGCCTGGCTTAAAGGAGGGGCTGATGGGACAATTAAAATAAGCTTTGAAACCACTATGCTGAGGCTGGATCCAGGCCTGAAACATCATAGACAGTGATTTTCCCTTTATTAAGTGGAAGCTGTATTTAAATTGCCATATCTGCCCCTCTCTACACAACATGAATCAAGCCAGGGTCTATTCTGACCCAGCTCCCCACACTGCTGCACTCCACTGCTGCTGCTGGCAGAGGAATCAACACAAACAGGTTTGTGTCTGACCTGTCTCAGCTAAACGATGTCTTGGATATTCCCTCAAACACCCATCCTGGAAAGCTACAGCCAGCCCAAACTTTTTCTTTCCCTGGTCAGGACCAGGTACCTCATTACACCCCTGAGTCTGGCTTGCAGATACTAGACAGAGATGACCAGGGGAGTTGGAGCACTCCATTCCCAGCAAGGTGCTGACTGGCCATCCCCCACCATCCTCAGTGCTCCCACATATTTTGTTTGAAGGCTCCTTCCAAAGCAAACCTGTCACAAGGGGCGGACCAGGAAGGAAACTGCTCATAGGACTGGAACCACCCAGAAATCAGCTTTGTAGTGAGAAAGATGCATAAAACCAGAGTCAAAACAACCAAACTGAAGTCATGAAGGATGAACTTTTCTCCCCCCCTATTCTTATTCAAATAAGACAAATTCATTTGAACTGAGCAACTGGAACAAACTAGATCACACCCTGTACAGCTCTGCCTTGGGGCAGCTGATGGCACCAAATGGGTGCCCTGGCTGCTAGGAGAGGCCAGGATAAACTATCCTAAAAGATTTGTCTCCAACTTCTGCACATCTAAACACACACCCTTTTCTCCCATGGTAGGCAAGGTGCTGAGATTACTGGGTGAGATGCAAGAAGCCAAATGATTCCTTGCTTCAAGGATGCTCAAATAAAATGCACCCTAAAAGGCCTGGAGGAGAGCAGCTCCTCAGAGAGACGCCTGCTTTCAACTCCAGGTTCTTTGCTTAACAAATCAGCACAGTTCATGGTTCTCAAAATTGATAAAGATCTAAATTTCTCCTCGATCCAGTTTCAGCAATCCCAAAAACGCTGGAGAATCCCTGCAGGCACTGTCACTGAACAAATCAGAGCTCATATTTTATAATACTTTTGTAAGTATTAGGATTTTAACAGTAGCTAGAAGCTGAAGCAGACAACTTCAAGCTTACAACCTTACATCCTAAGGTTTGTTCTTCAAGATCTGCTCTCTCTAAAGCCTGTATTTTCCTTTAACTGGGGCAGGGACTCTCTTCTTTCTGTCCCAAACTACCCCTTGTGCAGGTGGAGAGAAAATAATTAAGGTTCTGCTTGTTTTTCAGCTCACAGATACAGAATTAGGGTCAGGCCTGTAGCAGTGATGTGATCAGAAAGGCAAGGTTCAGTGGCACCACTGCAGAGAGCAGCGTTTTGTCACCTCCCCCAGCTTCCCCTCTGGAGTCTCTGAGCTGACAGCTCCTATCACAGCTTGAGGGTTAAGAGGAAGCGAAGGCTTCAGCTGTCTGGGCCCAGCAGAACAGAAAAGGCTGCTCCTCCAGTTCCCTTACCAGAAACTCGATAATTCTTCTGACCCGCTCAGCTCAAAGAAAGGCTGAGCCACTGCAGGAGGCCAAACCCAGGAACAACTACTAGGAAAATGCAGGCCCAGAGAGGTAGAGCAGCACAGAGGTCACCGCTCAGTGCCACTGCTCTGGGGAAAGACAGAACGCTTCTGAGGACAACAGAGAGCATGAGGTAAAGCGCTCTGCGAGCCCAGAGCTCAGCAGCAACAAAGCTGATCCACAAAAACCCAACCCTGACTGGGACAGATCCTGCTCCAGCACAGAACATCTCCTTCCTGGTCAACCAGAAATGCTCAACATCTTGGAGGCCAAGATTGTGAGAAGGCAGTTCCTCAAGGCCTGCAGCTCTGGACCAAAGGCACAGCAGTGGCTTTTGCTCTGTTCAGCCTCTGCCAGGCAAGCACAGGCTCTGCATGTGGAAACAGAAGCCTCTTGCAGAAATATCCCTGGGGGAAGCAGGTGACCTTGTCTCCAGTGCATGCTCACTTTCAGATCTTTGGATGGCAACGAGCCACCTTGCTCTGCAGGACTGAAATGTTTCACATCTGCCCCTTCACTACAGGGCCTGGATATGCAAAGGGCCAAACTCACTCACTGCAAACACCGACCAGCTCCACTTCTCACTGCGACAGCCAGGGCAGGTCCCTACAGAAGGAATGACAGACCACAGGGAGCATCTGCTCTGCTCTGTCCAATGGCACAGGTTGTTCAGAGTCGTGGAGAAGGGAGCTCACCATTAGGAAGGTCAAGGAACAAGTCCTGAACCTCATCGCTAGTTCACCTGATTCTCAGCTTCTTCCAAAGAAGAGGCCACTTGCTAGGAAAGGCAAAACAAGGAGCTGGGCTTAAAACAAAACCTTTGAAAATAAAAGGATATTAAAGGAAACAAAAGCCATAATTAATACAGAAAACAAGTGCATCTGATCAGACGCTAACAACATCAGCCTCTTGCAGGCTACAGCAGAATCCCTCTGCGATGGAACAAACATTGCAATTGCCAGACTAGGAAAGTCTCTCCCAACTGGTGCAGCAAATCAGGCCAGATAAATCCCTCTGCTCCTGGCGCAGCTTGCAGTCTTAGGAGGGGACTGTCTCCACGGAGGCTGGTCTGGAGCCGTGGTATCTTTACGCAGGCGAGTACCATACATCGTGTTGCACACATTCAGGGAGATGCTGAGCCAGGCTCTGTCCTCTGCAGTCGTTTGACACCCAACAGCACCACGACACTTCCACACTCCTGGTCAAAATGTGTACCCCGGCCTTGCTTTAAGATCTGCTCTCCTGCTTAAGGAACTGTATTCCACCCAGTAAAGGCAGAGATCCCACAGCACATGGCTTTCTCTCAGTGTGGGACACGGCCCAGGACTCGCAGCATCAGCTTTCAGTGGCCCAACACACCCAGCCAGGACTCAGTTCACTCTCGGATGCCCTGGGGAGAATCAGAGGCTGCACACGGTGCGAAGGGGAAGGCGAGGGCCTTGCTGCTGGTAGGGGGAAGGTTAAGCTCCCTCTTACCTGGACCTGCTATTCATTGCTATTCATTCCAAATGAATCATCTTTTTTTTTTTTTTTTTTCCTTTAAATTATGAACAATATGGAGAAATTGAAAGCAACCATATTTGGTCCAACTCCTTCCCTCCCAGCCCCTGGGCTGATGCACTGTGGGGCTTGCTCTCACAATCGGCAGAGGCAGAAGAGGGTAGGAATAAAGACACCAAAGGCCACCAATATGGGAAACATGAGGCTGCTGTTGTCCGAGGCATAGGGGTTTGGTGTGCGTGGGCCTGACTGAACCCGGTTCTTATTTGCCTGTTTTTTGACACTGGAGCCATCATCATAGTCATCTTCATCATCATCTTCCTCTTTTTTCTCCAGACCTGGGTGTGGTTGCAGCTTTGGAACATCTGTTGAACAAGACAAAAGGTTGCAAGCAGGTAGGATGTAAATTGGGAGATCACTCGAGACACTTCCTTCCCCTCTCCCCGATCCAACACGAACATCGGCAAGAGGGCACCTGAGACCCCACAGAAACCACAGCCAGAACACCCCAGAAGAGAGGAATATCTTCCACCACAGAGGATCACACCACTACTTCTTTTCTTTGCAAGATAAGAGCATCCAAGGATCCAGCCTGCAGAAAAACTACATCCTTCCACGCCATCAACGTGTCACACGGACAAGTTAATGCACAAAAGCACACTTAGAGCACACATTCAGATACTGCAGCTGCTCAGTAAGATCTAGTCAAGAACAAGCACCTGCTGCCTGCAGGACCAGCACATGCAGGTGCAAACAGGAATGGGAACAACCCTTTCCATAAACAGTCCTACTCCACATCACTGCACCCCTCAAAGCTGTGAGAGCAGCATGGCCAAGCCCCATTCAAATCCAGCCTTCTGAGCCTGGGGCCTGAGCTGCAGGTGCCACTCAGCCACAAGGCTCTTACCAAATCTTCAGCAGCACCTGACCATCCCATAGTAAAACAAATTGATGCTTTGGTCAGAGAGGGATCCTAAACCCTCCTAGTTCAGGAGCTAGAGGGGCTTCAGTTCCAGCTGACTTATAAAGAGAGTGATGGAAGAACAAGGACCTTTCCAGCACTCCCCAGAGCTATGCAGAGGAATTGGTATCTGGGAAAAAACACTGCCTTGTCCTCAAGCTGAGAAGGCAAAACAAAGCTCCAGGTAAGAAATACTTCAGCACTAGCTAAAATAACTGTAAATTATTTGTCTGCAGGGTTGCTGCTGATGTCCAAGACCAGAGGGTATTTATCTGTAACTATAAGCTGAGACTGACCAGACATGTGCCCTTCTCCTCTACCCCATATACAGGAAATTCCAAAACAAATTGATTTCTCTCACTCCAAAATGACACAAGCTTTGTGACTTAGAGAAGAACGAGAACGGTGCACACCTACTTCACTCTGCAACTGCACTCTGTGGGAACTCAGTGAAAGAGAAACAATTTTGGCAGATGTGGTTCAGCAAGAGCTATGATCTCATAGTCTGAGAAGCAACAGGCTGCTCTCCAAGAGGGAAGAGCCTTCTGGCTCAGAAACCGTGCTTACCTTCCACTGTTCCTTGCAGGATGTATAGGGCACAGATTTTCGGATTGTCATAGTAGCCCTAGAAAAAGCAAAGGCAGCAGTGAATGCTGCAGCTTGAGAGGAATGGTCTCCCCACCTACCAACACCTCTCCTCCTCCAGCACACAGCTGCACCCCATGACTGGGTAAGAAGGGGAAAGAGAAGATCAAGGCTCTGCCCTGAAAAGCTTATTACCTTTACAAACTCAATGTGGAGCTTTCCTGTGAACGTTGAAACCTCTCCCTGGACACTCAGTTTTCCCTTTTTGATACTCATGGGAATGATCTCATCGTGAGCTGTGCTGTGTCCAACTCTGTCAAAAATGTCCAAGTCTTTCACCACCACGTGGCCGTTCAAGCGAACATCAAATACCTTCAGGGTGGAAGAAATGACAGAGAGTCAGAGCAGATTCAGGCACGTGACAGTTGAAATGGGAACACACAAGACAGGAAAGGTTTCTGCTTTTCATACACGCAGGACCAGGAAGCACTGTAACATGTCCTGGCCCACACTTCGGGAAGGATTCAGAGCCCAAAAGCAGCCAGGTAAAGGCACCAAAGCATTAACACTGCTTTCAAATACCCCAAAATCCACCTTCTCCTTTTGAAACACCCCCTACATCTGCTGTTCAGACCTGAGGACAGCACAGTTTTATTCTGGGTTATTCATGCTTCTCTTTCACAACTTTTCTCCTGCCTGAAGACGTGTTCTTACCACCCTGGGGTGGCTGACACACCACACCCTAGGGAATGAAGCCATTTCTAGCTAACAGCCTGCAGCAGAAGAGAGAAGAGGAAACAAGCCAGTGAAGAACACAGGGTTTGAAGGAGGTAAAATCTTTAACTGCTAACCACATCTGTGAATTCAGAGTGAAAGTCCTCCGCAGGGCTGTAATGACTCAAGCTTCATGCAGCACCTGGGGAATCCCAGCAGAACCACATGAAGGAAGAGGAACCAAAGATGCCTCAGCCCTTCAGTTTAATCTGAGGCTGCTTTTTGCATCCATTCTGTAAGCTAGCCCCACCAGTTCTGTTCCCTGAAATACTGCTCTGGCAGGAAGGCAGCACAGTGCTTAAGGAGATCAGCCCTAAAGAAGCTGATGGAATCAAGAGGAAAGCCAGACTAAAACACAAACCACTCCTACCCCAATTTATTACAGGGCTTTGAGTTCTGCTTGCTTCTGTTTCCACTTCTGTACAAGAGGGATTTCAAAAGTGGACAAGGATTATTCTCTAAAAAGCAAAAAGCATCCAAATTTAACTCTGCTTTCAGGATCAGACTGAGCCAGTATCAAGTTTTATTACATTTGTAAAAATTGGTTTAAGTAGGCTATTTAACCCAGCCCACCTCCCTGCTTCGATCTACGCAATACTTCCTCCAGCAAAACTATGCTGTCAAGTCAGAAGCAAGTGTTCAAGAAAAAAAACTTCTCAAAGCCAGCCTAAACAGGTCATAAAACTCTATTGCTAGTTATGTTTAGCTGCACACATTTGTTTGAACACTTTGAAATTAAGTTTTCCAGTCCAACTGTAGAGTTTAAATGTCAAAGAGAACTCTAAAGGTTCAGAGCCTGGGGGAGGTTGGGACCTAAGTTAACAATCAGTGTCTTACTCCTTCCTCCAGCACACAGATCAGCAGAACACACGCATTCTTAGCCAGGAACTCACTTCAGAGACAAACAAGGAGCTATTGCTTACCTTCTGTTGAGACTGTGCAAAATAGACCTCTGCAAACTTCAACACCAGCACATAGTCACCCTCCTCTTTGATGGGAACTTCATAGCCAAAGGTTTCCTCATTGTAACGCTCCGTCTGGTAAAGAATCTGGTCTTCTGCGTTGGACCGCAGGATTGGCAGTTTCATACCATAGTCAGAAGCTGGGTTTTGAGCACAAAAGAGTGAAAGGAAGGCTTACATTCTGAGGAAGAAACACTTTATATATTCTTGAAGCACTTGACTCCGTAAATAGCATTAGCACTCACAACCCTTCAGACCCATCTGATTGCTCTAACCAGGTGGCAGCACTACCAGAGCAGAAGCATAAGAAGCCAAAGCCCTAAAATCCAAGAAATGTAGGAAAACAGGTCTGGAGACCTGCTGCAGTCTAAGACACAGTAAGCTCACTTGCACCATTTGAGAAAGAAAAGCCTGCTTCAAAAACATTACACAAAGCCAAAGGACTTGGCCATTTGCTCTTGCTTTAAAGAGTGAAAACACCTAGAATATTTTTACAGTATTTTCAAATTTCAAACTCCAAGTACAAAACTAAAACAGCTTAGCATAGGACTGACTTGGCTCATTGACACAACAGATTTAAAGTTAGCAGCTAGTAGCATTGGGTTTTAGAGATTCATCCCCCTCAACTAAGGACCTGGGGAATGGCAGGACGAAAAACATTAGGCATCTTACAAAGCCCTTTCTTCTCACCACAGCCCTACAATACCTGTCAGCATGAAGACGGGATGGAGGAAGCAAAAAAGATATACAAGCATTTCAAGAGCACCAGCAGCTCCATCAGCTGACATTCTCAGAGCCACCCAGCTGAAATGGGTGCTGTCTGCAGGCATCTGAAGAGCCCACGAGAAGGGCCCAAACACCATGCCCAAATAGGACAAAATAAGAGAAACCACAAAATTTGCCTCTTTTCAAGTGTTTCACCACCTCTACAGCAGCTCCCAAAAACTTTAACTCCACTTGGTATGTGACTGCATCAGGGTTCCTGTATAAATGCAAACTGATGCAATGCCTCCAGAGCTGCACATCAAACAATTCCCCAGCGAAGCAGAGGCAGGAAGGAAGACTGTGGACACCATCTGCCCACTGGCACTTCAGACACAAGTTGATCCAGATGCAGTTCTCCACTGACACTTACCTCTCCCACCCCCATTTCCATGGGAACAGACACTGCATTGGCCAAGACAAAGCAAGAACTACTAACCCAGCACACATTGCCAAAGACAGAGCCAATGCAAATGAGTGAGAGGAAATTAATGCCAGTTCTTAGTCTCCTGTTTCACACAGAGCTGCTCAGGCAATCTTCCACTTCTCCATACCCCTCAAACTTGGGCATAAAGACTGAAGACTCTAACCACCAGAAATACAGAGGGTGAAAAGTTTAACCTGTCCTCCCACACAGGTATTTCTGGCCAGCTCTAGATTACAGTGATAGCAAACCAAGGACTCCACAGAAGTCAGCTCCTATTAAAGGAAAGCCTGCACAGGAAGAAAGTCCTTTAGTAGCCAAGAAGGTAACTGGAGAGGAAGACCTGTCACCTGCATGTCAGAGCTCCGTTGACAGAGCTGTGGAAGCAAGATGGATTTTACAGCACGCTGAGCGCTCCCTGGGAGCGAGCAGTACACACCAAGCTGTAACTCAACTATGTTTGGCACCTGCCTATTCTGTAATTGGCATCAGCACAGTCAGTCCTTTAGGGCACAGCAGCTGAACAGAGGCTTGGGGAAAAAAAAAAAAAAAAAAAAAAAAAAAAAAAAAGAAGGTTTTAAATTGCCCAGAGGCAGTACAGCCCAGAATTAATATCCCCAGGTCATTTCCTCCCAGTCAGCCATACATTTCTGCTATAGCCCTTACATGTCTATCAACACAGAGAGGAGCCCAGAGTAAATGAACAATAGTGCAATAAAAAGCCATTGAGGGAAAGGCAGCTGAGAGCTCAAAGGGGTAAAGTCTCTGCTGTGCCTGGCACCACTGGCTGAAGCAGGATTATTTTAACAGCCTGCTGCTCAGAGGAAACACCATGGGCTTTCCACAAAGGAAGTGCATGTCACAATGCGCTTGAAAGACACTTTTTTTCTCCTCAACCCAAAAATAAAGAGTTCAAGTCCACAAGGACATTCAAGTCACACATGTGAGAGGTCTGTGAAGGAAAGCTGACCTACAGCGATCAGGGCACCCTATGCAACTGGAGCAGCAGCTTCCACAGGTGTGACAAACTGTATTAGAATTTGAATGTGACCTCCACTGTATCACGTGCCCAAAAGGCTCTCCATTTGGGATGGCACTCATGCAGGGTAAGCAATAGCAGTTCCAGCTGTATAGCACAGGAAAATCCTCACCATCCTAAATGGAAACAGCAAAGGTTAAGCTCAAAAATCAACAGAGAGTTCATCTTCTCCACATTCCACCATTCACCCGTAACTGACAGCAGAGCAGCTCAGCACAGCTAGCGTTTCAATATATTAGTGAATGGACTAAGTTTTGGTACACCAAATATCAAAAACGTGCACAATTCGAACTGTGGTGGTCTTGGGGGAAGTAGGGAAAGGTAGCCCAAGTGCAATTAGTTCTCCATCCTGTCCTAAATAGCAGGCTGAAGATTCTACTGACTTGGTAGTTAGAGCAGCCGACGATTTCCCATCTGCCTCTACTTCTGTTCGTGTCCCTGCCCTTGAACACCCAGCCACGACTGGGGCATGGAGCATACGTGCCGGCTGCACCTTCCCCCTGCCGGGCCCAGCGCCGGGGCTCCAGCGAGCAGCCCGTGCTCTTCGCTGTCGGGACCAGAATGCTGCAAGCATCAGCTCACATCGTGCGCGACCCAGATCCGGCTGCAGAGGGCTGGAAAAGCTTGTTCCCACTGCACCGAGCACGCTGCGCACAGGGCTGTGAACTGGCGGATCCCGCTGTGGAACACGGACTCTTCAGCGGAAAACGAGAAAGAAAAAGAGACCGGCGGGCGCACGCGGCAGAGCTGGCAGCTTGACCGCTCCCGCCGCCTCTCCAGCCCAAATCCCACTCCAACCCTCGCGGAGCCACTTCCCCTCCGGCATTACACAACCCCGCAGGCCGAGGACAGGAACGCCATCCCTCAGGGTTCATCCCGCCGCCTCTGGGGCCCCGGGCCCGCACCGCCACGGGGACGGGTGATGCGGCCCCGGCCGGGCCCGGCGGGAGGAGTGCGAGAGGACCCTGGCCGCGGTTCCGCTGGCTCTGCCTTTGGGCCACGGTCGTCCCCGGGCGGCTGGGGGAGAGGAACCCCCGCCGTCCTGCGGGGACAGCCACAGACCCACCGGGGCTGCAGCGGGCAGGACGGCAGCGGGGGCGCGCGGGTCCCGGACCCCGCCGGCACAGCGGGGCCCCGCAGCCCCAGCGGAGCGGAGCCGAGCGGGACCCCGCAGGCTGTCCCGCCGAAACCCCCCTGCCGCGGCGCGTCCCCCGCCCTCACCTCGGCCCACGCGGCCCTCGAGCGGGTCCTTGCGGAAGTGGATGCCGTTCACGTCCACATGGGCATCGCCGCCCGCGTTGACGGCCCACACGACGCTGTCGGCGATGCCGCCCGCCGCGCCCCGCAGCAGCAGCGGCAGCAGCAGCACGGGCGGCAGCAGCGGCGCCCCGCGCGCACCAGCGCCCACCATGTCGCGCTCCCGGCGCCGCGCCCGCCCCTTCCTGCCGCCGACAGGGGGCGGCTTACCCCGCTGCCGGGGCGGGACGAGCGCCGGCCAATCCGCGCGCCGAAACGAGAATATTAATTACCTGCCCGTCTGCCATTAGACGGCCGAGGGCCTGTATTTGCATATTCATAAGGCGGGGGGCCAATGAGCGGCGGCGATGGGCGGGCCGGGCTGAGCGGCGCGGGGACAGCGGCGGGAGCGGCGCAGGGAGCCGGGTCCCTGCGGGCTGGGGCGCTCGGGGCCGGTACGGCCCGCGCAGGGAGCGGAGCGGGTGTGGAACCGGCTCCCCCAGGAAGGAGCGGCGGGGACGGACGAGGCTCCCCAGCGCCGTGTCCGGAGCCGGGACAGCCCGGCGAACTGGCGTGAGCGCCGGCTGCTGGTGGGCAGAGCCCGCCCCTCCGCGCCGCCAATCGCGGTGCTCCAGCGCGGCGGAACGCGGAGCACGGCGGGGCGGCGGCGGGAAGCGCAGACGGAGGGTTGCCGCGGCAACGGGCGGCGCTGCGGCAGCGCGGACCGGAGCGGCCCCGGTGTGCTCGGGGAAAGGACTGGAAGCGGAGCTGGGGCAGCGGGAGCTCCACCGCCGTCGGCGGCGGCTCCTCGCCACGTCCCGGTAGCTCCGTGCCCCGCTGTGCTCTGAACAGCAGCTCCCAAGCCCGGCTCGCTGCCTTGGCAGAACGCACTGGTTCTCCCCTGCCATGGAGTAAGGGGATAGGTAGCTGCCGCCCGCTCGGTAAGGAACGAAGCGGCCGGTGGCGTGCAAGTACCTTGCACCACGATAATCTGCCTGAGAAGCAAAGCCAATGAAGGGGAAGGCGGGGAGGTGATCGTGACACTGCCGGCAGGCTGATCCCTGGCTTGCGCTTTATTGGAGAATGAAAAATCCTGGGTCTGTTTTCTGGAGGACCTTGGCAAGGTCTTGGGTGGCTGAAGTGAGATATCCCAAGTGGAGGTCGAATGAAACTCACTCCCTACACAAAGGGGGAACAAATAACTTGGTGTTTGCCCTTCTGTCTTATCATGGTGTTCCTTGAGGCATCAGATACTGGCCAGGCCTCAGGACTGTGCTCCTGGCACCAGCTGCATTAGCAGTGGCTGCTTTTAAGTGCCAGTGATGTTTTATTAATTCAAGTTTTTCACAAAGCATTTGCTTTTATAAATTTTATAAAGACTTGGTGCTGCAGACCGAGAATTAAATGCATTTGTTGCTTTTGTAATGCACCTGTGGGCTCTTAACCAGATAGTCTTAGAGAAGTGAACAGTTTGGTGGAATGCACACCTACCCCCTGCTCCCCAGTCTGCTCCACCCAGGTTGGAGTGGATCCCAAAGCATGTTCCTGTTGCTGTGACATCAGTTCTTGGGCTCATGGTATAACTGGTCCAGGACAGATATGGCACTGCTGCACTGCCACACCAGCACTGCTGCCAGGAAGGGGTTCCTAAACTACAGGGTGCCTTAGGAAACTGCATCCAGATCAGTAGCATGAAATGTGTATGGCTTAGCACCTCTCCAGACTCAGCCACCTCACACTGATTCCTGGCAAATCATCTCAGCGTTACAGACCCCGGCCCTGGCAGCATCTGATCAAATCCAGGCTAATCTCCTGTATCCCTGCTGTGTTTGTGGCCTCTTGGATGTCCCCCAAGTTCTGTTTCCAAAGGAGTGCAAGCAGCCGTGGCCAGGACAATGCTGTCCAGTTGATGATGCCGAGGGAGGCCTCATTAGAGCTCATTTGTGCTGATTAAAAACGACCCTCCCTAATCCTACACTTTTAACTCTGATGTGTGGGTCAGGAACACAACTTTGAAGCACATAAACACTTCAAGCATTACCAGGTGTCCCCAGGGTGAGCATTTTCTAAAAACTAGCTTGGGTGATCATTTCCCAAGAATCCGTAGTGCATCACAAAGCAAGAGGGACTAAGTGAGCAGCAATGAGGAGGGACAGTGGCTGTGCTCATCTGGGGGCAAGAGGAGCCCTCGCCCTGGCTCACAGGCTGGTCACAGCCCCTGGCAGAAGATGGCAGATTCTCTTTGGCCTGTGTCTGTGGTGTCCTACACTGCTGCCCCGAACCAATACTTGTCGTCACACCAGCAACTTGATGCCAGTTTGTGCCCCAGATGTCAAAGGCTCCATCCTGTTACTAATCCACTGAGCCATCAGTCAGTCCCTTGATGCAGGCTGGATTTACACCAGTAACCTACAAGTGAAAGGCTCAGGGTCATTTTCTCAATCCCTTGATCTCTCCCCGTCCCCTGGCAGCTTTGCCAAAATGACTGTCTTGAATCAGTCCTGCCTGGTCCACTTACCACCCTGATTGTTCACAAGCAACAAGGGGCACATGTTTAGATATTAGCCATTTCCTGCTGGAAAATGGGATCAGGATTTGGGATGTCCAAAAAGAGCAGCAAAGATGTGTGGGTCAGGAGGAGGCCTCATGGCTAATGAGATATCTAGAAATCTGTGTGAGCCAGCCCCACTGCCCCACAGCCCTCCCAAATGGCACAGGACTACAAGGGACCAGCTGTGCCTTGTCATGTAGAGCTCTTTGGAAGCCTCACTGATACCAAATTGGAGATGAGAGCAAAAGGATTATCTCTGGAATTAGATTATTTAGATTGGATCTTTAATCTCTGCCCCTGTCTACACAAGAAAATAGTAAAACTCCCTGGGATTATTTGGGGTTTGTTGTGAAAGTAAAATCAGGCTAGCAGCAGGAGCTTAAGAGCTTCTGCTGGGAAAAGAAAAAAAAAAAAAAAGAAAAAAGGCAAAAAGCTTTTGAGACCTGCCCTGCCTGACCTGTTCACTGTATCATGGTGAGACCTGGCAGAAAAGAGCTACAGATGATTTGGCAGTCTCATCTTTCCTTAGAAGTAGCTGTGGTTCCAGGACTGCCTCGGCAATGACACAAAGGTGTCCTGCAGCCAGCCTTTGCCTAGTAGTACTCTTGGGATGACAGGCACAGCTCTGCCACACGACAAACACAGGGACCTGCTTAAGTGAAAATGGCTGTAGTTTGCAGGGAAGATGCCCAGCCACAGTGATGCTGCACTGTGGATCAGTCCAGCCCCTAAACATGTGGTAACCATTTTAAATAAAGACTGTCCTGCTATCTGATGCTGCGGGCACAAGATGTAACTGCTCAGGGCAGGGTCTGGGAAGGAGCAGGCAGAGGCAGCCACCACACTTGTGGCCTCTGACTATGCACTGGGCTCCTGCAGGCTGACTGTGGCACAAGGCGTGTGCCCCAAGCCGTGCCCCGTGCCCACATGCAGGCACAGCACCCTGAAGCATACAGGCAGCAGCACAGCTGTCCTGCTCCACATGCACAGGCAGCTCCTTCCTCAACAGGCTCCACTGTAAGTGAAGCAGTTGTGTACCAGCACACCCTTTGGCAGACACAAGCCTGCACATGGCTCCCCCTCCCCAATATGACCCTAAACACATTTATAATGTACCAGGACTCTGGACTCTGTTCAGTTTATCACCCTCATCTCCAATATCACCCTCAATAATACAGCTGCTGAGCCAGTAAATGTGGAGATCTGTAAATATCAATTTTCCAATTTCCTGGCTCACACCCACATTTCCAAGATGGGACCAGCTCCATAGATAAACACATGCAGTTTGCACACACCCGGTTCCATACAAACTCTTCTACTGCTGCACTCCCAGGTACCTATTTGCACTTCTTGTTTTTATGTGCACACACACAAACCCTTCCTAGTGCACACACCTGTGCAAACAAGTAAACAAGCACACACGCACAAATAAAAGGAGAAACATAGTTTTTCTGTCACTGGAACATCAGCCATCACTTCACCTGTGCTGGCTGGCACAGCAACAGGAAAGCAGAAGAGAAATTCTTCCTTTGGGACATGGATTTGTGGACACCAAGAATCTGAAAGAGAACCTTGGAAGTGAAAGACTTGAGATGCAGGAAGCAGGAGAATATTGGTCCTTGACCTCCCAGCTTGAGTAGGGAGGCAATCAAGAGGAAAACAGCTCCCAATCACACCAAGAAACACATAGTGATGATGATGCCCTTTGAAGCCAAGCAGAAACTAATCCTGGCAATTTGTGACTGAGCCTTTGCATAAAGAAAGGAGACAACTGTAAGCCTGATAGAGTAGGGGAAGGGAGGGGTAGGTTGGGAGCATCTTGGGGAAAGGAGGATAAAATCTGATGTGTCTGGAAGCAGCTGGTAGGGCCTGGAGGCTGCTGTCATCACTGGTGCAGACACGTGCAGCATTTCTGAGTGTGAAGAGGTTGGAGAGAAGGACACACAAAGAAGCTCCCAGCCAATCCCCAGAACCAGAGTTACAGCTCAGCTCTCACAGCATGGACCTGTACATGTGCTCACAGTTGTGTTTAAAATGATCTGAAAAGGGTGAGGTTGGCTATTGCTGCCTATCTCCTTCCCACCCAATGGGCCCTTTCTCCCATTTCTCCTTCCCACAATACTGCAGTGGCTCTCACTTGTGCCTGTGCCAGTGGAGAGGACGCAGAGATGGGGACCCTTCACACTGCCCTCACTGTGAGGAACCTCCAGGCCCCTTGGCCATGGGCACAGTGGGAGGGAGGGCAGAGTCCTGACACAGACTTAGTGGCCAGCACTGACTCCCCTTTCCACAGCAAGGGCTTGCCTCTGGATCCTGGTGCAGACACTGGGGTGTGCATCTGCCCGAGCCCTTCTCCCCCAGCCCGGCCACCACCTCTCACAGGGACATCCAGGCTCCACATTATTTCAACGTGCATATTTATCACTTTCCCCCCACAAGACATATATTTGAATTTACTCTTGGTAAACATAACCACAGGAGATGCAAATAAATGTTGGGGAAGCATAAATAACTTCACACAGATAGACACACACTGAGACAGCAAACACAGACACGGTTCACCAAGGGAAACCAAGAAGTGCAGAGCACGCCCTGAGGCTGCCACCAGTCCCAATGGCTTTGCTCTCATCCACCAAGCCAAGAGGATTCCTTTCTCCTGCTTTTGCCTTGCAGCAGCTGGTGGGAGAATAAAGCTGGGGAGGAGGAGTCTAAAGTTGCAAATATCCCATGAAAGCATCATGGCAAGTCCTGGCTCTGCAGTTTCCTGCAATCATCTTCAAGGAATGGTTCCAGTTGTAGGAAGTTGCAAGTCTTTCACAGTGTGAAAGGGTGGAGGGGCATGGGGACCACCACGAGGGAGGAGCAGCAGGTCATCTTGCAATGTCCTAATTGCAGCCAGCCGATAAACCTTCATGTAGGAACATCGGGGCTAGATGCTCCGTCTAGGTCCTCTTCTGCCCTCTCTAAGGTGCTGATTCTTCTTTAGCTGAGAATAATCTTCAACGGGACATCATGCGAACAAACTCTGCAACCAACAACACAAGACAGCCCTGAACCAGAAGGCATCCATGGCTCCCAACCCAGCTCTCATTCACTGGGGACAGCAAGCAGCCAGGGTGAGACTGGGAGTCCCCAGGCTGCCAACAAAGTCTGCGCGCTCCGAGACCGGCCCTGAGAGCTCACACAACGTGGGCTTTAGTCCTTGCATTAGATATGGTGATAAGATCCCTCTAGCAGGTCAATTCATTGCCTTGGACTCCTTCCCAGCCACCTACGGTCTTGTTTGCACAAGCAACTCTTTGTGCAACACTACAGCAAGCATTGTCTCCCTTCACTGTAACTTCAGGGAACCCTGATTTACAGTTTTGGGAACACGGTATGATTTCTTAGTAAACTTGCCACTTCACAGAGGTACCAGCGTGGGAAAGCAGGAGTTTTGCTAGATACTGGCAATCTTGTAGAGAAAAGTTTACTTTAAGGGACTTCTTGTTTTTAAAGATACACGTTAACTGTAAGGATACCCTGTATCTATTTCTTGACTAACCCGAAGTTTGTGAAGTCAATGTAATTGTTCAAATTGACTGTAAATGCCATCAAATATAAATGTGTTTTCATTCTGCACTTGAATTGCTGAGGAACTAATGACTCTGCAGAGGAGGGCAGTGGAAATTACGCCCTTGACTTCTCCTTTTCCATTGATGGAGGTGTCCTTTGACAACTAAAGTGGTAACTCACAGAGAAATTGATACTGGGATAGCATTTCATGTATTTTAGCTGTCTAACATAATTTAGCTGTGGGAAACAAGGAGAGCTACTGTCATGTAATTAGCCAGTACATTAGAAAAACTGCAGCTACCAGATACTTTCTAGGAAGATACTGGTGGTTTTCTAATATTTTCAAAGCCCTCAGAGGCCTCAGTAATCCTGAGGACTGAGATGCCTTGTCATGCAGGAGACCCAGGAATGCTGCTGAGCCAAAAAAATTATGCCAATTTTAATTTTTCACCATTACTGCAAAGGGACATCTGGATTTCCACCAGGGAAAAAAGCAGCTTGCCATACTCTCACACCTTCCAGCTATTATATCTTAGCTGTCTGATATCAACTGCTTTCTTGCCAGAAACCCTGGGCTCTATTAATATTGCTCCTGCCACAGCTAATGGCTAGAATAGTAGCCTAACCACTCTTATTTTTCAAAGTCCTTCTGGCATGAAAAGTGTGAGAAGAAATTAATTATCTCTAGGATTTCACACAACACCTATAGATCAGATGTCTGCAGTCTTAGTGAGTACAGCTGGCATGTGACTATCTCCTGGAATAAAGGCACAGAAACAAATTCCCTATAAACCAATATAACAAAGGTGAGCCAGAGGAAATGGAAGGTGCAATGCATTCTCCAAAGCAATCCAGTGACCTCACAGTTCTTGCAGTAGATTTACAGAAAGGAAAATGCCCCATAAAACAATGGCAGGCACAGCATGTGTGCACCAGGATCTGCTTCTGTTTGACAGGTTCTATCTCTTACCATGCTAGAGTTATGGAGATGTAATCGAAACTGAGATGCAGCAAGAGATTAGACACAAATGAACAATTCATCTGACTGAAAAAAAACGAAATTATTTTTTCTCCATACTTCAGGACCCTGGGCCCTGTGTCTGCAAATCTTCCACTTCAGCTTCTGATCTGAAGCCCTGACTCACACCAGAGCAGATGGACAGCGAGTGTTGATTCCTTCTCACCTTCAAAATCCACACGCCCATCTCCATTCAGATCCACATCTCGGATGATCTCTTCAATATCCCGGTGACCCACCTGCTGCCCTAGAAGTTTCTTCATGGCTTCTCGCAGCTCACTGGTGCTGATCTCCCCATCACCATTGGTGTCAAACTGCAAGCACACAAAAAATACCAGCAGGGGAAACAGAGTTAATGGAAACAGATCTTGCTCTGGGTTGGTTTTTGTATTGTCCTGATCCTGAGTGTCCTCTATTTTCTCCATTTTCTCCATGTCCCTTCTTTTCCTCCTTTTGTGTGTCTTTTGGATCCAGTCTGTCTTTTCTCCTCAGAAAACCCTTGCAAATGCAGGGTCTGCACCAGCTCTTCTCTTCCTTGCCTCAAGAGTCCCCTTATCTTAGCAATGTTCTCTGCTCCTCCTGTATTCCATGCCTGACTGGGCTCTTTCTAGGTCTTCCACTGTGCTGCTCTCTAGTCCTCCTCTGCTCTTCTCCAGTGGGTCTTCTCTCTCTATCCTGTCTTGTGTTGCTCACCTCTCTGTGGGGCATGCGGAAGGGGTCACTCACCTCTCTGAAGGCATCACGAAGTTCTTTTACGCCAATCATGTCCGCAGTCTCTGCTAGGAGTTTTGGTCCCATCAGCTCAACAAAATCTTCAAAATCCACATGGCCGCCCACTTGGGACAAGATGAAAGATTGTGTGTAAGAACTCCATAGGTTAGCCAAGACCAGCACTCACTTTGCATTTCTGTGTGCCCCAGAGAGCGCTTGGCCCTCCAGGAAGCACAAGCACAGGCGTGGGACAGTGGAAGGAAAAGGAGAAGTTTTGCCCTGTATTTTCTGGGTTATGGGCTGGGCAGAATGAGCCCAAGCTATTCCATCCTAGGCAGCCATGGACTGTCACACCCTTATTGCATCACACAGTACATATCAGAGGCTTGATCGTTCTAGTGCTTATAGCAACTCTCTGCTGTGCCTGTGCCAAAGGGCACGGCAAGGGCACAGCATGATGTTCCTGCAAAGCCTGGGCAGTGCCCTGCAGCAGTGGTGCAGTCCTGTTCCATTACAGCAGCTAATGCGTGTCCAACTGTTTATTCATTGTATTAGTTCTTTTACTTGTTAGTGTCCCGAGAGCTGTCAGCAACACTCTCAAATTCCCAAGCACTCGTGTGCCAGGGTTATCGGCTGCTTTTGTGTGTGACTGCTTGCATATGTCACAGCTGTTTTCCTTCCCTTGACCAAGTAATTTGTCCTTTTAACACAATCCTGTGTCAGACATAACAGGCACTAAATATGCATCTTCCCACCCGGCTGAGGGTGATGCCCTGCATTGCCACAGATGAGAGGTGACAAAAATGATGGTGAAAGACAAGGGCCACAAACACAGTTACAGTGAATCATTTGTCACATCTTTCCATGACTGCAGCAGATGCTCCCATCGATGCTGCCAGCACAGCTTGCTCACAGCCCATCCCCAGGCACACAGCAGATACACAAAAAAACCACCACAGAGCAACAGCCCATCTATCACCCATCTGATCAAAGCACCCCCATCTTCCCAGGCTTGCTCTTCAATCTGACACCATCTGACAACAGCTTCAATGTGACAACACACAGAACCTGTGCACCAGTGCCTGACTGCCCACATTAAGAGCAATTTTATATCTGACAACATAAGCATGAAGGACAACCCTTCCACTCATTGTTCCCATATAGAGTCCACACAGTCCCTTTGATAAGCAAAAACAAAGGCATGGACTTCTAGGGACCACAAACAAACAGGAGAGATGATAAGGAATGAAAATCAGAACCAAAGAAGAGAGGAGAAAAATCCAAAGGAAAAGAGGCAGCCGGAGACCAAGAGAGCCTGAGGCAATGATGGAGGGTGCAGCAGCAACAGGCAGGTACAGCTGAGTGTGCATTACTCACGGTTCATGTTGATCTGCTGGGAGAGCTCTATCAGCTCCATCTCAGTAGGCATGTAGCCCATGGTCCGCATGCAGTTCCCCAGGTCCCTGCAGTTAATAAACCCATCCTTGTCTTTATCAAACTCCTTAAAGGCTTCTCTTAATTCTGCAGGAATGGAAAAACAATATTGTCAGTGACAGCTTGAAATACCTTTTCCAAGTAAACTCCCCAGAATCAAGAGCACTTTATGAAGCCAGACTCTCCAAGATACTCAGTATTTTCCCACCAGATCTCCCTATGTGAGGTAATAACTGCAGCAAAGTTAAGCTCTTCTCTCAGCACTGCTGCTGACCCATTCCTTACAGGAAAGCTTGCTTGGACTACGAGTGTCACAAACGCTTCACTGCTAAACTGTGCTCCCTAAAGAAACTGCAACCAGTAAGTTTTTCCAACTTTTCCTTCTGCACTCTATTATATACCCCTCACTGTAGGGATTAGCAGGAAAAACAGCTTCCTTGGAGCCATATTATAGTATCATGCTCCACAACACTTTCTGTGGGCGCTGGAGGGACAGCAGTTCCCCAACAGCCAATATCCCATCACTTACTTATCCTCTCACCCTGAAGAATATGGAATGGATGCAAATTCCTACACAGTCAGTACTCTTTCAGTTTTATACATTTTTTTCTTTTGCTGGGGTTTCCAGGAATTATTCCAGTAATCATCTCCCTTGATTTACCCCAAATTATTTTAATCCATGGGGACCAACATGAAAGGGTCAACCGATAGGTTTTCACTGGGCAGGGAGAAGGAGGACAAAGAAGGAGCAACAAATTTTACCTTCAATTTCTTCCGGACGCAGTTCTCTATCCTGCAAAAAGACAACATATTATGTTAAAGACATCTGTTAGTGACAAACATAGTTTCAAAATAGCACTTGTTGGTACAAAGGGTTCTGGAACAAGCCAGAAAGTGAGAGAAGAAACAAGAAGGTGATGACATGTTTAATACCATCTACCTAGGAAGGCTTCCCAGGTTTCCTTGCCAAAGAGAGGGGTGTTAACCTGCACACATTTCTCTGGAAGCCCCTCTCTCTCTCATCTAGTGGACGGGGGGGATGACGGGTGATCCCTGAACAGAATAGACCTGGACCAACACAGCATTTGTGGTCTCCCCACTGATGGTACTATTGACACCTTCATGAAGCTGCTTCATCATTCCCCGGCACCAAGTTCTGGAGCAGAGACTGTCCCTGCAGCAGTCACAATCTCCTCTGGAGCTCTGATTGTATTTGTACTGCCACTCCTGCTGACACACACAGATCAAAGCAGCTGGAAGCAGTCCTTGTAACCAGCAGGTCTAGCCCATCATCTGCTCAGATCACTGCTTGATCCCCGTCCTTCTGGCAGGACAGCAACAGCCATGAGGTCTCTCACAGTCAATGTCTCAGTGACTTCTCCTACAATCTGTCCCCACAAAAAAGCAGAAACTTCCCCCTTCCCCCCAGCCTCAACTCTGTATACAAGCATTTTGAAACCAGTCATGAAGGCAGACACACAACATATACATCATCAAGGTCTTCTACAAATGAAATAGGACAAGGATTCACCATGTCCAGGAAACACTGCAGCTTCAACCATCCAATTTGAATTTCTTGGAAGAAGGGAAGGATATAAGAGTACAGGAAAGTTCCAACACTGCACCAGGAAGAAGAGATGAGCATGGAAATGCACTGCTTTCTAGTTTAAATGCCCTTTCTAATTCATCTCATGGCTTCCAGGCAAATCCAAAACATCTGAGAATTTGGAAACACAGAAACGCGATCTCTTTTGTCATCTCACTCTCAGCTTTTCCCCTCAACTGTGGGGAGTTTCTCCTTGCCTTCCAGGTGTCCTCCAGCCTCACCACATGTGCCTGGAGACGGTGCCTTTGTTCAGTTTGAGAAGGATGATCCTTTGCTATTTAACCACAGGCTCTTCTGGAAACTCTAATGGCAACTGCTCAGAGCACATAGCAAACTAGGACACACACTGGTTTACGTCTGTGCAGAAGTGGGCTGTGCCAGAGAAATGACCAGCTTGCCACTTGTAACCTTCCCAGAGGCATCTCTGTGCTGGATGGAACTGTCGGAGCGTGCTGGCTCTGCTGTTTCATCCTTCACAGACCTGGTATTTTCAAACATGTCATCCCATTTGTTCTGCTTTCATCAACACCAAGCAATAAAACAATTCAAACTCCTTAGACCGGATGCAGGAGGCATAATTGCCCTCCTGCCTGAGATAAAACAACAGAAGAGAACCAGCCATGATCAGTTCCAGCACCTTGTGCACTTTATTCCAGTGACTGCAAACACTGATCCCTGGAGATGGGGCCGGGTGCACAGCAGGTGCAGGGCTGTGAGCGCCGCGGTGCAAAGGGTGCCGTGACTCAGCCGCGGCAGCCGCTGTCTTGTGAGAGGGGCCAGGGTAGGACCCGGGCCCTCCTCCAGCACGGTCCTCACAAGACCATCCTCCTCCTCCTCCCTCACTGAAGACCACATTGTAACTGACATCGGTGACACTTGTCAGAAGCGGGGGCTTCAGCACTGGCTCTAATTCTGCACACCAAAGAATTTGTGTTTGCCACAGACTGCAAATGCAGAAGGAGGGGAGGGTTTATGTCCCCCCAAAAATCTGACTCAAGTAATAACTAAGGTCATAAAGAGGTTTTCTGTTTTAAATTTGAAAGATCCCCTAAAATTATTAAAGAGTAAAATTGTTGGGGATAAAATGGGCTGGATCACTCTAAAGCTTTCAAAGAACATATAGGAAGAGGAATAAAACTTTTCCAAGAGTTTAGATCCTAGATATGAGCAGATGTGACCCCCAAAGAGTCCATTACACTTAATGGTCTCACCCTCATTTATTTCTGTTCTATGCACAATAAATCCTGTCAGTCTAGAGAGTCAGTAAAAGTAAAGCTGTGTATTAGATGCACTTGTTCTACATCAGGGTACTTAGAGACATCACTAATCCTATTCTGGACACCTCTTAGGGTATAGTGATCTTCCATGGCCTAAGCAGGATGGACACTTGTCCAGCTGTCCACTGGGGAGGTGGACCTATCTCCTGTGACAGGTGGCTCTGTGCAGGTCAGCAAGTGTGTTTCATGTTTTAGTGACCTGGGACAGGGACTATGTGATTACTTAGTGGCTGAAGGTTAGGAAGAACAAAAACCCTTTGATCAAAATGACACATAATTACTCTTTCTTGAGTTGTTGATTGAAGCAGAGGTGTCAGAAATACATGTCTCCTACAGCTGTAGATGTCCATATCAACACACAAGTAAAACAGAGGTTTCTTACAGAGGCAATAAACATCTGGTTCTGGGGCAACTGGGGTGAGCTTTGTTTCACCACAAGAACATGGAAGGTACTGGGCAAATATTGGACAATGCACATAATCACTCATGCGTATCCATAAAAGGTATGTTAACCATATGTTTCTGTTTGTCTTTAAATTCATGTTATTGCAGGAGTAGAATGTTTGGGGGCAAAAATATGTTTTAGTTCTTGTACATACACAATATTGGGGTGCATACATACAAGCATATATTTTTGTTGTTTATATATAAACGCATACATTGGATGCATATGAACACCTAGTTACAATAGGTGTGACTGAATGAATAGACGTGGTTTTGCTATTTCTTTCTCTCTGTGTGGGAGAGTAATAGCATTTGGTAGCCTGGCACTATTTGCAAATATAAGGACAGCCTGATGTTCCTCAGTTTAACTGGCTGGGATTGCTGCAGTGCCAGGCTGGGTATGCCAGTGCACAAGAGATTGTGTTTGGGTATCTGTGAGGAGGCAGCTGTCTGCTTATTTCTGCTGGTACTAGTGTGCTCACTGTGAACTGATAGGAACAGTATCAAATATGGACAGCTTGCTCTCAATACAGATGCCCTGATTTGCATTTAACTGGCTATTAAGCCTTTAAATGTTAATCTGAGCCTTGGAATGAGAGGTGGGTGTCTTTGAGCACTGGACTCTTCCTGAGTTCATATGGTTATAAAAGTCCTGAAGTCCTAAGACCTTCTCCTGAATTCATATGATTATGGCTACTTGAGTGTAGGCTTGGATCTATCTTCCATAGCTGCAAGTTTAGAATCCTCCTTTCTTGGTGTTTAGGTACAAGGGTATCTGCACATCCTCCAGGTTAGACATTTGCCTGTGACTGTATTTGCGCTTGGAGCTGGAGCCGGGATGCTCGAGATCCCGGGCTGGGAGTTACAGAGCTCCACGCAGACGGAGCACGGGGGCGGCTCCGCATCCCCGACTCGCGTCCACGTGGCTTTGTGCGTGTCTCGCCCCGCTGGGTGTAACTTACGTACAGGCTGCCTGTTTTCTGCGAAGCCCTTCCTCAGGAAGATGCATGCTGGCCCCAGCAGGTTGTGCATGACGGCGCAGTTCTGGGCCAGCACCATGAGCGGACCCTGGTACTCGCCAGCCGACGACCCCTCTTCGCTCGTCTGGACAGCTTTATAGCTCGTCTTCTCGTCATGGCGGATCTTCCCAGCCAACCAGCAGCAAGCAAACAACACAACAGAGGATGTTACCTCCCCGTCTCGTTCCTCTGAAGTTTTACTGAACCGCCTCGCAGAGACATAATTGCTAAATTTCCTTCATCTGGTGCACACTGCGTTCCCCCCCACCAGCCTATTAGGATTTGTACAGAAGCGGTAAGTCCAGGAGTTCACTTTCAAAAGCTGAAAGAAGAACAACCAACCACGAGAATTTCACTTTGAAACTACATCAAACTCTCAGCGCTGCTCACATCTACCCAGACACAGCCCGAAGTGCCACGCTCCCACAATCAGCCCCAGAGTTAACACCGCCTTGAATGAGCAGCAAAGAACCAGCGCATCCCAAGTTAACAGTACGTGTGCCAGCCCATGCCCCGGGCAGACCTGCCGGCAGAGCCGCCTTGGGCAGGGCAGCCCCAGGAGACCCGGCAGAGCCTGCACAGAGCCTGCACAAAGCCTGCACAAAGCACAGGCTCCACGGTACCTTTCAGCAACACAGCATCACAAGCTTTATCACGTTATCAGAAGACCGTTTACAGCATCAGGTGGCCCTGCCAACCGCAGGCTCATGCTGCCTTGTGCAGCTACTAATTAGTTACATCCTCAGGGTTTGAGGCACTTACCGCCCTGGCCTCTTTTAATCACTGACAGTCCCAAAGTGGAGATCAGGCACGGGCACTACATTTTTGAGTGTTTGCATTTGCACATTTTCTTAAGTGCACACGTCCTGCCAAGCTAAGGCTCCAGAACAGAATCTAGCACTGGATTTTATAAGGAGGCACTGCTTTCCTTTTATAGAAATGCATTTCCCTGGCTCTGCAAAAAACCTCTTATCCTGATATTCCCATGCAGCTATAAAAAGCCAGCACAACCCACAGGACCCTTGGTTTTACAGAATAAACATTAATCATACATCAGATTCCTCTTCAGGAATGATTCTACTTTTACAGCCAGTGTTCCCAGGGGTGATCAGAGAAGCTCTGTCACTTGTCATTGTCTCTATTAACCCCTTCCCTAAAGCCTGAGGTACATTTTGAGGATAAACGGCCAGACACAAACACCCCCCATTCACACTTGTCTGAGACTATTGTATCTACTAGCTGTGTCTGCCACGTGCTATTACATTGCATGCATGGTTTGTAATTTGCCTTTTTGTACACACTCTTACACCAATCTGCTCATATATAATGTCATGTGAATATCAAGCATCAAAACAAAAATAACTCAAAAATCAAGCCATGGAGAAAGAAAATGATGAGACAGAAAAGCATTTTTGTTGCAGTCATGGATGAGAATGGAATCTGTCTCTGATTAATTCTGACACATAGGACACTTGTCCTTAAAAAACTGAAAGATGAACATCCATCCACAAATGGCATATTACTAGCTCAGCTAAATGTCAAGACATCTGTGTTGAGCTACACAGCTTTGTGACATCAATGCAATGTATTTTCAAAATTATCAGCTTTATTTCCTGGCACATTTTTCAGTTTAATATACCAAATAATATGAATCAAATACCCCACATCAGTTCTGTGTTTAATTCCAGTGGAGCCATGTGAAAGATGTAAAGCCCCACAGCCCCAAATGTTTGTTTCCTGACATTTCCAGTCAATAGTGTATTACCAAGCCGTACAGCAGTACCTCATAATAGTCATCCCATTATTTTTCTGTCTCAGTAGAGGTTGCCAGTTTGACAAAAAACAGTTGCCAAGAGCCACTGAGGGCTGTGACCAGACAAACTGCTGCAGTGCCAGAACACCAAGGTGAACAGCTCAGCGAGGCTCCCTGCCCTGCCACTGCAGGCAGGATTTATGGCATTCAATGTTCCTTCTGCCAGCAGTCTCACAGGTTCTCCTGCAGACATCTACTCAAGTTTCCTTCACCATGTTCCTTCTACATCCCAGAAGAGAGGGCAAGGGAGTTGTGATATTGGTATAGGGCAAAGAAACATCAGCCACCCCTTACAGGGGAAACAGCAGTGTGCATGACAAAGAAAATGCAAGGACAGGACTGGAGAGATCAGGGTTTCCCAGTCCCTTCCCTGAGCAAAGGACCACTAACCTTCCTGGCCAAGTCCAGCCCTTGGCTGTGTCAGGCCAGCAGATTATGGAGTAGGAAGAGACCTGGTTGCTCTAGAGACGGCCTAAGTGGTGGAGAAGTGTGGTAGAGTGAGGGACCTGGATGCCAAGTGTTTTAATTTCTGCACAGCAGAAGCACACCAGGTTTCACTTCATTTTCCTGCCTGAGTGTCAGAGGGACTTTGCAGAACAACAAGCCAAGAGGGGCCTCGATCCCAACTGCAGTATCTCTTGGAGGGAAAAGCAGCCAGGATGGCTTCCATGATCACTGGGGAGGACACCGTGACAATAGGAGACTGAAGCCTCCAACAACAGACATGGAGTCAAAGCCTGAACAAGCAAGGTACCCTGGTGTAATCCAGACCCAGACCAAGCCAGCTGGTGCCTGGGAGCGAATCCCAAATTTTGGGTTGAAATCATGTATCCAAGAGTTGAGACTGTCACCCAAGAGCAGCTTCCACACATGTTGTCTGCAGTCCCTCCTCTTTAACATTTCAGCAAAATGAGTTTGCTCAAAGTAAAATCTGAGAAAAACAACTGGGATCGTATAACAGCCAAATGAAGTTGGGCAACGTTAAGACTGATCTGCAAAGTTTCCACTATAATCATGTGTGTTGCAATCAAAAGAATGGCAGAGTACCAGGTCCTGTCAGGACGAGTGTCTTATTTCATAGCTCACTAGAGCGATGTCTGAGAAATTCTCTAATTCAACTTTGCAACTTCTTCTCTTTAGTCCTGACATCCCAGGTCTTGTAACTAGGCACAAGGTGAGTTATTCAAAGCAGCTTTTAGGAAAGAAAGCATCAATTACCTCAAAGACTGACAACACAGAATTTACAGGTTCTTGAATCTATTTTGATTCAAGCAGCCTGGCTACATGTCAGACATTAATTGCAATCGCCTTGCACAGCTGCAGCCGAGCCCTTTTATTCCAAGTTGGATGCAATCTACAAGCAATCCAGTTGGTTTTTCATATGTGCAACATTTGGGTGAACCTCAGCTACATCTCCCTGCAGGTCACCCTGACCTAGGGACTGCTCTCAGCACTGCCTTACTGCTTGGTGATGAATTCCCTCAAGTATCCCAGCTCCCCCACAGAAGCACTGTGCCATTACTGGCTTTGTTTACAGCAGCCAAGACAACAAGCAAATTGTGTTTCTATACAGAAGAGGCCAGCATGCAGCCAAAAGAAACACTCTACGATGGAGGTCCTCTCCCAGACAGCTACCTCCCAGAGAAGCTTTCCCAGGTGGCAAGGTCTCCTGGATGGAGCATCTCTGATGGCAGTGGCATTTCACTGTCGTCAAGGTCTCCACAGGGGCAGCATCTCATTGCAATACTTTGGATGATTGGCATAACTATCATTTAGGGAGAATGAACCTTATAGCTTTTTGCTGAGCTATTAGATTTGCAGCAATGCCAAGTGAGAACAGTGTGGTTGACAGGTACACAGTGATGTAAGATCTTCCTCAATCAAACAAAAAATGTTTCTGGGGCATGTCATTCCCACTTCAACCCAGACCAAAACAGCAGAATTATTCCTGAATCTAATTTGTCCCAGGACACTGAAAAACCTCAGCACAGAGTAAACTGTGGGCTGAAGCCTAACAGGTACATGTGGCAGCTCGCAGATGAAGTCCAGCTGGGCCCAAGCATGTAGACACATGGGCCACGCTGACATGCAACATGATGGACAAACACACAGCCAGGGCCAGTGTATCCACTGACAAACAGATGCATGGAAAGCAGAACAGAGAGAAAAACATGCTTCTGTACCCAAACACATACCGACAAAACCAATTGTGTGCATATGCAAGGACGGATAGACATAAAAATGTGCATATCTACACAGAGACTTCTGTGAGGACATGCACCAGCAGGTGAGCACACACAGCACCATACAAGCAAGGGCATGTGTGGGATACACAGGAATTCCCTCCTTCTGCACTCACAGCAAACCTGCTCAGACACTCAGGATGCCTGTGTAGAGGCGTAAAGAGCCGAGGACACACACATAGCTCAGATGGGCCCATAGGTGTGCATACCCTTACACAGACACGTACACATGCATATATGTCCCTACACCCATGACACACGTGACTACTCAAGCAGGTAACTCTCAACTGAAGCACGTGCACACGCACAAGCTCACACATCCACCCGCACATCAAGATGCCCTGACAGGAGTGTGCCAGCGTGCTGTGCACATCCACAAGCACATGCTTGCACGTACCCAGAGGAGAGCTGTACACACACAGTGAGCAGGACACGAGCCTACACACACATTTATTTATACATATTATGGCACTCAGCATCCTGGGCTCTACTGGCTGCAGTTGCATGAGCAGCTCTTACAGAAAAAGTCTGGTGAAGAAGCTGAACCCTTCATACTCATCTCTGTGTTTCTCCCACCTCCCAGTCTCATCTGCCCGCAGGGTCACCCATCCCAAGAAGCAGGGCTGGAAATGCACAGCTCACTTGGATTCAGGGAACATACCTTTTTAGAGAGGTTTCTCAGAGGAGACTTCACACAGTTGCCCATAATATGTTGAGGCTGCCTTTCCGGTGGACTTGGTTATAAAGGAACTGAAGCAATTGATCCCATTAAAGGTATTCCTTGGGAGCAAAGCAAGAAAGGCAGCACCAGGCAAATCCAAACAGCTACTGGCTGCCGGGGCTTTCCCTCTTCAGGGAGCTTTTTCTCTCTCTGCCTCTCTCTCTCCGTATTTTACTTTATGTTCACTTTCTTGAAGAGATGAAGCAGGAAGGAGAGGGAGGGGAGAGAAACAGACAGAAAGAGAGGGAGAGAGAGGGAGAGAGAGAGTGAGTGAGAAGGGGGGAGAGAGGGAGGCGGATGTATAATCTACATCAGATTAATGTTCAAATCCCTCCCACCCCCCTCAATCTGCAGGCAAGATCGTTTCACTCATAGGAGAGGGCTGTTTCAGGGAGAATTAAAACAGAGAGGCAATGCAAGAAGTGATTTCAGTGATGAGTTCTGTGAATCTAGCTAGTTTGGGTCCACTGAACACTGCACCCCTACCCACCCCCCTTCTAACTCCTCTCAGCTTTTCAATCACCACAGCACTAGGCTGGCCAGAAGGCAATCCACTTAGGGGCTTGGAGCAGACCACAGCTCGTTTCAGAGCAGAAATGGACCATTTATCTGGGTGGGACCTGTTTCAGCCTATAAGTACCAGCAGACCTAGAAGTATCTGATTTTTTCCTGGAGACAGCAGTCCTGGGACCCTACAACACTCTCAGCCCCAGGACAGTAATATTTAACCACAAGGGAGAGACCTTGAGCCAGTCCTGCATTAAAGTTTTTCCAGCTTTCTGCAGGCAAAAATCAATTGGCAGTTTAACCCACACAAGTCTGCCAAGGATGGGCTCACACCTGAATCTTAAATCTAAACAGCCCCATGTTAGATAATGTGAATTGTTTTGATGTCAGATCTACCCATTCCATTTGCAAGATCCCAAATCCTGGAATAAATAGCGGGCGCCTAAAGCTAGAGCTGGCTCTAAGCTTTGGACTTTATGCCTGTAGCGTAGAATAACCTCTGAAGGAAAAGGGGTGAGTCCGCAGTACATGTTGTCCTGATCTCAGGCTGAGCAGAAGAGCATTCAGTCTGAAAAGACATTTAAATTGCATAAAAAACACACCATCACACTCAGGCAACAGGATCTGAACAGGACAGTGAGTGCAGCTTTAGCTGTGCAGCTCCACAGTGATAAGAACTATGAAGAGCTACCTCCTTCAAATACCTTGGAGACAGGGATGACACTGATCTTACACCCTGTTATGCAGCAGGCTGGTTGGACACCCAGGTGTTGAGCTGAAAGATTTCACATCTTTGTTTGCAAGTGTGATTCCAAACAAAAGCTTCTACAAAGACCTCCTCCATAGGCTGAGTACTTGCACCACATGCTTTTTGTGAAGGAGCCAAGGACTCACTCTCCTGGCAGCTCTAGGGCTGTAGGACAGAGAAGGATGAACTGTCAATGTCACAACAAAGCAGGGATTTCTCCTTCCACCCTCATGGTGCCGTGGTAAATCAAGTATGATTCTAAGGTGACTCAACAGTTGCTTTAGAGTATTCTTCCATCTAAGGAGATGAATTTAGGAGTCCAAGTATGACAAAAGTCCACAGATTCTCCAGTTACAGTCACAGACAGAAGTGCATGGCCATAGGGAATGTTGTTTCTTGCTCTTCCTTGTACTGACAGCTTCCCAAGAGTGAAGGCAGTGGGACAGCCTCCTCTCAGATTCCCTCAATGCCTTCTTCATTGAATGATGTGGGTAGGAGCTGCACAAAGCTCTCAGGGTCTCAAAAACAAGAAGTTGCAGCAGGAGATGCTGGAAGACACTCCTTGTCTGCCCCTTGTACCCAGGGCTGACTGAGAGAGGGACAGAGGGGAAGAACTCCATAGCAGACAGAGCCCACTCATGCTAGGCTGGGAAGCAAAACTCTTCCTGAGCTGGGCCTGTCTCTCACTGTCACAGGAGATGCTGAAGAAAAATACAGTCACTCCCTGGGGGCTGTGCCAGCCCTGGGCCTTGCAGTGGGGCACTTTGCAGGAGGATGCTGAAACTCCCAGCTGCTCTCAGGCCTCCATCTTTAGCCCTATTTCTCTTTCTCCTCTTAAAGCAGCTAATGGGAGGCTGATCTACCCTCTGACAAAGTGCCAGTCATTAATAATGTCCTCTGTCAGCTGCAGCCATTCCCCAGGCTCCTTGTTTATTGACGAAGTGCTTGTCTCCCTTGAGCAGAAGCTGCCACACAGCGAGTGAGGCGCCTGGGCTCCTTCCCGAGACAAACGACTTCAATTCCAGAGCAGAGAGGAGGGAGAATTGCCTTTCTGCTGCTAATGAATCTCTCCCTGACAGGAAGCATGGAGGCCAGGAATGCCCTGCAACTGAGGAGTGCCCATCTCCCACATTGTCCCAGAGAGAGGGAGGGAAAGAAAGGGAGTCAGACACCTCCTGCCAGAAAAATCCATCCCAGTTCCCAGACTATTGCGGGACAGCTTTGGAATACAGCTCCGGAGTGTGTCTTACTGAGCTCAAAAAGCCTCTCAATGAGATGGTCACCCTTTAAATACTGGCTTGTAGCAAGAGCATTCAGAACCAGCCAATGTGGTACATCGCTGTGTTTGCCTACTCTCCAGCTTTCTTTCCCTGCAGTTACAGGCAGTTGTAGGAAATGTGCAGGGCAGAGTGAGAGGGCTGAGACCTGCTGCCAGGCTTGGCAGGGAGTTTGCAATCCAGGAAGGGAAGAGGGAATGGAAGCCCACGTGCACCAGGTTTGCAGCACAGTCACAATCCTTCGACTCTGTAAGAACTCTAGTGGAGCTGCAAGAGGCCCAAAAGATGCGATCATAAACAATTTTTTTAATCTCTTTATTTACCCTGACTCTCTTAAGAGCAACTGGGCAGGACACCACAATCTAGCAGACAGCTAGAGCTCTGAGGAGGAAAATCTCTCTACAGTGGGATCTTGTTCCCATCACCACCACAGGTAGCTTAGAAATAGCAGGAAAGTGGAGTTGGCAGAAAGGTCATTAGAAGATTAGGTTAGAAGGAACATATTTTCTCCCTTCCTCCAACTGAGGCTGCTGTAAGAGAACAGGATGCTGAGAATAAGTGTGTCAGAAACATTTCTGTGTAGGTGCTGATCTGTGGGTATGCCTATATCTGGGGTAGTCAGTATGCATGTGGGAGGGCTGCACATGCATGTATACTGGTTTTCCCACACTGTTCTTTGTGGCAATCACACTGTTCTTTTAAGGTCTGTGTCTCTGTTGTAAACTTTCTAAAAATCTGTAAGAACTTTGCTCAATGCAAGTCTTGCTGCTGTTCATGCATCCCTCCCTTTCTCCCGAGGTCCAAGGTGGAGAGCAGAGACCTCAGGGGATGCAGCTTGGCACAGAGCAAGATCTCAGCTTACAGGAAAGAAGCATCTGGCACACTGACTGACCTGAGCACGGGGAGGGAGAAGGCTGGCTGACATGGTATTGAACAAGGAATTATTTAGGTGGTTTAATATGTCTGGATACTTTAAAAAACAGTAGTGCTGTGCTTTGGGCTGGCACCTTGGGCAGAAATGCTCATTTCATAGGAAAATGTCGGAACTCCTCACAGCTAATCACTTAGCAGCTGCCAGAAACTTTATCCAGTGGCAGCAAATATCCAACAGACACAACGGAAAGAACACAATCAATCCAAAACATGTGATTGTTTATCAAACTATAGCTTTGCTTGGCAAAAATTTTCAGTGGAAGTATGGATTTGTATGGGCACTGTTCAGATTCTAGGCCTGTTTCAGTGCACAGTCCTTCACGTGCTGGAACATTACATCATTGTTCTCAACACAACATAAATACTGCTACAGGACAATGTCAGCAGGTGGTGGGTATTGTATAATAAAGCAGGGAAAACTCTTTCCTAGTATCTTTTCACTGAAGTCCTTAGTTCTACCAAGAGCCCATTAAATGCTTCAGACATTTAATATATTAAAATACATGCCCTTACATAATTTATCCTAACAGGGCAAGAATTTTTGTTGTACTTTTTCCTATCCCAGAGTGGAGAGTGCACATATGGATTAGTAGCTTTCAAATCTGCTTCCAATAAACCTTTATCCGGTGGCTATAGATCTGTATTTTACAGGAGACATACAGTTTTACAGAAACTGTTTCGTTTACTGAATGACCTCAGATAAGCATTTGGATTAGGTAACATCTTCCTGTGGCCAGTTCTGTCAAAGACTTCATTTTGAAGCTCCCAGGCACTGGAATATGCACTGGCACACTCAACTTCTGTGACTGATTTCCTTTTCTTCTTCTGCATCAGCTCCTAAGTGCTTTTGTTGCACATTGAGTTGTGTCTTTTAACCTCAAATGAACCTTGGATGGTTCCATATGCCAGTCAGACAAGTAGAGGTCCATCCCAAGGGGAGGCACCAGTAGGTATTGGTGGACGCAGTCCAGATTCTAGTCTAGGGAGAGGAATTCTGCAGAGAGTTTGTGAACTTTCTTTGCTGTCAGCTGTTCCTGGAGGAAAGTGTTGCTGACTCATGCTGTGCATAATATTCTCCTCTATTAGAGCAATTGGATCATAATCAATCACAAACAACAGAATGTTTATTAAAAAGACCAAGGATATTTTCTATCCCTCTCAAGGTAACAAAGCCTGGACTGCCTGTCAATTTCTGTTTAGAACAACTCTGTCTGTAAATAGCTGGCTTCCTTTTGCATTAGATGAAAATAGATGGGAATGTGCCTTCTTCTGACACCTTCCCTGTAGATCTGATCCAAGTATTTTGCATTAGCCCAGCTTCCAAGTTCCTACACTGGAGATGAGTTGGCCAGAGCACAATGTACTGTGGATATTTTCTGATGATGGTCCTAAAGACCATCAATGGGCTACAAAAAGACAAGTACAAAGCTGACAGCTCAGCAACTGCTGTGAGGATTTGTCATGTATATGGAGCACAGAGGCTGTTTAAAATAAACCTTACATGGTTCCTTCTCTTTGCTCCAGAATATGGGAATTTTGTGCCACTCTGTCCAACTGTGACTATTGCAAAAGCAGATCATTCTGCCTGGCTCTCTCACCTCTTTGGAAATAAGAGGGACAGGGAGTCACTGTTTAGCTGGCACACTGAGGTGCTTCTGAAAACGTGGCTGATCATCAGATGAGCAGAGGCCTGGAAACCAATATCAACCAAATACTCTGAACCAACCCTGCAGCATTACGAGAGATTTGCCACACTAAAACCGAGATCTGCCTCACGTCTAATTTGAGTAAGGATCTGATAGCACCTTTAAAAGAGCCAAACTGTGTATCCCAGGTCTCTGGCTATATCTCAGAACAGCTAGTCCCAAAGTATCTAAACCCTTTGTGCCTTATTTCAGCAGAACACATTGAGGTTGCCGGTGGTTTTCTACTTCCTGCCTTCAGCTCTTGTGACATGATGCTTCACAACGTTACACGGTTGCCTGTTTCCTTCCAAGAGCAGAGAATGTATTTTGTCTGAGTGGGATGAAACAATGCTTTGTATTCCTTCCAAAGACGGTTGCAAGATTCAAAGTGCTCTAGGGGAGGAATGGGTGGAAGAAATATTAGAATATTGCTAATGTCTTCCTTTATGGATAGCATTAAGTTCATAGTCTCATACTGCTGCAGAAAGCTAAAAAATCTAAATATGACCGTAGCTAGGACAGATTTTTTTATTTTTAAGTGGGGCATTTGATTAGAATTTGAGGTTTACTCAGGTTCATGAGCACTGCTGCTGCTCTCTAAGGTCACAGGAATGTCAAAGGATTATTGAAGGGGAGCCCAAAGTTAGCTACGCATCTTTTACTGAATGCACACCATATAGCTGCTTGTTATTGGAAATCAATACCACTCATGGACTCATCAGGGAAAAATAGTTACTGAAGCTGGAATGTTACAAAGAATCACAGCTAATTCAGCTGACAACCCGCAGCCCAGCCACTACACCAAAAAATAAACTTCCCCGACATTGTGTTGAAACCCAGGACTGCATGGAACAAAAATCAAGGCGGTAAAGCTTAACAAAATGGACAATGGGCTTATAAAAATGATGATTAATTCATCACTACTTTTTTCTTTTTTCTCCCCAAAGATAAGCTGAATCTAACCAGAAGGTTTATGTATTTCAGTGCATTAGATCATACTGCTGTATATTTCACGAACAGAATATTTAATGAATGTTCTTTTAGCTTGGTTTTATTTTGATGTCTTCCTATAGCCTTTTAAAACAGATTTGTTTAAAAAGTAAATCACTGACAAAGATTAATGTTTGCTGGCAGACCCACTGCAGGCAGGAGGCTTATCCATTGCCCCTTAGTGATTCTGTACGTCTGGCTCACATCCCTCAAGCTCTTTACAAGCAATAAACGTGATGAACTTTTCTCCAAGCTGAGCAAGGGGGGAACTGAGTGGATATGCGTAAGTGGAACAATGTTCCTCTGTATCTGAGTTCATTACATATAAAAACATGAGACATACCTTGGAAGGTGTGGCAGGTGTCAGCAGGCAGGTGTGCACGCAAACGCCGAGCGATGTTTTAAGCACAGGAATGCATAAGCGTGTACAGAGGTGGTTGTGTAGCCACACAGAAGATTTAGCAGAGGCTGCACGAGCAGGCTGTGTGTACATAGACAAGACACGTATATGAAGGCTTTTTATGTCAATCTACATGCATGGACATGGGCTGCGGCAACTCATGCGGGGATGGAAGCATGGAAGCTGTACGGGCCCCACGCAGGTATCCGGACCCCCGTGTATACGCAGTCGGGAGCGGCTCTCGCCTACTTCACGGCAACGGCGGGGCTCTCCCCGGGTCTGACACACTCACCGGGCAGCCCAGGGACAAGGCATGCCCCGGGAGCCCGGAGCGCGGCGGGTCCGTGTCAAGGCGGCTCCGCCGGACGGGGAAGGGCCCGGGGCGAGGCGGCCGGGCCGCGCGGGGGCGCGCCGGGGCCGCCGGAGCCCGGGCCAGGGCCGCCGCCGCCCCGCTGTCCCGGGATTCCGCGGTGGAGCGCGCGGGGGACCGGCTGCCCGTAGCGCCGATCCCGGGGACTGCTGTCCGTGGGAATGTCCCCTGCGGCCACGGGGACTCCCCTCCCTCTCCACCCGCGCCCTTAGGGACCCTTTTGGGACCCGTATAAGCCTTCAGAGGTGCCATAAAACACGGAGCAAAAGTCGGTGCATTCGGCATTTCTCCGGTTTTTTTCTGCCTTCTGATCTGTGCACCCACATTCCATACCCCAAGCGAGCCAAGACCGTGCCACGGGAGCAGCATCACTTCGGCGGTCAGTCATGCTAAGCCAGAAATCTGTTCACACCAAATTACTGTGCCGATTTAACAGTGTTAATGAGCAGTTTAGTTCGAGACTCTCTCAGTTTGTCACGAGCCCTGACATGCCACCGCTTCACCTGCCTTACAGGCACAACACAGCACGTGAGCACCTGGAAACCCAGACCTTTCACCTTCACCTCACCGCCCCACAGAGCGACACATGAAAAGTTTCCATTGCTGGCGTCACTGCTCCAGAGCAGTCCAACACGGCGCAGCCTCCCCCGCTAATACACAGGGCCAGCTGAAAACTTCCATTAGTAAGCCAGGAGCCACTCTACCCTGGCAGGACTGGCCGGGGCTTCCTAGTTCTCCACCGATGGATCTCTAAGAATGGTCCTGATGCAGTGACTGCTCTTGGGCAAAACGCCCGCTAGAATCAGCTGAAGCCAAAGACATTGGAGGGAACAAAGTCATCTGGAAGATGAGAAGACCAGAAAGGTCAGAGGCTGGACAAGGCACCTTTTCCCTACACGCTCTCGGCTGGTTAGAGAATTTTCTTGACATGTGCTTTCCACACAGGCAGCCTGGGGTCACCTCCTGCCCCAAAATGGGGCCACTTCTGTCATCCCAGTTTGCTGTAGGGTCCATTAAAACCTGTTGAGAACTAAAGCTCAAGAACAAAGGGGTATGGAGCAGGACAAGAAAAGGAAAATTTCACAGGAAATGCAGAAAGATTTCTTCCCTATTTTAATGGTAATGTGGACACTGACATTAAAGCAGGAGTGGGAGATGGTGCAGGAGAGGCTTTAAACTCCCTGTACAAATAGAAATAACAAAAGCTCCTTTGGCCACAGTGCTAACAGCAGAACCCTGTAAAT
Organism: Hirundo rustica; assembly: GCF_015227805.2. Lineage (NCBI taxonomy): Eukaryota > Metazoa > Chordata > Aves > Passeriformes > Hirundinidae > Hirundo > Hirundo rustica. The sequence goes on along the minus strand of NC_053466.1, from coordinate 10,611,575 downwards.
ATTTCATGATTCTCTACGGCAATTGTTTGACCCCTTTGATCCCCATGCTACCAGAGGCAATTGACAGAAAACTGTTGGGGAATCACTTCACTGAAAAATTTAACAGTCAGGTAGGGTGTGAAAGCTAAACGGCTCTGAAAACCTTCAGGTCTCACATGGCAGGATCGCTTACAAATTAATATTGCATAGCAAATGCCCGGAAAAAGCTCTTCTTGAAGGAGCGAGCTAGACCAGCGCTGAGGCATAGGAGGAATGAAGCGATGAGAACCGGTGGCTGGCTGTGCCGCAGTCCCCATACAGAGCTGCGGTGAGCCAGGTGCCAAGCGGCTGCTGCACCGTAGGCACTGCAGCCACATCACCGCTGCCCCAGGAATGCCACAAAACTTGCACTGCGGTCCTGCTGCCACCGCACTGCTGTCCCACTGTGTTGCTATTGCTGGTGTTGTCACATTAATAAACTGTGTCTTGCTGCCAGGCTGCCACCTCACCGCCACGCCAGTTGCTGACGGGTCATCAGTCCTCTTCTGTTGCTGAACTGTGATCTGTAGCCACGCTAGAGACACTACCAGACCCTCGTGCTCTTCTGCTCTGCAGGGGTAATAAGCATGCTCCCTTATGCTTCACAACACACTTTTTCCACTTGGCCACTCCAACACTATCCTATCAGGTCAAAGTCATATGAAACATCCTCCTCATGCTCCCTTTTCTTACCACTTTCCCCCTTTGCTGCATTATCACACACACACCCCTTGTCACAGCACTGCTCTCGCACTGCATGGAGCTCCTGCCGCTGCAGGGCCATTTTAGACCACTGCTGTCCCACCGTCCCGCATAAAACCAGCCCATACTCACACTGCACTGTCACCAGGTAAGTCTGTGGTGTTTTCCTCTTGCTAACCCACAGCCATGCTTCCAAAACTGTGGCATGGGGGTAATACTTCACATGGTGCCTTCTGCTACAGCGGGATGGTGCTGTCAGACCAGCGCAGCCCTTTGCAAATATCACACCAGAAGCGATCACTGCTGTACAGAATGGCTCTTGTCTGGAATACTGTATTACTACATCAGTAGACTGCTCAACTCTTCTGTCAGGCTACAACACTCCACAACTATCACACCCGTGCACTGCCAAACTCCTACCACACGGCACCAGTATCACATCTCCGCTCTGCCCCAGGATTGCGTTATAACACCACTGCATTGTCAGCGCCGTGCTCTCCAGGCACTGGGAGCTGCACGCACTGCATCCCAAGCCAGTATAAAGTCCACAGCAGAGTGTTCTTCTGCAACTGTCGTGCCGAGCCAGTGTGTAAACATGTCATTAGGCTAAGATGACATCCTGGCTTATACTTAATGCATCATTACACTACCCTACTTTTGTTAATTCGTGTACCACTCAATTACAAAATGGTAAAATATCCTGAAAGAGTATTACTGCTTAATGGTATTAGAATATCACTGCACCAATATAGCACCAAGCCTAATTAATAAAATATCACTGCATCCTGTATCCTGGCAGTATCTTAGCATTCTCCTGGAGTACACACCCACAGTGCACTATATCGCTGTGCTGGTTATATAAACACGGCGCTTCTTCCTTCACTCTGTCTTTTTTTCTGCACAGCTACAAATCTGTCTCCCTCAGACACAACCCTCTAGTCCTGAACTGCTCCTTTTTGCTGTTACTGCAATAATGACATTCTCCACGGAGTCGTCCCTGCAATCTTTTCTGATTGTACCACTGTAGTGTCTGCATCTGCGACCACATCACTGCACCACCATGGAACAGGGTGATGATATTCCACATCTGTAGAGCTGGAACAAGATAAACTGTGATGCTGCTGGACCACAGTGCTCTGCTGCTGCAATATGCATCACTGCACTTCTTTCCTATGTACTGCAAAATTACTGTTTTAACTGTTTCACAGTGGTCTGTGTGGGCTAGAAAGAAGTTCTCATATTAAATGAATTATCCACTGAGCTGCTGCTGTCTTCTAACCACAATGTAGAGCAGACTGGTGTTGCAGCACCTGCAACCTCAGACTGCAAACCTGGACATGTCTGCACCTATGGCTGCAGTCTGGGCTCTTGCAGGTGCAAGTCCTTGCCTGTCTCAAACCTTCACACATATTTTTGCGCAATGCTCGGCATTTATTTCTTCATTCACAGAAACAAAAATTGTATCATTTTGTGCCATAACAGAATTTCCATACATCTTACCCCTGGGCCTTTATTCATCCCAGGATTTCGATATCACAAAAAAAAAAAAAAAAGCTTCATGTACGTCTTTCTGTAATCAGCTCTTTGTGTATCCTAAATTATAAAAAATTATAGTTCCCCATCTTGCCCCTGTACAGAGGGATCTACTACAGCCCAGTCCTAAAAGTCAGTCTTAAAATCTCCACTAAATTTTCATTCTGCCTTAGTTACTTCAAAGGAAATAAGTGAGAGATGAATACAGAGAGAAAATGGAATAAGTAACACTACACTCCAAAAGAAAGATGTTGGGGTGTGTGTGTAAGCACTGGTGCAATGTGCCCAGTGAAAAAGTGAAAAATAGAATTGTATCTCTCTCATATCAGTAAAAGGCATTGTTCAACACCGCAGATAAATTTTGCTACATTTACAAAGACACTTTCAGAAGTGTCCTTTGACACTGGAATGCAAGCAGCAGAGCAGATAAAATAAAGATGCTATTCAGGTAAGGATTGAGTTCAAAACCAGAGGGGTTTCCATGGATGGGAGACTTGGCATGGATTTATTTGTATTTCTGATGCTTTGGGGACATACAGCCCCATGGACTTAAAACCTTTTATTGGATACATCTTCACTTCGCTCAGAACTACAGTGTAAGTCAGAGCCAAGACCACGCACTTCAAAGCCTGGTGCTGGAATATTGCTTTTTGTAACCTGGTTGAGCATCAATCTGCTGACCAGGCTCTTCCTTATTGTTACAACAAAATTTTAATTTAGATTTCAGATGCACCATTGGCACAGGGAAGGTAACACTCATTTTGAGTTAAACACAACCGTAACATTCCTAAACAGCAGAGACTGTCAGTGACAATGGAAACGTCTTGTGCTTTGGAGAGAACAGATGTGCTTTGATTTTTATCTGGAGAAGTCAAGAGGAACAGAAGCAGACAACACTCCATTATTAATCACTTGGGTGTATCACCTCCTCCCATCCAATTACAAAAATTTTTCTAATTCTCTCCATAATCTCAGTCTGAATAGGCTCCCTGCAAAGCCTCCCAAACACACTTTAAAAAAAAAAAAAAAAAAAAAAAAAAGGGGGGGGGGGGGGGGGAACAAAATAAAGATAAGAAAGAAATGACTCAACGACAACAAACTCCAGAAATCATAACTCTGGTTTAATCGATCATTTCCAGGGCTGGATGGAATTTAGCCACCCAGGCTCCTGGCTTATACCTATAATTGTGCTTCTGGAAGATTGCAGTTACATTAATCTTCCCAGAGATTACATTTTCCAGTAACATCCCTAGATGTCTCTAAAAGAAAATTTCAAGCTCTGCCTTTTCATTTTTGGAGCGTAACCCTGTTGGATAATTTCACTACCAAAAGCAGCTAAAAGTGACAGCTTTGTACCAAAAGAGCTTGCAAACACCAAAAGCATCTGTTCCATTCCAACATAGTGACTGGGAAGGCTTCGGAATTGGGTCAGGATTTTTTTTGTTTTTTGTCGTTCTCCCCACTACCTTCTCCTGACAGCTTCTGCCATCAGAAATGATTCATATGCTGATTGTACAGAAATGTACCATAAGGAGATGTAAACAAATACAGCAAAGCAAGGCGGGGAGCCAGAGAGATGGAATCTAATAAGTAAATAGCTTTTAAAAATCCGCTTCTCTGACTCTCACCCTCAGCAGGCAGAGCCACAACTTCCCCCGGCGACAGGGAAAGCACCGGCACTTCCCCCGTCAGCACCACCGAGAGCGCCCTCCGCAGCGCCCGGCGGGGCCGGCGGGCACCGGGGATTCTGACCCGCGCCCCGTCCCCGGCGCGGAGCCCTCCTCGGGCCCGACCCCGCAGCGCCCCGGCCGCGCCGCAGCAGCGGCACAAGTTCGGCAGGGGCGGCCAGGAAGCAGTGCATTTACAGCTGCGGTCTGCGCCCGGGGGGCTCCGGAGCGAGGAGCCGAAGGTCCGTGAGCCGCAGGAGGAGGGGGCGCGGAGGGAAAGTGGGTGGGAAGGGGGGGGGAGAGGGGGGGGGGATGGCGAGGGGCGCTTTGCCCTTTACCTGGCCAAAGACCGAGCTGAGCATGGGGTGCAGCTGCTGGATGAGGGGATCCGCTTCCACTGACCGATCGCTGCCGCTGGACTTGGTGGAGCACTTGCTGCTGGATTTGGACAGAGGTGAAGCGCCTTCCGAGAGCTTCAGGGACTCTCTGCTGGACCTCTGCCTGTGACTGAAGAAAAAGTCCTCCTCTGCCTCCTCCCCATCCCTGTCTGAGAGCTGATGCTGGTCCTGGGGGTGACCGTGGCTGGCGTGCGGCGGGAGGTGGTGATGCTGCCTAGATGTCCGCACCGGTTCCTTGCCGCTGCCTCTCCTTGGACCTCCTTCCGCCGGCTCGGGCTGGCTCTCCCCCCGTCCATGTGACAGCTTCCCCGCGCCCCTCGCTCCGTCCTCGCGGGCGCCCGGGTGGCAGAGCGGCCTGCGGGCACTGGGCTCCCCGGGGAGCTGCTCCTGGCTCAGCTCCCTCCCCATTTGCTCGCCTTGTCCTTTGCCGTCCCGGACGCGGCTGCCTCGGGGCTGGGGTTGGCCGCCCGCCGCCCGCCGGCTCCCCGCCGCCTTCAGCAGCGAAGTGCGGGATTCGCTCTTCGCCATGGAGGAGCCGCTCATCGCGGGGCCGCTAGAGCCGCATCCCCGGCCGGGCGGAGCGCTGCCGCTGCGGGCAGGGCTGCGGCGCGCCGCTCACGGCATGTCCTGCGGAGACCCGCTTAAATCCCGCACCGCGGCCCATGTGACAGCGCACACAAAGGCCGCGGCAGGGGCGCTCCGGCGGGGGCTGGCGGGCACCGTCTCCCCCTCCAGGGCTCTCCCGCCCCCCACCCCCCCAGTGCCGCCGCCGCCTCTCCAGGTGAGCCGGGGCCTCCCCCCGCCGGGGCCGGCTCGGGCCGGGGCGCGCCGCAGGCGAAGCGGCGCCGCCGAGGGGTGCGGGAGGCGGCGGGCGGCGCTCCCGCAGCGCGGCGGGCGGGCAGGGCCCGGCAGCCCCGGGCACGGCGGTGCGGCCGCAGGGCCGCAGCCCCCCGGCCCGGCGGCGGGCCGGAGTCGCGGGACCGTCACCCCCGGCGGCGCGGAAAGAGAGATTGGCGGCGTCCCGGGGGCGACGGCGGGGAAGGCCTGACTCCCGAGTCTCCCTCAGCTCCCAGGGAAGGAGCTGAGCGCCTCCGAGGGCAGAGCCGGGAAGGCGAGCACCCCTGCCCCGTGGGGTGACCCACCTGCCCACACGTGTGACCCTCGGACAGCTCCTCCTTGCCGCAACCAGGACCCAGCACGGCTTGGGGGTCGTGGCCCACCCGAGTGCTCTGCCTGTGTGCTCAACCTACCGATATGGGGCCGCGGTGGACACTGCCCCATAGGTCGGCACCTATAGGTCTGATCACTATAACAGAGAGGATTCAAAGTCTTGATCCAGATTTCATAAAGTTCAGGAGAGGAGGCTGGGCTGCTGTGTCCCTGACATAGCTCACTGCTGTGTCCCTGACACAGGAGTTTGGATACAGCCTTTGAAATGGACATTGAAGCTTTGCTAGGGGACATCATGCAAGGATATAAAAATGAGGGAATTTGTACCTAAAAAGCCGATTACTTAACATCTTTGTGATCAAACGGAGGTAATAATTAAGTGGCAACAGGTGGTTCAATAACGATGGTCTGTTTAAAAACAGAAAGAGATAATGGCATCAAATCAGACATATGTTTCCAATGGGGAAAGGTCCCAGTTGCTTCTTGCTCATCCTCAGACAGTGATTGTGCCTCACTGCCAGACTTGGATACCTCAGCAGTTTATCTACCCAGAAAGATGAAGGTGTGATTATCGCATAATAAGCTTACTCATGCTCACTCTGCTCTTGCTGGCACATGCACAGCAGTTACTATGTGATGACAATCTTCTCTGCAACAATCCAAGTGCAACTTCTCTGCAGCCTGGGGTCCCATTGCAGCCTGTGCTGCTCTGCCCCCACCACTACAGATACATGTGCTGGTCAGGGCAAAGCTGCCATGGAAAGAGGAAGATGCTGCAGCCCTGGCTCAGCATTGCTTCATCTCCTCAGCTGTGCTATCAGCACCAGATGTGCAGCAGTCATGTGCAATTCCTGCCCAAGGTGCCCTCCATCCATCCTATGGATGGCAGGGAGAAGAGGCTGGCCCCTCTGCCCCTTTCCTGCTTAGGATGCTTGGCAGCAGCTGTTGTGGTGGCTAAATGGGCTGTTGAAGGGGTTCATGGCAGGGACGTTTGTCAAGCACCAACTTTCCACTCAAACCTGCAGCGTCATTTCAGCTCCTAATTATAGTCAAAGTACCTTTTGGGTTTTTTTTGTGGGCTGTTTTTTATTTCAGAACAGGCTGCTCCTATTTGTTGTCAGCAGTGCAGAATCACTACTCATAGCTGGATGAACATGACTCCTGGCTTTCCCAACTGCACCTGCATTGCTGGAGCCGTGGCTGCTACAGGGGCCCTTCTGCCAGGAATCTCAGAGATAGCAGGAGGCTGAAATGAATATTTCTCAATAGCTTCATGTCTTGGGAAGTTAATTCCATCAGGATCTAACAGTGCTTCTAGAGAAGCTGCCGTTTTTGGAGTTACAGCTGGTGCTGATGAGGCATTATTGTGAGGAAGTCCCACAGATATGATTCCTCGCTAGTCTGACTAACACTGCCCTCACCCTCCTTGGGGTCTTTTGAGCTATTCCTGAGGACTGTAGTGCCATTTCTGCCTACAGGTGGGTTGTAGCTCCTTGCCTCGATCAACTGAGCACTGCAGAATTTGGAGCATATGCCTCATTAGTGAGAAGGGACTCACTAGTGCAGGTGTGATTCATCACTTTGGAGAGCACGTCAGGGATCAGGGCACAAAACGGCTTGACTAACAGGCAATAACAATGCAGGCAGGGGCCATGTTACAGAACTGAGTAACAAAACAGCAGCAGCAGCTGGAAAAACTGTGTAATGGGACAGAGTGAGAGCACAAAGCAGAAACCTGCCTGTCCACAACACCTGTATCTGGGTTTCAACTGGGAACAAACCCTGGCTGTTGAGAGAATCTGGAGTACATCCTCTCACAAATTCCTTTTGGAGGTTCTTCGTGTATCTCTTTTTCTAGACAAATTAATCTAGGGATCCCAGTGGCTGCATAGCATCTACTGCATACTAAAGAGCTAGTTATTCTGGAGCCAAATGCCACGGAACAACAGTGCCCCGCTGCAGAGAGAAGCACATTAATTCCAGCACAGCTGAGCAGCGAGATGTGCAGGGACATCTCTCCAGAGAGAGCGTGGCTCCTCTTCCATCTGGCAGCACAAAAGAGGACAGGCCTGAATCCTCAAGACATGAAGATTATATTATGTAACATGCACGCTCACTGCTTCCTGAGACAGAGCTAAGTTAAACTCCCTGTGTGATTCAGTCCAAGGCCAAGCCAGAGAGGAGCTGTGCTTCCCTCCCGAACCTGGGGGCTTCTGGAGCAAGTGGGTAGCCTGAGGCTGGTGGGGGAAGGTAGATCCAATTCCAGCGTGCAATGACAAACAGCACTGCCTGCAAGTGTAAAATCGTGGCTTTCTGTAAGAGTGCTTATCAAAAAGCATGCCCGTGAGCAAATGCATGAGCGTTTTTGGGGGAAGGGTTTGGTCAATTCTTTTTGGCTTCACTTGCGCATAGAGCAAACTTTTGACAAAAATGGGAATACTTTTAAAACAAACAAGGGCTGCATTGCCTGCCCTGAATTCCATTTCAGTTAAAGGCCTAGAAAAGGAGTTTAAGAGTAAAATACATGAGCACTGCCCACAGAAAAAAAAGTCTCCAGCAAGCTGTTGATGGGAAGGCACAAAATGTCTGTGATGTTTTGCAGCAGTTCTCTTGGTTCGAGTTTTTTCATCTTTATTATTTCTCACACCTGCATTTTCATGCACAAAATCATCATGGGTAAGTATGGTATCATACAAACAATTTGCTAAAGCAAACTAAATTCTAAGCTACTCCAGGCTGAGAATCAGGATACTAATCAGGAATCTGTCCTGTAACAGAAGATGAACTGCCTAGCCTTCATTTATGGACTTTCCCTTCCCCCTCTGTTGCTTTTAGAGGATTTAAGAAACACATCATGTTTGAGTAGTCATATAGATGCCAAGTGTTGGTCTTCAGGCATATTGTATTTGGACAGGCTTGTGACTGCTCCACCAGAGGAAGCAAAAGCACTGACAGCTGGAGATTCTGTTTGCTTGAAGAGTCAGTATTGGTCTTCAAGTTTTCCTCCACAGGAGGAGAATAATCCTGACAGTATTACAAAGGCATTATTGTTCCAGCTGTAATCCCTGTGCTCAAATCCATCCTTCAGGTTACTTGCATTCTGATTGCAAAGTAAGAACTTCCCTTTGTATTTGTCAGGACAGTGGCAGATAGATTGGATGAGAGGCCAGTCAGAGAAGTCATTTCACACAAAGATGATCACCCAATGCTTTCTTAGCTTGTGAAACCAAATAACATGAAAGAAGATGTAACAGAAACTCTGCTTTTCAATGGGACAGATAAAACTGGGCTCCCTGAGCTATCATGTGTGACCTAACTTTGGCCAGACTCCTATGAAGGGATCCAACCTTCCCTACTCCAGGAATGTAACAAAAGTAAATAATTTTCCTGGAATTACTCCTCACCCTACCTCCTTCCTACACACCCTTTTTGAGTCTCAGTCTCAGTTCACACTGCTAGCAATGCAATTAATTAAGCTGATATAGCTGGCTCAGCTTTGCAGCTGTAGAGCCGAAGGCTGGCAAATGTCACTTCTTTCATATCAGACATCTCTGTTGCCAAACTACAGTCAGCTTCACAGTCACATCTCTGTAGAAAGCACCGCTGTGCAAGTGGAGGTGAACAAGGCAGGCAGGAAGCACATTGAAGGAGAGGGCTGAGTACAGGTGCCAGGAAAAAAACCCCAAACCTCTGAAAATCACTGAAGCAAAACTGATGTGGTTTTAACAGTGGCAGTGGTCTTCCTCTCCATTTGACACATTCTCAAGGCATAAAATGATAATGTGATAAAAAGTAAATAAAAAAGGGATGCTCAATTGGTCAGCTTGTCTTTGGTTTACACTGAGAGCAACAATTAACTTAGGAGGGAGAAAATTAAATCACTTCATAATTTTCCACTTTTCAGAAGACCTGAGCAAAGTTCTTTGGTAAGAGCAAAGCTTTTCACAAGCTCATACAGATGTTTTACAAGCACAATAAACTACATATGTGATGGAGTCATCTCTTTCTGAAATGTGATCGGGACTACAGGATTACGGCTGCTTTTCAGAGTGATAGGTAGACTCTTCAGCTGCATTTTTTCCAACTAGGAACATTTAATCTTTGCCAGTTAAAAAAAATAAAAAAGAAAAAAAGAAAAAAGCTTATTTATCAAGTGCCTAAAGAATTAGTTCAGGGAATGGAAAGAGAGCAGCACTGAAGGCCAGATACTTGCAATTCGGTTTGGAAGTGCTTTAGGGACAAACCTGAATAAATTGCTATTGCTTGCTCATTCCTGGAAGCCTGATCTCAGGCCAGTCTCCTGGCAAAGAAGACTTCTTGTATTTATTTTGGGAGAGGGATATTTTCCAGTGGGAAAAGTACTAAGGTATATCAAGACTATCATACATCAGTCCTCATATTTTATTCTGTCACTTTTGATGCACCTGGGAAATCAGAATAAAAGTAGGCACTGCTTTCATCCTTTGACTCTTTCAACACCAACAACTAAAATATAAGCTGAACAACTCAATATGTCACGGAGCAACTCCATTATACAACATAAACTCAGTTATACAACAAACAGGCAAGAGTATGAGATAACTATAGTGAGCTGAAATTCATTTGGGATCAACTGGAGTGAATCACTCATTATCTCCAGGGCAGCTGTTCTCTCTCCATAGAGCTGCTCTCTCTCAAATTTTTTATTTAATGAACATTGATACTTGTACATAACCAGCGCAGTTATAAGTAGAATACAGCTCCAGGGAGAGACAGGGTTTGGCACATCTGGTTTATAACCAGAAAGAAAAGCTGCTACAAAGGAAGCCGAGTTACAAAACGTGGTCGGGTTTGTCAGCAGCCAGTAGTGCCTTTCAGATGACAAACAGCCCCAGGATGCCGGTGGAGGAAGGACACCTTGTTCGAGCAGCAGCTGGAACAGCCCCTGTGCCTGCTGAGCCAGCAGGCTCGTGCAGGGAGAGGGGCAAGATGCTGCTACCAGTGCCACTGGCACAGGAAAACAGACAAAGGCACAGAGAATTCTCTATCTTTAAGGATTTTTTTTTTTTTTTTTTAAGAATTAAATAGAAGACCTGATGTCCTGAACAAAATTACAGCTTAGGTAGTATCACCCTGCCTAAATTACCTTTCAATTTCAGATAAAGTATTTTGTCAACTGTACAAATAAGTTTGTTGCAAAATGCTTTGCATTCCTCATTTCAGAGGGGTGCTATGTTTTGATAGTGGATCTAACAACATCTCATTAGTACAATTATTAAGTCATACTGAATAATGTAAGTTTTTAGTAATTTCCAACAATTCCTTTAAACATCTAGAGAAGCATTTCTGTTTCATAATTATTAAATTATCAGATTAACTCATAGAGAATAAGTAGCTTTATCTGTGCAGTGGCAAAAACCAGCTTTGCAGTTTTCAGGTAGTCTACATACACCAGTGTGTAAGCAGGGAACCGCTGTCAAAAATGAGTTAATGACCACCCTGACTGCCCATGATTTTGCTTGAATCACAAATGATAAATTCTGGTATTTCCTCCCCCCCGCCCCACAGTGAAGAGTTTCTACAGGGATTTCAGCTTTACTGCACTATGGCTTAGTTCCTTTCCATGTGAAGCACAGGCAGTAACATCTGCTTTCCGAAGGGGTTCTCAGGCTTTTGGATTTAAGATTCTCTGTTCAGATGCAAAGGAGCGATGTTGCAGGCTTCTAAAAATCTTTCAACATAGCATGTACAGAAGCTGGAGGAGAAAAAAATCTGCCTCTGGATATGACTTCTAAATGCAAACTGTGGACAGTTGCTGTTATGTCCTTGGTCTTTTGAGGCGGGTTTTAAGGAGATGTTAATGTTTGCTATCTGAAGCCCAAGTTTACGTCTCTCTTTTACCTGCTTATTAATAAAATCAAACTGTTTTAAAACTGTATTTCCTGCATTAGTTTACTGGAAAGGCTCTCACTTAGGGCTATCTTCACACTTCAAGATTTGTTCAGTCTGAACAATATATGTCTGAGCTGAATCAATCCTCTGGAAAACATCTCCTTAAGTAAACATGAAGGGTTCATACTCTAAATATGCCAGTTTTAGTGTAAAAGCCCACTCTTAGTCTTTACTAAAATATATAAACATTGGGAAGAGCTGGCAGTTGCCTAAAATTGCTGAATCAGTGTAAGAGGAAAGTGAATGATCATTTACAATGAATTAAAATATTAAAAACCATAATTCAAAAATTTATTATTGATTGGCAAAAAAGTCTCTCTTTTATTACTTTTCAGTGACTTTCTGGGATATCCACTGTCAGGAAACAAGTAGTTCCTAGTTTCCAGGAGCTCGTTTGTTTACCCAGCTGAGTGAAACCTAATGCATAGTAGGATCTTATCAACACTAGCACTTTATGAAATGTCTTAATTACCTCAATTTCCTATAGCTCCTTTCACTTTCCAGATGATTTAGAGCTGCAAACAAGGCTCCCAGAAGGCTTTATAGAGCCTCTGCTCACAACACCACTTAAATATGTACGACAGCAAGTCATACTCTTTCTAATAATATCAAATATTTAAAAATATACATTGTCTGAGCTTAGACAGTTGAAATGTACTGTTAATGGGTTTGTGCATTAAAGGCATGAGGACGAATGACAGACCAGGCAGATCAAACAGAGGTTTTTCCTGACACTCCAGCTCTGAAGAACTCAAATGTGGATAAGACTGTTATGTAAGACAGGCTTTTGGATATCACTGAAGTGCTTTACAATTAAGATTGAATATTAATAAAAGACTTAAACTGAAAACCTCCAGCTATTAGAAGGATTAGGACTTTGCAGTGGGCTAGGGGAATACATACAATGTCAAAGCCATTTTCTCGGTTGTGATCAAAGGCAGAAAAGGCTGTGGCAGAAACAACATCTTAGAAGAAGGGGAATAGAGCTGCAGCATCACATAACAATACTGATGATAAATAATAACAATAACAGCGGCAGCAACTACGTGTGCAGAAGAAAAAAGACAAAACTTAGGAGTGGAGCCCAGAGACTCTTGCTCAGCAATGTGCCCTCTGACAGAAGGCAACTGCACAAGAAGGGAAAAGCATCTGCTCATTTACACCCCTGTGGCTGTACTGGCTGTCCTGGGAAGAGCAGGTGAGAACAGAATTCCCACTCGGTACTTTTGTCACTCAGTGGTGATGTCAGCTCCTCACACCAGAGCAGCAGCCAAGAGAAATGAGCATGGATGTTTACCGGACTCAATGCTACATAAACAAACTGAGGTTTATTAGATTTATTTTCTGGATATTGATAATCTTTTCCAAAAACTCTATCGCAAGGAAGTCCCCTAAAGAGTGTTTATTTTGAGAGCCTGGGCCATTTCTCTGTGAATCTCATGGGAACAATTGCTCTGATAGTTTCATTGTGTTCTACTGAAATATCAGCTTGTAATACACTGTAATCAGGCAAATGATATTGGCTGCATTTTGAATATATTTCTTACTTGCAAGGCGTCCTCCTCTTGAAAGAACCTGGAGACTGACCCCCTCTGCCAGTGTGTCATTCCCACACCATGACTTCTCCTGCAGGGACTGCCTGGAGCACGTTCCCTCCCAAGGCATGGCCTTGGCCACTGTAACTGTAAATGGTTCAGTTGCCCAGGCTCAGGAGCAGGGACACGGCAAAAGCCTTCATTGGGTTAAGCAGAGACAGCTGGAAATGCGTCACTAATAAGGAATAACTTTGAAAGCAGTTTGGGTGCAGAGGGATTAAGGAATGCCATATGGTATCAGGAATAAAAAGATGCCAAGCAGTTGTAACTTCAACAGAAAAGAAGAAGCTACCGAGATATCCAGAAGAGCTGAAAGTCTGGAAATACAGAAGGCAATTGGGAAAACATAAATTGCATGTGTATGTGCTATGAATCCATGTTTATTTAAAAGCCATGTATGCCAGTAAAAAGGAAGACAATCAGAAGCTTCATTTTACTTAATATTCAATTTTGATGCATTTGAAATGTTTAAGAGGTTCCAGTCAATTCTGGCAGTGAAAACTCCTTAGAAATCCATATACATGCTGAGATAGTGCACTTCACATAAAAATGAAATGTTAAGATTTATTATTTTTTAGGCAAATATAAAAAAAGAAAATTAAGGTGAAGAAATGCATGTGTCTGATGATTATTACCTTTTCAAAGATTAACAAGGGGTGACTCTTCCAAGAATTTTTCAGAAAATTCAAATTAAAATCTGTCTTCTTAAAAGGGAATTGACTCACCCTTAAAATTTTCAAAGCTGATAGAAGGTCAAAGAACCAGCCTCTGGCAGTCATCCAGTCCAGAATTAAGTGCAAGTCAGATCTAAACTCCATGAAGAAACACAAAATATGCCATACCAGAGATCTGAGAGATGTAAGCTCAAAGATAAAATCATGGAGAACCACACATGGTCTATGATAACTGGGATGAACTGGGAAAATATTTGGCATGCAGAAGAAGAAGAAGCTAGAAATGTCATGGATCAGCTCTGCACATTTTGCCAGCAGCAGCAGAGCTTGCACAACACGGACAAGATCTCTGCAGTGCTGCCTCCAGTGAACTGTTGATAGGGGAAAGCTCAGTGTTGCAGTGGGAAATGAACATGCTATCAGCTTTAAAGGAAATAAAACATTTATTACACTGGGCAATGGCACATGAGTACCATGGTAGATGCAGTCTTATGTGCAATTAAAAAATAAATCAACAGAGCAAGGGATATCCAGGTAAAATTCAGAGATGACCTTGATTAGCCTGTCACTATTAAAGGGTTATAGAGACTATATATATGAGTAAATAGGAGACTGAAAAACATTTGAGGGTAGCGGAAAGAGTATTGTTTGGTGTGCCAGAGGCACAGCAAGCCCTAGCCTTGAGCCAATGGCAGCACAGGTAGGAAAGTTGGTACAACATAGAATGCAAAGAAAAGCTGAAAGACACCAGTTGTATCTCTCAGACTTTCCAGTGATGGAAAGGTTTATTGGGCTCAGTCACTAACTAACTAAAAAAGACAAGCGACAGAGAAAACCCAACATGCTGCCTTCTCAGTGGTACTGACACCATATTCTGTTACTGCGGGTAACTTCCAGTCTCCATTATCCTCACTTCAATGATGTGGTGAAAATCAGTATTAAAATAAGTTATCATTTATTGGCGAATCCTGTTGATAAAACTTTTGCTAATACGTATTTATTATCAGATAATTTGATGTGAAGGAAGTAAATCCAAAATACTCACAATGAATTCAAATTCTAATTGATCCTTAGGAAACTGTCAGTTAGATTTATTTCTTTTTTGCAATCTAAAGATATGTAAAATGAGATTTGCCTGTACCATTGCTGTAACAATTAGCTGAATCTTTCAGGCCAGTAGTATCTATTGGTTCATAAATTAGTGTCCTCTTCTACCTAACAGACTTCGTATAATTTTATTAATGAAGCTCCAAAGTTCATTACCACTTCAATTTATTATCCCTGGCATGAAATCTTGAGGATTATCGACAAAGTTGAAATAAAAATACAATTACAGGCAAGACTATATTAACTAGATAAATAATTCTTGAAGTACTATTACTGTATTTACAACTAAAACTACAACACATACTTTATGTATAATTTTGAGTATTTATAATTCAAAATAATAGTCTCTGATGCAACATATTAGAAAACTACACTAGATCCACCAGTTTTAAAAACATGACACAACACCGGTCATCATTTATGATGATCAGTAACTAAAACACTCACAGGAGGCTGTGAAGAGAGGAGATTGTCCTAGAAGATAGGCATATGTTCTAGAGAAACACAGAATAGATTTCCAACTCCAGGAACAAGATTTTTGCCTTGCCTGACAAAGTGACAGCTTGGGAGCAGTTATAATAAATTGAAACAACTTAATCTAGATATGGTATCACCGAGTGGGCTCAGCACACCCTAACAACAGTAGTTTTATACACTGGCAGACATCGACTTCATGCCACACTCTAAATTCTTCATGAGGATATTCAGCTTTTATTAGTTATAAACCCTTATTAGAGCTGTGTATCATAGAGCGATTGTTTTGTACATTTTGATGATGATGATGATCTGGTTTTAATAGAAGGTTGAGATACTAAGCATTTAAACAGTTTAGCCTTCCAGACGCAGGAACTCTGTGGAAGAAGCCCAGCAGAAACACATGGTGGTTGAGCAGCTGAAATTCTGACTGATTACCGAATGTTATGCAAGCAGAGCCCCTGCACAGCTTCCTGCAGTTATTTCTACTGGCAAGAAAGCCTGGAAATTGTAATAAAAAGCAACACTCGTCCATTACAATGGCAGTAGGGAGAATTGTACGCACGTTCAAACAAGATGTCAATGCTAAACACTGCTGATTACCCAGATAATGCTTCAGTCACTAACCCCATCCCTCAGCCTGTGGTGTTGTCTCACTCCCAGTGAGAGCTGGGGAGTATGAAAGTTTTCCCACAGTTATTCCCCCCAGTTCAGTGCTATTCCTGGAAACACAGCATGGTCATATTATCTGAATCCCCACTTGCTGCAGAAACACTGATCTGGAACACTGCATCCTGTATCCCTTGGAACAGCAAATGTTTTACAGGTCCTCCTGTGACCCAAGAGCCAGGAGGACAGCATGGGAGGAACCGACAGCAAGAAAGCCCTTAATGAAGAAATGAAATAGGTCTCCCTTGGAGAGGAGGCTTACTGGAGTGAAACGAAAACAAGCCCCATCCCTCCTCCCCTGTGCGCACATACACACACCCTAGAGGCTTTTGCAAAGCCACAGGAACGGAAATAATTTTGTTTGAATCCATCAAGCATTAAAATCCGTTCACTGAGGGATTGAAGTGAAAAATGAGCCGGAGACAGGAATTAGAAGCTCACCGCCTGGGCTGTCAAAAGGGATTTTCCCCAGATAGAAAACAAGCAATTGGAAATGCAGGGAAGTAAATCCTTTCAGGCTCTGACATGCATGCACACACTTGGTTTCCCCTCCCAGTCCTCTTGGTTCTGGGTTCATGAAGCCAAACCTGGACACATCTCCTTGTGCACCCTCTGGTCAAATTGACCATCCTTGGGATCCCCTACCAGGGGTCTGCTCAAGAATGTTGCAAGCCTCAGGCCAAGTGGAGTGATGAGACACCCAGGGGAGCCAGCTGCACTTCCATACTCATGTACTCATGGCTACCCGAAGTGCCAAAGGGAAGAGAAGGCAGCTACTAAAAAGATGAACCAACAGCCCTAAGAACCATTTTATCTACTGTGTAAAAGTTGCTGAAGACAAGGAGCAAAGTTGACATTCTAGTATAATCACTTATGAGTTAATAAGTACCTTTGTTTACCCCTCAAAAAAAAAAAAAAAAAAACCAACAAAAAACCCACAAACCAAAACCACAAAACCCACTGCACTTCATGTCACTGAAATATGGTCTCTTTTTCTTAAGACTGGTACAAATATCTCTGCACCAGTTACATTTTGTTGATGTTTCAGAGGTTTATTTGCAATCGTAAAAGCCGAATGCCTACTGTTCCCAAAATGAAACAGACATTACAGAAAATAATGTGGCAGCTAGGAAGAATTTGGACCACTGTGCAGAGGCAACCTCCAGTCCAGGTCAAGAGGTGCATGTCACATTCACATATCTCTGCAGTCTTATAGCTGGACTTCGAGAAATAAATTATCATTGCAGCACTGTTTAGTTTATACAAGGTAGACTTCTCCTTTTGCTTCTTGCCAAAGCTGAAGGCAAGAATTATTTATAGCAAAGCTTCTTTATGAAGACAATCAACACAACCCACTGTAAAAAGGCTACTGTAGCATCGTGTCCATAGCACAGGGATGTAGGGCAGCCAAAAGAGAGACCACCAAGGAAACCCATATGGATCGAGCAAATGGCCTAAACACAGAGTGTTTACACTGATCAAACTGTGCAACAGCTGCATACTGCTGAGCCAACTGTCTACTGAATGAAGAACAGAGAGGAAGAAAGAAGTAAAGAGAAAAAAAGAGAAGATGAAGGGCCAGATATGCAACATTTAAACTATGGGAAAAAGCAACAGACTGGAGACAAGAAGCCATCGAACCCCAGCCCACTTCCAAACTTGCATGCAAATTGGTTTAAGAATAGGACCGAGGTAGAGAAAGAACAAGGTAAGAATTTATACAGCAGGATCCCTGCTGCTTTTGAATTCAAAAGTCAGTTAAGAGAACAGACAACTTGAAGAAGTTTAATTTGACATAAAATTTTTATGTGTGCTAATATGCTTCAAGATAAAGTCCACAGTTACCTAGATACAAAGACATACGTGTTTGTAGTAAATATTTTCTTTAACACATGCTGTCCTCTACTGTTGTGTAAAATGCTTTCCTATTGTACTGTGACTCTGATAATAACACTACCACTTAGGTGGTGTTTCATCACTATAGATCCCACTGTGCTTAACCCAGGAGGTATCATTATCTCTGTTTCACATGTGGAGTCATGGAAGCACCTAAAGATGAAATTAGTCCGCAGCAAGATCACAAAACCGCCTGCAGTTTTACAGTGTTATCTTGTATAGAAGAGAAACCCCAGGAGGTTTAAACGGGATTTGCTGGCAGCATAAAGCCTGTTTGAAAACGCCCATGACAAGAGTTCCTCTTAATGGTGAGCCAGGGACAAACATGGACAAAGAAAAGATAAAGGTGATAATGCTAAAGCCATGAATCAGAAAGAATTAACAAGTGTCAGCTTCGAAGCTACAGGAGAAAGAGTTTGTGTTTTGTTCACACTGATGATATTCACAGTTGTCTCTCTGCTCTTTGAGAAGCTGATGAGTTTTCACCAGAATCTTGCACCAGGACCACAGCACCCAGACAGCTGAGCAAAAGACATGGAGAAGATGCTGGCTGAAGTCAGCTAGTGGCTGTGTGGCTCTAGGGACAATATTGGGGTGCGGGTTGATCTGTATCTGAGAATTCTTATGTGCCATCCCCATTCTTGTCCCCTTCCTGCTGAAGATGCTGCTGCACTGAACCTGAAAGGTCTGGTTAAAAATAGCTTCTCCCTGCAGCTCCTCAATGAGCCACTGAGGCGGAATGAGTCATCTCTGCCAGCTCCGTGGCCCCCCCAAAACGACTGCGTCAGGTTGGGAGCGTGGCTGCCAAACACTGTGGTACACACTGTTCCCTCTCAAAGGGCAGTGGCCTTGGGGGACAGGGACACTGAACAATCCAGATCTACTCGCTACTCATAAGCACCCAAAGCCACATCGTGTTGTGAATAATGTCACATCTGTCAAGCGGCCTTAGAAACATACACTGGTACTTCAACCCCCGTTGTCCACCCCATTATCCACACCACTCTGGTTTGCAACTGGAGCTTCTAACGCAGTAATTGGTTTCTTATGGAAATGATTGAGCAGACTTCTGAGAGTGAAGCTCTCATCCTGCTTACAAAGAACTTTTTCCTGACCAAGATTTGGTGACATTGTTCAGCAACTGGGCTCAGCTTCAAGCAAGTGAGCTGACAAACTCTCACCGCTAGGTGAGGTGTGCTACTAGGCACATCTCAGTATTTCCTATGATAAAATAACAGGAGAATTTTAACAAAAAAAGTCAGATTTGCTTATTCCATAGTGAGAGAAATTAATCCAGCTGATAGACAGTTGTATCTCTTTTAGTTCTGTTGCAGGCAAACAGAGTGTGATTGGTGTGATTTCTGGACCTTGCATAGGATACCAGGTGCCCAGAGTAAAGAAATTCTAATGATTGTTTGTTCATGTTGATTTTATCCAGAGACTGATGGAGTTCTCCTGAAACATGTCCTTTCTCAAACCTAAGACAACAAAGATAAATGTTTCATGAATTTCATGATGTTTCATGAAAAATGTTTCATGAAAAGGATAAACACCTTTGTAACTAAGTAAAGCACAAGTCCTAGCCAAGAAAATCACACTAATTTGCTGTGCTTAGCAGAGACTGAAGAGGTTGAGCATGAATACTTAACAGTGGGGGAAATAATTTAAACCAACACTAGGTTAAAAGGAAGGAAAAGAACATCAGGAAGGGCAGAAAATACAAGGTCAGTGCTAAAGAAGAACAGAAGCAGGGTCCCGAAGCCAGTATTACTGTTCTTAAAAAAAAAAAAAACAACAACAAAAAAACCCCAAATCAAACCAACCAACCAAACAAAACCACAAAACAATAAAAACAAGCAAACAAAACCCAGAAAGCAAGATTTGGAAATAGAACATGAGCAAATCTGTTACACTTCTTTCACATGGAGAGTTTAAGACAATGTGATCAAAATGATTCTGGTGTGTTTTCCATAAGCTAAGTTTAATGGCTGTATCCTGTTGCTCACTCAAGCACTCTGTGAGAAAGCAAGCTCTGGACAACAGCACACAAAATCAACATAATTGAACAGTTCAGTTAAAGTCAAACCTTTGCAAGTAGGATCTTGAAAAATAAAATTCACAAATAGCTGTTATTTGAACTGAAAATAAGTAAGGGTGATGAAAATGCACACAAACAGCATAATCAGAGCAATGTATTTCAGTTCTCTCCGTCTGCCAGCGTTCAGTGGTGCTGACAAGAGCGATATTCCCCAGGCCTGTGGCCCCTTCCAGTGGTCCCCGGCACTGCACTGTGTGGTGCAGAAGGTCAGTCTGCTTTCAGGTCATGCTGTGATGCAAACAGTGACAGAGCCTGGCAGACTTTTTGCCACCAGATGAGGTGATACAGTGTTGTCTCAACAGAGGCAGAGGATGATGCAGCTTTACATGAGCGGCCTCTTCAATTTCCCTCCAGTTTATAATTCATCATCAAACCAACAAGGTACATTCTGTTAAAAGTTAATGACTTTGTTCTGATAGAGCTTAAAAACAGACCTATTCCGGATTTTTACAGGCTCATCGTGTGCAGCTTCATCATTTTTATATTCATGCCAGGGAATATTTTATCTTTGGTGATTTTTTTTTTCCTAAACAGAAGTGATTTAATCCATAGAAGAATCTAAACCTTGAAAAGATCCCAGTCCTGCCTTCTACCACCCTCTTAGCACTTAAAAGTTACTTACTGGTACCTGGTTCTCATAAAAAGACAATTGTTCTTTCTGCTACTACCTCTAACCTGTCTTCCTTTTCCCTGTCTCCTAACAAGGATACAGAGAATGATACCTGCTTTCTTTTGGAATGTTCCCATATCAGGAAGCAATAATACAAGAGCCTCACCTCCCTACTTTTCAGAAACTTAATGCTTTGGTCCTTTGCTGTTATTTGGATCTCAGTGTAAGGTATTTTATCCACAGCTGTAGTCCTGTTACTTGACACTTGGATGCAGAGATAGCAGCCAGTACAAGATACAGGATGTATCTCAATATATAAGAGAGCAAATTCTTTGCTCATTTGCAATGTACAATTCCAATTACTTCCAGAGATATGACCAGTGTACCCAGAGGGAGCATCTGTCCTAACAATACCTGGGAATGCCAATAGCAAAGGCTAGAGTGACAGTTTTATGGCTAAGAGAATGGTAATTCTGATACTTAAGACACACAGTATATAGTTTTATTAATCAGAAAAAAAAAAAAAAAAGAAAAAAAAAAAAGAAAAAAAAGTTAATAAAAAGAACATTAGGAATATGGGAAGCAAGAGCCTTAGTAAGGGCCAAGATCCTGATGGAAGGGGGAAATGCTAATGAAATATCGTTTCTTGCTTTAAATATTTGTAAAGACCAACACATCCCAAAATACCCCGTAGGACATGAAAAAAATCCCAACAAAACAATTCCACCAACACGTGTCCTAACTGCCCCAGGACTGTGAGCCATCCTCTTGTCGCTCACAGCAAACTCAGAAATTAGAGGTACTGGAACCAACAGGAATGAAACAGCAACTGCTAGAGAAGGATGAGAATTTTGATAGAGCAGCTGAGTGATACAGCTGCTACTGCCTGCAAGGGGCTGCCACTTGCAACCATCAAACAAGAAATGTAGTTCCTTCAGTTGAAGAGATGCTTGCAGGATCCTAGCGATATTCTTTCTTACCTGAGACCAGGTACCTCTCTAAGCTCCAGGTCTGTTTCGTCCCCATCGATGTCACTCTTTGGCTACTCTGAACAAGGGGAATTCCAGCTCCTAAAGACAAAAAGTGAACAAGCAATTAGCTCAAATATATTGTTGGGCTCTCTGTCTTTCAGACTAGGATTATTCAAAGCATTACACATATTTCCTAGAAAAGTGAGCCTTTTTAAGTCCTAGAGGCTGTCTGCCAAAATCTCCAGAAATTTATACAGACTTTCCTTAAACATCCCATGGGAGGATGCTTTCCGTTACGTCTCAGCTTGTGCAGTTCCCCACAAAGAGCATGGTATACAAGGTGAACAGAGATAACCAGGAGATTTTCATAAGCAACACTCCCTTGTAATAGACAAAAATTCATGCTCATCAAGTTCCAAATTAAACACCACACTTGAAAACTGACCAAGGAAACATTTAAACTGAAAACTTCAAGGAACAGGGGAAGCAGTTAAAAAATCCCAACTCAACCCACATCGGGTTCAGGTAAGAGTAATGCAGGACCCATAATTCAACTCTCGTTTCATTCCTGCATTCTTCCACCATCATATTTTTTCTCCTTTCTGATCCACTGAATCCACTTTGCCTTCCCCTCTGCCTATTCTGCTGCATCGAGCAGAGATGTAGTAATTATGCAACAAGATTTTGCTTAAATTGCAAGGTGGAATGATTAAATTATGTGTATGAAGAGAAGAAAAATGCTCCTGATGGAATTAAAAAGTTAAGCCCAGGTAGAAGGGTGCTGATGCCCAATGCACATCCAGTTGCTTGGCCATACTGTACAGGAAATGCCACTGTTGAAGGGCACCGTCATCCAACTCACCTTCAGATAATGTCCAGGACACAGTATCTATATTTGCTATCATTGTTGTTTAACAGAAAAATATATTCTTTTTAGCCTGTCTGGACATTTCGGTTTCTCTTAAGATGCAGTTTAAGAAAAATAAAAAGCAAAAGAAACTGATTATTCCACTGTGGCTAAGAATATGGAGGATGTCACCATATGTGTAGGATAAATATCCTCCTATTGCAAACTTGCATCAGTCAGTCAGCATCATCTTGCTCTGTGGGATAAAAATGTCTGACACTGTGCACTCAAACATCAGAACTGCCCATCTAATTTACAGTGCTTACTGCTGCTCAGCAGGATCAGCCATGAAGATTATAAGGTGATTTTTTGCTCTTTTGCCAACTGCCCCTTCCTTTCTTTTCTTTTTCTTTTTCTCCTTTTTTTTTTTTTTTAATTGAATGTTCACTTCCTCCCTATCCCCAGAGTTAAAACTCTGAAGAGACAACAACAGAGTCATGAGATTCACAAAAGAACTGGTTATGCTAGGGTTAGGAAATTAGATTGCTCTGCGGAATTTTCAGCAGATGCTCTCCAATACTGCTTTTATGCCCATCTTTCATTGATTTTGTTATACAGTATCAAAAGGGCACTGCAGGCCCCCATCTCAATCTAGTGCCACTGCACTGAACAAAAAGTCACTCTGTCCCAAGGGAGAAGAGAAGGAATTGGTAAAGAGGAACAATGTGAGAAAGAGAAAGCAGCACAGGGAAGAAAAGAAAGACCATTAAATAGCTGAGGGAAAAAAAAAAATCTTTCTTTTTGCCACATGTACCTTCTCTTATTTCTTTCCCACTCTTGAGTCCCCCATGTTCCCTCACCTGGGTAGTGGGCAAATCTGGTTTGCAGTATGATGGCTTTAAACTGAAACCCAGCCCAAACCTGGCTTTACAATTTCTAAAGCTCTGGAAGGGAACAGGCAGGAGGTAAGAGCATCCCAGAGGAAGCAAGGCTTCTCTGGCAGAGCTGCTGCAGCAGCAAAGCTATTAATAAATGTTTGCAATCTTTTAATCGCTCCTCTAAATTGCCATCGTGTTCTTGCAAACCCCATAGTGTGTCAGTGCAGCTGCCTCCTCCCGCCTGCCTCCCCGTGTTCGTGCATGTGAGTGAGGGGGAACATCAGGAACATGCTCAGATCCAAGGGCTGCTGCAGCATTAGAGGGAAATGATTTCGACAAGTGCCTATTTAAATCTTCCCTGTTCCAAAGGAAGCGGCCCTATTAGTTACATCTATGAACCATATTTGCACCTGGTTTTCCTCCTCCAGCAAGTCCCACCTCCTCGATTAAGACACTGAACTTTTTTTATTAAAATATCACATCTGATCAGTCAGGCTTGGGACCTGCCACCCAAGATGCCACGTCTTGTGATGAGAGAGCGCTGCAGTCCCAATCACGAAGTAATCGCTCTGGCTTAAACAAAGATATTCTTGGCCACGGAATATTTTTGAGCACCTCACGAGATCCACTATGGAGCCGATAGTCACCAGGGTGCAACACAAACACATATTGCTCTTCAGGCTTTTCTACAGGGTCAATTAGTCAGAATATAAGTGGACTGGAGAGCTATGATCCTATTTATGGTAAGAGATAATATTTCAGGATGAAAAGGATTAATACTTTAAAATAAATTGTCTATTTACCTCTTCACGTTTCTAAAGTGTATCCATTATTGTCCAAACTAGGATACAGCAAACAAAGCCACCTTCTAACGTCATGGTGGAGATCAGCTTAATCCTTTCTCTGTTCCCACCCCCAGCTCAAACTCTCATCTTCATCCTAATTATAATAGCATTTGAAATTATCATGGTTTAAAAAAAGATGCCAGCTTATATAATATTCTTATTGCTTATTAATGATTTCAGAAGGGAGAGCAAGTTGCCTTGCATTCTGGGAATTATGCAAACCAAGGCTGAGCCGTACCTTGTTGGACTCCACCAGTTTCTTATTTGGAAGCCTGATGCATGAGGATTACCATGTAATAACAGATGTTAAGGTTTTTAGTGAATGACAGGCCTGCTGCACACACTTGAACAAGAAGACATGACAGGCCTCACATTTCACAGTGATTAGCCTTGGGCACTTTTCAAAGGCAGAAGACTCGAGGCAGAGTGACTTTAACCGCCCTGCGAGTGTGATAATCCCCGAGTCGGCACAGCCTCAGGAGTTTGATTGCTGTTCGGCATGGGAGCTTATGAATAATGATACAGGGAACAGCAGACTGCATCGGTGACACAGTAACTCGGCACTGACAGCCACAAAGACAGCCTGCTTGCATATGAAGTTCTTAAGTCCATTACTTAATCTAAAGGTACTTATACCCTGTCCTCAAAACATCACCTCCTCTATAAAGCTATAATGTGTGAAAGGCACTAAAGAACTGAACTCGAGATTTAGTACCTGTCCTTCAATTTCCTGTCTTTGTCACTGTGGCAGCTTTCTGTTAGAGAATATGGGGTGGAGTAGGAGGGAACATTAACGGGAGCAGGAGCTCTGTATCCATGTTATAAATTGCTGCAATTTTATTTAAAAACGAGCTTCAATATAAGATGACACCATCCGTCTCTGATACTAAGAGACTATTAAAAGACTAATGAAGTTGCTTGCCCCCACACTTACAGAGAAAGACCTGCACCCTGCAACTCCCCAAAATAAAAGAGCTTAATATGTATAATTTAAGTAAATTAATTAAATAAAATCATTCTAAAATTATTTTGTTACTGTCTGCGATCTGACTCACAGGTGCTGATCTTACAATTCTGGGTAACATTATAATAATAGAGAAACAACAGAGAGTATATATTCTTTTTCAAGCAATAGGTTTACCAACGTAGCAATATAAATAAAAATCTTGAGAGCTGAAGTTGAACGTATATTTTAGAGGAATCTAATAAATATCAAAATCATAATTTTATGCTTTTTAAAAATCCTACATCTTATAAAACAAGAACCTATTATTTATCGATTGAATAGTTGCCCCTCTGTGTGCCACAAAAAAAGCTAAGAAAAATTTTGGTTTGGCCAAGTGGTTGGGGTGCAGACAGGAAAGCAGAAGAGACAGAAGGAATTAAAGAACCAGTCCATCTTCTGGAGACAAACTGTCATATCTAAAAAACTCCCCTTGCCAGCATCTTTGGAAATAAATAGGGATGTCCTGCAGACAGCGCTGGACATTAAATTGCAATGCTGCCAGCGTGGTGCTACTGCATCAGCAGGGTCCCTCCTTGGCACTTACCCTGAAAATGGTGTCCCTTCAGTGCCTGCTTTGGTACTGACAGAGAGCAGCCACACTGCAAAACCACTGCCCTCCACAGGATCAAAATCTTGCCACCTCTACACATCCTACACAGAGGAAAAAAACCCCACACTTAACTGGTTCCAGCTTAGTTTCTTGACCTGTAAGCACGTTCTGATTTTAAGCTGCACACGGTCCACAACAATTCCTGATGTGTCTCACATTCTATGTCTACGCCATCTTGTGCCCTGATGGCTGGAAGAGTGGTACTTGGCACGGACACGTGGGCAGCCCAGGGCGCTGACATACAACAAGCATATGCTGAAATGTGGGGAAAAGTGAGCTCCCTTAGGAAAGATGGAAAATGAAACCAGATGCCACCAATACTGAGAGAGAGAAGAAACCAGATCTGATCCTTTAGATGACTTGATGGAAGCTGCTCATGTTCAGAGACAGTAGGACGAAATTCAGCTCTAATTAAGACACTAATGTTACAAGGGGATAAACATGATCTTTTAAGCATCACAGGTATGAAACGGGAATACAGGAGGTCACAGAGAAACAACTCCTTGAGTTCCAGCATGAACTCTGTGGAATTTTACTGAGGAGGCCTGAGGGATGTGCCCTGGGTCAACTCCCCTCAATCACGTCACCGTGGCAGACACTACCGAGCACTGCAAAAAGGTTCTTATGTGCATCACCAGGAGCTTTAGCTTGGAACCAACCAGCAGCAGGCAAAAGGCACCTCAAGTATAGCTCAAACCCCTGTGCCCTCAAGGCAACTGGTGGCAACAGCTTTGAAAATCTAGCAAGATTTTTTTTTTTGTTTCCTTCGGCCTTCACAGTGCACATAGCTAAAAAAGTGGCAAATATTGACACTCTGACTCAGGTGCAAGCACATCTTAAAAAAAAAAAAAATTGAACAAAATAAAAAGCCCTAGCAAGCTTCCCAAAATAGGCCAGATGCTCCCAGTACTTTTTGTCTTCTCTGATCTGTAACAGCCATTGCCTCTGGAAATCTGTTTGCATTTACTGGTCTTTGTGAGCACGCCCAGTCAGCACAGCAGAAACAAAGTCACTCTTGATTCTCCCCACCCAAATCACACCACACACTACAACCTACTCTGCTTTTGAGGGGCTTTCACTTGCTGTGCTGGGCTGTGAGATGCTGCAGCTAAAATTGGATCTAGGCAAGAACAGACGGGTGGGGAGGTCTCTGTCAGAGTGGGTCAGGCAAAGAGCTGAGACCCCGCGTGCCCCAGCTAGGCAGTGACTGACACATCCTTGCACCAAGCTGACACCAGTACAAGCTGAGAGCCTGCAGCTGCCCAGGGGTGCCCTGGCTGTACCCTAGCGAGCAGCTCCAGCACAGCCCCCTTCTCCCCTGCACACGCTGCTGCTGCCCAGCCAGAACCAGGCAGCAGGAACACATTATATAAGGTTGCTCCAGGATGCCTGTCCTCTCGCCTCAGCACTGAGTGATGGATGCACTGGAAAACGTTTTCCATTGCCTGCCTCATCAGGGAGACCAGTGCTCTGCGGAAGACTGATCCTACGCTGCTCCTAGGCTGCTGGAGTTAAACATAAAGCCACGAAAAGAAAGGATTATTCAATATGCAGCAACATAAGCAGATGCATCTTACTGTAAAATAGGGCCTTGGCTTAATCTGCTCATGGGAATTCAGGGGAAAGGAGAAGCAGAGAGCAAAGATCTGAAGACGACACACCATTTTTTATACCAACTCAAATGTGAAGAAAGTTACTCAGGGTAGGCTATGTTTATGCCATACAGGTTTCTGTTATCTTATTTATTATATTACCTAAGTGTATAATAACTCAATAATTTATTTGAAGCACTCCTTGAAGTAGATAAAGGTCATTATCCTCATTTTGCCATTGTGAAATTCAGGCCTAGAGAGCTTTAAAGGCCACATTTTTATGCATAGGAAGGTGCCCAGCTCCTACTGTAATTAAAGGAAGTTGTGTACCTACATATTTTGACAACAGAAATATGTGGGGCTGTTAAGAATTTCAGCTTGCAGGCAAACCTGTCCACTAATTTTATATGATTGAAAGTGCTCTGCTCTTGTAAAAATTCTAATTTTTCTTTTCTTTTTCAGCTAAATTAAAATATATCAACACAGTCTCCACTCTGTCAGAAACCTCTGCTTACCCACAAAAGACCGACTGGTTACTAAACAGTCATGGGTAGGGGTTTTTTCCTTTTTTTATAAGCTTCCTCCCCAGACAGGCAATCTCTTCCTTTGTTGTGGTTGTTTGTTGTTTTCTAATACTTTCCCTTTGGTGGTTATTCCACAAATTTCTGGGAAAAGTCACAGATTACTGAGGAAAAGTCTTACAGCATCCTCAATAACAACCACCCCTTCAAATTGCACCTCCTGTTTCAGTGTATTCAGCACAGAACAAAACACGAGTCCTGTCTCACAGGCTGCTCTGAGATCTGCTATGTCTGAAAATTCTGGTCTCAGGTTGGGCTGGAAAGTGAGTAAGACTCGCTGAGACTGTTCTGAACTTTATGGCAGTCTTTCCCATAACATTATGGAATGTTGTAAGACTCCCTATAGGTAGCAATAAGTTAAAATCCTGCTAATGCTACTGGATTCTTTGTGAAGGAGCAATTTTTCAATTACACATAATTAATAGTAATTACCCTCAGAGACCAGAACAAAGAATAATTAATCCATCTTAACATCCCCGTTAAGGAGGTATTAAATATAGGGGGTTTACACAGCAGATTATACAGTAAGTTATGTGGTTTATAGTTGAGTCTGTGTTCCCTAATACAGAAAGGAAAGAGAAAAGAAACCTGAACTATCTGAACTAATATTCTAGCTCTTGCCTTAATTTAATTAACTAATTTGGAAGCAGCTGTTGGCTTCTTGCAGCAGCTTGCTGCAAATGAAGTGTGCTGCCTACACATCTCTCGTATAGAGCAGCAGTTTTACCATATTTGATAAACAGTAACATCCAAGTGGACAATTTACTAATTTTTAATGTATATCTATGAATACTTGCAATTATCCCCATTGCAGAGCTGGAGTAAATGATACCCAGAATTAAAGGTCCAGCTTCTCACTTGGCACATCATCTTTTTATACTGCTCTTCTCTCACACTGGTTTTTGCTGCACAGGAAGACTCCTGATTCTGTGTTCATGCTAAACAGCATGTCCCCAACTCACAGACACTTGATGCCCTTTATCAGATCTTCATATTTGGCTTTAATCTTCCAATGTGGCTTCCAATTTCCGATATCTTAATGGAAGCTCACCTTATAAACACATGGGATGTCTCTCAGAGCACATCCTGTTCTTGACTATTAAAAAAAAAAATTCAAAGAAATGTGAATTTACTATTTTGAACTGGCAAGTAGTCCAAGATCACACTACCAGCACTGGAAGAGGCTGCAATAGAATTTGCTTCAAATGCATGATTTTGCAAGACAATTACCCCACGTGGCAGGATGACAGCAAAGATGCGGGCGGTGCTACAGGCAGCACACAGGGCAGCTCAAGGGGCAGCTCTGACAGACCAGCAGGCTCTGACCCATGACAGCTTGGGGGTACAGAAAGCTTATGATTAATGATTACATGTTAGGGGGATAAAAACATGGGATAGCTTTTAGTCTTATGTGTATTGATCTGAGGGAACCTGAATTCAAAAGGGAGGAGTAGAGAGACAGAAATTGAGGGAGAGTACAAAGGAAGAGACCAAAGGGAGTAGGAGAATGTCCCAAATGTTAAATGAAAGCATCTGCATGAAAAGCTCCAGGCCAGCATGCTCAGAGAATGCACTCTTCTGTCTCAGTGACCTTGTGAAGATAAACTGAACAAAAAGCTTCAGGCAACATCAGACAGGATTTAAGAAGCAGTTTTAATTTTAGCCAGATTGTTTTGTATTTTCAGCTCTGAGGTTATCTGGGGATGCAACGTGCATAGAGTGGAACAAAATGTAGTTTTCTCCCTCGACTCTGCTACCACATGTGATGGCAAATTCAGTTCTGTGCTTCCAGGGAGAAGCAAAAATCATTATTTTGGCTACACAGGGAAGATATAATTGTGGTATCACAAGGACGGAGTACCAATGCACCCTAATTCTACTCCAGAACCTAATTAACTCAGCTACTTCATGCACGAGCAACATACCAGACCTATACTCCAACACAGCGTGTGCTGACATGCCAGTTCTTTCTACTCACATTATGTCCTTGCTCTCTATCTCCAGACTGAGACCCATTTACCATGGAGAACCTGTTTAATCCCCCTGTACCTTAGTTTCCTCCTCTATAAAATGGAAGCATTCTACCTAAAAAGAGTGCAAAGGTTCATGAAAATGTGTGTGTGTGTGTGTATTGAATACATTTACTAGTAATTTTAATTTTAGTAATTAAAATTACTAGTAAATGTATTCAATACATTGAAGTATTTTTAATTACTAGCAATTACAAATTAGCAAATACATACAAACTCTAGGAGCTGGCTGCACCCAAGAAAAGATGCATTTATCACTATCTACTGCAGATTATTAGCGCAATTAATTCCATACAAAACAAATGCAATCCGACCTGCAACCTGAAGATACAGATGGCATGTAAATGCAAAGTGAGGGTCTATACCTTCAAGCCTAGAAGTAAAATGTCAAATAATGAACTAAAGTAGTAATAAAACCAATCCAGACTAATTGGTACTGGTCCCTCTGCAGGCACACCACCACAAATAAACAGTAGTTGGGAAAATGAGGCCTCAGAATTCCTCCTGCACCTCCCTAGCGTGTAGCTGTGTTCTGTGTCCGCACCGGGCGTTATCCGACAGTCACTGATGAACATTTACACTGATGGAGAATCTTCTATCAAAGGTTCTCAAACTGCTTCACAAATTGTCTCTAATGTGTATAGATGGTGTATGTTATTTCCTGCTGTCCTTGCGTGCTCTGTCCTCCATAACCTCTACTTGATAAGATATCCCAAGGCCACAGTGTCTCCCACTCTACAGGAGAGACATCCATCCTCTCTTGGCAGGTCTCTTGACCCATTCTTCCATTTAAATAGCATTTTCTTTTTATTTTTTCTCTCTCAGATCTTTTCTTAGGAGACAGTATATGAGTGTATAACTCACCATCACTTGCAATAGTTTCTTGAATCCCTGACACTGGAATCAATACAGCAGAGTTGGCAGAGAGTGAGGGTGAAGAGGTGGGAAGACAAATGTGAAGATGTTGTAACCTTTTAGTCCTGTGCTGTCAGCTCAGCACACCAGGATGCCTGACTGGACTCGTGCACCTTGTGCTAACACAGACAGTGACTGTGCAGGGAGCTGTCGTGACTCAGGTCTGCTCTGTGCATCCTCCAAACCAACAACAGGGAGCTAAGGCAATACCCTACATGAAATGAAGCAGCACGAGGCTATCTCACAACACTGCTCTCTGCACCGTGTCTCTCCTAATCAGCCTTCTGGACCGAAAACAGAGGCCTGTGCTGTACACAGGGCCCAGCCTGTAGCATGCACAGTGCACATGTCCTATTGGATTACAGGGCAGAGTGCACTCACATGCTCTGCTTGTCAGAGCCCAGCGTGCCTCTGCAAGAAGGAAATAAAGGAGGGAAGGGATAAAAGCAACCTGAGCGGCACAGGGCAACCCAAGCCCTGTCAGAAGGCAGGATGGGGGATGCCACCACAAACACAGGGGCAGCAGGGAAACACACCTGGCAGGCACACTGTGAGCCTCAGCTGGAATCTCACTCCACAAAGAAAATCAATGGGAATCTTCATGGACTTTAATATTGTTCAAAAATGTGTGACTAGCTTATCACCTAGGAGCTCATTGTATTGACAAGTGGAATAGATGACAGTTAGATCCCCATTTGGATGCTAAAACACAGAGCAATATGGCAAAGATCAATGCATTGCAGTCCTCTCATTGAGAAAATGCTTCTATCTGCATTAGCTTCAAAACTGCCCCCAGTCCCTTTGATTGTGGCCCAAGAGAAAAGGTCTCTTAGAAGTCCATCCTGGGCTTCGTGCTTTTTTCTCTCCAGGCAACTCATATTTTGCAGTTCTTAGAAAAAAAACACTACTCAAAATCATGATCACAGGCGAAGGCGACGCATTAACAGCCAAAAGGAGAAAAGAGGCATCTGTTTCAGAGGGCAGAAGTTTATCACCCAGGACAGGATTTCCACTGGGTTTATCATTGTTTTCTGTGTATAGAATGAAGGTCATTAAAGATGTTTCCACTCTGAATTAGCAATGAGTTCCCACTTAATCTTTGGTGTCGCAGCACTCCTATGTGACTTGGCTCCAAGAACCTCGGTGAAACTCTTCCTGCCATCTCACATTCAGATATCTACCTCACATCTTTTCCCTTATTCCCCTCATTCCCCTCTCCTCAGTTTATACCCTTACCAGATCTTTTCAAAGAGCCCTCCCTGCTTCCTCGACCTTGTCATACATCACAGTTCGGGACACCGCTACAGAAATTATTATAGGAAGTAGCTTTGTTCCACAATTTCCTTAGCTGTTGTCATTAATTAGCACATATCCCCAACCTCCCGATACCTGGAGCCTGAGGAGCTACAAGTACTGGAGCAATTTTCTGAGGCAGTAAAGACAGAGCCCTTCCTGGAGCACCGGGGCGGCTCCGGACGCTCTGCTGAAGCCTTCGAGGGGCAGGCACTCGCTCGCCTCCTCCGGACCTCCCGCGGCTCCCATCGCACGGAGACGTCCCGTCTCCCTCATTTAGACTTTTTTAGGCACAAGACAAGGAGGGCTTGGCCACGGTGGGAGGGTGCAACGCAGCGAAAGGAAGTAAGGCGAAGCATCTGGCCTTGGGCAGCCCCCGCGCTCCCGCCGCCCCCTCAGCCGCCCCCTCAGGCCGGCCCGCG
Organism: Hirundo rustica; assembly: GCF_015227805.2. Lineage (NCBI taxonomy): Eukaryota > Metazoa > Chordata > Aves > Passeriformes > Hirundinidae > Hirundo > Hirundo rustica. Next base: position 10,579,043 of record NC_053466.1, on the reverse strand, counting down.
CGCCGCGCGCGCCCCCTGGCGGAGGGCGGGAGCAGGCGGCCCCGAAGGCCCGGAGGGGAGCGGGCGGCAAGAGGGAGAATGGGACCGGCGTGTGCCGGGAATGGTGCGGGCACCGGGACCTGGGAGCCATCGTGCCCCTGGACTCGGCACTGCTGGGGCCGCGCCTCAAGTGCTGTGTCCAGTTCCGGGCCCTCCAATGCAGGAAGGATATTGAGGTGTGATATACCCCAGCCAGAACGTGCCAGGATATCCTCTACTAACAGTGCAGTGGGTCCAGAGGAAGGCAGCGGAGGTGGGAAAGGGTCTGGAGCGAATGTCCTTGTGAAGAGCGGCTGAGGGGGTTCGGGGTGGCTGGAGGAGGCTCAGGAGGGACCTTATCGCTCTCTACAAGTACCCTAAAGGGAACTGGAGCCAGGTGGGGATCAGGCTTTTCTCCCAGTCAGCAAACGACAGAACAAAAGGACACATAGTTAAGCTGCGCCAAGCGAAGTTTAGGTTGTTCATGAGGAATTTGACAGAAAGGCTGCTCAGACATTGGAATGGGCTACTCAGGGTGATGGAGTCACCGTCCCTGGAGGTGTTTAAGGACAGACCGGACGTGGTCTGGCTAACACGGCGGTGATTGGTCCCAGGATGGGCGCGATGCCCTCAGCTCTTTTCCAACGCAAGCGATGCTCACTCCGTGACCCGCCGGCAGCGCGCGGCAGCACTGCGCACGCGCGGCCCTCGGCGGGAGGACGGGTGGTGCTGTCCTCCTTGTCCCCGCCCCCGCGGGCGGCCCATTGGCTACCACGGCGGAGGCTCCTCGCCCATTGGCCGGGCGCGCCGTCCGTCCGTGCCGCGCGGCGCCGCCGCCATGGTGCGGTTCAAGAACAGGTGAGGCGGGCGGGAGGCGCCGCCGCGCTGCCCGGGTCGGTGCCGCCGCTCACAGCGCGCTGTCCCGCAGGTACGTGCTCTGCGAGGTGGTCTCGGAGGACCCGCGGTGCCGGCAGTGCATCGAGGACCGCGCGCTAGGCCTCGCCGTCAGAGACGCCATCGCGCGGGTGCACGGCGACTACGGCCTGGCGTGCTGCTCCATCTCCTTCACAGGTGCGGGCGGCGCGGGCGGCCCCGGGGGTGCGGGGTCCCTCCGGCTCCGCTCACCCGCGCGTGTTCCCCGCAGTGAAGTACCTGAACGCCTACACCGGGACGGTGCTGCTGCGGTGCCGCAAGGACTCGTACCGACTGCTGTGCTCTGCGCTGCCCTTCGTGCGGTACCTGGAGAGCCGCGCCCAGCGCTACCCCTGCTTCCTCAACACCCTGCACGTCGGAGGTCAGGAGCCCCCCGGGCCTGGGGGGAGGATGGAGCTTTAATCGCACCTGCCACGACCCCGTGGTGCTGCTCAGCGTGCGACAGACATTCCTCGTGTGTTACTAACGCAGCTACTTTCAGCAGATCTAAATAAGAAACAGGCACCAGCAGTTCTTTTTTGAAACCCTCGTTAATTTTGCTTGAAGCTTCATTACATTTATCACAAAACCCGAGCAGCAAATACAATGTAACATTATTTTAAAATATATTTTCAAAGTATAGTATCTTCTGTATTATGAAAATTAACGCCCAGGGGAACTAACAGGCACTGCCTGTTAGAAATTATTACTCCACCGCTTAACCTCAGCAGTGCAGAAAAGTCTACAGCCCCTTCCTGGCATTTGCATTAATAACCTTGTTTCCTGAGGTATGTCACTTGATACAATGCTCTTTGGGAAATACACGAGCAGCTCTGAAATAGCTGGTTGTATAGATTGTTATGTGCTGTTCTTGTGACTTCCACAGGTACCATAAGAACTTGTCAGAAATTTCTGATTCAGTACAACAGAACACAGCTGCTGAGGTTGTTGCAAAACTGTACAAATGAAGGTGAGTTGCTCCAGCCGCTTTCCTAAAATGTAGCCTCAATTCCTGGGGATTTTGCAGGATATGCTGGGCTGCTTCTGAATTCCGCACCTGAGAACTGTTTCTGTCTTTAGAAGTAGGGGATAGTCCAGTGTATGTGTAGAGATCAAGTAATAACTTGCTGTTGCTTTCTTTATTGCAGAAGAAAGACAATGTATACAGAAGTCCTTGTTGAGCTGTTCCCTTACAGAAGAGCAGTCGCAAAGTGGAGATGAGGAGGAGGATGATGGCACAGAGACAGACTGAATGTCACTTGTTACTGTTGACCTCCATTCTGTACTTTTTAATTGAGATGTGACTCGTTATCCTCAGTGTTAAGCAGTGCAGGGGACAGCAAAAGCATTTGTTCATATTTAGACTTCGTTCCCCATTCCAAATGTTCTTAAGATTTAAAAAAAATAAAACACTATTTCAATTAAGTAGGCTACTTGTCTATTCCACTCCAGGAGTCAAAACTACTTGCACTCCTGAGGAGTGTAGCAGCTCAACGTGTTCTTTGTGCTGAGGTAGAAGGAGCTTCAGGCAGCTGGCACAAACAAGGAATGTACTTACTCTCCTTCAGCATACAAAAGGCATTAATATCTTTTTTTACCTTATCTTTAAGTGCACTGTTAGCCACAGGGCAATCTCCCCTGCTTTGAGTGAGAAAAGCACCAGTTGTGTTCATGGGAGCAGAAAGTACGTGGAATGCATGGCAGAGCTGCAAGGCTCAACTCCATCCCCCCCCATTATAAAACTCATAGGTACAAGTACTGCTTAGATATTTATTAAGTTTACACCAATCAGTTACAGGAAAGTAGCACTGCTGGTATTATCTCGAATCCATAGGAAAACAAGATACAATTGAAGATGCTGTCCCCGTGGGGGACTGCCCCTGCAGCAGGGACAGCCTGCCTTGCCCGCATCACTTCCCTTATCCTAGTGCCTGTGACGTGTGGAGGTGAGTTACACCAGCTCCAGCTATTCTCTCTTCCCAATGCAAAGAAAAGTTGACTATAAATGTGCAGAGATAATAGAACACAACAGATACTGGTTAGACACTTAAGTAGTTACTCCTGTTCCACAGCTTAAAATGACTTGCTGTAAACACAGTTCACAGCATATTTGAGTCTCTCTTAGTTGCTTTCTCTGCCCTCACCAATTGTTTTCCCATATGCATTTTAAGTATTGACAACAAGAGTGTTACCACTTTCAGGCATCTTGTCTTAGTTTCTTTGCAGTCCCCTGACAATCTACTGTCTTTCCATTGAGTGGGGTTAGTTGTGACCAAGCGTGAAGTCAAGCTGCTTTCTAAGAATATTTTGCAGGTGTTTCCTCTATCCTCCCGTAGCAGTTGGAAGTATTCTTTACCTCCCCCCTCTCCTGTTCTTTCTGGCTTACAGCCACGTGTGATGGACCCTTTAGTACCAGCTTCCCATGAGGCATACACGTGGAGCCTGCTTGCTGTGAAATCAAGCACCCATGTACTGACATCAGCTTTTTAAACAGGGACACAGCCACTGACTGCCAGGGGTGTGGAATACCTAACTCCAAGTGCCTCAGACACGCTTCCTCGCTCAGATCAGTGTCAGAGGGACAGAGCACGCCAAAGCCTGTGCCACTGGGGCTGAAGACAACAAAAGACTGTCAGTCTCCCTCCCTCAGTTCAGTGGTACTTTGTACCAGCACCCTGCAATTAATTCTGCCAGCAGGAAGGTGAAATTCGAATCTGTGCAGCGTTCTAGGGCTCCACACTGCCATGACAGTTCAGCTACAGCTGAGGAAGGGTGCAGTACCGTAAGTGCATGTGCGTACGATTTATTGCAACTGTTGGCCTTGACTGGTACATTACGCCTAAAGTTCATTTTATTCAACAAAATCCACACCACTTAACTCATTAGCTCAAATCAGACCACAAGCAGTGCAGAATGTGACCACCCAAAGAAAGAGCAGGGAAGGGTCCAAAAGAGACAGATCAACTTAAATCCTAGAACCAAGCAGATACAGGCTCTTATCCCAGTACAAGAGAACCCCAGTTTCTACCTGGGGTATAAAAGTTATCTACAGACTTCAGCTATCAATTGTTCTTCCAACTCAAGAGCAGCCAGTGTCAAACCATCATTCAGATGGTTAGCAGGAGGCCCAGAAGGGGGTTTATTCTAGATGATCAGGTTAAAAAGAATGTGTAGCCCATGGTTGGCAAAAAACAAAAATTAGCAGCCTCACTCACCCACATTAACACAGACCTGAACAACTGAGAGAAGTCAGGAGGTTCCTTCTACCACTAAGGCCATTTTGAAATACACAAATCAACAAGCCACTTTAAAACCAAGTAGCCAAATTCTGCTTTACACTCACCTCAGCTTTGTATCTTTCCAAGCCAGGAGAACAGGAGGAATTCTTGCTCTTTAGAAAAAGAACAGATATAGCAGCTAGCACTCTAAAGCCAATAAGCTCGTTTGCCTGTTTCCAGTGCAGCCAAAATCAGTTTCTCAAGAGAGCAGTTTGACAGCTTTACTGCAACAGCACTACTGTCAGTCAGATGGACTTCTGCCCATGAATAATTTCAGGAAAATAAAGGCTCTCTGCCTTTTCTCTTGGCTAATATTGCAGTACTTTGGCAGTGCCACACAGCTGTGAGGACTTTCACACTGCTTATCAAGCCCAAAGGACTGACTCAGCAACTAGAAGCCTTGGCAGATTTGTCTCTGGGTTGTTACTTCCAAAACTCTGTTTCAGTACAAATTCATTAAGCAGTTGGAATCAAACCATATTACTTCAATATACTGTCAATGGTTTCCTCCTGAAGCCCCTAGAAGTCCTGGAAACACAAATTTAAATACTTAAACTATAGCAGCAAAACAAAGCAAAATTAAAAGAAAACCAGGAGAGGAAACTTCTCTTGAATAGCAGAATCACTTTGTGTGAACAACAGAGGTGCTGAATAATAGCTTCTGCTTCTGTTTCTTTCTTTTCTTGCCTCCCTTTTCCTCTGTGAAGAATTAAAATGATACTGTCATTCTTGTCATGGAACAGGAACATCACACACAAATGATAAATGGTCTTCCCTGGCTTAAGAGGCTTCTACAGATCCACAACACTTCCTATCAGTTCACTGAACACCAGGTAGTTTAACAAAAACATTACTCCAGATGAACTAAGGGAGACTATCGCACCTGAAATACAATTATAAACATGCCTAAATGATTGTAGAGTTGCTGTTGTAACAGCAGATCCTAGGACTGCGGCATCCAGCAGTTTGCTTTTCCAAAAAGTATCACTTTCATACATGTCCAAAAAAATCCCAAATGGAGCAGACATTCCACTGAAATTCCCAGGCCCTCCCATGTAACTCTCTCCATCATCCAGTGCAGTCTCCAAACAGAAGCCAAAGCTGAACATCAGAATTGAGCATTAAAAATAAATTTCCCCAGCCAGCACCAGGCTTAAGTTCACCTCAATTTGTTTCACATTCCCTAAGTCAAAATATCAGCTAGCAGTTACCTCGACATTTTGGTAAAACCGAAGTGGTAGTTCAGCAGCTCAGGTATTTTTAGTTTAGTATAACTTGAACTTCCTTAAAGTAAAGCTTAATTTAGGTTCCAGCAGAGACGTGGCCAACATGATTGTCAAAAGCCATCTTTGTCCTAACAGGATTCTTTACTGGTTGGAGATCTCAGCTCCCACTAAGAGGCTGCTTTAAGCTGACAGAAGTCCTAGTCAAGCTGTTCAGAAACCACAACGTGACAATTTTCAGAACTGTTCTCTGGCCAATTTTTGGTCCCCAAAATTGCTGCTTTCACTTCTCCCAGAGGAAGAAGGGGAAATACTTAGTTTCTTCACTTCAGGAAGTTTTCCTGCCTTTCCCCCTGCTTTTTACCTGATAAATGATCAGCTGTGGATGGTTTGTCCAGTTTCAGGAGGGCTGCCTCAATCGCTTGGCTGAAGGAATTCTGGAAGCTGGGCACAGGTATCCGGTCAGAGCTGTCACTTTCTCCATCACTGTCTCCAGGCACTGGGAGTGCCAGAGTGTTCTCATCTGAAAGAGGGAAGGATGTGCAGAAGGCTGTATAAAACTTTCACCACATAAATGTCCCTCCAAACTCCAGATCTTTCTTTTGAAGTTACAAAGTTTCTCACATTTAGAGAATGGTTAAGAACCTGAAGTACTAATACCAAATTTTCTTACCTTTTGTCTTTGGAGCAGGTTTAGGCCACGTTTCTGGTTTTGCCTTTCCAACTCTCAACATCTATCAAAGAAGTTGTAGGATATGATTAAATTCCCCATACTTGAACAATCCTGCAGACCTCCTAAGTGGCAAGAAAATCTAGAAACCCCTTCAAGCACTCAAACCTTATGATGTCTCCTGAAGATTTATCCCACATTGCTTTTGTAGGGGAAGCAATTGTAGTCTCAGCCTAATCCCCAACTAAGACACAGGTAATTCTGACAAGATTCACCCTGCTACGTGGTTTACCTGGGCAAAGGAAGGGAAGGGAGACTCTTCTTCCAAGCTTCCACAGAGCAATGGGCTGACCTGGCTGGCAGCAGGTGACAGCGGAGTTGGAATAGACTCTACAGAGAAAGGAACTGAGAATTAAAGCCAGTTGCATTTGGCCAAGGCAGTCATTATGCTGCTTATCAGGATGTAACAGAAAAAGTTTTATTATCCTATGTAATTAGTCATGTTAATCTAATTGGTTCTATCCATCAGTCACACAGTGGGATTTCTCACATTTCCTCAATCTTTTTATTTAAGGGAGATTTAAGTTTGTGTGTGGTTTTCTTTTGGTTTTGTTTGTTTGAGGGATTTTGTTTATTTATTTTGGGAAGCTGGGGGGTGCTTTTTGTTGGGTTTATTTTAGAATAACATGTTGGAAAAGATGGAGATGATAGAAAGGAAAAATGCTACTAGTGTTTTCCTGGCAAGCCAAATTTTCTTTCCTTTTTGGGGCAATTGTTTCCTTTCTTCTGCCTCGTGTAAAAGACGGGGTAACTACAGTGCAGCTCTCATATTATCAAAGTAGAGGCAGTAAAAAGCAGACAAAGGAACAGAATGTTTCTTAACCGTGTCTGCCTTTTGTGTCAGGCAGTCCAGGAAAGAATCACAGAATGGTCTGGGTTGGAAAGGACTTGAAGACCATCTCAATCCTCCTCCCTGCCATGAGCAGGCACACCTGTCACTACACCAGGTTCTCCAAACCCCATCCAACTTTGCCTTGAACACTTTCAGCGACAGGGCAGCCAGAGCTTCTCTGAAAAGAAGCTGTCTTTGGTCAGTATTGAGAAAGATTAGCTTGATGACCTGAGCACTAGATCCCAAAAGAATGATCAAGAGCTAAATGTGATGTTTTCTAGATGCTCACCTGTCCGAAACACAGGGCTTCTGCCAAGAGGAGAGTGACAGAAGTCCTGATGTTCAGTGCTGGCAGTTTCTCTGGGGCAAGAGGAAAAAGCTGGGAACTGCTGCAGATTCTCTAGAGCAATATGGACCTCTGGATCTAGAAAGAGATTTTAAATTAAAGCACTACACAATGTGGGGGAGGACTGTCAATATGCAAGTCACTTCAGGAGTCTAGGAGGTGCCAACTCATTTCTTTCCACCCTCTGTTTGGAGACCAGTACAAGCCCTGCTGCTGGATGGAAGCAGTTTCTAGGCCTTTTTTTGCCTTCTCCACTTTCCACTTTCCATCATGATTACTATAAAAACAGAGAGCAATGTACACCATGGAGATAGCTGTGCCCTTGAATGCTCTCCATCTCTCCCTAAATGCACAAGTATGCAGCAATTGCATAACATCACTTAACATCCTGACTCAAACAGCTTATGTTTTTCATTATATAGACATCGTTCCTAATACTTTGTAATCTTGTTCTAAGTACACACTGCAAACTACAGGCCTCAGAGGTCATCCTACAGCTCAAGAAATCAGCTCAGCAACGAAATATGACTGAAAACACACCAGTTATGTGCCACCATAACTTACATTTGCCCTGTTTCTTGTTTTCCTCTATCTCAATCCTGCGTTCGCGCCGTCGTTCATCGCGAGCTTTCTTCTGCCGTAGACGTTTCCTCTTTTCAAGGTCATCTAGGAGCAATGCACAGTACTGGATATCAAAAAAACCCACACCAATACTCTAGCAAGGTTTCCTCCAGCTTTGAGAACAATCTTATAACACATTAGCAACAAAATATACTTACAAACAACATATGCTCTTGCAAGCAGTTGGGATTTTTTTATTCTGTTTGTAATTGTTGTCTATGAAACAGTGAGTTGGGGCTGCTCTGTCTAGCAGTCATCACACAGTTGGTGCAAGAGGGGTAAAGCTCTAATGTATGTTCTTTTGTCTACCATTAAAGAGGTAAGAACAGCTTCCCGTTCATGGCAGAACCCACTAGAAAGGTAGAACAAACCTGAAAACAACTCTAAAGTCTCCTTCGAGATGACAGGGGGCTTCAGAGCCAGTTCACAAATGCTGAACTCACAGGTGAGGGGCAAGTGGCAGAGGTAGCGATGACGCTGTCTTATATCCTGATAAAGAGAGAGTGGTATGTCATCACAAGGACTAGAGGCAGCTACGGTGATGAATGGAGATAAAATGCACAACATTCATCAAATCAAATGGAAAAAAATAGCACCAGTGACACAATAGTTACTTTAAAAACTACAAACACATGACGGATGCCCTGAGTCAGAATCAAATGTCCCAAGATCTCCACCAGCTACATCACAATCAGACCTGGATGCAGTTACTCCAGCTCGCTTACTGATTTTCATGTTCTTCTTCTCACTCACATCCCTGGAATAAAATTCTGCAATACCAGACTTGCAACACTATTATTTTCGTACTGGACCTTCTAGGGAAAAAAACCAAACTACAGCACAGCCTACTTACCAAAAGCAATGTAAGGCCCAGCAGCTTTCACAAATGCCCTTCACAGATTAGCATCTCTACCCATTCATATTATTATTTCTTACTACTGAAGAGAATCAAGTCTCCTCTACAATGACCAACCTGCTAAAGCAAGGCCCTTAATCAGTAAGAAGATAAAATAACTACCTCTGTCATGGAGTAGCCAGTTATCTCCACTACAGCTGCAGTTATCTTCTCTGGACTCTTCTCCAAGCTGCCATATTCACGCACAAGGCATCGAACGTTCACAGGGTGAAGGTACATGCACTGCCCATCCTCCGCTGAAAGGCAAGACATCATCACTCCTTGTCTGCCTGTTCATCTTCAGTACCCTTCTCCCCACCTCAGGACATCCTCCACTAATAAAATTAAAGCTCCTTTCTGAGTTCCTGTGGTACTTTATTTCACAGGGGTTAGCTGCATCTAATGCACTGACACATTCCTCAAGGAGGGTCTCAAAGGAGGCATCTCTGCCCCTGTGATTCCAGGATTTCATGGCACTGACCTTGATAGAAATAGTAAAAAGGAGAGTTGCCAAGATGTCCACTGCTAACTGTATCTTTAGATTCTTGGCAGCTTGTTTCAGCTGGATTTGGTTCCTCTACAGTGTTCATAACAGGTTCTCCTACAGTGTCCACTTCAGGTACTTCCTCCTCATCCAGCACTGCCTCTTCTACTTCCACAGGAGGTGAAAAGGAACTTGCCAGGTCAGAGGAAGGCTCCACAAGCTCCTCATCGAATGCAGAGAGATATTCCACATCACACTACCACAGCAGAGAGGAGAGAGTTAGTACCACGCCACCTACTTCAAACATTATCATCTCTGCAAAAATCTTTGGCACGAGCTCACCGCACACTGCAGTGTGAAGTGGCAGAATTAAGTGTTAACAGGATCTGCCAGAGCAGATTTGTCACCCACCTTTTTCTCTTGGGAAACAGCAGGCTCCACAGCTTTGGAGCTTTCTAGAACCAATTCTTCCACAGCTGCACTGATTCCAGCAATGCCATTGTTTTTATCCTGGTCAGCAGAGAGTGCTGTTTCTCGCTCCTGCACATCATCCAAAAGGATCAAGTTTCAATTTGCCATTTAAGCCAAGAGACCACCCCCACAGCTATTTTTCCGCCTTCCCCTGGCATTCCTTTACTGGAATACCATCCCATAAAACCCATCCTGCTGTGTTATCCTGAACACCACATCAGATATCTGGGACCCCAAGGCTATGGTCTCCTCCTCCAAGGTGTACAATGCTACTCCAGCAGCAAACTCCAGCAACTTGCTAGAGACCAGAATAATCACACACAACCATCCATGCAGCAGAACAGGGATGCCCAGCACTCAGCACACTCATTAAAGAAAAGCTACTAAAAGCCTCCCAAGAGGTTGTTACCTTCAGCTCCTGGATAGCTGCCTCAATGAAGCAGGCTTCTGGGGTGTGTTTTTCCTCCTCATACTGTTTCAGCAATGCTGCTTTCTCCTCCAGGATCACCAGCTGCAAGACCTGCTCTCTGGATGCCAGAAGCAGCTTTGAATACTGACTGTGCTGCTCATCTGCACAGAAGGAGCACCAAACCATTAATATCTGCACACAGAGCCACCAGTTTGGGCTGCTGCTTCTTCTGAAGTTTTGTTACTGCTCACTTTTGTGAGTTAATCCCCCAGGGCAGACAGCACTCAGCGAGAGTTTGATACAGACACCACAAATTACCATTGTATCACAAGCTGGTGTCACACAGCTGCTCTGACACCTCTCTCCCCCACACAGCAGTTCATCTGCCACTTCACCACTAAGTTGCTACACATCAGTAAAAATCAAGCCTAAACTTCTACACTGTAGGAGCAACACCTTTGAGAAACCTTGAGGGTGTCAAAGCTTCCTGAAACAATGCAGTCTGCAGCTTCTTGCTCCTTCCTCAACAATACTGGCGTTGGAAATTTCTGCAAAGCCACCCACCCTGGTTTGGCTCAAACTAGTTCATAAGCCCATATGTACTAAAAATGCACACAAAACATTATTATGAGGTTCTTACAAGAAGCACAGCAGAAACAGTAAGCTAAAGAACTGCAGTTTAGCAAAAGGTGACCACTGCTGTTACTTTACAGCAACCATAGCATCCCATATGAACACAGTCCCTGTATTCCCTGCTCCCCAAGGGTCCAACCTTGTCTACAGTCACCAAGTTAATTGAGAATTTCCTGGCTTTAGAGTGTTCTCAAATCCTGTATTTGTTCTTTTGTTTGTTTTATGAAAGTACTTAAGTCCCTTAGTTTCAAATATGGAGAAACATGAAAGACCGCAGTCTGTATGCTGGATACCCATCACACTCAGAAGATCTGACTTTTTCCAGAGTTGAAATGCATGCAGCCTCTCCTAAATGTGACTGCAAGATGAAGTGAGCCAAGACAGCCCACAAAGCAGCAATGTTCAGTAAAATTATTTCTTTAGTCACAAAATTTTTGCGATACTAACAGATAAGATGATGATGAGTTAGTCACACTCTCGACTGGAGAAAACTGAAGATGTCAGGCAACAGATGTTTGGAATAGGTTTGCAATAATTTTGATTATTTCCCCACAGCATTCACTGACTTCAGTTGATAAGTGAAGATGATGAAAACCTTGTTGAAGATTACAGCCTTGAAATAGTTTAGACACAGAGACAGTTATTTTTGTGAAGCTGTATAATGAGTCAGGAGGAAAAAAGTTAAGGACACTGAAGAGCCAATAAAAGCAGTAAGAGTCAAACCAATGACTGCAGGATACAAAGGACACATCAAACTATAAGCAGTGACTGTAAAGGCAGGAGTCTGCAGTTCAGTCACTTGAAGATACACAGCATACAAGTTAAGCCTTTACAGAAAAACAGTGTGAGTAGGAAGTTTACTGTTAATATGTGGTCATTCAGCTGCTGCTAAGCCCCACGTTTTACAGTGTGATGTTTTAAGATGACAGCATGGCATTGCCAGGGTCAATTTGTCTCTACACAAATCCTGGTCACAGTCAGCTACAGGATTCAGACACACTCACCTCTGATGTAAACAGGCTGAACCACGTTCATCCACTGGGATTTGGGCAGTGCTACCAGAACACCTTTCTCTCTTCTCATAAGTTGCATGGTAATGGTATCACCAATTGCATACTGACGTGTTTCCATAGCAACAACACTGCAATGTACGGAGGAGGTCAGCAGTGTAAAAATAACATTTCCATAAGATGCACGATTTAATGAATATTGTCTCACCTCTTGAGATCCTTCTTATGAACAGAGCCGTAACAAATAGGACACTTACTCCAGGTCTTCTCGCTCAAGGAGAGATAGTGAAGGATACATGCCCAGCAGAAGATGTGCCCACAGCGGGTGATCTTGGCGGCGGTCGGTGGGTACAGACATATGGGGCAAGAGGGCACTTCATGGCTACAGATGCGCTGAAATGGCACAGGAGACGAACAGCACAAGTTTTAGACTCTAAAATCAGTTCCTGGGGTCCAGAATAAGCCACCTGTAAGATCTACTCTAACGTATTATCTTCCAGCTCTTTAGGCTGTGTTTATTTACCAAGAAACTAGCGCACTGTGGACTAACACCTTCAGACTGCACACAGAAAAAGCTTCTAAGCGACCCATCTTATTTCTTCTATCTTATTTCTACTCCAATGACATTAAAAAGTGAGTCTTCTCACGTTTCCCCTCTAAGAGCCAGCAGCATCTTCATCATGAGAATTCAGACAGTGAGAAGATGGCAAGCGAGCTCTGTGGCCTCTCCCACAAGCAGACTTGTGCAGCCCTGTGTAACTGTGAGACTGAACTTACCCACTTCCATGAACATGCTAGGTCTAGCCAGACACTTTGGTAGCATCTCTGTGTGGCAGAGACATAACTGCCAAGGAGGCACCTGGGTTTTTCCAGCTCTCTTGTAGTGACAGGTAACAGTAAGCCTACCTCCTCTCCACCTACACCACGCAGCAGACTGTCTTGGCAGATATAAATTTCTGCTTGAGGCAACCCAAAACTTCTGACCACAATTCTCAAGAGATTTTCCATTTTGTTGCTAGGCAAGATAGGCCACCTATGCACAGAATAATTCTTCAAAATTCTACACTCTAGTCCTCTTCCATGGACTCATGCCCAAGTTTTCTGTTAATATCTCGATCACAAGGACTCTGTCTACAGAATGTCAGATACTATTTTTGATGAGCTCCCATCTGCGAAAGCAAGAAGAAGCTGCTAATTTTCCTAATAGATTTTAGCACTTCTCTTTTCCTGTCATGAAAGTATTTCATAATATATTCCATGACAGATCTTTCCCAGTATTGTGGGAGTGACAGAAAAGGCCTCAACTCCAAAACAGCTGAGTTTTATGTAACATCACAGAGGGAAAGAGCTAGTTAAAGACAGGTTGAGGTTCTTAAGAAGGAAAAAAAAAAAAAAAAAATCTAGCCCATCACAACTGACCACTTGCTCCACAAAGTCCCAGTTGACCAAGGTATCTGGATCAGCAAAGTGGACTGTGTAGTCCTGTTCTTCAGAGACAACAAACTGGCAGCTGGGGAAAGGCAAAGAGACAGATGATCCACTCAGTTGTTTCTAAAAACTTTTTGAGAACTACCCTATAGGATTCTCTGAGCTTCTTCTTTGTCCAGCAGAAAACTGCTGGATGCAGTCAGTAACTTCAATCAACAAGCAATCATGAGTTCAGTTCACAACCAGATTTTCAGAATACAGGTGTGTCTAATTTCAGTCAGACACATCACAGAATAAGTACAGCATGAGCCAGGCAGACTGGTTTTCGAGAAAAAGTTTTGTAAGAAACAGTCAGCTGCAATGGGGAATCTATTAAAAAAAAAGAGACTCCACAAAGGGAAAAATATTGTCACAAAAACTACAACTACTGGGCTTCCTGCAAATAGACTTCATTACAATAAACCACAAAACATTATGGAGAAATCAGAAGCATCAATGCTGAAAATACTTTTTATCTTTAATATTATCAGAGATAGGATGTCAAGTTCTGGGGAAATTTCCAGTCAAAAAGGAATTTATGCTACTAGGTTACTGTATTGATGATCATTTGGGTTATACTACATACTTTGGGGCCCACCAAAAAAAAAAAAATAAAATAAAAAAAAAAAAAAAAAAAATCAGCATTTTAAGAGCTAAGACCCATAAAAGTAATTGCCTTTGGGACTTAAAAATTCAGAACAGCTTTCATGTAGCAACTGCTATCCCTTCCATCTCAACAAACCAACTTTTGGAAAAATCCACCATCTTCTATAAGGAACTACACAGATTTTCCCAAATAGGAGAGTCTTATCCCAAAGCCACGCTTGGAAATAAGAGCAGAAGGTTTTTGTTTGTATCTAAAGGACTCACTCCATCAGATACCTTGCAAATAGGTGAAGACAAATCCCTTTAAAATACAGTCATTACCACTAAGAACACTACAGAAAGGTAATTCCACCCTGGAAAAGATTAATACAGTTGGTCAAGCCCAAATACAATTCCCTGGCGGGTCACCCCTTAGAGCTCCATGTCTCTGCTCTCTAAGAGCCCCGTGGATCTCCCACTCACTTGGCCTGCAGGAAGAGCTCCTTGTTGAACGGTTTATGTCCCCACTTGTTCCTTTTCCCCCAGTTGCCATGTCCATTCCCATCAAAATGTCCTGCTTGGCCACGGGGTTCAAAGGTGAAGTTCAGTAAGTGGTTCAGATTAATCTTCTTGGGACCAGAGAACTGGGCAGGGCTGAACTCTGCCCGTTGAGCCTCTGCTACCTAAGAGAGAACAGCATTTGTTAGAAATTGCTGGAGCTTACAGCAAAGGCAGCAGTACAGGTGGACACCCAGGCTCCATCAGTGATAGCACACAGAACATGCATCATTACTCACTCACCTTTCCCATCCCTGTTCTGCAAATCAAGCAGTGCAGCATTAGAAATGCACGAGAACCTGAAAGTCAGAACTCAAGTGGTCTTACCCCACACTGAGCAAAAGGAGAAGAGAGTTAAAAAAACCCACAAAGACAAGTAAAAGCTGGCAAAACAAAGTCAGGAAGTTGTTCAAATCCTGACAATACTCTTTTAGACAGTAATACAAGCCTGATTGCTATTTGCACAGGCTGTACTTGTTTAAGTTAGTTTTCATATAATGAAGCAACGAATTAGAACTTAACAGAAGCAGCAGGTGAATTTTCAGCCAGTGATCTAGGTGAGAAGTGTTGCTCATCCATCAACACCAAAAAAACAGAGTATTAAAGCCCACAATCACTCTACAGCATTTAGATCCACAGCAGCATAAAAGCCTCAGTCTGGTTTTACCTTGATATCAGCAAGGCAAATACAATTACTTTCACAATACCACTATCACCTGTAAATTTATGTCCCTGGAGTGGTTGGACACAATCTTCAGAGAGCAAACTTTGGCCTGTTTAGAAGACTGGTTGGCAGAGTCCCTTGGGAGGCAGTGCTGAAGGGCAAAGGAGTCCAAAAGACTGGACATTCCTCAAGAAATCTTAAAAGGCACTGGAACGTGCTGTACCCTTGTGCCAAAAAATGAGCCAAAGATGAGGGAAGACCAGCCTGGCTCAACAGAGTTTTAAATGGAACTCAGGAAAAAAAGGAATTTATGACCTGAGGAAGAAGGGATGGGAACTCAGCAGGACTACAAGGATGCCATGAGGTTATGCAGGGAAAGAAGTGAAGGGCCAAAGCCTGACTAGAACTTCATCTGGCCACTGCTGTAAAAACCAAAAAGGTGTTTTCATAAATACATCAGCTATAAAATGAGAGCTGAAGAATATCCTCATGCTTTATGGGATGCAGAAGGAAACACAGTGGCAAAGGGTGAGGTTCTTAATGCCTTCTTTCCCTCAGCCTTTAATAGTAAGACCAGCTGTCCTCAGGGTACCCAGCCCCTGAGCTGGAAGCCTGGGACAAGGAGCAGAATGAAGCCCCATGCTGCAGAGGAACTGTGACCTACTGTGCCACTCAGACAGCCCCAGCTCCATGGGGCTGCATGGGATCCACCCACGGTGACTAAGGGAGCTGGCAGCAGGGATCATCATTTACCAGCAGTCCTGGCAAACTGGAAGGTCCCAGCTGACTGGAAGTCAGCAAACGTGACACACACCTACAAACTGGGCTGGAAGGAGGATCTGGGGAATTACAGGCCTGTCAATCTGACCTCCATGATGAGCAAGGTTATGGAGCTCATCCTACAAGCCATCACACAGAGTGTACAGGACAACCAGGGGATCAGGCCCAGCCAACGTGGGTTTATGAAAGGCAGGTCCTGCCTGACAAACCTGACCTCCTCCTGTGACAAGGTGACACAGTGCATGAGGGAACAGCTGTGGATGTTTTCTACCTGGACCTTAGAAAAGCCTGTGGCAGTTTCTCACAGCATTCTCCTAAAGAAACCAGCTGCCCATGGCTTGGATAAGTGCACCACTCTGAGTAAAAAACCTGTCTGGATGGCTGGGCCCAGGAGTGGAGGGACATGGGGTGACATCAGCTGGGCCCCCACTAGTGGGGTTCCCAGAGCTCAGTACTTGGGCCAGTCCTGTTTAATGTCTTAATGATCTGGACCAGGGGACTGAGGGCACCCTATGCAAGCTCAGAGATGACACCAAGGTGGGTGGGAATGTAGATCTGCTGGAGGATAGGATGGCTCTGCAGAGGGATCTGGACAGGCTGGACTGATGGGCCAAGGCCAAAGGTGTGAGGTTCAACACCACAAAGTGCCAGGCCCTACACCTGGGTCACAACAGCCCCTTGGAATGCTCCAGGCCTGGGAAAGAGCAGCTGGAAAGCTGCCCATCAGGAAAAGACCTGGGGGTGTTGGGACACAGCAGCTGAACATGAACCAGTTGTGCCCAGATGGGCAAGGCAGCCAATGGCACCTGGGCTGTACTAAAAATAGCGTGGCCAGCAGGAACAGGGCAGTGAAATTGTGTCACTGTATATTTTCACAAAGGACCCACGTCATGAGATGTGTACGTGGTCTGTCTTGGCACCCATTCCTGGGATGGCATTTTTCCTTAGAGCACAGAAAAGAGCATTCCTCTTCTGCAGCTGCCAAGTTGCTCTGCTCACACTCCCTCTGGCATCTCAACGATGTCAGCACCTCTTATTACTCTCTGCCTTCCCATCCCAGGAACTGAACACAGCAGACCTGTCTAGGCAGGTCAGGGTGATCCTCTCATCCCAAGAAAGGAGGCCTTGGAGTCACAGCATTACACTTCTCACCTCATCTCGTCTTCCACCATTAGAAGAGCTAAAAGGTTTGCCACTTCCGCCGCTGCCTCCCCTTTGAGGGGGCATCTTGTTAAAAGCTTTGCTTTTCTGTGAATTGGAGCGACGGGACTGACTGGAAAAGTTCTCATTTTTTGAATATGAAGTTTCTCTTTTACGATTATAACGCTGTTTGGATCCACTCGCATTCTTTCCATCTGAAAGGAAAATAAAAGAAGAATCAGATCAGCAGCCTCAGAGCTGGTCCCATGTACTGCACCTCAGCTAAATTCACCTCAGCCACTATCTTAAGGGTAGTGTTTATCAGGACATTAAATCCCCCCAGCAACCCAAACCACTTCATTCCTATCATTGCCCAAAGAGCTGGTCAAAGAGTTTAAAAGAATGTATTTGCTGTGCTTTATCTTTTATAAAGAGTTGAATTTCTTTTTTCCAGATTTGGAATTGCCACTATCAGATATCAGTGTGTTGCCTGGTACATTAAGTTATAAATACTAACATCATATACCACATCTTCATGCCCCATTACAAGAAGTGACAACAACTAGTTATTTTTTTCATTTAGTTTGCCTAAAACACGCAATTTATCATATTTATACACATAAAATATATTTTATAAATACACTGCTGCCTGTGTTTTTCTTGAAGGCTTCCATTGCCTTTTTCACTCACTTCTGCACTCTATGCTTAAAAGATCCCAGCAGATCTAATTCTGTTTAAAAAATACTTTTATGTCATCAGGCCAACAAATGCTAATTGATCTTGAAGCACAAACCAAACCCTTTGTGGCCTTGCAGGGCACATACCTAGGATCTAAGTACCAAGTCCACCAACCTATGCAACAAGAACTGTTTGCCAAAAACTATTTAGCACACCACTGACCCGAACACAGGACACAGCGGTGAAGCACAAAGCAAAATAATGCAGGAACAGAGCAGAAAAATCAGTCCAGCTCTTGAGAGAGGTTTTCTGTGCCTCAACGGCTGCTAAATCAAACTGCTAGAACAGAGTTAATACTATGAAGGTATTTCTAGTAGTCTTAACACAAGATCAGAGTT
Source organism: Hirundo rustica (assembly GCF_015227805.2). Lineage (NCBI taxonomy): Eukaryota > Metazoa > Chordata > Aves > Passeriformes > Hirundinidae > Hirundo > Hirundo rustica. The sequence goes on along the minus strand of NC_053466.1, from coordinate 10,560,911 downwards.
GCCCAAGGACACAACAGGCCGTGGACTGGGTGCTTAACCTGGCACTTCCATCACCCACCCCAGGTTTTATTTGTAGCAGAGGAATGGTGATAAGCTCAGAAACAAAACTCCTCGGGCCCCACAAGACATCTATCCACACCAGCCAGCCCCAAAGGCACTCTGGATACTCAGTAAACATTACACAAACAGCAAGACCTCACACAATATCTAGCTGCATTTTTATAAAAGCCGATTAGTTTCCCTTTTCCCACTTTGTAGTCTTCCTGCCCACACCTTAACATAAATCTTACATGGCAGGCAAACATATCACTGTGATTCAGGATCACGTTTCTCATATGGGCAGTTTCATTGCCAGGGCTTCCAGTTTTTCCCTTTCCTAGCACCACTTCCCATCTACCCAAGCATTTAAAACAGCTGGAATGGCATCATCCACATAAAGTATCTTCTGTTGCTGCTGTTATTTCAAGTTTTTTCTTCCACCTGCATCCCCCAGAAAAGGTGAGCTGAGAACAGGATGTTCTGTATGTTATTGTATGTTACCAAGGATCCAACTTTGTAAGAATAAATTAAGTAATAAAAGTGGCTGGACCAGGTTCTGTGCTGTCTGCTGTTCTTGCACTTGTCAGACTCCTTTGGCTGCAACTACAGCTAAAACAGGACACTACCATTACTTTCACACGATGTGACAGGCCCATATTGCAGAGAAACTTCATCATCAGAACTGGCAATCTACTCTGCTATTCAAAAGGCTGATCCTTTAATTCAGAATTAAACCAACTCTGTCAGAACCACAGCTGTGTAACTCAAACACATGCCTGCATAGCTGGCAGTGCTTTAATGCACATCAGGCTAAAAAGACATGGCTTGAGCGTTATCAGGAAAAAACACACCAGAAACTGCCAAGTACTGAGGGTGTGACCAGGTCTGGCTGAATGATTAGACAGACCTTTTTTGAGAATGTTTGTAGGGAAGAAGGATTACCCAACACCTCAGAGTCTCTGGTAAAAAAATAAGTAATTTTGAAGAGGTTTGGAGGTTTTAAGTTATTCAGAAGAAGTGTCTGTCTAGAGCTCAACTACCTTCTTAAATCTGTAATTTCAGCAAATGCACTAGAGGGGCACACACCTGTTGTGTCTGTACCACTTTGCAGTTTCTCTGCCATCTTCAAATAGGGAAAAGAAACAACTCAGAAGTCAGTTTAAAGTGGGTGTTTACAAGGCCCCAGAACAAGGAACAGCTCATCCCTGGAGCTGACAGAAGAATTTCCTACCACTTAAAGTTTCAATCGAGTTACTCACCACCAACTTTGTCAGTCAGATGGTTTACACACATTCCTGTCACGCTATAGGTCCTTTTAAGGCACCACCTAGAGCTTCGGGAGTCACTTTAGTGACTCTCACATTTTATAGGAAAGAACTCTCCACTTGTGCCTTTTTTAAAAGGACCCTACAACATTCTAACAATGCTTCAAACCTGATTTTACAGATCAGCACTTTCACCCCCCAACCACGAGAATAACTGACCTCAGTAGAAACCTGGTCCGTCAGAGTAGTAATGAAATTGGTCAGCAGACAACCAGGAGCTTGGAGAATGCATCTGTAAATTGGAACAGCTTTCCCGCACCCTGAATCTAAACAAGGCTGTTCCTTCCAACCTTTCTAGCATGCCACACGTCAGGGAGCTCTCTGCTTTCTATCATCCATGCCAGCACTCCCACAAAGAGCAGGGCAGGACAGGCTGCACTCAGGCATAGAGAAAAGTGGAAGATTCTCACTGCCATCCCCTCTTGAGAGATCCCAGTTTTAAGAAGGGTAAGTTTGGATTTGGTAGTTTCTTTTTTGCTTCTTCTCTTGGCAAATTAGGAGTCAGCAACAGCCAGAGAGCTGGTGAGGTACTTACTCTTCACTAGGGTCCCCAGCTACTCCTCTTGCTGTTTTCATGGCATCTAACCTATATATATATACACACACAGATTATGTGGATTTATCGACCCATTCACACTCCAAGAGACTTATAAAAAACACTGTCTGTACAATTTAAAAACACTAGCAATAAAACTGTCCTGGCATTTTGGAGCAAACCCTGAGATTTGTGGTTTCTCCTGCTGCTAGAGGACCTGTATCTCCAGAGAGGAGATGAAGTTCACAGCATTAGAAGCAGCTGTAGGCTATCACCTGGGCAAATACTGGTTTGCTATTGGGGTGAGAACTGCAGTTTCCTTCCACCTTTTTCCCCCTCTTTTCTGCTGAGCTGTGCTGAAGCCAGCAGCATTGCATAAGGGGTCTGGATCACACTAAAGCCACAGGGTGGTTTCATGAGAACACACAGAGGCCACTGCTGCTGCTGCCAAGGCAAACATCCCAGTGAGCAGGAGGTGACCGAGCTCTCACAGCCCAGCCAAGCAGCACTGGGTGTGATAAGGCCCAGGAATGTTTGTGACAACTAACACTGTCCATCAGCTCTTGAGCCTGCAGAAAACCAACAAGCCTATGTTGCCTCAGCTACTTTATTCCACTCTAATTGGATGTGATTCCTGTTGGCACACTAATACAACATAGAGAAACTTTTCTGTTGGAAACTTTCAGTTTAATTTAATCTCTGAGGCCAAATTTGAAAGATAGATGGAATCAAACTTCCACAAATACAAGGGAATACAGTACTCTGTTTAGCCAATTTCCAGTGAAAGAGAAACTACCATAAAGATTCAGGAATATCAATTTCATTTCGTCAGCTGGACAGTTACAGCAGGTAACTCAGGAAAGCATCAAATGGCAAGTGCTTGACTGGATTTAACCCAGTGCCCATCTGAGCAAGGTCTGTGCTCCACAAAATTACATTCCATTTCAGAAGAGATTGAAGATTTCCAGAATACATCCTGTACCTGTCCTTAAAAGGGTGCACCACAACAGCTACAAGGACAGTGATAAGGAACTCAAGAAAAAGATTCCATATGGTGACATGCCAGGGTCCTACACAGAGCAGCTATTAAAACATAAACACAGTTTTACCCAGCTGCATCCTTTGTAGTTATTTGCCCTAATTTTACCAGTGGAATATTTTCATTTTAGTTTTCAGTACCCTCCAGTTAAGATGTTCCTAAATAAACATCTACTTCTATGAAAAGAGATTCTAATTTGTCCGTGTCTCTTTGATTGTAAAGGAATCAATTCATCCCTCTGCCCTCCACTGCAGCTCAGAAACAAGTATCACTGAAGTGGAATTATGCTACGACAAAATTTTTCCTCTGTTTTATTAAAAAAAAAGAGGTCTTAAAAAGTGTTGGCATCTATTTAATTAAAAGTTTTGGAGTAGAAGAGAATCATGATTTCTCTCCCCACTGCTCCTGTGCTACCAGTGCTATTATATTTCAAGCCTGTGAAAGGTGGCACTCCACAAAAATTACTTAACATTTTTTATTCTGGGCTGGAACAACAGGCCTTTTACATCCTTCCTCAGTCCAGATACTTCATGTCTTCTACATGAAGGGATACCAGCCACAGCACAAATCATCTAAAACCCTTCCTGAAGGATGTCTGTATTCTGTGAATAATCCTCCACAGAGCATCACACACCACTACAAAAGAAGCTGGAGTAAGGAGGTGTCTCTTTGGCAAGACAGGGACAGAAAAAGGCTTCCAAGTGTTTGAATTTGAAGTTAAAATTTCACTGTAATTGCACAGTTACAGCACAACCTGGGGAGCTGCGAGTGAATCACCTCCCATGTTCCACTTCTGTCAATCCTGTGGAAGGTCAATTAATACAGGTGGAGAGCAGGTAATACTTGGTTATCCAGGACATGATCATGCTTAGAAGGTCCACAGACGAGTCAACAAACACCTTCAAGATACTAATTTTGTTAACCCTCTGGACTGCACTGCTGCTTTCTCAGAGGCCTCAAATAGTACAGCTGAAACAAACCCCTGAGGAGGAAGGAAATTAGTACAGCAATGGTGCTGTAGCAACCTGTTGACAGACTCTCATATACTTCAAGGACTTCAGGCACCAATTTTAATCGCTACTGCCCCATTTCTAGGTTTTAGGGGAAAAAAAAAAAAATGTTGCCAGGAACGCTCTCTTCCTAAACAAGTTTAGAGAGTGAAATGGGCTTAGGTCTTACCTTGAAATGACAGGAACCACACCGGCTTCTGACAAACTGCTCTGTCAGCAGAACCAGCTGTTTGCAACTCCAGGTGTGACACTTTGGGTTGAATGCCAGAGGAACAAACAACAGCCACCTAACTATGAGCTCCCCCAAAGCTGGTCACTGAAACCCTGGGGCTGTGCTCAAAGGGGAGATGCTGTGTACGGACACCAGACCCCCCTCGGTGAGGTGTGTCACAACCGGTACAAGATAAAGCTAAGGGCTCTATTCACAGGTACCGGTGAATGTATGTTCTTACTATAGCACCAGGGCTTTAGCGCTCAAGCTGATTAATCCGATACTAATGAAGATAAAACATTAATCCTTACAGGGAGAGGAGAGTAGGACTTCCAGCCCACCCAAGAGCGAGCAAAGCCGGAAGAGGATGGAAAAAGAAACCAAAAACAAGCAGTGACCTGAAACGCCGCCTTTTAAACCCAGCTGAGACACAAACAACCCGAAAAGGCGAAGTTCAGCTTCGCCACAAACCCAAGGCCGTCTGTCCCGCAGCCCCACGCTCACCCCCTCCCTCCGTGCGGAGCCCCCTCCCGGCCCTTACCGCCTTTGGGCTTAGACTCCCCCGCGGCGGGCCCGGCCGAGGCCGACCGCGGCTGCTGCCCTTTGCTGCCAGCCGAGGATCCGGGCGCACCGGAGCCGCAGGGGCTGCTCTTGTCCATGGCGGGGGCTGCGGGGGTCGCGCCGGGCGGGCTCTGCAGCATCAACGGGCGCCCCGGGCGAGCGGCGGCCCTGGGCGAGGGGGCACGACGGGCGCTGGCAGAGCCGGCGGGGGCCCAGGCTCATGGCCCGCGGGGGCGACCGGCGGGGGCGGCGCAGCGCGGACTCGGCCTCCTTCATGGCGACATCTTCTCGCTGCTCCGCTCGAACCGGGGAAGGCCGCGGGAGGCCGGGCCGGGCCTGCGGGGCTCCGGGAGAGGGGGAAAGAAGAGCTGCTCACGGAGCCCCGCGGGGCCCGGCGCTGCTGCCGCCCGAGGGGTCGGCACCACCCCGGCACCCACCGGCTGCTCGGCGCCGCACCGGCCCCGGCTCGGCCGCCGCTGCCCCGTAATGGCGACGAGTCGCCCGCAGCAGTGGCCGGACCCGGATGCAGCCGGCGCGGGCGGGCCCGCGGGCATGACGGGATTTGTAGTCCTGGGCCGCGCCGGGAGGCCGGGGCCCGCCCCTCGCTCCTCGCCCGGCACCCGAGGGATCGCCCCCGCCTCAGCAGCGCCCGGCGGGACAGACAGTCATTTGGTCAAAAATCATTGCCGCCCATTTGTAGCAAATAACCGCAAAAGTTAAAAAAAAAAAAAAAAAAAAAGGTACCTCATCAGGCCTACTTGAAGTGGTATTTTTTTTTAACTTTTCCCTCAAAGCAAGAGGGGAAAAAAGTCCACAAGGCAATTCGGATCCTAAAGGCTTTTCTTTTAATTTTTAAAATGCATTCTTGAATGCATCTCCTGATGCCTTTTCCATTATTTTAGGGATGAGAGCTTCAAGTTCTGTGGGAGAGCAATTCCCAGGTTCTTAAAAAAAGTATAGATGGAGCATGTAAGGGTATCTTTACTTCCATAACCCATACCATGATCTGAACCTACAGCGCCTCAAGTAAAAGCTTCACTACTAGTTTTGTATGCATAGGCCACGTGCTCTGTAACACCAGGATGATCAACAAATCTAGGAATTTGTGTTTTACACATTTCAAACAAATCCTCTATAAATACTATTTTAAGAAAAGCCTCATAATGGCCTTATTTTAATACCTGATTGTTCCTATTTAGGTCTACTATTCTTAGAATTACTGGCCAAACTGTGAGTGTAGTTACCACAGTGTTTAGATCTTCTGGATCTGAGGGGGAAAAAAACCCTTAACTTTCTAACAAAGTTGCTCCTCCACATTTGAAAAGAAATAAGAAATAGCACATGCAGTACCAGGAAGAGAGTATAGAGACACAAAACTTTTAAAAACACAAACATTTTTATTAGCAAATAAGCTGGCTGCGGAAAGAAAATAAATACAAGGAAGTCTTCCCCCAAATAAAAACAACCATACAGTTCAAATAGCGTTCAACAGGAAGATAGCGGTAGCGACCACTTGCCCTAGTTACACGAGCTGCAGTGCCACACTCAACACTGCATTCCTGCAGAGACCGATTGGCACCCGGCAGAGCATCGCTTCCCACAGCTCCGTATCCTTTATCACAACCGCCAGGCCACACATGGTCACCAGTAATAAAAAAGCATTCAAAGTTGCGGGAGCAGCTCCCGCCAAGCAGCCCCACAGGTATCGCCGTTCCCAGCGCGCTCTCGGGTGCCCCCGCCGCGGCCGGGCAGCGCCGGCCGGGAGTGCCGGGCACAGGAAGGGCGGGGGCTGCGGAGGGACCCGCAGCTCCCCCGGCCCCGGCCGCGCTCCGCCATCCCCGTCCGGCGGGCCCGGCCCGGCCCCTCCGCCATTGCCCCGCAGCGCCCGGCCACGCCCCCTGCGCGCCAGCCATTGGTCACTGCCAGGAGCTCATTGGCCGAGCGCGGGATGATGGGCGGGGCGCGCCCCACGCGGCGTGCCGTCCGCCCGCTCCCGTTTCCATGGCGACGGGAACGCCGCCGGTTCCGCGGACACCGGGGACAGCAGGGAGAGCGGCTGCGGCCTAACTCTGCCTAAAACAGTCGTAATGCTGTGGACACTGCAAGGAACAGGGAAGACATTCGGCTAAAAGCCTCCCGCTGCTCGTGAAAGCACCGTTTGCTGCACAAGAGCAAGAGCCTGGGTCGTTCTGTTGGCCTGGCTGGCCATTACCTCTAGTTGGCCAAGGAGCTTTGAGCCTACACTGGGAAGAGTTTGAGGTTTTTCTCAGTATGACAGCTGCTATCAGCACAGTCTGTGGTTACTGGAAAAACACAGAGGACACTTGGCTTATCTTCAAGGCTCCAGATATCTTCCTTCCCTGCAACACATGACCAGGAGTAGGACATGGGACAGACAGACGGCCTTCGACCCCAGCCAACGGGCACTGCAGCTCCTACTTGTCCCTGACAGCACACAGGCCCGTCTAACCACAGCGTGCCTTGGTGATTATGGATTAAACTCAGCATTCAGGTATTCTGGATTTCCAAAGAGATTTGAAGGGCGAGACCAGGCCCCAGAAAAAATTCAAAGTATCACATGACCACAGTATTTCACTTTTCCAAAAGTGTTATTCCCCCTTGACATCCACTGTGGATAGTGTTCCATGAAAGGCTATTACAATCAAACAATTACAATTTATCCTCTTCATAATGACTGCGATTTCTTTCAATTTCCCGTTTCTCCACAGCCCAAATGGACTCTGCAGAAGCTGCTGCTGCATTTCTTTGGGCATGTCTGTATCCTCTACCACAGCTGCCTGATCATTCGTGGATGTCTGTATCAAGCAGTGAAGAGGGTTTAATTGCAGGAGCAAGCCCCTGCCCCAGGCACCTGCCAAGCAGCCCCACAGGTATCGTCATTCCCTGCGTGCCCTCAGTGCCAGCACTGGCCGGGTGGCTGGGCAGGGGCACAGCTCAAGCAGCAGGGGCTCAAACACCGGCTCACATTAATCACACACTCTCTAGCTGGAGTGACACCAGCACGGCCGAGCCCTGCCGCCCACACTGGGCTCCCACTGCTCGGGGGGGGTCCCAATCCCTGCACCAGCGCGGGCAGAGCGCAGCTGTGCCCTTTGCTGCCAGCCCGCAGGGGCAGATCCACTCCCTGCCAGGATCACATCCCATGCCCGGTAATGGTGACGAGTCACCCGCGGCCAGATGTGGATGGAGCCCAGGCACCACTGGCGTCGTGGCCGTGGCCCCACACACCCCCACAGGTAGCACTCCCCGTGGCCTGCCCCAAGACTCATCCGCTGTCACCACAATGTTACAAATCAGCCAGAAATAACAGCCTGGCCAGGGAAGAACTTGGCTTTTATTCTCCAGCACATTTCTCCAGAGATAGCAGAAAAAAGAAACAGCTCAGGTTTTGGGACAGCACATTCAGCAAACAAGTGGGGGGAAAATTATCTTATAAAAGTAAAATCAGAAGAATAAGAGAAGTTTGGAACATAAACACTGTCAGTACTTGCATAGCACTAGCAGTAATCAGGAAATACAGTAGATGGCTATAAAACTTGCAAAAGTAAAACTGCTCCAACACCTCTAGTAGCAAAGGAGGAGCCTTCTGGAAAAAAAATAAATACAAGGAAGACTTTTTTGGTACTTTTCCTTTTTATATCCACGATGTAATGTCATCTATTACAACATCATCCCTGCCATTGCCCTTGAAAATCAAGGCCTGTGTCCTCAGGAAGGCTGCAGTAACTAGTCAGAGAGTTCTGTAACTGGATGCAAGTTTCAGTAACAGTCCAAGGCTCTAACCAGACTTGAAAAGAAGAATAGCGACTTGGCCGAGGTAGAAGTAGATGAAGTGCTTGGTCTCATGAGTCACATAGCTGCCAAAATTCCTTCCCACGATACAGTGCCAAGTGGGATTGTATTTCTTGTCAAACTCCTGCAAAACAGATCACTACAAATTAAGAACTCTTCTAATAGGCATTCACTATCTGAGCAAGGCAATCGGAGGAAGAACAGATGCTCTTAAGTACTAGGATTATTTTATTTACCTCTTATTGGTCATCTGCTGCTTAGTCAGACATACAAAAACCCCACAGCGCTTCCTAACGGAGAAGTACTAAGTTTAAAATATTACTTTTGTTGAAGTAGTCTTCTATTCCTCCATAATTCACAACAATTGCATCTACAATTCTTAAGTAAGAGATTCACCATTAGTTTTGTACCCACAGAGACAAAGCCGTAATTTAGACTTCATTGTTTATCAACAGCACAGCTGCTAAACAGAAAATTCTCTGCCACGTGCTCTGTAACAACTGAATGATCAAACAAATCTTCTATAAATTCCCAGTAGTTGCTACAAAGGGTATCTGAAAAGTACTAAACTCTCTTTTCAACTTTCATAGGTACTTTCTGCATCTGGAGAATTTCCATATTCTGGTCATAGCAAACAAGTATTTCTTTAGTAGAAGCAATCATTCTGCATGGATGAATTACTTCTCATGCTAGAGAAGCTCCTTCACCCCAGGTAGCCTGTATTCTAAAGTTACCTCCACCCCAGGCAGAGCAAAGCCTCGGGCTTTGAGTGGTACAGCAGCAGAACAGCTCCAGCTGGGTGCTTTCCAGAAGGACCCCGAACAAAGAAACTGCCAGGCAATTACACCCTCCCAATCTCAGTTCCCCACCCTTCACAGTTCACACCAATAACATTAGGATCTGGGGAATTCTTGTTCTTTATTGGGTCTTTTCATTGTCTCTGGACAGTCTTTTTTATTTCTCATGTTGTGTTTTCTGCTGACAGTTATAACTTCCTTATTTTCCAGCTGGAACTAGCTCTTGAGGCCCCTTTTCACAGCGTTCGGTAAAAGTTAACGTATCTATGTGAAACATCACAGCTTTTGGCCTAAACCTTTATCAAATTTAGTTCCTCATGCCAAGCAGTTAACACCAGACAGTTTCAGTCCAATCGGCCTTAACAATTCAACAGTTCTTCCACTCAGATCACTTTAACTTCTACTGACGCACTTTGATTTCTCCGTTCTCCCGAGCTGACGAAGCAGGAAATATAATCTGAACTAGATCCTTCTCATGTATTGTTAATCCTACATAAAGGACAACACAGATGTTGCAAACAACAGATACTCAGTGCCACCAGGATTTTCTTTTTCGTTTGTGGTTGGATCACTACATAAGGAGAGGTGCAATTACAGAGAATTGCAGAAAAATACTTAATTACTTTTACCGTTCTATTTTTAATCCAGCTGGCAAGAATTGCAAAGAGATCCTTAAGATTAAGTTAAAAACAGTTGAAACCAAGAACAAACTTCCTCTCAGAGGAAAATCACAGGAGAGCTCAATAGAGCCCCTGTGTTTTGTACCAGCTCCTCAGTCACAGGGACAGTCAGATACCACTCTATCCTCACACGGACAATGGGACAGCGGCAAAAAAAAAAGGCCGTAAGCAGAAAGTATTGCAAGAAGAAAAACAACACCGAGAAAGGTCCACGTAAAGGGTGGGTAAAACAACACATGGACATCAGCCTAAAGAGAAAGTCCAACTTGATTATCTAGCATCTCTAGAACTTGTTTTTCTAGCGCTACTTGCCTAGCAACATTCTCCCCAATTGATTTTTCATGTGCATAGAGATATCATGAGCACATTACAAGCCAACATCTACCTTCTTTATGTGAGCAGCAATGTCCTTCTCAATGTTGTATTTCTCCAAAGCTTGAGTTGCACATTCCACAGCGTCCTGCTGCATCTCCTCCGACATGTCCGCATTTTTGATCACGGCCTTTCGATCACTCATGATTGCCTGCTCGGAGAAAAAATGAAGGCAATTCAAAGTTGCAGGAGCACCTGCCGGCACCACCTGCTGCCGAGCAGCCCCACATCAGGAAGGCATCGCCATTCCCAGCGCGCTCTCGGGCGCCGCGCGGTGCCCCCGCCGTGGCCGGGCACAGCCCGAGCAGGGCGGCTCCAACGCCGGCTCCCGTTCAGCGCCCGCTCCCCGCTCCGCCGGGAGCCACACAAGCACCGCCGCCCTCCCGGCCCTCCCCAGCCCCGCTCCGGCCCGGGAGCTCCGCGAGAGAGCGCGGCCGCTCCATGGCCCGGCCCGACGGCCCTGCCCTCCCCCGAGGGAGGCGAAGAAAGCCCGGTACGCGCGGCCAAGGGCCCGGAGCCCCGCCTGGCTACCGGGTGCCACCGGCAGCTGCCGGGGATGCGGGAAAACCGGAGGCGGCGGTCGGGGAAGAGCCCAGGCACGGGGGCTGCCCAGTCCCAGACTTCCCGAGCCGGACCCAGCCCCTCTCGGTAGCCGTCCCTGCCCGATGCTCAAGGCCGGCAGCGCCTTGCCCTCACCGTCGAGCGGGCGCCGCGATGACGGCGCGGTGCGGACGCAGAGCCGGTGAGGGTGCGGGACGGCGCGGACTGAGGCACGCACTCAGCTCCGCCGTCGCGGCTGTTTAACCGACCCGCGCGCGCCGCCGGCGCCTCCGAGCGCCCCCAGCCCCGCCCCCTCAACCTCGGCCGCCAGCCATTGGTCACCGCCACCATCACCCCGAGATCTTATTGGTCCTGGTCCGGCGCTCTTGCAGGCTTTTGCCGCAGCAATTTCTTTCAGCCCGGCATGCCTTGCGGCCGTTCCCATGGTGACCGGCGGCCGCGGTGATGCGCGGCGGGGCTCGGCCTTGAGGCGGCCCCGCGGGCCCAGCGCGGGCCGGGGCGGGACTGGTGGCTCTCAGGCCGTGCTCAGCCCTTCCTCGTCGCTTTGTTTTTTTTTCTTCACGGCTGAGCTGCTTGAACGCAGGAAGGAAGAAGGGGAAGGAATAACCCCGAGCACCGGTACAGGTTGGGGGATGATCGGCTGCAAAGTGGCTCTGTGGAGATGGAACTTGGGGTTCTCGTGGACAACAAGCTGTCCCTGAGCCAGCAGTGTGCCTTGGGGGCCAAGAAAGCCAATGGAAGCCTGGGGAGCATTAGGAAGAGCATTGCCAGCAGGTCAGGGAGGTGATCCTGCCCCTCTGCTCAGCCCCCGTGAGGCGCATCTGGAGTGCCTTGTCCTGTTCTGGGCTCCTCAGGACAAGAGAGACATGGAGCTCCTGGAGCAGGTCCAGTGGAGGACAGCACGGATGGTTGAGGGACCAGAGTGTATCTACTGTGAGGGAAGGTTGAGGAAGCAGGGCCCGTTCCGCCTCAAGAAAAGATGGCTGACAGGGGCCCTCATTAATGTGGTATAAATATCTAACAGTGGGTGTCAGAGGATGGACCAGGGTCTTCTCGGTGGTGCGGAGAAATAGGACAAGAGACAGAAAACGGGCAGAAACTGATGCACAGGAAGTTCCACCTGAACATGAAGAAAAACTTTACTGTGCAGGTGACTGTGCACTGGAACAGGTTGTGGAGTCTTGCTCAGTGGAGATATTCCAGAACCATTTGGACACAATCCTGTGCCATGTGCTCTGGGATGATGCTGCTGGAGCAAGAAGGTTGGACCATATGACCCACAGTGGTCCCTTCCAGCTTGACCCATTCTGTGACTCTGTGAATGCAGCTGGTCACTGCTATCTGTGCAGTGTCTGTGATGGCAGCAGGAGAGAGACTCTCCCAGTCACTGCTCTGGTAGGCAAAGATATCTGTCCCTATAGCTGAGGCTGAGAAAAATACCCAACAAAACCAAATAGGATGCTTTGCAGGGCATCCTGCAGCAAAGGACATAGAGTTAAAAAAAATATTATATGAGAAAAATAAGATAAAATCATGGTGTGGTCTGATGATGCTGCTAAAAATCCCAATATGGCAGGAATGTCCTGGGTGAGGGAGCCCAGCTCATGCCCTGGGAATGCAGTCCCTGGGCTGATTTTAACAGCATGATGTCATTTCTCCTGAGAATGGGTTAAGTAACTTCCTTGGATCTACAAAGGTGGCAGAACTCCTGAATGAGTCAAATAATGTGATAAGCAGGGCAGGTTTAGAGAAAAAAAAAAAAAAAAAAAAAAGTTTCTAATGTGTCCTAATGCTCCTGACTGGAATCAAGGCACCTTTCACTCCTTGCAATTCATCAGAACCCACAAACTCTCCCTTCTGTTCCCCACGAGGCTTCACTTTAGGTGAAGAAAACTGCAAAATTAGAACTCTAAAGAAAAACTAAAGTTGAAATAAAGAAAAGTTGAAGAAAACTATTTGCAAAATGACTCCGGTACACCGTGAGGGTTGTGTCGGGTTTAAGTTTTTGGGGTTGTTTTTGCCCGTCACGTTTGTCCTCGCAGCACTGGTTCCACTGCGCCGCGGAGCAGCGGTGGCACCGGGTTGGGTTCGGTGACCGTGTCCGGCAGAAGCGACGTCCCCATGGGTTGCGAAGAACGCGCGGTTGCTGGGTCTGTCCCCGGAACCAGCAGCCGCCCGGCGGAGCGCGGCTCTCGGGCCGGTCCCGATACGCACCGCCGCCCGGCGGAGCGCGGCTCTCGGGCCGGTCCCGGTACGCACCGCCGCCCGGCGGAGCGCGGCTCTCGGGCCGGTCCCGGTACGCACCGCCGCCCGGCGGAGCGCGGCTCTCGGGCCGGTCCCGGTACGCACCGCCGCCCGGCGGAGCGCGGCTCTCGGGCCGGTCCCGGTACGCACCGCCGCCCGGCGGAGCGCGGCTCTCGGGCCGGTCCCGGTACGCACCGCCGCCCGGCGGAGCGCGGCTCTCGGGCCGGTCCCGGTACGCACCGCCGCCCGGCGGAGCACCGCCCCCGCGCCGGCGGTGCCCCAAGATGGCGGCCGTGCGGCTGTGGCGGTGGCGGTGCCGCTGCCGGGCGCTGCTCTCCCGGCCCGCCGGGGCTGTGCGGGCGCAGCGCGGCTTGGCCGCGGGGCCGGAGATGCATTTCGGCTTCCAGACCGTGACGGAGGAGGAGAGGAGGGAGAAAAGTGAGGGCGGCGGCGGGAGAGGGCAGGGCGGGCCGGGCCCGGAGCCGAGCGGGGCACCCGGGCAGCCGGTGATCGTTCTCCAGAGTGCTGGGAACGTGTTTGGGGCTGGGCCCTTGTTTGAGGCGTTACCAGGAGTCTCGGTGGATAATATCGCTGTTACTTCCCTCAGCTCGGGAAGGCTGTGTTTCTCCAGAGACCTTTGTCGGGCAACTGGCTCGGTAGGATTCGGTCTCTTTTTTTTCTTTTGTAATGGATTTTCCTGTGATTTTTCAGCTCCACATAGTGACAGACCTCCACAGGGCAATAAAGGACACGTTTTATTTAGACATAAGCATTTTTAAGTAAGTTGCATCTCATTCCCATGTCCTTTCTTTGCAGTTTATCAAGTCTTTGAAACTGTGGCCAAGAAATACGATGTAATGAATGATTCAATGACTCTAGGAATTCATCGGGTGTGGAAGGATATCCTCGTGCATAAAATGAACCCTTGCCCAGGGACACTCCTCCTTGATGTTGCTGGGGGAACAGGTAAATAATTTTGGTCAGTTCCACGTGACAATGCTACACTGTTTTTCAGTTGAGTCTTCTCAGAATTATGTTGCCTGCTGGTTTTTTGTTTTTTTCTCGCTCTTAGCTCCTTGTCTTTAAAACCAGTGGGCATCTACTTGACTTTCTCAGAGGAGGGTTAAGAACTAATATCTTTGTGCTTTGTGATATCTTGCTTTAAGGGTCTGAAAGTGTTCTGCCATTATGTGTTGTGGAAAACTGTGAATTTATAGAATATCATGGACTCTTTGATTTTAATAAGTTCCCTTTTTGTCTGTATACACGTACACACACACTCTTTCTGTGTCTATACAGTGTGTCTGAGGAAGTGTTTTTATAAATATGTGTGAATATGTAAATATTAAGTCAGTTGGATGTTCAAAGCCTTATGTTTCAGCTTCCTGGAGTCAGAAAACATTCCGAAATATATATCTTTCCTTTAAAACAACTGCAGGTGACATTGCCTTTCGATTCATTAATTATGTTCGCTCTGTACGACAACGCCAGCTCCAGAGGAAGCTCAAGCACAATCAGAATTTGTCATGGCAGGAAATTTTTGAGAGTTACCAAGAAGACAAATTTAACTCACTAGGGGATTCCCAAGTGGTGGTCTGTGACATCAACAGAGAAATGTTAAAAGTTGGGAAGCAGAAAGCACAGCATCTTGGCTACTCTGAAGGTAAATGATGCATTGTACTGTGGCAGCACCATTCCTGATAGCAAGAAATTGTAAGGGACAGAGGGGTTTTTCTTGCTGTTTCCCTGTGTACATTCACCAAGAGTGGGAGCTGTGCATGGGGAAAAGGAACGTGAGTTACGCAGTCACTGATTGTGCATTTTATCTGCTTGCCAATAATCTGGACTTCCATGCTCCACAGACAGACGTGGGATCCTTGATCCTTTGGGGACTACGAAGCAGCACAGCTGCAACTCCATCACATACTGATAGTCCTGATGGAGGGAGTGTGGCTTTTCCTGTCCCTCAACCCCTGTAAGCTTTCTAGCAAAATGTGTTGTTTGGGCCATTGTTGCATGGCAAGATGTTAGCAATTGTCTATAGCTACACTTTGAGCAGAGATGCTCTTTTTATAACCTTGCCACAAACAAATGGCAGTCAGCAGTGCTTTCCACTATGATGCAGGTTTTGGGTAAAATCTGTGTGACACATACACACTGTGTGTATGTGCAGAGCAGAGTTTTGGTTAATCTGAAAAATTAACTACTCCGTCTTGAAAGATTTGTGAGTAGCAGCCAAGGTGTCTTTCCTCCAACAAAACTGCAAAATGGAAATATTTGTTTTCAAATCACTTTAAAAATAATAAATTCCTTCTAGAATGCATAAGTTCTAGCCTTTCTGGAGCAGTCTGAATTCAGTTTTGTGACTTGTCTTTCACTACAGGCTTGTCCTGGGTACTTGGGAATGCTGAGGAGTTGCCCTTTGATGATGATAAGTTTGATGTTTACACAATTGCCTTTGGAATCCGAAATGTAACTCGTATTGATTTGGTAAGTTACTATAGTGTATCCTGACATGGGGTCCTTACGATTTCTTATTCTACAAAGGAAGCAAAATAGGAACTCCTTTGGATAAAGCAAGATCCTAGTTTACTCTTGAAACATTTGAAATAAGTGGCACGTAGTATGCAACTTGTTTGAATGGAAGATGCAGTTAAGTGCCCCACCTTTGTCATAAAAAGGTAGATTTATACCAGTTGCACCCAATCCTTCCAGCTTGGCAAGCCACACTGTCTCTTCCTAAAGCAGAGGGCTGGCTGCTACAGTCATTCCCCACCTTCTCCTGACCTGTGACATGGCTGGACATACACATGCACAGTGCAGTCGGTCCGATCTTCCTGCAGCACCTGATCTGTGTCCCACCAACAGTGGCTCCAATGATTCCTGTCCCCTTCTGTTTCCCTGCCTGAGCCAACAGAACTGCCAGAGCAGAGTGGGGAGGAGGCTGCTGCCCCCACTTCTGTCAAAGCAGCCTGTTCAGCCCGCTTCTGCTGAGGGTCTTTACACTGGCTGGTGGCAGGGCTCCCTATAAAGAACAAGTATGATTTTAATTAGGATAAGTAGTACTCTTTGTTCTAAACTATCTCTGTCCTTTGAGAAGGACTGGCTGTTGTGGGGGTGACACCTGTCTGCATGCACTAGTTGTCTGTTTTGGAGGAGTGTGTTACAACCTTGGCAGATCTTCTGTGTAGGTGAAGCATTTGGATCCAAACCACCTTGAACCATATGCCTTTGAACTTAATGTGCCTGTGTTTTCCTGGTGCTTTGTCTGCACCCTTCCAAAGCACAGGCTCTTTGCCTTCATGCATGCAGCAGTCTGGTAGCAGAGCTCCCTGGAGACCTGATACAAAACACACCCACGCTGCCAACTCCTGCAGAACTCCTGTGTAGTGTTTATATTCTATCCCATAGGAACAGGACAGTTGAAGTCAAGCAGATGTACAACCTTCAGAGGTTCTGGAATACAACCCCGCTCTTGTATGAAAGAACGTACAGTTTTGTCTAGGTTTTTGTTAGGTATTCTATTTTGATGCAGGATGGAATTTTCAAAATAGCCGAAGATTTTATTTTCTCTTTCCTTCCTGTTCTTACACATTGCTCATCCAAAACCCAGTATCGTTCCTTCTTTGAACCTTTGGGTGTGCCTCACAGTAAAATCTTTTCTTTTGATTCAAAAAAAATTATCATGCCCATTTTTGATTTTCAGTTTCTTGTAGCTGAGTCACCTTCTCCCTTTTGTGTTTGGTCTGTAATTACAAAAGCTCTGCCAACAAACTTTCATCAACTGCGAGTAGGGAAAGAAAATTGCAAACCCGACATCACAGTTTTGACACAAAGCCTTGTAAAAATCTATTTATGTAACAGCAAGAGTATTTGTGCTTTGGCATTGAGGCACAGTCGTTTTTTGGGTTTTTTTTTACTTGTCTTGGGATGCTTCTCTACAGTAAATATTGCAGATTGCCAGTCAGGATACTCTTCATTCCCCTCAGTTCATCCAAGTTGCATGATAATATATGGCATGATAATAGGCAGGTGCTGTTCTACAGAAGCGAACTTATCACATCTGCTTTGTCTCAGGCACTTCAAGAAGCCTATCGTGTGCTGAAGCCGGGAGGAAGATTTCTCTGCCTTGAATTTAGTCATGTCAGCAACCCTCTTCTTTCCAGGTGGGAACATGGTGACGTGTTCGTTTATGCCATGTCACAAAGCTCTCTTGTTTGTATTTAGACAGAATAAGAAGTGGAGACACTTTGAGACCATATCTTGGGGCACTTTTACAGTCAGCTACAGACTGCATATCATAGTAGCACGGAGACCAGCTCGTGTGGCAGAGGGTCTAAATTAGTTTCTATTAATCTGTATTTACTGTCTCTCTGTGCAGGCTCTATGATCTCTACAGTTTCCAGGTGATCCCTGTTCTGGGTGAGGTTATTGCTGGTGACTGGAGGTCTTACCAGTATCTTGTGGAGAGCATCCGACAGTTCCCCCCTCAGGTAAGGCAGGATTTCCCCAAATTCCCTAACACGCAAAACACAATTCCACCATAATCTTGTGGCCAGCTGGCTTACGGGCAGTCAGATTGTTAATAATTATGGCACTTGTTTTTCAGGAGGAGCTGAAGGCAATGATAGAAGATGCAGGCTTTTTCAAAGTGGATTATGAGAATTTAAACTTTGGCATTGTTGCCATTCACTCAGGTTTCAAACTGTGAGTCAGTGTAGCAAAACACCAAGAATATGATTTTCATGAGGGATATGAAAGCTGTGGAATTTTAACGGTTCTAGAGGTTCAAGAGGAGTTCTATGAACTTGTGCAGCAGATACCTGCTCAGCAGCCAGACTCAGAAGAACACAAGTTACCACTCCCCACCAAGAAACCTGGGGAGCGACTCCAGTGCTGTTTCTTACACTTGCATTTCATCTGCAGTGTAAAGGATACGACCAAACCTGTGCAATGCTAACAAGTGGAGCAAGTTGGCAGTGGGTGTGGATACAGAAACAGGCTGATTAGTCTCCAAATAAGATGCCTTTCTTTTTACTAAGCTTTAAGGAAGTTAATACTTGTGAGAAGTAACTTGGATTTATGAAGTAACTATGGACTTTTATGAAGTTGTTATTATCCTTGTCATGTGGAGTTTAATGATTTTTTTCCCATGACTCCTTTACTTCCTTCAAAGGCAAATGGAAGGCTTATGAAATAAAAGGGCTCTGCATCAACTTTTTTCCACTTAAATCAATCTTGTAAGGTTTCCTAAGAAAGGATGGATTCAGGGTGTGGGAATAGAGGTGAGGATGTTCATCCTTCATTCACATGGCAATAAAGAGGGAAATGCAAGAGGGCAAAGGGATAAACCTGTTCCAACGGTTTTATTAGCAAAGAAGCAATCTTTTGAAAGAAAATAAATACAAGGAAGACGTTTTTGCTTTTCTATATAGCCACAATGAAAATACCAGCTGCTACAGCAAAATCCCTGACCATTCACAATACAACAAAAGACCTGAAGATCAAGATGTGTTTCCCCAGGAAGGCTGAAGGTGGGAATCTGTGCAGTCCTGTACCCAGGTGCAAGTTTCAGTAACAGTCCAAGGCTCTAACCAGACTTGAAAAGAAGAATAGCGACTTGGCCGAGGTAGAAGTAGATGAAGTGCTTGGTCTCATGAGTCACATAGCTGCCAAAGTTCCTTCCCACAATGCAGTGCCACGTGGGATTGTATTTCTTGTCAAACTCCTGCAGAATAGAGAATTAGAAAGTCAGCATTTTCATGGTAATTATACTAATATTGTCTAACAGTTGGGGAGCTTTTTTGGCAATGATTTGTCACTTGTTAACAAGTATCACTTTTGGAAGATGGCAATTAAGGAGTAGCATATGCTCTTAAGCACAAGGATCATCTGTCACTTTATAACTCATCTGCTGCTTAGTCATACAAAAAAAAAAAAAGCTTCCAAGCAGGGCGGGAATAAGCTTAAAACATATGTTTGGGGAGGTAACTTTTTCCCTAAAGTCATGCCATGATCTCAAACTGTAACTTCTAAGAATTTGTCTGCTTGTTTTGAATCTCCAACAAAACTGGTATTTTGACTTCATTAGGTGTTTTTTGCAATAAGGATGCTGAAAGGACACTCGATGGAAAATTCTCTGCCACATCCCTGACACCTGGTCATGAGACGATGTTGTGACACGCTGCTGTCAGGAGCCTGCTACAAATAAACTCCTGTATACAGATCTACAGTGAGCAAACATATGCAGTCACTGGATTTCTACTGCAGTACCTAACAGCTGTCAGCTGAAGAGATTTTTGTGAGGACATGGAAGTTTCTGTTCTACTCAGCCAAAGCCTTCAGCTCCTTGCAGCTCAGTCAGACTCCCAGTAGGAGTCAAGAGAGAAAATGTGATGAACTGTAAGCTATGAACCATCTGTTCAACATTAGCATGAACAGCTTGTCTACATGTGGTGGAAAAGGGAAAAAAACAAACCCGCTTATTACATGGTCGGCAAAGCACCACTCTTTAAATAGGCTGCACAGAGCCTGTGTCTTGCACCAGCTCATCAGTCACAGGGACAGTCAGCTGCCACTCTGTCCTCACATGGACAATGCGACAGTGGCAGAAAGGGTGTAAGGCGCTACAAGACAAAAGCAGAAGGACCTAGAAAGGTCCCCATAAAGGGTGGGGAAAAGAACAGAAAGAGAGAAAGTCTAACTTGATTATCTAGTGCGTCTAGAACTTGTTTCTCTAGAGCTACTTGCCTAGCAGCACTCTCCCCAATTGATTTTTCATGAGCACATTACAAGCCAACATCTACCTTCTTTATGTGAGCAGCAATGTCCTTCTCAATGTTGTATTTCTCCAAAGCTTGAGTTGCACATTCCACCGAGTCTTGCTGCATCTCTTCTGACATGTCCGCATTTTTGATCACGGCCTTTCGATCACTCATGATTGCCTGCTCGGAGAAGAAATGAAGGCAATTCAAAGTTGCAGGAGCACCTGCCGGAACCACCTGCTGCCGAGCAGCCCCACATCAGGAAGGCATCGCCATTCCCAGCGCGCTCGCGGGCGCCGCGCGGTGCCCCCGCCGTGGCCGGGCACAGCCCGAGCAGGGCGGCTCCAACGCCGGCTCCCGTTCAGCGCCCGCTCCCCGCTCCGCCGGGAGCCACACAAGCACCGCCGCCCTCCCGGCCCTCCCCAGCCCCGCTCCGGCCCGGGAGCTCCGCGAGAGAGCGCGGCCGCTCCATGGCCCGGCCCGACGGCCCTGCCCTCCCCCGAGGGAGGCGAAGAAAGCCCGGTACGCGCGGCGAAGGGCCCGGAGCCCCGCCTGGCTACCGGGTGCCACCGGCAGCTGCCGGGGATGCGGGAAAACCGGAGGCGGCGGTCGGGGAAGAGCCCAGGCACGGGGGAGCCGGCGGGACACGCGGGGTCCCCGGGTACCGGGATGGCTGAGTCTCTCTGGGAGCCGCCCGCTCCCCGTCTCTCACCGTTCGGGCGCTGCGGGACCGGCGCGGTGCAGAGCGAAGAGCGCTGCGCTCCGATCCTTGCGCGCCTCGCAGCGCCTCTGCCCCGCCCCTTGCGCGCCGGCCGCCGCCCATTGGCCACCGGCACCGCCTCCCGGGCGACCATTGGCCAGCGCTGCCGGCCCCCGAGCTCCCATTGGCTGCGGCGCGGCGCCCGGCAGGGTTTTACTGTAGCGTTGTCTTGCGGCCCGGAATGCCCCGCGCCGCGTCCGTTCCCATGGCGATCGGCGGGCGAGTAACGGGAGCGCGCGGATGATGTTTTGGGATGATCGCGAAGATTTGGGCTGCGCATGGACCGCTTCCAGCGCTGATTCCCGTGTTACTGGTCTGCTGCTCCTCCGCAGGGGAGGTTTAAGTTGGACATTAGGAGGAATTTCTTCACAGAAAGGGTGATCAGACACTGGAAGGGGCTGCCCAGGGAGGTGGTGGTGTCACTGTCCCCGGAGGTGTTTGAGGAAAGACTGGACTTGGCACTGAGTACCGTGGTCTGGTTAATATGGTGGTCTTCGGTCCCCGACTGGAGTCGATGACCTCAGAGGTCTTCTCTAACCTATTTCTGTGGTTCTGTGTGGCATTATCAGGTGATCCTGGGTAAAAGGCCGTTCCTTAAAGTGCTTAGTCTCCAAAGCACTGTAATGTGTCTACCAGCTTCTGTAAAATACCTTTCCATAGCTGATGTATGGAACCATAAACCAAAAGCCATTTTATTACTTGCCCCAGCCTGGATCACACAGATGCTGAGTTTAACCAGTAATCTCTGCAACAGACTCGGTTTCTCTTTGGAACAAGCTCTTGTTGGGAATAGTGTGTGACATAACTGAAAGAATACTGGGATATTATCTGGGGCAGCTCTTTTAGTAATATGCTCTTTCCTGAGAGTGAAGCCCACCCATGTCAAAGGAAGGACTTCCACAGCTTGTGAATGGCACTTGATCACTTGTCCTGTTCACTTGTCTGTTTTCAGCTGTGTCTTTTCAAGTCACACCAAACGACCAATGACAGAAATCTCTGACCCATGTTTACTGGGTATGAGCAAGTCAGCTGCAAACTTTGTTCCTTTAGTAAACCAAATCTATCAAAATTTTATGCCATCTTTTGCAGACTTCACTATTTCTGCAACTTTTGCCTTTTTTTTGTTTGTTTTTGGGGTTATTTTGGTTGGTTAAGTTGGGTTGGTTTTGGTTTTTTGGGGTTTTTTTTTTGGTTTGTTTAAATGAAGCAAGATGTTTTGGTAGCTCCTCAGCGCTCTGTTTTCTTAGTTTCACTCTCCCTGGGGCACTTTCTGCTTACACTCTTGTCAGCAAATAGAACACTGCTGTTGAGTCTTCCACAGTTGATCTGTTAATAACAGGACTCTGAACCATGTCTACAGCAAACAGCACAGAATGACTTGAAAGAGGTTTTTAAATACTGGTTGGTAGGACTCCCATTTCCTCGTAGAAATTTTTAAAAAGCCCACCTCAAGACCAGTCATTCAGCTCATTTGAAATGTAAATATTTTGGTTACTCATACAGTGTAGTTAGTTACCTGCTCAGTGTCATTCAGAGCAAAAGCAGCGCAACTGCAAGCAAGTCTTTGCTTTTGCAAATTCTAAGGCAACCTCAGAAGAATACACTGCCCTCAGAAATACTGGAACTGCATAATGTAATACTTTTGTCTCTCTAGAATTGCTCAGGAGTAACTCCTGACTCCCAGGTTTTAGCATTCCAATTAGAGATACAGTTCACAACTTTGCGTATGTGCTAGAAACATGAAGAAGTTTTGAGTCGTTTTAGGGCCACAGTAAGTAATTAATTTCCAGGACTGTGTTCAGTATCTGCAGCACTTGCAGTAGTTCTTTGAGTACTGGAGAGTTTTGTGCTGACAGAAAGGAACCATTTAACAATCTTCATGCTTCCACTGAACTTCAAAAACACCCATGAATCTCTGAGGAGGTGGCTGTGTTTGGTAGCTGCAGGCAAATTTCTCTGCATTTATTAAGAAATGGTTTGCTGAAGGAACAATTGTGATGACGACGGCAGGAAATGTCAGTGTGGGTGAGATACATGTCATTAATGAGAAACATTAAAGCCCGAGATACATTAAGAGTCCTACTTGTTAATCAAGAATATAAAAGTACATTTTCCCTCAAGACAGAGCTGCAGGGAAAGGCAGAACAAATAAACACAGGAGATAATAGCTGGGGTAGAGAAGGTGCTGAAGAAAACTGGGTAATGGATAAGGCATCTCATGAGATTCCTCTCCCAGATGGAGGTTAGGCTGTAAGCACTTCTTGTGAGATGGGTTTTTACCGTGTTACACAACGTGTCATTGTATTAATAAAGACTTTTCCTGGGGCTCCTAGTAAATACCAAAACATAAAATAATCATTATTAGCAATAAAACAACTCCCATTTTCTTTTTCTTTCTTTCCACAAAAGTGAAGAAATCTCCATACTGAGATTTTCTCTGCAAACCTGGGATTTATATGCCAGGAATTTAATTGGAATTTAATTCCAATTCAATTTTGTATCTACAGGCTCGTGACGGCAAAACTTCAGCAGGTCTGAGTGAGGTTATCTCCACGGTCTCCAGAGAAACTGGATCCATTTGCTGAGTCCTGCAGTGACCAGCACACGAGGGGTCTCTCTCCCTCTATCAAAGTGCAGCCAGGGCCCAGTGGGGCTCAGCACCATCCCTTGGGGCTCAGCACCACCAGTGTCAGACCCACTGAGGCACTGACATGCCCTGCCCCACAGGCAGCTCATCTGCCCTCTGTGAGCTTTCCTTTCTGGTGGTTGCAGGTGTCTGAGCCAAGGTTGTAATTCCCTTATTTGTGGTGATGCATCAAACCCCGTCATTAGGGGAATGTGTGTTTTGCACTTTAAATGCAGTTTGGGCTGCAGGGAACAAGCATCAGGCAGTCTGTTCTCTCACTGGAGTGTGTGGGAGCAGCACTGAACTGGCAGTTTTAAGTTTAGCCTATGCTGCATTGGGAATGTGGGATCATCTTGTCCAAATTGTTGGTTTAGTTGTTGCCTTTAAATAGTTACTTGATGCTATTTTAGGTTAAAAGCTCCTGCAGCCATACAGTTCCCTCTCAAATTCCTCTTCATTTTTCTGTGTAAATAATATTGTCCCCATTCGCTCTGATGGTCAAAGGAGGAGGCCAAAATGGATAGATCAAGGGGGGACTTCTCAAAGTGGCAATTACCTGATATTATGATTGTGGTATTAATCATATTGATTGGTTGATACTTTGAAGTCTTTCCTTGTTATGATTTAAATAACATCATCAATTACTTGTAGGCCAAGCTTGTACATTTACAGGGTATTTGCAGGGTCTGAACCTTGACAAGTCTGAGACTAAAGCAGTAATACACTGTTCCAGCTTTGCACAGGATTGGATTAGTGGTGTTAAATACAGGCTTTATTTCAATACACTTGAAAGAATTCAAGTATCATAGTAATTATATGTTTTATGCATCTATGTGAGTATATTGTGGATGCTTAAACAAATAATGAAGTAATTGCACAATTAAGAGTGGGACGAAGGTTTGCTCTCACCTCCAGACAGCAAATTCACTTTGCCAAATAAAAGCACCAAGGTCACCCGCCATGCTGCCATCCAGCTTCAGAGACACTGAATATTCCAGCAGCACTACTAAATTTTTAAACCCTCTTTCTTCTGTCTTGCAGGTGTTCTTCTATTGACCAAAATATGTTCCAGGGTGTTTCAGCTGTTACTGCACAAAGCTTTGTTTTCCCCAAATAAAATACTGAAAGGGCATTTGGGCTCTGGGCTGTCACTAAGAGCCCAGCAGAAAAGTCTCTCATTCTTCCAGCTTTGGTAAAGGGATGTTACCTGAGAGAAAACAAAAACCAAGTTGTGTGAGACCAGCTGTAAGTTACCTTGTGAGCAGGACACCCTGGCATGGAAGTGTTTCTCCAGTTTGTTCCATGTACAGGCTGCCTAAATATCCTGAGAAAGTCAGGAAAATAAGTCCTGACTTCCTGTAAGGAATTTCTCGACATGTGCAGAACCTTCAGTCAGGTCAGCCTCTGCACTGCTTCAGGACCAATAAATTGCACACAGTTTTATACAGATGGCTGCTGTAATTTCTTTTAGTACTCCCTATTACTGATTAATATTTCTGAAAGTAAATGCAGCTATGGCAGGTTATTTTCTTCAGGTTAATTCAGGCGAGATTAAGAGACTTTTGTAAGCAAGTCAGTACCTGGTGGAGCTACAAAATACTCCTCTACTTTCTCTCTGGCATTTTCCAGCAGCTCTTTGGTGCAGTTGCCTTCTGTCACATCATCTTCTCTGAGATACAGACACCTGAAGGACAAAGATTACTGGTTGTCTTTAAGCTATTCTGTGAATATGAAGTAGGAAGGGTGGCTTATCTCTAAATCTGGGTTTGGTCTCTTAAACACTGAGACAAGCACTGGAATGTTTTGAAGCACCCAAGAATGTCACTGGCAGGCAGTTGGGGAGCAGCATGACAATTAAGACAGATTAAAAAACCAAAATTCACCTTTGCTTTGCTCACACATAATAATTACACGTGCCAACGACAACTTTCTCCCACACAAAAGCACAGGAAGACATTTTGAGCAAAGGGGCCACATGCATCATGACTCCCAGGGAAAAAAGGCCACAGAAGCAAAGAGTTTGATGCACTAACAAATAAAGGAGGCTGCTGTGATTCACCACCTGTCCTCCAGCACTGAATCCATCGGTTCAACGCCATCGGTGTTTACTTCATGAAGCTGATCAGCAAACTGGATCGCTTTCTGCAGCCGCTCCACGCCCTCCGAATCCCGGAAATCCACCAGGGCCAGGTGCTCCAAGTGGTCCAGCACTTCCACCGACACTTTCTGCTGTACAAAAACATCGATACGGACAAAAAAAGGTCAAAAAATTAACAAGTTTAATAGCGCTACTTTCTTTTAATTAGAAACTTGTTACACGTCAAAACCGGAGTTTACGAAGAATCCTAAAATCGTTAAGGCTGGAAAAGACCTTTAAGATCATCAAATCCAAGCCAAGATGGTAGGGACGCGCAGATTGCTGTCAACTTCTCGGGAAATTAATTGGTGTTTTATCGTGTTCCGGCTGTGCCGCCTCACGCGGGGCGGAGCGGCCGCGCGGCGGTACCTGCGGCGGTCCCTGCGGCCGCTGCCCGCTGTGCCCGCTGTGCCCGCTGTGCCCGCTGTGCCCGCTGCACCGGCTCACCGGGACCCTCCCGGTGCGGAGCCACCGCCCCAGACACAGCGCGCGCATCGCACCTCCGCCGCCTGACGTCACAGCCCGGCACGTGACATCAGCGGCGCGCCGGATGTGCGTCACTGGGCGGCGCGCCCGGCCCGGCCAGTTCCGTCCCGGCGCGGCCGCCGCGATGAACAGCGTGGGCGAGGCGTGCACGGAGCTGAAGCGCGAGTACGACCAGTGCTTCAACCGCTGGTTCGCCGAGAAGTTCCTCAAGGGCGATAGCGCTGGCGACCCCTGCGGACAGCTCTTCAAGCGCTACCAGCTCTGCGTGCAGGTGCGCCCGGCTCCGGAACCCCTTCACTCCCTGCCCCGAGGGTCCTTCCCCCGCGCTCACCCTCCCGGTGCCCTAGGAGCAGCCTCAGGCCTCACCAGTGACCCCGACACGCAGCTCTGGGTTTATCTCGCCCTGTGTCTGTCGGTCATGACATGGAATGTTTTACAGGCGTCTCCTATTTTTATTGTACGTGACTTCTTAAGGCTGCAACACGTTTCTGTTGGACGGACCGTAGTTCAGTGAGTTTTCAGTACGTCCTTGAGCAAGTCTTAACATCGAAGTTTTATTCAAATCAACCTTTAAGACTTACTTTTTCTGGATCACTTTTTTTTTTACATTATTTCTATTCAGGCAACAAGCAACAGGACGAGAGGTTATGGACATAAGCTGCACCAGGGAGGTTTAGGCTGGGCATTAGGAGGAGATTTTGTACAGAAAGAGTGATCAGACGTTGGAATGAGCTGCTCAGGGAGGTGCTGTTAGTGTTTAAGGAGAGCCTGGGCATGGCCATGGTTGACATGATGTTGGTTGGACTCGATGATCTCTGAGGAGGTTTTCAACCTAACTAATTCCGTGGTTCTGTGTTTTGTACCAAAGATAACATCACATAGCCCTATACAAGAGTTCGGAGTTTAATTATCTGGTTTTCTCTTTCTTCTTTTCAGAAAGCAATCAAGGAAAAGGACATACCCATTGAGGGCCTGGAATTCATGGGCCCAAGTAAAGGAAAAACTGAAAACTCCTCTTGATGTCGGCTCTGTGGGTGGAGTCACTAACAGGAGCCTTTGGACTAAGCACCAGGTGTACCACAGATGTCACCTGGATAAGACCTTTGTTTAACTGCTTTCTAGGAAGTGACAAATGTTCTCTGCTTGTGAAAACAAACAGCTAAAAGAAAAGAAAAAAAAGACTGGATCATGTGGTAACTGCTGCCTCCTTTCCAGTGGAAGTCGGTGGTGGTTCAGCATATAACAGCTTAAAAGTCCATGTGAACTAACTTCCCACTGAATGTACTCTGTATCGGGGGAATGCTGGTTGGAGTGGGCTGAGGTGGTTTCTTTGTGACTGATTTCTTGTGCTAATTTATATAACACTTGGAAGTGTTTAAAAAGAATATGAAGGGGGTTGATGTACTTGCTATCATCTCTATGCTGTTGAATTTTGGTGAAGTTAGTTTCATGTCATTCTGAATGCTGAAGGGCTTAAGCACTGTTTTGTGTCAGCTACAGAGATGGTTTAAAAGCACTAATGGACCTGCAGCGGCTTGGCTAAAATAAATATAACCAGGTTATATTTTGTTCAAGGAGGTAACTGTGCAGTAGAGTCTGAGTGTGACCCCCAGCAGGGATGGAAGTGGCCTGCTCAGCAGCTGAAGACTTTTAATGCAGAGGTTACTTCAGCCTTTTCTGAGGTACTGACACATCCCTGAACCAGAATTCTCTCTCCTTTAGCATTACTTACACATTTCTGTGGTTTGATCCTCACACAGGGATGGGACAAAGCTGCCCCTCTCCTTACACCAACACAGGTGAGAGTAAAAGATATTATGGCCTGGGGACAAAAGGTAACTTCAGAATTCTAGAATTACAGTGAGGAAAAAAGAAAGCTTCACTCTCTGCTTTTAATTACTGCTAATTATTTAAAGGTTTTTACTTTAGGAAAAAAAAAAAAAAAAAACAACAAACCAAAAAACTAAAAAGGTGCAGTTCTCAAACATTACAGCTGGCTGTCCCCACCACTGCCCTTCACAGACCCCAGGCAGAGTCCTGTGGCCTTGTGCAAAGGATCAGGAACTGCTGCACCCTGAGGCTGTTGTTCCTGCGCCAGGCACATGCCCAGGTGAGCCACACTCTTGTTCTCAGTGCCGAGAGCTCCTACAGTGTCAGCACAGGGGTTAAATACAGCCCTGAAAAACCAAGCTCTTGGCAAAGTGCGGTGTCACTCAGGTATAAATAAAAGACAGTTCTAAGGGAAGGATCTAGAAATAGCATTTTGGAGACAGTCGAGTATGTAGCTATTCTGTTTTAAGGAATAACGCACAAAACCAGTTTGCTTTTCTATGATCTTCGTAGGGTTAAATCTAATGTGACTTGGTCAATTTAAAACAACTGTGCCCATCAGTGCCTTGTAATTTCAACACAGGAAAACATGTCTCAGCAATCTTTTACTGGTAAGCAGACAAAAAAACCACATGGAAACACAAGGAAGGGCATCCTGCAGTCCCCCTCATTCCTTTCAGCACATCACAGATGCCATCCATCACTCCTTTCAACAGCAAGATGCCAAAGCAGCTGCTGCGTTTTACCTGTTGGGAAGAACCACTTCAGTGATAGCTGAGATAGAGCTCAGTTTCACGTTGCGCAAAAAATACAGAAGTTATAATAAGAACTGGGAAATGATTGACTTGTAGCGAGCATAAACTTGAAAATGAAGGTTGTACTGGCACAGGCTCAGGCTGTTGGCTCACTAATCCCTTCTACTTCAAGCAGCTTCTGCCTAACACAGTATACGTTACACAGACATAAGCAGCAGAGCCAAAATTGTGTTTTCTCCTGCAAAACCTGTGTGAGAGACTTTGTATATAGACTGCAGGTTTATGGAAAGCAGAGTGGTGAGCAAGGTACATGCTGATGCACCTGAAAATTTGAGAGCTGAAGGTGAACAGTATGAAGGCAGAGCTTAGCTCAACATCTTTGCTGCCAGAAGGGACCAAGAGAAAAATCACCTTCATGACTGTTACTAAATACTGCAAAAGCTGATAATGGCAAATGTGCTTCATTAATCTACATATCTGTCCTTCTGGCTGTCAGTTGAGTCATCAGGTTAAACCAGACATGAAGAGTATCAAGTTGATTCATGTCCTATGCCAAATGCGTTCCTGTTTATCAGTCACAGGAACATGTGTTACCTTTCAGGCAGTCAAACCCCTTTGGCTCCTGCACTCTGACCTGTGGGGAACCTTAATGCTTTATGCAAACACCGAACTAAAAGTCTCCTAAGGATTCAGGTAAACAAGTCAAATCCCAAATTCACGTTCAGAGTTGTTTATTTAAAGGACCCCATCACAAGTACACACGGGGGCCACAACACCACTCAGCTTCATCACAGAAGAAACACGGAGTTTCTGAAACTATGACCCCAGAAATGATGATTCCCACTCAACATTCTGGTTCAAGATGGGGAGAGCCAAAGCTCTGGCTGTTGTCAGGATCTTGGTTTTAATCTTCATAACCAGTTGGGAGAGGGTTAACGTGGGGGTTGTGAAACAGAGTTTTATTCCCATCACCCCAGGGGAAACGCTGTTGAAAGAAAAAAGAAAATAAGCCAGTGGCAGCTCCTGAACAATCCATACAAGCACCTGAAACCAAGAACAGTACTGACTCAAACATCAATTCTCCCAGGCAATTAGTGACAGGACAAGAGGAAATAGCCTCAAGCTGTGCCAGGGAAGGTTCAGGCTGGACATCAGGAGGAATTTCTTTATATAAAGGTTACTAAACATTGGGATAAATTGCCCAGGCTGCTGGGGTCACCATCCCTGCAGGTGTTTAGGTATAGACTGGATGTATTCATGCCGTGATCTGGTTGACAGGGTGGAGATGAGTCAAAGGTTGGACTCCATTTCAGAAGATTTTTCCAACCCAAATGATTCTATGATCACACAGCTGGACAGGCTGGTGAATTAGGCAAGCTGGCTCCCAGGATGTAGGAAGCAGGAGTTTGAAAACTCTCCCTTAGCTGGGAGCCACAGTCCCTACACAGCACAATCTTTGCTCTTAAACATCCACTGTGCTGTATTATGAGGACCCCAATTTTGAGCACCTGGGATCTCCACTGCTACCTTTTAGGTCTGTATTCATTTAAGTACAGCAACTCTAGGACTGAAACGTTTTTCAGCAAGACTTTAGGAGGATCACTTTGGGATGGGAAGGCCTGTGAATATCACAGTTACTTCATCAGAGCTGTGACAGGCTCTTACTGCTTCAGAAACAGCCACGAGCTGATATCACAGCCATCTCACACAGCGACTGAGAAAGGAAAAGACGCAGTGGCAATCTCCGAGGAAGCTCTGCAGCCACAGAGGGCATGAGTGCGGCAGCACGGCGGGCAGAATTACCTTGGTCCTGATGCGGAGGTGGGAGTAGGGCACGAACTCGGGCCGCTCGTGCCCGTGCCCGTGCTGTGCCTTCAGGTAGCAGTTCAGCATGCACACGGCCACGCCGGGCAGCGCCACCACGAAGGTCAACATCTTCCACATGCGGGCTGGGCGGGGGCAGCGGGACAGCGATTAGAACAACCAGCACTCCCATCAGCGTTACTGACCCGACAGCGCGCTGAGCGCAATTAGCGCATTACCGAGGCGCTAATGAACCCCGTGTACCCACGCTCGAGCGCGGGTCCCCTCCCCGCTTGTAACAGGGATCCGGGGCCCGGCGCGGGCTCGCACCGAGCGCCTGCCGTGCCCCGTTCCCGCAGCGAAGGGCACCGGCCGTCAAGGGCAGCGCCGCGCCGGCCCCGGCTCCGCCCTCGCCCCGCAGAGCCCCGTTACCTCCGCCCTCCTCGTGCGCCGCGGCCGCCGCTAAGCCGCGCGCCTGCGGGGAGCGCGGGGCGGCGGCGCCGAGCAGCAGGCGGGACACCCGTCCGAGCGCCGCCATGTCCTCCTGTCCGCAGCCCGGGACCGGAACCGGAACCGCGCCCGGCGGAACCGAGGGCGGCAGCGGCCGCGCTGACCTTGAGCGGGGCCGCCCGCGCGCACGCGCCCTGCGCGGGAGGGGCGGGGCGGTGACGTCACGAGCGGGGCCGCCTGAGGGGCGGGCCGGCGCCATCTTGGCGCTGAGGGCGGAGCGAGCCCGGTCGGGGTTTGGGGAGCTCGTCCTGGGGGCGGTGACAGAGCCGCAGGGTGACACCGACTCGATCAGGTTGGAGGTCACCTTCGAGGGCATCACGTCCGTGCTGTGACCGAATATTACCGTGTCAACCAGACCATGGCACTCAGTGCTATGCCCAGTCGTTCCCTAAACACCTCCAGGGACGGTGATTCCGCCTCCTCCCTGAGCAGGTTGAATTCCAGAGTCTGATTCTCCCATTCCAACGTCTGATCACACTTTCTGTGTGATAGGAGACAGGAGATAGGAGAAATAACTCCTAATGTCCAGCCTTAACTCCCCTGGTGCAGCTGGAGGCCATTTCCTCTTGTCCTGTTGCTATTGCCTGGGAGAAGAGGCCGATCCTCACCTGCCTGCAACCTCCTGTCAGGTAGAGAGTGATAAGTAGTTAAGGGAGTGTAAAGTCCTGGGGTTGTGGGGTTAGGGAGAGTGTTGGAGACATCCCAGGCATGAGGGGATCAAAGGGCCCCTCAAACAGTGCCGTTCTGTTACCACTAATGTGTTTTTAATTGCATGGATTCCTGGGATGATTCTACTGAAATAAATAGCATCACTTGAATATCTCCAGAAAAAAAAAAAAAAATTACAAATATCAAGGTTCTCTTTTAGTTCTTTATTGGAGCCTGATGGTTGGCTGTTTGACTTTTGGCAGAAGTTGTGTAGGTGGACAGTACATTTTTCAGCACTGCATTTTTGCAATGCTGAAAAATGTACTGTCCACCTACAAAATGAGAGGATGTACTGTCCACAGCAAAATGAGAGGATTCCCATAGAAACTGTAAGAGCAAAAAAGCAAAGAAACTGAGCTTTTGGGAAGGACGGTGGTAGGGGCTGGTCTGAGAGGAATGACATGAAGGAATTGTGTTTTACACCAAACAAGGTTGTTGTTGGAAGGAGGTTTGTTGGTCACGCACACACCTTGGTCCCATGGAGGTGGTCACTTCTCTGTTGCCAAGACCAAGGCTTGCAGTGTGGCATGGGTGAAAGGTGGTGGGGAGATGTGTTTGCTGCTGGGGAGCAGGATTTCTTTACCCATTTTCACTTGGAGCAGGGCTTGTGTCCAATTTACTGTGTAGCATAAAGGAATGGTAAGATGACCAGAAACTTGGAAGGCTGTTGTGAAACACACCTTGGCATAAAAATATTTCTCAGTTATTTACTTTACCTGGACACTGTAAACTGTTAAAAGTGCTTTGGTGGTTTTTTTTTGTTTTTTTTGTGTTTTTTTTTTTTTTTTTTTTTTTTTTTTTTTTTTTTTTTATTACAATTAACTCTTCCAGTACTTTGCTTTTGTATTATTCTATTTAACAACTAATTTTAAGGACAGCTTTGCTTCCAAACTGAAAGAAGTTACTCCCAGGTGGTGCTGTGTGTACCTGCAGAAGTGTTCTGTCATCATGGACGTGATGCATTTTGTACAAAACAGCCCTCAAACCACTGGGGCTTGCCATGTGCACACACCTGCTTTGCTAAATCCACACTGGAGGTAGATTTTGCCTTTTAATACCTTCATCCTTTGGATTCAGGCTTATGAGATGTCTAATGTATCAGACTTTTAATTTAAAAGGAATTTGCATGTGGTTTTTTTTGGAGGAAAACAGAAGATATGAGAATTATTTGGTACAATATTTCAGTGATGAAACTAAGATTAAGCTCTGTATCCTAAAGCAAATTTGTAGCAAGAGAGAAATAAACAAAACTACTCTTGTTTGTAGCAAAAAGGAATTTAAGTAAGCAACAGACACTAATGTTTACAAATGAGAGAAAACAAAGAATCACTAGAACAAGCAAACATCTGTCTAGGATGAGGAAAAATTCTCACAAAAATAAAACAGATTTGTGAGCTGTGCTGCTGCTGCTGCAGTCTCAGTACACAACGTGGAAGTGTTCATCAGGAGGTGAGAGCAGCCAGGGTTTGCTTCTCCCAAGTTCTCCCTGACTCCTTTACTCCTCTGACAGTCTGGAAAATGCTCTTTGGAGAAGGCAGTGGTGGCAACTCTTAGCACAGCTGCCCCAAGGGCACCTTGTCTCACCCATGTAGCTCCAAGGGGCTTGTGGAGAACAACTGAAAATGGGGTTTGAGTCTGTTCTGAACCTGAGTGTGGCAGCAGGTTCATTACACTGAGTTACACTGATTTAAAATGTGTCTGTCTTAGTCTTCATCATCCCAACAGCTGTGATTAATCTCTGTATGAAGTGTATCAGGAGTCTAGTGGGTCTGATTCACATCTTCAAATGTAAATTAGGAGTGACTGCTGGGAGACACAAAAGATTCCATAAGAATAATTTCTTCTAGCTGAGGGAAGACAGGCAGGTATTGAAAGAAACCTAGATATTTTAAGAGTATCGTGAATAATGTTTTGATGTAGTTGTATGAAATGTATTTAACTCGACAGTATGTGATGGTTATTACCACTGTGATGATTGCAGTCCTCCTGACAAGATGTGTTTTTACAAAGGTGTGTGGAAAGCGAGGGAACAGTCAGCTCTGGCTCCGCAGCTCTGTCTGAGTTACTGACCCATGGCATGGGAACCCCCTCTTGTACTCACTACTGTGGCCTGCAGAAAGGGTTTCAGGTGGATTTTCCCCCAGCTGACCTATCTGAGGGCCTAGAGCTTGATTTAGAAAATAGCTTATTACCTTTAAAAATCCAGGTCTAAATCCAGCATTTTGAGGAACTTTCCCCAGGTATATTTTTACAAAAGATCTAGCATCCCAAGAACTTTCTGAGTGCAGAAATACCGGAGAGTTAGCTCTGAAAATGGAGGGAAAAGGAAATGTATATATATGTCTGTGAAGTGGTGATAGCCAGTCGCTGAGAGAAGGTGGCTCTGTGTCAGAGTAGTGGTGGGACAGGGGGAGGTCAGGCCAGAACTCCTGTAACCTCACTTGGCTGCTCAGTACCAGTGTCCTGCTGGGCGTGCAGCAGTGACATGTGACACTTTGGATCCTGTCGCTATTCTGTTCAGCACGGTTGGAACGAGCTGGCAGATGTGGAGTTCAGTAGAGTCGATGCACTGCAGTGAAAAGGAATGTCTGTAGTGCAAAAGCAAGCTCGGGTTTGCGTGGACTCTGCACAGAAATTCTTGTGGGAGCAGAAAGCTTTGGCTTTCAGGTAACAGCCCTAAATTTAGTGAGTTTTGAGAACCTCCATTCCACTCTGATTCTGAATCCAAAAGCCACTGGCCAAAGACTCGTCTTTCGCCTTCCTTTCTGCTTCTTTTCCCAGCTGCAGCGGCGGGTGGCAGAGAGAGGGCAGGATACCAGCGTGAGTCACGGCGAGCAGGGAGGGAGGTACGGCCGGCGCTCGGAGCAATGCCGGCCCGGCCCGCCTGGTGGCAAACTGCTTGCACTGAAGTGCCTCTCCGCGCACCAGGTCTGGGAACAACAAACGCCTTCTCTGGGATTGCAGGCTGTAATCTCATCCCCGTGCATTTTCGCGTTTTCAGGGCCCTGCTCATGCCTCTCGAATAGCAATATTGCCTCCATCAGATACTGTCTTAACAAACGCGGAGTTCGTGCTGCAGAGATAGCGTCTGTGTCTCAAACTTCACAGAGTTTCTGGGGGCAAAAGTTTTCTTCATCTTCTCCCTGTAGCCCTGGAACGGCAGAAATCAATATTCTGACATCTGTAAATCCTTTGTTCCCCTTTTCACCAGGGCTTTATCAGCTTTGGGAGGGAGGGATGGGGGGAAGAGGGCGTTGAGAGAGCCATTGTCCCTTCTCTCGGGAATGATCTGGAACTAGTATGCAAATCTTCATTTGAAGACCCTGGGAACTGGGGGAGGGCTTTAGCTGCGAGCTCAGTGGGAGGGGAGCTCTGAATCCCTGCTCACGCACTCCTGCCTAGTGGAAGGAGCTGGGAAGAGTCTTTTGAACGAGCAGAAGAGACATTTTGTGCTTTGTGCGCTCCTGTGAGGCTTTACACTCTTTATGTCTCCTGTTTTGTGCCTTTTTCCCTGCCTACTTCTTCTAAATGTTTGCATAAGAATTGGGGGCAGGGAGAGAGATCCAAGAGCTGCGATTAGCAGTGATGAAGTCAGAGGGGTGCAGGGTGCAGCACCTCCTGCCCCCCTCTCACACCCTGGAGTCTCCTAGGGAGCAGCTGCAGTGGTTCTAACACACCTACATCCCGATTGCTGGCACTAGCATATGGCACAGGCACAGATTCAGTAAAGCAAATGGTTCAACTGCTCAGGGGTACTGGATTAGAATAATTTGCAGTTCTGAAATTATCACGTTGTAGCCAGGTCTTAAGAAGCCACCTCTTACAGGGGCAAAGACCCACATAGCAGAACCTGCTTTGTGAAATGCTGTGGTCTGTCCTGGCTTGGCTCCGTGTCACCTGTTTTGTATTAGGGCAGGGTCACATTAACTGCCAAGTTTCCTGGAAATTAAGTAGGGTCCTCCGTAGGCCTCATGGCAGGGGAGATAGCCTGGCCTGACTTCGTAGCCACATGGATGAACAGGACAGTAGGGGAGGGACAGTTCAGATGCATATTGAGGCATTTTTGTGTTTGTAACTACTGTAAAGTTATAGTTCTTTGGATTTCCTGACCTTAATTTTCAGGTCGTCTGTCTCGTCGTTTATTTTTCAAACTTCGAGGAGTTTAATGTTCCAGAAAACTAAAATTTACTTTTGAACAATGACAGCCCTGGAAAATGCAACACTACTCACTCTCTCCCGGATAGGTGAGAAGATGTGACCGTTTAAAAAATCTCATCTTCTGTCAAAACCATAGGAACACGCCCTGAGCCCTGATTCTGTGTTACCTCTCACGTTAAAGCCAAAGCAGTGTAAACCACCGGTGTTTGTCCTGCAAGTACTTTACCGCTTTGTGGAGAGAAAGTGCATCACAAGCTTGGTCTCATGTGCACAATTGGGTCTGAATCTGCTCTCGTTTTCCATGTGTAACTCTAGAATGACTCAGCTGACCGGGGTGAACCCCTGGAATTGTGCTAGCTGGAAAGCAGCCTGGACAGGCCCTCGGGCTCCTGTAAGTGCCCCCAGCACCTGTGCACGCTCCCGCATCCGTGCATATGCTTTTCTGAGTACACTGGTTTGTATGAGGGCTGCTGTGTGAATGCATATTCTTCTCACCCACGCCTCACATGCGCATGCAAACACACATCCTCGAGTGCACACAGCCATTCCCTTTCTCTCATACACGTTTGTGCACATACACAGACCTTTTTGAAAGCTCCTGTTTTCAGAAAGGTTTTATTTATAGGTCCTGCCTGGTTGTGAATGTGAAAGAGAGAAAGCCCCTCAGAGGGTTCCTTTCATGTGTAAATCAGCCCAGGCTGAGAGCATTGGGGTCACTGAGAGGAGGATTTCACTCTTAATTACTCAGAGAGAAAGCAGGCAGGGGACTTTCTCAAACTAATAGGGTTGTTCTCTGCTGGGGAAATCAGCTTGAGAAGCCCAAATTTCTCTTGCATCAGACTTCGGGCTCCGATTCACAGGCCTCTTCTGCCAGTAGCAGGAGCTGTCTGTGTGGCATTCGGAACAAACAGTTCAGCTTCCAAAACAGCTTACTTATTAGAGATGGTTATGCTCACTCTAATAATTGGGTGTTCTTTGGAGACCAACAGAAGAGCTGACTTATCTTGCTTGGTTTTTATGCTACTTTTATTGACAAAGATATTAGTCTGTCATGCATATGTCTGTGACTCCATCCGAGGACCTCAGTATTCTTTCAGACCTGAAAACACACACTGCTCTGCCAAGTAGAAAAATGCTGTCCAGAGATTAGTCCAGTGAGCAGTACTCTGAATTTGAACTTGAAACCAGCACTGAATTCCCAGTTCAGCGACCAAATGCCTTTGTATCCTTAGCTGTGGAATGGAGTAATCTCTCTGGAATGGCTGTTAAGAACAAAAGTCAATAAATATGTATTGTGATACTCTTGGTAATAAGGCTGTGAGTGCCAAGGTAAATGGGTGAGTCTGAAGAGATGTGTCTTTTTCCTGGGATGCAATATAAACACAGGGATTCCTCTGCTGAAGTAGCATTGTCACCTTTCATCCCTGGTCATAAAGCTGAGTCTGGAAATCTACTGCAGAGGTGAGAACTCCCAGTCACAAGTCACTGAGTTGTCTAGAGGGTCTTCAGGACCTGCTCGAGCCACCACATACTAACAGAAGGTGTGTCTGTCAGTAGTTGCAGGGAAGAAATCTGTGCTGTCAAGCATGTGAGTGTGCGCTTACATGTTTTAGCTTCACTTGACAAAATTTACACCTTCTCATCTGTACCTCCTTTTCATGTATGGCCTCTGCTTTTCTGAACAGGAAATAAATGCGTTGAGGGCTAAACATTCCCAGCCCATCCACAAATAGCCTCCTGGGAGCCTTGATTCAGGATTCTTGGAGCTGTCTTAGTTCAGCTTGCCTCGGAAGGTGGAGGGGTTTGTTTGGGAGCACCTGTTTGAGGATGCTGGCTCATAGTGGGGGGAGCCATCACAGATGAGGTCAACAGTCTGAAGTATCAGCAGAGGGGATTTCAGAGGGAAGCGAATGGGTCAATTTCTTTTGCAAATGAAGAGCTGCAGCTTGGAGCAGCCTTAGCAGAGCCCAGCATGTGGGTCCAGGCTGTTTCTTTTATGAGCTGATGGAAATGGAGCCCAAAAGGACTTCCCTGATGAAGTTCTGTCACAGCCTTTGTTGTCTTTCCCTCCTGCAGCATGCACTGGGTGTAGAATATGGATTGAGGGCTATCCTGGCGACCAGCACACTCAAGAGGATGAAGGTTTTATGGCTGCATAGAAAGACTTGGGCTGCAGGGTATCCTTATTGCCATTCCAGAAGGAAAGC
The DNA here is from genome assembly GCF_015227805.2 of Hirundo rustica. NCBI lineage: Eukaryota > Metazoa > Chordata > Aves > Passeriformes > Hirundinidae > Hirundo > Hirundo rustica. Next base: position 10,522,980 of record NC_053466.1, on the reverse strand, counting down.
CTTGGTTTAAGATGTCGAACGCATGTATATTTCTGCATTAGTGCTCCTTTTTACCCAACCTACACTAAAATGAGTAAATCCAAGGCCTGCTTTAAAATAATGCACATAACTGACTAATAGATTAAAAAGCCTGGATTCTGTTCTTCATTCTGGTGGTGAATTTTCAGTTACTCTGCAAAGTGCCGTGAATGCCTATGCCTCACTTTTTCTGCAAAACACTGAAGAAAGGTAGTGTTTTCTCTCTTTTTGTAACATCTTGAGGATTTGGGGTACAGAATGCTTTATATATATAAAATACTGTCGTTAGCACTCTCTGTCAGTGAAATCTCTTTTAGTCTGTTTTTATGCAACGTTACTTTCTCTGAATTGTTGATTTAGAGTTAATTTTAGTGTTATATAAACAATGTCAGTTCTTCTTGCCATTTGCTGTTTTGTTTCTTTGCAGACCACCGGGGAACTCCTTTAGCTGTGCCATTGTAATGGAAGGTGGAGGCACCTCGAGGAGAAGGTCGAGACAGACAACAGCAATTACAGTCAATAACATCCTGAGCTGCCTCGATTACAGGTTTGTGTGTGATCTGTGCGTGTCATCTTTCCTATGTACAGGTATTTGCAATGAGGCAGGACATGAAAATAACTGTCTCCTTTGTAGGAGCTCTACAGCTTCCTGTTATTATCATTGTCTTTTCACAGCCTCAGATAGAATAGGGCAAGGTAAGGGTTTTAAGGGAAGGCAGATAAGGTTGGAGTAAATGTACTCAAGGTTTTCCCTCACTGCTGTGATGTTACAGCCATGACAAGCAGCTAGAAGAGTCTTGGGACTGCCAGAACTTACACTAAAGGGAAATATGAACTTATGTTTAAATTTTACTTCTCGACCTCTGCTGTGTGTGAAGGGTTGTTTTTTATGGCTTTCATCTTTATTTTCCTTTAGAAACCTCAGGAGAACTGCACACCCTTCAAATCTGTGTTGATGTGTTTTAAATGCATGGTATGGAGCACATCCACTCTCAGTAGGTTGCAGAAAGGGGCCATAAAATCATAACACATCTTTGGAGGGGTAGGCTTGTTCTTTATTTCCACGGAGCCAGGTTTGCACCACTTTGTATAGGAAGAGCTGCAGGACAAGATGAATGTTCCTGAGGGCTCAGAGAGGATTTCATGTTTGGGGTAAGGCTGAGGTTAGCTTTGGAGCCTGTGTCCAGGCAGTAATTTGACAGCAGATATGGGCACACAGTAGTGCAGGCTCTGAAAATCACAGGAGCCTGCTGAGTTATTGTGAGCTGGAGGAGCTTTTCTGTTTGTGGGCACATGGGTCTGCCTGCCTCACATTGTGCAGACATAACTGAGACATAAAGGAGGCTGGAAATTGCAGAACACTGATGGAAGGGGGGATAGGGGGCTGAAAAGTTAAGAGTTTGTAGACAAAGGGCTCAAGCCTAGTTATGAATTCCTAGCAGGTACTTGGTCTTTAAATGTAAACGTTTGTCAAGCAACACACTGATTCAATGTGGGAATTGGATAGATATCTGCAAAGGTTTTGTGGTTTGTGGTGTGATTACAGGAGATTTAACAGAGAAAGCAGTTTTACTTTCTCCCAAAGTATGCATTTGTTCATGTACCAAAACTATGTAGGGCAGGCAGTATAGATGTCAGCACACAAAGTGAGACACAGGTGATACATATAATGTTTCTACAGATTTGGACTGATTGTAAATAAGGCATATGATGTGATTTCCTTCTGGTAGTGTCCAACCATACTTTCAACAGCATTGGTGGATTATCCAGGGCCTCCCATCAGCTGCACTTTGCTACACCTGGCTGCTGCTCTGTGTCCCCTGTCCCACAGATCCACTTCTCTTTTACCTGGGCGATGCCCTTGGCATTTCCATTCTGAGCAGCACCTTTCTCACACCCTTCATTATGTCCTGTCACTGCACTGGGACCTCAGTGTCGTGATGCAGTGCCTTGGCTGTGCTCAGGCTAACGTCAGTGTTGTGCCTGTCACCGAACTGCTGGGACAGATGCATTCCACAGAGCACAGCCAGCAGCTCAGTCTGGGCTGTGTGTAACCCCTGTGGGTGCCTGTTGGGAATGAAACAGGCTCTGCACAGCAGCTTGGTAGGCAGTCCCACTACCACACCTCTAGCAGATGCACAGGCTTGTAGTATTTTTAGATTGGACCCTCATTTCAACTTTGTTTTTGTTTATTTGTTTTGGTTTTTAAACTTTCAAAAGCTTTTCCTTGGGCCCTGAACCATTCCTGTGCTGGAGCCTTGTGAGTGAGTTAGTAAGGACTCAGAAGTTTTTGGTAGATGTGTGCAGAAAGTAGCTACAGGGTTGGTCATTCCTGTAAATCATTGGACTCTTCATAAATTTAATTCTGGGCTTTTCCTTAAAAGCCCTCTCCCAAACTGGACACAAGACAATGGACACCAGCAGGCTCAGCTCCCAGTGACTAGGATATTGTCACATATCCAAAAGCCTGGTGGGAGGAGCAGACATTAGGTCTGAATTCATCCTGGCAGGGAGATTTGGCTGAGAGAGAAGGAAAAGAAGGTCACAGGCAGCTCCAAGGAAACGGCTTTGGTTTAAAATGTTTCATTAGAGTTTTCACACTGGAAATATAAAGTACCAGAATACAATTACTTGGCAGAGAAGCCACATTTAGTAACAGTCCTGTATACTTTCAGTGCTCTGTATGGAAGGAGGCACAATATATCCCTGACCACCTCACCAAAATTATGGGTTCCTCTTCATAAATGTGGCTTTTTTTCCAAAATATTTTACATCATTTGGAGGGATTTTAAAATCAATATTGATAAAATATGTTCTTTTTTCAGTAGACCATTTCTCTCTACTGTAAACTTTGGAGGGCAGACTGGCTTTATCTGAGCAGTGTATCAGTGTCAGTGCAGCTGGGAACACTTTTGGATTGCTCACCTCAGGTTTTTTCCCCTCTCCTCTCTGTCTTGGATTTTTCCCGGTGTAACTCAATAAGGTAATCACAGACCATAGGTAATCTTTTCCAAAGGGTTAATCTTTCCTTATTGATTTAACAAGTTCCCTTTTTGAAGACAGTTGTTATCTGCCACTTGGGTTTTGTGGCCTCGGGAAGTTTCACCGCTCCATGCAGGCAGGGTTGGGAGTTTGGACTGATGCAGATTCGTACAAGACTAGCCAGTGCAGGGCCGTGGCAGATGTCACCTGTGAGGACGTAGGAAATGGGGTACCAGTATGTCTTGTCAGTCTTCTTCTTTTGGGACATAGTTCGACCAAAGAGCTGAGCAACTGAAATGTCACAGGGGAATATATGGTGTGGGTGGGTTTTTTTATAGGAAGCCAGGATTAGCTTACATTTGCTTTTTTTTCTGGTTTAAGTTATAAGCTAAAAATGTGGAAAGGCTTTGTCATTACATCTCAGTGGCAATTTCCTTTATTTTGGCCTAGAAAGAAGGGTTTCCCAATAGACTGGCAAAACACGAGCACACATACAGTGCCCTGAAAAGGTAATTCCATACCAGACCCCGAAACAGCTGAAGTACAGGTTGTTAGCCTTGCACACTGCTAACTTCTGTGGCATGTTTGTACCCAGGTTCCTTTGTCAGCACTTGGAATAATTTTTGTGGTCTCCCCTGGCTGTGCTGGGCAGCGTGTTGACAGGGCCCTGAGTGCACCAGCTGATCCTGCAACCTCCTACCCCTGTCCTACAGGTTTGGCTGCCTGTGTTCGAGGTCTGTCATGATACAGTGGAATGTAATCTGGGATCAGAGTGCTGTGAGAAGAGCTGTCTGCCAAAGAGCTGGGAGAAGCCAGCTGGGGCCTCCCCAGTTCCATTGGGAGCCATGGCACAGAGCTGCTTGTCCTCAGTCCTCATTTGGGGTGGGCTGTAGGGGTGTTTGTACCTGACTGTGGTCCTGGCTGTGGCTGATCCTGACTTGACTTCCTGGCTTGGCTTCAGCCCTGGCACATCCCTGTAGGCTCACTGATGTCCTGGCTGTATGTGGTCACTGTCACCAGACCTGCTCTGCTCTTCTTGCTCGGTCCCTGTGTCTGTGTGCCCCTTTACCCGAGGTCCCTGCCATCCTTGCTGCCAGCCCTGCTCACCTGTGCTCCTCAGGCTTCCCAAGCTCCTCTGCAGCTGCTGCTGTGCCCAGCTCCCGGCATGGACCACACCACCTCTGTGTGTCTGAGACTGCTGGAGGGGATGGGCAGTGATAGGAGAGACGTTTTTGCCATGACAATAAGGAAGATGTGGCATTAGCTTTGCCTCCCTTCATCTCCCTGAAAAGCCAAAGTGAAATTCAGGTCTCTGTGCACGAGCCCGGATGCCGGGAGAGCAGCCGGCAGGAGGAGCTCGCTGGACACGTCGCTGGATCATTCCCAGGCAGTCACAGACGCTCGTTTCAAGGGCATCGCTTTAGATTTGCCTTCTTGGGACTTTCTTGCAGACAAACCACCAGCAGCAGAAGACAGAGGAAACTTTGTGGTCTTGCAACCTAACAGCCCCAGAGATTTTTTTTTAAAAAAACTTTTTTTTTTAGACTTTTCTGAGCTTGTTTCTCCCACTATGATGCTTTTATCTGTCATTATTTTAGATACTTAAGGTATTCAGGAAGGTACTGAGGATGCCTTTTAGTCCCTAGAAGTGGCCAAGTGCTTATTTTCCAAGAAAGCCAGTGTAAGATTTCTTGGACAGCATCCTAACCACGGAGTAAAGAATTCCAAAACAATGTTTGTCTTAGCATAAGAAGATATCCTCCTGGGGTCCTCATGACCTCTGAGGGGACCTGCAAGCAAAAAGCTCTGAAATGTATCATTACCACTCTGATTATTGGCCTAACAAAGTTATTCAAACAGCTCTGTCTCCTTGTATACAGTTCACCTTTGTCTTCTGTGAGAGGCGAGCACAGAGGACAGTAGCAGCTCTTTTGCACACCACAGTGTTCTCATTAGTTAGGTGCAAAGTATCACTCTGCTTCTTAGGGCCAGTCCTGCAGCCCTAAGTTTCATGGTCGTGCCTCTGCACCACCTTTAAAAATAATAATTTATTTTTTTTTTAATTGGTGAATTCTTTACTTTTGTAAGTCTGTCCCTTGTTTAGTTACTAAATGGGAATGGGGTGTCTTCTGATCCTGAATGTTAGTGTAATAATTATTTTGATTCTGAATGTGCCAGAAACTATTCTAATGCATATTAGAGTAAATTAAGTCAATAGAGATTCTTCAAATTTATCCTGGTGTTCAAGAGAATGGAATTCATGCACTTCAATTTACAGCTTATTAAGTGATCAGAATTAATGAACTCGCAATGACCTTTTCTGTTCTTGTTTACACGTTTTCTTCCTATTGACTCATAATGTACATGATTTAGAAAAAGCAGAGTTGAAAAGGCAGCATGTGGGTCAGATATGTCCCATGGAGCACAGCATTGTGCTTCAGGATTTAATCATATTTTCAAAGCTGCAGTGTAGAAATGGCACCTCTATTGATGCTCAGAAACCCAGCTTGATTTTTAGGACTGTCTCTGCATTCTGAAAGCTAGAAAATCATTTGTACTGAGGAGCAGGGAAGGTGTTCTTCAGAGTCACTGGAGTTTTAAAGATGCTGAACAATTCACAATTCCTCTTTTTTGTTTTGTTTTGTTTTGGTTTGGTTTTTTTTGTTTTTTGTTCAGTTTGGGTTTTTTTGAGAGTTATTTTTCAGTGTAGTATCATATTTCAGCCTGGAGTTGGGAATGATACAAACCATCGGATCCATCTTTCCTTTTATTCTGAGATTTGGAAATCACTTGGGATGTCACCAAGAAAACATCACATAAACCCTCTTTTCCCCAGGATCAACTGAATGTTATTCACTGTGATTCAGCTCAATGTTTGAATGATGAAAGTTTCCCTTTGATTTTCATTATGTCTAACGCTAAACTTGGGAGGCTGTGTGCTCATCTGGTCATTGTTTCTCTCTGACTTCATGGTATAGGATGACTTCTAAATGCTTCATCTGATCAACTACAGAAAGTTTTAGCGACTTTCTGTTATTTCTGTGAGAGAGAACACCACGAATTTGTGGAAATACTAGGAAATCAAAAAGCGGGAATTGCGAAGCAGCAGTGATTTAGATACCACTGCACTTGAAGGTGTGAAGCAACTGGGTGATAGCTCTCACATACCAATACCTTCATCTCATCTCTCTCTATTGCTCTAGAAAAGTTATGTAAGCACACAGAAAGATCTGTCACCAGATAAATACAGGGCTTGTACACAACCTCTGTGGAATTGGAGGAGAATTGAGATCAAGTAGAAGGAAGAGGAAACCCTGATGTGAGGGAGTTGAGGGTGCCCTGCTAGATCAGTAGTGTAAGCATGCACAGGAACCCTGACAGTGACATTTAAAGAACCCATTTACTCAGGGAATGGAGGTAGATGAGGCAGTAAAATGCTATTGTAAGAAAGAATAAGGGATTCCTGAAGAGGAAAATGCTGCGATCACAGCAACACATGCGCAGCCTGCTTGAGGGCATGCACATGCCCCAGACATTGCCAGGGGAGCTGAGAAGCTTGAGAAGGTGGCATATGAGGCATTTGTGCAGGGGGAGAGTGAGGCTTATGGAACAAATCCCTGTATAAGAGAACAAAATCTTCAAGGGAATGGCTGTAGGTAGTGAACTGCCCACATGAAATGAGAACTAGAGGGCAGGCAGCCGCCTCACCCCTCACCCTGAGCAACTCTGCTGATGGCTGCAGAGTGAGGGGGGCAGTGGCAATGGATGGGAAAGGAGCTTTCAAGCCATGTGGGCTGGTTCTGGCCATGGATGACTTGCTGGAAACCAGAGAAACTGGTTAGTAACTCAAGCAGGCCAGCATGGAGTCCAGGGCTGGACAGAGCTCCGAGGAGAGCCACACAAGTCACTCACCCTGAACGTGGTCCCTGCAGAGAGCTGGAACTGCTGTCTGGCTGCTCCCCTCTGTGCTGGTGCAGAGGTGATACATCTCAGGGGCTCCCTGTGCCTCAAGGTACCATGCAGAGACAGGTAGTCCCTGGAAGTTGATGTATTCTTAGTTCTTTTTACCTCTTTTGGCTTATGTACTTGCATACCAATGTTAAAAGATGAGAGACCCTCAAAGGCAAGCGTGGAGAAGTGACACAGTACTCACTGAGGATTTGGAAAAATGAGGGGAGGGGACCCCCATTGCATCCAAGGAGGGCAGAGCATGTTGGAGTCACAGGACTCGGCTTTAAGTACAGCTGATGTAAACATCCAGTTGAAAAACAAATGTGTCTTGATACAAGTTTCAAGAACTGCTCTTTTTTTCTGATTGTTAGCTTTTTTCTTCTTCCCTTCTTGGTCCTGAGTGTTCACAACCTCAAGACAATAACTTAACAACAGTGCTTGTATTTCCAAGTCCTGTTTCTTTAAAAAGTTCATAAAACTTGTCACAGTACCCTAGTAAAGCTCTTTCTGCTATGCTATCTAATCCAAAGTAGTTTGTCTCAGATTTATATTCTGGCAGCTCTGTGATAAACTTGGACTCTACCACACTGCAAACACAAAAGATTACTTAAACTTGTTGTTATTGCGTTTGAAGGACTCTTTTGTTTCATGGATCCACACCCTCCTACCAAGTCTGTGGTCTCCAATGGCTCTGTACTTTATACATTTACAAATTTAGGCAGGCTGGAATGAAGACATTTCCACCGGTAACAATTTATTATTTTGGAAGATTTAGCTTGTTCTTTTTGTTAAAGTTGTGTGTGTAAAAAAACACAGTAGAAGTTATAAAGTATTTGAGAATTCAGTGAAGTCTGGTATTTTGACCAAAGGGTCTTTGAGATGTGAAATTCAGGTTTCTCCGCTCTCACTTAAGTCTCCTTAAACCTGATGTCTTGATTCATAAGGCTGCTTTGAAACTTTGGATCAACCTGGTAAAGTTCCTAGGGAAAAACATTATGCAGAAAATTATCAGACTCTTGATTCCCCTGGTGTGAGGCCTTGCAAACTTGAGCCTGAAAACATAAAATACTGAAACTGATGTCAGTCACACCCTCAACACAAAGATTATAGGTGTAACCAGAGGAGGAATTCATCACAAAATCTCTCTGATCTGAAGTCAAGCAGAGCTCTGGAAACAGCTGCCAAATACCCAAGGCCAGAGACCTCTCATCCCAGGTCCGGTTCATCACCTGTGCTATCCAGTGCTCAAAAGCTTGTTCTATCCCCAGTTTATGGAAAGCTTACTGACATCCTTTGCAAAAATATGCATGTTTTATTTGTGGGTTGTGCTTGGTGGGTTTTTTGGTTTTGTTTTTTGTTTGTTGGTTTTTTTTAAATGTTAAAATGAGTCAACATTTGGCCGAAGGAATAGTAATTTTTTTTACTATGGCTCCAGGAGAAAAAGATATTTACTATCTCCCCACTTCCAAGTGAGAAGTTCACCTTGTAACAGCAGGTGTACCTTAGGGTAGCAACTAACAGTGATTAGTATCTCTAATAGTACAATGATCTGTACTGTCTGACTGCCCTGGAGCAAAAAATCAGTTCAATCATTTATAATTCATCTTTAAATTACTTGTCTTGAAAAGGCTATATATTACTGGTGTACGACCATGCAATCTGGTGTCTGTGTTGTTTCTGTACTCGTGACCATCATTATTTTGCGTGTTCATTGCCCGATTCCACTGACATTTGTAAAACATTAACGAAATTTGGGGTTTTTCTTCTAGTGTTATGTCCCAAACGCATGACTATCTTGGTGGGACTCTGGTGGAGGGTCACTCTGCATTACTCTGAGAGCTGCTGGAAGTCCAGGCGTGCACAGGCAGCAGCTGAACTGGGCAGGGACAGGCAGAGGACACAGCGAACTTCTCAGCTGGGTTTTGGTTTCCAGCCCCACGCTCTGTACTGTTGTGTTCTGCTGTGAGAATCCGCCAGTTCTTCTTCCGTTTGGGTCTTTAATGCTAGCAGATGGAAATCCAGCTCAACTTTCAAAAACTCTGAATAATTTATTAAGAACAAAATTGTTGGGTCTGAGAGCCGGTTCTTTTTTTTCTTTCTTTCTTTCTCCTTTTCTCTCTGCAAACTGCCTTTCAAAACCAAAGTTTCTAATTACAGGTCAGGGAGGCAGGTTTAATCACACAGCAGAGCCCTTGATGCAGCATTAGAGAGTGTTATTTATACACCTGAATTAATAGGGATGCAGCATTTCAGTTGAGAAGAATAAGGTGGTTTTCAATTTCACTCTTTTTATGTGAAACAAACCACATCAGATTCACTGAGCTTTTTGACCTAAATTATTGTGATTCTGAGTAACTAGCAGGTAGCTGCTGTGCAGAGCTAGAGAAAAAAGAAAAAAGAAAAAAAAAAAAAAAAAAGCAAGAATAGACAGAGAACTGCTTACATAGCAGAGGAACAACAGAAGGAGGACATATTGGAAAAAGCTCTATTGGAATGGAAAGAGAAAGCCATTGGGAAAACTGAAAGGGTAGAGATGCACATATGCAATTGTCTATCCCAAGGAAAATTTTTGGAGAGTGGTGGCATCCACGGAAACTGAAGGGCAATGTCAGTCTCTTGGCACACGCTTAGATACCTCAAAATATTATGGTACTTTTAGGTCCAAGAATAGGAGAGATGGAGGTGACGCATGTGAGGGGTCCCTGTTGCAAGGAATGGAATCCCTGCACCTCATCACTTACAGTCATCATCAGCTTTTGCTGGAGGTATTTGTTCTGTAGTACTGAAAAGAAGTGGGGAATCCCAGACAGAATTGTTCCTGTGGTGCTGGGCGCTCCGATGTGACTGTTTTACAGCAGCACAGAGATCAATTTTCCCTGCTAGTTTAGATATGAAACTCACATTCACTGTGGACTTTCATCCGGTTTTATCCCTGTATCTCACTTGTATATTTTGGCTTCCTGCTTGGTTTCTGCTTAGAAAGTCTGTGAAAATTTCTAGCGGCTTTCTGGACATTTTTTTCAGGGCAAAAAGTTGGGTCCCTGTGCCTATGCATCTGATTCTTGAAGTTGTGGACTACACTGAGTTGACTGAGATCCTGACTGGCATTTTTTGAGCTCTGAGATAGGTTTATGTATCTCCCCCTTGGCAGCTGTGTTGGGCCACATGACGGGCAAGGGTGTCCCCAGCGCCAGGCTATTCCTTCTGGCAGCAGTTTTGGTTGTGGTTCACCTGTGCCTGTGGGGCACCTCTCCCACAGCATGCCCTGCAAAACCAAAATATCTGCCTCATAAAAATTCCAAAGTGCCAGAGAGGGAGGGTTGCTATGCTTCGAAATAGCTAAAATGCAGGTTCTGTGGGTACAGAGCAGAGAGCAGCAGCAAGGATACCAGATCTTATGCTCAGTATGTGAGACATGTGAGACTTGGCATGGCCTTGAGCTTCTAGAAGCTGCATTTTGCTGTGAGTGGTAGATTCCTAGAAAATGAAACCCAGCAGTCTCTAAGCTTAGCTAAGAGACAGACGTATGCAACACAGTCAGTACCTATATGATATATTACTTAAGGAAAAAAGAGGTTATCTCCTTATGTAAATTTACATTCATTCCCAAGATTTTTTTTTGTTTGTTTGTTTAGTATACTTAGACTGTGAACTCTGTCCTCATGTATGTCTGCAAATCATTACCACAGTGCTGGAGCAATGTGAGGAGGGAATAGGAACTGATTCACCAGGTCCAGAGAATCACAGTGCCCGGACCATTGAATCTCTCAGAGTGTGTCTCCAGCAGTGTGTCAAGATCCAAAACTGGGCTGCAGGCTGGATGGAAACTCAGTTGCAGAAAAGAGGTCAGAAGCCTGAGAGAGCAGGCAAAAGGGAAGCGTTCAGCAGAGAAAGAAGAAAGCACTGTTCCCCTGGACACAGTGGGAGCAGCCAGCTATGCTTCCCAGGCTTTGCATTGCCAACAGGAGGTTTTGTACCAGGCTGCCAGGGAGGAGGATGCGAGGTCTGTGTGTGCTCTCCCTGTGACATCCCTGTTATTACTGTCACTTGCAGGTGGCCGACACCCGCCATGACGGAGGCAACCGAGGGTTTGGTGTTGTGCTGTACACCAAAGACAACTTGTCCCATGTGTGATAGTCAGGCTGCCCCGCCTGCGGGAGGAGATTTAGAGAGCACTGCTGCTGTTTGGTATGTATGTGGGTTTTCTCCTCCAAGAATGCCTCCTCCACCTGTTGAAGTGGGAGTATTTCAGAAGGGGAGAGGATTAGCAGTGGTGACATGGATGGTCATATTTCAGGGCAAACACCTGTAAATCGGTCTAAGCCTGTAAGTAGCAACCTATTAAACTGAGTTCACCTCAGCAGCACTCGCCCTGTGTCTGCTTGAGAAGGCTGGATCCAGTTACCCAGCCCTCAGAGTCCAGCTGCTGCTCCAAGCTCAGCCTTTCCCCGTCTCCTGTACCGCTGCAAATGGAGCAGCTATGGATGTTAACAGCTGACAAGACAAAACACATTAAAGAGGTGATGACATCTTTTTAATACATCATCTGTATTTCTACTTCTCCTTTATCCCATTTCTGGCCCCTCTTGGAGCTCTGAAATGGTTTTCCTTCTTGTTTTGTTTTTATGGGCTTTTTAGTAGAGAAATTCTTTTAACATTAGAGATGTTAGATCAAGTCTTCCTGTTCTGTCCCTTCTGTTCAGCAGAAAAGCTGCCAGCAGGGATGTGTTGCCTGGTTTTCTAGAAGGGAAGCACACAGCTGTTGTAACATCCCATGCCCTTTCCAGCCTGCAGGTGTGCAGTGAGGAATCAGAATAATAATTTGAATCCTCTGTTATTGCCACTGGCTTCTGGTCTTTCAAAAAAGGACTTGACCATGTGGAATTTCTGAATGAACTGCTGCAAGCTCCCTTTTAATTAACTTTGCATAACAAAGTGCTAGGAACACATTTCCTATAGATATATGGCTTAACCACAAAATATTAAAAATTACCTTGTGAACAAACATTCCGTACCTGTGACCTGGCGGGAAAAATCTTATAGGGTCACAGGGCTTAATCCAGTTCTTTTAGCAACTTCCAGAGGGATTTTTGGCATGACAGTATTTTGTCCTTGGGTTCCACTGTTCCTTTAGAAAATAACAACCACCTCATCAAGGCTCTAAAGACAGGTGAGATCTTTGTCTAGTTTGTATGTGCAACTGAGATTGCTTAAGGAAAATATCCTTGGTTTTTCTGATATTTAAATATTCTGTTAGTCACTTTCCTTTTTGTATTTTACATGTGTATATATATATATATATATATATGCACTTTTATATAATTTACTTTATATAACTTATAATCTATGATGAACCTACAAAGTTCTTAGGAGCCACTACTTCTTCAGGTCAGTTACATACACCCTTCTCCTAAGAAAATTAAAAATCGGCATTAAAAAAAAAAAAATGCATCCAAATAATTCAAAGTGAATATTATCCCTTGGTTACAGATTCAGAAAGTAAAATTTCAGCAAGGATTTAAAAACATGAGAGAAAAATAGGAGTCAAATATGATATGAGGATGTTTCTGTAAGAATGTGTCCTGTGTTTTCAGTAATTGTTCTGAGATCCTTCTGGCTTTGGAGTCTGGGAATTGGTAAGAACAATCGCTGTGCCTCAGAGGTTCATCCCTGCAGGACTGTGCTGATAGTCACTTTCCTTGCTGAAACACCTCGCCCTGGTTTCCTTCCAGGAACTAAGAGTGTTAATTTCTTAGGAAACTTTTGCTAATTGTAATGTAAGCAGTCTGGGGAGAGGGGAATACTCAGCTGTATCAGAAAGAAGGTCCAGTTTTGCTTGTACAGAACAATGAAGTTTTGGCTGTGTCAAAACACTGTTCCCAAATTTTCTCTGGTGTTTTGGGGAAAGACTGCACTGCTGTGGGAAGCACTGTTGGCCTGGGTGAGTTACTGGCATAAAGCTGTTGATAAAAAATGCACTCTGTGCCATTGCCTGAGTAAAGAACGTTTCATTTTCTAGTGGGCATGAGGAGTTGTCGGTGTCATTGAAATTTTGTAGCTCTGAATAGTTGTTGTAAATTTCATCTGGGCAATATCCCCAATTGTGTTAGATATAATTACATTCAAAGTTCTTTTTAATCATTTATTTGGAACATGTCCCAAGATTCAGCAGTTTTGGACTGGGACAGAAATTGAATTATTTATTATCAATTAGAGGTTGTCAGAGCCTTTGACACCACGTTGAGCTGGCATTGTTTGGTATCTGTATTAATGATCGTATAGATAAAAGCATGAAATTATTGGTTGGAAAGCTTTTATTCTAGGCTGAGAAGGCTAGTTTGCATACTTGGCTGGATGCTTCCCTACACTCACTGTCATTATGGCTCTGTTTAATCAAGTCAACGTTGCCTGTGGAATTGCTTGCCCATAAATTGATGAATTGAGTGTAAGAATAATTCCTCCTAGATTGAACCCAGTTGTGACTTCCCTTGCCATCCCAGCCCAGCACATTTAGACTCTTCTGCTTTGGCTGTGGTCTGCTACAGACCCTGGAACAATCTTTGTCACATCTGTTCTTTTCTTAGAAGAGCAATTTATTTGATGGCTGCTGGTGCTACGCAATGCTGGATGCTGAGCCTTTGTTCCCCCAGGTGAGGGGATGGAGCCCATAACCTCACAGGTGTTCCTGAACTCTCTCACAGCTCTCTTGTGCACCCTTCTCTCAACCGTGTCCGTTTTAACAATAATTTTTCTTGTTGTGCTTTGGCACTTTGCAAGAAACCTCTGCTTAAGAGGGAGATCACATTACAGAGGAGCATAGTGTGGTCCCAGAAATATCACTGCAGAAAGGGAAACACATGGAGTCAGGAAGGGAGCATGGAGAAGATGCCACTTGTCTCCTTGAGTGGCTGAGGGGAGAGGTGAAATTGCTCATGTGAAATTGTCTCATCCCCATATCTTCTCGATTTTGTTGCCAAGGTTAGAATAGCCTTAGTGGGAAAAAGAAGGGGAGGAAAAACCCTTCAGAGGACATACTTGCACCATTTTTTGTATCAAATAGATATTTTTTTTCTGCCTGCACTCCGAGCTGCTGGAAGCTGTGTGCATTTGCCCTCTACAGAGAGTGATCCAGCATATTACAGGATGTGATTTGCACAAGGTTATAAGAAGTTACATGCTAGATCTGCAGAGAAAGTGGGAACTTTTCATATGATAACAACAATAATTCATAATTCCCTCACCAGTTCTACTCCCCACTGGAGTCAGTTTCCAGTGTCTTCGGAGAATTCCAGTTTCTTGAAATTTATGTAAATTTCTCAACGGGATGACTGATCTGGGGTTTTTCTTCTGCTTTTCTTTTTCCTGTTTCACAGCACAGTTGTCAAAAGCAGGGTTGTCCTACTGGCACAAGGAAATTTTTTGCATACACAACTTTCCCAGTTATTTAATTGCAGCAAAGGAAACTGGGACTAGAGAAAGAGAGAACTTCTCATTTTACTGGGAAATTTTGAGATTTCAAATCATTCCAGAGTGTATCACATTTTAGATCAAGCTTTCTTACAAAATTAAACTCTAAAAATATTGTCTTCTTTTGATCAGTGCCTCTGATTTCAGTGCCTTTAAACTGAAAAAAAAATAGTTATATAGCTTTATCTAACTTTTTATATAATTGTATAATTTTTAAAAAATTTTTTCTCAACTATGTGCAGGACATCAAAAATGCCAAAATAAACCTTTTTTACATTATTTAAATACCTCACTAATTTTGTTAAACAGAGAAATCATAAAGTTTTCCAAAACAGTTGGACTTCAACAAACATTTTTTCCTTTAGCATTCATACCCACACAAACACTCATTATCTAGACAAATATTTTAATACCACGTAACTCTCATTCTTTTAAAATTGGTGACTGTGTGGTAAGAAGTACCTCTTCCAGTGATCTCACTTGGAAAAGCCGAGGCTGCGTGTATCCAGCCTCTCAGGCTCAATACTGACTTCCACAAAGGAAAGTATGCAACTGGAATTCCTGGAACAGGCCTCTCTGGAAGTATATGCTTTGTATCAAAGACGCTATTTCTCAAGGAAAAAATAAACCAAAACAAACCCCAAGCCAACCAAAGCCCAGCCCATAACAACAAATCAACAAAAATAAAGCCACTTCTGTTATAAATCAGCTTTTGTCTTGACTTGCAGAACGTGCAGTGGCCCCTTCATCTGCTCAAATCCTTCTACGTAGAAAATTAAAAAAAAAAAAAAAAAAAAAGAAAAAGAAAAAGTGGAAATGGAGAATGTGGTCTGTCGAGCTGCGGAATAATGCACGTCAAACCCTGCGAGCAACCTTTCTTCCGCAATCTGGTAGTGATGTTTCTGACTCCCAGCCTCCCTCTCTAGAAGCTGACAAGCAACAGCAGCTCTCAAGTAAGGCAGACTTGGGAAATGACTAATTAAACAGTGATTGCAGGATTGCTTCCTGCCCTGGGTATCAGACCACAAGGGTGAAGCTTCATAAAGATGGAGTGACTGCAGGAAGCGGTGCTGTGCATACTTCCACAATGGGGGCATTATGGAAACATGCCCCCGAGGCTGCCGGAGACCTCGCTGAATGGATCCTGATACCATCGGGGAATGGAGTACCTGCTAGTTCAAAGCGAGCCTGAATGCAGGTTTTAATCCTTTCTGACAATTGTTGAGAGGAAATGGCCTTTCCTCTGACCTTATCGTTGTAAACAACAACTAGTCATCAGGTTTGTCCTGCCGAGGGAATAGTCAAGGTCTATGCAAGGATTTTACTTCATATTTTTTTCTTCTCTGATTACAATGCTTTAATTCTCTAGACCTGAAATGCATTCTCACCCCTTAATATACTGACTTCATGTACATTCTTTCTTAATTATTGAGTCCATACAGCTTGGCCTGGTTCAAATTAGTTCCTTGGAGCTGTGGGCAGATGTCCCATGGCCAGTTTCGGTACTCAGCCCTGTGGTTGTTTTTATGACAGGCTATTGAGAGATGCCTTTTGCATACACCAGTATCCCCAGAACTGGGTGTGAGACAAGCTGACAAACTCTTCTAGCATGACAGAACTATTTTCACACTGGCCAAGAGGCAGGATGGGATATTGCTGCTAGGCACCATTAGTGTGGCAGTTTTAGTATGATGGAAGGATGCAAACACTTCTGGAATTGCAGAGGTGGATGGATTTATCTCTGTGGATTCATATGGCTTTTAGAGCTAAGACAATACAGATGACAGAGGAAATGAGACAGTGGCTTTTGCTGCTCCTGGAGTTCAAGCCAATCGTCTGTAAACAACTGGGCAGAGTGGCAACGTAGAAGAGGGCTGACCTGCTGCACTGACACAGTTTTGGAGTGATGAAATCCACTTCCCCCAGATCTGTGCAGGGCTTTGCCTCTGGCAGGGCCCCAGTATTGAGATGCACATCACGGTGGCCACCTGAAAGCATCCCCTTCCGGGTTGCTGCTCATCAGGTGCTAAGTGCTGTAACGGGGATCAGCTGTCAGAGCCTCTGAAAGGGAATTTGCAGAGCCATTAGGAGGGCACTTCTGTGCCTGGTCATAGACCTTGGCAGGGTATAGGAGGTTACTGATGGCTTTGTATGAATGGCTTTTTAATTCCAGTGGAGTTTATGGACAGCACTCATATACGGATAGCTCTTTCATCCCCTGTTCTAAGACAGAGCAAGCCAGAAGAGATTTCTCCCTTGCACTGCACAGCCTGGCTGATCACTGCAAAATGAGGGATTGGCTACACAAGTCGGTATGCCTAAAATCTTTTCTTGTTGTCCTGGTTGACCCAGCTTAATATCTGCTTCTCCAGCTTGTAAGGATTCTTGCTACGTGGTTGACAATGGAAATGTAGTGCATTTGCAGCAGGCTGGAAGTCACTGTGTATAGGTCCAGACTTCTAGTGAAAAACCTGTAAGGGTCTGCAAATGAGAACAGGTTAAAGCCACTTGCCTTGGGTTCGTAGGAATGTCTGAGCAGGCTGTGGTAGGCTAAAGGGAAACTGGTGGATTTTCATAGAGAGGATGTCTGGTTTTCACAGCTATGAAAACCTGTGGTAACTTTGGGCTGTGTTTTTTGTAGCATATTTGTGAGAAAAGCTTGAACACTGCAGAGGGCAACCTCTGAACACCACATACAAGTCTGCCAAGTGAATGATCAAGGTCAGAGTCTCAAGTGGTGAAGTAAACAGGGCTGGATCTGCCCTGTGCTTTGTCTCTGGCACCCACATGTGCTGTGGCCAAGAACAGGCTGTACCCAAGGCATGGGTTTCTCTGATTTTCATCAGGATGTGGGGCTGTGGGTGGAAGAGGGTGTTATAGTAAACATTTGCGGTTTGTCCTGTAGCCATGTGAAGTTGGTTTTCTTGCTCCATACCAAAATGGGTTGGAATAATTTTGCTTCCAGTTTTGTTCAGAAAACAACTATGCAAGGCTGTGGGACTGAGACTTAAATAAGTGGGAAGGATCTCAAGAAGACCTGATGTGATATGCCTGAAGGAATTTCCTTTCCTGGGGGTTGACCCTTGTGGCAAGATTGTGTAATGAAGCTGCTAGAAGACCTGCTCGCTAGGAATGGTGCGTACTCCACAACCTGCAGGAGGCCAGCAGGTTGGTGGGGCAATACCACCATCCCAGGTGTCTTGTGTGTGCTCTCTCCATTACCTGTGCACTGTCTGCATCAGGGTCACATTGTCACAAAACCGAAAGAAAAGCTGTTAGAGGAAGTATTCCCCTTTCAGTTGGGATGAACACAGTATTTGGTGAAAGAAATGTTCTCTGTCCATCCCACCCCTTCTCCCCTCTGAGGTTTACTTGTTTATATGGCTGCAGGAGATAGCTCTTTGCCTTGCTGTGGTATTACCTGTGCTAAGGAGGATCATAAAAAGCTCAAACACTTATTGATTCAGTAGTGGGAGCTGTTTCAACAGTGATAAAATGGTGCCTCTCCCTCAGTTATGGAATACCTGTCAGGTTTTCTCTTTCCACCCTGAGGTTCTCTTTAAGACTTTTTGAATTATTTCCTCTGCTTTATAGAGCTGTAACAAAGGATGAGTGGCTGGATCACTGTGCCAGCTTTACCTGAGTAAAAGGGGCCAGAGACAGGCTGAAAGGGCTCCTGTCAGCAGGCTACTAATTGCGTGTGTCCATCAGCAGGTTGTCCTTCTACCAAAGAATGTTATCTTGAGATGAATCCATAGGCAGCATAGAAGGATCTTGTTGAGAGAGGCAGAGCAGGGAGCTGTAGAGTGCTGCTACTCTATTGGGATGGTGTCTTCACAGCAGGTGCAGGAGTGAAAGAGCAGCACCAGCTCTGCGAGAACTGCCCTGCCTTGCAGTGATCGTGTTAAGAGGGAGTACGCTTTGCTTTTCTTCCTCACAAGAGACCAGTTGCATTGTGTTTTGCACTGCTTTGCAATATTTCTGAAAGTCTGCAGTAACTGCTTGGAATTCTGTGGGGAATGAATACTGCTTTTCCTGCTTGTTTTGTCCGTGCAACATTACACCATGCACTGTGTCTAAAGAAGAGCAATCTCTGTTTCAGAGCTTAATGAATGCCATAATGGACTGCCTCGGTAGTCTGCATACCTGAGGATTTTTTTTTTTTTTTTCCTTCATAGGAGCAGCCCATTTTGCTGTTCGTCACAACCCCGGTTCTGGACTTGTCTAAGTTTTCTTGTACAGTTCAAATGTCACCTGTGGCCTGTCTTGAAAGCTTCTCACTGACACTGAGAAAAGGGCAATTACTTAAAAATATTTGAATGTGGTTAGACTTTTTCCTGATCTGCTGAGAAATAATGACAGTCACTTCCAGATTCTTTGACTCAAAGGAAGCGTCACTAGAACTGACAAGGTCTCATTCTCAATATGTTATATATTGTAATTAGGATGTATATTGCCATCAGCACCCTGAGACCTCATGAGAACAGGAGTTGAGGATTTTGCTTGTCTGCCCTTACTGAATGCATGCAAGTCTCATGAATATTTTTGAAGCAGGTCAAATACTGGCCATTGCAAATGTACAGAGGCCTTACTGAAAGCAGTCCTTTGAGCAGGAGTGAAGGTGGATTTCTCCTTCCTTACAAAAATGCTCAAGAAACGCCAGAATAAGTTTGAAGGGGTAGGTAATGTCTGTGGAGTTAGTTCTCTCTCTGAAGTTGTGGAGGGGAGAATCCTGTTCATTCAGCTGCAGATTGGCACTTAGCACATGTCTGGGGCAGCGGAAGAGCAAGGCAGGATTGGGACAACAGTGATATAGTCAATATGGAAACTGAGATTCTTCCCAAAAGCAAGTTTGCTGATTGTATGGCAGCAAACAACTTGGTGTTAAGGAGTAGGGTAGAATCCTCTTTTTTTGTAATTGTAATTATTATTATTTTGAGGCAATTATATTGTTAAATGAGCACATAATGAACATTATTAGCCATCAAAGCATCACATGTGATGCTGTGGGAAGGTGGGAAAAACAGTGAAACTGAGGCATGACATCCCCTTGATGCCTCCAGAATGAGGCAGAAAAGACCCTAACACTGATGGAATTCAGCTTTTGTGAAAAACGCTTTGTGGGATCCTCTTTAACCTGCCTACATGGATGTGCCTGAACCCCCAAAGAAGAGGGCTGGGTAGAGAAGCTGAGTGTAAAGTGCAGTTCAGGTGGATGTTGGAAGTGGATAAGGCTACACATCCTATCCTTAATCACTTCACATTCTGACTGCCAAAATGTCTGATCCAATATTGGTCCCACTGACTGAGAAGCTATTTGTGTCTTTGGATGTTGAAAGTGGGCAGGAATTTTCCTGTGCTGTTGAACCAAGGGTACATCCATGATTAGGACCAAGATTCATTCGATTTCCTTGAGCTCATGCTGCCATTCACTGACTTATACTGCTGGAGTTCCTTTTTCATGGTTTGGTTGCAGTTTGACACTAACTCTGAGCAAAAGTCTGGTGAGATCCCAAACGTTGCCATGAAGAAGTTCCCTCCTTCTAAGACACGTGCAGAATCCCTAGACCTTTTCCTGCACTCACGATGCCCAGGGGGCTGGAGCTGAGCTGCTGCAGCCCTGTCTGCTTGGGGATGGAGTAGTTTGCAGGAGGGGGAAGCGTGTGTTTTGGTGGAGGCGTGGAGGAGGCAGATGTCGTGCCTCCTGTTCCTCAGCAACCAGGAGGTTTCTCTGTTCTTCAGGGCTACATACATTCAGCTAGACTTCTTTTTAAAAAAGAGACCAAATAACCTCTCCTCTGCCCTCAATGCCAGGACGTTTACCCCTAGACTCTCTCTCCTATTACTTTGCTCGGTGATGCCTTTGAACCAGGAGGACCTTTCCTGTAAACTCCTCCACAAGAGGAGGCCCGTTGCTGTGAACTCTTGCATAGTAATTAGAGGAAACAACTTTGGGCTCCCACCACTGGTTATGCAACAGGGCTGGATTGTTTGTCACCACACAACCCAGCCACCAGCACGCTCTGTTCTGACACCCCTCCTTTGCCTCCATCCCCTTTCTAGGCATCTGCTTTGCAGATTGCGGGAGTTTGTCCCACAGCTCCCAGGTAGATCCTGTCTGGGACATTTCGAGGGAAATTGTAGCTCCACAGCAGAAATGGCCGCAGTTTCCAAGGCAACTGTCCCCTCACCCTGTTTTGAACGTTCCCATAGAAAGTTGCCCATTAGTCTCGTCAGCAGCTGCTGCAGGAGCACGTCACCTCCAGAGAAGTTGTCCTTTGCTGGACTCTTTATTCCCGTAATGAGCAGGCAGGGGGCCACGGGTGGCCGGTGCTGCAGCCCTTGAGCAGGGCCCTGGCGGCGCTTGGGCAGGGCAGCGCGCCCAGCGCAGAGCTGCCCTTGAGTGGGTGAGGGGGTGGTTGTGCCTTTCTACCTTCCCAGGGAGAAAGTGATGCTTGGGGCTCCTGGGAGGTGCACGGAGCAGGAGGCTGAACTGCCGATGGGGCTGCTCTTGGGGGCTTTTTGGCGAGCGGGAAGGTGACAAGTGAATAAGAAGGACACGGCATTTTATTTAATTAGAAAAACCAAACTCCCTAAAACTAGCCTCCGAAGGGCCTCCGTTGTCATCAGCCGCACAAAGAGCTGTGACAAATGAAAGGAACTGAGCAGAGAAAAGGCTGCTTTCTCTTTGTGTCTCTTTCCCAGCTTCTGTTTGCTTTGCTGTCTCCCTTGCTCCCATTGATCAGGCATGTGGAAACATTCCTCCTCCTGCACTCCCATTGTGGCCGCCCCGTTGCCAGGCTCCCGTTGGCTTGAATAACTTCACTAAGCCAGGCCTCTCCAAAACCATGCCATCCGGCGCGCTGGATGCGGAGCCAGACACTGCCCTCCCATCCTCCTCCCGTCCCTCCCCCCTCCCCAGCAGCGCAGGGGTGCAGTGAGAAAATGTGCCAAAGAACAAGGGAGGTAACGCGGAGCCCCAGCTGTCCTGGTGCAGGGAGAAGCACAAGCTTGCCCTAAGAAAACAGGGGCAAAAGGAGGGGACAATGGCCAGCCTGGGTTGCTGCCTTAAAAAGAAGGTGGGTGGTGGTGGCGAGGGCTGTTAGCCCAAAGTTTCTGAGCAGAGAGGAGACAAAATGGTACGTTTCCCAGGGATACAAGCTAGTAAAGCGCAGTGAGGTAAACCCCAGCCTTGTTTCCTGTGGTGGGGAGAGGTGGAGAGGACAAAACAGGAGGCAGCAGGCAGCCGGCTGGGAGCAATTCATGGCCGACTCTCACTGGCTGTGCCACAAGCATGTCCTTACAGCGCACGGGGCACCTTGGGCCAAGCTCGCTGCTGCTGCTGGCTTGTGCAGCACCTCCTGTGGAGGTGACACCACTGTCTGGTTCAGGTGACAGCTCTGGCGCACAGGGTGGCTACATTCCCCCCCTGGCTGGGGGCTGTATCCCCAGGACTTGCTTCAGGGATTAACTTGGGGTAGCTCTGGTGCTGAAGATACTGGACTGGAACACTAGCTAGTGGCCCAGGGCCCTGGTGGGCTTGTGCTGTTGTTGCAGAGGGATTGACACCCACCTGCAGTCCTGCTGCCTGGGGCTAAATACGAATCTGGCCTATTGTTCTCAATGTTATTTTTCGTTGGTGAAATAGCAGTGAGCAACCTGCGCTTTCAGACACACTTTTGACTCAGCACAGGGTTGGATCCTTTGATGGTGTAAAGCAGCCCTGGCCCATCAGCTCACAGCTTTACCTGTGACCCCCCTTTAGTGTTCCTACTGCTGGCAGTTGTGTCCTGGTGCTCTGGATCAGAGGAGCTGTATCACCACGGGCTGAGGCAGTGGCCAGGCAGAGGATCCTCTCCAGGTGCCACCAGGCCTGTCTGCAGCGGTGGCCTCTGCAACCCAGGAGGTGGAGAGAGATATCCTGGGGCAGCTGAAGCTTGAGCCAGGCTCTGCTTTGCAAAGAGGTCCTGGGTGTGCATCGGGTTTGTGCTTGTTTGAAGGGCAGGGCCTGCTGAGCTCAGGTGATTAACATAACAATCCCGGAGCTCTGCCTTCATCCTGCGGCTAAAGCCTGGTTTGCTCAATCCAATTTCCAGCCTCTGCCCTTTCTTTAGCAGGCTAATTACAGCGGCAGGACAGTGGAAATGACCTTCTTAAAGTCACAGTGCCCCTCATCTACTTACCTGTCAAAACACAGGAGACGGAGCACTGGTATCATTCAGGAAATAACATGTTTAGATACAGTGAGTGAATGTACCAAAGTGCAGAGCTCTTCCCTTAAGTTCCCAGTGGGAACTTGTGTATTGTTACCAGTAGTAATGTGCATTTGTGAAGCTCTTTCCAAGCAAGGTCCACTGATCAGCAGAGCAATGGAGATGCAGGTTTCTTTGAATTTAAAGAAGAGTAAATGTGCACTGTTACACTGATAAATGTGCAAATGCTATCATCTCACACAGCAACCTGTGAGGGCACTGGGCTGGAAAGCTTCTGCAGTGCTGGCTTCTCTCATTAGTCATCCTAGCCTCATTCTGTCTGTAACACAGAGTGCCTGGCTCCAGTGCAACTCTGGCCTCCTGCACAAACTTGGATGTGGCCTGTGCGCCCAGAGGAGCTGTGAGTGCTCTGGTGCTTGGTCCTGCAGGTACTACAGCCCTGGCATGGGCTGGAGCAGGAGCCTGTGTGTGGAGCCTGCCTTGGGGGCTGGAGCTTCAAATGAAGCAGCATGAGAAGCTGCGATCTGCAGGAAACCCCTGGGCTCAGCATAAGGTGCTGATGAGGCTGTTGACAGAGCAAAGGATGGGTGCTCCAAGTATCCTTCCAAGGGCTTGTCCATTGGAGCAGAAACAAGTGATTTCTAAGGATGGCAGGGCTTGTTTCTGTTTGAACATTTGGACCAGCTTTGTAAATACCTGTGGTGTAGGTGGCTTTCATATTCTTGAAACTATGTCAGCAGCCACACAAATCGGCCCCTTCCCAGAGGATAACAGAAAGTTAAAGTTTGTGCCTGACAGTAGCTTGGCACAGGATATTTCTGTTGAGATCCTGTTGAAATTGTCAGTGATACCTTGTTAAGGCTAAGTTTTGGTTAGGATTGCCTTCGTTTTGGGATTTTAGTACTCAAAAAGAAAGAGGCAATCTCCTGCCTGCAGGAGGACCTGTGAGATGAAGCCAGTCTAATCAGTGGAGCAGCCATAGCTAAACTGCTTCTGGAGCTGAAAGAATGGTTTTGCTATCTCTCCTGCTTGGAAAGGAAGAAATACGGTGAGCATCGTGAGGCTTAATGTAACGAAACAGGCCAGGAATAAAATTAACTGGATAGCTGATACAGATGTGTCAGTCACACTTTGCCCCAAAGCCACTGCTGATTGCTGAGATACCTGTCCCGTCAGGCATTGAGAAGAGGTAGCAAAACAATTTTCAATTCATGGCAGTCTTGGAGACCTGCTGCACACAGCAAATTTGATGCTGTGATAACTGACACTGTTTGTGACAGACAAATCTGTGACTTGTGTAGTGAAGCAGTTCAGAAGTGCCTGCTGTCGCATACCAAGAGGTTGTGGAAATGGTACTTGCTAGGAAATATTGTTGCAAGAGGATCCCAACTACCAAAGGCATCTACTGAAAGCCATAGGAGAGCAATGAGATATTTGAGAGTACTGGGAGATTTTTTTTTTTTCCCCCCTGTTATTTTTCTTTCCAAAGGCATAAATAGTCTGATTCTGTTGAAAGCTACAAAATAGGGGATTCTTGAGAAACAAAGTGAAATCATGAAAACTAATACCCCAGCACTAATATATAAACTAAACATATCTGAAAGAGAAGAAAACAATTACAGGAAAGGCTGCTACTAGCAAACTGCTGGGAGGAGGACAAACGCATCCAGGGCAACAGGTCTAGGATAAATACAGGGAACAGTCTTGGAGGAGTGACTTAGCCCATCCTTACTACACCAGCATTTTCCTACATTTTGTTGCTGGGAAGATAGTAAAAGGAATTGTTCTGTCTCTAGTGTGGAATGCAGGGTTGTAGGAAAACTGTTGCTTAATCCTGTGTAGAGTGATGTGGCTTTCCAACAGGGCAGGGATCATGTTTAGAACTATGCACAATAAGATGGACTGACCCATGTTACTGTCGTTGATGGAGGGCAGGTGGTTTCTTCAAGTGAGTCAGATATAATTTGAAATTATGCCTGGAATTACATGGAGAATTTAAAAGCCTTAAGATAAAAACTGAAATAAATCTGTTACCCATAATGAAGGTGCACTCTGAGAAGAGACAAGCTGAAGCACAGGAAACATTTCTTGAAAAGGAAAAACAGTGTCTCTCCAGTAGAATTTTTTTTGTTTGTTTGTATTTTCCTATGTGAGCTGTCCAAAGGAGACTTCCCTGTTGGAGGAAAGCCCTGCTGCTGCTGAAGGGCAGGGCTCTTGTGGGTTGTCACTGTAGGTGACAACAGTGGTGACAGTAGGCAGCTTGGCAGAGTCTGCATGTAGATTTTGGAGTATTAAAAATCAAGGCAAGTGGTGTTAGCTTTTCTCCATGTGTGGTTAAATGCTTTCTCTGTAGCTGGTGCCAGGCACTGTTGCGGCCCACTGCTCACAAATGCCTTTGCCAGGTGGAGACCACGTCTGCTCTGAGTTGGAGTTAAGGACCAAATGAGACTTTGTTTTCTGTGTCACTTCTAAATGATACTTAGGCTCCTCTTTCAGGTAGGAGGTTTAGAAAATTGAGTCCTATGACACTTTCAGTAGGGGAATTCACCAACCTCTGTTTTTTCCCCTGGGCTCTGAAATATGCAAATAACCTATAAGCGAATGAGAGCTACCCTGTACCTCAGCTATATCAGTGGAGGATCTTGTGTTTTCTTCAGATTTCACAACAGAGTAAGTGACTTGGATGAGACAGTCTCTCAGAGAGAAGCCACCATGGGAATGGTGCTTTCAGCATCCCACATCATCCTCAAACAGAAGTCAGAGACATCTTATTTGAGTTTGTTTAGTAATTGGTTGCAGTGCCACTGTTTTAGTGCCATGGTGTCTACAAGAAGAGATCATGCAGTCTAATTTTGTAATGAAGAATTATAATAAAACAGTAGGCAGTGCTTCCTGCAAAAAATATCTCGTGTGTGGCTTTGTACAGGATAAACTGTCTGGCTTAAATATAGAAACAGTGTTCTTCTGTCAGGAACTCTAGAAGAAAATGCATTTGAGTTGGTGTTTGCTGGCAGTGCGTTTGGTTTGTCATTCACTTACCTATCTAAATTCTAAGTGTAGTAGTTAAATCAACATTAATTCATTCTCCTATGACGTATTGGACTGATAGAAATCATTACACATTTGTGAAATGTGTGTTCCACATCACAGCATAGCAGTTGTCTGTCAGGGTCTGGCTCGCAGGTACCCAGGGGTCCCTTCTGTACACTGGGCAGCGTGCTGAACTTCCTGCAACACTGGCTGTGCAATCTCCTTAGCTCCTGATTACTCCCTTTCTTTTTCTTTTTCACAAGGACCTTGAGTCAGCTGTCTCTGGCAGGCTCTTAGTAACAAAACTTCTGTTTGAAAAGTGCTATATCTGGCAAAACAAGCAGTAGCTCTTGTGAGTCCTTCCCAGCAGGTTTCTCTCACTACTGTCATTCCCCTTGCACATGCACCATGCACCCCATACCCATCCCAGGATTTGCTTGCTTCCTTCTGGTGATTGACTCTGTTATTTTGGAGCACAGGCTTACAGAGCCAAGATAGAGGATCTCCAAGGGAAGTTTTAAGTGTTCAATAAAAGAAGGAATGCAGGGAGAAAAGCAAGCACCGACTCGAATGGCATCATTCTCTTTCCTTTGAGGTTCTCCTGTCTTCACTGCCTGCGTGTGACCTCCCTCCTCTTCCAACCAGGCTCTTTCTTTTTTCAGTCTTCCTCCTCCCCCTCACCCTCCTCATTCATTGATCTCCCTTTAGGCTTTATTAGTGACTGTACCTCCCACCCTTTCTCTCCCTCAGTTTTTCTGATTCTCTAACATGAGACAATTGAATGAGGCCAGACTCCTAAGCCGAAGCTGGGGGTGAGAGGGAAGAGGCGTTAAGATTTAATGATATTGCCTCTTTAAGGAATCCCTAATTCCTTACACCCATCTCCTCCCCCACCTGAGAACCAATTAATACTCAATGAATTCAAGTGGAGGCTTTTGTGCATCACATGTGCTTGACTAACAAAGCCTTCTCCATGCTGGAATAAAAGCTTCTATTCAGCAGCCAGTTTGTTCTAATTCAAATCACTTCCACTCCAGCATCCTCTCCTTCCTTGCTGCTCCTGAGTTCCCAGGCTGGGCTGCCACCCGCACAGCCCTGCCCAGAGCTTCACGCTCCACCTTGCTCCTCCTACTTCAGTAGCAGCGAAGCAGAGGATGTGAGATGAGCTCCATATGGTTGACTGGGCAGTCCATGCTCATTGTGTCCCTGTTTCCAGGAGCTTCCTAGGCCGGGAATGAGTGCACGTGGTGCCCTGCAGGAGCTCCAGCCCTGAGAGCTGTCTCGAAAGGATCTCTTGCTGTGCCCTTGGGAAACAGTTCCTGTGTGCAGAGTCCTCTGTGTGTAGACAGAAAATTACCTTGTCCATGAGCAGAGCTCAACCTTCCTGAAATGAGTGAAACCCCTCTCTTTTTCCTGTCACTGTAGGGGTCATGCAAATGTAGTGACACCTGAAGTAGCAGGGGAGTCCAAAAGCACACAAAATCTAAGTGAGTCCAGTAGTTTGTACTTTCATCTTCCTCAGCGTGTAAATGGCACTCCCTGAGACTGAAGGTAACTTCTGTCCTTTATTGTGCCCTGAAAATGAGCTTGGATAAGGTCATCTGGGGGATAGAATACATTTCATGCTATTCAACTTCCAAATTTAAAAACCTCACTTGAAAGCTTTGCAGCTGCCGATCTGGAGCTTGGGTGACTTTACATAGGGAGTTGGTTCTCTGTCCAAATGTTAATCAGGCAATCTTCCACGTGTAAAACAGGCTCTGCTCAGAGCTTCTGCCTGTCCTTTACTGATCAGTGTTGCCTGAGCTTGTAGCAAAGCTGTGTGTATGACATTAACTGGGTTATCTTTTCTCCGTTCCTGCAGCTTCCTATTTGTAGAGATACTTTTGGATTTTTTTTTTGCTCTTGTGAGAAATCTCTGGTAGAAGCAGTTTGAGCGCTTTGCTGTGATCGCAATGAAGTTTTTGCTCCCTCTAATCTCTGCTGGGAGTGAGCTCCAACATTGCAGGCCAGCTGCCAAGGAAGCTATCTGCTCTGCTCCAGAGCCTTGTTCTGCTGTATGACAATTCCGTTGCTCCTGAAACATGTGATTTTCTCAGGGAGTCATGAAGGAGATAGTCAGCTCTTGGGTAGCTGGGACCTGTCCCACAAAGAGCTCTGGCAATTGAGATGAACTCTTGGAAGCTGGTTTGATATTCCTAGAGGCACCAACGTTTAGAGGAGTGGTTTGGGTGTACAGGCAGTTAGGGAACTGTGATGTCTGACAACAGGAATATTGTGTTTTGAACTCATCTGTAGTTTGTGGTGCTGGTAATTCTTCTGCCATGCTGCTTTGCAGCTGTCCAGCATGGCAGGGAACAAGTGTTAACTCACCTCAGGGTGTATTGCAATCTTCTAGTCAACTTTTATGGAAGAAAGATTTGAACATCCCTTAGAGGTTCTGTTCCTTTGAACATCCCACAGAGGTCCTGTTCCTTGCTATAGCTGTGATCTCACATCTTACCAACAACCCCAACTCTGGCCATCAACTAGAGTTGAATATATTTTACTGTTCCCAAAAAGTATGTTTGGGGCTATACTTGTCTGTCTCACTCATGTGTTTATAGATTTGGACATGGAACCTTCCTTTGATGTCTAAAAACTCTTACTATTTTGTAAATTGGCACCAATTTTCATCCAGATTTTTTTTCTTCTTTAAGTTGGCCTCTTGTTGCAGTGATGTGCAGAGTTAAAAAAAAAAAAAAATAAAAGTTCTGTGCATGGATTTTCCCTTGGCAAACCCAGTCCTATGTCTACATAAATGCAAAAGACAAAAGAACAGGGACTCTGTCAATATGCAAAATGTTTGGGGTGCTTAGACTAACACATAAATTGTAAAGAACTGATCATTAAATGACAAGGTAATTTCAGGTAATGCCATGTGGTATCATGACAGTAGAATCTCTGGCCATCAGTATGGTAAAGGGAAAAAGATCAGAATCAAAATCTATATTTCTATTGAAAAAATACTACTTTTCCTTGAGTGAGAGATGGCTAATTATTTGGGGAAGATAAAAAGTATTTCCCTTTACAGCTTTGAGTTATTTTCTGCAGCATGTTCCCTATGAAGATCTGGAAACTTTTTTTTTTTTTGTGTGTGTGTGTGTGTTTTGTGTTGTGTTGCTTTGTTTGAGATAGGGAGAAAACCCCTCGGTTTTCAAGTAGTTAAAGAGAATTTTCTTGGCTCAAATCATCTGGCCAATTTGTGAGAAAGAGGTAGGCACAGCACGAGCAACTTAGCACTTCACTGAAGAGCTCACTCCTCTGGAGCCTCCTGTGAAATGGAGCAACTGTGTAGCAGAGCTCTAACATGGGGGCTGACAGTGCTCAGGGCCTGGCCGGGCTTAGTTGGTCCCTGGGCTTGTCTGTAATAAACTTGCTTAATTGAAGGGAGCAGAACATCTGAGCTCCTGTGGCTGTGAGGCTCAGTGGGCAGAACAGCCCCTTCCTTCATGATGCAGCTGAACTCTCCCTGTGTCAAACACTGACCTTCATCTCAGGGGCTCTGCACTTTGTTCCTGTTTCTTGTTAGTGAAATGAGTTTGATGATCTCAGACTTACTAGTAAATGGTCTCTACTTCAAAACAAAGTGCAGTTAGTTTGGCAGGAGAGTTCCAGGTCTGACCTGAAACTAAATTACAGCTGACCCTGAGACAGTGAGGCCCCTCCAGGTCAGGGACAAGGGCATTGTCAGGACACTGGCAGCTTGCACTGTAATTAGCAGCAAAGGTATCAAATACCTCTGTTTCCAGCATTCCTGTCCTTAAAGCAACACAAGCATAAAATCTTAAAACTTTTCCTACTGCCGCCTCACTAAAAACAAACCAAAAGGAAAGTAAGGCTGAACAAACTTTCATTGATTTGCTTTTTCTCTGTAAATCCCTCCCTATCTTACGCTGTCTCCCACAATCCCTTGTTCTCCCAGCATCTGGGAGTGAATTTACCAGACACTGCATTGCTTTCAAGGCTCCAGAATGACCAACACACTTGAGCATGCCTTGCCTGACAGCAGGAGTGTGTAAGAGAAGCCCTCCTACTTCAAAACCTTGTTTTATTCCAGAGCTGCTCACTAGCAGCTGTCTGTTCTATTCCCAGGTTTCTTCAAACAGCAGAGAGGCCCTTTTAGATTCACACTTAAAAATGTGATTTAAATGCACTTTCTGTTACAGGAACATTATAATATTTGAGAGAGCAAAACACTCCTACTGGTTTCCTGGGTGTCCAGCAGAGTACCAGTAAACAGAGGCCAGGAAGCATTGCAGCTAAAAACATAGAGAAGTATAAATGACTGAATTATAAATTTCGACCTGGTCACCTGTGCCACTAACAAACCCAGACCTTGTGTGTGCACCATGGGACACCACAAGCTTGTTTTGCAGAAAGTGCTGTGTGCTGAGAGCTTTCCCAGGCCTTCTTTGGAAGAGGAATGTTTACTCATTTCCAGCTTCTTGACTCAAACATTTAAAATCAGTGGGCAGTTTTGGAAGGTGCCTCACTGTTTCCATCCATCACAAGTGGGCAGTTTCCAAACCCCAAGGGTGTCTGAAGCAGTAAACCTGGTTACCTCCAGAAGGGAAAGCTGGAGCAGGGCAGGACATACTGCACAGGGATTCCAAAAACACCCATATAATCAGATTACAAGTCCAGTGAGTCAAGATGTCTTAAACCAGAGTATGATCCCTCTATTTCACGTGTAGCTCATGGGAGTCCTTTCTTCTGATGTCTCTAAAGAGGCAGTGATCATTCCTGCAAAAAGGAGTGCAGATTGCTCATTGAATAATTGGGAATATGACAGGGACATGGAACTAAAACCACATTTTTGTCAGAGTCTTAAGCGTTTTTTAATGTTACTATACTAATGTTACTTTAATGTTTCATGTTACTATTCCCCATTTTGGTTTATGTATCTGACAGAAACTTTGAATTGAAGAGGTTACTGTTTCACTCATAATTTTAGTAAAGGGATGGTTTCAATATACATTTCACACCTCCACTGTGAGAGAGATTTCCTGCTGTTCCTCTCTGTGCCTGCTTTTGAAGGAATATCTCCATGTTGTCTGTCCTAGCCTTGTGCTAAATAATGCCTTGGCCAGCTATTTTATAGGAAGCTGGTCCTTAGCTGTTGCAGTGCCTTGGCCACCAGGCAGCTGGGAGCTCTGAGGAATACAGGAATACAGTTTGTGAATCACTACTTACTCCTGGTGGGAAAAGGGTCAGTGACTCAGTTTACTTCAGCTCTTGGAATTGCATGGGCATGAGGTAGGTGGGGAAATTTCTGCCTGGAACCAAAAAACAACAACAACCCTAAAAATCAAATAAAAGAAAATGGCATAAGGACCCTAAGGTAGCAAAATCAGCCTTGAGGGAAATCCACAGCAGGCAAAGGCGTGAAAAGATAAATGCTTAAAGGCTGTGAAAAGTGAGAAAAAGATGGGCAAGAATGGACAAGTAGCAGCATGAGCAAAGTATTTCCCACTAGACTTTGAGCAGTGCAGAATGAGAGCATCTCTTCAGTTAGAGGTCAGCTCGCAGGGTGTATGGGCAGGGGAATTGCTGTGTCTTGGGACCTAAGAACAAATTTTGAGCCTTTTCTAGTTCCAAATACATTTGGAAGCTGGTGAAGGTTGCTGAAACTAGAGTGTCTAGTAACAGCCATCTCATTTCACATTCCCTAGCCTGGGAGGATTGTGAGCCTGTAAGCCTGAGTGAAGATGTGCCCTGGGGTGAGGGAAGCCCTCCCTCTCTGGCGGACACCACCCCTGCTCCAGAGCATCTGTGCTGGGTGCATTGTTGTAGAAAAACAGTTCTGAGTATAACACACTGGGTGAATTTGTACCTTGCAGCAGCCTGTTCTACAGCAAACAGGAGAATGACCAGACATGACTGGCAACAAGTGCACCTGGACCCTGCAGCCTCTCGCCTCCTTTCCCCCTCAGCAGGGAGGAGGCTCAGGCGGCAGTGACGTGTACAGAGCAGCTAAGCTTCTCCTGCAATCTGAGGATGGGAGCTTTGCCTGGGAAGACACTGGTGTCCATCTTGATTAGGATGTGATGCCTGATGTAAGTCATGTGACAAGTACAAACGAAATACCTTGGCAAAACCTTGAGGAACCAGGACAGGCTGAGCTGCTTAGGAAGATTTACAGTGTGTATTTCTGTCCTGTGTACTTGCCTTGGTCTGAACCTTTCTCATCTCAGGAGCTCCAGCATGCACCCTAGATTTTAAAGCTACTCTTTTCTGTTCTTTCCTCCAAATAGTCTGCAAACCTTCTCAATGTTGTGCTGTTAAGTTTAACAGTTACTTGGCCCCATTTACTTTACACCATAATAGTACCTGAATGCTATAATGTTGTCCTCTGAGAAGTGCTGTTGGAATTTGTGGAGCAGAGGTCCCATCATCTTAGATTAGAAAACAAGTCTTGAAGGAATGGGAGAGTTAAAAGCCAGTGCAAGTGCTAGAGCAGAGGTAGGAAATCGATTATGTCCTGAATGAGAGGGGATGAAGAAGCAGCTTCTGCTTTCTCAGCTCCTGTTCATGTGTTGAGCCAAAAGTTCTCTGTTTGCTTCTCTGAGTGTTTCCTTCTGGTGCTGTTCTGGGACAGTGCCAGGACCCAGATTTCTGCCTTCTGCAAGCATCTCAGCAGGAAATCCAGTCCTTCCCCTGAATCCTGTTCTCCCCTTGTTCCTCTAGTCTTTTGGATTCTACCTTCTTTAAGGCAGATTTTAGAGGTCTTTGACATGGTGCTGACTTCATCCCCAGATTAATAATTCATACATGCATCAGACTTGCAAGGATGTGCAGGTCCACGGATAGTGCAGCATCACTGCCTGAGGAGCTGGTGCTGGAGGGCCCAGCACACTGGGCAGCCAGGTACCAGCAGTGTCACTGCAAGGAGACAGTGAAAATGCTGCGTTGGCTCCGGTGGTGTGTTTGGGGCTCACCCTGCGCCTATTCCACTGGGACACAGGATTTTATGTAAAATTCAGAGCTCTAATACTTTTCAAAATGTTAATACAGAAATCCCTTTTGTATAAGGTGTCTGGTAACTCTCAAAACTGATCCAGAACTTTTTCTGTTACCCCTCTTCACCCAGCTCTTTCCCAGACATCTCAGTCCTGGTGGTATTTGGTCAGCCTGGCCCCATGCTGCACTGTTATTTGCCCTGATATGAACCCATGGACCAAAGCCTTTAAATTTCTCTGTCTCTAGGCTCCATCTATGCATGTAATGTGCAAGAACAAAACAGGATGTAATCACCAAACTGACATTTGTTTAATTTATTCTTAAAAATTTTCATGAATGGAAATTCCCTGGCCTTCCTGGCTCCCCTCTTTAGCCACCCTTATAGTTGCCAGTTTCTCCTGATATCTAACATTTATCTCTTTCTGTGTCAACTAAACTTATTGCCTTACCTTCAGTGAGCACAAGAATTTTTTTAATAAATTTTATTTAAAAGGGTACAGCGCATCTGGTGGATTTCGGTTGCATCCATCCTCATTTCTCTTTTCTAATGGTGGGGAAATGAGTCCCTCTGTATCCCACCATAGGAAGCTCTGAGAGCTTCCAGGAGGCAATGCTCTGCTTCTCAGCTGGGGAGGAGCCTCTTAACAGTGGGTGCTCTAACAAAGGTCCCTTTTCCATAGGAGTTGAAGACTGGGAAGGGGTTAGGTAGGAGAAAGGACGGAGCAGAAAGCAGTGACTGATGGAAGGCTGGGACAAATGCTAACTAAGAGGTTAGAATGAAGGTGGAGCTCAGGGCACTTTCGAGGAGAGAGGTCTCATTTTTTGCATCTGTTGTTGCTTTCTGTCACTTTATATGCAATCTTTGGAGTATTAAAAAAAAGAAAAAAAGGAAATGAAAATGTTTTCGGGTCCTCTTTGGGGAGTGGGGATCCTTTGCAGGCTGGCGCAGAGAGGTGGCACCTGGGCTGGCCTGGTGCAGTGCTGGGCACACTCCATGCGTGGAACAGCTTCTGTGTTAGAGCTCAGCAGCCAGGGCTTCCTCCCTCGTTTGCTGGACCGATTTAGATAGGATCATGGAGACTAGACGCCACGTAGTAGTTTTCAGAGTTTGTAGAGAGGGAGAATAGCAGGCAGGGCTCTCTGATTTTTCCCTTAGCCATCATTTCCAGGACAGCGGGTGGAAGCCTGCAGTCTCCTGCTGTCCTTCAGAGACCTCTCTGGGTTTGCTATTTTATGCTGAATCCCTACACTGAATTTACTACGCTGCAAGTTCTCTTGATGCTTTATTTTTCATCCCCTGCAGACTTCTTTCCTTTTTTTCCCTGTGAAGCTACAATCCCTCTTGCTACTTTGTGATAATTGGGGTGGTCTCCTCTTCTCTCCTCCCTCACTCCTTTTCCAGTTATCCCAGTTGTCTCTATTTACTCTTCCTATCCCCTTTCTCCTGCTCTTTATTAACTCCTGTGTCTCTTGCATGCCACCCTATTCCTCTTCTGTATTCCCACCCATCCTGTTCTTCAGTGGTCTGCACCACGTAAACAGTTTTCTCTCCCATGAATCTTCCTCCCTGAGGTTTCTTATATGAAGTAAAGAAATCCTCGGTGCATTTGCAGTCATTTGTCTCTTCCTATTGCTGAGTCTGTCCTGCCCTCCCTGCCTCCACCTGAATGGAATCTAAATAATTTAATTTCCCTAAATAGCTCCTCTCTGCTTGTGTGCCTGATTCTTGCCCCAAGCCAGCTCCTGCCAGGCAGGTGGTTGCTGGAGCAGTGGGTTCCCTTCGAGGTAGACACCCTGGCTGCTTCATGCATGGGCTAGCAGGGTTTTGCCATCAGCCCTTCCAGAGGGTCAGCATCCTTCCTAAAGCAGGTGTGAGAACTGCCAGAAGCCACCACCAGAGCCAGGCAATGCCCCCAGGCTGCCTGTGGAGCCACAGTTAATACCTTCCAGGTTCACATCTTCAGCATTGTAATGCAAGTGGTACAAAAATCATGTGAGTTCCAGTTCAATTTTGTTTATTAACTGTACAAACTAAATGAAAAGTGAAACTTTTCACAGTTCCTGACTGCCAAAACTTCCCAGCTAGACAGGTCTCCAAGACAATCTCCTTAAGCTTTATATGATGAGGGAGAAAAAGAGGCGGCTGCTCTGCCTGACCCTCCCCTAACCTCCACTTTTTGGAACCTCCCTCTCACCATGAATAACTCCAGTGTCTGCCACTGGTGCTGGGCAGAGCTTTGCCAATCATCCTCCTCAGCAGGAAGTGGACATGATTTTGATAGTGTCACTCTACCACACATGAGACACTGAATAGCAGCAAGAAAACTGAGCAGTTTTGTTAATCTCGGTGGTGTTTGGCAACCTCTCAGCAGCAGCCACAGAGGCACTACAGCTGTCTGTCTGCAGCCCCAGGAATACAATGCTGCATTATTTTATATTTGCCAGATCATCTTTCCAATCATAAGGTCTGGAATGTTTTATATATTTACTTCTCTGTGAGGAAAGCTTCCTACTGCCACTAATCAGCAGATTTTTCAAGACCCACTGTCCTGTGCATTGCAGAGATAAATGAATTGATGCTTACAAAGCACTTCGGGGTCCTAAGGTGGAAATACAAAATATCATGTGTATGTTTTGGAAACAACCTCAGAATAAGTTACATGGTAGGTTACTGTGTCATTGCCAGTGATGCCAGTCCGACCACATCCTCCATCCAAATCTTCCTGAAGGCTCAATTTTTTTTTTTCCTCTAATCTTCACAGATGTTAACTCACATTGATCCTGTTCTCCCCTCTCCAATATTATTTTGGTAGAGAGAAAAAATTAATAAAATAATGAACATTTTTTAAAAAGACACAATGAAGCATTTTAACAGTATCCTTCAGAGTGCTCAACTTGTACTGTCATAAAAATAACGTGTTTAAAATTATAGTAATGCACTGGTAGCAAACCAAGAGATGTTATCCTTTAGTGAGTCCAACACTGAGCTCTTGTTTCTTTTTAATTTTTTTTTCCTCCTCTTTCTTGTTTTTAATTAGCATTAGTAGTGTGCCTAGGCTGGGCAATTATGGAACATAAAACCTGTGCCAGGTGACTTGAAATTGTTAGTTAGTTCCCTCTTTAAAGTATCTGCTCTCCAAATGGAAGAGAGCAGGTGCCAGGAAGGAGCAAAACATCAGTGAGTTGGGGCAGTGTGGCAGGTAGCTCTGGTAGCCCAGCTTTGTCCAGGTTTCTCAGGACATGCAAGGGGAGATGGCTGGGATGCTGCCTCAGCACCACTGCTTCCACACTCCTGCCTGTCACTGCCAGCTGCAGTACCACCTCTGCATGTCATTATTTATATTTCCCTGCTGCACCAGCCCTGCTGCCTCTCAGGGCACCTCCACCCAAAGCGATGACTTCAGCCCTGTGGAATGAAGAGTGGGTTATTCTGGAGAAGCAGTGCAGCCTGGACCAGTGGCAGCATGAGCTGGGATGCTGCATTGCTCAGTTCCCAGGGGCAGCTACCGAGTCTCTGAGTGTGTTGCTGTGCCCAAGCACAGGGCTGGGACACAGGATAGGATGCTGAACCAGTTCAGGAAAGGGGGTGGGTGAATGATGGTTTGGCAGGGCTAATGAGCAGAGATGAATTTAACCCAGAGTTGCAGCCCATGTAACAAAAATATTGTTAAAACAAAGGTGTAGTGGTTCCTCTCCAGGAAGGAGAGAATGTGTATTGGGACGTGGAAAAACAGTCATGAGAGAAGGGGAAGAAAGGTCAAATGAGGATGGCACTGACCTGAGCTGCCAATACCTTGCTTTAGGCAGTGAGAGGGTACAGGGGGGACCCATGCTGGAAGGAGCAGAGCCAGGGAAGCATGTAGGGAGTATTTGGCAGCACAGTAGCATATGCCTGGAATCCAGTGATACCCTTTTGCCAGGAGAAGGGGTCACAGCACTGTCACCAGAGGTTTTGAGCACTGCTCTGTTCTGATATGCCACAGATGCAAACAAGTGCCTTCTCCCAGAGAGATGCTTGGTGCAGTCAGGCAAGGTTTCAGCTCTCCTCTTGACTCCAACTTTACAGGTAATTTCGTTTGTTCCTCGCTGAGCTCCTCCAGCCACCCGGGCTGGTTGCCCAGGAGCAGAGGCGGAGTGCACAGACCTGCTCGAGAAGCAGCATGTGAATGAACTTGTGTGGCAGTGGAACTCGAATGGAGCTCGGCACGAGTCTGTCAGCCTGAATGAGCAAGAAACTGCGCGGTGCCTTGGGGACTAGCCTAGCCCCTTCCCAGTGAGCCGCGGGCAGAGGAGAGCGGCTGGGCTGTGCATACCTGGTGCTGCGGGGCTCTACGGGCTCCGCGGTGCCCGGCAGCAGCTCTGCCCCGGGTCCTGCAGCCTGGGCACTGCCGTGCGGGGCAGCAAGCGGCGAGGCCGGGAAGCCCCTGACCCCTGCAGGGTCCCCGTAGGCTGCCAGGGACCACAGAGGTACCAGGGCTCCGGGAAGGCGCCTCGACTCCCCGCTGCCCGGTCGGAGTCCCGGGGTACGCAGGGCGGTCCTGGTCCCGACCTGGAAGCGCCCTCGGCGGCGGCGAAACACCGGGAGGAACAGGGCCGGAGCGTCCGGGGTCCGCCGCAGCGAGCCCGAGCGCACCGGGCCGGGCCCGGCTCCGTCGCCCTTTGTCCACCGCCCCGGGGCAGGTGCGGGCGGCGCGGCCGGGGACAAAGCGGCTGCGGGCTCCCGGGCTGCTCCCGCCGCCGCCGCGCCCCGGGTCGGGCGCTCTCCCCCAGCGCGGTGCGGGCGCGGCTCCCGGCACTCAGCCCCGGTACCGCCGGCGGGTTTTATGCGCAGGGCGGCCGGCGGGCCGGCGGGGGTGGGAGGAGCCGGGCAGGTTGTGCCCGCCGGGCCCTCCTCCCTCGCTCCCTCCCCGCCCGGCGGAGAGGGGTCGGGGGAGGGGGCAGCATGGCCTGTCCGTCCGGCCCCTTTTCCAGCGCTCATCTGCCCCGGGAGTGCGGCGCCGCTCCTCGCAGGGAGAAGAGGTCCGAATGGAGACAGACGGCAGCCAGCCCGGCCTCGCCTCCCCGGACTCCCCGCACGACCCCTGGTACCTCCGCGGCGGCCGCCGCCGGCCGCCCCCAGCGCCCCCCCCGGTCCGGCCGCGGCCGCCCCCTCCCCCGGCCCTGGCCGCCCGGCCCGGACAGGCGCGGCGGCGGCGGCGGCGGCGGTGCCGCTGCCAACATGGCCGATCCGCGCCCTCCCCTCCCCGCGCGGCCCCGCCGCTGCCGCCGCCGCCACCCCCGCGGGGTGCCGCGGCCCCCCGGCGCGGCCCCGCTCACGGCTCTCCCCTTCCTCCCGCAGCAAAATGTTCATCGGGGGACTGAGCTGGCAGACCACGCAAGGTGAGCGCCGCGGGGCCCCGCACCTGCCGCCGGGGCCGGGGGTGGCGGAGCTGGGGCTGAGCCTGGGGGGGGCGGCGGGGCCGGGTCGGACCGGGACGGGACGGGACACCCACGGCGGGTGCTGTGCTTGCAGAGGGCTTGCGGGAGTACTTCAGCCAGTTCGGCGAGGTGAAGGAGTGCCTGGTGATGCGGGACCCGCTGACAAAGAGATCCAGGTGAGAGGCCGGGCCCGCGCCTCCCTTCGCCCCCGCCGCGGCCCGACCGCCACTTTAACCAACTTTCTCTCTTCTCTCCGCATCCCCTCCTCTGCCCGGGCTGCGGGGCTCAGGGGCTTCGGGTTCGTCACGTTCATGGACCAGGCTGGCGTCGACAAGGTCCTGGCCCAATCCAGACATGAACTGGACTCCAAGACGGTGAGATGACTTCTCTCATCTCAGGGGTGCATTTGCCGGCACAGCGGCTGTGCTCGGAGCGGCCGTCGATTGTAGTGTTTGATTTCCTGTTAGAGGTTGTAAACTATTGATTCCTGATACGGATCGATTGTTCCCTTCTCTGTCCCACTTGTCGGCGGGTAGCCTCGTTGCCGTCCAAGCACCGGGCTCACCGTGTGCTGACTGGTGTGGGTCTGTGGATCGTGGTGATGGTTTTCATCTTGCCCATTCGCTGTAAGGCCTATCCGGGCAGTGAGTGTAGCCCTCTGGAAGCTGGGACACCTGAACACGTTTGGGATGAGGATTTGCCTCGGGAAATAAGATGTGGTTGTGTTTGGAGAGAGGGAAGCCGCCCTTTCATCCCGTGTGCTGCCGAGCACTGATCCCTCCTCAGGGGTGCTGTTCCCCAGCAGCCAGGCCCTGTTTCCCTGGCCATGGTGGCCCGTGCCCCTCCCCTTCCCGGCAGAGAGCCCTCGTTCTGTGCACCCCAGAGACTCTCTTGTGGTTTCCCCAGGTGAAGTTTTTGTAACAGTCATGGAGGCTCAGGACTTTATTGTCTCTGAGTGTGGCCAGTGCCTGCCCATGTGGGCTGCCACCAGCCTCTTGGAGTGGCTGCAGCTCTAGCCCTCACTCTGCAAGTCTAGGGGATGAGAAGCCTCAGCTGGGCCAGCAGAAAGATTTGGTGGCTCACCGGACTAGTGGTGTAATGTGGTGGGTCCTGCCTTGGGAATCTGTGGTGCTCAGGAGATGTGCAGACTGTTTTGAGGGGTAGGGGTGAGATGTCTGAGTGGGAGGTCCTTTCTCTTTAGTTTTAGTGAATTGCCTTCTCCTGAATTCCTTTTCCTTATTGCTGCCCTGGGGTGAAGGTGAGGGTAGGGATGGGGGAGTGGCGGGGGCTGCAGGGGGATGGCATGGTGAGAGAGCATGTTCTGGCTCTAGGCAAGGGCTGCTGAGGAGTCCAAATGCA
The DNA here is from genome assembly GCF_015227805.2 of Hirundo rustica. Taxonomy (NCBI): domain Eukaryota; kingdom Metazoa; phylum Chordata; class Aves; order Passeriformes; family Hirundinidae; genus Hirundo; species Hirundo rustica. The sequence goes on along the minus strand of NC_053466.1, from coordinate 10,483,540 downwards.
GAGTTTTATTTCTTGCAGCGCATGGCCCAGTCGTCCTAGTCTTTATCTTGGCAGAAGGAGAGGGCGGGAGAGCGAGACCCTCTTTCTTAGGGTTTACAGCATGAGTTGCAGTAAGATTTATGTCTGTTCCTGTTTAACTGCCTGGATCGCTCCCTTTGATGTGCACAGGTCCTTCCTCCCCACGGGAGCTCCTGGTTAAACCCACCCCAGCCTTCCTGGCTGAGGCTGGGTCCCCAGGACTCCCAGCCCTCCTCCTTCCAGGAGTGATGTAAAGTGAATTTGCTCTGAGGGGGGGATTACAGTAATGTTTTTTGAGGAGGGCCCAGGGTTTTTCCTTTTTTTTTTTTTTACACTGGCCTGTGTAAACACAGTGTCTGATCAGCTAGTCCTGTCATGAGTCTGTGGGCTGGCATAGACCCCTCTTGAAAAGGCAAGTGATGGATGTCTGTTGTAGCACTAATCCTGGAAGTGTTTCAGGGCTGGGAGTGAGCTGAAACCCACATTGTCCATTCTCCCCAAGGCGCTGCTGCCGGCTGTGTGAAGGTGCTGTGCAGCCCACGCGGGCAGGGAGGGAAAGTGGGCGCTGCAGGAGGACAGAGGAGCCTCGTGGCGTGTGGGGACCGGCCAGCCATTGAAATTCCCTGCTGCATCTGCTCTGCTCGTCCCGCCAGCATGGCACGGAGAATGGGGACAGTTTCACCAGGGCCTTCTTTGTTAGGAACTTTGATCCTCTTCCCCCTTCCTTCTTATTTTTTGTTTAGTGCAGTTTTCAACTGGGTCAGATGTTTTTGGGGCGTTTTGCCTCCTGAGCGGTTGTTCTTGTGGGAGCACATGGAACCTCCATAAGCCTTTTCCCTGCTGAGGTGAAAGGCTCTGCCGTGACTCATGGGTTGAATCTTAATTCAGAGTTTTATGAAACTTTGCAGGAAAAGGCCCGGTGTCCTGTAAGGACAGCCCTCTCATGGGGCTTGGTGTCTCCTGGCAGAGAGCATTTGATAGACAGTGTCTGTTCAACTTGTTGCTTCATTGTTTTCTGATTCTTCCTACCCTAATGAAGGCAGTTGGCCTGATTCTTCCGGGCAGCTTTGTTCTTTTCAGACTTCTCTTTGTAAGCTAGATAGCAGCAGACTACAGGGTTATTTTTGAAAATACTTGATATGAGAGTTGGCTTTACAATCTCAAGGTAAAGGATTTGTGTGACTTCGTGAAGCTGCAGCCAGCCGCTGCCTTGAGCTACTTCTTTACGCACTCTGGGAAGCGCACTTGCCACTGCTGGGTCATCCCATCATTTCTTTGTTGCTGCCGTTGTTGAGTTTTTGCTGGGTTTGTCTTTTGTGGTGGAGGGAGTGATCTAGAGCTCCCCGGCAGTGCAGACCAGCAGGGTGGAGGTAGTAACAGAGGTACAGTGAAAGAACAAACCGGGACCTGACATCTTGCAGGTCCTTCCCAGCCCTTCCTGTGCTTTGGGACACTGATACCAGCTGGGCTAACACAGGAGTTATGTGACCTGGGCTATGAAATGGGGCTATAGGTGGCCTGAAGAGCACTACTGAGGACCTGGCTGGCCTGTTGGTACACCTGCGACTTCAGTGGGATTCCTCATCCCCAAAGCCTTGTGGGGTGAACTGGAAGCAGTTTGAGCTCAGGTGACTTCCATTCACTGCAGCCTGATCTGGGGTTTTGTTTTTTGGACACAATCTGAGCAGTTCTGAATGCTCTTAGCAGATTTCTATCTGGGTTTGTAAAAAGGATCCATTACGTCAGTGGGTGACACTGAAACACAACTCCTCCAGGGCTATTTTTTTTAACACCAGAAATGAGGGAATAAGGTACCGGTGCCTTTGCTTTAATTAGGAGAGACTCCAGCCACCAAGGAGCAGTCCAGTTAGAGTAACTTGAGTCCGGCACCAAACTTGCTCCCCTCTGCGTGTTCCCAGGGCTGCGCCTGCAGTCAGTCACCCCAGCCTCGCTCTACCTGCAACAATAGCTGGTTGTGCAGAAGAATTTGTGAAATGACTGCCTGCTCTCTCCAGCCAGGAGGACACGTTATCTCTGCCCAGTTGATCACACTCAGGGTAATGAGAAAATGAGGCTGAGCTTAGCATTGCTGAGTATGAAAGCATCTTATTGGCAGGAGCTGAATGACACTGGCTGAGAAGTAAAAGACAGTAGATTATTGTTTTTGCTTATTATCTGCCATCAACCTCCTGGTCTCCTGCCGTCCCCTGTCCTCAGAATTCACTGTGGGTGTCTGCACTAGCCAGGAAGCAGTGGAAGAGGGGGGGTGTGCCTGGGGAGGGGAGGTCCTGGATGGTTCCGATGTCCCCAGGGAGGCACTGGAGGGTATGCTAATCTGCTGGCGTTTGGAGCTTGGGGAGCGAGGTTTATTTTTGAATTTATTTGTGCTCTTCAGTTTTGCCTGTGTTTACCTACGTGCTGAGTTTATTTATGTTGTAAGCTGTGAGTCAGGATGGAGGTGGGGAAGGCAGGGAGAGGAGCTAGTGGAAGGGCACAGGGGGGCCAAGCTCCGGGGCTGTGAGACAAGTAAAAGGATGCGGGACGGGAGGGCAGCCAGGCTGGAAAGCTGAACAAAGCAGTGAGAGGCGCTGGTGAAACACAGCTTCCTTTTGGGCCGTTGGAGCTGCTGGGCTGATGGGACAATGCTCCAGGCTGCCCTCCCAGCTGCAGCCTGTCCAAGTGCAGGGATGAGCCAAACCTGCCTTTACCACAGGTCTTTGTAAGCTGATTTGTAGGTCTGGATCATCCCCGATGTGATGTAACTTTACAGGAGTTGCTGTAAAAATAGTCTATAAAGAAAAAGGTGATGGCTGTGGAGGAGAGAAGGCTTTGTGGGTGTTTGGCTTGCAGCTGCATTAGTGTTGTCCCAGCTTTTGTGGTGGTGCTGGTGGTGGTGTGAGGCCAGTGTAGGCACACGCTCATCTGTGCTGAGCCCAGCAGAACGCGCGGCACCTGGATGGCGGCGCGGGGCCCGGCTGCTCCGGCCAGCAGCAGGTTTATAGGGAAGCTGAACAGGCACAATGGAGGCTCAGCCCGCGGAGGGAGGGAGGGAGGCATCACGGCTTTGTGTGCAGCGCGGCCTGGGGAGAGGGGCAGCACGATCCCTCCGCAGCCGGGGGCCTGGGCTCCTCGGGTTAATTTGTGCCATCCTGTCTGCTCTTTTATTGCTTCTTTTTGTCTGCCCTTCAGTCTGTGTTTGAAGGGATGAAATGTTTGGGGGTTTGTGGGCTGCTTCTTTTCTGTCTTGTTACTACCCAGATGAACTCTGTACTTGTAGGCAGAGTGAAGGGTGAGAGCAGAAAAGGCAAAAGAAGCCACTTTTAATATGAGGCTGGTGATGCACGGCACCCAGGGGCCGGCCAAGCGGGAGGGTGCAGCCCAGCCTGTTAATCCCAGCATGTGATGGGCTCTCAGTGCATCTGCCCAGCGCTCAGCTGGAAATGTACCACTGCATGCTGGGACTTGTAGTCTCCCTGGATTACACCTTACCAAGAGGGAAAGATGTCTGCAGCCAGCTTCATTTTATGCACCTCAGGTAGATTCTTTGGGATTTTAGCAAGGTGCCACGTGGGCAGAGACAGCCACACACATGGAGGAAACCCTGTGTCTGTAAATAGGCAGGAAAAGTGTGTTCACCTGTTCTTCCCCACATCTCTTTCAGATTGACCCGAAGGTAGCGTTCCCTCGCCGAGCACAGCCCAAGGTAAGCACTGTGGGCAGCCCTTGAGCCACAAAGGGAAAATCTTGTGGTGGTGAACTTTGTCCTTCTGTGCAAGGTGGCCAGTGCAGGCAGCAGAGTTGCTTGCTTGGGTTTGCTCAGGACTCTGCTGGAGCACAGTACTGGGAGTTTGCATGGCACTGAAGGAACCAGCAGGCCCCTTGGTTGTACTTCAGGATGCACTAGATAGAGCTGGTGGATTAAATAATGCCCAGGGTGATCTAAGTCCTTCCGAGGTTGCAGACAATGGCTGGAAGTTCCAGGCCTTAGGAGATATGGACCTCCATGCTGTGATGAGACACAGGTGGAAGATTGTTGAGTGTGTGCACCGGTGTGTGATAAATAGGTGTATGGCAGGGAAGGGGAGGAGGATTTCACGTTGTGAAATGTCCTTGTGTACTGGAAAAGGCAAAAGCAGTTTGGTGTTGGATCTTAATCTACCAGAGGCTCTGGCATAAAAATGCACAGTGTCAGGAACTTTTTCCAGGTGTGCAGATAGAAACTTTTAGCTGAGGAGCTAGCAGCACTCTGGGGACTGCCTTTAGACTTTGGGTCTTTCTTTAACTTGGGTCTTGGATGTGAGTTTTAAGTATTCCAAGTGCTGTTAGGGGTGAAAGAGCTGGGGAGCTGTGTTGAGAAGCAGAGAGGAAAGAGGAGACTGGCGCTGGGAGGGAAGTAAGGGGTTCAGGCACTGAGAACAATTGGTGAGCAGGTATCCCAAGTAACTGGAGCCAGGAAGCACATGGTAGGAATTGGGTTAATTCCATTAAGCAGTTTGGTGACAGAAGGTGCTTTAGTGTTAGAACGGGCTGCTCTCCAAGCCAGGGAATTGCTGCGGATTAGCCCTATGCTCCTTGGGGTAATTAGGACCATGTGTTCCTCTGAGAGCAGGGGTGTAGCCAAGCAGCGAAGGGGAGGATGCAGCTGGAGAGCTGGTTCAAAGGATGTCGGTGTGCCTCAGCCTGCCAGCCATGGCCTCTCTCAGAGTAGTTAGTTTTCTTCCTTGTCCCAGCTGTATCAGTGACAAGTGGCAGAGGGATCTTGTCTTTACCTTCTTGCAGAGGCAAAAGCAATTTAACTGGGTGTTGACTGGGTTCCATTTGAGTGACTGGGGAATGGTAGTGAAATGAGGCTTATTCCATTTCAGACTGGAATGCTGCGCAATTTGCGGGGTGGGAGGGCAAAGCCTGGGGAACCTGCCTGTGCTGGCAGGCCTCCTGCCACCCTGGGAGCAGAGCAGGTACCTCTGGGGTTGCCTGGAGGAGGCTGGCTGTGCAAAGTGGCAGGGCTGGGGAAGGGACAGCTGTGCCCCACACATTTGGGGTGGTGTCACAGTGCCAAGGGAGCTATGGCAGGTTGGTGAGGGGGGAGGCTGGTAATTGTCTGACGAGGAGGTGGTGGCTGGGTGCTGACACGTGTGATGAGGTCTGTGAAGGCAAGAGCAGGAATCTGGTGTGGGACAGATCGGCCTGCTGTGTTTGGCCAGAGGGCTTCAAGAAGTTGGAAACTCAGCTGCAGCAAAGGGAAAAGCGCTTCCCGAAAGCAGAGGGGAGTTAGTGGCCTTTTGAGTCTCGTTCTCTGCTCGCTCTGGGTTTATTTGGTGAATTCCTGTCCTTCCCTTTTCCAGATGGTGACCCGAACGAAGAAGATATTTGTGGGTGGTCTGTCTGTGAACACTACTGTGGAGGATGTGAAACAATATTTCGAGCAGTTCGGGAAGGTAAGTCTTTCAAGTGATGTTGGATCAAAGCTGTTGCTTCTGGGGCAAAAGGAGTTTTCTGAACTTTGTGGGGGTGGGATTAGAAGCTTGTGTCTTTTGCAAGGGTTAAGTAGATTAAAGGTCAGTTACAGATGCTGGCTGGCTGTAATGTCCTTGTAGGGGCTACAGCCAGTGACTCCTGCCCTGTGGTGATTTGAAACAGAGTTTATCCTTGTTGCCAGAGCTGCTAGGACCTCAGCTATGGGAAATGATTTTACAATTTTTCCCCATCCAGAAGCCTCTTGTGGCTCACAGATTTGCAGTTTGTTCAAATGCTGGAGGAAAGGTTGGAGACAGTCCTAGCAGAATGGCTGCTTTATCAAACCTCTGATTTTGGCTTGTTTCTCACTCAAAACCTTGTGATTTATTTTTCAATAATCCTTTATTAAAAATAAGTCTTTCAGTCCTGAAACTTCTCCTGCTGAGTCTTGGGCAAGTGGTGGTGTAAGTTTTGTATAATTGAAGGAAGTTTGGCACTAAGGCTGTCCTTTGTGTTGGTCTGGCTCTTCTGTGGCCAGTGGTGGCTCAGGGAGGGGTGGGCTGCTGTGGCTGGAAGTCACTTGTGCCATGGTCTCCGTGACAGCCAGGTGTGTGAATTGTGAGACTGGACCGAATCTGACGACTGAAGGGAGCTCAGTTGTGACCTTTCAGCTGATGAGGTTGTCAGCATCCCCAGGAGTGATATCAGCAGGATTAGACTAAAGGATCCCAAGATTTTTAATGGGATTAGGAACTGAAGGGGATCATCGTACCCAAGTGCGGAGTGTGGTCACCTCTATGGCAGGACATTGTGACTGCTTCACTGTTGTTCAATGGTGTTGTGCATAGGTTTGCCCTTTGGGGCAGGAAATGTTGGATTCTGCAGCTCTTGGAACCCTTCTGCCCAGTTAGGAGGGAAGAACGTAGTTTGGTGGGTAGTGACCCAGCCAGATCGTTGCTGACAGAATCATGGTCATGGAAGGAAGTACCATGGGAACTGCACTGTGGGGATGACGGGCTTGGTATTAATTTTCTTCTGAGATTTCCTGCAAAAGGGTGGTGTTATGTTAAGGCACACTAATTAGTGAAAGAAAAGGGAGTTTTATGACCAATTTGCTGTATTACTGAAACTTTTGGGCAGAAAGTTTGGGACAAGTATCTGCTCAGAACCTTCGTTCATCTTCTGAAGCCAAATTTGCATGTTCTGGTGTGCAAAGTAGGACTCTGTTCACTCCTAAGAGAAAGTGGTCAGATAGCCTCGTGTTTGCCAGTTGGTAGCTCTGTGTGGTTTCTTTTCTATAAGAAACAGGCAAACTCTGTGTCCCCAAGAGCATGGTATCCTCAAGGGTGCCACCACTCAGTGTGGTGGTGTCCGCGTGTCTGTGCAGTGTGAAGGCTTTTTGACTTGCAAGTTCTCCTGTGCTGCTAATGGCTGTGTTTGATAGGAAAACAAATTGTCTTTGGCATAATCCCCTTGTAACCTTGACTGTATCCCTGCTAATTCAGAGAAGAAGCATGTCACAGAGCACTCAATTTACAGGCAGTTACAGTTGCTCTAGTCTGAGCAGTCCTTTCCAGCTCTTTTGGGGTGCTGTTAACGTTTCTCTTGTTTAATGGTTGTGTGCTGAGAGGTGTCCTCATGTCAGGCAACTGGCACGGACTGGTTGTGTGAGTGTTTTCTGAAGTGGGCAGGAGGGAGAGTTCTGCATAGCTTGGTGTGATGCATTTCTGAAGAGCCAGTGTCCCAGCCAACATCCAGTGCTCCAAATCTGTGTGAGGCCGGAGCAGTTGTCGCCTTGGCTCTAGGGAGTTTCCATGGGGAGACATTAGGGCTGGGCAGATTGATTTGCTGTTTCAGGGCAGTTTTCTGACTCATCTGGTCACTTCAGATGACAGATTCCTCAGAGTTCTTGTGTAAAGCATTGTTCCTGGTCTGTAACCATCTTCCAGACTAAGCCTCAAATAACTCACCCATGGCCAGGAGAACGGTTTCTTGAGAGATTCTCTACAGTAGATAGCTTGGGCAGCTGATGGGCAGGATCAGTGGGAAAGTGCATTTCAGAGGAAAGCCCTGTGGCCTTCAGCTCTGGAGTTCTGAGCTCTGGATGTGCTGTTGTATGGTTTGTAAGGCTAAGCAAAGCCTGTTGCCTTCAATTTCAGCTGTGACTCATGGAAAAGATGATTTTGATACAGAGTCTTTTTTGGTGGCTGTTTATGATGTGCTGGGTCCTCCCAGGTTTCAGAGGTCTCCTAGAATCCTGTCTCTACGGGTGTCCCAGACACCACAAGTGGTCTTCATCTCTGATTTATGGCATCTTTAAGTGAGACGCGCTGAAGCTCCAGTCATGGTATCCTCAGCTCAGAAAATGTTTTTTTATTCAGACTCTCCAAGTCACTTGGGTCCACTACTGCTTCTGGAATTGCATCAGGACTGTGTGAAAAGGAACTGTTAAGGATGCTATTTGAAAGCATTTCTTTAGAGGACTTACCCTCTTAGGAAAGAGCTTTGTAACTATTCCCTTTTCTTGGAAGTGGCCCCACAGTTACTTAGGACGTGGCAGTAGGAAAATTGCTCTTCTTTCCTCCTGCGTGTCCAGGGAAGGCACAGGAACACTTAGGACGTAGAGAGGAGAGAGGTAAGAGCACCAAGTCATCCTGTCTTGATTCCTCGAGCTCAAGGTGCCAGGGTCCCAGTGGAGATTTTTAGTCAATTGTTGAAAATCCAGTGGCAAGCTCACTTTGGATTTTGGCTTCAGGGGGAGATCATGCTCTGCTTCTGAGGACAGGGGAGTTCAGCTTTTGCAAGAAGGTTTGTACATAACCCTCAGGCCTCAAGCCTGAGTGTGTCTTAGATTTGCCACTACTTAAGGTCTTTAAATTAGGATAGATGCTTTTGAAAAATACATTTTAGCCCAGACAGAAAGCATGTACATGCTGAAGGAATTACAAGAGGAAGTGCTATGGCCTGCAGAACAGATGAGGTCAAATTAGATTATCATAATGTTCTCTCCAGTTCAAATCCGTGAACTGCAGCTCACAAGTCTACCAAGGTGGTTTGTGTCGGTGCATCCCAGGTCAGAAGCAGCACACCTCCTACGTCCATTAGCAGAAAAAAAAAGAAGTTTAGTTGGGCTGCAAAGGAAATGGTTTTCTATTTCATTAGACAAAATTCCCAAACGTGATTTTTTTCCATTTTGACATTTCTGCTTATTCTCCTAGTTTTGTTTTGTTTTCTTTCCTTGCTGTGTCCAAAACCTTCTCTTACCTTTGTAAAATGGAAGTGGCAGAAGAAAGGTGAACATGTGTGAAAAGGCAATCCATGAGTATTACTTAGTAATAAAGCAAGAGAGGGAGAGGCTGGCACCCCAGTTCTTCATATCAAAATACTTGGTTTAACAGGGACAAAAGGTGAAGCTTGAAAGAGCATCCCAAATACAGTGTGAGTGTCTCTGCTTCAAAGAGGAATCACTTTGGGGTTTTTTCCCTTCCAAAACTCTGACTAAAATATATAGGCTGCTGTTTTCCTGGGGAAGAAAATACAAAGGGGTTTTTTTGGTGTTTTGGTTTTGTTTTTTTTATTTTAAGTACAGAGAGAGAGACTGAGAAGTGATCTCAAGCTGGCTGTGGTTTGTCAGGTGCAGCTGCAAGGGCTTTGAGCATAGCGGGATCTCTAGGAAACACTTCTCTGGTTCCAAAACTTGAATCTCTCTGAGATCCAAGCTCAGGCCATGCACATGCTTTCTAAAGAAGATTATTTTTTCAACTGTAGGACAGAAGTCCTGGAAAGACTTTGATTCACAGTATGTGTAGCCAAGTAGTTTGGCTTAAGTTGGATGGTGTTGAAGATCTTTAGGCAGCACAAGGAATTTTTTTCAACAGCTTCTCTCAATTCAGGCTACCACCCTCACTGAAACCTGCAACAGAAAGGGAGGAGGAAGGTGTCTTGCACCTACCACCCTCAGGCACAGCGAGTCCTCTGTCTAGTTCAACATGTATGAGAATGCCAGAGGAGCTCAAGTTGCAGCTTCCTCCTTTTCTACTTCGACCTGTGGGAACACGTTGTTCTGTATTTTTTTTGGGGAGGAAAAGGGATTGTCCATCAGAATAATTTCTTTGGACTGTTTGGTCTCTGATCTTGTAAGCAAGGTTATTTGTGTTAAATCAAAACTGAAAAAACTCAGATCAGTTTTCTAATGCAAGAGTTGGTCTGATGAAGTTTTGTGGAAGAGAAAGTAATATAAATTGCAAGATAGGAGCAGGCTTAGAACAAATAAAGTCGTTTTATCATGGAGCATATCTGAACTGTGAAATCTTTGCCGCAGGATGTTGTTGTTAAAATTTTCACAGGCTCCAAAATGATTGGGCAAATTCATGGAAGGTCTTTTAAAATACACAGACACCCCTCTGAATTCAGAAAATTTCCAAATCACAAATAGCTTGGACAGGGATGTAGTGTTCTGGGCTCTGTGGTAATATCCTTGCCTTATCTTTGTGTTCTTCCAAAGTTGTCTGTTGGTTGATATCTGGAGGTTTTGGGCAAGGCAGAGCGCTGCTCTAACTTGGTGCAGCTGGTCTTTTGTTTGTCATCAGGAAAGAAGCTGATCTTAACAGAAACTGGAAATGCAGAGGTCCTGGAAGAAATGGGGGCCTGCAAAATCAGGGATTTGAACTCATGGTTCAGTTTGTGTGCTTTTGCATTTGGTGAAGCAGCAGTGCAGGAAATACATTCACAATGACGTCTTTGCATGACTCACTAATCAGTTGCAGCACCAAGGGTGCTTGGAAAGTGCTTAAAACCAGTCTGCATCTCTCGGTGGGCTTGAGGTAATTGTGTGTGGATGAGTTGGTCATGAAAGCTCGGCCTCTCTGTGAGGCAGCTCTTGCCCAGAGAGATCTCCTCTCTAAAAATACCCTGGAAGCAAACAAGAAAAAAGATCTCAGGTCTGAGGAGGGTTCTGACCTTTAGGCTGCCATCTAATACTCCATCCAAATTCTGGACCTGAGAGGTCCTGAGGTCTCACTGGGGTGATGGCTGTTACTGTTGCAATGAGGGAAGATGATAATATCTGAGGTTCTGGATCTGATGAGGGTTTGTAGGTCTGTCACAAATGCATATTCATGTACTCCTGCCAGAAGAATGGGGTAGTTGACTTGGGTGTGTGAAATGAGTTTTCCCTGCTGACTCATGGGAGAACCTTCAGATACTGATGTCAAATGTCTTTAAAGGAAGACTTGTTTCTGTGCTTACAGTGGCCATGATTTTCCTCACTTTGCATTGGGAGAATGTTAATTAATTAATCCTTAATCTGCCACTCTCTGGAAATTTCAGGGATCAAAGCTACTTGTCAACCTGCTGTGGATTTCCAGACTGGATTTTGGATTTTCTTCCACAGATCAGAGGGCAATTTATGTAAATTCTCACACATATCATGGTTGCCATGAACAGATGGGGAGGGGAGGAGAAGGGGAATCTGATCACCTTTCTTGTGGCAGTAGGCAGTTTGGCCTGTGGTAACAATGCCTCTGGAACAAAGGGTTCTCTGTGCTCCGCATCTGGTAGGCACATAGCCAAAAACGCTCTAGCAGTAATGGTCATTCAGGTCTTCTGGAGTTCATCTGATCTTTGCCAGGTGCCCGTGTAAGAGCAGGCAAGGACACCTGGACAGATTGTTCTGCTCTCCTGTGGTGTGAAGCAGGCTCTGTCTCCTTGGCCAAGTCTCACTCCCAGAGTTCTGAGAGCGGGTCTGTAGAGCGGGGTAAGACGGGTCTTAATGGCCCAGCACACCTGCTCCCTGGAGCCAGGCTCTCTGTCCATGCACCCTCCTCCCTGGAATTGGCCTGTCCTGTTTGTGCAGCTGGGAGAACCTCACAGGGTTGTTAATGCTGTTTCTTGACAGGATGGCTGGCTGGTTTCTAGATAGTTTGGTTTCTATTTTCCATATGGAAAATGTCTCAACACTTACTATTTTTCTGACTGACTTTACTACAAATATGCTGCCGTGATTCCTTCTAGGACCAGCTCAGACATTTTTATTTGCAGTTCAGGTGGAAGATGTCCATCTCCACAAACCCTTTGCTTGAATATTTACAGCTTTCAAAACCTACCTTTGTGAAAGTATATCCAACATTTCCTATCAAACTGGTATTGGAAATTATTTTTTTAAATCTGCATGAGGATGTCATTGGCTTCCTCATAGCAGATAACTAGGAATGAAACAGGAAAACTGAAAGATATTAGAGAGGAATTAAACCTCTGAAAACCCCCAGATATTTTGGCCAAGGCTGGATGGATCATTTACGATTATGGCACCTTTAAGTGAGAGGTGCTGAAGCTTCAGTCGTGGTATCCTCACCTCAGAAAATCCTTTTTCAGACAGACTTTTTCCAAGTAATTTGGGTCTAGTACTGCTTCTGAAATTGCATTTGGACTGTGTGGAAAGGAACTGCTGAGGATGCCCTTTTAAAGCATTTCTTTAGGGGGCTTACCCTCTGAGGAAAGGGCTTTCTTTGAGTGAACTCTGTTCACTCTTCTTCCAAGTGGCCTCTCAGTTTTTTAGCACCTGGCAGGAGAAAAATTGCTCCTCTTTGCTCCTGCCTTTCCAGGAAAGGCATGGGAACACTTAGGATCTAGAGAGAAGACAGCATTTTCCTTAAGCTCAAGGTACCATGTTCCCAGTGGTGATTTTTAGTCAATTGTTGAGAATCAGTGGCAAGTTCAGTTTGGATCTTGGCTTCAGGGGGAGATCACTCTCTGCTTCTGAGGACAGGGGATTCAAGGCTGCTGGATGGCTTTTGTATGAAGTTTTGTACACAACCCTCAGGCCACAAGCCTGAGTGTGTCTTAGATTTGCCACTACTTAAGGTCTTTAAATTAGGATAGATGCTTTTGAAAAATACATTTTAGCCCAGACAGAAAGCATGCAAAATTACTCCTCTTTTTTGTCCTTCTTATTTAGGGGAGGCATAGGAACACTTAGGACCTAGAAAGCAGGAAGCACCAAGTCATCCTGTCTTATTCCTCGAGCTCAAGGCACCAGGTTCCTGGCAGTGATCATTTACATGAGCATGTAGTGACAGGACAAGGGGTGTTAGGAAAATTAATCCACGAACACCAGAGGTTTATGTCCAAAAAGGAGACAGAGGAGTCCTTTTACTTTATTCGAATAAAGGGAGAGGCATTTTCCTAACAGGGGGAATGGCTTCAGACTGAAAGAGAGAGAGAGTACGTTTAGATTGGATCTTGGGATAAAGTTCTTCCCTGTGCAGCTGCCCAGAGAAGCTGTGGCTGCCCCTTCGAGGGGCAGGTTCAAGGCCAGGTTGGACGGCGCTTGCAGCAGCCCCGGCAGAAGGTGTCCCTGCGCAGAGCAGCGGGGTCGGAACGAGGCGATGAATCCCTCGGGAATGCCGATTCGCCTGTGCTGGGGTGCCGGGGGGAGGCCCCCGTTGGGTGCCCTCCCGCAGCCCATCACAGGCCGCGGGCACGGAGCGCTGCGGGGCGGCTTTGTGAGCCGCTAATCCGGGCCCCAGCTGCCATGGCGGCCGCGTTGCCATCGCGACGGCCCCGCCGGCGGCCGCCTTTGTTGGGGCCCGGCGCGGCCCAGCCGGGAAAGGCCCAACGCGGCGGCGGCGGGCGGGGAGGGAAGAGCGGGGCTGGGGGAGCTGTGCTGCTTCACCGCCACAATAGCCGCCCGGTTCCGGCTGGTGGTGGTTGTAGAGTCGGTGCGGGCACGGCCTGGGGGGGTGCTGGATGCGGTGGCGCCTCAGTGTGAGGGTCTGCCCGAGGAACGTACGGTACGAGATGTGTCCCCTGTAGCAAGGGTTAGGGGGGATCTGAGCCCTGCTTCACCTCACAGGTGTGTGCTGAGACCACCCAACTCGACTCACAGGCTGCCTTGAAAGGAGACATAAAGATGGTCATGTGTAGGTTTTAATGCCAGTAAAATATATTATAGCCATACACGTGAAGCCCTGGAGTTGTGTGCATATACACCTATATATTTATACACACTTAAGTTCTGTATAAGAATTAGCTTTTAGCAGGTAACAGCTGTCAAATAGAGTACATGTGCTACAATAAATATGTTTTTGCAAGGCAAGTACATTTTGGGGTGCTGGGTAGACACCTCAAAGCAGAGCCATCAGAAAAAGCACAGGAGGAGGAAGGCTGCAGCTCTCCTCATGGCATGCAGCGTGGTTTGGGATGACGTGGTCGCACATCCCTGAGTGCTTGAGCGCTGTGACAGTGCCCAGCCATTGCCTGGGATATTGCTGTGCCAGGAGTTCATGTGGAAGTGCACTGGGCTCTGCCACTTGGAGTTCCTCTGTTTCCCAGGCCCTGCAGAGAGCAGGGCTGGTCAGGCAGAGTCAGCAGTGGGCCTGTGCTCATTGACACTAGTTTGTTTTTTCTTCTTGTGCCCATCTCTCACTGTGATGGGTTTGTGGTCTCCAGTTACCTGGGCTGGGAGTGGCACTGTCTCAGAGTGCCTTTGACACAGCTTTCTCCCAGTGTTTACTGGGGAGGAGAACAGCTATTTCTCCAGCCTTGTGAATTGGATGGGGGAATGGATCTAGATTTTAAGATGAGCAAAACCAGATACTAGAACCTGTTGAACTGTGCTTAAGGCACGTCGGGTTTCCCTCCAGCACATCACAGTTGTGCTGTAGCATGAAGGGAAACGGTACAGATGTGGGGACAAGTGACAATGGGGAATGACAGCATGAGGAGCTACCCTCAGCACCCATCTCCCTAACTGTGTGTCCTGGGAAGCTGCTGAGGAGTTGCTTCGGGTCTGCGTCAAGGCTTATGTCCCCTGTGGCTCCAGGCTGGATGCTTGGCATGTTTGTCAGGTGTTTGTTTACTTGGCTGAGGGAGGCTGGGCCAGGATGGTGTGTGAGATGAGCAGGAGCCAGGTTGTCTGTTGTCACCTGGAGTGGATGTGTTAGACAAGGCCAAGGGCATCAAATATGATCTGTCTGCTTATGATAGTACTGGAAATGTCAGCAAGGGCTCCTTCCATCCACCTGGCCCTGGGGTGGAGCTGGGTGTCCTGTGCTGTCCTGGGGACCTGAGAGTGGAGCCTCTCCCATTCCTGACCGGGGTTGTGGGGTGTCTGGGCAAAGCCCGTGTCTGCCTGTGCCAGGGCATGGGCAGCGCTCTGCCCTCTCCAGTGACTGTTCAGGATGAGGCAGCAATGCAGATTCTTCCCGGGGCGAGGCAAAGGAGTAATCCTGCAGAGTTGGGGGGCGTGCAGGGCTTGCTGCTCAGGGAGCGGCTGTCTCACATGGAGGAGGAGGGCCAGGGCAGCTGCTGGCCGGAGACTGCTGCCACCTCCCCTGAGCACTTGCACGTCCAGTTCCATAATCGGATTAAGGCAGTGGTATTAGAGGAGGGATGGGTCAGTGGGACAGGTTTACACTGGGGCTTACACGGAGGGGATTGAAGTATATTTTTTAACCCTGCTCGGGCTGACCTGCGGAGCGGATGCGGCTCCGCGAGGCAACACCCGCGGGAAGATGGGGGGAAAAGTGGCACCAGGCAGTGATGTGCCGGGGAGGAGAGCAGCCCCGGGCCGGCTGGGGGATGGGATCCGGCCGCCCCTCCCCCCGGGAAGGCAGCCCTGCTCAGGCCTTGCAGTAAATTTGCTCTAATTACAGCCTCCAGCAGTGGGAAACCTCACTTAGAGGAAAGGCTCCTCTGGGGTGGGGGTGGGGGCGCTTCCCAGCTTTCCCAGGCAGGCTCTGTTGTCTGAGGCCTCCGCTTCCCCTGCCGCTGGGAGGCCCCTTATTCCTCTCCCCTCTCCAGCTTTGCTTCTCTGCCCCCCTTTGATTCTCCTCTCCTTTGAGGCCGGGATTTGGGAACAATGCCCTCCCTGCTCCTTGGCCCCCGGCTGGAGCTGCAGGCAAACAATCGGGGTCGCTTGCTGCCAGGGGCTGGGCCGAGGGGGCTCAGCTCAGCAGCACCTGCCCCAGGCTGGTGGGGGGACCAGGACCATGCTGGTTGTGGCTTGTGGAAGTGCCTGGTGTTGTAGCTTATGTGTGCACACCCTGTTTCCTTCTTGGGGACAGGATGTCTCATCTTGATCCCCTCAGGTTTGGGGAGGCCAGGGAAGCTCTGAACGATTGTGCTGGAGGATGCTCGTTGCAGCAGTAATAATCTGACTGC
The DNA here is from genome assembly GCF_015227805.2 of Hirundo rustica. Taxonomy (NCBI): domain Eukaryota; kingdom Metazoa; phylum Chordata; class Aves; order Passeriformes; family Hirundinidae; genus Hirundo; species Hirundo rustica. Next base: position 10,467,904 of record NC_053466.1, on the reverse strand, counting down.
AGCCATTCTCTTTGCAGGTGGATGATGCGATGCTGATGTTTGACAAGACAACCAACAGACACCGAGGTGAGAGCTGTCTTCTGGCCCTAGGAGAGGTTACTGCAGAGGGTTTGCCTCCTGCCTTGCCTAGGGAGGGGTCAGTATCCCAGCAGCAGGGGATGCGGGTCACAGCTGCTCTTTATCTTGCCTCCAGTCGCCCCATTCTTTTGCATCTGCATCCTTTACCAGTGGCCCTCACAGCACAGAGAGCTTTTGTCCAGTGTGTTTCCTGTGCTGTAAACTCGTCGAGTTGCAGATATGTGAGAGGAGACGGCCCCCTCCTCTGCGTGCTCACCTCTGTGGCTCCAGCCTGCAGTGTGTGTCTTACCTTGTCCCGAGTAATCTGAGCTCTGGGAAAGCTGACACGATAGCCTGAAGAGTGCCTGCTTCTCGCCCCTTCCTCGGCCTGGAGCCCACTTGTGCTCCCAGGTCACCTTTTCTTACCCGAGTCCTGCTGGTGGAGTCTGGTTACAGGATGGGAGCAAGGCTGTACTATTTGTGCTGCACTGACCCAGCCCATCCATGGGCGTCCCTGCCTTCCTGGTGAGTCCTCAGACCGACTACCTGGTGGTGTGGCAGGGCTCAACACTTGCATCCAACTTGGAGATTTAATGGCAACAACTTGACCTGCAAACTTAGTTTCCCCTCTTCCGGGTCAGGGTCAGTAACAGCCCTGTGCTGGCTGCTCTCCTGTGTGTTGTTTGAAGCACTTCCAAGCACTCCTGCCCCCAGAGCAGCAAGGGAACTCTCCCTTCTGTTCTTGCTACACTCTGTGCCCTTCAGATTTTTACTTTTTTTCTAAAGCTATTAAATTGCTCTGACTGCCAGGCCTCGGCAGTCCTAGGATGTTATTCCAGCTTCATCTTCAAAGGGAAGAAACGTTAACCCCTGTTCCTCCATGGGTGCCTTCCAGTCACTGGTCCAATTAGAGCTGTTAGGTGTTTTGGGAGGCAGCAGGGAGAGCTGCCAGCCACTGTGGCAACAGTGAGGGGCTCAGCCCAGGGCATAGCAGGCCTGGGGTCTGATGGGGCTCAGGAGTGCTGGCCATCAGGGTTTTTCTGCTGAATTCCTGAGCTCCTCTGTTTGTGGGTGTTGAGGTGAGTAGTGTGAATCTACCTGGGCACAGACAGATGGAGGAGTTTGTAACGAGATGTTTCTAGCTGTGTGGAGAAAAGGTGGAGCTCTGGGCAGTGGATTCCCATCTGCTTTTAAATGTTATTTTACAACACCATGGAATCGGCCAGCTCAGGAAAGCGGAAAGTTCTGCTTAATCCCAGCTTGCTTGCACAGCAAGCTTTAAGACATCCTCCCACCTGCCTCAGTTCTCCGGAAACGGTTGCAGCCAGCTTAGAGGAGTTCAGTCTGCCCACCCGAGCTGGGCTTTGCCAAAACTGTCAGCAAAGGGGTTGGTGAGAGAAAGGAGGTGTGAGCGTGGGCCAGGGGCCAGGAACACGCTGTCCTGTCTTACCCCAGATACAAACCTTACTTTGGTGAAACTTTGCAAATCACTGTGCCTGTATCTGCCTCGCTGTGTGCAGCTGCACTGCTGATCTGTGCCTGCTCACATGAGGCGTTATGGCAAGTGTCTGTGAGGGAACTGCAGGGTGTTCCTGCTGGTGGGGTGCGTTTAGCGAGGGTGGTATGTCCTGGCAAGCAGATGTTGGTTTCCCCACCGATTCTTTGTGTGAGCATCTGCCCAGATCCTCCCCAGTGTTACCGGCCATGTGGTTTGCCTTGCAAATAGCAAAGTTAAAAAAAACCCAAACAAACCTGGGTTTGAGGGCAGTTGGGTTCAGAGTGGGTGGGAAGTAAGGGATGAGTAGGAGAGGAGAATCTATAAGAGGACAGTCCTGTTCTTGTGCATAAAAGTAGAATTTGCTGGAGAGGGAAGCTGAGTGACAGCTGTTTTCGAAAGGGCTGATTGTACTGTCCTATTCTGCTGCCGATGAAAGGCTGTGAGTAGAGGGTTCAAACTGTGAGAGGTCTGACCTGATCAGGGAGTTTTGCTTTTTCTTCAGGATTTGGGTTTGTCACATTTGAAAGTGAAGACATTGTGGAAAAAGTGTGTGAAATCCACTTCCATGAGATCAACAACAAAATGGTGAGTGTCTGGGGTGGAACCTGGGGGAGCAGGGACAGAGGTGTGGGAGGGAGCAGGGCAGTGGCACAGAGGCAAGGCTGAGAGGCACTTGGGTCCTGCTGCATCTTCTCTGCAGTGGGAAATCAGATTGAGTTTTTCCCCAAAAATCACGGCAGTCAGTCTGGGGAAGAAACTCACCGTATGGAGGTGCACAAGCATAATACTGAGTTCTCAAGGAGGACAGCTAACTAAACAAGGAATTGTGCTCTGCTTGGAGGTTTTGAAGTTACACAAAACCTTGTAGTGGCCTGAGAAGGAGCAAGTTTTCCCTTTATTTGGAAATGAGGAAAATTAGGCTTTGAGGCTCTGGCGCAGGGTCAGGTAGAACATCAAGGGCAACACCAGGAGGAGAAAAGCAGCGTTTGAGCTCTCCATTGCCTGTGGTGGCTGCAGAGCAAGAGGGAAGGCTGGCACCGTGTGGGCTGGGGACGGCGATGCCAGGGAAGGGCAGCGGAGCGGGCTGGCGGAGGTGGCTGGAGCTGGGACGTGCTGTCACGCAGGCAGCCCTGCCTGGCCTGCCTGTGCTCTGTGGCCCTGTCCTGTGACAGCCTGCGAGCCAGCCTGTGACAGGCGAGCCTGATCCTTACTTTCTTGTGGCAGGTGGAGTGTAAAAAAGCTCAGCCGAAGGAGGTGATGTCCCCAACGGGCTCTGCACGAGGGCGGTCCCGAGTAATGCCTTACGGGATGGATGCCTTCATGCTGGGGATCGGCATGCTGGGTAAGCCCCGGTCAGCTCTGCCGCGCTCCCCCCGCTCCCGGCCGTGCCAGGCGGCAGCTTAGAGGTTTATTCCGGGAGCGGCGGGGCGGCCAAGGGCAGCAGCGCTCCCCGTGCGGGGCCGCCAAGGGCAGCGCTCCCCGTGCGGGGCCGCCGGGACCTGTTCGCGATCGCAACTTGCCCTCTGGTGGCACCTGGAAAAACTGCAAACGTGCCACCGCTGCCCTGCGACAGCCGGGCCGGTCCTGCGACAGCCGGGCCGGCTGGGCACAGCTCTGCGGGGCGGTTCTGCCCCTCGGCAGCTCCTCCAAGGTCCTGCAGTGCCGTGGCACATGGACAGCAGTTCCTTCGTGTGGAATAGGATGTAATTGCAGAGCTGAGTGTGGAGTAATCTGTACCCTGGCCTCTTCCACCCACACTTCTACAGACTTTCTGATGAATTAGTTGATTAAGGAGCCCCTAAGCTTCCACTTGATACAGCAGTCTATGTAAATGTCCCCATGGCCATTTAAAAACTGTTAAAATGTTAAAATGCCCTTGAAGTTCTAGTTGAGTGTTGTCTCACTGTTCCCTCCCTCTCAGCAAATATCTGGTATTGCAGGGAAAGCTATACATTTATCATGGGACTGTCTTGTAAGAAGTTGGTGACAAGCAGGGTGGGTTTCATGTCTACCAATGCTCCCAAGGCAAAAGCATTCGGATAAAAATTAAAAAATGAAAAAAAAAAAAAAAAAGTCATTTGTAGCCCTATCTTCTGGGTCTACAAACCTCGTGCCTGGATCTCAGAATCAGCATGATCCTTCCAGTGTGGATGCTGGTCCTGGCTTCTCTCTGCTCTCACTTTCATTTGAGCCAGGGCTGATCTGACCCAAGAGCACTGTTTGTTCAGGATCATTGCTGGTGTTGCTGGGCAGGGTGTACTCAGACTGGCTCTCAGTGCTAAGCCTGCTGAGTAGCAGTTAGTCACTGAACAAAACCCCCAAAAGGGCATTTTTCCACCTATGTTTTCATTTGACTTACTGAAGGAAAATAAATCCTCAGCCTGTGGTTTTGGGTTTTGCCTTTTCTAAGCCATCTGAATTTTAAAGCAGCAAGACTCAAACTGAGTCACTGGGAAATCCAGACTCTTGTCTTGGGAGATCTCAAATCAAATATTAATCTGTGAGTCAATGCCCTGCATTCTCATAGGCTTGTTCCTATAGGTGGTCAGCTTCTCGGGGACCATCAGGAGCTGTGCTCCCATCTGTGCCAGGAAGAAATGTTCTTTGTATCTGCTTTTATCAGCCCTTCTAGTGCAAAAGTGACTCAGAGCTTCAGCCGTTCAAATGCCCCCTCTTCCCTGATCCCCTGTTTGTAAATCCAGCTGATGCATCAGAAAGCCTTAGTCTGCAGAGCTGTGAGTCTGAGAAGGAAATTCTCCATGTCCTTACATGTTTGGAGCAAGGAAAAATTAAATGGGCCTGCTAAAACCGCTCTGCAGGCTCGCACGCGTTGTGCGCTCTGCCCAGCGCTCCTGGGGCTTCTGCCGTTACCCCTCTTTCTGCTGTCTAATGCCAAAGGATGCTCACGCTGCTCGTGAGCTGCCAGACCTTGCCAGTTTGCAGTAACGGAGTCCTTTTCTCTTTCCCAGGTTATCCAGGCTTCCAAGCTGCCACCTACGCGAGTCGAAGTTACACTGGCATTGCACCTGGTTACACTTACCAGTTCCCTGGTGAGTGGAGCTCCCTGCTCTGTTTTTTGGTCTGCCTCAGGTGATGGGAGCCCCTGGCATGATCTATAACCCAGGCTCTGCCCCTTTCACCCTTTCTTCTGTTTGGTCTTTCTTTAAATTGGAGATGGATGTGGAAGGGGGATTGGAGAAGCCCTGGAATAGGTGGGAACAGCTTGTCCTTCATTAGGATTATCCTCACACTGCAGTAGCAGGAAAAGCCCAAGGCTGTTCTGACGTCCTTTCTGCTGGCCTCCTCCGCAGGGCTGCTGCTGTGACACAGAAGGGCCCCGCAGCTCTGCCTGTCTCACCGCCTTTGTGTGTGTCTGTCTCCCTTTACCAGAGTTGCCACCACTCTGAAAGTAGCACCGAATGTTAAACCCCATGTGCCAGGGAACTCCTGGGCATGCAAAACGCAGGTGCCTGCAGCACTGCAGTTATGTTCTGAACAGTGTCTGTACCACTCACAGCCTTCACAAAGCATCTGCTGGGCCAGGGGGCTGCAGGTCCCCTGCAAACTGGGTGGTTTCAAGCTTCCAACACTGCCATGTGCTCTGAACATGGATTCAGCAATCAATGGCTGGAACCTGCTGTGCTGCAGCTGCTCAGAGCTGTGGGGCCTCCCCTCCTGCTCTCTGCCAGGCCAGGGAATGAGGCAGAGCACACTTAAGGGACACACTGTGCTATTGCTATTGTTATTTTCTAGAGTTGTGGCAACTCTGAGCATCTCTTCCTTACTCCATCCCTCAGTGTGATGGTTGATATATGAAGTTTTGATAATTAAGGGCTGGGATTGGGAAGTTTCCTCTTCGTCTGAGGTGAGCCCAGGCTGACTGGCTGAAAGTTGCTGTTGCCTCCTGGCTGTCTGGAAGCTCTCCATGAATCTAGCTGTAGTGGCTTCAAGTCCCTCATTGTAAACCCGTGCCAGGCTGAGTGTGGCACACGCTGAGCACCCACTGGCCGTGGCGTTGAGAGGTCAGAATGACCGGGTCGCAGAGCGATGTTCCAGGGCAGACCTGAGGCTGCAGAGTGACACTTGAACTCACCCTGCCCTGGCCACATTAATTCCAAGGATAAATGGATCCTTTCAGCCTTCAGGGCAGGAGTCCAGCACCTTTCAGCACCAGTTTAAAGAAGACACTGGCCTGGTTGCAGTCTGGTTGCAGACTGCTCCCCAAGCAGACCCCGGCTGCTGTGTCTCTGAGGGTCTCCCTTGGGGTGTTTGATGAGTTCCTAAGCTGTCTTGCATTTCGTTTTTAGAGTTCCGTGTAGAGCGGACCCCTCTCCCGAGTGCCCCCGTCCTCCCTGAGCTCACAGGTCAGTCCCACTCATTTCCTAAACTCACAAGCTGGAAGGGGAGAAGGGGGCTTTGGGCTGTTTCAGTGGTGTTGCTGCTCCACAGCCTGGTGCAGTTAGACTGAAAATGTGCCTTATTTCCTCTTTCATCTGGATAAGCCCCATCCAAAACTGGGGATGGAAAGATGGAGAGACAATCAGAGCCATGTGTATTGCCTCTGAAGAGGGCCGTGCAAGTCCTTTCCTGTTGCTTGCTTTGTTTTTAGCTCCTTGCCCCAGGCTGTATGTAAACCAGACATGGAAACTGCAGAGAGCAGGGTGACTTCCACAGGTCTACAAATGGCTTTAACCTGAGCTGTTGCAAGGATGAAATTTGGAGTGCTGGGAGGAGGGAGAGGGCATGGATGCACTCCTGGCTACTATAATCCCATTTCCCTGGGCAGAAGGAGCTGCAGGGAATGCTTTCCCTGCTCTGGGTGGTGCAGCTCCCCAGCTACTCCCACACAGGTAGGAGTGAATGTGGTGGGACCTTGCAAAGTCCTGCAGTGCTTGTAGGGAGCTGTGGAACAGAATGGGAGCAGAGGATTGTTCTGTGTCCTCAAAGTGCAAACGCCCTCTGGATCCTCAGCCCCTGGGGCATATGCAGTGAGTTCTCCCTACGTGATGTTCCTTCTGTCTACTCTCCCTTCCATGGCCATGTTTTCCCCAGCTCTGTCCTGTCCATGGTTTTTTGTCATAGAAAAGCAGCTTTGTGTAGCATCCTGCTTCCCGTGTGCCATTTCATTTCCATGATGTTCCTCCTTCCCAGTGCTTCCTTGCCCCCACCTGTTTCAGGGTTTGAATCTCTCTGCAAAGGGGTATGGAAAACCTTCCTGGGAAGCTCTTCTGAAATTAGCAGTACAAACAGGCTCAAAAGGGAGTTTCTGTGGCACAAAACTAAGTCAATCCTCAGGGACTCTCTGTTTGTGAGGATGCTGAGGTTGGCAGCCACCAATGAACAAAATTCCCTGAGGGAGATTGGGGAAAACCAAATCCTGTTTCCCTCATAACAAAGCCTTTCCCTGATACCATGTATGCAGCTGCATAAGCAACTTCGAGCCTTCTGGTTGGCAAACAAAGCAGATATGGGTCCAGTTATTTATTTACATGTGTGTTTTTCTGCATCCCATTTTTAGAGGAACATTGGTGACTTGATAGAAGTGTTTTTCCTTTTATGTCCACCCCCGGCTGTCCTGTGCCTTTTCCTAGCAGAGGTGACTCGCCCGGGGCCTAGCTGTCACTCGTGGCCGGGGTGCACCAGGGCTCTGCACAACAAGAAGTTATTAATGCTGCTGTCCTGGCGGGGTGCCACGTTAGCTTACAGTCCTGAGTGTCTCACTGAAGGACCAGCTGGGGATCGTGGCATTCTTCCCTCCCCGATACGCTTACCTCCTGTTAAGCAGCCCCTGCGCGGCTGGGCCGTGCCTGCGGTTCCCATGTATAGGCTGGAGTTGGCCCTACAGAGAGCAGGGCCCAGCGAGCTGTGCGCTCGAGGGCCCTTGTGCCTTCGAGTGGCTGCAGCACACACGGGCTGCGCTTCACGGCATGCTGAGAGGAGCCAAGAGGAGGGGATGGCACAGGCAGGGATGCACACACAGGTGCTTTGTCACCGCAGTGCAAGCCTGGTGCCTCAGCAGATAAGATTCCAAAGGCAAGAAGGATTTTTCTTAGAAAAAGAATCAGAGCTTTTGAGATGACCTTGCCTCCTTTCTCAGTAAAACTACGTTCACTCATGTGTTAGGGACTTGCAACAGGGAATGGGGCAGGAGGGTGGCTGCCAGCAGCCTTTCTTTCCTAAAACAGCATCTTTGAGGGTGATGTGGAGCAGCGACATGCCTGCATTGGCCCAGGGCCCATAATGAGCGGCTAACCCAGATAGAAGCCTCGTATGACGTTTGCTTGAAACAGGCTGGTGCCTGCTACTAAATATTCCCTCCTAAGCTAGTCTGGGTTTCAGCCTTAACGCGATTGATTTGTTCTGACCTCTTTTTATGGTGCTCTAAACAGAATCACAGTGAATTTCATATTCAAGCATGAAATGCTGACCCAGTCATTTTAAGGGCAAAGAAAAACATACTGGCTAGATGCCTCCTGCCCCGAGGGCTGAATGCCTGTGGCAGTAGAGTTGGGAATTAAAACTGCTACATATAAATTAAGACTTACTGTTTTAATTAAGCAATTTCTAGTTCCTGCTCCCTAGATATATGTTTCCTGCTTTTCTACAATGAACAAAGAGGTTTTGATCCATTCAGGAGCAAAACTCAGTGTGGGGAGAATGGTATGTCTTGAGCAAAGAAATAGGGAGAAAGAGGCTATTAAACTATTATTCAAGAATATTACCAAGAGACAGAGGGGCTGAGCCTCAGGATGTTAAGCTTCAGCTGCTGTCCCTGAGCTGTTGCAATTCTCCACATTTACTGCCAAAATCTGGATCTGTAGCTTCAGATTAACTGCATCTTGCAAGCTTAGTAGTGACAGGATACATCTGAAATTGCCTACTTCTCGTTCAGCTTTTCCACACCATGCCTTTGGCTGCTCTGGGTTGTGGGCTTGACAGAGCGTGGCTTGTGCATTCCCCTGGACATTGGCTGTGCAAAAGAACACTGATAAATTCAGGGCTCTGCACTTCGCCGTTGTCATCCTTTAATGTCCCCTGTGGTGCACTAAGCCAATATGCATGTGTGAGCCCAGTATTTTACAGTAGGAAATGAAGGCTCCCTTTGAGGAATTTCCCATGTAGCCACAGTGCTCCTGAGGCGGCTGTTCCTTGTTTTGCAGCAATCCCCCTCACTGCGTATGGACCGATGGCAGCAGCAGCGGCTGCAGCGGCCGTGGTGCGAGGGACAGGTAACTCCACTTTCCTCCCCAGCGCGGGGTCCCGTCACGGAGCTTTGCCAAGGGGCTGCGGGAGGGGGGTGGGACAGGGTTGCATTTTTGGGATCTTCACTATGTAGTTCTGCTGCCTGCTGTAGGTTCCACCCCCAGTCGCACCGGTGGGTTTCTGGGCACCACCAGTCCCGGGCCGATGGCAGAGCTTTATGGAGCCGCCAACCAGGACTCAGGGGTCAGCAGTTACATCAGCGCTGCCAGTCCAGCCCCGAGCACCGGCTTTGGACACAGCCTAGGGGTGAGTGCTCCATGTGCCCTCTGTGCGGGGAGGGAGATGGGCAGTGGGCTGTGTCTCCATGTGGTGAGGGAGCTGAGCAGCAGCGCGCAGCGCCCTCAGCCCACAGTCAGTTGTGTGGTTATGAAATACCACCCACTGCAGCATTGGCCGTGCCACTGCTGAGCCCCAAACCAAGATGGATTGTGCAGAGTGCAGTAGCTCAACTGGAGCCCATATCCTTGGTTCCTGCTGCCTCTCCCTGATCACCACTCAAGGCCCTGATCTCCAGTCTTTTCCCTGAACTAGCTCAGGCTTTCCAAGAGCACATCTTGGCCTTGACACAGCATCCTGTGATGTGTCCCTGACACATAGGGTGATGTGCTCTTACAGATGGCACCTCCACCTGAAAACAGTTACTCTGTCATCTGGGCCATGACTGAATTTGTTGTATTAGTAATTCTTCTTCACTGTTCTTTTGTTTAAGAATGGGGTTTTAACTCTTTCTTCACAGGGTCCCTTGATTGCAACAGCTTTTACCAATGGGTATCACTGAAGCTGGGGACCAAGGAGGCAGGAGGTAAGAGAGCTTTGAACAGGAGCAGACGATGAGAGAGGAGTGAGGTTCTGAGCTGGCCCCTATGCTCAGGCTCTCAGCTGAAGCTGTGGATGTTGCTGTGAGGCTCCATGGCCTGGCCCAGCCAGTGGGAGGAGTCCTGTGGCCAGCCTGGGGCTCTCTCCTGCACCAGAGGCTTGGCAAAATTGAGTTCCTACCAAACACTCCCCAGGCTGGGAGTGGAGAGTGTCTTAGTGTCTGGCACAAAGAGGAAGGAAATGAAGCACTCACAAAAAGAGAAAACATCTGCAGGGTTGGCCAGAGTCACAACCCAATGATGATCCTGAGAGACAAGCTTGGCTCTTCAATGTGACTGGGGAAGCCTCCACCATGCAGCTGGTTGTTCTCAATGCTGCTGAGACCAATCTCTGGGAAGTGAGGCTCTTCATCTCCTTCCCTGGAATAAGGGCAGAAGGAAAATCTCTTGGTTTTTGATCAGTTCTGGTTTTGGTCCTTGGATGGGCTGAGAGGGAACTGTTTGCTTTGCAAATGTGACTGAAGTTAGCTGGCTTAAAATTAAAAAAAAAAAACCCTAAACCCTCAACAACCAGCTTTTCAAAAGGGATAGAAAATACTGGAGGGAATGGTGTCCATAGTCAGGAGCCCACAGCAGCCTGTCAGGGCTGGACAGAGGTGAGTGCTGGGGAAATGGCTGGACTCTGCTATGTCCCAGCCCTCGCAGGGGCCAGGCCACGTGGTGTGTGTGACCTTGTTCCCCAGGCCTGCACGTTGCTATTGAAGATGGAATCATCTCTGCTGTGCCCTTTCCCTGTGCCAGCAATGAGCAGAGCAAGACTGTGTTGGGGCAAAGTTTGGGTATTGAGTTCCTGTCAGATCACACCGGAAGAAAACCCCAGGAGGAAAGCTGTGGTTGTTCTAGATCCTGTCCCTTCCCTCCCCTGCTGTGTCCCGCAGATTCCCCAGTGACCTAACCGAGGACAGCGAGTGGCTGGAGGATCTGGTGAGCCTCGGGGGATGAGCCAAGGTTACCTTTCTCTTGAATCAAACTGCACACTGCCGGCTGGCTGCCGGGCTCCTGCCGCCCTGCCCGATCTCTCCCTTTGACCAGACCACACTGGACTGAACCCGAGGAGATCATCTCGCTTTCCTACTAACCACCGACGGTTTACGCTTCCCCCTCCCTGCCCCCAGCCCACTGATTCTTCTTTTATTTATTTTATTAGCTGTTAGTTTTATTTTTTTATTTTATTTTTTTATCTTTTTTGGGGGCTGCCCCTTCTTTTTGTTGTTTGCTCTTTCCCGAGCTAGTAGACATATTTTATGAATTGGCTTTGTGATTGTGTTAGGTAGTTTTCATTGAGGAGTATTTTTATTTGGCTTTGAAACTGTTTTGAATATTTTCAACTCTGTTGTTGTTGTCGTCAGTGTTTTTAAAGCACGGTATGTAACAAGAACGCAGTTCTGAAGGGAAGAAAGAGACAGAGAGAGAGCAAAGGCTGAGAGGAACTGCTGTATTTCTATTTTTTTTAAAGAAACTGTTTTTAATTGTTTCTGTTTTGTAAATGTGAGGCTTTGAAAAGTGTGAAACTCCAAGGATCCGAAAACGTTGGACATCGCTATGGAACAAAACAAATGTATATTTTGCTAAGTGAAAAACACTATCCTTACAGCTGAAAGATTTTTTTTTTTCCTAGATTTAGTTTTACGTGGGATTTTCTTTTTCCTCCTGTATAATATGTAAATATCGTGAGCTGAACCTGGCTGCTGCCTGCAGCCTGGCTCCAAGGAGCAGCTCCAGGTCCTGGACTTGGTGCCGCAGCGTGAGCAATACTCTCCAGCAGAATCCTGACAGGACTTCGTTCTTTTTTTGTACACCTTTTACTGTAAGATTTTAAGACCTCTGATGAGATGAGATGAAAGGGGGGCGGGGGGCGGGCGGGGTGAAACGTACCAGCCATCGGCTGTTTTGCTGAGCGGGTTAAAGCTGCTTCCAATTGCTTGATGTACAGACTCCATCCCTGGGCTCCGTAGCGCCGGCTCTGGGCTGGCTTAGGGAAAGGGCTTTGCCGCCGTTGCTTGTCTTGGTTACTTTGAAAGGAATTCACTCTCCAAACTTTATCGCTTGTGTCAAGATTTCCTGGGAATGGGGATCCTCCTCCAGGGACAAGGGTATCAGAAGGGGTGACAGCCAGGGGGAGATTTGGGTAGTCGTTCTCTGAAGGGCAGGGCTCTGGGATGGGGATTCATTAACAGGGGAGAAAAGCATTAGGGTGGTGATTTGGGGGCGGGTTAAGGGCTTCTCAGGGATTATATGAATTATAGAATTGCAGCTTCCCGTTTGCTTTACTCTGTGTTCTGAAGACTGTGGGAATTTGTCCGTTGTCCTGTGCGGGGTGATCTGGTCCCTTCTCCAGAACCTGCTGGGGCTTCCCCTGGTATGGTCCAGGCCCCTGCTTACCAGCACTCTGTCAGGGGAGGCCTCCAGCAGGAATACACGGGGCAGGTTTGGGGTCTGGATTTCAGTGAACCAAAGACCTTGTTAAGGGGGGTGATTAAGCCTTTTATTAAGATGCAGCCAAACTCTTTTCCCAGGGAAATAACAGCTTCATCTTAAGTTTTAAAAATCATTCCCTCTCTTCCCCCAAACTGAGCCCCTGTAAAGGAGATGGGCATTTAGAAAAGGACTGGGAGGGCCCCAGTGCCCACAGGGCCCTTTTTCTCTTCTGTCTCCCCCATCTGCTGGAACTTGTCCTGACCCGGGCGATGCGTTTGGAGAGTTCTGTTTAGGTAAGAAGGTACTTAACAGATCAGTACTGAAAACACAAAGCAATAATTTTTGTTACTGAGACAAGAGTCTGTATGTCTGTTTTTTTAAATATTTCCTAATTAAAGAAGAGCTGCATTTTATTGGGTTTATTTTTATTCTATATACTTCAAATTTGGGTCTGCAGACAGCGCTTTCCTGCCTCTTGGTGTATGCGCTGAGCTGCTTCCGTGCCCCCTCCAGACATCCCGGGCCAGCTGTGCTGCTGCTGGGCTGTGAGTCACTCTCTGGCCACTGCCTGGAGGCTGGGGCTCTGGTTTCAGGGTGGGCATTTTTTTTAAAAGAAATAAAGCTGTGTTTTTAAGCCAGTAAGTTATTACACTCCAGTGTTTGTTCTCTCCACACCTGTAACCCTTTTTCCAGATTTCAGTTTTAAATTCCTAATAAATTATTTGAAAACTGTCCTTCTCTGTCATTATTTGGGGGTGCGAGGTTTTCCAGTGGGGGAGATTTCAGGACCTGGCAGGAGTTGCATCCTGCCTTAAGGATAAAAGCCCCGGGCAGATCTGTGACTCTCCACACTTCAGCAGTGGCCCAGTTTATAATGTGAGGCAGATCTGGTTTTAGTAGATTCTCTCTTCTCTGCATTACAGAGGTTGCGTGTATGTGTATGTGTATATGTAGGTTTAGAAAAGGAGATAATATGGTGCTCACAGCTTTGGCTCGTACCCTGAATTGTGGTGGACCAAGGAAGCTAGATGTAAGGAAGTAAAATGTGGAGGTGGGAAGTCAAGTCCTTAACAGACAAAAGAGAGAAAGGAGAATTTTAACAGTGTAGAATAGTAGGGAACTCTGCAATGGGGCTTATTAAAAAAGTCTTAAAAATAATTTAAGGCTTAAACCTGTAAATTAGAACCAGTTATAGGCTGAAATGTGTTCACAAGTGTGTCAAGGACCAGTGGCTTTGTATACAGCACAGGCTGGAGGAAACCAAAAATAGCGTTGCTGAAAAAATCTTTACCCTGCTGGGGTTTTTCTCACGAGGTAATACTCATGTGCTTGCTTTCCCACACTTGGTGATACTTTTGCTGAACTAAAAATGTAGAGAATTGTTGATTTAAGATTTTAAAAAAGCCAGTTGACTTGAAATATTCTAGGAAACATCAATAATACATTAGATATTGAGAACAGAGGAAAAAGGAACCAGACTCCTGAGTTTCATAGATAAGAAAACAAATTTTTAATGGTATAAGCAGAGAAGACAGAGAACTCTTAAGCTGATATTGAAGGGAAAGTCAGCAGATTGATCTGTGGGCAAAAGACAAAGTAATTTTTTCTGAACTAACTCTGGTTTTCTGAACTAACTGTCCTTTACATCAGCCTTTAATGTTTGTTCAATACTCTGTTAGAACTGTGAGAATCTTAAATGTGCAACTCAGTATCTGTTTGGCTGTAGGTAACCCATGAGTGGGGAGCCCCAGAATGGGAGTGCTTGAAGAGATCAGAAATGGATCTAAAAAGTCAGAATGGATCTGGTTGTTCAGCACCATGTCTAGCTTTACCTAGGTGTCCTATGGATATGTCAACATCCAGTGGGTACCTTGGTGTAGTTATCCCTGTGAGGAGGAAGGCGTCCTCATCATCCCTTTTGGAACCTACCAGTGGGTGGTGAGCCCAAAGTTTCCTGCATGAGCACTCCCGTGTCATGGGCTGTTGCAGAAAGGTGGCCTTTGCATCCTCGTCTGCTCTTAAAAGCTGAGGGTTTGTTTGGAGCTTTGGAAATCAATGCAGACTTGACAACCATGTCTAGGAACTGTATCTTGAGTGTAAAAATGCCAAACCTGTAGCCCTGAAAATGCCAGAGCCTCTGGGATCTAAAAATGAATGCAGTGTTTTTACTTACCCCTGACTGATTCCAGGAAGATTTTTTTTGCCCATTTTTTCAACTTCTTTCAAGACTTCCAACTCTCCTTATTCCTTGGCATAGAGAGCTAAAGGTTCTTAACTGGGTTCTGCATTGGTGCTGGAGAAAGAGAAAGTGCTCTAAGTTACTTGAAGTCTGCTGTGTGTGTTGGAACTTCTAAGCCTCATTCATTTCCAGTGTAGATTGCTTAAGGCCACATAAAACCAGATACTATTCCTTATTTAAGCCACATACAAAGGTTTTCCAGGTCACTTGGCTCCTGTTTCTTGCCTAGTAGTACCTCCTTCTCCTCTGTGGTTTTAAAGTAAAGAACAGCTTGATTTTTTTCAGTTGAGCTCATGCCAAATGGTCATTTGATGTGAGTGGACAACCTGTACCTTATTCTCTGAATTATGCCAGGAGAACCCATGGAGAGATACAGGATTAATGATAAGTGGGATGCCATAAAAAGAGGATGCAAGTATTAGTGGCAGATGGTTATTAGTGTGCCAGAAACTTCCAACTTAACTACCACACTGCTATTATTTTTTTAGTAGAGAGGCTTTAAAAATATCCAGATCTTTCAGGCTGACTTCTAATAGTAGCACTGCAAGAATTTAATAGTAAAAATCTAGAGAGCAAATATTTGCCTTTCCGGTTTTTATGGATTTAACTCAATTGGCCTTCAACTGGTCACGCCACAACCTGCCACCCACCATCTCCGATGAAAGAAGTCTGCATTTAGTAATATAAATATTAGCTGTTTTATCTCATACCCATGTCAAGGTGAGCCTGTTCTATAAAGACTCATTTCCCTTAGAATTGGTCTCTGTGTCAAGTGCTGGAAGAATGAAGTTCCTGGCCCTGCTTTTCCTGCTGTCGGGTGCGTAGATGCCCTCATCCTCGCACTGGTAACTCTGAACCTGACCCTAACCGCCCTGTGTGTCCCTCCGCAGTGGGCGCAGCCAGCGCCGAGCTCTCGCCCAGGGCTGTGTGGCTGTTCCGCAAAATGATCAAGTGCACCCTGCCCAAGAGCCACCCGCTGCTGGAGTTCAACCACTACGGCTGCTACTGCGGCTTGGGGGGCAGCGGCACTCCGGTGGACGAGCTCGACAGGTTTGTAACGCTGCTTTTGCAAACCTCTTTCCTTGCTTGTACCTTCCTGCTTCAGCTTCATCTCAGCTGGCCCTGCCTATGAACGTTCACAAAATTCTCTGGCTGCTATGAACAAAGCTTTCTTTCATAGATGGATCCAGGGAAAAAGGATGTGCGCTATCATACGTTGATGCCTTATTACTAAGATAAAATATAATTACAGTAGCTCTTCTCTTCTATGGCAGCACAGTGTGCTCATTCCAGCATTTTTTTTGCAGCAGCAGCAGTGCTGGGCCAGCAGCCCTGCACACTCTGCCCAGTGCTTGACCATCAACACGTACATGGTTGGGCTGCAAAATGCTAGGAAATGGCAAGGGCAATTTAGAGACACACAAATCTGGCAGCCAGGCCTTGGATTGTGTTGACAGAGAGCTTGTTGGGTATCAGGCACTGAGGGGGAGTGTAGGGTGAACACTGGCTTTTGCTTTCCCTGTGCCCGGTAGACAACTGTGAAGATGCTCCCAGAAGTACATTTGTACGAGACGCCTCTTGGACCATGGGCTGGCACAACTGTATCCCTTTGAGATCCTTTGTGTCTGCCATCTTATCACTTTTTTTTTTTTTTTTTTTTTTTTAATATTTTATTGTCAAGAGCCTTGTCAAAGCAAATCCAATGTATTTGTGTGTCTTACAGGTCAGTTGAGCCTGCGATTCCAGTATTTTCTAACCTTTTTCTCCTTGATTCCCAGGTGCTGCCAGGTGCATGATAACTGCTACTCACAGGCAATGAAAATGGAATCCTGTAGATTCCTCCTGGACAACCCCTACACTAAGCTGTACCAGTTCAGCTGCTCTAATAAGGAGGTCACATGTAGCAGTACGTCCATTTCCACTTCATTCTCGGTGTTCTCCAGCCTCTTAGGAAGGAGCAGGGCTGTGTTACACTCACACCTCTGTGGCAGGAAGACACAGTGCAAGTTCTTTCCAGGGGACCTGGTTGTTAGAAAGAGGGCACCTCACCCAGGCACTGGAATTAGTATTCTTGATATAGCCCACAATTTGATGTTTATGAAGATACATGGTATGGCAGGGTATCGTGAAGCCTCTCTAGTCTTCAGGGCACTGAGTACTTTTCTGGAAGGCCTTCTAATGGCAGTATCCAAAAGATCAGCATGTTAACTTGGCATTGTTTTAGTTTCTGCTGGACACCTCTGATGAATAATGGAGCCTTTACAGGGCTCTGGAACTGAGGTAAAGAGCAGAGAGACTGGAAAATAGGGCTGCAGGAAAGAGAGGAAGGGGCAAGGAGAGAGATGGCTTGGCTGGAACACACAGCTTAGGGGGCAGTGGGTTAGTGGGCAGAAGCCTGTGCATCCCCAAAACGATGGCAGCAGTAAAACGGGTACACCGTGACAGCAGAAATGCCAGCCCGAGCCACTGCAGCGCCTGGCGAAGGAGCCGCGGGCTCTGACCGGTCCTCTCTCTCCTCCAGGCAAGAACAAGGAGTGCGCCATGTTCATCTGCAACTGCGACCGCGCTGCTGCCACGTGCTTCGCCAAGGCGCCCTATAACCCCGAGCACAAGGACCTTGACACCAAAAAATACTGCAAATAATCGCCCTCATATGCCCCAAGGCGTCCACAGGACCAAATAAACAAACAAATAACCTAAACGAGCACTCCGGGCCGCTGTCCTGCGCCGCGCTGAGGGGGCGGGGCGGCGGGCGGGGCGTGAGGGGAGGGAAGGAGGCTCCGCCCCCTCTGCCCACGGCCCCGTGTGGCGCGCGCCGCGCCTCCGCGTTCGCTGATTGGTCCTTGGAGGCGGCGGGGGCGGGGCGCACCTGCTCGCGGCCGCGCGTGCCCCGCCCCACCCGCAGGTAGCCGCGCGCTGGGGTTGCTGAGGGCGCGGCTGTGGCTTCTTGCCCTCAGCCTTCTGAGGCGACTGTCGCTGTCTGCCCACACTCTCCTGAGGCTCCTCAGGGCAACCCTCTCTCCCTTATCCTCCCGAGGTTCCTCAGCACCCCCCTCCCGCCCGTCCGGGGCTCTTCAGGGTGCCCCTCCCGTCCGCCTTCATCCTCCCGAGACTCCTCAGGGCATCCCTTCTACCGCCCTCACGCTCACTGCCGCCCTCATTCTCCCGGGACTCCTGAGGGCGCGCTTCACTCCTTCCCTCGGCCGCCCTCGCCGTGGGCTGCCCACGCCTTAGCCACAGCACAGCTGTCCGTCTTCCCGGGGCATCGCTGCGTGAGGGTCTTGAGCCGTCTGGTGCTCCTTTCTCCCGAGGATCTCCCGTGTGCTTACCCTGGGGAGCAGCCCTTCCTCTGGCCGGCGCTGTTCCCAGTCAGGAGCTGCAGGGGAGGAGGTAATGTTGCTCTGGGGAGGCAGAGAGACCCTCTGAGGGGACAGTGTCTGCCCCACTTTCCCAGCCCTGCCAAGGTCCTGTGCCAAAACTGCCCCCCACCCTTGGTACTGGTTTTGCTGGCAGAGGTTTTTGGAGGGGTGAATGAGCTCCTGGGGCAGGGTCTACACGCACCCCCTGCTTGCTGGCAGGGCATGAGGAGGGCCTCGTTCATCATCAGAATAAACTCTACACAAGGATCTGAGAGTGGTCTGTGAAATTAGAAACAAATGGAGAAGGAAGAAGCTGGCTTGGTATGTTATTGGAAGGTATTTCCAATGCCTTCCTACTGAAAGTAAATGTATCTTTGAGGGTATTAGAATGATAATGAGAGAGTGAATTACATTCAGTTCTTTTTTCCTTGAAAAGGGGAAGGGATTGTGTCACAGCCAGACATTCCATTTTATGGCAGATTGAGTCCTAGTTTTGTACCAGGATTCGTTGCTTATTTTTCCTCAGGTGTTTGTGTACATGAATTTTTTGAAAACATTTAGTGCTTGGAGTCCTCCACAGAAATCTTGAGGATCCTGGATGTGATCCTGTCATATGGCCAAAATGAATCATTCTTAGGGCTGGAAGAGCAGGATGAGGTCTCTTGTACTCACTCACTAGCTTAGATTCGCTGAAATTATTGTTTGTAGAACAGTAAAGCTCCTAAGTAAATGTTACTAAAATCCCCTTGTGATAAAACTCATTGTAAAGAAAAAAAGTAAAATATCATCACTGTCTGGAAGGAAAACTTTCAAGCTGTATTATCACAAGTAGAGAAGATTGCTGGGGTGCATTGGAAACATTTCAAAAACTGTTAATATGAATTTTGCCTGTACCAGGAACTCCAGATTTGAGGTGAGTAGCATATCTACTCCTGGCATTCAGCATTTAGAGCATGCTAGCATTCCACAGATAAACCCCACAGATAGATGAAGGCTCAGATTGACTCCATATCTGTCTTGCACCATACAGATTTTATAAGCCTGCAGTTGTTTGGTCCCTTGATCATGCTTCTCATCTCCATGCTGCTTTGATGGTGTGAAAGCCCTACCATTAAATCCAAACATTCCCCATCCATAGGGAGCCTTCCCACATAATGCAGAGTGTCAGGCCCTAACGAACGGCACAGGTGGGGAGGCCGAAGGGGTTGTGCAAAGCTGCTCATTAGGGCTTTGAGGAACGTTGTGGGAAGAGTAAGAGCAGGGCTAGTGAGTGCTTGAACTGCCAGCGTAGGGGAATACAAGGAGAGCGTGAAGATCATCTGCCATGCTGGCCTGTACTTCTGTTCCAAACCAGAAAGAGATTGGAATGCAAAGTGTCCCTGTGCTCAGCAAGAGGGAGCTCTGAGACCCTACACAGCACCACAGCTGGTGCACAGGATGCTGGAGGGAGAGCAGTTCCATGGGATCACTGCAGGAGTGAAGTCTCGGTCTCTTATCTTTTCTCTATTGTTTTCTATACCAAGATTTTTCACTCTCTGCAGGGAGAGCTGAGTTACTCTTAACTATG
The DNA here is from genome assembly GCF_015227805.2 of Hirundo rustica. NCBI lineage: Eukaryota > Metazoa > Chordata > Aves > Passeriformes > Hirundinidae > Hirundo > Hirundo rustica. The sequence continues at coordinate 10,448,628 of NC_053466.1, read as the reverse complement.
TGGGCATTGCACAGATGAAAAAGGGTGCTCCAGCTGAGGTGAGACATGCAGAGAGCAAACAATTATGCTGATGGTAATGATCCTGTGTGCGTTTCTGTTTGGGTCTGGAGACCAATTCGAGACACTTGTGCTGTTGCTCATCCTCTTCAGACTCAGCTTCTCTTTTTCTCTGCCATTGTCTAGTTAGTGGTGTGGAAGGGAAGAAGTACAGATACAGGGGTATCTTTCCTTAGTGGGAAGGGAGATGACAGGGAGCTGCACACAGAATTGCAGGAAGAGTCTGGAACAGTGGTTTTAAAGCCCATCTGGCTTGACTCTGCTGTTTCCCTGCCTGCTGCAAAGGCTGGGAAAGGGTGACATCCAAGGCAGTCACCGGGGAAGAAGCACATTCCAGATGGTAGATTTAGTCACATTCACTCCACTGAACTTCCCAAGTTCTCCATGTCCAGGGTTTTGGGTCATTTTCCAGAAGTAATGAACAAGCAGGTGTGTCAATAGGAGCAATCTGACTGTCAGATGTGGGAGGCTGCACTTACACCACAGGCAGAAAACCCTCTGGGCCATCTGCATTCTGTGCTGCACTCTCTGGAGCTCAGTGTGTGAAATACCTTCCTCAGGCTGCTGGACTCAATTACAGTTTGCTCTGAGGATTTTCCCAGAAGCAAAGACAAGATTTGCCAAATAGGAAGTAACTTTTATTTGCTTTGGGTAACTCCAACCCCACTTTCAGAGGAGCAGAAGAAAAATCCATTATAAGGTACTCTCAGCTCCTCTATCCAAGCTTCAGGAGGAACAGCTGTAAGAAAAAGAGAAGAGCAAAAGCTGTTGATTCAGCTAATTTCATGTCATGGCTTTTGGTGCAGGAATTTGAGGTACTCTCAGGCATTTCTCATGTGAGCAAACTTTAGTGGGGAACAGGTTAAGAAGTGAAGTGCTCTGATCCTTCTCTAAAAGAAGGCAATTTTAGTAGTGCTGGATCAAGTTAGCAGAGAAAAGAAGGAACTTCTTCATCTCAGCCTCATATAGTTGTTGTAGATATGCTCATTAACATATGGTAACATATGGTAATAAGCCATGTACAGGAAATTTACTGTAATGTTCATTTATTGTAAGTCATTGTCCTGGTGGCTTAAAAGTATAACCACTGGAGAGTTGGGGCAATGACTTAACTGAGAGTGATGCCAAAGAGATGAAGAGCCACCCTGACCCCTCTCCCACACACTCAGCTGCAGAACTGGAGAGGAGGCAGGGGTAGATGTGGGAGGTTTAGTTACCTGTCATAGAACTCATTCCAAGACTTGTTTTAGACTCCTTGGCAAAGCTCTCCCACCTTTCTCAAAATGCTGCCTGCTCTACCTGCAGCCTCTGGTTTTGACACACCAAAGTCATGCAAGTTTCAAGGAGGGGGAGAAGATGATGTGGACAGTGAGACAATCAGCCCCAGCTGCTCTGCTAAGGAGGCATCAGTGCCTCTTCTTACAGGGAAAGCCCTATATGAAAACACGGTCTATGTGGAGACTCTGCTGTGCCTCAGGCATGATTTCTGCAATAGCTTTGATTGGTGGGGCAGCTCTACTGTGGACAGGACAGCTAAAGATGGAGAGGTATCTGTGAGCTTTGTTCACTGCCAAGCAGCAGACACCTGAGTCCTTGGAAAGTGGAGTCACCATTCAGTGAGAGCAGAATGCAGGTGGGAGTCCTGAACTGTTCTTGCTTGGCTTCAAAGTGGAGCTGTCTCTCCTCTAACCCAATTCAGCCAAATCTTGAAATGTGTTAAGTATCTTAATGCCCTCTACCTTCTGCAGAAACTGGATGCCTTATGTATCCCCTAGTTTCTGTGATTTATTTGCTCCTTTCTGGCATGGATTTGAATCGACGAAGCAAAAATGAACTTTGCACCTGTGGTGGTCAGTTGTCCTTGCTTTGCTACTTGACCTTTTAGCAGATGACTCTGGCATCCTTGTTTCCAACTGCTTGTTACAGTTCTTGTCAAAATATTAGTCCAGGACATGTTACTTGGAGTAGGTGGGCGCACTTGGAAAACCCCAACAATTAAACCCCTCAGAGCTAGAAGGGGGGAGTGGTAGTTTCATGAAGAAGATCAGGTCAAAAATTTAGTGTTCTTGTTTGTGCCAGGTTCTGTATTTTACTCTGTGAATAGTTTGATAGAGCTTACATCACCATCCTCAGGATTAACAAAAAATCACTACCCAGTAGTGATGCATCTCCTGTTTGGTGTGTGGAAATTGTACCTTTCAACAGACATTATCTCCTGAGGGAGACCTATTGTACAGATTTAATTGTATTTCTCTCTTAATTCATCAGCTGCTAGTAATTACAACCTGCATTTTTGCAATGGAAAAAAAATGAATCTAAACTGGCCACTAAGAATGTACTTAAATAAATCATAGGAGGGAGAAGAAACTACAGTGCAAATAGTCTCAGCCTTCTAACAATTTTAATTGATTCCTTAGCTCTTAATTAATTAAATAACAGCTTCAAAAAATGCATTCTGGAAAATGTAGTGGCCTCACTGAAAGTAGTGCTGGTCAGATTAGCTTAAAGTAACTCCTCTGGCACCTCAACAATATTTTAATTTTTAAAGGGGTCGGATAGGAAGCAGTTTAGCTTGTCAACTGACAGTTGAGAGAAGCTGACTTCCCCTCCTTGCTGGGAGGCATTAGCCTTATAGCCTGTGCTTCCAAATAATCTGTTACAAGAGCAGTGTTCTTGTTCAGCTTCTATTTTCAACCTTTTTTCTTTTAAGTGACAACTGCAGTTCCTCTTGCCTCCTTTCCCTTTTTGCACGCTCTGCAGTATCTCATCAGCGTCACTGGATCCCCCACCAGTGTCCTGGTTTCCCACAGCGCCCTCCTGTGCTATAGCCTCAAATTACCTGGTCAAAATCCCTGTCCCCCCCTTCTCCTCTGGGGACAATTGTGAGAACGGTATTCTGTCCTCAGACACGGCAGTCCAATTATCCTCTCCCAGTCAATGAAAAGGCACTGTTTACAACGGCAAGGTAAGGCAGAAAAATACTTTTTTTTTTTCATCATCATTCTGTTTCCTGATAGGTGGAGATGGTTTCAATGCAGGGAACTGGTGAGGCTGACACGTGCGAGGCTTGCTGCCCTCTCCTGGTGCACTGGATCTCACAGCTGCCTCTTGGAGTTCTCCCTTTTCTGAGGTGAGTCCTGCAGGAGAGGAAGAAAGAAGCTGCTTTATCAGTGAATCGATTATTTTAAACAGCAGTGTTTGATTAGGATTAGCTGGAGCAATTCAATCAAGAACAGCTTTTGAACTGTCAGTTGCAAAGGCAGCGGGTGTGATCTGGTTCTTTGGAACGACAGGTGATCCCCTGTAGTTTCCTGATAGTAACAAATGGATTGGAATTCTACACTACTGAGTGTTCTGTGTACTCCTATCCGATTTTCTGGGAGTGCTAGCACTTAGTATGTTTTTTGTCTGTGATCATGGGAAACAGTATCATGGCCCATCAGAGCAGACCAATTACAAATTAAAATTTACAGCCACCTTTTCGTGCAGGGAGGGAATGTCAGTCAGCACATCTCAGTCTCAGCATCTGCCAGGAACCCATATTCCTGCCCTGTAAGGTGACTAACCAGGGAAGGTACTCACCTTGTAAAAATAACTTTAATCCTGATAACTACTGAGGCTCAGCTGGTTGGGTCATTTGCAAACAATCAAAGGCAGCAGCTCTCCACAGCGGGAATTCAGCTTTAAGGATGCAAAGTGATCTAACCTGGTGGGGCCAATGTTAAGGACTGCAATTGGCAGCTGCTTCTCCCGGGCAGCGAGAGCAAACCTGTAACCAGAGTACACCTGCAGGAGTACCAGAAGACAAAATTACTGGCAGCTGAGGCAAAAGAAGAGTTACAGAAAGGAATAAAATAGTTGCTGTTAGCAATGGGAAAAGGGCTGTACACACGTGCTGTGTTAGGCAGCCGCACTGAGCTCAGGTAGGAAATGTCTTTGTTCAGGAGTGCACAGAACAGAACAGCTTTTAACCTCTGTCAGTGAAGGGTCTGCAATTTCACAGAAACTGAAACTTCAGAGCAGATTGAAGGGAAAAGTCCTTGTCTTTTAGTAAATCTCTGCAGCAGTTTTTATTAGTTATCACACGTACTTAAATGCTGCACTTTGATGGTTCTTGTGTGGCCCAGCTTAGGTAGTATAAGAACAAACCTAAGGCATTTCAGTCATTCCTGTACAGAGGATTATAAGTTTAAGAAGTGCAAGCTCAAGGAATTTGTATCCAGTATCCTGGAGCACAGAGAATCATAATCAGGCAGCCTTAGTTTTATCTCCTTCTGGGAGGTGTTAGAGAAAGGTTTTTTTAATAGAACTTGTTCCTGGAAGAATTTATCTTATACAAACACCATTACAAAAGCTTCTTTGGGTTTAGAAACCCCTGTTGTTTAGCTACCTTACCTTATAGATAAGAGGCTAGTGGAGAAACACATCATGATGCAAAGGACAATCCCAAGCAGCAGAGATATTTCAGCTCTCTTATTGAGAATTTAGTAAGGAATGAGAGGTCCTAAAACCTGGTATTTTACACAGTGTGCTATGAGGCCTAAAAAGCTATCAAAGCCTAAAAATTTCAGGTAAAAAAAATATGTGAGGAATGGATTGTGTCAGGTATCTTGCATTTATGGACAATTGTGACCTGATGGAGGAGGCAGCAGAGAGAGGTTTGAATGGAGGTATTCACAGTAGCATGAAGTAGACAGGCAAGAGAGTGACAGGAAAGCCCAAACAGGTCACCCATAAATCCAGATTCCAACCACAGTAAAAATAAAAACATAAAGAAGCTCTGCAAAGGCTGATCTGATCCACAAGCCATTTGTAGTCCTAAGCTGTGGGACCAAGGATCATTGCAGGAAGAGCAGCAGAGAAGTAGGAATGCAGTTTGGGAGGAAAACCAACTCACCTGCATAGAGGATCCTGCTACCAGCATGGAGTCTGATTCTGCCAGGCGTTGGTGTACAAAACTGACTTTTTCCTGGCTCACTGTGTCTCCAAAGAAGGTCACATCAGGCTTCAGGATTCCACCACATTTACGGCAGGCTGGGACTTGGAAACTGCGCACCTGCTCATCCGTCAGGAAGACATCCCCATCCGGAGCCACGCCAAACGCTTCAGCTTTCCAGGTGGGGTTCAGAGCTTCAAAGTGCTCCTGGAGCTCAGAACGCAAGATTTGGTCTCCACAGGCCAAGCAGAAAACCCTGAAATTCAGAACAAAGTCTTAATGGAGAGATTCATGTCAGCTGAAGATCTGGAGACTCGTTCCTTAGGAGGCTTGCCATGATTTTCCACATTTATTTACCAAATATACAGGTCAAGGAGATGTCTTTCTACTCTGTTGCTTTGTAGGGATGCTCTAGAGGAAGTGCTTTCAAGCCCGCCATTCATCCTCTCTCCCAGTTCAGGTTGTGCTTTTTCATCTAGAAATTTTGGATGATCCCAGCCAGGCTGTGATGGCCCTTCTCCAGTCCACGCATCCCATGCAATTCTGGCACTATCCACTCTGCCTAAGGTAAATAACCCTTGCATTCTCGTGATCCCTCCCTCATTCTCAGGTTCTCTTTACTAAGAGGACATTTGCTGAAATGGATGCAGGTTTCAAGGAAAGTGATCCAATTAATGCTCAAAAAAAAAACGGAGCGGTGGTCATGTTTCTTAAATACCGAGCAGTGAACAGCACTGGGTTGTGATCTTTTTCTCCACCCCAGCCCAGCACCACCTTTGTGCCTGTCATCTCCAGGAATGCAGCATGGATGCTTTGCCTCCTTTCTCAGCAGCTGACACTGCAGCTGGCTGTCAGTCACCAGCTGACACCCCCCTGTGCCAGCAGCCGTACCTGTGCGTGCAGCCGTGCAGCTCCGTCATGCGCCGGCTCCCGGCTTTGGTGTGAAGGGCGTCCACGTTCTGGGTCACCAGCCAGTGCAGCTTGCCCAGCTTCTCCCAGTCTCTCAGTACCAGGTGTGCCTGGTTTGGCTGGTGGGAGGAGAACTGGGGCCAGCCCACGAAGTTCCTTGCCCAGTAGCGCTGCCGGGCACTGGCGCTGCGGACGAACTCAGCATGCTGGACAGGCCGTCTGTCTGTCCTGGCGTAGAGCCCGACGCCCTCGGAGCGGTAATCAGGGATCCCTGACTCCGTGGAAATTCCAGCTCCAGTCATTACAAACAGCCTCTTGGAGTTAGAAACAAAGCGCTGCAGCTCCTCCACTTCCACGGGATCTGGGGGAAGACAGGCTGGCACGAAAGTCAAGTTCGGAGAGGCTCTGGATGCAGAGTGGGATCTGAAATGATGCAGTCTGACGGCTCTGAAAACTCCAGACCACTTCCTGGCAGAGAACATGTTCAGCTAAAAAGCAAGAACAGAACACATGGCAGGTAAAAGCAAGCAAAATGCACGTCCTTAATGCCATTTGCTTGCGATTCTCTGGAAAATGATGCTTTAAAGTATTCTTTGCTCTCTTTTTAGTAAAGAAACAAATTATTTTGGAAACATTAACTAAAGCCCACCATCCAAGGGTATGTTCTTTTGGAAGGGGGGAACACTGGGCACAAAGTTAACAGCTCTGACTTGCAGGGTTGCTGCTGTTCTAGCCTGGTGTGAAGGATGACTTGTAAAGAGCCCAGAAGGTCCTGTGCATGCAAAGTCTTTCCCAGGTATGTGCAGCAGGCCAGAGGGGAAATAGCAGGAAGGCCAACACCTCACCCCAGAGGCACTGGCTAGTTCCTCCCCAGAAGAGACCCTTGTTCTGCGTTTTTAACATTCTGCCTGCTCCAAATCAGTCTTTTATATTTACCCCATCCTTTACACATGTTGTAGGAAGGGAGAGAAAAACAACCTCGAAATGATGTTTTTTTCCTCACAAAGACCTTGATTGGAGCTACTCCTGTGTGGTGTGGGGTTGTTTTTGTTTTCAAAGGCCTGGTGCAGAACAGGCCTTGAAATGGGACTGAAGATGATTAGGGCACTGTCTAAATGCCTCTGGCACCTCCTCTTTTGTGGGTGCCACCTCCCCAGAGTCAGTGGGGAGCTGGAGGGGCACTGCTTTGCTTCTCCAGCAAACACAGGGGCTTTCTGACAGAGAAGGAATCATTCAAAGTGTGTGGGGCAGAAGGAAGAGCCTAGCAGGTAGGAATGGGAGGAATGACATGCCCTCCTGGGGACAGGCAGCATGGAGGGCTTTGCTGATTAAGTAGCCTGGAATTGTGTGCAGGACCTGTTGAGACACCAGTGAATGGGTTTGGACTTTGATTTTGTTTGGGCTTTCCAGCAGTCTGCAGTTCTTTCTCCATTTCACTGCTTTAAAACTATTTTTTCTGGGTCTCTCTATGGTTTTGCAAACAATGTACAAAAAGCTTTTAAAGCAACAGTCCTGAGAATTGATGGTCTGGAATTTCTGCCTCCTTCCATCTCCCTAAGCAGGGGGGCTTGTACAAGATGTGGAAGTCAGAGACTTTATTTATTAATAAAAGGGGATGATCTCCTGAACAGCTAAACTTGAGATGTATTTAAATATTGCTCCATTTACCGTAAGACCTAGTACTGGCAGGCAACTGAGGGCTTGGATACATCTGAAGTTTAGGTGTTCAGCTCCAAGCATTGTGATATTAAATTGATGCTAGTGGCAAAGACTAGATTTGGCTCAGTTAGTTTTCAGTTCTCAAGGCTTTTTGTCATCATCAGCTGTAATGCAGGGAAGACTGAACAGACTCCATAGTCTGAACTGCTATTTGTATCTAAGCAGTGATTCTGTTTGCAATGATTTTTGCTTTGCTTTGCTGTTTAGCAGGAGTTGTGTTGGGCATTCCCTCTGAAGAGGTTTAATTTCCCATATGAATTAATTAGATGGGACAAAGTCTCCCAATAAACTAATTTGCTTTGAGAGTAATTTGTGTCATGATGCTCCCCAAAGGCTGTTAAGCCAGTTTGATGGTAATTAAATTGCTTTAACTGATGAAAACTCTTCATTCCTGCCCCTTATCTTCAAAAGATCTCTCAGAAGGAAATGTTCAGAGGCAAAATGAAACAGAAATGTAATAGGGGTTGACCCACAAGAGAGAGAAAGCAAAAATTACAGATACATTTGAAAGCTGCTTTGAACCAGGTAAGGACTATTGAAGAGAAAAAGTAAAAGGATGGTATATTTCTCGTCAAATACAAAACTGGTGGTAGTAACTACTTTACATAACAAGTGAAACTCTTTAAACGTACCTAGGGAGATCTGAGAGTTTTTAGCACACACCCAAGATGCTCCACAGGAAAAGATCAGGCAAGGTTAAGGCAGAAGAAAAACAGGATCCTACAAACGGCTAAGGGCCAGAAATCCAAAGGGACTCCCGCATCCTGTGGACTCCCACGTGTGTCGTGCTGTGATAATGGCGAGGTGCCAGCAGAACCGAACCGGTGTAATGAAGTACGAGAGACGCGGTGAATAACGCCGCTCACTCACTCACCTTGCATGGTGCTGCCGGAAGGACAGGGCTGCCTGCCGGAACGGGGAGCACTCTGGGAAATGTAGTTCGCTGGGGGGAAAAAAAAGCCTTAGGCACAACGACTACAACTCCCATGAGCCAAAGGGGGGCAGAGGGGGAGCGAAAGGTGTTCCCAAAACCCTGGCACCTGAGACAATTTGAAAACGCTGAGAGCTTCAGAGCAGCCCTCGAGGAAACGTTTAAGGTTAAAATCCGAATTCACTCGATACAAATGCACGTGTACCAAACACTTTGGTAAAATGCATTGTAGATGTTTGTCGTTATAAAAGATGCATTTTCTTTTAACTGATACATATTTTTAGGCTTAAAATGTGACTAAATAAATAATAGCAGAAAAATTCACTGAGGGCTGTTAAAGACATCTCTTCTAGCTCGGGAATCAGGGCAGTGCCAACCTGTCTGCTGCTGACTCTGTGCCCCCTGGCAGGAACCCATCCTGTCTCTCTGCCTGGCGCAGGTTTCAGTCTCAATAATCACCTGATAATTTGTACAGTTCACCTGGCAATAAGGAGATTGTGTGATTTTTTTCTTTCATTCCTGTTTTTCTTTAAATGGGACTTGTTTTTCTGAGGAACAAATAATATGAAGAAGGCCGGACTCCTACATGGTAGCAGTCTGGTGCACTGGATGCCCACCAGCCTTACAATGGGCCCTTTCTAAAGATTTGGACTGCTTTTCAAATGCATTCACCAAAGAGCTCTTGCTAAACAGTTCGAAACATTGCAGAAAGTTTTAATCCTGTCTATCCTGTCTTTTTTTTTTTTTTTTTTTTTTTCTTTCTTTTTTTTTCTTTTTTTGGTCTCTTACAGTTATTTCAAGGACCAGGTGACCCCAAGCGTGTGTGTTTCATTGTGTACTTTTGTGATCACACGGAAGAAGCGCATCCTGCTCGCTCGGTGTTCAGTACCACCCTGCCTGTCCCTCTGCCCCTGGGCTTACTTGTGGAACGCAACCCTCTTTTTGGCAGCGTCGTGAGTCTAAACGGCTTTCAGTGATTTGTACTTTAGTAGTTTAAACTTTTTTCAAACTGCTGGGTGATGACTCTGCTTTGGTGGCAGCCGGCAGACGCCGTTTATCCCCGGTGCTCCTCCAGAGCGCCCCCCGCCCCGTTCCGTGCGCTCCCTCCCGGGACGGAAAACGGCGATTTTTAGCCAATGCCCCGGTCTCGAGCAGCGCCTTCCCAGACGCTCATTACCATAGCGCCCTCCCGGCAACCTCCGCGGGTCCCGGCGGTGCCACCGGCCCCCGGTCCATCCCGCGGTTCCCTCCCGCTCCATCCCCGGCCGGCGCGGCGCGGTGCGGGCTGCGGGCAGGGGCGGCGGGCAGGGCTGCGGGCGGGGGGCAGCGGGACCATCCCCACCCGCTCTGAGCTCGGCGGGGTCGCGGCGGCCCTGGGGCCGGGAGGGCGGGGACACGGGTCAGCCTTGCGCAGTGGCAGTATCGTAGCCGATGAGGTTATTCCGAGGCGCGATTATTGCTAATTGAAAACTTTTCCCAATACCCCGCCGTGACGACTTGAAATATAGTCGGCATTGGCAATTTTTGAGAGCCTCTTCGGAGGCGGATTTTATGTGGTCAGAAGAACAGCATTCAAAAGAAAGGATTGCATTCAAAAGACAGGGGCTAATTCTGAAGAAGTTCTCTTCACAGGTGGCATAGATCCACTGTCTGGGGTCCTCCAGTTCAGGTTCTACTGATCTATTGCTCCTTCAGCACCTTTGAAAGAAAAAGGAGGCGTACTCTTTCTCCAAAAGCGCGCTCAGTTTATTAACGGCTGTCTTTTGCCGGAGCGGGTGGTGGGGATGCTCGGGAAGGGCTCCTGCTGGGATGGGGATCCCGGCGCTGTGTCCGCTCGGGGCTGGCTGGGCTCACGGCCCGGGGGTGCCCGCGCTCGCTACGGCGGGGACGCGCGCGGGGGCGGACGGACCCCTGGTTCCGCGCGGGGCTGCCGCGGTGACGTCACGCCTACTTTGCATATTCCCTCCCAGCAGCCTTCGCGGCTGTAACGGGGGCGCAGAACGGAGGCGCAGAACGGAGACCCCCGGTCCCGGCGGGGCGCGGGGAGGTGCGGGGTGGGCGGGGGGCACTGCCGAGGAGGTTGCAGGGAGGAGCGGGTGGGGGACGGGACTCGCCCCGAGCTCGGCAGCAGCCCCGGGCCGAGTGGAGGCGGCGGCGGCAAAGCCAAGTCAGCTTTGCGCAGTGGCAGTATCGTAGCCAATGAGGTTAATCCGAGGCGCGATTATTGCTAATTGAAAACTTTTCCCAATACCCCGCCATGACGACTTGAAATATAGTCGGCATTGGCAATTTTTGACAGTCTCTACGGAGACTGAATATCCTAGTAAAAAATAGATTTCAATAGTAACTTTCATGGAGTTCTCGCGGTAGTATTTTGGCGAACTTTGATTTCTAGGTTGTTGGGATGTGCTATGGGAGGAAATACGGGTTTTTTCGTTCATCACTGCCAGCAATTGCTGCCGCTAAAAACGCGGTTTAATAAAGTGAGGGCGCTTTTACACAGCGAGCTCATTGCTTTTCCTCCCTGAGCTGTTGAAAAAGGAACTGGTCAGTGAAAATGGAAGTGGAGGGGCTTAGGTGCTGGAGAAAGGTTTCTGGAGTAGCTCTTGCTGAGCAGGATCCTTTAAGAGAGCTCAGCCTCTCAACAGACAGGGAGGAATTTGGGGGAAACGAAAGTCTGAATCGTGCTTCCCTAACTTCAGAAGTTCAGAAAACCTATTAGGGAACACTTAGTGTAAACTACTGTAAACTCCATTTTGTGAGCATTTCTTTATTGACATCACTTGCTTTAAGAAAAAAAGGGAAAGAAAAACCCCACAAACAAACAAAACCCAAAACAAAACACCAAACCCCATCACAATAGAAAAAGGCTCCTTATTGTTAAAGAAATCACAAACGTTTACTTTGGAAAAAGCAGCTGCTGGTGTCAACTCCTATATGAGTAAACCCCATCCTTTCCTAATTTGCAGCAATTTAATAGCTAAGCAGACCCTCCGGAGGGAGATTAATGACCACTGCACACCGGCTCTGCTGCAGCTGGAAGCAGCTGCCCTCTGTCGCTCTGTATGAGTGAGATGTACCTTCTGCTGCTGACAGCTTGGCTCTGACATTCTCTGTACGGGCAGAGAATCAGATCCACGTGTGCCATCTGGATGCTCCTGCCCTGCCACTTAGACCCTACTTGAAACTTTGGTAGAGTAGGAAACTTGGCAGCGAACATCAGTGTATCTTCATAATAATATTCTTAAATACTTTTTTAAATATCATTCTGCCATGGTGGGGTATTACACGCAACAGTGACCAAGAGGGACAGTGAAACCTCATAGATTGCCTTTGTCCCCCCATTTGTTCCTATTGCCAGCAATATCAATTGAAATCAAACCCTGAAGAATAGAGATGTCATTACCCTTTGGCACAATAAGCTGCACTGGCAAATAGCAAAGGCTATTTATGTAGTTTGCAGTGAGTCATACACTTCAGGTAATTTCTTGATTCTTGTAAACTGTATTGATAAGTATTGGGTTTATCACTTGGTTGTTTCTCATCGTTGCTGCCAGAATTGTCTGTAATAATGCCCTGGTGTGGTGATTTCAATCTGCATTGCAAAATCATGTCCTACATCTTATGTTAGAAACTAAGTTTGTTCATTTTGCTCTAACAGATCCTTTCAACAAGCATGAAGTTGGACCTCAAGTTGCATGTTGTGAGTTACTGCTATTGCCTGAAGCCTGAAGCTCTGATTGAAATTTTTTTCTTGTATTCACCTGAAGAAAGAGCTAAAACGCCTTGCATGATGTTCATGTGGCACAGCACAGAGGACACACGCTGCAATGAAAACATTGTCATTGTTCTGCAGTTTCAAGTCACTCTCTGGAAAGTGCACAGGTAAGTTCTAAATATGCCTTACAAGCCAGTGTAGCTTTATTTCTCTTCTCTGTCACAGATTGCAAATAATGATGTTTTTCTTTGGTGGTATGAAATGAGCTTGGATCACTCCTCTGTTTGGCAGCCAGTCTGAAATGACAGGAGACAGGTGGACAGTTAATCCATTGACTCTGAGGATCTTGTGTGTGGTCAGTGGGTCGAGCTGTCCTTTGAGGGACTTGGTCTGTAACTGGTAAATTACTCTTCTTCAAGAGGGAAACATGCCTCGAGCAAATACTCTGGACACAGGCTGTGTGGAGTCAGGAAGCCCTAAAGTCCAACCTTTTGTTGATGTTGACTCACTGTCTAACTTCATTTCCAGTTCCCAGCCCTGTTTCCTACCTGTAAATGGGGGTGGTAACTTCTTGTTACATCTTCTGTGAAAGACAAGGGTAAATCATAACGTGCCTCAGCCACAGGGCACAGCACAGGAGGAAGGCCTGTGTATTTCTAGCAGCAAGCAGGTGTTCATGAGTCAAGGGGAGTCTGAAGCAGAGAGCAGGTAGATGGTGAGGAAACAGGGGTTCAAGGCATTGGGAAGGACAGCGTGAGCATTGGGTGAGTTTAGCTTGAGCCCACACCACTGAGAAGTTGTCCTGGCAGCTGGGGTTTTTACCTGCCCCTACTCCTTCAGCTCTCACGGGAGGGCCAGGGACTGGCAATTTTAAGTAAGAAATGTCAGTGTGTGAAGAATTCAGTTATGAACAGCACCTGGCTATGAGCAGGTTGGTTTAAAAGCTGTGTGCCCAGAGAATAGTATCACTCATGTGACAGCTCTGCCTTCCCACACCAACACTTTCAAAGCAGTGCTGAAGCTATAGGCAAAGCTTTAGAAGCAATGACTTTATTTTTTAGTTTTTAACACTAAGCTATTTGGACACAACACATTTCTTGTGGATGCAACCCTAACTGGTACTGTAACAACCTAATTTCAGCCCTGAGACACAATAGAAACTGCTTTCTTGATTTACATTCACTTCTAGACTCCCAAAGGACACCGTAGGAAGCTGAAAATAAAAACTGCATACTGGGCTACCATATGAACAGAGCACAGTAGGTACTTTATTTAGGCAGAGGTAAAAATACAACCCAAGTTGAGGCACATGTTTGTCACATGTTGCTGGAGGAAACATACAGACCCCAAGAAAGGACATGTCTCTGATGACCTTAGGTCTGCTCTGTCACCAGTCAGTGCTAGTGGTTTATGTTGCTCCACCTGGGGACATGCATCCTGAAGTTGTTATTGTACAGCCAGTGATGGATTTTGAGAAAAAAAACCAACTCCCTCCAAATAATGTTTTACATTTTGCTGAGGTAGACCAGCAAAGGGGATGTCAGGTGAAATCTTTGGCATGGATGGTGAACCAAGCAATGAAAGTCTTTGCTTATATTTGTGTTGTTCTCAGATCTCAGTAAGGCTATTATTTTCTGACAAGTCCTGGATTTGGAGTAAAAGTTGGAATTAATTTCTTGGAGGATGTTAACTATTCGTGAGCATTGGCTGGGATGAGGGAGGAGATATTTCCCTGCCCCCCTAGCGATAATTCCCGTTAAAGCATGACTTAACACAGGAAATAATGATGTCTGACTTGTGCTAGCAGGGGAAACTGGGCATGCTTGTGCATAGAGAGTAAAAAATGCAGCACTGGAGATTGCTCACAGCTGACCTCACGGTCTCTGTTTTATGGAAATACAATTCTGTAATCTCAGTTCAACAACGGGACATGTGCTGTTCAGTTCTGGGAACATTCTCTAACTTGGTAGTAATTTTGTAAGGAAAAGAGCTACAAGAGTCATGTTTCCTGGATCCTCTGCAGTTCCCACACTGATATTTTTTGGTGTATCTCTCATCAGATTAAGAGGTGAACATTTGGGCTGAGCAATTGTGTTTACTGCCATGTCAACTTGGCTGGAGCACAGTGGGAAACTGTAGCTCTCATGAGGGTTAAGCTGTGCTGTGGCTCGGACAAAGTAAGGACTTCCCTGCCTCGAAAGTTTTATAGAGATTTGAAAGGAAAAGCACGTGGGAAATGATAGTTCAAGATCATCACGTGAGAAATCCAGGTGGGCTGTTACGGTCTTTGAACACAGCAAAGAAGAAGCAGCTGGTGACTTTCCTTAATGGTGACCACAGCTTGTGGAAAATTGTTCAGGAGGCGTTTCTGCTGCCCAGCTCCCCTGGGATCGAGTTAATCAGCTGAGGCTCTGAAATGTTTCAAGGTTTTGGGGCACAGCCCTACCGCAGCACCCAGCAAGCCCAGCGTGGCTGCATCACTGCCCGGGGAGGACATTTCTCCGGGAAAGGGTCCTGCTCCTCCCCTGAACAGCGCAGGGTTCGTGTCGCGTTCCTGCTCAGTCTCGGACGCGCGTGGGGCCGCAGGCGAGCGGGACGGCTCCTCTGCGGCAGGACAGGCTGGGCCCCGGGGCAGAGCCCCGCGGCTGGCGCCTCTGGGCGCTGCTGCCTCGCCCGGCATTTCCCGGGGCAGTTTCCCGGAACGGGGCCGGGCACCGAGCGCCGGGCACCGGGCACCGACCCCGCTGCGCTCCCGCGGCGGCCGGCAGGGGGCGGCGCGGGGCGCGCGCGGCGGGGGCGCGCGGGCGGGCGCGCGCGGGGGCGGGCCGGGAAAGTTGCGGGCGCTGGGGCGGCGGCGGCACCGGCGGGGCGGGAGCGGCTCCGGGCGCGGCAGCGGCACCGGGCACGGCGGCACCGGCGCGGCGGCACCATGGACGACTTGGGTGAGTTCCTGAGCCGCGCGGGCTCCCCGCGGCGGGGGCCGCAGCCCCGCCTCGCCCCGAGCGGCCGCGGCCCGCCCGGCCACGCTGCGCCCCTCGGGCCGCGCCTGCCGGCGTCCGGGGACGTGTCGGTCCCCGCGCACCGCGCCCGCCGGCACGGCTCCCCGCGCCGCCGCCCGGCCCCGGCCCCGGCCCCCTCAGCTGGGCTGTCCCGGGGCCGCCGCCGCCAGGGCAGGCGCTCGCTATCCCGGCCGGGAAGGGCGCCCTGTGCTCCTGTGGCCGGAGCAGCGTGGAGCGTACTCGGGTTTCAGCAAACGCCTCCTCCCCTGCCCCGCCGCTGCCTCTCCAGCCCGTTCTTGGGCGAGATCTGAACTTTGCGTGGGTATGGAGTGGGGGGAGCCCTCGGGGGTAAGCGGAGCCCAGCCGGGCTCGGAGCTCATCCTCGTCCTCCCTTTGCTTCTCCCAGGTGTGCTGCATTATACGGTTTCCCCAAATCCTGTAATGGAGAAATATCAGGCAACTGGTCTCAAGGGAAACATCTAGAGAATTTGAGTTCCTTTGGTACCAAGCCGGAAAGGGTGTGGATCTGCCAAAATCCCTTGTGCTCTGGGAGGCATTAGGGCGACTGAGTTCCGCTTATGAAACTGATTAAATCAGACACTGGGGAGGGGCTGTGATCCGTTACTTCCATTCTACCTTTAATAGAAACCAGACGTTCTGTTGACATATAGTCCAAGAAAATTGCAGGTTTATTCTTGGACCTGGAAGCTCACATTACGGTGCTGGCATTAAGCTGGTGGTCACACCTTCAGAAAACAGACTTTGAATTGGGCTGATAAAACTTCCAGGGCAAGGAGTCCATCTGCTGCGTGACTTTCTGGTGAAAGCTGTGCCCACGAAGGATTCATCCTTGGAGAGTGAAACCTTACCCTCTACTGGAGTGAAGTAGCTGTTGGTGGGAACAGAAGTAATTTCTACTGCAGCTTCTTCTCATGGTTATTGTTCCTTTAAGTGGAAACAGCTCTGTTTACCTTTTCTCATAGCCCTCATTCTGGTTATCTCTTGGAGATTTGGTGCAAGTTCCTAGCATGTTCAGGAATGCATTGCTAGTCAGAACAGGATTCACCCAGTCTGCGTATTGACTTGCAGAGTGGCCCTTCAAGGTGAGCATACAGGTCTGTGTAGGGCCAGTTTAGTGTCTCACCACCGTTTTACTAAACCATGGGAGCTGTACTATGCCCACTGTGACAGTCGCATTCCTGTAGTAGTGTGACTTCCCAGCTGGATGGAATGGATTGCTGCAGTCCCTTAACATGTTTTCTTTCCTCTGTAGGAGAATTAGAGATGAACTGCAAAGAAATTTTGAAAAAGATCTGAAATTATGCCTGGTTTGTTCTTCCGAGCTCTAAAGTGCATTGGGGCAACCAAAAGTTAAAGTTGTGATCTGACTTGGAAAGTAGAACTTTCAGTCTGAGCAACTTGATTTCATCAAGTCTTAATTACATTTCATCTGTCTCCGTTTTTGTGCAGCCTTTCAGACCGGACAAGATCTAATTAACAGTAAGCAGCTGAACAAAAAAAAGTGTGACCCTTTCCCTCTCTAAGCTTTTCTGTGGTGTACAGAATTCACCACGGAAAAGCGCACCAGCTGTTTTCCCTCTGCGAATCATTGTTAGCTCCGAAATGGCTCACTCACTGCTCTAAAGCCATTCACCTGGGATGCACACATAATGGAATAGTGCTGTGCTGATGCAGCTCCCCTGAAATAAGTCAGGCTTTCGAACTCAAGTGAGAGTTGTTTATTTTTCTTTCCTCATTATCTATGGGTGGATTATCTGAGTTGTGGATTAACTGTGCCATGGATACAGACGTCTGTCCAGAGTCAAGCTGGTTAGGCAGGACTTGTTGGTTCAGGCACAGTGCCATGTGGACAAAGCTGCCCCGCTTCCAGGGACAGTTTTGGCCCAAAAGGAGTTCGGTATGGAGCTGGGGCTTGCAGGTTTGGAGTTGATATCAAGTAAAATCAGCTCAGACACTTCCACACCTTGCTTCTGAATCCTTGTGGTGCAGAAATGAGAAATGAGTGAAGGGCCTTGCTGGGCATGAGGGAACCCTTCACAGAGACCATTGGTGTTCATGACTCTCTGTCTTTATCAAACTCCTCCCTCTTCCTAGAGCTGGAGGATTCGATCAGTGTGTATGTGTCCACTGTAAAATGGAGGTCCAGAAGTATCTCAGTTTTGTGCTTGGACTGGAGAGGTTATGAAATGTATGAGAATGGATTTGTCTTGCTTTGGGGATTCTTTTGGAGTTGAAAAAAAATTCTTCATTCCCTTTTTACTCCCTCCCCCAGTGCTGAAGAAGCTCCCACAAGAAGCTTTCTGCAGGCTGGGGCTGTGCACCCTGTTGTTCTGGGGGAGCCTCTGTGGCACAGGACACACTGTGCTGGGGCTGGATGTGAACTGGAACAGCCTGTGGTGGGAAGGGGGAGGAGGGCAGCTGGCCAGGCTTGTCTAGATTGTCTCCCTCCAAGGTCTCTAAGGAAAAGCATTTTGCGGATGTGCTTGGAGTTTGACAGGAAGTTTGCTGAACGAGTTTGCCGTTCTGCAGCGCTGTAAATTGGCACAGAGAGTACAGCTTTGTCCCAAAGAGTGAGAATCCTGACTTGGGGCTCTTGCCCCTTTCAGGGGATTGCCAAAGCACAGCTGGTGCTTCCAGCACACAAGTGACCATCGACGCATACCTGCTTCAGACAATCTGAGACACTGAATGAGATGTTGAGTTACTGGTTCTGTGGTGCTGCCTTGTCTGAGTAGTATGAGGGGACAGATCCATTGGGATCTGCTTGTTGCAGAGGAAGAAACCTAATTTGTGTAATGCGTCGTATTTATGGTGAGGGGAGTAGGAGAAGAGAAACTTTTACATTTGCTTTAGTCAGATACTGTTTGATTTTGACTCCAAAAGTTTTTTACAGCCTTTTTCTGAAAGGGGTTGTTTGCAAATACTACTGGGAAACCTTTTGGTAACTCCAAACAGAAATGGTGAGGCTTTTAGAAGCTTTCATTTGATGAAATTCTCACTTCTCTGCTGCTTTTTTTTTCTTTTTTTTTTTTAAATTTTTGTTTTCAAAGGCTTCAGGTATTTTATTTGCAATCAGAAACAAAACAACATTCACTGCAGCTTGTAAAAAGTGTTTTATATCTGTTAAATGGGGACATATTTATGGCAGTGTTTTGACTGTCAGTGTCAACTGGATTGTGAGCTGCCTTTTTTAAGTGTGCTTGCTCACTTCTAGAAGGATTTTTCTTTTGCATAAGGTTTGTCTAGCAATTTGTCTTCAAAATTCTGGGTGCATAGTTCAGGGGCACAAGAGATTTTGCTGTATTAGCTGTTTTCCTCTGTTTTAGGAACTTTAATCCACCCTCTCTTCAGTGCTTAATCCTCTCAAGATTGACTTTAAAGGGAGCAATCTTGCCATTGATTTTCACGGGAGCGTGGAGGGAGGTGCATGTGTTTCCATCTGTCATCTGTCCTAACATTTGGAAGATTGCTGTGCTCTGCAGGGCGGTTCTGTCTGTCCCTCTCCAGAGGGGGATGCTTGCTTGTGTCTGACTCAGTTCCTTTAGTTTGGGAGTCAGCTGTGGGTTTTGGGCTCACTTGACTAAAAGTTTTCTGCAAAATTGCTCATGGTCAGCTACGCCCAGGAAATGGTATTGGGGGAAGCTCTGGTAAAGTAATTTGGTGCCTTGGCTTTCTACTGGCTCAGATTTCTGAGCCCTTCCTGCCGCTGGGCGAGAAGGCTGTAAACAGAACTAATGCTCTGCACAATGGGGTTCTGACTTGTTTCAGCTACTTAGCTGTTGTGACCCCTAGTAAAACAGGGACTTCATTGTCCTGAGCAACTCAGACAGGGAGTCCTCTGCCTCAAGCAGTGTGTGATGCAGAGAGAGGCTTCTTTTCTTGTTGCTCTATTTCCACGGAAAGGCTGGACTCTGTGCTGTCTTTAGCTCCTTTGTCTCTTGCTGGGAGAGGTCAACTTATCCCAAGTGTTCAGCTGCCCTCCTGGTTAAAACTGATCCTCTGACACCATCTCTGCCACTAGAGAAGCAAATGGGGAACTTCTCATACATCTTCAACTCTCTCTCTCCTTCTTTTCTAGGAAATCCTGATACATCAGTTTCTCTGGACCCCTTTTTCCTCATCTCTTGTGCTTTGAAATCTATTATATGAAACAAGTTGTGAAACTGTAGAAATGTCAGCTAAAGTTTTAAAGTCTGGCAGCAGAACAAGGACTAATAATTAATAATAATGCACTTCTATTTAGATCAGAGTTGGTTTTCTGGTTGCTGCTCAGACAGACAGATAAATCCCTTATATTAAAACTCTGTAACTGGCAGGAGTGGGGGGAAGCAACAAAACAAATCTGTTTGAATCGAACTAATGTGTTAGTTGTGATATCCAGAATCTGATGCAGCTTTGGAGACAGCCAGAGCAGATTCTGAATGCAGTTGTGTGTGCTAGTGGAAATCAGTGTGCGTGAATAGGATCTCTGGTCCCAGTTTCCTGCTCTGGTCTCAGCCTACACTTTCCTCTTTGTGTACTGATCCTGTGTGTCCCTTTTTGTCCGATGCGGAAGCTGTTAATGAAGATGCTCTTCTGTTCCAGCTGCCTGAAAGTGAGACATTGTCTGTGGGAAGCTTTCTCACGCTGTGATAAGATGAGGTTTAGGGAGTGAGTTCCTTGCTCATTTCAGGCCTGTGCTAACTAACTGAGGTTTAGTAACAAACCCTGGGAGTACAGGTTATCATGACTGTTAGGATATTGAATTTTAAAATGATAAGTAGGGAGAGAACTGTCTCTTTGTGGCAGGATTACTACATCCAGTAGTGCAGAGTAGAGGTAAGAAGTGGCACCATTACCTTCCACTTTGGTTGAAGTTGGATGGATTAGAGAATAAGCTGTGATCTCAAGTTGATTTTACTTGATTTAACTGCTGAGGTGTTCCCTGTGGCCATCTGCCTTGCTTGTGTCCACAGTAACTGTTGGACAGTTAACTGGGTCAGCAAGCTGATTCTTCTCAAAGTCATTTTTTTACATGGATGGTGGACTGGGAATTGAGGCCACCTCTTTCAGCTGTGGGTGATGTTTAATATAACATAAGGTAACCATTTATCCACAGCCTCAAAAATGCACCCTAACTTAAGGCATGTTGTTTGTCTGTCTGTGAAACAGGGGTAATTACTCCTTACCTGCAAAGTGTGGTTATGTTGGTTAAGATCTTTGTGTTTCTGAAATAGCTTCTAGCTGAAAAGCTTCTTTCAAGCTTTTCTGGTCACCATTGCTGGAAAAGTTTACAGTGGCAAGTTTGAATTAGATTTACAAGTTTTTCTTCCTTTCTCAGGCTTGTTGAATGTTCCCTCTCTGCCTTTCTGATTGCTCATCCTTTCTCCAACCCCCATTATGACAGGCTGTGAGTAGGGAGAAAAGATTTCCTTTCCTTTCCAAGTTCCCCACAGTAGTTCTACCCTAGTCTTTACCACAGAGCGTCATGAAGTCATTCAAAGAATGTTGTGTGCTGAGATATGCCATAAAAATAGTAGGTGAGTGATGACTTTCTCATAGCAGTTTTAGCTGTTTTTCCCATTCATGCTCATTCTCTTTGCAAATGGCCCCAGAGCAGCAGCAACCAGCTAGCTGGGGGCAGTCCTCGGCTGCTGGGTGTTAAAATCCATGCTTTCTCTTCTGTGCATGTGTGTTTTTAAATCCCGATGAAGCAAACAAGTTGAAATGGCAACTGGAGTGCTGTGGAACAAGTTTGGTGTTGGTGTTTTGGTTACGGGAACTGAGTCCCTGTTTGTGCTGTTTAGGAGTCTGGTAAATGCTTTTTCTGCTCACACAAATGCAGCTTTTTCTTTTAGCAGACAGTAACTATTCTGAATTTACACGGGAAATTTTTCTAAGGAGTTTGAGACAACTGTAAACTGAGGAGCCAAGAGAACTTAAGGCAGGCCACAGGGGGAGGCAGTCTGCATTTAGTGCTTGGCTCCTTTTTCCCTGAGCTGGACTGTCTCTACACTGTGAACAAGTCCAGTTCAAGTTATTTAAATGATGATGAGGTAGTCTGAAGTTGTCCAGTGCAGCTTGTCGTGCCACTTCTCACAGTGTTCTTATTACCATGTCCACATCTGCGTACATGGCTCTGCTGGTGAGGTACTGAGTGTCTGGCTGGCAGCACGCAGTGGAGTGTAGCTTGATTTCTTGTGGTTTTTCACTGTTTATTGCACGTGTTTAAACCTCTAACATTTTGCAAATCATTTGAAGAACATCGAGAAAAGTAAATGGTGCTTAAGGGAATAAACCTTCTGAATGACACTCTGCATGGGGAATTGTGCTTTAAATGGCTCAGCTATAAATCAGACTGTATGGGGGCTCCAGGAATAAACCAGTCTCATGTTTTTGTCACAGAACTGAGCTGGCAGACAGAATTAATCCTGTGTCTGTCGAGATGCCTCACAGTATCTTGCTTTATTTCCATTGCTGAAGAGGAAAGTGAACAGAGAATTTCACTTTGTGCTATGGGGAAGTTTGTGGTGGTTCAGGGACTGTGGTTAGGCTGAGTTTTAGTAAGAGCAGGAGGTGGTAGAAGAAGCAAGAGGTAGAAAAGATCATGGGCAAGAGGGCTGTAAATGATTTGCCGTGGATTAGGGGCTTAGTATTCCCTTGTTTTATTCTCTTTCATGGTTCTAAACAAATTCACGGCTTCTCTGTGAAAAGGTTTCCTTTGGGTTGAAGCCACTAATTTCAGGTGGGTCAGACAAAGCCTAAGGCTAACTGCATGTCACTTGAGGTTACCCATGAGCTGGAATAAGATGACTGCTTGGCTGGTCTCTGCTGCTCGTTTTGTTTCACCATTACTTGCATCCGTTGCTCCCTGTTTCTCAGCAGCTGCCTTGGGATTAGGTTTGGGTTGTTTTGGTGTTTTTTTCTGCTAGCAAATGACCCCTTTTGGGCAGAGATGATCCCCAAGAGTAAGGTGCCTAGAGTAGTACTTCTGGTTTGAAGCTCCTGTTCATTATGGTTTTATATGGGAGACTTTTTTTGGGCTGTGTAGGCCTGGTCAGGCAGTGTGACACACAGCTGGAACTATTCTGCCTGGCTGTGAGCAGCTCCAGCAGTTAGACAGGATCCCTGCAGAGAGCTGGGGCACTGGGGGAGGGAACAAAATGCCATTTCATCCACGTCATGAAATCTCTTATCAGTGGCCAACTCAGTGTTGTGAGTGGGTGAGCTGCGTTGGCCTGAAGAAGCTGCCTTTTATTTCTCCTGTGAAAGATGAGGAGCTCAGCACTGTCAGTCAGGCTGGGAGCTGTGGAGTGGCTGTGTGGAGTTTGAGATGAATTTGTCAGTCAAGTTGTTATAATCCTAAACTTGTAGTTTTCGATCTTGTGCTTAATCTGAGATTCGCTGCTCGGCCGTCGAGCAGTTTTCTTGGGCAGTGCCTCACAGCTGCTCTGGCATGCTGCTCCTGTACTTCTTAACTGCTTAAATCCAGTGCCTTCAGCACCTTCTGGCTTGGGGTTGTGCTTAAAAGCCTTGGTGTGAGTTAGAAAATCAGTTAGGTTATCATTCATTTTCCTGTAAGGGTTGGTAAAGGGCTTCATTTGTTGGATGCTACCTTCCATCAAATACAAGGGAGAACTCTACTTGAAACAGATCACCATGGTATGGCTGTGATGATGTGAAACTCTGAGACCTTCTGGGCTGTCTGGATCTGCTGGAGCCCCCTGATTGTATTGCTTGGGTCTGGAAAATGCTGTCTGTGGGATGGGAGGGCCAGTGGGGTGCCAGGTGTTCGGAGCTGTGTCTCTGGTGTGCTCCTGTCCTTGCAGGGTTGGGAGGCTGTTTGCTGAGGAGGAGGGGTTGAAGGAAGGGGCTGGGGGTGGTGCAGGGAGGAAGCTTTATGTAATTCTTGGCTGGCTTTTGAATAATTGTTTTAATTGAAATGGAATGCAGTGTATTCAGTACTTGCTTGGCAGAAACAGCTATTTTTTTGTTGTTGTTTTCTGTCTTGGAGGGGGGAAAGGAGTTGGAGTTTCTCTATTTTCCAGCTGCCCCAAACACTCTAGGCTCGGATTTGTCACAAAGATAGAAGTGGAATATTGTTCTTGGTGAGAGGGCAGTTGCACTGCTGTGCATGTGTGAGACGTTGTCTCTGGACATGGGATGTGTGAGTGGCAGAGCCTGGTCCCTGGGTTTCTCTGAGGGCTGTGAATGCCAGGGTGGTTTGAGGTGGAGCAGGTTAGTTTTTTGTTACCCAGCAGTAACAGGATGAAAGTGATGGGAGTGCATGTCCATATAAAATATGAGTGTGTCCAGGTACTTGATAGGAAAATTCATCTCCTCTCCTCTGTGTGCTAGTTCAGGGCAGAGCGGGGAAGAACATGATGAGCTGAGGCAAAGAGGTCAACTTAACTTTCAGCAAAGCAGAAATGTAGGCACTGGGAATCTTGACTTCTCTAGACTAGTGCAAAACAGTCTCTCCAGTTATCTCAGAGGATTGGTGACTTTTATCATAGGATTGGTGGAGGGACAATCAGAGATCATGCTGAAAACCCTTTTTTAGAAAGTATTTTGAGGGAGGATTTATTTCATGTATACCTCTGAAAGGGAAGTTTATTCTCACGCTGCTTCTATTTCAGTATTGCTGCCATTTCCATTTTTGGTCAGTGCTGGAGATCGGTCTCTCTTACTCATCTCTACCTCTCAAAAATCTACTTTCTCTCTGGTCTTTGTAATTTTTTTTTCCTCAGTTGTTCTCTCCTGTGGTCAGGAGTTTTCTTATGAGTAGAAGCATTTGCTTGATAGAATAAATGTTTTCTTTATCAAATAGCAACAACAACTTGTGTTCAGGCACTGAGTTGAAGAAGCTGTTGTGTTTAATTGCTTTGTTAATACTGCTCTTGGTAAAATATCCTCACTATTTCTCTTGCTGCTGCTGAAACAAACAAGAGACTTGTGACTGGTACTTGTGTCATGGTGCCAGATGACAGGTACAATGATGGGTCATCTACCTTCTCGTGTAGGAAGAGATAAGAAAACCTTAAACATTCTCCAGCTCTTCTCCATCACAGGCTCCAATATACTCCAGCTCTAAAAATGTTAGTTTTCTGTCTAGATTTAACAATTTTCTTTCTTGCAGTGGGACAGTGTCATGAAATTGTGAAACCCTTGAGCCACATTCTTCTGCCAATACTAAAAAAATAATAAACTTACGTCAGAGCTCTGCAGCTATAGAGCCATCAGCAGTCTCCATCAAATTGCCACCCACATCTCCCAAAGTGGACCAGGGCACCAGTTCCCACATTCATTTCTGAAACACTGTCCTCCTTTCATTCCCAGAAGCTGCTTTTAAAGTGAAAAGAAGCTGCTTTAACTGGATTTTTAACCATGTGCTTCTTGGCCCCTTGTACTCTGTTGTCTTTCAAAGCTGTTGCTTACCCGCTATCTGCAATAACTCAAGTTATTTTTAAGTTACAGTGCAGTGCTTATCAGACTGAAAGCTTCATTTTAAAACTTTCTACCTATTATAGTTATAAGTAGCACCAAGATCCACACGACTGAAAAATGTGAAATATTTTGTTGTCATTTCCCCCTGCCCTGCTCTGTGAGTTTACATTGTGCTTTTGGCAGCGCTTTATGTAAAGTCAGTTGTTGATGATGACTTACACTTTTTGGCTTACAAAGAGTTTGGTTTTGCTTCCAAGTCTGCTCCCACCCTGTTGCAGAGAACCCTTGCAGAAATGAAAACTTCTTAAAAGAAACATCCGCCATTTTGAGAGTACTTTCTTAGTAATTCGATTTTAAATAAGCCAGTTAAACCACCTATGATATTTGACACAAGTTCCCATTTTAAAAAAAGGAAGCAACCCACTTCAGAGTGTTTGGCAGGTCAAGCCAGCAAGTCTTTACTTATATCTCAATATACTAACTTTTTATCTGGGTGAGATTTGCTGGGACTCTGTATCTCCTTATTGACACAGCCTTTTAAAACTTGAGATACCCTGGCTTTTTAAGGCTAGATTTGCATTTGTTGAATGTTCTTTGCATTTATGCTCTTGGGAGCTGTGCTTGTTACTTACTGAAGGGGGAGTTGCTGAAACTAATGAAAAGAATACATTTCAAGGACTAAAATCTGTCAAGTCTGCATTCTGATATCCCATCTGAGAGTCTTCAGGATAGGAATGCCTCAATAAGACTGTATTAAATATGGGTATGATTACAGAGTCTCTTCAGTGTCCCTATTCTTTATTACTGGAATCCTCCTTTTGCTGGTAGCCAGGGCACTCTACATCTCATTGGCAGAATTTGTGCTTCTAATGCTTTTAACGAATTCAGAATTCTTTTAATGAATTCAGAGTTTACACTAGTATTTCAGTCCTTTATTTCATCATCTTTAAGTGTGTCTCAAATTTTGTAACTGGCACTTTGCCTAGATGGGTCTATATTCAGATCTGTTTATGCTGCTTGGATAGGATTTCCACAGCTTAAAAGATGCTATTTTTTTTCCCCTCAAGTTCCATGTCTATTATTGCATAACCGCGCAAATCCTACTCTTCCCTTTATTGGTAATAGGGTCCACATGCTTTCCTGTTTCTGTTACTTTTTAAAAGGCAGATAATTAACTTGGAATGCGCAAGCTCTGTAAGTATTTTGTCTGCAACTGTGTCCAAACCCATTTTTACATAAGCAGATGGAGAGGATCACAGGGATCCTTAGCAGGGCTGTTCCTGACTCTGTGGTTACCTGTGTGCTGCTGGGATGTCTGAGGGTGCTGGTCCTGCTGCTGCTCGAGTCAATACGAGGGCTTGCTTCTGCTGAAGAGGGAGATGGCTTTGCTTTTACTTATCCTTTCTCCTTCTGTGCTGTTTGGACGTAGCCCTTCCTGCTTACTGCTGTGCTCATCTCTTCCCTGACCCAAAAGAAGACAGTCAGCTTTTTTCCATTGGTGTATATTGTGTTGGGCTGGCTCACAGAGGGGTCTTGCGAGAGCCAGAGCCTGCACAAGTAAGTGGCAGCAGCACATGTCTGGAAGAGGGAGTAAAACCTCTCCATTTTTGGCAGTGGTGAGCTGTTAATTTGCCTTTCTGCATCTTACGAAACCGTATCCTTCACTCCAGGGTGCTCACTGTCCAGTGGAGCTCCTGCGCTCTGTTGCACTGTAAACCCTGATGTAACATGTTTTCCTTCCGTAGATGAGTTAGAATCAGCACTTACCAAATTATGATCTCCAAGCTGACAAATGCTCTACAGCTGTTGTGAGGGACCCCCTTGGGAGGTCAAACCCAGACCCTTCTCATTTCCACCTGAGGGCTCTGGAGCATAAGCACACCAGGATTGCTGCTGCCCAGAGATTTGGAGACCACTGCTGTGTCTTCACAATGTTGTGATTTGCCACTGTTGATTTCACACTAAGCTACTGCTTAGAAGCTGCTTGGACTGGGTAGTCTTGGGTCAGCATATGTTGTAACCTCAGTGCTGTTCATGACGACTTTCAGTTGTACAAATCTCAACAAAATACCAATGCAAGGCTTAAAATTGCCCTTGTCTACCCTCTTTTCAGTGGGCACGTAGAGGGTTGCTTGTTGTAGCTGGGTGCTGCACACCTCTGCACTCAAGCCTTGAGCTTCTGTTACCAGAGCTGTGGTTTAAAATCCAGTGTCTTGTTTCCTGCTGCTTCTATTCCCATCCTTGGACTCTTCTGTCAAGTGGAGATCTCCTTTGTGCCAGATTTGTCAGATGTTTGTAGAATGGCAGAGCTGTGTTTTGACCTAGTGCTTGTGGAGCAGCTGCACGCTGGTGCAGCAGGAAGGGTCTGGTTCCTCAGATAGATGGCTTGGCTGAGCCCCTCTTCCTGTAGGAATACAAGAGAGTTGGTATTTTGTCCAGAGGCCTTGGCCCTGGAAATTTTCCCTGAGGGGTCATTTTGGTGGCTGCTTGTTTGGTGCTCATAAATTTTTTGTTTTGTTTTTTCAGAGGAGAGTAGATCCTGTTGCACTCCTTCTAGAAACTTTCAGAGGGAAGCCACCAGCAAATGAAAATTCTTACAACATGCACAAGAAGGGTTAACTTAATATTTTGCACTCATAAGGATAAATAAAGGTCTAAAAAAGGCAGTGTATCGGTTACTAGTGTTTTGAGGTTTATTAAGTTTTTTTTTTTCCCATCTAGAATGTAGGCTAAAATCCAGCCCAGGTCAGCAGTGAGGTGTTAACTGTTTAGTTGTTTGTGTAAAATGTTTACACTCGCTCCAGTCTGTTCCTCCCACCAAACTGGCCAGGATGCCGTTTCATTCCTGTTTGTCCCTCGCTTGAGTCTGAGCCAACCCACCTCCCTCCCAGAGACACTTGGGTCAGGATTGGCCATTTGCTGCTGCCTTTGTCTGGGACTTCCTGGAAATGCCTGAGAATGTGTTTGCTGTCAGGCAGAGATCAGAAATAGATCTTGCATAAGAAGAGCCACTCCAGGAGAAGACTCTCAGAGGCTGTATTTACCCTCCTTGGAGCCCAAAGCTGTTTCCAATTTCACAGCTGACACACAGGGAGAGAAATGGAGACTCTAATTTGTGCAGATAGTTGTTCCTTGTGATCTTTTACAGGGCTAGCTCTAACTGCCTGTTGAACACCAGTCAATTTGCTTCCAAAAGGAGAGGATTCTGACAAAAGACCAGTTGGCAGGTGGAGCTCATAGCAGACTGCAGCAGATTCAGGCTGAGAAATTCCAACTTAAATATTTTTAGTACAGGCGTGAGAGTCAGAATTGCTTTCTATTCTGATATAATATGGACTTGCCATGTTTTGTTGGGCTGTTCAGGGGTGCATCTCAGTTCTCCATTTCTGAAAGGTACATTTCTTTTGTGCTGTCAAGGGAGTGTGTATGTTGGGATGAGGATTCTGAGTTGTGAGCCTCGTTGGGATTCAGGTGCAGTGGCTGCAGACTTTGCTGCCTGCAGTTGCCACAGCCAGTTCTAGCAATACGAAATAGAATATGTGGAGATGTAGGTTTAGGGTGTGGAGCTGTGAGACCCGTGACTGAAAAAGGCTTCCATGTGGTAAGTGCTGTAACTTACGGGTGGGATAATCATCTGAGGACAGTGGTACTTAAATTATAGTGGTCTGAATCCCTGGAGGTCAGGAGCTGGAGTACTGGGTAAGGCTGGTTACATTTTATGATCACCTTGTGATCCTCCTCTTGTGCAATCTCCAGCTTCTCTGTCCAGTGAAGCAGAGCCCAGCTTTGTGCTCTTCAGCATTGTGCAAACGCTGAGGTCAGTTCAGCTTTTGCATGTGCTGTGTCACAGGATGTGCTGCAGCTGTGATGTGCAAACCCTTGACAAGCTTTTCCTCATTTTCCCAAAGATTGTTCATAGAGCAGTGGAAGAATTTTTTGACTGTGCTTTTCCATCTTTGGAAATGGTTTCCTGTTATCAGGACTCTTGACAGTCCAGTGAATCTAGGTAGACAGGAACCACACAAAGGATTATTTTCTGTTTCAGCTTCACACAAGCATGAATCAATCTCTGGAGGCATTCAAGGCTTGTGAAGCTGGATCTGGCATTCTCAGGAGCCTTTGGTAGCTGTGAAATGGAAGACATTTTTGTTAATAAGCTGGAACATGAATTCAGTTTTAGGCAGTCAGTCTTAGCATAGGGTGTTTTTCATAGCTGTTTGTTGCTCAGGACTATAAACAGAGGGAAGTAAATACAAGATGTCTCTTTGCACTTTAAGTGTGGAGAAAACCATGCTATAAAAAAGGAGATGCTGTATGTGGCAGGAAATGAGAAATAAATGGGAGGACGCACCTTTGGGAGGGAACAGCTTCTCAAAGTCGGTGACACAGTGCTGCTGCTCCGTTTGAGTGCTCCTCTTGGAGGCAGTAGGTGGAGAAAACAACAGCCAGCCTTACTTTCCTCTCTGCTGCCCTTAGATCTTCAGTGTCAGTAAGAGTTTGTTCTTCCTGGTGTTCCTGTTGCCAGCTTTTGAATGTGATAGGGAAGGCAGTGGAGTGGTCAGCTGAGGTTAATTTAAAGAACTTCAAAAGGCTACACTTGGTTTTAGCAGCTTTTTGTCTGAAAACCAAAAAAAAAAATATTCAAACTGTATTTTGTTTCTCTGGAGCATTTTCGCTTCTGATGGAAGGGACTTAAAACACAAATCACTTTCAGTGTGAGGATGCTCAGCACACTTGTGACATATTGAAGAATATTTATCTCTGACCACAAAAGTAGTTACGTATCTTGTGGGACTTCCATTATCTCAGCCATCTAATGAACGGTGTAAAGGGGATGAAAGTTTTGATAAGGAAGTTGGAGAAAGGCAGAATAACTATGTGTTTTTCTTTTGTAGGTGGTGGTTCATTTCTCTCACCCAGTTTAAGCGGGAGTCTAATGTTCAAAGAGCTAAATGGAAAAATTCTAGTCCTATGGGAAAATCATTTGTGGTTCCTTCACACAACTTTGACTGTAGGCCAGGGAGTGCTGTGGATTTTTATTGTTCCATCCAGGAAGCTGTGCTGACTCAGTCTTTAAAGCACTTGCAGTGTCTCCCAGCCAGCATGCTGAGCTGCTGAGCCCATGCCCTGTGGAACTAGTTAAGATTAGGTTACCTCCCTGCCAGCTTGGTGATGTGAACGGAGCCAGCAGCCCAAGGATTTCCCAGCCTGTTACATCCAAGATGACACGAGGTGGATCTGGGGTGTTCCCTTCAAGGAATGGGGCTGTGACTCCCAGGGACTGCTGGTGTCAAGCCGCACACTGGTCAGCTGGTTGTCCTACAGTGTCCTTGTGCCCTTGAGAGCCTTGCAGCTGCTGGGCTGCACAGGAACCTGCTGACTGCACGTGATGCTGCCCAGCGCTCCAGCACCCTCACCCTGCAGGCACACACGCCACTGCAGGTCTGGGTGTCACAGAAATGTATTAATTTACGAGGAAACGGTGTGGGCAAGACCCAGGAAGGATCTAGCGGTGACATTAATGGTTTTTCAGCACATGCACACACAAATAGCCCTCCTGCCCATCAGAGGGATCTGGTGGAAGGTCTGAGCTCACATGATGGCGTCTGCTGGCTTTTTGTAGCATACAAAGAGTTGGCTTATCTTCAGTTTTATGGTCAGACGTCTCTGTCAAAAGCTCACTCTTCAGCTCAGCAGCACAAATTAGAGCATCAGTGGGTACATAGCATGTGCAGCCCTAGGGACTGAGCTATGTCACTATTCTGGGGCTGGAAAGTCAAAATAAAATATCAGTGTATGCTCAGGTGGAAGTGGCAGGTAATGGTGAGAGGTGTCTCCAGAATGAGGAGCATTTCAGTTTGAGCTGTCTGCTGATTGCATCTTCAGGCTGCCTTTTGCACTGGTCTGCATCTGAGCTGCATCTGAGTTATGGGAATCTGACAGGAGGGTAAGTGATTTCTTTCAACTAATGGCTGGATGGGCTGGATTTACAATTTGTGTTCTGGCCCTAATTTTGAAGGTGAAAGTAGAGCATTTCCATTTAAAGCAGAAATTTTATTCACTTACTTGAACAAGGGCTCAGTTCTGGCATTGGTCTTTTAAATACATTTTTTAAAAGCTACTTAAGTCATGGAGTGGTTGGAGCTGTGCTTCCAAGAAACCTAATGAATTTATCTAAAAAAACCGAAACCAACACCTCAGCAAACTTTTATTGTATTAGTAAGTTGAATTAGTTTAGAAAGTGTCTGGTGATCAGCAGGGCAAGTTCCAGGAGCAGCCTGGGTTTGCAGGCTGGGGAAGGGGGGATCCCTGGGCTTTTCCATTACACTGGCAGTGTGTGATGGTGTCAGCTCTGCTGGAGCTGCAGCCAGAGCACTCCAGGGGTTTGCAGTTCATCTCCCAATGTGCAGTGAGTAATTACTGATATAAACAGTTCCTGAAATTGTTTCACAAAGGCTGTATTTGCACACTCTTTTACACCCCCAGGCTCGGGGTGGTAGTAGTGCATGGTGCATGTTAGTTGTGACCAGTTAGTTGGCCACAAGCTCTGGAAGAAGCTCTCCAGCTTGGGTCTCAGTGGTTGGGGAAGGAAGCCACAGTCACTGCTGCAGCTGCTCATGCAGACCACATCTCACACTGCAGTGTCTTGTCTGTTTGGACATTTGCTGATAGTGGTCAGAGCTGGGTGATTGGGCTGCTGTACTGGGCAAGGCTCGCTGGTTTGGCTGTCAGTACTCCAGTTACGGCACAGAAAGGATTCACGGTGCCTGCCACCACCTGATTCTGGCAGCAGTTCTGGCTGTCACGGGAGGAATCCTTGCTCAGTTTGTCTCTGCAGCCTGGGATAGCCAGGCATAACTGCTGCTGGGAGGTTGCCTTTGCTGTTAAGCTTTTTGGGAGCACCCACACAAGTTTGTAAATCGGTGCCACAAATGCAAAGTTTTGCTGATGTTATGGGGCAGTTTTGGTATGAAAGTAGAGAGAAGCTTCAAAATTTTAATGGCTAATGTCTTAATTTACCATACCACATATTGATAATCGTTTGGACATTCTTTTTGTTAAGCAGTGACACAAGGCATGATTTACACCAATACCCCCATAGTGAGAAAGCACAAGGCTTTAAACATCAGTACATTAAAGAAAGAGCTGAATGATTTTACTGATAATGCAATTTGAACTTCCTCGAGGCATGTCTGGGCAATGTGAAGTAAAAATCCCAGTGGCTGCTCTGTGCTGATACACCAGCTGTTAGGTCTGGAAAATGACTTATCTTTTGTGCCTTGACTTTTTGTGTATCTTAAATAACAATCTGCCCCTGCTTCACGAGAAAGCTGAGAGCTTTTTATGTGTCCTGTGTTCTAACCACCTTCTTGACATATTGGTTAAATTTTGGAAAACTTTTAAATGTCATCTCCTCAAAATGTTTTACACAGTGAGCCAAGCTATTTTACATGCTTTCTATATATGTGAACTGGAGAACTTGAGGATTTTAAGAGAATCTAATTGCACTTTGAGTTTTTAAGGTCTCATTTTGAATGTAGTCTTTGTATTTTATTGCTTTTGTAGTTTCTGATCTTTTTGCATTTAAAAGCATTGATTAGAATATAATGCCTTAAGAACCTGTTAATAAATGTCTTCTACCCAGAAGTCAATGCCCGCATTTACATGTTCATGATTTTCCTGTTTTTGATAAAGCTCTTCCATTTTGCTGAGAAAAATCAGAATGAGAATTCCTGCCATTGGTGTTTGGGGCTCCCCACACCTCCTGCAGTCAAACCCCAGGGCAGTGAGAAGTCCTAGCATGGCTCCACCAAGTCTTCTTGATGCAGGTCTTGTAGAGCACTGCAAATATTTCTTTTGAAAGGCTGTTTAACAGGATAAATATACCCAGGCTCCCCATTCCTCTGCAGTTACTCACAACATAAAACTGTCATGCCAGGGATTGGGTTACTGCCTTGAGCTGTCTCCCTATTTGAGCTGGAGCTGGATTTACTCCTGGAGGTGGGGGAGAAGACTTATTTGAACCTAATGAGATTTTTAAAGTTTGCATTCAGGGATTTTGCAAAGAGGTGGCTCAGATGAGGCTGCAAGCTCAAACTTCAGTTCTGGAGATGCAATTCCCTTCCCCTCATTCTCTTAGGGGACAGCAACAATCAAGGATTTGAATTCAGCATCCTGCAGGTATTAAGAAAAAAAGTCTAGACATGGTGTGTGATTCTGCCAGTGAGAGGTCTGCAATTCCTCTGATGCCGAGTGAGACATGATTAACATGTAAAGTCCATGTCCTCATTGAGAGCTGCCCTTAGGGGTATCTTGATTTTTATTTCTATTTGCCTGTCCTCTAGGAATCTTCTGCTGCCTATACCGTGAAAACTTGAAGCAGTTCTACCTATTTGGGTAAATAGAGGCAGGGGAAAAAATAGGGTAGGTGCAGATACCTGTTCTGTGCAGCTGCAGCAGAGGAAATTCTGTAGCTTGTGCTCAGACATCTCATCCTGATTCCCCCGTGTGCTGTGTCTGGGCTGTCGGGGACATGTGGCACCGGAGATGCTGGGGGAGGTGAGGCTCTGTGGCTGACTGCATTTGCTCTGTGCTGGCTGCATGAGGACTCCTGTCTCCAGTGCTACTCACTTTCCAGATGTCCCATGCAAGAAGCAGAGCCACAGCAACGTGTGGTTTGATACATGTGCAGATGTGGCTTTCAGCTGTTGGAAATGAAAGGCTGATATCTGAGGCATTTGAAGTATCTTGCTTCGGTTATGCTTCCATTTCCTCCCCAGCAGTAGATGAGATGTGGAAGAAAATTGACCACCATCCTTTTGATCTGCTCACTATAATGATAATGCTGTGATTTGCTGTGTCAGCATGGCTTAATAATCCTCAGTTGCTGAGAGAGATGAACTGCACATCGAAATCCTTTCTCCAGAGGAAAGCAAATTTAGATTTCTCCAAAATGCCTCCCTTAAAAAAAAAAAAAAAAAGAAAAAAAAAAAAGAAAAAGATAAATTCTAAACTGCTTATGAATAGTGGAAAATTATTTACTGCTTGAGGAAAAATTAGCATTGAAAAGCTGCTTGATGACAGTTGGCAAATGTGAATTTGTTAATGCCTTGTCATGTAGGTTTTTTCAGAATTAGTCCATGATGTGTTCTGCTTCACTGTGTCACCTTAATCCAGGAGCCTTTTTGAGATGCACAGGAAAGGAGAAGTGAACAAAGTATGCTTTGATATGCATGGGAAGATACATCTAAATATATTTAAAAATATATAAATATATACTTTTCTTTTTAGTAACTTCACTCTACCTATTTAAGGGAGCTGAATGCAGCTGAAATTCCTAGAAAGGGGTGTTGATGTGTGCATCAGCACAAAGGAGCCCCGGTATTACCCATTGCTGTTGCAGGCTGTAGAGCAGTGCCATGACCCCTGGGCTGGTGTTACTGCTTTGTGTCAGACAGACCTGGCAGTGGGAAGCTGAAGAATGTGCCCCTGGCTGCACAGAGGCTGTTGCTGCTGCAGGATGCTGCAGGATCCCGACACGCAGCGATGCCCAAGGAGCCTGCCTTGGAGCCCCTGGAATGCCTGAGCTGTTCCCGGCCCACGGAGCCGTGGGCTGGGGAGATAGCACAGGAATGTGCACCATACAGCTTGCTCTTTTCAGTGCAGCTTGAACTGGTAAATGGGGCTTAGCCGAAGCATTTGTCCTGTTCTTCCATCTTGCTGCTTCGGTGGTAGAAGGAATGTTTTCTGAGTGGTTCAATGCGTGATTGGACGTCAGCGTGAGAGTTCTTGTCCTGAGCTGCTGAAGTCACCAGCACAGCTTTGGCTCTTGCTGGGAATTACCTTGAAGCAATGCAGTTGGTATTAAAGGACCACTTTGTACATACCTAACTGATGTACAGAGTGGTGTGGAGGATTTGTAGACCAGAACCCCAAGCACCTCATAGGTAATAATGATCTTTGGCCAAAGTGAGGAAAGGGAGAGAGGAGCAAACTAATGTTACTGGACCTCCAGGTGTCTTGGTCTTGGGAGTGCTTTATGGTGGTAAAAGTGTCAAATGTGGAATCCTTCTTTAACTGTCCCTCCTCCACAGGAAAATCTGTGTAGAAAGCCCATCTGAATGCAAACAGCAATGTCCTCCCATACCGGGGAGGTCCAGTGGAGGGGAGGAAGGCTCTGTCCCTCTGATTCATGTTTTCACACAGCTTTAGCGGGTGGCTGGCCAGGTTACCTGAGCCCGTGGAGGGCCAGCCGTGCACATGCTGAGGTGCTCTGTGCTGTAGTGCACAGTGAGTTAGGGGTTTATTGGCTGTGTAGCTGCTCCAGAGTAGTAGCCATGATAAGCAGGAGTGACCAGGTTGGTGGTGTTTTAGCAGGTATCCCTTTTGCACCCTCCTGAGCAGCACCCTGCTAATGGAGTGGAAAATACAGATTTCTATATGCACAGCCCATGCATAGCTGAATCCTGCCGAGTCTTTGGAGACTGGAGTGATTCTGCTCCATGCACATGTCTTTGAGTTGAGATTTTGTCTGTGAGTTGTGTTAGTGGCTCGTCGTAGTGGTGAGAGTAGAGAGAAGGGTGAGCCTGGGGAGGAGACATGGTTTGAAGGTCCATTATAACTCTGTCTGGTTATACTTTACTGCTACGAAGTGGTTAAATCTATTCTCTAGCAATAACTAAATCTACGATCTTCATCCTTGGGAGGTTCTGCCTCCTAGAGCTCTGTCTGTGGTGTTCCAGAGAGTATTTGGGGCAGCGGCAAGGCTCTGGTGAGGTCAGCCTGTGGTTGTTCCCGGAGTACTGGGCGGTAGCTGCCGTGAAGTTGCGCGTTTCCGTGAAGTGGGGAGCTGCAGCACACGTGGCACTGCCGAGCTTCTGTGTGCCTGAAACGGGGACAGGTTCGCTCTTTCGGGGCTGGACAGGTGAGGTGAAGGCACTGCCGAGCTGGGCACTGCCGTGGGTTTCGTCGCTCTGTCCCTGTGAGGGTGTTGATGGTGCCCTCTGATGGATGGTGCCCGAGGGCGCTGGCCCGAGTCGCTGCCTTGTGGTGGCCCCGTCAGCTGCTTCCTCCGGGTTGTGGGGACTAACTGGCTCATCGACACGTCCTGCAGCACTGTCCCTCAGGAGTCACCTTGGGCAGGAACACTTCATTACGCAGTAAATCGATCGAGACTTTAATACTTCTATTTAAGCATTTAATATTCCATTTAAGGAGCGGCCACTGTAGTGAACTCAGTGCTGTGACGGGAGGTGCAGCACTGCACAAGGCACAGCATCCCTGTCACAGTTCATCAGGTTACAGATGCTCGTCCCTTTTGCAAAAGAGAGAGCGATGCATCTTTTTTCATTAATAAATCTCCCTTCTTTCCCCTCATCTCTTATTTCACGTTGTCTTCTGGTAGTTGCACAAATCCTAAATGAATGCGCGGTGCTTTGGGACCTCTTGGGATTAAGTACTTCATGGAAAACAAAACGTTAATCCCTTTGGTTAATTTTCGTTTGGGTTTTGAATAATAGCCTCAAGTCTTGCTCTGGACTGTAGAATTCCTTGGGCTGACCTCCAGGGGAGCGACGGGCAGCCCGTGCCTGTGGGTTGGGGACTCGCTTCCCTCTGGCAGGGCGATGTCCTGAGGTGGGATGGTGCCGCTGTCACTCTCACCCTGCCCTCGCCAGGGACGTTCTGCTGCTGGTGTTGGGCCCTTTAAACGGGCGCGATTTTCCATTTCAGCAGAGTTTCAGGGAGCTGTGGTTGCTGATGGGATTGGATCCGGGAACAGCAGCGGGGAGGGAATGGGGAAAGACCTTCCCTCTGTCTTAGCTGTGAGCTTGGAGCGGCGGGGGCGCAGGGAAGGGAGCACACGGGATTGCCGGATTTGGGGGCGAGCAATCACAAGAAGTCCTTTCGCATCGGGAAACCGGTGTGTGAGCGCCTTTCCTGTCCCTCTGGCTTGGGGTGGTGCCTTCGTGCCGCTGCTTCCATATCAGTTGTAAAGTTGGAGTTTAGTCTGAGTAACCGAGAGATTTCCTCTCCGGCCTTTTCTCCTCCCTCCGCTTTCCGTTCCTCGGCTCTGCCTTGTTTGCTCAAGTCAGGAAGGGGGCGGGCATGGGGAAGGTTAATCATTAATCTTAACTCCTTCACAGCCATGGGGCTCCGTGCTCCTGGTATGTGCAGACCTCCCTTCTTCCGCAGACCTGCAAAAGTAAATCCCTGCGTGTAGCCGAGCTCAGTGTGTGCCATCAGCAGAAGGCAGTGGGTGTCCGTCCCATGGATCATCTGCACAGACAGGAGCCGAGCAGGGGGAGTTTCTGTGGCGAGATGGTCACAGCTGCCGGTCCTGCACTGAGGGCTGGAGATGGAGGGTGGAAAAATGGTTTGCGTCCCCTCTGCAGGGCCGGAGGAGCCCAACACCCTCACGGGATTTTCACTTCCTGGTGGAGTTTGATTTGCCTTTGTCATTGGAGGGGAGAAGCAAAAACCACTCCTTCTCGGTGAGCCTCGGGAGGTTGTGTGCGTGAAACCTCCAGTCATAGGACCTGCCTGACTGTAGGAATTGCGGTTCATCGGCAGTTCCCTGGAGGTATGTGCCTTTCACTCTGGAATCCACCAGCTGTTCTTCTGCTTGAAAAGATTCAGTTCATTTTTCCCCAGCTGCGGAGTACTTGTCTCCCTTCAGAGAATCTGCTTCTGGGATATTTTGGTCCCTTTAGGAAGATAGATCCTGCGACTTTAATGGTTCGGAGCATCTTTATAACTAAATGAAAGGTGTATAGAAATAATTTAACACAGTGTTTAATTTACTAATGGCTGTATTCTGCCCTCTGAGTGCAGGACTGCTTATTTTTTCTTTTGTGATGCTTTGGTTTTTTGAAAAGAGTGAATATAAAAGCGGCACCCTCCTTATCTTGTAATGCTATAATAGTGTCCTCTTCTAATACATTTTCTTGAAGGCATGCTGAGTGCCTTGGCTGCTGTGGAGTCCTGTGCTCAGGAAGTGGCTCAGGGCTGGCAGGTGCTGCCCAGGGAGCTGTGGGCAGCCATTAGCGCGAGCAGTTGCTTGGTTGCTATTCTGGTGCCACCAGACAGCTCCAGCTCCTTGTGACCCAGTGTGGGGGACACTGCAGGGTGGCCACGCTCAGGCTGCGCCCCTGTGCCCCAAACCTGAGTGTCAGGTACTGCTGTGTGCGGGAGAAGGGGCCTGCTGAGTCCCTGAACACAGCTGGGTCTGCTCAGGGGGAAGGGAGACGCAGGGGGGTTCACAGAGTGTCCCCTCCTAATTCTGCTGAAGGCGTGTTACTGTTTTCTGACTGAATTCCACGTCTCCAAAGGGACCTGCCAGGTGTGTCCTGGTGCTGTTCCATGGAGAGCGCCGATGTCTCCAGTGAGCTGACAGCCTTTGGAGGTGTGCACTGGTGCTGCTGCCCCAGTGGAAAGCTGGGCACGTGGCCAGGGAGGCTTTCTTTGGAAAGTGAGTGCAGCACAGACCTGCAGGCGCTCACTGGAGTTCCCCCCACAGGGGCTGCAATGGGCTCTGCAGGGTGGGCGCACGGGCTGGAAGGTGCAACAGGTCAGGATTTGCCTTTGAGTCACCCCAGAGGAGTTGGTAATGGGTAGAGGATACATTTGTTGGAAAGCTGGGAATGCCTTTTTATGCCTGATGTCTGACAGTACTATAAGATATTTGCAGAGTGCTGTGTGATGTGAGTCCTCTGCCTGGCACGAGTGACAGTGTTTCTAGCTGGTGGACATTTTCCTTCTCTTGAGGAATTCATGAGCAGTCTCCACCCATCTAGTTCAGAATTGTTTCCAGAAGAAATGGCGTTTACCTGGCAGCCTCTGGAAACTTGTTAACTGTATAATGTACTGAGAGGGATTTTTGTTAGGAGGACCGAAGTACATACTCCTGCTGCACTGATGGACTGATCTGAACGTGTCATGCTTCTTCCACTACCTTGGGCTCAGGAGAAAACACCTCCTGAGATCTTGTTTCCTGCAGAAAGCAGTGCCTGCGGCCACAGTAAATGACTCTGTGATGATGTGGGGCCTGTAATTAGTCTGTGTCAATATCCTGTTGGAGTATGTCTCTGGACAGGCTTGCCTAGGTTGCACTTCTGCAGAGTGCAGTAGGACTATGGGTTCCTGTTGTGTGTTTTTCCAGTTAAGGCAAAAATTTGAGACTGACACAGCTTTCCTGACTGCTTTGTTACATCTTGGTGTTTTCTTTGTTGTAGAACTTTGATTAACTCATTCATTCCTGAGCAGCAGTAATGTTTTTCAGGGCATTTGGTAGATTAACGTAGATGAGAAGTCCCAAAAAACTTGTGATACAGTTACATTGAATAAGAAGAAAGAGACAAAACTGTATTCCAGGCTTTTACCATTTTGTTGGGGTTTTTTTTTGCTTTCCTGCAGACGCCTTACTGGCAGACCTGGAATCCACCACCTCGCATATCTCCAAACGACCAGTATTTCTCACGGAGGAAACTCCTTACTCCTACCCAACTGGAAACCACACGTACCAGGAGATTGCTGTGCCGCCCCCGGTGCCCCCGCCACCCTCCAGTGAGGCTCTGAATGGCACCGTGGTCGACCCCTTAGACCAGTGGCAACCCAACACACCCAGATACGGCCACCAGCAGGTGAGTGGGTGTGTGCAGGTGGAGGGTGATTGTTTTGTGGGTGCAGGATCTCTCAGGATAGTAAAGAGGATGGAATAGGAAGAAGTGAGGATGATTTTGGCTATGAACAGAGCAGGGGAATGGTGGAGGTGGGAGTTCTTATTAGAACTAACTGGTTGGAAGGAATGTCAGAAAAGAATTTGAAAGCCATCGTCATTGTGCTGACAAAACGGTGGTGTGATGAGATTAGTGTTAGTCATCTGTCTTGAGCCTGTGGAAGGCAGACTGGGGGTTTCCAGCACAAACTGTGACTCATAGGCAGGTCTGAAATAAGGGGAAAACTGTTGTTCCTAGTGTAGCTCAACTGATAGAGACTGGCTTGACTAAAGAGCAGATTTTTTTTTTTTCTGCTGGGCTTTGTTCTGCCCTGTCAATGCATGGGTTTGTAATGCAGTGGTGTACATATTTGTTTCGTATTCACTGTTTCCAACGCAAATCTTGTTTCCACAGGCTCAGTCCCAGTCTCCTATATACAGCTCTAGTGCCAAAAGCTCCAGTGCCTCCGTTCCTAGAGACGGGCTCAGCTCTCCTACTCCCCGTGCCAGTGAAGAGGAACACGTCTACAGGTATCCTGTCTCTTTTAAGAGATAAGCTTGACTCACAGGTTGAGCCTGCTGAGGATCAAGCTGCCTTCTATAAGTGGAAACAAACACTGCTCCCCATGTGTGTTATATTGCTTCGTGTCAGTTTCGATTGCCTCTTTTGCAATGTGCCACTGTAACTTTGACACTCACTTCAAACTTTGACCTGGCCCTTTGGCTTGCTCAGCTGCAGGAGGTTAAGGATCCATCAGACACAGCAGGATCTGGATTGTGTTGTGTAGGATATGATCCAGACACAAGTGACAAATCCGCCCCCCTGTTAAACAGCACAAAAGTTCTACAGGAGGTGGATGGCCTTTGGGTTATTTTTCCCTGGGAACTCAGTACTTGTGGCTTAGTGGGGTGTGCAGGGACTTGAGTTTTCAGGTAAATTCAAACTTTTTAAACCTTCCATCTCAGTAGGTGATTGACAGATAACAAGTTTACACTTGCAAAGGCAGCTGCTCTCACTCTAAGGTTGGAAGAGTAGCCTGCACAGTAGGACAGACCTTTCTGCTGACATAGGGATAAGTGATGCAGAGGCTGTCAGAAATTCATCCTAGGCACAGTTTTATACTTTAGACACTGGTGTTTCTTTGGAGTCATAATCTAACATCTTTCTGCTGAGCAGGAAGTTGCTTCCAACCAGAACTAATTCTGGGTAGAGCTCAGCTCCTCTCTGGGCAGCCTAGCCATAGATGGCCCAGTGGAGATGGTAATTGCAATTTTTTCAGATGACTGCATGCAATTAGTATGAAATGGAAGTAATTACAGCCATAAGTCCTCTTGAGCAAGGGTCTGGCATGGCTTGGTTCTGGTGTGAATTGTAGCTGGTATGTTGGTTTGGCGTGAAGTATGTTCTCAGATTGCAGTTGTGGATTTTGTTTTTCAACCTGAAGAGAAGGATAACTTCCCTTATGGAATTCATAATTGTCACTGATGTTACAGGTGTCAGAGTCAACTTGCTAGATACTAGCTTTTTGAGCATAATGTGGTCCTGTGCACAGGGCATAAGTTCCCATTTTGGATTTGAAAAGTATGTTTTTGATAAAATAAGAACTTCTAGAGCATTAAAAGTTATTTCTTCATTTGTAAAACCAGGAGGAAAAAATGGTCCTGCCATTGACAATGGAAAGACTCTTACTACAGTGTAACTGCTATAAAAATCACTGCATTAATGTGAAGTTCTGCTTTGGAACAGTTTGCAGTTCTGTGTGGTAAATTATATCTACCATATTAGACTAGCAGTAATTACAGCCAATGATTTATACGTGCTTGTGTATTTAACACAGTAGAAAATAATATCAAGTTACTTTCTTATAAATTGATTAGAGTTCCCCAAATTAAAGGTGTGAGGACCTGGGGAGACCTTGAGTGTTGCAAGAGGTTATGACATGTCCTACTGCTTCTCAGTTTCTGCTGCTGACCTGAGGTTTGTGCTTTGCCTCTCTCTCTCCAGTCTGTGCTAGCCCTGCATTCCCTTGCTCAGGGAGGAGGGTGTTGCTGCTTGGTGTGGTGTCAGCAGAAACAAGCCATTTTCCCGTATGTGAGCTAATGGTTCTGCTGCTGTTCTGTGCATTTTGGATCTACAGACAGTTAACTCTTTCCTACAGGGCTGGGCAGCACATAGTCCTAAAATCAGAGGCCCTGTCCATCAATGCTATTTTTGTAATTTACAAGAATAGCAGTGGCTGTGTTTAGTTGTGTCACAAAGCACGTGTCTTCTTTACCCTCAGAGATAAAAGCATCAGCCTGAAAAGACCACAGCACATGTGTAAACTTTGTGAGCCTAATGAGTTTCCCTCCATACCTCTGCTGTATCTTGATGCAGAAGTTTTACATTTTCCTTTTGTCTTCAGTTTCCCGAACAAGCAAAAGTCCGCAGAACCATCTCCTACGATGACCAGCTCCTCTCTGGGCAGCAACCTCTCAGAACTGGACAGACTCCTTCTGGAACTGAATGCTGTTCAGCATACTCCTGCCAGCGGCTTCACAGCAGGTAAGGAGTAGTAAGATACTTGCTATGAGTGGATAATTTGATTCTCAGAATAGTCGTTTGCTTTTTCTTTCCAACGTGCTTAGTGAGGGAGACCCCTTCAGCCCTTAGTCGAAGATTCATTTAGTAAGGGTGAGATCTCTTGAGGTCTGAGCTGCAGCACCCTGCTCAAAGCAAGGCCAACTTCAAAACTGCCTCTAACTAAAGTTTCAAAGTTAGTTTGGGTTGCTCAGGCCCTTGCACTGTTAAGTTTTTAATATCTTTGAAGATGGATGTTCCACAAGATTTTCGGACAATGTTTCGTACTTGCCTGCGATTAGTGTGTGTGAAATGAGGCTCTGAATGTTTTTTTCTGCTCCCCTTTCTTCAGATGAGGCTGGCAGAAGCCCATCACTGCCCAGCGTGGCTGGCCCTCACTATGTTGTCCCAGAGAACAGCAGCTCAGGGGCAGGCAAGGCTGCACCCCCGACAAAAGAAAAGCCGAAGCGAAATGGTGCACGCGGGATCGAAGATGTGCGTCCCAGTGTGGAGAGCCTGCTGGATGAGCTGGAGAGCTCCGTGCCAAGCCCAGTGTGAGTACTGGTGATTGCAGGCTTGCGTGGGGTGGGATGGGTTCCTGGGGGAATGGTGACTGTAGCGTAGGGGCAGCTGCTGCAGGAGAGCGATGGATGGAAGATGGGCTTTGTCTGAAGGGTCAGAAGTCAGCCAGGTACATGAAGATGCTGGTGCTTATTAATAATCTACTTCTGGATGGAGAAATGCATAAGTCGTCCTTAAGAGGCGGGCTGTTCAAGCTCAGGTTTACAGCTGACCACAAATAGCCCTGTCTGACAAAATGAATGTTCAGGCATCTTCTGTTTCTTAGTGGATGGGATGTGTGTGCACATGTGAGGTGGGGTCTGCATGTGTTGGGGAAGCTGGGCCAGGTTGGGCTGTGCTGATGAACTCCTCATGCTCTGCTTACTTGGGGGAACAGTGAGACTTCAAGTCTAGGAGTGCCCTCCCAGGTTTAAACACACCCTTTTTCAAATTGTATTTTATTTTTTCCCCCTGGCCAGGCCTGCAATCACTGTGAGCCAGGGCGAGGTGAGCAGCCCTCAGCGTGTCACTGCCAGTCAGCAGCAGACCCGAATTTCTGCTTCTTCAGCTACACGAGAACTGGATGAGCTGATGGCATCTCTCTCTGACTTTAAGGTACCCTGTCATGACAGCTCAATGCTTCATTTTGTCCCTATCCACCCCAGTCTCTCTTGCCTGTTAACCACATTTGCTGACCTTGGTTGGTCTCCAGAATGCCTCCTTTACCTCTCACATTTGCTCTGATAAACTTCCTGTGGCGTATTTGTGCTTTCTCAGTGGTGCTCTAGGTGTCCTTGACTGCTATAAATTCTCATCACTGGCAGGGTAAGGCAGTTCAGGGATGTTTTTCCTTCAGTTCTGCAGTTTGTCTGTTTGCCAGAGATAATGAGCTTTGTTACTGCTCAGTACAGAGTGAATTATTTTGCTGTGCTACAACTTAATGAGAAGGAGAGAGGCATGGGACACCACTCTGCTTACTGACAGAGACCAGGCCCTTCTGTTCTGTGGGCTGACTCTCCTCTCTGGAGTGTGTTTTTACTCTGGTATGCTTTCCCTGAGGAGAATGGATATTCCAGGCATGTGGTGTGAGCACTGAAGCCTTTACATCAGACAGAAGGAGGATTTCAAAGGTTTTCTCTTACAACAAAATCTCTTACCTCAAAATGGGATTAAAGTTTGAGCTTCTTGTAGGGGCAAAGAACAGCAAATACTATTGTGTCGGCATATGTACTTGAATAACTTTTTCTTTATTCATGTGGATATGTTTCCATTCCTGCACTAGATGATGAACTGAGGAGGTTGTTTTCATAAGATTTCATTTACCCATGATCACAGCAAAATGAAAAATATTTTCTCACTTTCTACTTTCAGCTGCTTTGCTTATAGTCTTACTGAACTATTGACTTGG
The DNA here is from genome assembly GCF_015227805.2 of Hirundo rustica. NCBI lineage: Eukaryota > Metazoa > Chordata > Aves > Passeriformes > Hirundinidae > Hirundo > Hirundo rustica. The sequence goes on along the minus strand of NC_053466.1, from coordinate 10,404,670 downwards.
ATTTATTCTGAGAGGTGGAGAAAGCAAACATAGTGGATAATCTCTTTGTTAGGTTTGCCTTTTTTACATAAGTATCTGCTTTCTATTCCTAAATCAGTTCCTGACTCTGTTTTCTCCCTGTATGGAAGATTCTGCTGGATAATTGAGATTTCCTGTCTTTGCTGATCTCCATACCCTCCTAGATGACAGTAGGTGGGGCAGCCAGAGCTGAGCAGTGTTCTGTGGGGAGAGGTACAGAACATGCAGTGACAGCTTTGCTGTTTGCTGTTCTTTCTGTGCCTGGTGAGTCCCATGGAGGTCAGTACAATACCTGGAGTTGTGACAAGTGTGTGAGTTCAGAACCCAGCACTGAATACTGCGTGTTCTCAGAAGCTGCACTTGCCTTGTGCTTGCTGGAATGGAATTCAGTCTGCCATTCCTGGCACATGCACCTAAATTGGTGACAATCCAGTTCTTCAGCGTTTTCTCTAGACTTACTGTAGTGTGTGTTTAGTCAGTTGCAAATACTGACACCTTAGTGTTGCCTTTTTTCGCTTTCTGAGGTCCTAGGGTGTAGTGCAGGATACCCACAAGCTCTGTTCAGCCTGGCTGAAACACTGGAGAGAGTTCCCACTTGTGCTTCTGGCATTCCCGGCCCTGCTCCTTCCATGTGCTGTGGGAGCTGAGCGCTATGGCCTTGTGCCCCTTCTGCTTTTATCAGAAAACAAACTCAGGGTGTGGCCCAGACTTTGCTCCCAGGTGAGCTCCTGGCAACTGAGAATTACTCTGCCCAGCACAGGTTTCTTTGTCAAGATACAGGGAGTGGACATTTTTAAGTGTGGGTGTTCCAGTACTGTGCACTCTTGAGAAGAAGCTTTAGAATCTCCAGTAAAACCTGCATGACAGAGATGAGCTGCTGTGACAGTACACCACCTGCCTTCCTGGCTTAGTTTTCAGTTGACCTCAGAGACCAATTTGAAATGCAGCAAGAATAAGATTTGGTCTTTATTAAGCAGAGCATTGATATTTTTGTGAGGCATTGAGCTCATCTGTGCCTAAACATTGAGCTCATCTGTGCCTGAACGTTCTTCTTGGAGCACAAGGAACATGGCTTCTGTGATCGTTTCCCTTTTGTTAATGTTGTCATTGACTGTTTTTAAGTTACTTTCCTTTTTTCCTGTCCTCCAGGTTGTTTCATTTTTTCCCTTCAGTCCTTTTTGTATGGTTATACCTCTTCTGTTTGTGTCACCTGGGATTGTTAACTTGCCTGTAAAAATGTATTCTAGTCTGTACCAGTGTCAGAATATAAGGGAGACAAGGGGAGTCCTTGCAAAGGTGGAGTATGAAAGGCTGCTGTTTGAGTATCAGATCTGTGTGTGACTGCAGGAAACAGGATAAAATACCCAAATATGATGTGTAATTAGTTGGAGTTGGTAGAAGTTGCAATAGATGGGGGTGGGAGGAGTGGAGAGCACTGGTGCTTGATTTGCCTTGCACCCCAGAATAAAAGGTGATGATACACTACCCTTTAATCATATCTTGCTCACCCTAATTTGTTGCCCCTTCTTTTTGCTTACAGAATCCATTTGATTTTGGTTATCTGGTTCATCAGTCATCAGGCACTGAGATTACTTAATGCACTTGTTTTTTTACCCTCTGCCATTTCTGTGTAATGTGATGCCTGCTTACTGCATAGCTGGATGCTCGTAGTTAACTGTTGTGTTACTGTTGAGTGCTCACCCAGTGCTTTTATTATGGAATTAGTATGGTTTCAATGTTGAAAATACTGATGCTTGAGCAAAACATTACTCTTGCCTTGAAAATTACTGACTTCATTTTAGGAAGTCTGGGAACCAAGTGTGAAGCACAACATCAAACCAGGTTACTTTTACAGGTGTGCCCATCTTAGGCAAAATACAAGGAGAGGGCACTATTGGGAAATTCCCTCATTTTAATACACTTGCTAGTCATTTTCCTCTCAGCTGTGACTGTGGCTGTGCTACTCGAGGGGAGGAGCAATCTGTAGTGAAATTTGGTCTCTTATTGCTCTTTCCTTTCTGAGAACAGTCTCCTTGTAGCAGTACTGGTGTGACTTTGCAAGTGTGTGCGTGTGTGCCAGCTCCTGGCCCCTCGTTATGGTAGGAGCTCAGGTCAGCTGAAGATTATTATTCTTCCATTTACTGACAGGATTTGTGCATGTTCTGGTTAATTATATCATTTTTTTCATTATAAGTGTCTCAGAAAGGTAAGTGGAGACTGAAGTAGCATACATGGGGCTTAGGAAGTTATGTGGCCATCCACCTCAGAGCATAAGCATCTGACTTCTTCAGGCTTCTCTGGAAAATATGACTCAGAGTCAGAGCAGGTCTTGAGATCCAGAGCTAGCTCTTGGATTTGGAAATCCTTTGTGGATACATTTTTAAAACTGAGAAGGCACAGTCTTGGTCTTAGGTTGACCTGCTGTGTGAGCTTGTCCAAGTCGCTGTTCTGAGTCTCTTTTTCTAAGAAAAAGGAGTAGTGCCACTGTCTCCTAGAGCTCAGTCAGGAACCACTGGAAGTGGGGAAAGAACAACCCATGATCTTTTGTTTTCAAAAGACCCTGTAAGTCAAGGAAAATCAAAACCTCTGTATTAGTTGCTCTTTTTAGAATGTTTTTTGGATCAAAATTAATACTGATTTTATTACAATGTCAATGTGGAGTCTTTGCCCTAAGGGGAAGAGGCTAATCTGCCACCTAAGCAATGCTCACAAGGGCATGGAATGACTGACAGGCTCCTATAGATTCAGTGTGTGTCACTTCCAAGGTGAGATTAGTGATGTGAATAGAACAAAGCCCGTGTCATCTGCTCTTACTGTGAATGCCCTGAAGCTTTGTTTTCACTGTCATGAGCTCAGGCAACTGGAGCATTTTATTAGTGTATCAAGAAGAAAATGTCATGCTTTGTTCTATTCATTGATTGAATTTTTCGCAGCTTTGGAATATAAAATTTACATGTCTGACTGTGAGTAAGTTAATGTGACCTTTACTCACAGTTGAGACACACCTGGGTTTGGAGCTGGCTTCCCAGCAGTGGCAGTGGCTGTGCCGTGCCCCCATCACAGCTGCAGGTAAACACTGACTGTCATTGAGGAGGAGGGCCCAGGAAAAGGATCCCAGTGGCTGTAGAACTCGTGAAGATTGGTACAGTGTCATACTGGTTCTGCTCTTTGGTGTCTTATTTTTCTTCCTTACTCTTGGAAGTAAGGATTTGGGTCAACATAGCTTTTTGATTTGGAAGTTATGATTCTTATAATGCTTAATTCTGTGACTTTATTTCCTTCTCCTTATCTCTGTCATTATCTTTTTCTCTCCTTATTCCTTCTGTCTCTTTTTTTGCAGACTAGTTCCACTATGTCTCTGATTTCTGACTCTTCCCTAGAACCGGTTGCCAGTTCAGCAAATGCAGACTCCAGCAACTCTCCTCACAGTTTAACAGTGCTGTCCCATTCCAAACACCCTTCTGCAAGTCACAGTGGGGACTCGACAGTGCCAACATCTGTCCCATCAGCAGGGCCCTGCATTGAAGGAGGCAGTGACACTGCAGTTCTGCCTTTGTCAGGGCATCCTGCTGCCCCTCCACCTGTGCCCCCTTTAGCACAAACTGTCCCTGTGCCCCCACCACGGAGCTCCTCTGGTTATGTTACTCGTGGGGAGCAGGTGGCCTCTGCAAGCTTAGTTCAGCTGAACAGAAAGCCTGACTCTTCCAGAAATACTTCCCAAGCTGTGCCAGCTTCCAGTGTGGAGCTTCTCTGTAGATCTGCTAATGTGGAGGCACGGGGCTTAGGGTATGACATGGCAAAAGAGACTGAGAAGGAGCAGAGAACTGACCCCAAAGTCTCAAGTGTACCCATTTCAAATGCTCTGAAAGGGCAGATACCCAAAGAGCCACATCAGCAGGGAGCACTCAGGGACAACTCAGCTCTTCCTTCCCAGGGCAGAAGTGTGGAAACAGCTTTAGATGAGCTGTGGGCCCTGGAGCTGCCTGCACATGTGCCAGAGGTGCATGCAAAGAATGAAAATGTCTTGGATTCTGTTAATGAACCTTCTGTTGTTGCCCTGGATCGGTGGGTTGTCTTCCCAGACACTAAAAACCAGTCGGGCCTTGTAGTGGAGCAAGGACAGGAGCTAAAAGCTGAAGTCCCACATGAAACCGAGGTACACCACTATCCTGATCTGGGCAAGAAGAGGCAGGGCAGAGACAGAACTCTTAGGAAGGGAGGTACTGCTAACATGAACAAGGCCAAAGGAGAACAGGAAAATGAGCAGTTCAGAAGCTCTGCAGTCACTCCAGAATCTCCTGAAAACTTTGGGAAGGCTGAATGGGATCTGCCATGTGTCTCCAAACCACCCATTGAGAGGATTTCTGCGTCAGGCCAGGCAGGCCCTGAGTGAATGTAGTAGGGCAAGTCCTAGCCAGGACTGTTCTGCCAGCACACTAACAGTGTGTGTGTGCAGTGAGTGTGCCTGGGCTCACCCCACTAACAGCATGAGCTCTGAGCAGTGTCACTGACAGCTGCATGTCACGGGGCTTCACAACCCCCGCCTTGTCTCGTGATCTCTCCTGCATGTGATTCAGCAGCACAGAACATGGCTGCTTGTAGGGACTTCCTTGTGAAATGGATTTTTTTTTCCCTGACTGGGGTAAGGTGCAGTCCACAGAGACCTTCAAAAAGCTGAAAGGGCTGTTTCATCCTACTGACTGGGGTGGCAGCTCCTCTGCCTTGCTTACCTTTTTAGGTCTCATTACTGGAGCTGTTAGTGTTCCTTTCCATGCTGGAAGTACACTTTGTGCACCAGACATCTCTGACCAAGAGCCTTGTGCCTGTCAAGGGCAAACTCAGAGAGGCAGCTCTGTGCCCTTGTGATGCTGAAGTTTTTGTAATGCTCCGTGGAGTGCTCATGCTGCACCTCCTATCTTGGCTTCCCGCTGGTTAATCTTTCCCTTCCTTTTCTAGACAGTTATTTTTGGCTGCTGTGATTATCCTTACAGGGTTTTTCCTTGCACTGAGTCACTGTTCTGGGCTGTGCCAAGAGGAATTTTGGCATTGTGGAATAAATGCCATCACTCTTCCTGCTCACAATTGTCACTAATGTCTTTGAGTTTGTGCTGTTGCATCTTGGGGCTTGCTCTGACATTGCTCTTCTCTGCTGATACTATTGCCTTTGTCATTTAGATTAAATCTTTAATCAGGAGGACAAAAGAGACTTCAAATGTGCATCCAATGTCTCGGGACCTCTCTCCAAGGCGTAAACTAGGTCCTGCCATATTCCACAAGACTGAGTCACGAGATCACTTGATTGAGGAGCTTCAGGACAGACTGGGCATCGATAACCAACAGGAGCAGGAAGAATGGCAAAGCCAGGATGCCTGGCTGACAGAGGGGGTCACAGTCACTGCCAGGCCCCGGGGGGAGGAACAGAGTGGTGCACAGCAAGTAGAGAAGGTAGAAAGCAGGGTCACACGTCCTGGGAAATTCCAGCATGTCCCTCTATCCAGATAGCATTGTGTGGAGGTGCAGATTGAGTTTCTGAGCATACTAAATGATACAATGTTAAGAACTATTTCTCTTCACCCTTGTCTGGTCTGAGAGGGAAGGCAGCACAGGGTCCTAGTTCTGGATGTTTAAGAACTGGAGTGGGATCTGAGGGAGCTGCTGATGTTGATGCGGTCTGCTGCTATCACATCTCAAATGTCCATGTGGGGATTATTGTTAAAACCGGGAAGCCTGACACAGAGGCGTGCTTTGTTTTGTCCAGTGTTGTACCTGTGCAGGGCTTTCTGGGGATGAATAAGATGGTGCTCTTCCTTAAGCTACAGTGAGTAGCACCTTTTCTAGTTCCCTTCTCTTTCTTGCTGCTTTTTCCTCTTAGATAAACATACTGGTAGCAGCCAGCCTTCCTGTTAAAAGGAAGTGCTTGTTGGTTCCTCTTTGGATTTATTCACCTTTCTTCTTCCTCTGTGTCTTTCTAGGTGGTTTTTCCTCCAGAATCCCCGCTCCTCCCCAGGAGGATGATCTCTGTTCCAGCCTCTTCCCAGCTCCAGCCTTCCAAAGAAGCTGCAAAGACAGTCCCTGCTAATGCTGCTCCTTCTCCTGCCCCTGGCCCTGCACCTCTTCTCTCACTTCCACCTCAGCCTTCCCATGTGTCATCTACCCCAGTTCCTAGTCCAGTCTCTTCCTTCAGCTTGACTCCCCAGCCTCTCTTCCAGTGGGAAGCTTCTGACAATGATTATCATGAGGTTTCTGTTGTGGGCACCCCTCCTAATGAAGATCCCAAACATTCCTGTTCTCCCCAGACCTGGACCCCTAGCACCAAGGCAGTTGTCTCTGTTGGCTGTCAGACTGAAGATGAAGCTTTCTTCCCAGAAATGCAGGCAGGCTTCTCTGTTCTGGTTTGTGCTTTTAGCAGTATTTTCCAGTCCAAGTACTGCTTGTAATTTGACAGCTCAATAGATACAGTGTTCAGGGAGAGGCTGGTATGAACTGCTGGATGGGAGAGAGGACTCATGGACAATATCTAATCCCAGCTGTAGCACTGCACAGTACATGTCTGCGCAATTAATTGCTGGGATACGTGGGTCCTGTGTGTCCTGACAGTCACTTTGTGCAGCAGGGACTCTTACTTCCCTCTGAGATTGAGAAGGTAACTCTGAAGCACAGCCTGCAGCACTCCCTGCCACAGTCCCTCTGAAGTGGAGGGAGTAGAAGATGGCAGAACATGAATACTGGAAGGAGCAGCTCAGCAATCCTTTCTGTTTGCCCTTTTAGGGGAGGGAGGGAGGTGTCCACTCTATGAGTGGATTGGGGGAGGAGATGGCATGGTCAAGACCCTGTTCTGCATCTCCTGCCAGGGAAGGGCTGTAGCTCCAGGGTAGTGGGGAGTCTTAACGTGTATGTGCAGTGTTAGTGTACAGGCAGCTCTCAAGCAGTGAGCAAGGAAACACCTCTGCATCTCGACCTGTTGTACTTTCCAGGTGACCTCTGCTCCTCCCCTCGTCCGCAGTGCCAGTCTGTTGGCTGCTCCTGCACCCCAGGGCCCCACAGCCTCTGACAAGGCAGGATCCCCTTTCTGTTTCCTCAGCATGGTGTGTGCTCTTCTGGTTGATGAATGTGTTGGGATCTGCTCCTGGAGTTCCCAGCACAGTTAATGTGGATAATATCCTGTATTGCATGGTTTGCTACTTATAGAGCTCCTTTCTGAACTTAAGTGAAGGCAAATCTCACAGGTGAAGGGTGGGAATTTGAAGGGCTTTTGCATGATCAGTTTATGAGGATGGTGTGCTGAGTGTCCTTTACAAACAGCATGCATTATGTACAGGAGGTGGAAACAAACCTCTTTCAGATGGGGGCTCATTTGTGAGCTGTCAAGAGGGCTGGATGGCCAGGCCAGCTAGAAATGGAGGTGTGCACAGGTATTTGTGCCTGCTCAGGGGTCAGCTGTGACTGGCGGGAGTGTGTGGCCCCTCCAGGTCACTACAAGGGTGAAGTGCTCTGTTGCTACATGTTGAATTCATCTCATCTCCTTTCTCCCTGGATGGTATTTTTCACTCCTGTGTGGCATCTGTGCTTACCCTGTGTGGCCATAACCCCTGGCTAGAGCAAGGGAAGCTGTGATTGTTTCCACACAGTGCAGCCCTTTTCCTCCTGCTGCACCGTGCAGGAAGCCTGGGCTTTATCCTGGGGCTCTGGACAGGCTTTGTCTCCAAAGATCTGTCATCTCCCTCTGTGAGAGTATCCTTGCAGTTGTGTGTGTGCTTTGGAGACAGTCACTGTAACAGTTTTTGGTAGCAAATGAGTGTTGTGTAGTGAAGGGTTTGTTTTAGGGTGAGGATGCTGGGGTATGATAGGGCTGCTCTGTGCTGCTGGACTAGGAGAGGTTGCAAGTTATGGGAGGAGAGAGGAGGGGGAAAAGCTGTGTGTTAGGATCCATTGGGAGTCATGCTGCGTATGAGGCAAGGCCGGGGAGTGTGTGGATGTGTGTTTAAAAGCAGCTAAATTCCTGTATGTCATGAGAATGTTTATACAAATGAGCAGAAACCAGGATTTGTCATTGAGTAAACTGGTGAACTGCAAGGACAAGCAGCTGCAGGACAGGGAATAGAGCTCCTCCTGTGGCTGGAAGGGCAGGGTCTGCCAAGGCTTGGAGCACTTCAGCATGTCCCTGCTCCTTTGGCTATGCTGGCAGCAGGCTGTTGTTCATAGGCATAGATTTTGTCTGTTTTAATTCACTCTATTAGTAAAAGAAAACGTGCTCTAAACCCAACTTCTTTGTGTGTCCCTGAACCTGACAGCAGCTATGGCAGTGCCAAGTCAGCTAAACTAATCTGTTTCCTTGCTGGGGTTTGTCTGCAAAGGGGACTGTGGTGGCCAAGGAGAACATATGCTTTGTTTATAAGTTACAAACCTCAGTAAAACATTTCTCCCCTCCTTTGGGAAGCCTTTCCAAGCCCTGTGTGCTGTGGTGGTGTGAGTTTCAGAAAGGGCCTCTGAGACAAGTCTCCAAATCCCCTTCCCCCCACCGGTGCATTTCCAGCTACAATACACGTGGCAGCCCTGGCTGCTGGGGATGCACTGCCCTCTCTGTAGGTAAACAGCAGCCAGCTGGGAGGGAGTTCCTTCCTTCCTGCTTCCAGTTGCTTAGCTCTGGCATAGGGTGAGAACCACCTGAGAGTGAGAGAGAGACTTGACAAACAGATGTGCAGAAGGTAGTGCAAAGGGAGATTTTCTCTCTGAAGGGGAGGTGAGATGAGTGGGAGAAGAGCATCTCTGTCAGAGAGGAGAGACAACTGAGAGCAAGAGCATAGGAATGGAGAGAGGTCAAGGAGAAGGGGCCCTCTGGATGGTGTCTGCTTTGTCAGCTAGCCAGGAACTGATGAGGTAAAGGGAGATTTTTGGCAGAGGCTTGGAGAGCACTGTACTGAGTGCCTGGGATGTGCTGGTGACTTCTGCTGTATGTGCAGTGAAAGAAAATGAAATCCTCAGTTCACAGCTCTGCTATTACATATCTCAGTTCTCTGCATGTCTCTGCATGGGCAGAATACATGTGTGTACTTAATCCTGGCTCTCATCAGCTTCTTCAGAGAGCATAGCTGACTCCTGTCTGTCTCTGCAGAGGAGTCACTGGCAGCAACAGCAGGCATTTATCTGATAAGCATAGCAGCATTCACCTCACAGGGTTTGTTTTCTCTTTCCTGCAGTTCATGGCACAGGGAAAAGCTGGGAGCAGCTCCCCTCCATCCACAGCCTCCAAGCCTGGCAGTCAGCTGGATACCATGCTGGGAAGTCTTCAGTCTGACCTGAATAAACTGGGTGTAGCTACAGTTGCCAAAGGCGTCTGCGGAGCCTGCAAGAAGCCTATTGCTGGGCAGGTGAGTTGAAGGTGCTGCCTCATTGCTGAACCTTGGGCTGCAGATGGGAGTAATGGGGAGGGCTGTTTCGTGAGGCTGGAGAGACTGGAGATGCTGGAGAAACTGAAGTACTCTATTTATCCACTGGCTAGGTACGCTGTAAGCTCCTCCAGTGACCTCTACCCTGCCCCTGAGGGACTGCCCTCTCCTGAGATGATAGGTAATTCAGTTTTCATGCTACCCCAGTCCAGGGCTCACTCGAGTAGTAGAACTTGTCATTCTTGCTGACCTCCAGCTGGTATCTTGTCATGTGGTCTAGGAGGGGGAGAGATAGAGTTGTTCTCCATAATCTGTCTTCCCAACAGGTAGTTACAGCCATGGGGAAAACCTGGCACCCTGAGCACTTCGTCTGCACCCACTGCCAGGAGGAGATCGGGTCTCGGAACTTCTTTGAGCGGGATGGGCAGCCCTACTGCGAGAAGGACTATCACAACCTCTTCTCTCCTCGCTGCTACTACTGCAATGGGCCCATCCTTGATGTGAGTTCCTTGGGGGAGTCACGGTGCTGGCAAGCTGCTGCAGGCCTAGGTGCTAAAGTTCCACTTCACCCATATATCCTGGGTGGATGATTTTGTTCAGGAATTTCTGAATTTGTTGTGTCCTCGCTTTGAAAGGGAAGCAACTTGGCACACACAGTCAAATTCTTACACCAGTGAGTGGAGTTGGTCCCTCTTACCTTTGCTGAAGTTCCTTCAGAATCTCACATTGCTCAGCTTTTGTTGTTGGTAGCCTGTGGTAACAGGCACCACTGCTGGTCCTGAGGACTGGATGGGGCCCTGTGTAAGGGAGGAAGCAGTGCCTAAGATCCTTTTAGGGTAAAAAAAAGTGTGCAGTGGTAAAGTCTGAACGAGGCAGAGGCAGGGGTGAATTGACTCTGCCCTCTAAAGGACAGTCTATTTTAATACTTGCTCTTGACAGCACCAACATTCATGTGTTCTCCCCTCTCCCCAGCCCCCCTTACTCACCTCTAAGCTCAAGCCATCATTTACATGTCCTGCACTTTGTGTTTTCTTCTGAACAGAAAGTGGTGACGGCTTTGGACAGGACATGGCACCCTGAACACTTTTTCTGTGCTCAGTGTGGAGCTTTCTTTGGACCTGAAGGTACTGCTGGTTTATGCAAGGGGAAAGCATTCTCCCCCCTGAACTGCAGAGGACAGAGTGAGGCAGAGCTGCTGCTGGGGTATAGCCTAAGGCATCACAGGCGAACTGCTGGAGTTCCAAGGGAGCTGTTTATGGGGGAAGGATGGTGCCAGTAATTATGGCTTCTCCCTGGGGAGTAAGAACATGCCTCTGCTGGGATGGGAGGGGAACAGAACAAGGAGCAGCTGTAGGTGCTTTGTTTGTTAGCAGAGGGAAGGATGATCCTACCCACATGGGTTACCCTGCACAGGTTGTGTGGCCACGGGAGAAGATGGGGAGCTGATCCCTTTGCCTCTCCTCTCCTTTGGCAGGATTTCATGAGAAGGATGGCAAAGCCTATTGCCGCAAGGACTACTTTGATATGTTTGCTCCCAAGTGCGGAGGCTGTGCCCGGGCTATCCTGGAAAACTACATCTCTGCCTTGAACACCCTGTGGCACCCCGAGTGCTTTGTCTGTCGGGTAAGAAACCCAAGGTCCTTTGCTGCTGCTGTATGACCCCTCTTGTTTCCACTCTGAGGCTTCTGGTCCCATATCAGGGAAAGGTGTCTGTGGGGTAGTGAAGGGCAGCCAGCCTCACAACATAAAAACATGCCAGCAACCAAACATCATCTTGTTCTCTGTCTGTTTATATTAAACTTCTGAGTTGCTTTGCTCTTTCTGTTCCCAGCTTCAATTATGGGCTTCTGCAGCAGCTCACAGATAAAGAGAGATATTTTCTGTGACCTTTAAATAATTATAAGCTAAGTTTCTCTCTGAGCACTTGCTTCAGCAATCAGATTTTTGAGGATCTTCCTCCCGTGCACCATGTGACAATGTAAACTAATGAGAGTGACCTTGTTCAGACAAACATGCAAGTCAGTGAAATAGTGGCAAGCTCCATACAACAGGCATAATAAACAGGAATACTGCAGATTAAATGCTTGGCACTCTTTCAGAGAGCATTGCAAGTATTAACTCTTACCGTCCCCAAGAGAGGAGCCAAATCAGCCGCTGTTTTGTAGAGTGGGAGAAAAGGCAGAAACCAGATCAAGCAGCCAGAACCACAAGCTGCTGATTGCTGTTGTGATGCTCAGAGCAGACGGTCACCAGCCTGTTGGGACTGTCTGTGGCTCCTGCAGTGGTGTGCAGAGTGGTGCAGAAGCCATGCCTGATTGGTGCTGGAGGGACTATGCCTTCTCATGCAGAGATTGAGACTTTATTAAGCACTTTCCTTTCCCCCTGCTGCAGCCTGAATTAGTGAGGCCAGCACAGATTTCTTCCAGGCCACAAGACATGATTCTCTTCCTGTTTCTGCAAAAGCAGAGCAAACTTTTCAGCTGTCCTGCTGGCTGAGGGAGGAGACTTTACTGAAGTAACTGTCAGCATTGGTAAAGTCTCGGACTTGCTGCAGGCAAACTCCATTTTCCTGCTACTGCAAGTGTTCAGCTGCCCATGGCTCTGCAGGCTGTTTGCTGGACTTGTCCACACGCTGGGAGCCAGCTGTGTGTGATACTCAGTGTCCTTCCTGGGGAAGAGGACAGCAAAACCAAGATTCAGGCTCCTCTGGGTCTTGCTGTTGATATGTTCGGTAAATCTGGCAGGGTCCTCAAGTCTCTTCCTTAATTCTGCTGCCTCAGTTTCCCACTTTTACAAGGACAGGAGTCTCCCCAGTCTGGTGGGGATGGTGGCTGCTTCTGTTGAAAATTTTGCAGTGAAGTGTCTCAGCTGCCTGGCACTGGGGGTGGGGGAGCAGCTCTGGACATTTATTAGCCCATAGCTGGTGTAGCCTTTTTCCATTATCTATTCAACATCATTACACTATAAACAGTTTCTCCCAGCAGTGCCCCTTGTGTAACTGGTGGAAATATTTCAGGCTGGACAATCCTTTGCATAGTATACCTGCCTAATGCCAGCCATTCTGGAGAGGTCACTCATAAAGATTAATTGTGCCTGATTTTCTCAGCTGGAACCAGTCCCATGCTCATAAGGATTCTGCTGCATAAAAGCCTGTGTTGGTCTTCTCTTCTGCTTGCCCTTGTGGGGAAGCTGTAGTGGGAAAAAACACCCAAAAACCAGAGAAAGGTGCTGCAGTGTTTCCCATCTCATTGCAGGAATGTTCTCTTTTTTCCTGGCTGGACATAGCTGGTAGCTCATCCGTAGTATTTTCTTTGTAGAAGTGAAGCCAGCTGGGCGAAGGAGCTGCTTAATTCCCTTGCTTGTGTCTGTATCTGTCCATTTCTCAGTCTTTTTTTGGAAACTCTTCATGATGGACAGAGTTTGGCTCTGGATAACAGGACAGTGCTGAAAGGGAGCAGTTCACCTGCCCACAGCACAGCTGGGCTGTGCCATAGAGCAGAGGACGCTTACAGAGCTGCCCCTCCCCACCACCCCAGCTTCTCATACAACCTGTCCCCTTTGCTTTGTCCTGCTGCAGGAATGTTTCACCCCGTTTGTCAACGGCAGCTTCTTCGAGCACGACGGCCAGCCCTACTGCGAGGTGCATTACCACGAGCGCCGCGGCTCGCTCTGCTCCGGCTGCCAGAAGCCCATCACAGGACGCTGCATCACTGCTATGGGCAAGAAATTCCACCCAGAACACTTTGTCTGTGCCTTCTGCCTCAAGCAGCTCAACAAAGGAACCTTCAAAGAGCAGAACGACAAGCCCTACTGCCAGAACTGTTTCCTCAAGCTCTTCTGTTAGAGGCACCATAGATGAGCGCTAAAGCATCTTTCTGCCACCCCCTTGGCAGTTCTGTCTCTCAGAACATTACTGTGATTTAGGAACCTTACCAGGCAGGGGAGGAGGGGGGTGGGGGGTGGGAAGTGCTGCTATGGAGAGGCAGTAGATCCAGCCAGAGATGAGATGGACCATTAAACTGGAAACGCCCTTGCTGTGTCTCAGAAGAGAGAGGCTGAGATATCCCTCATTATGGTGTGTGTGTTGTCTGTGTGACTGACAGCTGAGCTTAGCTGAGCTTAGCTCGAGGGCTCTAACAGGGAGATTTTCCCAGCCCCCTCCTGGCAGCAGGAGGCTTTGCCAGTACATTTCAGCCTGTGTCAGCTCTCTGAGCAAATGGTGACACTTGCAGACAACACAGCCCTCTGCTTTGACACCTCATTCTCAGGCTTTTGCCTGCACAGCCAGGCCTCCCTGTGACCTCAGTGCCGCCGTGGCTCTGATCACAGAGGTACATGGTCTGTTTGACTTGCTGAGACCAGAGCATCAGCACGGGCAGCCAAGACCCTGCAAGGGTCTCTCCAGTTCCATTACACTGTAAGGAGACAATACCACTTACTTTTTTTTTAATTAAGAGGAATCAAGATGTTTCTGTGTGGGGTGGTTTTCTTTTTTTCCTAGTTTGTTACCCCTTTTCTCAATGCCTTTTCTCAGCACACTGGAGCAGGAGGTGGGGTAAGCCCCAACCATCCCTCAGCACTGTTGTGCTCTCCTGTGGGGACATGCTGTGCCAGGAAGCTCCATAGGCACCCAGGCCGGCTCAGGGAATCTGCTCCCCTCACCTCCTGCTCCTGGGAGAGAGGAAGAGGCACCACCCCTTCTTTAAACACAGGTGCAGAGAGGTTAGAGCAGCCTTTTTCATCCATCCCTGTCATGAGCGAGTGTGACGTGCGTGTGTTTATCTGGCCTGAAACTCTCCCATCTATCAGGGCCTGAATCTGTCACAAGAGTGAAGAGAAGGAAGGGTTTAAGAAGCCAGGAAAAAAAAATTCCTAAATTTATATCCTTTCTTCTTCCAGTTTGCTAATGAGACCTATCAGCCCCTTGGTGTTTCCCTTTTCTGTGCTCTTGTTAAACGTGTTCTACTGAGAGATGCTACAGCAATAACCTTTTCTATTGACTGTTACTGGTATAATGAGTCCTGGGGGTCAGGTGTGCATGACACACTTGAAGTGTTACTATCGAAATGAATACTGTATCCTGTCTTTGATAAGAACTGTAGATTTCTACACTGATTTTGAATTCATATCTAATTTACTTTTAATCCTCTTATACAGAAATTGGTTATGAAGTGATTTTAAGAAAGCAACTTTTATATCAAGCTGTGCTGTTCTAGGCAGTGTGCCAGTTGTGCTGGCTTACTGCATCTGTAATCTCAACGCTTTATTAAGCCTAACTAACATTCAATATTTCCTTTTTGTTGCGGGTTGGGAGGGGCTGGAATCTTTGGGCAAGGGAAGGTGACTTGTATTTTATTTTTCCCTAGCACAGGCAGGTGAACTGTGAATAGGTTTGGGTTTGGATTTTTTTCTCCTCCTCTGGGTCACCTAAAAGTGTAATTTTGGTTTTTATTGTAACCTGTAAACTGCTGTATTGAATCACCTGCCATTCTCCCAAAGCCCAGCTTCCAGGATGTTAAAAGGGAGTCTTAATATGATGCTTTGCCCTTGGTTTCTCTTCTTCAGCTGCCTGAAACCAGAACAGGGTTAACTGAGGAAGGGGGCTCCTTTTCTTTCTGTGGAAGAAAGGTCTTCTGACTGAGGAGAAGAAACTGGGACACAGAGTCGGTTCCTTACTAGCTGTGCAGCTTTGGGCCAGTCACTAAATCTTACCGTGCCTCAGCTTCCCCATCTGTAAAATGGGGGCAGTTTAGCATGGATTTGTGAGGTTATTGTGAGGCTTAGTTCATGTCAAATCTCTGGCTGGAGAGTGCTATGGAGAGGGAAGTATTGCGCTGAAATTCCCAGTGGCGTTCTGTGGTACCAGCCCTGGGAGCAGTGTTTGGAATTACTGCCCCAGAGAGCTGCAGCTCTGCCACCATTGGCAACCAGTTGAGTTTTGCAGCTTGGCAGGTGCATTATAGGGGTCCAGGGGCGGCTGTGCCAGAAACCAGCCCTGATCGCCCTGGCTCACTGTCCCATGTAACCTCGTCACGGTGCTGCACTGCCCTGCTCAGGTCACTGAAACTGTCCCCGTGATTTCCCCTGACAAACAAACCTCAGTGTGTGGGTGTGAGACCAGAGGGAGCTGTGGGAGCACTGGAGCTGTGTCAGCTGGGCTGAGCACAGCTCTGGGAAATTCTTGAGGCAAGAGTCCTTATACATTTGCCTTTTCATCTTGTAAGTCTGTTTGACTTTAAATGGATGTTGATGTTCCTAAGCTGCCTATGTTTATCTCGCTGGAAAGGTCAACTTCCTTGGTGCCGCTGAGGGGACACACAGCTGTTGTGTGCAAGTGCTGGAAAGGGGTGAGATGTTTTTGGCATGGTCACTTTGTGTGACACCTGCAAACTGTGTAATCCCGTGCCTCAGTTTCCCTGTCTGGGGAATCTTTAACCTACCTCACTGCTAGCTGAGGCTTCGTTAGTGACACTTGTGGCACACCTGGGTGCAGGGTGCTGTGTGGGGCGTGTGGTGCTGAGAGGAGGCTCCTTTGGCCATAGTGCTTAACCGAGATGATGTCACACTCACCTTCTGCCTTCATCAGGTGTCTCATGTGTGGGGATGCCAGACCGATGCTACTCTGCCAAATAATGCCTGGTGGTGGCTGCCGCCGCTGTGGGTGTCCAGAATGCCCATTCCGTCAGTGCGGATGCGGTTTTAGGGTAGCACAGCCGCTGCTGGGGTGTGGGGGTGCGAACGGAGGTGCTCCGGGAGGGTCTGTGTGTGCACCCCCGGGCCAGACGCTTCCCCTGGGGAAGGCCTTTCACATCACGTCCGGGCTGGGCTGGGGGAAGCTCTGCTGGGTCGACAATTATTTGATTCTTTCCTCCCTTGTAAACTTCTGACTCCGCTTTTTTTTTTTTTTTCTTTCTCCTCCATTTAAAATTCTTGCAGTTACGCCAATAAAATTTTTACCATTAAAGTCACGCCAGTGTCGCGGTTGTTTCCCGCCCCCGAGCTTGTGAGGGACCGGCCCCCTCAGCGGGGAGGGAGGAAGGGCGGGAGGGGCAGGCACTCCTCCTGCCGCCAGGGGGCGACGCGCACCCGGCCGCCCGCGCTTTCCTGCGCCTTGGCGCCTTCCGCTGGCGTCAGGCGCGGCCTCCGGAGCGGCGGATGATTGACGTGAAGGGCAGCCAATGGGATGAGGGGAGGCAGCCCCGCGGCGCTCTGCGATTGGTCGTGACCCGCGGTATAAAAGGAGACGGGTCCGCCCTGCGGCCCTTCTTTCCCGGAGCCCTCGTGGAGGTGCGGGCGCGGCGCGGCCGCTCCGGGGCCCGGGCGGGGCTGGGGCTGGGGGACCGCGGCGAGGGAAGCGGAGCGGGACCAGAAGCGGGGTCCTGAGCCGCGGCCGGGCTGTGGGGTTGGGAGCGCTGGGCCCCAGGGCGGAGGGAAGCGAAGGGTGGGGACCCACCTGGGCGCTCTTCTTCCTGGCAGGTCCCAGCTCGTCTTTAAACCCACCGGGCGATCCTTGGAGCACCGCCGAGATGCCCAGGGAAGACAGGGCTACGTGGAAGTCCAACTATTTTATGAAAATCATCGTGAGTGTCTACTCGGAGCCCTCGTGGGGCGCTGCCGGGGCAGGCTCAGAGCAGCGGGAGCCGGGAGGGCCGGGCTGGGGTGCTTTTAAGAGAGGTAGGTAAGTGCTGTGGGGTGTCCGAATGAGTACCTGGCAGTAGGAAGAGATGTGAGATCGTCCAGATCAGGCCTGCTGAGAATTTTCCTTGGCGCTTGCAGACTTGTTCAGGGATGTGACTCGATGGCTGAATGCAGGATGCAGCCTATGGCGCACCCAGCCTCAATTGGAGCTCATAATTCTCAAACTTCTGACAGATTTTTTTTTAACGTTTTAACGTACTGAGGTTGTAATGCTGCTTTGTGCAGTGCTCCGAATTACTTTGTATAGTTACAGTGTTTCGTTTGCTGCAGCAACTCCTGGATGATTACCCAAAATGTTTCATTGTGGGAGCAGACAACGTGGGATCCAAGCAGATGCAGCAGATCCGTATGTCCCTGCGTGGAAAAGCTGTTGTGCTGATGGGGAAGAACACGATGATGCGCAAAGCTATTCGTGGTCATCTGGAGAATAATCCTGCACTAGAAAAGTGGGTAATGCTGCCTGAGGGCACTTCTGGGTCCTCTGTTTGGAGGAGGGGAGATTTTCTAAGGAGTAAAACTGAAGGCTATCATCTTCCCTTCAGGCTGCTTCCTCATATCCGTGGGAATGTAGGCTTTGTCTTCACTAAGGAGGATCTGACTGAGATCCGGGACATGCTGCTGGCTAACAAGGTAAGAGATCAGCCCTCACAGCATGTTTAGGCTGAGATGGAATGCAAAATAAAACAGTCTTCATGGTGGATACCTGCTTAGTAGGAATCCTCAAGGGTTGGGAATTGGCCTCTTCAGTCTTAGCCAAACTGCTTAAGTTCAGCTGCCTCACTCGTGTGTGCCTGGGTGCTGTCTGTCCTGGAGGAGGTGATCCCACAAGATCTGAGGTGAACATTCTTGCAGGCTTCTTGTTTCTCCCATCTCAGGTGCCAGCTGCTGCCCGTGCCGGTGCTATTGCTCCTTGTGATGTGACTGTGCCAGCCCAGAACACAGGCCTTGGACCTGAGAAGACCTCCTTTTTCCAGGCCTTGGGCATCACCACGAAGATTTCCAGAGGGACTATTGAAATTCTGGTCAGTGAGCTGCAATTGTTGGAGCTGTTGCTTGACTGGGAGGCCTTGACTGTTACAGCTGAGGGAGCTGTGAAAGCCAGAGTTCTCATTAGTGCCAAGATACTGTATGAGCAGTGTGATTGTTGCACTTTTGGATCTGGAGAGGGAGAGTGTCTGGCTTGGCTCCAAGCGTGGAGGGATTGAAGTTCTCCATCAAATTTCCAGGGGTAGGCTCTGTCAGAGGAACCTGTGGGTGAGCAACCTGTAGATAATGTAGGAAAGGTGCTGCCTTTCTCCATGGACTTGTTTATGGGGTCTGGGGGTTTCTCTGCTCTTGCAACTGAGAATGTGGAGCATGTTGGTTGTGCTCATTTGTTCCTCCAGTTCCACCATCTGCGTTTGTGTCCCACTGCTTTGACATGCTGGAATTTTTTGGTGTGTACTGACTCCCTTTCCCTGATCTCCTCAGAGCGATGTGCAGCTGATCAAGACTGGAGACAAAGTGGGTGCCAGTGAAGCCACCCTGCTCAACATGCTGAACATCTCCCCGTTCTCCTTTGGGTTGGTGATCCAGCAGGTCTTTGACAATGGCAGCATTTACAACCCTGAAGTGCTGGACATCACCGAGGAGACCTTGCACAAATGTTTCCTGGAGGTGAGTGCCACAGCCCTGTCCCTCGTGTTCTGCCTCGCTGCTCTGGGAGCCAGCGCTGCCCCAGAACAAAGTGTCCTGTCTGGTATTTTCCATGAGGTTCTGCAGAGTCAGGAGCTCTCCCTGGTTCCCTAGAGAAACTGTGTGTCAGGAAGTACCTTCCTGTAGGATTCTTCATCTGAAGCTGCTTCAGAAATCATTTAAGGCCAGTTAAAATCATGGAATATCCTGAGTTGTAAGGATCGTTGAGTCCAGCTCCTGGCCCTGCACAGGATACCCCAGCAGTCCTACCCTGTGCCCGAGAGCGTTGTCCAAATGCTTCTTGAGCTCTGGCAGCCTTGGGCCATGACCATTCCATGGGGAGCCTGGTCAGTGCACAACCACCCTCTGGGGAAGAACATTTTCTTATTATTCCACTTCAAACTCCCCTGACACAGATTTTATGCTTTTCTCATGTCCTGTCACTGGTCACCAAAGAGCAGAGATCAGTGACATTTAACTCTTGCTGTCTTGATTTCACTGGAGCTTTTACCTGTGTGCATTGCACGCTTTCCTTTGTGTTGGCAGTGTAAAAGTTGTCATCTGGCCATCTGCTGTGGTTTCTAGTTCAAGTTATTTCTCAGACCACAAGAACACGAGTCTGTCTCTTTGCAGGGTGTT
Organism: Hirundo rustica; assembly: GCF_015227805.2. Taxonomy (NCBI): domain Eukaryota; kingdom Metazoa; phylum Chordata; class Aves; order Passeriformes; family Hirundinidae; genus Hirundo; species Hirundo rustica. The sequence continues at coordinate 10,385,255 of NC_053466.1, read as the reverse complement.
CGTAATGTTGCCAGTATCTGTCTGCAAATTGGGTACCCGACCATCGCATCTGTGCCCCACTCCATCATCAATGGGTACAAGCGTGTGCTGGCCGTGGCTGTGGAGACTGACTACACCTTCCCACTGGCTGAAAAGGTAATGGCTGGCTCTGAGCTCTGCAGGGAGGGGTGCTAGAAGCGCAGCCAGGCACCTTCACAACATGTCCCCTGGTTTGAGAGGACTGGGACACGCCTGTAGGATATGTCTGGAGAAGGAGCACTTGCTTCCACATGTTGTATACAAATGGCAGGAGAAATCTGATTTACCTGGTCTTCCTTCTTCGGGGCTGTTGCACTCAGCGTGGCTGAAGTGTCTTTGGTTCTTGGTATCTGCTAGTGATAAGTAGACCTGTTTGGATTCTGGCAACCTCTAAGTGCTGCCTTTATCATTGCAAAGGTTTAGTCCTGCCAAATGTTTTGTTCCCTGTGAATTTACCTTTTTCCCTCCACTTTTGCAGGTGAAGGCCTTCCTGGCAGACCCCTCAGCTTTTGTGGCAGCCATGCCTGTGGTAGCTGAAGCAGCTGCACCTGCTGCTGCCGCTGCTGCTGCTCCAGCAAAGGAGGCAGCGAAGGAGGAGTCGGAGGAATCTGACGAGGACATGGGATTTGGTCTCTTTGACTAAGAGCAGTCCACCCTCTGCCTCTGTCAGAGCTGTCCCGATGGGAGAAATAAAAAACTGTTTTACACCTCCATGTGTGCCTGCATCTATGTTGTAGTCTCCGTATCAGCTGGGGTTTGGTTAAGGTGTAACCCCAGCGGCCCTGCGCTCCAGTGCAATGGTTGTTCTCGGGCCGGGGCAGGGGAGCGGTTGTGCCCCGGTCCCGGGTGCTGCTGGGGAGCGGTTGTTCTCGGGGCCGCAGCGCAGCTCTCCGCGGCCAGGCCGAGCACAGGCCTTGCACGCAGCCGGTCTGGGGGCTGCAGCCGCCGCCCGTCCGTCCCGTTCCGCCGGCGGGGCCGGGGCTCCCGGGACAGGGGCAGCGCCCATCGCCGTGGCGCCGGGCCCGCCCCGGAAGCCGCTACCGGTTCCGGGGTCGCGGCGGAGCGATGGCGGCCGACACGCAGGTGAGAGCGGGACGGGCCGCGCAGGGGCCGGCCCGGGCAGGGGAGACTGGCGGGGGCTGCGCCCGGGGCCGCGCCTCGGCCCGCTCCCGCCCCGCCGCGCCCTCGGTCTGGCTGCGGGGCCCGGCCCGCGCCCGAAGCCGCCCGGGGACGTGGCAGCCGGGCCGGGCCCCGCCGAGCCGCCCGCACCGCGCCGGGCCCGGCCCGCGGGAAGGGGCCGCCGCCGCCGGGGAACCCGGGCGGAGCGGGGGGCGGCGGGGCCCGGCCCGATCGAGGCCCCCCACGAACCGCGTCCGCCCGGCTGCGGCGCCGTGCGCGGCTGTTCCCGGTTCGCACCGCCCGGCCGCGGTGTGACCGCTCCCTGTGCCCGGGCTGCCTGGGACCGCCGGCTTCATCCTCAGGGGCTTGGGATGTTCCCAGAGCAAATCCCAGTCTGCTCGGCATCAGGTCCTTGCTTGTACAAATACCGGCTTTGTTCTCTGAACTTGTTTGCAGAAGCAATGCTGGCTGGTATGCTGGCTGTCGAATGTGTACATAAACACCCTAAAAATTAAAACCGAAAAGCAGACTGGTGAAGCCTGTCCCAGTGGCTTTTCCGTGGAGACTTGTTGGGTAGTCGAGGTTTTGCAGTTTGTGTAAGTCTCTGAGATGCTGGTGAGTAGTGTTATGTAGTTATGTAGTGTTATACATAATTTATATTTTTGATTTCTAGACTTAGGATAATCTTAACACGTTTTTCATGTCTGCACACCTGCCTGCTTGTCATTAAGCAGCATGAGTAAGTGCAGCTTGGTTTGAGTTTGCATATGATGAACTCATGTAATTGAAAGCTTTGAAAGAAGAGCAGGTCCATACGAGCAGCTAGTTCTTTTGGTTCTGGTGTCAGTGATGTTGTTGGTCACCCTTTGCAGCTCAGCCTAGCCTTACTGTTCAGAGGTGCAGCACTGCTTCCAGCCAGTTTTTAAGGGGACCTGTGGGTGTGAAATGGTCACAGTCTCAGGGAGGTGTGGATGGATTTTAAAGGCCAGGAAACCACTGTGCAGGATTAGCCTTCCAGTGTGTCAGCAAAAAGCTTCACTGGAAGCAGCTTTGAAGATCTCTGAGAAAGATTGAAAAGGGAAGGAAGTTTTCGATGAGTTTCTAAAGACATGGTCATTTGCTGCCTTTTGAAAAGATGATATAAAGTTGCTCAGTTTAAGAGCTGAATTTCAAAAGCCTTTCCTGGAGAGCAGTACTTTGGTTTATGTAAATGCAGAGAACCTGGGTGGGTGTGTAGGTCTCCCTGGGTTGTCTTCAGCTCAAGTGCCCTTCAGGACTACCTGGACATCAGGAGATAACATACAGGGAGGAGCTCCTCTGGATTCTGGAAGTTACTCTTTTTTGCTTTGAAAGGTCCTGTACTCCGGATTATGGGTCCTAGCTCTTACTCTGTGTTACTTTTAGAGAGGTAAGTGTCTCTTACAGAGCACGAGAGCACAGATAATTGCAGAGCAATTGTCCCTCAGCCCTGGGGAAGGAGTTTCACAGTGTGTGCAGCACAGTTGACCCTTCCTTGGTGGACGAGATGGTGGATGCTCACATTTGGGCACTAGGAGCTCATGTGTAGCGAGTGACATGTTCTCCTTGCCCTGGTTTGCATTCTGTGGGTTGATATCAAAGGCGGTCTGATGGTTTTTCTGCTTTGTGGTTTTAGATTTCTGACACACTGAAGCGGTTTGCAGTGAAAGTAACTACAGCCAGCGTGAAGGAGCGGAGAGAGATCCTCAGTGAGCTGGGAAAATGTATTTCTGGGAAAGGTAAAAGCTTGGGAGCACTGTTCTGCTTACCTGGGTGGAGGAGAATGTTAAAATGTTTTGTTTCAAAAGGCTGTGTGAGGGGTATTTGAGGGAGGAGGCTGGCAGCGTTTTGAGCCAGTGCTCCATCACAGGGTTAATTCCAAGAGTGAGGCTCGTGGGGCGCACAGAACCCCAGCTTTTGGCACATCTGCTTTTTCCAGTCAATAGTTGGAGCATTGTGTATGTTAGTTCTTCATTAGTGTATCAGTTGAGTTTCTTTCATGACTCTTGGCTTGTTTTTTGAGTACTCGTGGAATATTTGGATACACACATGTGTAGAGATGGGGAGTGTGGAAGATTACAGATGGTCTTAATAAAACAGCTGAAGCAAATTTTTTAAACTTATTTCTCTCATTTTCTGAAGATGACTGTGTTTCACAAAGTATTCCAGTTTTACCATTATTTTTAAAAATATGCATAAAATATTTAAAAAGAGCAAAATTTTTACTGTGATTCTTGCAAGCAGTTTCGTAGATGCGAGCAGTTGACTGATTTCAGTCATGAAGTGAATCATGTTTGTGTTAAAAATTAAGAGCTCAGTGATTTATGAAGAAGTCTTTTGAAATGCATTGTTACAGATCTTCCAGAAGGTGCGGTGAAAGGCCTTTGCAAACTCTTCTGCCTTACTCTGCATCGATACCGGTGAGTAAATTCATTATGTATTATGTAATCTGTCAGTATTTAGTAGTTAAATTGGTCTGGAGCATCTGGAAATGTTAGCATGCAGTGCCACAGAGATGTACGTGACACCGAAGGGTGTCATCTTGTAATTACATTCTCAGGGGAGCATTGATATTAAAAAGTTTTACAATATTTGCCTTGCATTTCACCTTTAATTTTGAAATTAAAACTTTAATCCTGTGGTTTAGTTTGCAAGAAAGAACACCCATGTCCTTGTGAAGCAAGAATGAGCTGTCTTTTAGATGCCTTTTAGACAATTTTAGGTGGGATTAAATCGTGGTCTGTTGTAGAGGAGCTGTTCAGAACCCATTTTCTTCTACAATCTACCAGAGGGATTGTAGGGATTGTCACTTGAGGAAGGGAATGGAGGTTCCTGACAGAAACTTCTCCACTCTGCAGAACAGCAAGGATAAAACTTATTAGCTTGACTGCTGAATTGAGAAAGCAGAGCCATAGTGTGGCGCAGGGTTGGTAACGGTGCGGTGGGGCAGGTTTAGGATGTTCATGACCCATGTTTGTCGCAGGGACGCGGCGTCCCGCAGAGCCCTGCAGCTGGCCCTTCAGCAGCTCGCAGAATCCCAGCCTGAGGCCACGGCAAAAAACCTACTGCACTCACTTCAGTCCTCAGGGATCGGCGGCAAGGCTGGAGTGCCCAGGTGGGTCGCTTTGTGTGGAAGCAGTTCTGAGTTGCTGGCAGCTCCTCCTGTTCAGAATGAGCCTTCTGCTGCTGTTTGGCAGAAGCGTTAAAAGCCTTTAGAGACAAAGCTGTTAATACCGTTCAGATGTTCCTGTCTTACCTCTTCCATCTCATCCTGGTATGACTGCTGATGGATTGGGGCTGAGTTGCGGTTTAGTCTTTGTTAAACTTCAGCTCTGGGGAGATGAGGAATTTCTTTCAAGAAACAGTCTCCAAAAGTATTAGGAAAGGGAATTTCATCACATGTCAGATGTTCTACTGCTTCTCCTGCCATTTGGAAGCTTTGAGTGTCAAACCAGAGCTGAAACAAACACCTTCTGAGGGCTGATTATTTCCTTGAAAAACCAAGGCTTTAGCCGCATTTTTGTGTGATAAAATTGCCTGTCAGTCAGGTGCTGTTCTAACTTGGGCAAAATGGGTCTGTAATGGTCTAGTAGGTATAAATTATGTCCCGTGAAGATTTACCTTCCTCTCCTGTTTGTACAACAGTAAGAGCAGTGGATCTGCAGCTCTGCTGGCACTCTCCTGGACATGCCTGCTTGTACGCACCGTCTTTCCAACACCTGACAAGAGACAGGGAGAAACGTGGAAAAAACTGGTAGGTTCTTTAATGTTTGCAGAAATATCCCATCACAGATATGGACTTAAATATTTCTAATGTGTTTAAGTTGCTGCAGTGTTGCAAACAATTATGAATGTAACTGAAAACATCAAGTTAGAATCCAAGTTTAGAAGGGGATTTGATGTGTTGTGATCTCCCCCGTTCCCCTGGAGAAAGCAGGTGGTGTATGAAGGATAAGTGGGGCAGTCTTGCACCTGTGCAGTTGCTCTGCATACAGAGATGGCTACTGGTGCCTCTGAGGGGCATCTGCAGTGTGGCATGAAGTCCTTGTGCCTCCCTTGAAATCTCTCTGTGTGGTACTCTGTCGTACAGCGTCAAGGAGCTTTTGCCTTCCTTTCACTTCCTTTACACAAACGTGCGACTGTACTCATAGCACACTGGGATATAGTTGGAACAGATTTTAAGAAGGGATTTAATCTATTTTCAGTGTTTCCAACACTGTTAGGTATGGTTCTGCTCAGAGGTGTTTGATGAAAGCAAAGGCAGCTTGTTGGAAGAACTTAGATGATCTAAAGACTTAAGGAGATTCAGCTAATCTTTGACAATCACTGACAATTTGGCATGTCTTGTTTGATACGAGCTCTCTGAGAAGCAGATGCATAAAGGTTTTTTTGGCTGTTGTCTTTGGCAGGTGGAGGTTCAGTGTTTACTCCTTTTGGAAGTCCTGGGAGGCTCTCACAAACAGGCAGTGGATGGGGCTGTGAAGAAATTGAACAGGCTGTGGAAAGAGGTGATGTATACATTATGTGCCGTATTCTACAGCTGTTCTGTTCTGTGGTGTTAATGTGCTTTGCTTTTTTTCTCTTAAGAACCAGGATCTGGTGGATCAGTACCTCTCTGTCATTCTTGGGCTTGAACCAAACCAGAGTTATGCTGCAATGCTGGGACTTGTGGTGCAGTTTTGCACAGCCCAGAAGGAGATGGATATTATTAAGCGGTACAAGGTAAATCTGTTGTACAGCTTTTTGTGGGGGGAATAAGAAGCATCAGGATGGGACTAAACAGATGTCTTAGTGAGGCTGGGACTTTGCATCTGCCCTGGCTTCACTATCTGTCAATTCATTAGTCTTGCACTTCTGACTGAAACAGCTGGGGTGTGTTTAGAGCGGAGGTGCCAGATCTGTGGCTGTTTGGTGTTGTCTGTGCATTTCTGTGGATATCCACCATACAGCTTCCTGCCTTGTCCGTGCTGTGGGAATGAAAGGCAGCGTGTAGCTCTCAGTGTGGTTTGAGTGTTGGGCTCAGGGTAGAGCAGGGAGCACTGGTCTCTGCATGGCTGGTTCATGTGAGGGTGGCAGGAGAGCTTTCAGAGGAGGAGTGGAGGAGGTGGGGTGTCCAGCTTGGCACCTGACGGTGTGCTGGGAGCTGTGTACAGGTTGAGATGTGGCTGTAATCTGGTGTTTCTGCTTGTTCAGAGTGCTCTCCTGGATTTCTACTTGAAGACCATCCTTATGAGCAAGACAAAGCCTCAGAAGCATGTGCTGGTGAGACAGTGTTTGGAGCTGCTTGTGATGTGCCCCAGGCAGCACTGCCGTGTGCTGAGTGCCCTGTCCCCTTTGCAGGATGGCTGTTCTCCGCTGCTTCGCTACATGTCCCACGCCGAGTTCAAGGACTCTGTTTTGCCAACTCTGCAGAAATCCCTGCTGCGGAGTCCTGAGAATGTAATTGAAAGTGAGTCTGTCATCTCTGCATTGCTCTGTCAAAAAGTTTAAATCCTTGGTGCTCTGGAGCTGTTGGGGCAGTGTCACTCTGGGCTATGCTTTTGGTCCCTGAGTGCAGGCAGGATTGTCTGGCATCCAGGGGTTAGATGTGGAGGAGCAACTTTTGTGGTGTGAACCCAAGTGCCAGGGTATGTGATAGCTACTGTTTGCACCGAGGTCAGGATTTCACAGCTGAGTGCTAGGAATAATCCGGAATTATTCTGTTCATTGGGCATTGATTTCAGTAGGTTTTTTTTTTATTCCTACTCCTTACTACCCTGTCTGCTCTTGATATGAACTGTGGGGAAGAATGTATTAAAATGCTAATGGCATATCACATTTTGTTTTTATCTCTTATGTTGACAGCAATCTCTTGCTTGCTCGTATCTGTGAACCTGGATCTTAGCCAGTATGCTCTAGACATTGTGAAAGGACTGGCCAGTAAGTACTCTCACTTCTGGAGGGAATTATGAATTCAGAGTAAGCTTTCTGCAACTTTTCTGGCTGTACCTACAGCAGTTTGATGGCTGGTGAAACGGTTGTTTTAGGTGGGAGGGAGGATGATGCTGTAAATTGGAACCGGAATAGTTCACACGATGGTTCCAGAATCTGCATTAAGCCACATGTAAAGATAATCCTTCCTTGCTGATTTTATGCAGTTTGTTCTAAGGATCTCTTAGCTCGTGTGTTATTTTCTAGGTCATCTGAAATCCAACAGTGTGCAGCTGATGGATGAAGCAGTTGTGGCATTAAAGAACTTGGCTCGGCAGTGCAGCGATCCTTCGGCTGTGGAGTCACTGGGCAGGCACCTTTTTGCCATCTTAGGGGGTGAGTAAACTGTAGGGTAAGCAGTGGGGATGAATCAAGATTTGACAGCCTCAAGGAGTTTTGTGTATTGTACTTTCTGTTCTCTTTACTGCCTGTATGGAGGGGGTGGCTCAGCCTGGATCAGAGATAATAGGGCAAGCTTTTGTGTTTTGGAGGAGGTTCTTGATGTAACACAGAGCTGTTGCCTGTAATCACCTGTCACCTTTGTGGTTTTTGTTGGCAGGCTCAGAGGGGAAGCTGACAGTTGTTGCCCAGAAGATGAGTGTTCTTTCAGGTGAGGATCCTAGAAGAAAGCTGCTTCTCTGGTGGAAGAAATTGAGCAGAAGGCTGAAGGGAAAGGATCTCTACCACAGCTTTTAGGATTTCCTGCCTGTCACTCTAAATTAGCTGTAGTTGAAGCCATAAAGGGTGCTAGATACATACCAGTTCCTGACTTTCTATTCTGAGAAAATAATTGGCTGGTAGGCCAGAAATTTTATTCAGTGAAGATAACTTGTACCCAGAGTGAAAATGAAGACAGAAGTCTGGTAGTGTGGTACATGGTGGATGTGATATCCAGATGTAGTGACAAGAAAAAGAGATGTCTGTGCAAAGATTGAAGTGTAAAGGGTTGTTCTTGATTGGTTTTAGATCTTTTGCTGGTAGTTTGGGAACTACTGAGAGAATTCTGTCCTTTCAGGGATTGGCAGCCTTAGTCACCATGTGGTTTCTGGACCCTCCAGCCAAGCTCTGAGTGCAACTGTGGCTGAGCTTTTCATCCCTTTCCTGCAACAAGAAGGTGAGACCTCTTGCCTTTGTTCTTGGTTTGCCAAGCTCCTTTCATCTTGAGGAGGATTTTCACATGGTTATTCAGGATAAATCTAGGTTCTTGCTTGCTGTGTTGCAGAATCTGTTGCCCTGTTTTGATGAGCAACCCCAAGGAGACGGTGTTGTGCCTGTTAGGAGCACATGTTCTTTTCCTGCATCCTGATGTTGTTAGCTGCTTTCTGGTTTATGTTCTGTCCTTTCTGCAATTGCTGAACTGATGTGAGCTCTGCGATTCTCTCTAGTCCATGAAGGCACATTGGTTCATGCAGTCTCTGTCCTGGCTCTTTGGTGTGTTCGGTTCACCACGGAAGTTCCTAAAAAGCTGGTGGAATGGCTAAAGAAAGCCTTCAGCCTTAAAACCTCGACTTCAGCGGTGAGACATGCCTACCTGCAGTGCATGCTAGCCTCCTTCAAAGGTAAAACTGGGCAGCTGTTAATAACTCTTGGCTGTGGGGAGAGTTACCAGTCTTTGTGCTTCCTGATATAGAAAGCCGTGCAGATTAGGAAAGATTTTGTAAAGCACTGACTGTGCACTGTCCTCCTTCATATTTCTCCTTAAACTCTCTTTTGCCTTCAAGTTTATAAAAATGGCTTGTTTCCTTGTATAACTAATATCACTGCCCATCTTGCTGTCTTTCATAGATCTCAAAGTAATTTTGATTGCTTTATTTTTGTCTTACACCTAAATGGTAAGGTTTCTAGCTCAGGAGCCATACTGTTGTTTTATATAGCACCCAGCACAGTGGGATCTTGGTCTCTGGCTGTGACTCTTGGAAATTTAAAAAAACCAAAAAAACACTGTGTTTGAAATTAAGAACTTGAGGAGTTATTCCTTTTGGTGATCCTCTAGAGATTTACATCTGTTGGTCCTGCCCCCTTTGACTGTAGCATTTCATCCACATTTGTAAACCTCTGGGATTCCTTAACTTCGGAATGTTTGAAGTGAAACAGATGGTCATGACTTGCCAGGAATTTGCTTTCTCTCTCTCAGGGAAACATTAGTCTTTGAAGTCAGACTTCCTGTGATTTGAAGTAATTCCTTTAATATAACTGAATTAGCATTTTCTTTTGCATCCCTTGAACAGAAACTTAATTTACTGAGAAGGGACTGCTCTGTCTGTGAGGAAAGGACTGAAGGGGTTGCCATTGAGCTTTTCATAGTTGCAATTTAGTGACAGTGACTGGCAAATACTTTGGGAGATTCGCCTTCCCAGTGTGTGTCTGATTCCTTTCTTTGATTCTATCTCATGGAACATACCTGGGTTGTAAAGTGAGGACCGTGCTGTTTTGTAATGTGTCTCTTTTGTCCCCTCAGGTGACACATTATTGCAGGGAATGGACTTGCTGCCCATGCTGATCCAGACGGTAGAAAAAGCAGCATCTCAAAGTACTCAGGTTCCCATGGTAACTGAAGGAGTTGCTGCAGCTTTATTGATCTGCAGGATGTCTGTAATTGAGGGACAAACTGGTAAGGTCACAAAACAGCTGGCAGAATCCAATATAAACAGGTTGTGAGGGTTAACACTTCTTGACAGTGTCCAGAAGATACTATTTCTTAATCTGTATAGTTTCTACATAGAGAGTCATTGGTATTCTATTAACCAGAGAAAGATTAATCCCCATTTTTTCATTTATGTCAGTGAAGAGTTCTTACTCTTCCATGGCTTTGCAAATTCCAGCTTCCATTCACATAGGGCAGTATTCCTCTTTATTCTGACAGATGTATGCCCTGACCTTACATGGTTGGATTTGACTGATGCAGTGGAAGTATTACTTGGTTGTTATTTGCTTTTACAAACCTTTGGAAAGCATAGGGACTGGAATTCTGTCCCCCATCAGAGGATAATACAAGAGCTCTCTGAGTCCATACGTCTGCCAGGATATAAAATCAGATGTGTTCTACCAAAAGCAGCAGACTACTTTCCTCCTCTTCCTTATTTCTAGGAAAGTTTGCTTTTTGAAAGATTAAGGTGAATCAGACTTTACATTTCACACGTATAAGTCAGAGAAAGTATTTTTTGTCAGCTGGTGGTTTTTAGGGTGTGTTTATAGTTCTGAATGAGGGCAATGAGAGGCTTTATAATTGAATACAAGTAAGGCTAGAAGTAACTTGAGGGATATCAGTAGAGAGAATTCTACTGTATTTTATGTGCACTGATGAGTTCTGACTTATTTTGAAACATCCTTAATGGAGATCTGTTCTTTTTTTTTGTCAGAGTCTAAGCTGAATGGTTTCTGGCAGCTGATTTTGGATGAGAAAAAACAAATTTTTACGTCTGAGAAGTTTTTGCAATCTGCATCAGAGGAAGGTAAATTGGCAGTTATTGTATATCCAGTTGCTGTTTAACTCCGTTTCCTAGTACTTGACAAGGACTAATGTTGTTAGCCCTGTTCTGTGATCCTTGGAGGATACAGTTTCAGATTAAAATGAGCTGTGTACTCTTCAGAAGTACATCTACCCTAGCTGTAGTCTAAGCTTGAAAATGAATTAATTTATTTCTTCATGAACCTGAGTTCATTTTTCATTCCAAATGGTAAAGGAATGGAAGGGCCTTGTGACAGCTCACACTCAGTACCCATTTCATTGCCACTGAAGCTATTTTGGCAGGACTCAGGAATTAACAGAACTGAAGCACTGAGCGTGGCGTTCATAATTTGCTTTGCTCTGTCAACTTAGACCAAAATAGGTCACACACAATGGTCAGGAAAATTGTCCTGGGATCCAACTAACAACGTTTCAATGAAATCATGATTCAGTTCCCAGTCTTGGCAGATCTGAGTTGGATTTGTCTCTAGCTTCAATGAGATTATGAGATTCAATGAGAGGCTCAGCTTGGGGAGCTATTTTAATGTGTCCTGCTTGCCATCCATTTGTTTTCAGGTAAAAAAAATCTCTTTCCTTACGAAGTCTCATGCTGTTTTAAATATTTGTCTTTTCCCCCAGCCATGTGTACAGTGCTGCAGCTGACAGAGCGCCTGCTCTTGGATCATGCACAACGGCTGCCTGAAAGCAAAGTTCAGTACGTACGGTGACTTGCTGTCCCCGATCCCCATCTGACCCCAGAGTGTTGCTGTGGGCACTGGGGGGGTGGGCCTGTGGCTTGGCACGGAGTGTAGCTCTCCTGGTGCCTTTGTGTCCCCTTGGTGGCAGAGCTGCCTCCCTGGCTCACCCCGTGTGTCTGTGTCTGCAGGCAGTACCACCGTGCCCTGGTGGCCGTGCTGCTGAGCCGCACCTGGCACGTCCGCAGACAGGCCCACCAAACAGTGAAGAAGCTCTTGTCCTCTCTGGGGGGGTACAAACTGGCCTATGGGCTTTTGGAGGAGCTCAAAGTGGTTCTCAGCTCTCATAAGGTGAGTAGCCATCTGTCTGCTCAGACAGATGTTTGAGTGGTGCCAGTCTCCTCTCTGCTCTAGGTTTGCTGTTGACATACAGCCCGATGTAAACGGGATTCAGCTCCAGATGATCTCCTGGAATGCCACTTGTTACTGAATTACTGCATATTACAGTATCAACGTCTGGGGTATGCCTAGTCTTCCCTACATAGATGGAAAAGACATATCCAAAATGTTTTGAGGAGGAAGCTGTAGTTTTCCATGTATTTTTATTATTTTAATGCAAATTTAATCTCTGCTGAAAGACCAAGTGCTTCATTCCTTTTTTTGTACCTTGGTTATTTGGCCCTGGCTTATAGACTGCAGAAGTTGGGCATACTGTTCCCAGCCAGCTGGCTTAACTTTTTCCAGAGTCTTTGCCAGAAGTGATCATTTTAGTTTTATTTTACCCCAGCTTGCCAAATCCAGTATAGTCCTCCGTTCTTAATCTTCTTGTCACTGTCATCTCTGTGCTTTGGTTTTGCTGTTGTCCTGTATGCTGTTCTTTCCTTTGAACACTTCAGGTTTTTATTATTGAGAGGGAGATGGCATTCAGCCTGGTGTTACTGTGCTCAGGTCTCAGGAAGGTTTGGTGTTGTCCTTTCAGGTTCTGCCTCAGGAGGTGCTGGTGACAGAGGCGGGAGAGCTGTCGGAGCTGGGAAGGACGTACATTCCCCCTCGTGTGCTGCATGAGGCCCTCTGTGTCATCTCCAGTGTGGCAGGGCTGGATGTGGACTCCTTTGAGCCAGAGAAGCTGGCCCTGGAGATGCTGCTGGTGAGCCATCATCCTTCTGTAGGTAAGTGCAGGGGTAAGGCTCTCATGGCCAGTGTATGAGTTTTTATTGTACCTTTTTGGTTTGTTGTGCCAGCTTTATGTTTATTATGCTCATTTATTCTTCTTGCTAGTGGCAGTGCAGCCAGGACTTTGGCCAGCCCTCCTCATCAAGATGAAGATAGATCCTAAAGACTTCATTACCAAACACCTGAATGACATCTTACCCAGGATCACCACCTACACTCCGGAGAACCAGGTGATAAACTGCTTTCCTTGCGTTCGTTTTGGGAGATGTCTCGGCGGAGTTCAGTACTAACTGGTCTGTAAGGAAGGAGGGCTGTCTAAAAGGTGGGGAAGAGGGAGTTTAAAAGAGAATGTCTGTGAGGAAAAGGAGCTGGGATTTAAGAGGAAAGAATGTACAAGCAACTGAGTAGAATTGTAGATAAGATTCAAGTACCCACTGAACAATGAATTGCGGATTGGAATGTAGCGGGGGCTGCCTCAGCAGGGCATTCTTCTTGGAGACAGTTTGAAGCATGACTGGTTATGTTTTTTTCCTTCATTTTCCTGACAGTCATCTATGAATGCAGTGGGCTCTCTCTCCCTGCTTTCACCTGGCAGAGTGCTCCCACAGCTCATCAGCACTATCTCAGCCTCAATGGAGAATCCAGCTCTGTGCCAGGTTACTCGAGAGGAATTTGCCATCATGAAGACACCCGAGGGAGAGCTGTATGACAAATCTATAATACAGAGGTAAGTCTTCATGACTCCTTAGTACATCTGGGGATTGATCACTGCTGACATTCTTGCCAGTGGGTGACTGGGTGTGTGAGATGCTCTTTCTACACAGAAGTTCCTGGATTTTTATGCCTGGTCCTTAGTCCAGAGCAGTGCTGATTCTTTCTGTACTTTTCCTTCTCAGTGCTCAACAGGATAGTATGAAAAAGGCTAACATGAAGAGGGAGAACAAAGCATATTCCTTCAAGGAACAAATCATTGAGCTGGAACTGAAGGAGGTGAGTTGATGGAAAAAGGAATGCCAGGCTGGTCAGAATCTTCATTGCAAGTCATGTGTTGTTCCATGGCTTCTGGCATATGTGTGTGTGCTGGTGAGAAAGATTCTCTGAGCTACTTGGAATACTTCTATCTATATGTATCCCATTTTTAAAACAAAAGTTGATTTCTCTTAGCTCTGGGGAGTGTGGGGAGGGTACCATCATCCCCTGTAAAGAACTGGACAGCACTTCTTAATGATACCAAATAATTTGTGAGCATTGTGGAGAAACTTAGGTTACTCTGCTAAAGGGACACCTAAGTGTTGTTAACCTGCTGATTTCCATTTTGTGTCTTTACTCGTGAGGGATATACTTGGAAGGATATTTTGATACTGTTTTAAAAATAAATTGCAAAAAAAACCCCGTTTCTAACTTGCTTCTCTGACTAATTGAAGGGATGGTGTTTGTAGCCAGATAATGATGACCATGGCTCTCTGTTGCAGGAGATAAAGAAGAAGAAGGGAATAAAGGATGAGGTGCAGCTGACGAGCAAGCAGAAGGAGCTGATGCACGCACAGCTGGAAAGGGAGGCTCAGATAAGGAAACGGCTGAAGGAGGTGAGTTTTGGTTGTATTTTTGCCACCTCTGAAGCTACCATGACCCAGATCACTTTGATAGAGAGAAAATGGTGTAGCAATCACCTATTTGTTTCTGTTATTAGAAATGAGATTTAACAACACAGGTTTTGTTTTTTCCCAGTGGAGTGTTTTTTTATGGTAATCTCTTGAATTGTTTCTTTTACAGCTTGATGATGAGCTGGAAACAGCTCTAGGACTCCTGGACACTGTTATAAAGAAAAAGCCTCCTGGTCTCACTCAGTACATCCCTGGTCTTATCAGTTCCTTCTTGCCACTTTTTCGATCTCCTTTGGCTGCTCCAAGGATTAAGAAGCCTTTTCTTTCCTTAGCTTCCTGTGTCATGCCTGCTCGACTGAAAACCTTTGGTGAGTATTTGCAGTTGCTCTTTAAGGGCAGGGTGTATCATTTTGAAGGTGGTGAAAATTCTTGCTCTTACAGACGGTGGATCATGACCATGTACCGCAGAAAGCCAGGAGGAAAAATCACCTGGAACAGTGTTTAGGGAGATTACTTATTTCTCAGAGATCCTACTGCTGGGTAGGACTGGCACCAAAGACAAAGACTTGTCTGGTCATTGTGGGACCATCTTCCTTGTGCAGAGTTTGGAGGGTATGAGTGCAACTCACACATGTGAAGAAATCTGTCCCCTGACAGCCCTGGGCTGGGCTTCCTCCTCTGAGCCTCTTTGCAGCCAGGGCTCTTGCCCAGAGCTTTATTACAATTCTCGGGTCTGTGTTCCTGGGGGTTTTTCTCTCGAGAAATATTTTGGTTTAGCCCTCTCATGGATTCTTTGTTCTTCCATTCCAGGTACTCTGGTAAGCCATGTGACCTTGCGCCTGATGAAGCCAGAGTGTGAATTAGATGAATCCTGGTGTCAGGAAGAGCTGCCCACTGCTCTGAACAGAGTGGTCAGTTTGCTGCATGCCCACACCATTCCCAGCCGAACCAGCAAGGGAGAGCCAGGTACGAAGTATGGTAGATATGATACATCCTGCTGACACTGCCCCCACCTCCAGTAACTGAACTGGTTTAGTTTTCAGAGTTTGTATTATATTTTGCAAGCAAAACTTCACTTTTTCTTTTTTAATTGGATAGCTGTTCATAGATACGAAAAACCTTAAGGGTTTTTTTCTGCTGGTAGTAGTAGAAGTGATGTTGCAACTATAATTAAGTGTAGAAATGAAATAACAGTAGTTTTTCTTAAAATGGTTCATATAGAAATAATAAGAGTGAAATTAAGGCTCATCTTTGCCAAGGACAGCTCCTACCTTTCAACACCACTTAGCATAAGAGATTCAGTGAGACTAAGTGGAGAGACAGAATAATTGCTTGTTATCTCTGATCACAGCAGTGAAGTGCCCATGGCCTCTGCTTGTTTGCTGTGTGGTACTGCAGTTCATGAATATTTAATACTGGCATGATTGTAGAAAGAGCAGTTCTCTTCACTCTGTAACATGAAGGCAACCACCAATATTTTTACAGTGTAAGGTAATGATTTGAGTTAAACTTTTTTCTTGATTTTTTTTTTTTTAAATTTTATTTCCTAGAGTTAGTTTTAATTTAGGTTGCTTCCAGAATCTTCTTTACGGTGGAGTGCACAGGTACTTGTGCCACTTCACTGAAAATAAGAGTACAGGAGAGTAGGGCTGGGGTCCTTTGGGGGCTGGGATGGCTTCGGCTGTCTCCAGGGATAGAGGTGGTTCACTTCACCCAGCTTTGGAGCTGTTCATCAGATAACCCAATCAAAAGCTGCTGTGGTAGATGGTATATTTTTAAGGGAAATGTGAGATTCTGTGTGGTCCCTTAGCCTTATAGATAAGTTCTTTTGCTGTTCAGTGGTGTGACTGTGGCACATGTCACTGTCACAGCTGACCAGGGGCCTTTGGCCCACTTGATGAACATCTCAGTGATAACTTGGTGTCTCCACTGTGCAATTTATTACCGTAGTAAGTGCACGTTTATTAGCATTTGAATCCTTTTCCAGGCTTATTTTCAGAAAATAGTGGAAGTATTTTCCGTCCTTCAAGATTTCCTGTACTGTTTAATTAAATTAATATCTATTTTTTCCGCTTTTGCAAGACAAGGGCAGTAGTTTCCACAGCACTTTGTTGGAGAAATCATACTATATTCCCAAAGGATTTTTCCTCATTTTTGAAGTTCTTTGGAATGTGCTTGTTTGATATGATTTAGTAGAGATTAATTTCTTAGGTTACTATGAGACCTAAGAGACACCATAGCTCCTTGTAATGTGGATGGTAGAATTTATCATTCATTGCTGAAATGCCAAGATACATCTATAATCCTTCTTGTATTGGTCAATACCAGCTACTGTGTAAGTAGAACATTTTTCTTCTGCAGTAAAGCTTTCTTCCTCCTGCTGTGCATAGAGGGACAGTGGTTGAAGGCTAAAAATATCTGGCCAATAATTGAAAAATAATAGAAAAGTGTAAAAGCAAACAGATACTAAGCAGAGAGAAAAATCCCACATGAGAAATAGAGAGGGTTTGACTGAAGCTGTTCTTGTTAGACAGGAGTTCAGAATGTGTTTGGGATTTAATATTTCTCCCTTGAACTACTTTTGCAGTATTTTTGCCCTACATAAGCTGACTAATACTGCAGTATTGTATCTGCAGTGCTCTTCATCTGCATTTAGAAATTTAAACTTGGGCATTCTGTGTCAGCACAGACAGGATATAGAATGGAAATGTTTTCCATAAACACCTGGTACTTGAATGTTAACTGGACTAATGAAGAACTGGAAGGAGCATTTGTTATATGCTATAGCCAAGGCCCTGTAGAAAGGAAGGAGGAAAATCGTTTAACAACGGGAATCCAAAAGCTTTGATTTTTCAAGGAGGGGAGTTGAAGCTTGCATCAGAATTAGAAGGATTTAATTCTTGAGGATCCAGCTGAAGGCTGGAATGACAGGTTAGCTAGGTTGGTGTTCAAAGGAGATGCAGCTGACAAACAGGGCCTTGCTTTGGGACAAATTAACTTTCTAAGTGACTATCTAATTCATTGAATTGTTCCAATTCCATTTACAGTATGTATTTCTATACTCTTGTGGCATTGGTAGTAATTTGGAATCCTAATGTGACTTTAACTGAAGTCAGGTAGAATCATAGAATCATTTGGGTTGGAAAAGACCCTTAAGATGATCAAGTCCTACCCTTAACCTAACACTGAAATGCCAAAAGTCACTGTTGGAGTTACACTGTTGCTGCTGTTAAGTGGCAAATACTTAGGTTTACTCGGCATCTTTGTGCATGAGGCTGAAGCTTGGCCGTATCTATTATGAGCTACTCGGGTGTACATTTTATACCAGTCAGTATTATCAACCAAGTCATGGGAGGATCAGCTGTGTTCACAGGATGGTTTTTCCTTTTCACAGGTGCTGCCCCATTATCAGCTCCAGCATTTTCCTTAGTCTTTCCTCTCCTGAAGACCGTTATGACTGAGACACCCCATAACAGCGAAGACAAGGAGGAGTTCCTGGTCAAGATACTGCAGATTCTTACAGTCCATGCTCAGCTGAGATCATCAGGAAATGGCCAGTCTTTGTTGGTGGATGAGGTGAGAGCTGTGGGCTCAGATGACCACCTTCAGATGAGCCATGGGATAAAACAGCTGATGTGTAAACGGGACAAAGCAGCTTAATTCTCCAAGTTAGAGTTAACTGTATAGGATTGCCATGGGTTTTGGTACCTGCCCAGCCCTAGGTTTTGATTGGGATTTTTTAAGGAGTGTCATACATAGGCAAGGCACTTTAAAATCACAAGATTAAAGTCTTTTTCCTTCCCTCGCCCCCTTTTCTCCCCTCAACCTTTCAGAATGGCCCAGAGTTGCTGCCCCGTAGGGACATGCTGGTTCTGCTGACCCGGGTGATAGGAACGGGTTCTCCACGGTTACAGGTGAGTGATCAGCTTCATCATCCCTAAGTTTTATCAGCATGTAAAGGAGGGAAGTGTGCCGTCTGGTTTAAGTCTCTGATGCTGGTGGTTGATATATTCCCAATTTTCTTCTGTGTTTCTGGTATTCTTGGATTAAAATGTCTGCATCTTTTTTTTCTGTGGGTTTTATTGCACCAAATATATTCTTCAGTCTTCCAGAGGTGACATTTTTTCTTCCTCTAAGGCCTTGCTCTGCCAGATAAGCTCAGTAGTCTCTCCTCTGAGTGTTTGTTGTGAGGGATGAGGTGGCAGAAAGGTCAATAATAAAAAGCAAACAGTTGGGCTGAACTTGTCCCGTCTCGGGTTTGTCACTGTTCTTTGGGAATTTCTTCTGCTGTGACAGCACTCAGCGCTTGCTTTGACAGTGGTTCAAGGCGCAGTGGAATCCGTGACACTTGCTGGTGCCGTTGTAGGTGTTGGCCTCCGAGGCTCTGACGGCGCTGTGCGCGAGCAGCAGCGGTGAGGACGGCTGTGCCTACGCCGAGCAGGAGGAGATCGATGTGCTCCTGCAGGCCCTGCAGTCTCCTTGCATGAGCGTTCGAGATGCAGCTCTCAGGGTAGGTGGGAATAATTCAAGGTCGCACCAAATTCTTGACGTTTTTGGGAGGTGAATCTTCTCTAACACTTAGATGCAGAGGGGCTTCAGCTGTGCTGCCAGGCTTTGAGCAGTGTGTCAGAGGCAGTCTGAACAAAAATGCTCCAAGCCATGCTCTTTGTGCTGGATTTATCTGCACAAAGGAGTACTCTGGGTTTATCCGCATCATTGTTTCCTTAAAAGAGGTATAATTAGGACTACTTAACACCACCTGTTTTACAGTTGGATAAAGCTTAATCTTAAAGAGATAAGCTGTCAAAAAATTCCTGTTTGTACTAGGCCTTGTTATTGGAAAGCTTCAGGCTTAGTCACTTCTGAGAACACAGAAAGAAAAACCTCAAGTGCTTGGTGTTCTTTGCCATGAGACAAATTCCAGTTTAGCCCACCTGAGCTGTCTTGTCTGTACTTAGAAGCAGAACAGACTGTAGTCACTAGAGCCTCTCTTCAGCCTGCCTGTGGAGCACTTCTTGAGTCCCACAATCTCACCTATTAGTTATATGAAGTCCTTGACCATCATGAGCAGTGTGAGGCACAAGCAAACATGAATTTTGACACTTCCAACCACTGAGAGATTGACTTGCCAAAAATTTTAAGTGTTTTAAAGTGTTTATTTCTAAAAATCAGATCCTTGTACTGATTTTCCTGTTAATTAATTCAGGGACTGATGGAGCTACAAATGGTTCTGCCAACCCCAGACAGTGATGAGAAGAATGGACTGAACCTGTTGCGTCGCCTCTGGGTAGTAAAGTTTGATGTTGAAGATGAGATTCAGAAGCTGGCAGAGAGGTAGGGGTTCTTCTTTGTTGATTGGGTTTTAGGGGGACCTCTTCTCTGCCCACGGCATGGAGCTGCACTCAGGGGCTTTTGCCCCACAGCTGGAGGGCAGCTGGAGGTCACTCCAGTTGTACATGTGGCAGTAGCTTCTTTGCTGAGGGGTGACCCTTCACTTCTGTGTGTGTGCTGCAGGCTGTGGGAGTCCATGGGTTTGGAGCTGCAGCCTGACCTGTGTTCCCTGCTGATCAAAGATGTCATCTACCATGAGGAGGCAGTGCGACAGGCAGGGGCTGAGGCTCTTTCCAGAGCTGTAGCTCAGTACCGAAAGCAAGCAGCAGAGGTCATGAGCAAGCTCACAGAGATCTACCAGGAGAAGCTCTATGTAAGTACTCTTGCCCTGAGGAGTTGACAGGCATGAGCTGCTGCTTTATTTTCTGTTAGTGACTTTTCCTTCTGTCTGTCCTGAAGATGTGCATTGAA
This sequence comes from Hirundo rustica, assembly GCF_015227805.2. NCBI lineage: Eukaryota > Metazoa > Chordata > Aves > Passeriformes > Hirundinidae > Hirundo > Hirundo rustica. Next base: position 10,365,408 of record NC_053466.1, on the reverse strand, counting down.
TCTACTGTTGTCCTGTTTGAGCTTAGCACAGACTTCAGTGTCTTGAACTTCACGTTATCAGCCCCTAATGGCACCATTAGGTGGGAGGGGTGCCTTAGATGATACAGAAGGGCAGTGTCAGTTGAAGTAATTTTGATCCCAAGCTTGCTTTCTGCTTGTTTTTTTACCTTGCTCTTCTGCTAGTGGTATCCTAACTCTGTGCAGTACTATCAAATGGCATTGCAGGTATGGTTGACAAATTCTCTGCGTGCCTTTCCTTGGAAAAGGCATTTCAATGAAATCTTCTCTCCCTCCAGAGGCCACCTCCAGTTTTGGATGCTTTGGGACGAGTGATATCTGAATCACCGCCTGACCAGTGGGAAGCAAGGTACAGTCATATTCAGATTGATCTCACCACTTCCTGTGCATCTAAATGAAATGTTTTTGATTTTTATTTAGAAGAACAAATTACATGCAATTGTACTGACTTGCTGTTTTCATGTGTCTTTCCGGTAGAGAATATTTGTGCCCCTCAAGCAAACTAGGGGCAGGCAGAACTCCATCAAAATATTGGATACTGTCATCTCTATGTCGTGCTGAAAACAGTCTTCCCTTTCAGACTGTCTGATTTTTGTCTTAGCTTACCCACCCCTGTATGGGCCATTGATTGTTTCAAGAGCAGCAGTACAAGCCTTAATGAACTGGCCAAATTCCAGTTTGGATAATTACTTTCTGTTTACGAGTATGTTCTGTACAGGTTTAATTGGAGATCATCTTGTTTGCTACTTGTCTTGAGCTAATCTATCCTTTAATGCTGATGTACCTTGTTGTAAAGCTGCTGCATTTCAGCAGTAGTTGAAGTGATCCTGATGTCTAAGTTGGCTCAAGTATTCTTGAAGCTTAATTGAGATAAAAGCTATTATATGGCTGAGGGGTTGTTGTCCTTGTGGGAGACTGCAGCATGGAGTTATGTAATGAAATGCACAGAGGTTGGACATTCTAAGGCATTTTGTTTCCATAATGGTTCTTGCTCTCAGTTTCTGTAATTGCTGCTGACAGCAAATGTGATTGTGAGCTCTCAGTTCTGTGAGAAGTCAGTAAGCTCACAGGCTCATCACCTTCTTCACAGATGTGGCATAGCACTGGCCCTTAACAGACTCTCAGAACATCTGGACAGTTCTCAGGTGAAGCCCCTCTTTCAGTTTTTTGTGCCAGATGCTCTGAATGATCGCAGTCCTGAGGTCAGGAAGTGCATGTTGGATGCAGCTCTTTCAACACTCAACACTCATGGCAAAGTAAGTCGAATATTTCTGTCTCTATCAGTGGAAAGGAGATGTAATGGATATGTAGATACTGTGTTGGAGCCCATAGATTTTTTTTTTTTTAATTTTTATAAATTTCTTAGAGGTTGCTGTTACTTCTAACAGCAGAAAGCTTTCATTTAGGATTTTTTGTGTTCAGAGCTGTTCTGCTAGTGTCTAGTGTTGACTAAGTGTGGCTCATCCCTGTCATTGCTAAAAAATATAATAGCCTTGGATCAACTGGAGTTAAAATGGTATAAAACTAGAGTAATAAAAATAAAAACAGACCATGGATCTTTTAATCCTGCAAAGATGAGAATTCTTTTTCAGGCTTCACGCAAAGCAAAACATGAAGCTTGCTGATTGTTGGCTTAATTAAATTTAAAACATTGATGAACTGAGGACCATTCTTCTCCCTGCCAGCTCTTCCCCAGCAGTGTCAGATGGGGATGGTGTGCAGGGTGTGAATTGCTCAGCTTCTGATTTCCTCATATGTGCCAGTCACCTCTGGACAGCTGTCTGTAGTCTTTAGTTTGGCCCAAGACAACTGGGCTATTTTCATATGATTCATTCTTTCATTTGTTTCTTAGAAAAACAGTGTGAAGTTTGTTTGATGTTTCTGCTCTCCCTTGGCAAATGGGGCAAGCAGAGGAGCGGGCACTGATGTTCAGGCCTGCGAGCTGGCATTGCTTCTGGCAGAACATCATACTGGCAGGCTTGGGGATTCTAATTTTGAAGAGCTAATTTCTCTCTAGCAGGAAATATTTGTTGCCTTTCGGGATGGTACAAGGTTTTATGTGATGTGACACATGAAATGAACTGTAAATACAGTGTGATTGTTCAGTTGTTGGCTCAGAGAAGAAGAAACAAGTCCACTGAGCATAGCAAATATCATTCTGAGTGGACTCTAGTGGCAAGCTCTGTGGTTTTGTTTTTCAGGACAATGTTAACTCTCTCTTGCCAGTGTTTGAAGAATTCCTGAAAAATGCTCCTAATGATGCCAGTTATGATGCTGTCAGGCAAAGCGTGGTCATTCTGATGGGGTCACTGGCAAAACATCTGGACAAGAGTGACCCTAAAGTGAAACCAATTGTTGGCAAACTGATAGCAGCCTTGTCCACCCCATCTCAGCAGGTAGGTGCCTTTGGGAGGAGTTGTCAGGTTCCACACAGAGGCAGGTTAACACCAGGACACTGTTAGGAATGAAAAATGGTGACAGAAAGGTTTCACTTGAGGTGCATTCTAGGGGGAGTTTATGTTAGTAATAACTGTTTTGTGATCTGGTGGCTGGTGGATTGTTTTACAGGTTCAAGAGTCAGTGGCAAGCTGTTTACCACCTCTAGTGCCTGCAATTAAGGAGGATGCAGGAGGAATGATCCAGAAGCTGATGCAGCTGCTGTTGGAGTCTGATAAGTACGCTGAACGCAAAGGTGCAGCCTATGGTCTGGCAGGCCTGGTGAAAGGCCTGGGCATCCTCTCTCTCAAGCAGCAGGAGATGATGACCACCCTGACCGATGCTATCCAGGACAAGAAGAACTTCCGCCGGCGGGAGGGTAAGGGACAGGAGCTTTTCCCTCCAGACACTTCACATTTCTCTTGTACCTACTACCATTGTGGTCAAGTGAAGTTCATGCACCCCTGTATTTGGTTGAGCTACATTTATTTTACTAAAGTTTGGCAAGAAAGAAATGGGAAATACCTCTTGTGAGGCCATTGGTTGTGTATAGTGTCCCAAAATTGCTCGATTTACATCATGGTGGAAGAAGGATTTCTAGTCCTAAACCATATGGATGTGCCTCCTTCTCCTGTTTCCAAAGGCAGGTGTTGCTGGGGGAGAGCTCCTTTTCTGGGGCCACAAATCCCTACTACAGCACAAGCCACAAGGGCAAGAAAGCAAGAGACTTTCAGCTGTGAGATTTGAGTGCTTTTGGAAAAATATTTGACAAATTGTGTCTTCTTTTCCCATCCTCCTTAAATGAAGTTGTATTTTCCTCTGACTGTCCATTTTGGGATTTTAGGGGCTCTGTTTGCCTTTGAGATGCTCTGCAGCATGCTTGGGAAGCTGTTTGAGCCCTATGTGGTTCATGTGCTGCCTCACCTGCTGCTTTGTTTTGGAGATGGGAACCAGTATGTGCGAGAGGTAAGATGCCTTAAATTTCTGCTATTGCAGAGTGTTAAAAACCCAGATGGAGTGGATATGGATGTGAATCCTGTTTGTAATGAGGCAAATAGAGAAGGTGACCTATCCCTTGAGATACCACTAATAACAATTTGATCTTCTTAGTAACTGAAAGCATCTGATTTCATTAGCCATTAATTGGGAGCTACTTAGCCAGCTGCATCATTGTACTGAGGCACTATTTACATGAAGGTTTTGTTCCCAGAGAGTCTCAGAGGAAGGAAAACAGTGTTGTGTCACAGTTTGTAAGTGTTCTCTTCTCCTTGGAGGCTGCAGATGACTGTGCCAAAGCTGTAATGAGCAATCTGAGTACTCATGGAGTGAAGCTGGTTTTGCCATCACTTCTTGCGGCACTAGAAGAGGAATCTTGGAGAACTAAAGCCGGTATGGACAGATCTGTGCCTGACGTGATTGAGAGTCACCCACAGTTCCCTTTGCTGTCATCCCCCTTGTGTATTCCTTCATCCCTACAGATGGCCGTGATGGTTTATTGTCTTATAAGGGACTGTGGAACTTTTCCAGCTTTTGACAGCTGACACATTTGACATTTGAGCTTTTCCCTGACACGTTTGAGTAACCTTTTTCCCCCTGGCATATTCAAGGGACAGTTTGTATCCTGTCTCCATAGTTGTACTTCAGAACCTGGAATTTTCTTAACACATTCCTTTTCCCTTGTACAAAAGAAAAGTAATTTTTGGTGTCTCTAGGTGGCATAGAGTGACTTCATGCATTTCAGTCTTTCTTTGTGTTCGCTGACTGGTAGATTTGAGTTTGAAGTAAATGTGATCATCATCTCTTGTCAGTTCTTAATAGTGTGCTTTGTCTTTTCTTTTGTCTTTTTTTCCTTGGTGTACTTTGTTCACAGGGTCAGTGGAATTGCTGGGGGCTATGGCGTACTGTGCTCCCAAACAGCTCTCTTCCTGTTTACCCAACATTGTGCCCAAACTCACTGAAGTGCTGACGGATTCCCATGTGAAGGTGCAGAATGCAGGGCAGCAGGCTCTCAGGCAGATTGGGTCTGTCATCAGGAACCCAGAGATCCTGGGTAAGACCTGTCTGTGCATCTCTAATGTCCTGATGTGACTGTGGTTTATAGTAGCAAGGTTTAGGTTCATGATATTTAGGATTAAATGGAAATTTGTATAGAAATGAAACTAATCCTACAGAAGTATAACATGAAAGCTTAACAGCAGCTGTGTGCTTCCAGGCTTTTTAAATGTTCCTGTCCATTTTTTTCAGCTGATGTTAATAGAGTTTCCCCTGTCCTTGTACTGTGTATTGCTTTAGAAGGACCTAAAGCATGCCATGAGAACCAGCTCATCCTGACATGTTTTTTGGTTTATGTACAAATAAAGTCTTTTCTCTCCTTTTCAAAAATATTCAGCAATTGCTCCAGTTCTGTTGGATGCTCTCACTGACCCCTCCAGGAAGACTCAGAAGTGTTTGCAGACTCTACTGGATACCAAATTTGTCCATTTCATTGATGCTCCATCCTTAGCACTGATCATGCCAATTGTTCAGAGAGCTTTCCAGGATCGTTCCACGGACACCAGGAAAATGGCTGCCCAGATCATTGGGAACATGTACTCCCTGACTGACCAGAAGGTACAGTGCTAGAAATGCCCTCTAACTGTATTCTAATTGATTACTGTGACAAGCACTAGAGTGAATTTATTTGGCTTGGAGATTTTGCTGTTAAGGTAGAAAATAGCATCCATGCAGCTTCTTAATTAAATGTATGTAAATGAGCAGATGATTTTAAGGATAGTGCCAGTTCTCAGGTCCTTGAGACTGTCAGCTTTGGTCATCTAGTTATTACCAGTTTATCCCTGAAAAAAGGTCTTGTAATTTTTACCATATAAGGAATGCCTTAACAAACAAACAAATTAAACACAGATCAGCTGCTAACAAATGGATCTGGGTTTGTTTGAAAAGTATTTGTAGGACCTAAAGATTTGTGTTTAATTTTTGTGCTGTAATCTCTACATTTAAATCTTGTGTAAATGTTAAGAGTGTTGGATTTTCTTAAGACACAAACTTCTGGGCTGTGAGTGAGCATTAAAAAGGTTTTGAATGATCGGCACAGAACTGATGTTTCTTGGACTTGCAGAATAATTCACTATGCTTGTCTGCAGTATTGTGAGAGCAACTAATTAAACTCTCAGGATGTTAAAGATGTTTGCTGATTATGAGGGGTGAATGTCCTTTACGTAAAGGTGACTATATTTTCTCTCATTTTGAATCTGGTTCTGACTTTCCGGGCTCTTTGTTTTAGGATTTGGCTCCATACCTACCAAGTGTGACCCCTGGACTGAAGGCCTCTCTGTTGGATCCTGTACCTGAAGTAAGTTTTTTGTACAAACACAGTCTGTCTTTCAGTGCAGTAGGTTAAACATTGTCCTAATCAGTCTGGCACATCTGTAGCACCTTAACTGGACATTTTGCTGATCTCTGTTTCTCTTGTCTGTTAGGTGCGCACAGTGTCTGCAAAGGCCCTGGGGGCCATGGTGAAGGGTATGGGAGAGTCCTGCTTTGAGGATTTGTTGCCGTGGCTTATGGAGACACTGACATATGAGCAGAGCTCAGTGGATCGCTCTGGTGCTGCTCAAGGTGAGGACAGCTGTGTGTGAGCACTGAGCTCAGGTTTTCTCATATTAAATCAGATTAACTGCTTGTTTTTTCTGTGTATCAGCTGCATTCCCTGCTTTTTTCCCCCAGGTCTGGCTGAAGTTATGGCTGGTTTGGGGGTAGAAAAGCTGGAGAAACTTATGCCAGAGATTGTAGCGACTGCCAGTAAAGTGGATATTGCTCCACATGTACGAGATGGTTATATCATGATGTTCAACTACCTGCCAATTACCTTTGGAGACAAGTTCACCCCCTATGTTGGTCCCATCATTCCTTGTATCCTTAAGGTATGTAGCAAAACTGAAGAATTTTAGTTGTCAGAGAATAAAAAGAAGCCTCCAGAATATTTAAAGTATCATTTTCAATATTTGTGGCATGTGCAGAGACTGGCTGAACTACTAGAAAAAAAGAAAGGGAATTTAAATGATAAATTACTTCTTCTAAGTTATTGGCCTGCTGTCTTTTGTGGTCATTAGTCATTTTTTGAAGTCATCTTCGTGCATTCACAACTCTGTAGTTCACTCGGTTTTCATGGTGGAGAGAGAAACATGGGTTTGTTTTCCTCCAGTTGCTTTTGTGTATTGTGCTGAAAGGCCGAGTTTTCAGAGCCCCTTTTGTGCCTGTGTGCAGGCCCTGGCAGACGAGAACGAGTTTGTGCGGGACACGGCGCTGCGCGCGGGGCAGCGAATCATCAGCATGTACGCCGAGACTGCCATTGCTCTGCTCCTGCCACAGCTCGAGGATGGGCTCTTTGATGACTTGTGGAGGATAAGGTAAGGCAGAACCAGCTTAGCCACAAATGTTTCCCTTCCATGCTTGAAAAACAGGTGTGATTTAGGCTCTGTGTTGCTCCTCAAAAAAATGCAGAGACCCGCGAAGCAAAAACAAGTGGCTCTTTTTGCTTGTTGATTTGAGTGTGATGCCTTACAGCACTTGAATCTGCAAAGGCCTGCCAGGCTGGATCACGTTTCCTACTACCTGCAGAGCATTCGTGCTGGATTATTAATTCTGGTGGTGACTCTGAAATGCACTTCCAAGGCAGTTGATGTGGCAATATTTAGCCCTTGTGTACTGTTTTTCATTTCTCCAAATGCTGAGTGAGTTATTGTTCTCCTGTGTATGAAAATGTGCAGTGGAGCACTCAGAGCCAAAAGCAGTTGCTCAAAAATTAGCTGCATTAAACGGTTTGTGCCAGCTGAGCGCTGCTAAGTGCTCTTACCCCAGGTGAATGTCGTTTGGGCTAGACAGATGGAGGCAATGTCTTGTTCCTTTTTAGAGTCAAGGCTATTCTCAGATTCATTGCTTTGATTTGAAAATTCTCTCAGCCCTTCCAGTTTGGAATTCACTTCTTCCCTTTCTCTTTATCATGCTGCTTTCAGCCGTGTTGGCAGACTGATGTTGCACATCAGCCCATGCAGCATTTCAGTGCAGACCTAGCTGTGCTTCACATGTGGATCCAGTCTATAGCTGACATCCTGTCAGAACTGGACAGGTACTGCCTGAGTGCCCTGTTTGTAACACTTGACTTGCTCCTGTTGCCAGGTTTAGCTCAGTTCAGCTCCTTGGAGATCTTCTATTCCATATCTCAGGAGTCACTGGAAAAATGACCACAGAAACTGCCTCAGAGGATGACAACTTTGGAACAGCCCAGTCAAACAAGGTAAAGATTTTCTTGCCTGTTGTGCCTTTATTTTTTTCAAATTCTCTTATTTTAAATCAGCGTGGACAGCCGGCTGGAAAGACATCTTGAATAATCATGTATTCTGTTCTTTCTATAGATTTCAGAGGCAAATAATACAGTTCTGTGCTATTTCTTTCCAGGCTATCATTACTGCTCTGGGAGTGGAGAGGAGGAACAGGGTGCTGGCAGGGCTGTACATGGGCCGCTCGGACACGCAGCTGGTGGTGCGCCAGGCCTCCTTACATGTCTGGAAAATCGTCGTCTCAAACACTCCTCGCACGCTGCGGGAAATCCTGCCAACACTCTTTGGGCTTCTGCTGAAATTCCTGGCCAGTACTTGTGCAGATAAGCGAACGGTGAGGAATCAAGTTGTGCCTTCCTGATCCTGCAGGTGACTGTAGAAGATAACTCTTGAGGAACATAGGATAATTCTTCTCCACAGCTATCATCAATTTAACTGTTCCGAGCATGAGGATGTCTGAGTTCTCTGTTTGGTGAAGGCAGCTATGATTGTGATGACAGTAAAACTATTTTTCAATGGTTATTTGTAATACTGTTTCCATTCCTACTGCTCTGTCTGCGCTATGAACAGTAGCGTATGGTCAAAAGAGAACATTTGCTCACAGTTTCACCTTCTAAAGTTTTATAAAAAAGGAAAATAATAAATATGTTTTTGGGGACAGGTTGCAGCACGGACATTAGGAGACCTTGTACGAAAGTTAGGGGAGAAGATCCTTCCTGAAATCATTCCTATCCTGGAAGATGGACTGAGATCAGACAAGAGTGATGAGAGGCAAGGAGTCTGCATTGGTTTGAGTGAGATCATGAAATCAACCAGCAGGGATGCGGTGAGTCACACGTGCTGGGTGAAATTCCTGTTTTCCCAGGTATTGATGGGAATAAGTCTCAAGTGCAGGTATTGCACTTGAGACAGAAAAATACAGCTAGTCCTGGACTTGTTCTGTGGATGGAAGTCAGGGCTTGTAACTAACACCGAGTTGCTGCTCAGGCAGATTGTATGAATTTTTTTCAGCCGGTAAATTTAAACATTGCCTTTTATGAGATATAATACTACAAATCTTCCTCTAGGTAGCCTTAGAGCACTGCAGCTATTTGTGCTGATGGATCCTGCTTTTCTTCCAATATTATTCCAAGCAAACTGCTGTTTAGTTTCAGTTGTGCCAATTCTGCATTCTTCACTACTTCACTGATATGCGTGTCTGTTGTGCTTTAGATTTTCTGTAATTTTATCTCTTCATCTACAGGTACTGCTTTTCTCAGAGTCCCTGGTTCCTACAGTGAGAAAAGCACTTTGTGACCCTCTGGAAGAAGTTCGAGAGGCTGCAGCCAAAACATTTGAACAGCTGCACTCAACAATTGGCCATCAGGCTCTTGAAGACATCCTGCCCTTCTTGCTGAAGCAGCTGGTGAGCATTGCTCAGCATTAGTCAACAGCTTGATTAAGGATGTTGTGGGACAAGTTTTGAATAATTAACTTAAAGGGGGAGGAGGATTGTAGTGGCAGACCTTCCAGGGAATGGCAGCAGTATTTTGTCTCCTTCTGGAGTCACCCTAGCCAGTGGTAGGGAAGATCTTGTGGCTTAAGCCTGGGCCTAAGAATTGCTATACCTGGCTCTCCAATGAAATTGCCAACCTGATGAAGTTGCTTGGCCACCATGCTTGAAATGGAAAATCTTCCTGATGTGACAGAAGAGCTTGGTTTGGGTTTTGCTAGGTACTATGAGAATATGAGAACATTTTTGAATAGAGGGACTTGGTTTTGTTTTTATGATCATGTGGAAAATTGTCCCTTGAAACAGGGCTTAGCTTGCTGTGTCACAGATGATTTCTCAGGTTTGTCTCTTTCTCTTTCCCTCTAGGATAATGAGGAGACAGCTGACTTTGCTGTGGATGGTCTTAAACAAGTTATGGCTGTCAAGAGCCGTGTAGTGCTGCCTTACTTGGTGCCAAAGGTACAATAGGAAGCAAATTTTAAACTTTTTATCTGTGCTGTTTCCTCTGCTTGCTGCCAGTTTTCTTTGGACCAAGATGGCAAAAGGGAGAGCACAGTCTGAAATTTTCTTCGGATTTTGTTCTCAAAACCTTCTTACTTGGCTTGTGATGCATAAATATTTCATGCTGTAGAGAAAGTGAGGCTCCTTTTGAAAAAACTTTCCTCTTGTCTCAAATTTTTGGTGTTGTTTTTTTATTTTTGTAGCTGACTACCCCCCCAGTGAACACCCGGGTGCTGGCTTTCCTCTCCTCGGTGGCAGGGGATGCTCTGACACGACACTTGAGTGTCATCCTGCCTGCCATGATGTCTGCACTCAAAGAGAAGCTGGGCACCAGTGAAGAGCAATTGGCAAGTAGCACAGCTCAGCTCTTTGTTGTGACAGGTTGCCTGAAGATAGTGCACCAGGTTTACTTCCCAGCCCAGAATCTGTGTTCTCTAGATTCACAGATTGGATGTTTAATTCAGTCCATTAGCTTCTCCAGGATGAGTCTTTTTGCCTGGTGGCATATTGTGAGTCAAAAAACGTATGCTTTCCAAATCTACTTGTATCCATTTAAAAGTCTCCTTGGCCTGCTACAAGATACAATTCTCAGTTTACTTATTCCTGGAAAACTGCCAGAAAGTCTAGTTAACTTTGTATTTATTCTTGGTGTAGAAGACTGAGAGATTAAAGGGCTGCAGGGAGGAAATCTCCTATTATGCATGCTGCACTCCTCCGGTACTGCTTTCCAAAACATCTGGTGTTTGGACTCCAGAGAGCATCCTGGAGTTATGACTGTGGACAGAGATTTTCATAATCAGTTGGTGAATTAGGAATGAGTGACAGAGTCCTCTTGTCTTTCTGCTGTGGATACCCATTAGATCAGCTTCTAGCCCCAACTCTGCCTGGAGATCTCTAATGTACCCACAGACGTGCTTGTAATTAGTGCTGTGACGCACAGCATTAAACTATCTAAATCAGAAGAATATTATCTGACAAGACTCACAGTGTTGCATGGCTGAGTAAGACGGGGGAGACTGAACTACTCTAATTTTTGTAAATTAACCCTCCTGTATGTGCTGCAGCGATCAGTTCAGCAGAGTTTGGTCACTTGTTAAATTTTAGGAGTTGGTCATACCTGTGTCTGCACCAGGACTGAGTCTAGCCTTTAATGGTGATGTGACCTGCTCTTTAATGAGAAACAATTTGCAAGTGGGGTGTGTTATCTGGAGACAGTACTGGGGATAACATGGAGAAACCTGGGGCTAAATTTGGCTTTATTATGTTTGAGAGCTAATGTAAAGTTAATTTGGACTCTTCAGGAGATGGCAAACTGCCAGTCTGTGATCCTGTCTGTGGAAGATGACGTTGGACAAAGAATTATAACTGAGGATTTGCTAGAAGCTTCCCGCAGCCCTGAGCTGGGCATGAGACAGGCAGCAGCTGTCATGCTGAACATCTACTGCTCCAAGACAAAAGCAGACTACACTGGGCATCTCAGGAGCTTGGTTTCAGGCTTGATTCGACTGTTTAATGACACCAACCCTGTAGTTCTGAATGAAAGTTGGGATGCGCTTAATTCCATCACCAAGGTGAGAGGCAGCTTAAAAAGGTTACAGAAGTAATGCCTAGACTGAGAAGACTTAACAAAAGATATCTGGATGTTGTCTGAGCTTTGTTTTACCCCTCTCTCCTGCAGAAATTAGATGCTGGGAACCAGCTTGCTCTCATTGAGGACCTGCACAGGGATATCCGGATTGTAGGGAATGAGGCCAAGGGCGAGCATGTGCCAGGATTCTGTATTCCTAAGAAGGTAAAGAACCAGAATGAGCGTGGATTCATCACAGCCACAATACCCTACCTTTGGGGAGAGCTGATTGATATTACAGCTATTAGAAGCATTGACTATTTAGGAATTCCAAACCTGTATATTGGAGGACTTTTTGTAGGTTAAAGCTCTTGAGTAACCCTACAGAAGACCTCTTTTGCACTGAGGCCTCTGACAATTCTGTTATGCACCTAAGTTATGGTTGCTGGCTGCTTTTTGTGGGGGAGTAACACTGGACTTCTGTGCCAGATTTCTCTGGTTTAAAAATTCCCTGAGCTGCCACCACTTTTCTCATAGCAACTGGCTTAGTAAGGCGGAGAGGCATGAAATCAAACCAAATAAAAGTAGCTCTGTCAGTGTGGAATCAGGCAGCTGAAGGTCAACAGGAAATTGAGAGAAACTCTCCAAGTTTGTGCATCTGGTGTATAATAAAAGCAAAAATAAGATACATATTTCTTGCATTTTAGCTTCTAAGCTTTCTTATCCAATTTTCGTGACAGGGAGTGACTTCCATACTTGTGGTGCTGCGGGAAGGTGTTTTAACTGGTAATCCAGAACAGAAGGAGGAGGCTGCAAAGGCCTTAGGGCTGGTTATAAAGCTGACTTCTGCTGAAGCTCTCAAACCATCTGTGGTGAGCATCACTGGGCCACTCATTCGAATCTTAGGAGATCGGTTCAGCTGGAATGTCAAGGTGGCTCTGCTTGAAACATTAAGCCTTCTTTTAGCTAAGGTAAGATTCAAAATATTGGACTGTGGTTTGTGAACCTTTTCCATGGCAACCTTCAGAAATATCCGTTGCTGTTCATGTAAATACAGCTGGGATGCCTGCTGCTGTGGATTTGGTATGTAGAAATAGCACTGTAACTGGACTGCATTCTTCCAGCAGCTTCTGGCTTACAAAAAAAAGCCCCCAGTGCTGAATCACTGGGCTTCTTAGAAACATTGATAAATGCTTATCCCACTTTCAAGTGATTAAAATCCACCACGTAATTAATCTCTCCTGTATCCATATTTTTTATGTATTGTTAAGCACAAAGATCTTATGTATCTTTGAACAGAGCTGAGTTTTTATTCAGTGCTCTGTGTTCAAAGGCTGTTCATGATAGTGTAAAATTTCTTCAGGCTACCCCTGTATTTCAGTATGAAGAAAAGATGATTAGATTGAAAAAGGTCAAAGGCTTTGTGGTAAATTGTCGTTTCATGTTTTTCCTATTTCAGTAGTGCGTTAGATTTAACCAGGGCCCTCTGATAACAAACTGCTGTAGAAGAGGTCGTGCTGTTTTCAGGCTTTGATCTCTAGCTGCTCTGTAATACTTGACCCCACCACTTTCCCTTCTTTCACTCTGGAACAGGTTGAGATTGCTCTGAAACCGTTTTTACCCCAGTTGCAAACAACTTTCACCAAAGCTCTGCAAGACTCAAACCGCACTGTTCGCCTTAAAGCTGCCGATGCTCTTGGGAAACTCATTGTCATCCATGTCAAAGTGGATCCTCTCTTCACGGAGCTTCTGAATGGAATTCGTTCCAGTGATGACTCTGCCATCAGGTAAGCAGCAGCTGACAGCTCAGACCTTCCTGCTTACCGATGGAAGAAACAGTTGGGATGAATGAACAAAACCCTCAAGTAAGATGCGTGCACTATTGAAAGCAGTGGACTGTAAACCAAGAATGGGGATGATGGGGCCTTCCTGCGTCAGAAGATGAGCTGTGAGAGTATTTAGGAGAAAGAGTGCTTGGGGTCTGCCCAGTTCTCCTCTCCTGCACATCCCCACATAGCCCACTTTCAGATAAAAGGCAATATTGACTGTCAGTCTGACCTGAAGTAAAGCAGCTGTTCTTGTATCCTAAAGGCACAGATCTTTAAGATACACGCTTCCTGACATGATGATTATTTTAATGTTTGAACAGTCAGAAAATATCTGTGTTGTGTTAGAAACATGGAAGTACTGTCTAGGATGGAGTCTCCAGCAGTGCAGGGAGGGGATCACCCTCCCAAACTGTAAGGTATCTCAGTGTAATTGCTGTGCAACAATCTACAGGTATCCAGAACAAAATTTCTCTTGGAGGGTGGGGGACAGGCAGTGTCTGACGGTAGAATGTGATCTCTTCCAGGGATACGATGCTGCAAGCGCTGCGGTTTGTCACACGAGGAGCTGGTGCGAAAGTAGATGCTGCAATTAGGAAGAATATTAGCACAGTGCTGCTGGGGATGCTGGGACACGATGAGGTACTGCTTCAGCCAGCTGCAAAGGTTCCCTGCTGCAGACAGTCTTGTTCTTGCATTTAAAATCTGAACTTTCTAACAGAATTTCTACCTAAAATAACTTCTGGGAAAATTACTAATGATGTAGTCACAGTGAAGAATTGGAGATTCTTGACCAGGCCCTGGTAACTCTGAGAAGCCTCCAGTTTAATGTTTCCTTGGCAACTGCATATGTGGGTTTGACCTGCAGCTCCTCACTAACAGGTCTCAGGTAGCTCTGCAGTCAGGATTTGCTTTTTATCTTGGAGAAAGCTTTCACTATATGCACAGCTGTGTTTGTAGCCTCTCAGGTGAAGTTTATCGTTCCATGTGAGAAATTTTTCAGATAATTGCACATTTTTCTCCAATGAGAGAAGCTCTCCAAGTTTAATACAGGGTCATCTGTATATGGCAGATAGCAACAGTAATATGAGTGAGATTAAATTAATCATCTAATAATTTCTTTTTTATGTCAATCTGTGCAACAGACATGCAACTGCTGACACACTAGAAATAGGAAAATTGAAACATTCCCACTGGGTTGTAAATTTGGGGGAGAAGTGGACAGTAATGGGATGGTCACATAAGGAAGCCAAAATAACAAAAGCCTGAAAGTGTTAAATGAAAAGTAGTAAGAGTTTATCTGAGAGACCAGCTCATCCAGAAGTGGCTAGAAATAACACTTAAAGTGAATCTAAACTAAGCTCTCGTGAACTCATCTTTTAAAACATTGAATTTCATCTTTTTAACTTTTCCATTTAACAAATCAGATCTTATCTAAGATCTGTAATTCTTCAGTCTCTGCTGGCGTTTTTGACCTTAGATTTGGTTTTAAGTTCCATTATGTACAAGAAACCATGTGAACTGAAAGAAACCCACAGATAGTAGGAGCGAAATACTACTATTTATTTTCTCCTCCTCTATTTCCTGTCATCTTCTGACACTTGTTTTTCTTGCTGCCTGTCTCTGGGGTGTGTTGAGCTCAGGCCATGTTCTCTGTTCTCCATCCCCTGTCAGGATGCCACCCGCATGGCCTCGGCCGGCTGCCTGGCAGAGCTGTGCGCCTTCCTGTCCGATGACGAGCTCAGCACTGTTCTCCACCAGCACTTACTGGGTAAGTGAAGCTGTTTACAGGACTGGAACAGGTTCTGAAAGCAGGGAAGATTCCTTCTCAGCCATTGATTCAGACTAACTTTGTGACTGAATCTCTGCTCTGTATTTTTTAGTGCTTTTCTTTGCTCATGGCTCTTAATTTGTGCACAGGTAACTGGTTGTCAGTTGGGGTTGCCCAGACTTTTTTCTCTGGATTTGTTATCTGGTGACTTGATTAAAGTACTAGCATGGCTGAGTAATTGCTGTTGCTGACACAAGGACAGTTGGATGTGACAGGATCTTCAGGCAGGGTGGACAGGAGGGCTATCCCACCTTTTGGGAGAGCACTGTGATCCTAGGTTGGCTGATGGTAATTGCAGGCCACATTTGATAGCTTCACATGCTTTTGGACAATTAACTAATTTGCCTCTAAGTTAGAAAAAGCCATGAGTTTTATAGGACCCCAGTGTTTGAGAGTGTTATGGATTATCCTCCCTTGTGGGATTAAAAAGGAAGTCTGTTGGCTGGCCAAATTATAGATGACTTAAAAATTTATTCGAGAGTCAAAGCTTGTTGAGTTGAACAAGAGAGTTCCTTGTTTGTGTCTGCTCTCCTGCCTGCCCAGCTGGTGTTCCTGCCTGGAAAAAAGGTGTTGCATTTTAGCTCTGTCTGTATGTCTTTTTGGGAGAAATGGAGGAAGCAGGGCATTGCTTTAGATGCTGCTCATTATTTCATTTTATGGCAGTGAATTGACAAACTGCCAAAAGCCTCTCAGATGAAGAGGACTAGCTAGCAGGAGCCCCCCTATTGTTCTGTTCTTTCCTCTGCAGCAGATGTCTCTGGCATCGACTGGATGGTGAGGCACGGCCGGAGCCTGGCTCTCTCCGTGGCTGTGAACGTGGCTCCTGGCAGGCTGTGTTCCCCAAAATACTACAACAGTGTCCAGGAGATGATCATCAGCAATGCCACGGCCGACAGGGTGAGTCCTGCCCCACAGTGGGGGAGTGCTGTTGCAAGCACTTGTTGGGGGCAGTTTTGAAAGGTGTGTGAACAGGTTCCTGTGTCACCAACCAGGACGAAAACCCCCAGGTGCCATCTGAAGATTATCCTTTGGATAGATGCAGTTTTTATGGTGAAATTACACAACTGTTCTGGTTCTTTGAGCTCTGATCTCTGGGGAGATGAAGATTAAATAATCTTTAACTGCAGAGTAGCTTTCATTTGGAGTAAATTACACTCCAGTTTCCCTGGAGAGTTCTCATTCACAGACCAAGTTTGCAAGATGTGGAAATTACTCATTTTAGGAGGAAGATTTTAAATGTAGTGTTAAATGAGTAGTTTGGGGTAGGAATTTTGTGGGCTTGCTGGGGCCTGCTGCCTTACTTCTTCTGGCTCATGGTTGCATTGGGATTTTGTCATCATATTAACCAATACCATTAACCCAATGTTTTCCTACTTCGATGCTGCTGTTCTTTTCAAAGATAGGTTTAGCCTTCCACAAAAGCTGACAGACCATGAGTTTGGTTGTGAAGGCTGTTGTTGAATTCTGCTGTAGTAATACCAGTTCTTGTCTCTATGTTGAAGATCCCCATTGCAGTTAGTGGCGTCAGAGGGATGGGCTTTCTCATGAAATACCACATGGAAGGGGGAGGCAACCTGCCTCCCAAACTTTCCAGCCTCTTTATTAAGGTAAGAATTTTCATGTTAACTACCTGGTGGTGTTCTTGTCTCATCTGAATCTGTTTGACCTAACTCATGGGTGGGTCTATCAAGTCCCTGAAAATCTAGATATTTATTTTTGAAGCAGAGTGCAGATAGAATCACTATATCAGCCTGCTTTGAAGCTGTGAATACAACACTGCCATCCCTGCTCTAACACAGAAATTTGCTTTTGAGCTTTCTGTGCTGATTCCCAAGTCTGATTCTTATAAATGCATTTTTCCTTTGCAGTGACAAACAGCAGGCAGAGGCAGAGTGCGAGGAAGCTGTTAAGTTTTTAAGATTGCTAAAGGTCAAACAGCATTTGCTAGAAATATATCAAATACCAAAACTCACCTCACCTGACAACATTGAAGTTAACATCTTTTTCAGTTCATTTAAATTAGATTTAAATATTTTTCTTCAAAATTCCTTTATTGGTTGTTTGTTTCTTTTGTTGTGTGGCCGCGGTTTTTTGGTTTCTTTAGTTGTCTGCTCTCCCCAAACCCCACTACACAGCCAAGTATCCCTCTTGGTAGACAAGGATAGATGGAGAGGGGTGATGCTGCAGCATGTTACATTTTCAGATTTTACATTTCTTTGCAATTTACTTGAAAAACTACCAAACATGCCAAGTTGGTGTGATACAGGCCAACATTCTTCAAAGCAGACTTCTTGTTTGAAATCCAACTTTTCTATATTAATATAATAGTATTGTGTTAAAATATAAAATATCACACTTGCCACAAAACCTTTATCACCATATTAATAATGCACTTGACATTCAGGTATTAGCTTTCATGTTTTAAATGGGCTAAGATTAAAATACAAAACTCTCATTCTTTGAATTTTGAAGCGAAATCCACTGTTAAAATGCAACCAATATTCCAACCAGAGACTGGCTTGGCTATTGTTGCTGAGTGAGCGTGTTTGTAGAGGGGCTGACACGATCAGCTTTTCTGCACTTCGTGGTCATTGTCATTTCCTGAGACAGTTGGGATGAACATGTGACACTGTCATCAACTACATATTTAGAAATTTTCTGTTGAAAAGTTGTCTTGTTTTCAAAGTTTGACCTTCTCTTACACAGTTTAGTCAGACTTAATTGGTAAAAAGTGTGTGTGTTGTGAGTTGAAAACTGTTTGCTTTTCTTAGCATAGTTTTAAATACTTAACTTACAAAAAATTTAACAACTGCTTTGAATATGTGTCATTGGTATATCTGAATGTAAGTGTGTCTTTGTCTCCTTCAGTGTCTTCAGAACTCATCCAGTGACATAAAGTTAGTTGCAGAAAAGATGATTTGGTGGGCAAATAAAAGCCACCTTCCCCCTTTGGATACTCAGACAATTAAACCAATTCTCAAAGCACTTCTGGACAACACAAAAGATAAAAACACCAGTGTAAGAGCCTACAGTGACCAGGCTATTGTCAACCTTCTGAAGATGAGAGCGGGTGAAGAAGTGCTTGAGGTATGAGACATATAAATAAACCGTTATTGTTGGTAGCGAGGCTGTGTCACCTCCTGCTTTTGTCTGTGTGGTGCCTGCAGCCTCAAAATAGACGAAGTGGGACATTCCCATTTTCATTTAGATCTTCAGCAGCATTCTCATGCTAAGCTCTGAAGAAATCAGCAGCACCTATTCTGTACAACCTTTTAGTGTAGCATTAATAGAATTGAGGCATTTAACGTGCCCCCTTAAGCCTTGCCTGTGCTAAGTTCCCTCAGCTGGCACTGAGAATTCATTGCTTTGGTCACTTGGATGATCACAGTGGTGCTAGGGAGTATTTGGAATGGACTACTTCAGGCATCCATTTCCAGACCTGTTTTCTAAGTCTGACCCGCTTTTGGCTAGATCCCACGTCTGGAATTATAAAACAAGGTGAAGACTTTTGGGACGTTTGAAAGATTTTAGTTGATTCAGCGCTAAGGCACTTACGCTCTCTCTGATTTTGAACGGTGTGTCGTAAGGAGTTGGTAATTGGTGCTGTCTCCCTTCCACAGTCAGTTTCCAAGATTCTGGATGCTGCCAGCCTGGAGCTTCTCAATGAAAGCTGCAGGAGGTCCCTGCGGAAGCTGGCTGGGCAGGCTGACTCCGAGGAACAGATCGATGACACTATCCTGACGTGATAAAGCTCCCGAAGACCAGGAAACACTGAACCAACCGCTGCATCAGCATTTCAACTCAAACACCTATTATAAATGTTTTCATTTTTGAAAATGTTAATTCTGATGGGATTTCATGAAAAGGACTCCCAGAGAGTATTTTAGTATCAAATATACCAGAATAGCCTTAATTAGACCCACACTAGATGAAAATTAAAAATTTGGTCCCCTTTTTGAAACAGATAACGTGCAAGAGACAGACATACTAACCAATACTGGTCAGCTGTGGCCAATTGTGAGATGTGGCTAGAGCACATCAGGCTTAAACTCTGGTGACAGCTATTTCTTTTCCAGGGTCTGTGCAAAAACTCCAGTACTGGAGTATTGTTGGTTTTTCCACGCACCCTGGGAGGCAGGAATAGAACTCAGTGAAAGTTCAGTTGTATTGTTTCTGTGTACTGCTAACTTGCTGCTTGTGACGGTTCTGAAGACTGAAAATCCCTGTAAAACCGAGTATTTAAAATAGCCTTAGAAACCACAGATGCGAAAGGGGGATTAAATGCAGTCTGTTTAGAGAAGGAACATTTAATAAAGGCTCTGACTTTGATCCTTCTGATGTAAACTGTTCTTTTTACAAATGCATTTGTCAACAAATTCACACTGTGATTTACATTTCAGACCTGTTTGTTCTAGGGCATGCAGTTTGTAGAGTGGACAGTGCTGTGATCTGTGGAAACCTTTTGCAGAACTCAGGCAAGACAGGGTTTAAAGCCAAGTCAGATCTAACATTTAATGAAATTTGTAAGTAATTACTCCTGTTAATTTCCAAAGTATTTTTGACTACAGACAACATTTTAGTTACCCAACTTGCGAAAAATCCTTTGTATTTACATCTTCAAAGGCTTCACAAGACACTTGGCATTAGATTTTTTGGTCAATGAGTTGTGCTGCTCCAAGGAAGTATTTTATTTTACCTGGCCACATATATCTGTCTTGGAAAAAAAAATTACTAATACATTTTATGTCACTTGATGGAAATAGTGAAAGTCTTGTTGCAGAATAACAACTTTTAGAAGGCAAAATGAGCTTTACATTCCATGTAGAGCAATAGTTAAGTGCACCTTAACCTATTTTATGAAACTCACAGAAGCTGGGTTGCACCTGAGAAGCCAGTGCACTAACATTTGTTATTTCATGTGGGTGGTGTGTGTGTGTGTGTGTGTGTGTGTGTAATCTTCCTTGCTTGTAACACTGAATGGCTCAAACCATGATGATAGGAGAACACAACAGTACACATCATAAAATTTGAGAGCGTGAAGTGGAACCCCATGGGAATACACGTTCTGCTAGAAGCAATTTTCTGATTGTTATGGCAGTAGCAGCAAACACAAGAACGTTTTTATCATACTAATGCCTCAAACTGCAAGATACAATCGTGAACAGGTATTTGGGAGCGCTGTGGTTTGTTCTGGTCAAGAATAATCTGGCAAAAGGTTCTTGGTGCTGTGTCAGTTCCCAGACTGTGGTGTAGTGTCCTGACAACAGATTTGCTATAGGAGTTAGTGGAAGGAACTTCCTAGAAATCAGCTACCTAAGATAGGCTCAGCTCCTGCTAAACCATTCCTAGTTGATTGCCACACAATTGTTTATATAGCATTCTAGGATGGAGATTCCATAACCTCTCTATGCCATCTATTTTGTCATATGAACTTATCAGACTGTCAGAACTTACCTTATGTCTGCAGAAAAAGAGTTTTCCTCGCTGCTACTTGAGTCCATTGCTGCTTCTCCTGTTCCACAGACACTGAAAACAGTTCATTTTTGCAGCAACTGCCTTGTCACGTCAATGTCCTGTCCCCTGGATGAAATAAATTTAGATTTTCTATGTATTTTCTTAGAGATTTCCATGTTTTCTGAACTTCCACTGCTGCCCCTCATGTTTTTTTCATTCTGACCGCTCTTTGCCTCGATGTGTCCACGGCTGGCCCAGGTCTCCCGGGGAGGTGTTTTGCAAGCCCCACGTAACAAACACAGTTTTCCACCCCAGCACAAGGTCTGGGTGTTCCTTTGTTGCAACTCCACCATGGCATTGACACGTTTAGTTTGTGATCGGCTGTGAAGCCAAGCTACAAAATAGCTCTTCAGCTAATTAATCTTGTATTTATGCACTGGACGTGTTTTTACAAAACTGCAGCGCTTCCCAGTTTTCTGATGGAAGCTGTGTTCTATTTCATCACATTTAGCTGCATTCTGAAGGTGGGTTTTAATTTTGATTTTTGCCTCTCAAAATACTGGTGAATCTGAAATCATCTTAGAACTACGTATTTTGCACTGAATTAGTAATACTCAAGAGTGAAAACTCAGCTAAATGCTCTTAAAGATTTGGCAGTTTGGGGCACTGGAAGAAGTTTCACCTGTGATGAATTAGCTGTGCTTTGGGATCACAGGAACAACAGTTAAACCATGCAATGCAAAAACCTTTGCCATGAAACGTAGAAAACTTGATGCCATTCAAAACCTACTAAGTAGGTGTCAAAAAGCTCAGTGATTGTACTGGAATCACTCCATCACTGAAGCCAGGAAGGAATGAAAAACTGGCACGTTTTGGTGAAGAATGGCTGTTTGAGCTCCTGATAATGAGCACCTTGGTTTAGCTATTCTGATTCCAATTGATGTTCCACATAAACATGGGAAAGAAGATTATATGAAAATGAAGCCTCTATTATTAACTTGTTCATTTTAGCCAGTAAGATCTTCTATGATTTTGATGATTTGTATTTCCAACTTAGGTAGCAGCAAGTGGAAAAACTCATTCATCTTCCCAAACAGCACCTGAATTTCTGCACTGAGCTGTTCCTGAGAGGGAGGAGTGTAAGGTAGAAGCTCACTTGCACTTGTGGAGAATATGCTGATTTTTCAGTCACAATGAAACACTCTATTTGGATTTTGATAGCTACTTTTTGCTGAACTATTTATACGCTGCAGTATAATATATCAGAGATAAAACACCCATAATTTTTGCCACAACATGAGATCTGATAAATTGATTGTGCCAACTTGGGGACTAAAGAATTTTTTTTCTCATTTCAATGTTTTAAAAATACCACTTGTCAGTAAAAGATAATTTTTCCCTACAAGTGATGGTAATAACATCTTTGAACTGTCAAGCAACTGTCTCTGAGTGACAGCTGAACTGTGTGTATTTCAAGAAGATCAAAAAATAATTTATGAGAGGTTTAAACTTACAAGGTGCTAAAAATTACAGTGGAAGAGAGACAAATGTAAAAGCATAAAATATTCAAATATTTTGATTTTTTTGATTAGTCACAGTTCTTACTGTCCATTTTATTTGGTAACATCATGACGCTTCACGCTTTTCACATTATGAGGTTTCATGAGCTTAAAAATAGAGGTAATAGGAGTCACTGTCATTTTGGGTTTGAGCTGGTGGTTTGTGTGCTGGATTCAAGGGATTTCCCTGCAGCTGCAGTGTCCTCAGTTACTCTGTTGGTGCTGGGTTTCATAATGGGCTGCCCCAGTGCTTGTCTGGGGTGGGTGATATATGTATTTATGTATGTGTATGTATATATATGTATGTGTGGTGTTTAAAATGCATGCGTTGCAGAGTGAATGTGAGCTGAAGGTCGTGAGTGGATTCCAGGATGTGAGGAACTTGACGGGGTGAACTTTGAAAACTGTAATACACTTTTGAAGGTTAAGATTAGGAAAGGTTTATAATTAAGTGGAACACCACCCACTAGACCAGGTTGCCTCAGTCCCCACCCAGCCTGGCCTTGGACACTGCCAGGGATCCAGGGGCAGCCACAGCTTCTCTGGGCACCCTGTGCCAGGACTTCAGCACCCTCAAAGGGAACAATTCCTTCCTAATACAGACTCGTTTATAATCTGTAACAATCCATGGTTTTTAGTGCTAATATACCTTTTCCCATCTGAATGACAATGCATGTTAGTAGGACAGTTTTCATTAAACAATTAAACTTGACCTTGGGAGTTCGAGTACCAGTGAGAATGTGTTTTTTAGAAAAAATATTCAGAGCAAAAACTCAGCACTTTTCTTGTGCCACGTCTCCACTTAGAAGTGGTGATCACCTAAAATGTGACCATAGTGTTGCAAAATTTGTGTAGTCAGTGTCTGTGCAACTGATAACGAAATCAGTCAGGCTGCTGGACGACTGTGAGTGCTTATGAACTACAGATGTGGGCTGGGCACAGCTGCTGATGGGCGTGAGGTCAAGGCTCTTCCGGAGCCATACACAGGCACATCTCTGAATTAAAAACCCCAGGAATTTAATTTCAGACTGGCCTGACTTGCCAAGCCTGTGACACACACCTGGGCATTTCATATCAATGCTGTGGGCCCCCCTCACCTGCGGCTTGGGCTGCGATGGGAACCGTTCCTGTACCTACACAAAATCGCTCTCTTGGAGCAGAGCTGGGAGTGCTGGGGCTCCCTCACGCCTTTGATGCTTTCCTGTGGGCAGCGTCGCTTTCTGCCGCGTCCTCACCCGAGCACCTACGGGAACCAGGGGGACACAGACGCTGGACGGAGGTCTCCCGGCGGCTCGGTACGGGGGGAGGACAAGGTTCCCGCGGAGGGGACGCGGGGCGCGGGCGGCGGAGGCCGGCGGCTCCCTCACGCTCCCGCCGCGGCCGCCGCCTCAGCCACCGCCCCTCCGCGCGCAGGCGCGAGGGCGCGGCCGTTTTCCCGCGCAGCCGCGGGGCGGGGCCGGCGCAAGCGCGGCGGAGCAGCCGGCGGCCCCTGGCGGCGGCCCCGCGCATGCGCGGCGGCGGCCCCGCTGTCAGTTCCGGCTGTTTGTCCGGGAAGTGGCTCCGGCCGGTGCCTCCGCCGCCGCCCCCCGCCCCCCCCCCCCCGCCCGCTCCGCCGCCCGCGGCCGCGCCCCGGCCATGGCCCGGGATTACGACCACCTCTTCAAGCTGCTCATCATCGGCGACAGCGGTGAGCGCGGGCGGCACGGCCCGGGGGCGTGGGTAGGCCGCTGGCGGGGTGGCCGCCCCTCGGGCCGTGAGGGGCCGGAGTGCGGCGGCGGGGCCGGGGCGGGCGGCGCGGAGGAGTCGGGGAGGGGCGGCCTCCTCCGCCCGGGGCACCCGCGGCGTTGTGCTGCCGATGCCGCGGCGCGGGGCTGAGCCGGGACCCCGCGCTGTGTGAATGGCGGGGCGCGTTCGCTTGGGCTTCGGGAGGTTTTATCTGATAAACCTGCGGAACTGGCTACCACAGGATATTATGGTAAATAGCTTGGCTGGGTTTGGGAAAAGGCAGATTAGACACGTAGAAGTCAGGACAGCACCGGCAGCGCTGCCGGCATCAACCTTGGCGAGCGCATGTTTTGACGGCGCCCACTGATCTGTTGCTGGGATGAGGAGGGAATTCCCTTCCCCTGTGACAGGCAGTTTAGGGATCAGTGAAAGGGCTGGCTGCCCTAAGGACTATTGTTTCCAGTGTGGTAGCTAGTACGTTTTAACAGTCATTCTTCTTTTAATTATTCCTTAAGCCTTTTTTTGTCCTTCATCCTCAAGTCTCAGTTCTAGAGTTCCTTTTTTTTTTTTTTTTTTTTTTTTTTTTTTTTTTTTTTAAATAAATCATGAAAGAGCTGGTAGCTTTGCTGGTAACTTCTTGTTATAGTATAGGATGCAAATACCTAAAAACAGGAGATAAAGGCGTAGTTTGAGTTTTTTTGAAAATAAATGCTTCTGCAGCAACCTCAGAAACTTCTGGAGGTCTGAGCATGTGAACTGTGCCGGTGTCTGGTGCTTTGGTCTGGGTACTCAAGGATTGGGACTGGGAAGATTCAGTGCAGCTCGGTGTTGGTAGCACTCCAGCAGCTTACAGTTGAATTTCCATAAACTGGAAAAGGGTGCATCCACCCATTTCTTTTAGCAGAGGTGTGGTCCATGGGGCGGCAGGTCCCGGCATGCAGCGAGGCACAGCTCTTGGATGAAAGGGTAATGTTGCACGATCTTGGCACTTGTCACCTTCAGAAGCTTTAGCTTCATGTTAAAAAATGTTTAATTCTACACTAAACAGTGTCTGCATGAAGGGATCTGAGAAGGGAGACAAGACAACAGCTTCAGAGCAGCTTAAACCCCAGGCAGTTCTTGGAGCCTGTGGATTATTACAACCAAATGCTGCATTCTGAGTTGAGCAGTAACTCTCTTGCTTGCTGATGAGTTCCAAAACTGTTCAGGCAAGATAAACAGGATAGTGAAAACTCTGAGGAAGACTTCTCATTTTAAACAATTAAATAAATTTTCTCAGCTCAGTCTTCTTGAGCAGAATCCCTATAGTGTATCCAGTGAAAGGAGTGTTGTGAGAATTGTCAGGCTGCCTGTGGTTCTCTGCTGTAATTAAATCTCACTATGTAGTTTGACTATTGATTTTTCCTTGGTTTTGTTTTTGCTAACCCCAACAGGAAGGCTTTGTCCCTGCTTTCACAAAACACTTTTCTTGTCTTGTTTATTGACATTTTATTCCCTGCTATAGGAAGTGGAGTATTACTGGATAGGATAGTTCTGTCTCATCTGCTTTTCCCTGTATGCAAATCTGTCAAGAGGGTAGTAGGTTTGTGTGTTTTTAGAACAGGTCATCTTGAAAAGCTGCTGGTGATTTCAGCTGTGCCACATATTTAAAAATAATACAGATGATCTGTGCTTTGCGTCTGCTTCTTTAATTCCCTCTACCATTCAGCAAGATGTGGGTCTTGGAATCTTGCCTTACGCTGAAATTGACTTTTAACTTTAATTGTGCAAAGTCAGTAGGCCTTTTTTGTTTTGTTTTGTTTTGTTTCACTTTGCTGCCTTCAACAAGCTGAGGGCCCTACGAGCCTTCTCTTCAGATCTTCAAACAGCTCTGTGTTGGAAGTGTGGGGTCACCCAGAGTGTGGTTTCTCTACGCGTGAAGAGTGTGGGTCAGAGGCAGTGTTTGTTTAGTGAGCTCTTTGTCACTGGGAGCTTGTAGAACTTCCCGAGTTTGGGAGGTTTCTTCTCTCTGGAAGCTGCCAGTGTGCTGGGAGCTGTGCAGTGGAGGGCAGTGTGACAGAGCAGTGTCATGTGCAGCTCTGCACCATTGCCCAGGGCTGGCTGAGCTCGGAGATGCTGCTGTGGTCAGTCTGACAAGTCTGCAGGTTCCAGCACCTTCTTGCCTTTCAGTGAGCTGAAGGCCAAGGCTGCTTGGTCAAGAAGCACAGCTCTTGATGTGGAAACATTCTCGTTTTTTTCTTAGTTTCTTATTTTTTCTTAGTTGACTGGTGTTTGCAGAGCTTTTACTATTGCTAAATAACCAGTCCTCTGGTAATGTACAGAAACTGCTCTTCTACATTTTTTGAGCTCAGAGGTATTGATTGTATGCATGTTGCAACTTTGTATTTTTTAGTTCCTTTCCTATTTTCTTCCTTAGCTTGGTAGCAATGAGAAATGAGCATGGCTTCTCCAGATGGCTGGTGATTTCAACTCTTTGCAAATGAGGCCTGGCTTACTGTAATCATGCAGATTTTTCGGTTGGTTTTTATTTTTTGTTGGTAGCTGTTGTCACATGCCAGCAGCTGAGAACTACTGGAGTTCGGCATAGCCTCTGCATAGGTCTTCTGTTAAGAAGAACTTGCAATTTATACATCATCAAAATAATTACCTCAAATAACTTCTACCTGAAAAGATTTAATAGATAATTACCATGGTGAAGTTGAATTTCTTATTCATGCCATAGCAGATATATGTTGGGGAGGAAAGGTCATTAACAGCAGAGATTTTTTGCAGAGATAGCAACGTGGAGGCATTTGGATACCCAGATTCCCTCGGGTGGATGTTCAGGAATGAGTTTCTTACAGTTCTTGTCTGAAGCACTGTGAAAAATGCTTCCCTTCCAACAGGGTGTGATCAGGGTGCAGACAATCAGTTGTGGAAAACCTGGATGAAATGCTACTCAAAGCATTTAGAGAAATGTTGCATGGAACATTTTGGCAACAGGTACAGCTTCAGAAAGGTGTGTGTCCTTCCTGTTAGATGTGGAACAAGGCTGTTTTGGGTGGCAGTACAGGACAGTGATTCCCAATTCCTGTTTGGTTTAGGCTTCTGTTAAACTGTGGCCATGCTAATGTGAGCTTTGTAGTACCAAGCCCTGGTGTGATTGTCAGAGCAGTCCAAGTTCCACACAGAATGGGAGGTAGGCAGTGGTTACCTGATGTCACACATGATGTGCAAGTGGAATTCAATAGAGTGCTGAATTCAGAGCAGTGTTCCAAGCCCTTGTTAATTCCCAGGACATGTTCAGCTCTGGCTCTTTCCCTAGCAGATGTAAGCCTGCTGATTGTAAACTTGCTTTTAGTTGTTCTTCTTCTCTGACTTCTTGAACTGAGCACAGTTCAGAAGCTGCTGTTGGAGGGTTTGCTGAGAGCTGGAGGAGGGAGGACACAAATCTCCTCTCCCAGCACTGCTACCAGAAGCATCCTGAGTCTTGGGGTAACTGTGCTTGGTCAAATCTCCAAGGAGAGCGTGGAGATGAGCAGTGGTGGGTGGTACTAAATGATGTGCTGATTTTTATGCAATGGATGGGTCAAACACTGTTACATTCCCTGACCCCCAGAGTGACTGTATTGAAAGACTTGCTGTGTTTGTTTGTCGTAGGTGTGGGCAAGAGCAGTTTGCTGTTGCGTTTTGCAGATAATACCTTCTCAGGTGAGTGGTTTGTTTCCTTCAGTAAGTGCAATGCTCTAGGTTTGCTCCAGTGCTGCTGGTTGGTAAGCAATCTGGGTTTGCCCACTGATAGCTGTGCTGGGAATGCATCATGCTTTTAACTTTGCATCTCTTGGTATGAGCCTGTACAGGCGATGTCTGATCTTCACTCACAGCTGGAAGTCCCTGAGTATTGAAATACTGAGGAGGTTCCAGAAACAGCTTAGGTGGTTTAGGTTATGCTGTACTCTCTGCAGACTTCCTATTAGGCATTTGGGATTTAGATTGATTGAGTATTGTGGTAAACCACTTACATTTGTGATATAACCAATTTATTGGGAGGAAACTCTTAGAATAGACTGTATTCAAAGTAAGTGGTTGTACAAGCATTTAAAGCAAAGTGTTATCTCTTGGGTGCATACTCTTGATCAACGGGATAGAAAAGTAATAATTTTATTCTGTAACACTGAGCTTTTAATTTTAAAGGTGGCATGGGAGTAGTGGTTTTGTGGCTAGGAAACAAAAGCTGTTAGCTACAGATAAAAATATGCAGATCAGCATGATAAAAGGCATTTTAAACAGTAAGCAGATATGGGGAACTTGTTCTCCTGTCCATTCTGAGAGCTGCTGCCAAGTAGTGTTCAAGAAGTGTGCTTTGGGACATCCAAAATAAACAAGACTTAACGTTCTCACTTACCCACACTTTCCCTCCAGGCAGCTACATTACCACCATTGGAGTGGATTTTAAAATCCGGACAGTTGAGATCAATGGAGAGAAGGTGAAGCTCCAGATCTGGGACACAGCTGGCCAAGAACGCTTCCGGACTATTACATCAACGTGAGTAACGCCAGGCTTTGTGCTGTGTAGCTTTGGGTCTGGATCTTACTGTCCAGAGTTGGGGTTTAGGTATTTAAGTAAGTATTGCAGTTGATTAACTAATGATGGCTGTGTGGTCTGTACAGTGAAACTTCTCTCAGCTGTGTCAGAACTGACCGTGGTGGTGATACTCTGGCAAGGTTTGGAACTGGGATTTCAGAGTTCCTCACCCTTCTATGCATTTCTGTGGTGGCTTTGTCTTATTCCTGTGCTGCTGGTTTCCACACGGTAGAAGTGGAGTTATTAGACTGCATATAGTAGACAACTTGCCTCTGTGTCTGTCCAAGTTCGCCCTCTGATTGAATGCACTGCAGAAGAGAGTGCAAACCCTCTGTCAGCGTCTTAAAAGCAGCTTAGAGATTGAAGAGTAGGATTTCAAATCCCTGGTTTTCCTTTTGGACAAATGCTTTAGCAGCTATATTTGTGTGGAGTTCTGCTGAAGCAGACGCCCACATGATATTAACCTTTTCCTTGGTTGGAATTCAGATTCGAACTCATTGTCCTTTTGAACAGCGTGTGCAGAGCTCTTCCTGTTCCTGAAGAAACCACACCTAGAGCTGCGGTGGTGGGAACTAAGAATAAAATGCGTTTGTAAACTGATTGCAGTAAAGGTGGACTCCTCACGGGGGAAGAGGGAAAAGTGCACTTGGAAATGGAACTTCTGTTTCCTTGGATTTTAACCAACATAATTCTTGAAAGATCCATGTGTTTCACTTGGTCTTTCATGACTCGCTTCTCCTTTGGCTCTTATTTGAGAGGAGGATCCTTTTCAGTTGATGAACTGATTAATTTTCTCAGACCTGAAAATAATGAGATTGGTTACATCTGTGTTGTGTCTAAGGCACTAGAAATGGCAAAGTTGAAGGTGACGTGTGCGCCGCCCCTTTCCTCTGCACTCCTATACGGATATTACTGGGTTACTTCCATTGTTTCTTAAGTGCTTAGCTTGAAAAAACTGGTCTGCCTCTTGTAGGGTTCCTGTGTGTGACATCACTTCTTGTTTGAGCGCTGCAGGCAGCTTTGGGAAGGAAGTGGTGAGGGGGAGGCTCCGTGCAGTGCTGCGGCCCTGTCAGCTGTGACAGGCGAGTCCCAGAGCCGCGATTACTGCTGAGTCAGCACGTGGCTTTCCTGTTTGCAGATTCCCGACGCGGCTCGGGGCTCGCTAATGAGCGTTGGGTCGTGGGGCTGATGCCAGCTAGCTCAGAGAGCCGTGGTGTATCCGGCGCTGAGCAGGGGATACCAGCGAAGGGGGATTCCTTCTGTCAGGGGGAATAGCTGTGGATCGGACTTGGCAGTGTTTTATGTAAAGTCTTTTCTTGATGAACTTCTAAAATAGATAAGCTGAAATGGTTTGAGGTATTTGTGCCGTGACCTGTTGGAACTCTGCTGCTATTTCCTTTTGCATTGCTTTTTACCCGATTGAGGCATATTTTACTTTGGGGGCAGCTAACGTTTTGGGAGCCTTAGCTCTGGTAGTTACAGAATCCTCCATGGTCAGGAAAAAGATCTGCATTTTTTGCAATCCTGTGCAAAGAAGTTCCTGTGTCCAAGTGCATTTGAAGTGTTGAGGAAAATGCTTTGGGATTGCTGGTTATTGTGGGATGAGGGCTCCTCTTGCTGGGTTGATTGGCTGTGCTTGTCTAGTGTTCCTAATCATATCACCAGGTGATAGCACGAGTTCAGTTTTAGAAATGGTTCTGGCTGGCTTGGTGTTTTTTTTTATTTATTGGCAAAGTAGTACTGTAACTGATTTATTTATCCTAAACTGATGGACAAATCAAGTAACCTTGCTTGTTCTTACAAAAGGGTTTGGTTATCAAATCATGGCTGGAGTATGAGTACCCTGTAAACAGAATATAGTAGTCTGCCTAGACTTTGACTAGATTGAGGTTTAGACTGAAATTTAAAATATAAAAGGTGTTCCTTCAGTATTACAGTAGGTCAGGGAGTCCCTTTACAGTGAAAGGCAGAGTTCAGATTGATGTTGAGCCAAGCCTGGCAAGCAAGCCTAAAATTAGAGCCCATCTGGTAATCACAGTAATAGGTTGGTAGTGCTGCTGTGTGGACTTAGAACTGCAAAATGGTAGAGGTGGTAGGAATTTAATAGTGGAAAACTGGGAACCATTAAAAGGTTGTATTAGTTTGATTTCACTTGACTGTAGCTACAGTCAAAAGCTGAAAAGCAGAATAAAACTGTTATGGAACAGAAATCAAGTTGGTCTGGAGTATTTTACAGAAGCTCAAGAAAATGAAACTAGATCAGAATTTCAGACTAGGAGGTATGAATGCAGCTGGTTTTATTGTCTGTTAAATGTGGAAATACTGGGATAGCTGGTGCCTTCAGGGAGGAGAGGCTGATCTGTGTGAACTTGGTTGCCATGGAATGTCATCCAAATTAAATTTGATTTAAATTCACCAGGGAATTAGCATGCCAAGACGCAGCTGTATTAGCAGGAATACTTAAAATGCATGAACAGCCAGTCCCTGTACTTGATTTCCTCTTGTAGACAGGACTACTTTGTCCTGATTCAGGACTGTGGGTTTAGGGTTCAGGCTTTACATAATAGTTGTCAGATGCCAGCTCAGGCCGAATAGTGATAGCAGAGGGACCTTCTGCCGTGGTTTCCTGTGGAATGGCATGTTTGAGAGAGGGATTAGATCTTTAAGATGATTGATTTGCTGTGTCTTGTAAAGCAGATATGACTAAAAGGCTAGTAGTTAAAAGACTGGTCTGACTGACAATAGATGTGCTTCCAAGAACTTGAAAGAAAGGCAAGTATGAAACCAGATTATTAGAAGTCTCTGGAAATGGTTAGAATTCTAGATGAATGAAAAAATGAAGGAAATGTGTGCTGCAAAGTAGTGAAATATGAACAGAGAAGCTGGATTAAACCAGTGACCTGTCTTTCACATTTGGCAGTTACATGTTTTCCTGAAAAGAACAACATGTGGGTCTTACTGGACTGACACAGTTTCTCTTTTAAATCTGACTTAGCTCCTGCTGTGCTCCCTGAAACTGGTTGTTATAACTCCAGATGTTAATATTGGGAAGCAATTGCTAGAGGGAATATGAGAACTTTCTCACTGGTTCCTTGCAGTAGGGAATGCCCCAATGAGTGGCAAAGGTTCCCTCGTGTTTCCCACGGCCACGTTCAGGGATGTGAGGGGGGATGGAGGTGGCTGAAGGACATGTTGAGTTTGGGTAACCCCCAATTTAATTCAACTGGTAGAACAAGCAATGAGGTGTTTATTTCAACTTAAATGTTGGCTTTTTAAAGCCTTTTTCACACCTAAGTTAAATGTAAAGGTCTAGGGAGCTCTTCCAACTATATGGGAGATTGTTGGTTG
This sequence comes from Hirundo rustica, assembly GCF_015227805.2. Classification (NCBI taxonomy): domain Eukaryota; kingdom Metazoa; phylum Chordata; class Aves; order Passeriformes; family Hirundinidae; genus Hirundo; species Hirundo rustica. The sequence goes on along the minus strand of NC_053466.1, from coordinate 10,333,751 downwards.
CTACCAAGCATCCAAGAGTGTACACAGGTCAGGTTTGGTTGTCTAGCACCTCAGGAGGATACTTTCATGGATACTCTTAACGTGAACAACTGGTCTAGAACATTTTTTTCTGCATTTTACAAAGATATTTCCACCAGCAGATGCTGGCTCTGGGGGTTTGCAGAGTGCATGGCAGAGCACACCCACCACACAGAGGATAGCTAGCATCACTCTCTGACTGTCCTCTGAGATGCTCAGATTGAGGACTTCAGGTCTTCTCTGCTCTCATTTCTGTGGTCTCCATTTCCCCAAAAATGTGGATGGGAAGGAGATAAGACATTCTTTCCCTTGTGTCAAAGTCTCAACTACCTCTTGGTTGCCAAAAGCACAAAATTTACACCTACTCCTCCCTGAATGCCAAAAGCCCCATCTGTTCTCTACTCGCCAAAGCCCACAACCTGTTATAAAAGCAGTTCTGCACTGCATCATTCTGGAAGTTGAAGTATGGGATAGGATAAATCAGAGTTTGTTTTCTAGTACTGTCCTGCATTTGGGGTTGGAGAAGCTTCGCTGTACTTATTAAGCCTAAAATGTTACCTAGGATGCAGAGCCGTATCTAACGACTGATAGAAAATAGCACGACCAGCTTTTTGAGAAAAAAATGTGTGCTGTGGGATTGAAGAGTTAGACAATAACAGGTAGTCGTGGTCTTATCTCTCAGGCTGATCTCTCTTGGTAATGACAGCCAATAGAGAAAATGACATTTGAGTGTAGATGAGGGGTTGGCAACCTTTCTAGAACGATGTGCCAGACAATTTTCCCTTCCAAAAATAGAAGCAGTGTATGCAGATAGGCACTCAGCAGGAGTCAGGGGTTGCTGTCTTGCACAAAGGAAGTTATTTCTGTTGAGGTGGTTGGCAGTGTCAGCGGCAGGAGCTCCAAGCTCTTGTGTCCCCACTGCCGTGGTGGTCTCTGCTGCAGGGCCCACAGCCCCCGTCCCAGGAGCACAATGGGACGGCGCTGACGCAGTGTCAGGAGCGGGATCGGTGCGCGCAGGCTGCGGCTCTCCGCTCCCCGACATCAGCTGCTTTGCTGAGAAGAAAACGTAGGTGCGTGGGCCGGGCAGGAGCAGCAGGATGCTCGGTTGGGCCCCCTGCTTGGGCTGACAGGGATGCCAGGCTGGGCTCGGTGTGCACAGCAGAACGAAGCAGCTCTGCGGAGGTGCGGCTGAACCACTGCGCTTCTCCAGGGGCTGACTGTTGTCTTGGCAAATGCAATGCTCAGCGTTGTTGAGGAAGTGGTAGGTCAGCCTGAGGGTGCTGAATTAAGACTATTAGGTGATGATATGGGAGAGCTTGAAGATAATGGGTTTATCGTGCAGCTGTGGAGAAGTCCAGTGTGTTAGTAGGACTGGGGATCTTTCCCTTTCTGATGCCATCACACAAAACAGGATTCATCAGAACCAGTGTTCGGGGCATGCCGCTGTCAGGAGAGGATGGGTTGTTTTTGCAACATGTGGATTCAGGCCATGGAGTACTTTTCCCTCTAAAGGATCCAAATTATGAATAAAATTGAGTTGTAATCAAGTAAAGCACAAATGCGGTGCTGTAGCAAGTTTTGAAGTTGTTGAAAGAACTGACTGCAAATGGACTAGAACATTTGAAAGCACAGGATTTCTTCTGGGCTGGGGATAAGTAATTCTTGCCTGAGATAGTTCTTGCCAAGGGAAGCGAATGTACAGCATAAAACATGGCAAGGGAGCCGTATTTGAGTGTCTCCTCAAGTGCCCAGATGGGCAGAAGGAGCAGGCTGTTCTACTGCTGCAGAGCATCACGGAGGAGCACTGCTGCCCAGGGACTGCTGCAGGGGGATCGGGAGGGGACAGCCTGTGACTCTGGGGGTGATCTGTGCCTCTCTGCCAGTCTGTCTGATGGTGTTCAAAGGCAGGTGGCTTCTCTTGTAGAAGGATGATGAGGCTGGAGGTGGGAAGAGACGGTGACTTGCTTAAGCACTTCAGTAGCAAAGTGAGCTGAAGCTTTGAGATCTTCTCAAAGGTGTGGTTGGGTTAGATTCAAAGGCTTTGAAACTCAAAGGTGTGTTTGCTGAGTTGGAAGAATTAAAGAGGAGCAGAACGGTCACAGTGGAAATCTCTGAAGTCCAGTGGATGTGCTGCAAGAAGTGCTTGTGATAAGACAGCAAGGTCTAGGAATGCCGTCACAGTTTAAGGGAAAATCCTCAATTTTGTATGCTGGTTTTTTGAATTTGTTTTATTAAAAATGTTAATATTGATCAAAAGAAAGAGAAGAGGATGAAAGGAAAAGAATAAAGCTACACATAATATAAATATAAATGGGTCCTGATGAAGACCTCACTGTTTCCTGTTTCAATTACTTTTTATTTTTTGGGTCACAGCTGCCTAATTTGCAATAGGGGATGTACCTGATAGCCTTGTGATTGTGGCTGAAAACTGGGAAGGTAGAGCTTGCTGGTTTTTTATTTAGCATTTTCGTGGTGCACATGCTGTCTGTCTTGGGTAGCTTCATGCAGGTGATAATGTTGGAACCTGAATTCAGATATTTTTCTTGCATATCAGACTTGTGCATCATCTTTTAAAGGTGCCAGTTGCCCAAGACTAATGGGAATAAACTGAAATAAAGCTTATTTTTAATGGCTAAAGGTAGCAGAGTGTATTGAATGCACATATGGAGTCGATCTGTTGAGTAGGAAGGTGTGATCAGAACACAGTCGCTCAACAAGACAGAAATTTTTGAGAGCTCGAGAGAACTGTGACTGAAGGTTGAGTATATTTGGAGATCTGCTGAAATTTTAGTCTGTAAGCGATCGTTCACAGATAACAGAATTACTGCAAAAACTTGATGTGGCTTATACAGCCCCAAGGTTCACATCACAGCCAGTTCTGAGGATGTGCTGGGGGTACATTGCCTTTGGTCCTCTAGCTGGAAGACAGCATTCATCTTTGGAGGTCTTGACAACCTGAACAAGGAAGAATTTAGAAGTCCTTGGACCTGGAAATGTATTTGTATAGAGTGAATGAGCAGGGAGCTCTGCAGTTTTGGAGGAACAGCCTGGCATCAAGCTGTTATAAAAGAGCTACACAAAAGAGCCTCAGTGGAAAGAAAATGGGGGCACTCGATTTCCATAACTTGGGATTTAATTGTGAATCCTGTAGAAGCTCAGTGGAAGAGAGGTGATACCCTGGGTTAACATTTGCTGTCCTTCTGTGCCCCACAGGTATTACAGAGGAACGCATGGCGTCATCGTTGTCTACGACGTAACGAGCGCAGAATCTTTTGTGAATGTAAAAAGGTGGTTGCATGAAATTAATCAAAATTGTGATGATGTCTGCAGGATACTAGGTAGGTAATTAGGGAGTTACTGCACCTTATTTAGTGGGCTGGCCTGCTGAAATACCAAACTGACTTTTATTCTCTTTCCTTTATTAGTGGGCAATAAGAATGATGACCCAGACCGAAAAGTGGTAGAAACAGAAGATGCCTATAAATTCGCTGGGCAGATGGAGATCCAATTGTTTGAGACCAGCGCCAAAGAAAATATTAATGTGGAAGAGGTAATATAATATTCAGAAGAGTGGAGATATAATGATTTGGGGATAATGGTGTGGGAAGAGATAAAAATTCCATTCTTCCCGTTGAGAAAGAAAAAGTGCTTGTACGAGTTGCAAGTAGTAGATAAAATATCAAAAAGAGACATTCAGCTGTTTTTGGAAGAGTTGGGCAAGCAAAATGAAGGAGCCCACACTGCATTTTCAGTAGCTTTACAGTGCTCACGTATCAGGCAGGAAAGACTTGGGAATGCTTGTAGGAGGTAGGACTGCCCAGGCTTCACTCCTGGCCTCAGCTGCCAAACTGCCCTGGTTTTATTTCCTGCTTTGCAAAAAGGGATAGAGGTACTGTTGAGTTTGGGAGTGGGTTGGGAAAAGGATTGGATTTCCGCTGGGGCCATAGCGGGTTGGGGAAGCTCTCTGAAGCATTATTGAAACATACAGAAGAGGGGAATGGCTTCCAAGGAGCGGCACCCCACAGGAGCCAGCCCGAGTTCTGGCGTGGTCTGAGCGTGCTTGTTTCTCTTGCAGATGTTTAACTGCATTACAGAGCTTGTCCTGCGAGCAAAGAAAGAGAACTTAGCAAAGCAGCAACAGCAGCAACAGAACGATGTGGTGAAGCTAACGAAGAACAGTAAAAGGAAGAAGCGGTGCTGCTAATGCCCCTTCCCTGCTGCAGAGACTCTGCTCTCAGACAGATCAGCCCCTCCAGCTAGACTCGGGCAATTCCACTGGGGCAGGCTTTGGGAGGACTTTCTCAGTTTTGTGCCGTTATTTAAAGATTATTTTTTTTCTCCATGTTTTCTATCAAGAGGCGCTGGCACCTTACCACTGCAGTGCCAAGAAGGTATCGGATGGAATCTTGCCCCCTTCTCCTCCCCTGCTCATTCCAGTGCGCCTTGTAGACAAGAAGGACGTTGCCTACCAAGTGGACTAATTAACCCAAGAGTTTGTATATAATGTATATTGCTTTAACCAGCCTCGCCTCCCTGATGTCGCTTTGGCTTCTGCCTTCTTAATGTCAACCAATCATGGACTGCAGAATTCATCTTTTTAAAGAAAAAAGTTTAGGAGTTCTTAATTTGAGTTGGCCCCAGGTTGGCAGTGACTGCTTCCTGGGGCCTCCAGCTGCATTTCTGTTGGGCTCCAGGCTGGAAACTGGTGCCCCTGGGGCCCCTGGCTTCTCCTGGAGTCCCAGGCTTTTCCTGGGGCTCAGGCTGTGTTTTTCTAGGTACCAGGATTGCAGGTGTCGCTGCTGGAGCCTGGGGTTTCATTACACCAGCCCCTGGGCTGGCAGCTGGAGCTGCTGCTGGGGCCTGGAATTTCAGCTTGCCATCATCCAGATTTGTGGCTGGATCCTTGGATTTCACCTCTTTGTGCTGCAGCCCAGCTGTACCTGTGCTCTCCTGTAGTTTGTATCAAGATACTGGAAAACAAACTGACCTGCAGAAGTGGGATTTATTTGGATAAAACCTTTTTTTTTTTTTTTTTTTAAAAGCAAAGTTTAACAACTTTGACCTCTGCCTCTGGTTCTGCCAGTGTCCTAAGTGAGGGTCCATTTCTTTTGAGAAGAACAAAAATCATGTGATTCTGCCAAAAACCCCAAACTTTTCCTTGTTGCCCTGCCCACACATAGGCAATCTGAACTTGAATGTGAATTCTGGTGGCAAAGCTTTTGTTTTTGAGAGAGAAAAGGCATGAAATAAAATCCAGCTCTTCTTAGTGATGTCTGAATATGAAAGCTGCAGAATCATTCCCAGGATTCTTCTGTTCGGAAAGAGGACTGCTGTTTAACGCAAAGAAATGGAAAGCTCGCTTGCTTGGGTTATGTGGTGGTGGAGGATCACACTTGGAAACAAACTGGGCTTGCTGTTCTCAGCAGCGTTTTCCTGGCCCTCGTCAGCCTTTCTGGGAAAACAAGGGCTCACTTCCTCAGCCTGAGTAGATGTAGTTAAAGGTGGAGAGTGTATGTGTGTGTAACTAAAATATCAAATATCTGGGCTGAAAGGACACGCTCAGCACCTGAATTATTGCCTAAATGATATTAAAAAATAATTTTACCTCCAAAGGCATGGAGGGTATGACTTCCTTTAAGGCCTTGAAGGTGGACATATTCCATGTGCCAGTAAGTGGCCCTATGGAATTTCTGGCCTTAGTTTGGTAGGATGTGATTCACCCATGTCCATGAGCTTGGAATCAGCCCACTTCTGTCCCTCCCTCACCCTTTCCCCAGGAGAGGCGAAATTTTAGTCACATTTTTCCTGCTTTTTTTTTTTTTTAGGTTTTTCAGGTTGTGGTAAGAGCCCTGATCATACAATCACATCACAGTCAATCACTTTCAGGAGTTTTTCCGAAGTGCAAACAATGAATGTGTAACACGTGGGTTTTTAATCGGTTCAGGTGCTGGCGATTACGTATCCAGCTGCCTTCACTCATCTCTTTCCTTCACATATCTTTGCATTGGTAACCCAGGAACTGGAGTGAGCTGGGATGATGCTGCTGGAGCGAGCTCTGGTCGCTGGAACGCTTGAGTGGCTGTGGGAAGTGGTGGCTTAGGTCTCACCAGTCCATCCCATCTGCTCTCCATGTGGAATGTGGTGTGTGCTGGGAGGAGCTGGGCCAGCCCCTGGAGCTCTGCTGTGGGGGTTCCCCCTGCAGATTGAGGGGCCCAGCTGTGTTATTTTGGGAATCTTGGTGGTAGCTGTGTGCACATCTAGGAGGGAGTAACTTCATATAGGCAGAAGTAAAGAACGTGTCTGAATTTACTGGAAATGATGCAATAAAATGAGGAAATGGTGCACCCAAGCCTGAGTGTTCTCTTATATGGAAAAATTGGTTCTCTTTGAGTCCAGGTTTTTGTGGCTGTGGTTGGTTGGAATTCTATTAATCCAGGTCCAGCTTCCTGGCTTAAAGTGGGAATTTTTTTTTTTTTATTTTTTTTCCCAGAGCTGGCTGTAGAGGAGCAGTTACCTCTGCTCTTGCCGTCACTGTTCAGTTGGAAGGGGTGGGGACCGTGTCTCTAGTGGTGCTGATGTGAAGTTTCCTAAATGTTGAGCAATGGAATGTCTAACTGGTTTGCTAGGATTATTTCTGTAATGAAAGTTTCTAATTATGCTTTTTAAATAATTTTAAAAAACTAAAAATAAAAGTTACAAGCTGCCAAATCTTTTTCTGAGGCTCTGTTTCCTCTGCTGTCCAGCACCTGGAGGTGGAGGGTGGCAAGCCAGGGGTGAGCTCTGCTGCTGAGTGTAAAGGGTTATTTCCTGAGAGGGGGATACTAAAAAAAAACCCAACATAATTAATGCTTTCAAATGTTTAGTTGCTGTTCTAGTTTGAATGAAAGAGCAAGGTGGAACTGGTAACATTTCTGTGTGAAATGAGATGCCTGTGATTGTGCTGTGATCTTTTGTCTTCCTGCTCAACAAAAGGTATTGAGTGAGCTTTGAAAGCTCCTCCTCCCGAGGTGATTAAAAAGCATCTGGAGTCTCCTCACTTTCCCAGGAAATGAATGTGTTTAATTAATCTGTGCAGGAACCGCAGCCGTGGCTGTGCCCTCGGCATCCCCTTGCCCTGCCCAGGCTGCTCCTGGGGAGTGTGCTGGAAGTCTCTGGGAAGGTGCCTTCGCTCCGTCTGTGCCCTTCTGGGAGGAGGAGGTGCAGGGGACTCCTGGGGATGGTCTGAGCTGCAGCTGCTGCCAGCTGTGGCTGTGTCACTGTCCGTGTTTGGTGTCTAAACTCCTTCCAGTTACAGTCTGCCTCCGTACCAGGGCCAGGAAAGGACACGAATGGCTGGAAGGTGAGATGATTTACCCACCTTTAGGTTTTCTGTGCACCAAGAGATACAAATGTTTCATCAAAGATGCTGTTGGGTGTTAAATGACAATTCAAAAAATGAGCTTGTTGTGCAGCTGGGCACAGTAAAGCGGTGAGAGCCGAGACAGTATCGTATAAATGATCTGTTTTATTCTGAAGAGAACTATTTACAAAAGAAGTAGAGCATTGTTTTTACTAAAAATATGCCTTTATAGATTTTTATAATATGTATCTTATAAAAACCATACATTTATTTACATGACTGCTACATACAAAAATTACAGCACTGTGGTATATGTACATATCTATAGGTACATTCTTTCTGTTTGTCCCTGCTGTGTGCTTTTTCCCTCTCAATCCAAGGGAATCATTGCTGCAGCACCCAGACACTTCCTTTCTTGGCTTTTTGGTTCAAACAATCTTGCTTTTTATAGCTGAGTGGGGAGTAGAGAGTTTGCCTGATGGAGAGGCATATCTGGAATTCACCATTCTAAGTAGGACAAGTGCATGTGGCCCTGCCTGCAGCCTCACTTCCTGCTCTCTGTGCAAAATGACTCTTGTCAGTAACTTTTTGATTTACTGTTCGTCTCCACGGCAAGTTGCTGATCTAAGTTTGTATGAGGATAAAGTGCTAGTGACTTGCCTTTCATTTACATTTGTTCCTTGTTTACAGTTGCTTCCCTTGCAGAGTTTAGGAAGGGGAGACTGATCCCTTTTCCCTCAGGCTGGCATAACAAACATTTGCCCGAACAGCCACCTGGTACTCAACTGTGGGAAAGTCCTTTGTACCCTTAATCTCAGCAGGCATCTCTTCTCTGTGCAATATTTGAACAGTGACTGTGCAGCACTACTGTTTTATTTACCATTATCTCAAAAGCAAGGCTGAGGGTTGTGTTTAGAGCTGCTGATCCCACTCCTTATATCTCCTTTGGGATCCTGAGTACCTGCTGGATTGATGTGCTTCCTCCATCTCATCCCCTGGAGCCGGGGTTTCCTTTACACCGTGCGTGTCCTGGAAGAGTCTCAAGTACCACAAGTGAAGTGTCTTCTAACCAGCACTGCAAGGCTGCCTCGGGGCTCCTGGCCGTGGCAGGATGCAGGTGAGTGTGTCAATGACTGCACAGGGTGAAGTAGTCGGGACCTTGTTAAAACACAACGTGACAAATGGGTGTGAAGGACTGCACGGGTGAGGTGTTTCAAGACAGAAGACAAAACCTAGCTGCTGTGTTAAGGCAGTTTCTGTTCCTGTGGAGTAGCAGCTCAGCACAAGGAGGTCTCCTTTGGTGTGTTGTCCAGTTCATTACACCCAGTTCTCTTGTATCTCTGGGTTTAGTAGTGCAACTAAGTCTTAAGGGTGAAGGGGCTTGTTTGAAGAAACCATACCCAAGTGGCACCTTAGAATATGCTGACTTTCCTCTTGTAATCTCTTCTGTCACTCTCGTTAAATAAATAACATTGCAATGGGATTAAGGATTCTTAAATGAAGAGATGTGCTGTGCCTACCCCTGCAACTGTGATTGAGTCACTTTCCTCAGCAAACGTAGCAGAAGGCACCTTTCTCCATCTCTTTACTGCATCTTCATGGGATAACTTAAGGCCCTTGCCTTAGGATTGCATCCATCCATCCATTCATCCTCACTGGGGCAGGGTCCCACACAGCTGCTGGGCACGTGGCTTGGATAGAGTTGGTGGGGTCTGGGAAATGACAGCTGACACAGAAAGGTCCCTGAGGACCGAGATGTTCACGTGGCTCTCCTGCGACAGAGCATCGCTCTCAGTGTTCACAGGTGTCACTGTCACCGCTGGCACTGTGTCACAGCTGTCACTGTGTCACTGCTGTCACGGCTGGGGTAGTGCATGTGGGTGTGGCAGTCCTGGCAGCAGGAGATGCTGAGCATGTGCCTCGTGTTCCTGCCCTATCCAGAGGCACAGTACAGTCACAGTACATGGGAGGATGAGGACTGAGAGCACGTGGCATTGCACTGCAGCCCTTCCCCTCGCTTGCACAAGTGGCTACAAGCAGATACTCAACAGCTGAGCATTGCCTAGAAAGGAGAGGCCAAGGTTCCGTTTCCTTCCTTGCTTGTGAGGCTCTTGATTCCTCTCTCCATAAGCATCAAGCTGTATTGGTGGGGCTTTGCCCAAGTATTTCCTGAAGCAGACTCTGCAGTCCAGGGTTCATTGCTTTCACGTAGAGCAGTTTTACCACTCAGCTCCTTATTATCTCAGAGCACTCTGCTCCTTGCGACCCAGAGCTGCCTCAGTGCAAGATGATTTCATACCAGTGTGGTGGCTTCATGCTAACAAGGAAATACGGGAATGCTCAAGTCTTCATAGGCAGAAAGGTTATTTGTACTGAGGTATTATGGATGTTCTATCCCACAGGTAAGCTGGATAATACTAAAACCCAAGCCTCCAGCCTCTTACCTGCTGCTTAGGAGGTGTTTGGTACCTATTCTAGCAGAAAGCCTGCTCCTGTAAGAGCGAGCGGAGATCGCAGCTCCCTGTGGGATGGTGTGTTAGCACCGAAGTTGCTGAGCAGGGCAGAGCTGAAGGTGCACCCAGCTCTGTCTGCTGTGGGACAGTGTAGGTGGTGGCCTCTTTAAAGCAGCAGGAAACAAACTGGGGCCCGTGGGTATCATGAGCTGAGAGAATGTGTGAAAATTGCATGACAGCAGCAGGACATCTCTGAAGTGAGCCTGGCTTATGATGGTAGACTGATAAAGGAGAAGAGCTGTAAAGTGCCCATCCAGTGCAGAGGGAAGGTCCCTACTTGACTGTTGCAGGATTTCCAGCTCTGCTGGGTGCATCCACCAAAAAAGCCACGTTTCTTCTTGTTGATCAAGTTGTGCAAAGCAGGCTCTGGTCATCTTTGATCAAAAGGACCTTTGGCTACCTGCTCACCAAAGAGCTGAGTAGCAACTGACCCACAGCCAGGGACAAATATAAATATTCCTTTCTGTCAGGCCACAGCCAATGTTACTGCATAGGGCAGAGTAACCTGCAGGCTTTCCAGAGCTTTGTAGAGACCCTGACAGCCTTTGGCTTCAGTGAAGGCAGGTGCCAGTGTGCTTTCTGAGGATCGACTCTGCCAACCCAGTGCCAAAGACTGACTGACACACTGGGAGTAGGCTTTCAGTGAATTACTAGTGAGGCTTTTGGGGGCCTCTCCAGTTAAAATGAGTTTTCTTACTCTGTTTGGGAGATGTGTATGGCTTTGGGGAGAGGTGTGTGACTTGCTAAAGCTCCCAAACTACTTTTGGCCATTGGAAGAACAGCAGGTGCCCCAGGACTGAACATGCACAACTTTTATCCAGTCTGTGATCTGTTGTAGATGTTCAGTCTCCTGGGGAGAAATCTGTGTAGCTACAGCCTACAACTCTTACCTCTGTAACAGGAGGGAGCAGGAGAGGACAGTGACACCACCCATCTGTCCTCTGGGCTGCGAGGAGCCTGGATCCCAGCCAGGGTGATGGTGCCCAGGCAGGATCTGCAGCGAGGGCTCAGCTTCCACCACGGAGAAAGCTACATTTGTCAAAACATGGTAATGCTGGGGCCAGAGTGACTCCAGTCTCAGTGGGGTGGATGAAGGATGTCACAGCTGCCAGGGTGGTACAAATGGCTCCCCTCGGTCCTCTTGCATTCAGCCCTCTTCTTCCCCCTGTGCTCGCTGTGAGAGCAGTTCTCAATCCCCTGCACCGCTCTGTCTTGGGGCTGCTTATTTCCTTCTCCAGCATAAGAATGCTTTTAAGACAATCAGAGTATTCTTCACAGCAGAAACTGGACTGTGTCAAAGCTCCTAAAATATACCCTGAAGTTTATCACTTCACTGATAGAATAAGAAAAGTTTCTTTCTACTAGAATCACATTGTCAATTTGCAAATCTCCGGTTCATGTAAACATTTGGTTCAGACCAGGTGCTGTAAATAGTGCAGAGTCTCAAGGGTTAACTCCTTTGCCCCCTTCTTTTTTACTCAGTGGATCAGACTTGGGTCCATCAGCAAGCTGGGCAGCTGCCCCACTCCCCATCTCGAAGCAGGAATTGCTGGAGAGTTTTCTCTTTTTCAGATTAATTTTTCTTGAAAAAGGAGAAGAGACGGTTTCCTTCGGCCCCGGCGGGCTCGTCCCCCTGCTGCTCGGGCCTGAAGGCGGGGGAGGGCCTGGCACTCCGCTTGGTGCCGGAGCCACTGGAGAAGGAATAAGCAAGCTGGCTCCATTCCTTCGGGTGTTTGTCCATCAGCTGCTGGTCAATGACCCTGTGCATGTCATCCTGCAGCAGAGGAGAGGACAGGGGCGTTAGTGGCAGCTGATGCTCAACGGGAGCCGGCGCGGGGGCGGCTGAGGTGGGTATGGAACGTGCAGTGATGAGATGGAGCAGGGATGACGGGAGCGGGGACAGATCTGTGTCCCCACCCGACAGCAGGCTCAGCTGTGCCTGCTGCCGTGAGGCTTTTCAGGGAGTCAGGAAGATCAGTCACACACTTCTGAGGGATAAATTGCTCAGGTGGTCTCGCACAGGAGCTCTGTGCCTGCTTGGGACTCTGTGCCACCCCTAATCTGCGTTTCTCTGCTGTCTGCAGCTTGCAGATGTCCACTTTGGGGGAGAAATAAATAAGAAGAACAAATGCAGCTGAAAGCAAAGGCCAGAAGAAGGATGGAGGTCTGAGCTGAGCGGGTCTGTGTGCACACCAAGTGGACAGGTAGGGGTGGCAGAGCTGCTGCATGGCCACTGTCACTGGGGCTTTTTGGGGAAGGTGCTGAGGGGCTGGGGCAGGTGAGGGGCCACCAGATCCCTCCTGGGCTTTGCACCAGACTCACCAAACAGAACTGAGCTCATCCCTTAGACCCCCCTCCTTCCCCTAGAGCCAGCATAGCAGCAGGAGCTCTGACTGACAGCTCAGCATGAACTGTGGCTTTTCAGATGTACCAGAAGTGCTCTGACTCTGTCCATGTTTGCGCCACAGTGAAGCTGCTTTATACAAAATAATTACCCAGTTCTGTTGCCACTCATGATGTACTAACACGTTCCTTGAAAATCTGGCTATAAATTTTACAGAATTTAAAATTTCAGATCCATTGCTCCTCCTCCAATTGCACACTTAAGCTACAGCTTAGTGAAAATGTGTGTACACAAATTAGCCCCACAGGAGGCATCAATTGTCTCCAGTGGTTTGGTCCCTGATTAGGGCTGAGGACACTGGGGGGAATAAGGATGCTCTGGATGGGCTGGAGTGATGGAAGTGCTGTTCACTCAGCACCTGGTGAGGGCAGCCCCAGGACTGAAGGGAAGGTGCTGCCATGGCCCAGCAGGTGCCCTAGCTGCTCTGGATTGGAACCAGATCAGCCAGCTGGGACTGGAAACTTAATGGCTAATCTCTTGTTGCAGCATTTTCTGCAGGGAAAAGGATTGGTAGCCATGACCTGGACCTGAATTTAGTATGGGGACTTCCCCTGTGGGAGCAGGAGGGTGCAGAGCTACACAGACTGGGGAAGCTTTGGGTCTTTTTAGAGCAGGGCTGGAGAGAGGAAAGGCAGAGGGAGAGTTGAAGAGGTTGAGGTGAACATCAGTATGAAATATCAGTGAGACAGGTTTCCAGAGCCGAAGCTGCCACGTGAAAATGTACAGCACTTGGATTTTGAAGGCACCTCTTCTGTTAAATGAAGTAGGTACCCAGGCTCCTGCATGGAAGATCTGTGTCCTTGATCGACCACACAACAAAGGATGAGAATGATTTATATGTATATTTATATATGTACACATAAAAATAGCATACATATATATATATATAAATACAGTATGCACTACTGAGAGTTCACTGCATTGGGTCCTTGTCTGTCAGATGAGTGAGTCAGAGAGCAAAGCACTAGGATGGGGGGATTTTTTTCCTTGAGTCCTATTTTACAGCCTGTCTGATTATGTCCTTAGAGAACACTCTAATCTTGTCGACAGCCCTTGGTGAAATGCAGACTAGAAGTGTGCAAGAGCAAAATGTTACCAGATTAAAGCATCCAATTATGCCCAGCTAAAGCAGAGACTTTAATCCTATTTTATCAGAAACTTTCTGCAAACCCCTTTGCTAAATAGTCCCCCAAATACATAAATCACCTGACTTGTGTTGTGCCTCTGTGGCTGAGCTGCTGCTGAGGGAACATGAGGTGGCTGGGAACTATTTTCTGCTGTGCAGTAACACCTCAGGTCAGTATGCTGGAGACAATTTACTGCCATGAAGTGGGCCTGAGCTTCAGCTCAGAGAGCTGATGGGAGCAGGTCTGGGGACAGCACCTGTCCTTAACCCCTAAGCTGGGTTTATTCTAGCACTAAGTAGGCCTCACTTTATACCACCCATCCAGACTGAACTTGGATCCAGACAGCTCCTGTGCAGAGCACTGAGTGTCACTTACTGGACAACGAGGCTGAGAAGTAAAATCCCAGTCTGTCTTTCAAGAAACTTTCCAGATACTAAATGTGTGGAGTTCATAATACGTGCACCTCAGCCTGGCTTTCCCCGTGGTGCCCTGGTAAAGCCTCACCATGGGGTGCAGGATGCTGCCCCTGGCTGGTGCTGGGAAGAGGGTGTGAGTGAAATATTGGTGGGTGACAGAGACCCCCACTGGCCCCGCTTGTTGGAGGATGGTGAGGGCAGAGAAGGATGTGGGTGATGGTGGCAGCAGATGGAGAGGGGATGGTGGGTGTGGGGAGCTCACCTCAAAGGCAGGAGGGGTGTACGACTAAAGCTGTTGGTACAGGAACTGAGAAAGGCCACTAGATCAGAAACCAAAGGAGCCAGATAGTAAAAAGCCCTGAGGAAGCAAACTGTAAGCAGGAAAAAGAAAAGAAAGAAGAAAAGGGAAAAAAAAACCAAAAAAGAGAGAGAGAGAGAAACGAAAACACAGTGGAGTTGAAACAGGAGCAAGGTTGTACGGGAAAGGTTTCTACTGGTCAGGCTGGTTGTTAGTAGAGCTGGGGTCTTGCATGGTCTGCAACAAATCAGTATAAATGGCACAGACCTCTTCTCTCAAGTCTGCTTTATTTTCTGTTGAAGTAGCCCTCCCTTGGTGCTGGTTCTGGGAGGAGGCAGCTTTGTCTGCTCTCAAGGGCTCTCTGCCTTCACGAGGGTTTTCCCCACTCACCCCAAGCAGAGCATCTCCAGGGCAGCTGTGGAGCTGCCGTGACTTTGTTTTTTTACCTTGGTGAAGAACTGGAATTTTTGCTTCTCCTTCTTGATGAATCTTCGGAGTTGATGAAAACAGTGCAGCAAAAAACAGCACCACCTCGTTCTCCCAGCTCTCTGCCCCACCATGGAAATGCACAGACGTGCTGTGCCCACACATACCCAAGGTGTGCCTGCCTAGGGACACCTCCTGCACGGACCCCTCCCCACCACGGGCCAGAGCAACGTGCACATTTCCCATTCTGCCAGGAGGCACAGTCTGCTTCTCCATTTCAAATGAGTGTTTAGAGCTGTAGAATTAACAGCTCACAGCCAAAAGGCTCTCAGAGCAGGGAGGAGCAGCTCCACCCACACCCTCAAACACCCAATCCATGGATGCTCAGACACAGCCACAGGGAGGGGGGACAGCTCCCAGAGGTGGCCCTGGGCTCGTGTGTCCTGCAGCCCCTGCCCTGCTGGGTGCTCACCTGCCAGGCCTCCAGCTGCTGCGAGAGGTTCACCTTCTGCTGGATGGCATCCAGGAGCTGGCTGTTGAGGGACATCATGTCGATCTTGCACTTGGTCAGCTCCACCTCCACCGCGTTCTTCCTGCGGGGACAGAAATCGGGGTATGGCGCCTTTTTCTTTTTAAATGAAGAGTTAAGCATACCTAAACAAGTCTACAATTTATGTCTTTCACTGGCAAGTCCCCACATCCTTAAGTGTTCATCTCTGTTGTATTCTGGACAATTTATTAATCTGAAGATTGCGACAAAACTTTTGACATCATTACTTTAAAAACCAGCAGAATTCTGATAAGCACACTGTGAGGAGTACTGAAAGAAAATTAGATACACTGCTGTGTAAGATAATAGTGTGCCTGGATAATGTGCAAGATCTGCCAATAAAATGGAGATCTACAACAAGGCAGAATATATACACAAACGTTTTCTCTTTTTCTTCTGTTTACATGCATAGAGAACAAATATTATGTGCTAAAAATCAAATTACCTGTGTCTGATTGCTTGATCAATAAATTGCAATATAAAACAAACAAATAAAAAAACCTCTTAAAGAGTACAATTCTGCTTTCCTTTGGGACTCGGATTGAAGGAAGAAATTAAAGAAGAGAGCTTATCACAGCATATACTTTTTAAAGAATGTCAAACTGTTAAAATTGTTTGAATTAACTGTTAGGCTTTAAGGAAAACTCCCAATTTCAGTGGAGTTGTCCCAGCCCTTGGGAACACCTCTGCTGTATTTCTTCCCAGACATCTGGTGGCCATCAGGTGGGTCCTGCCATGGACGAGGTTATTCAAGGAGCCCCAAGTACTCCGTGGTTGAGATGTTCCAGCTGCTCCTTGCTTGTGGAAAGGAATTGTCCTTTAGGATGGAGCAATTTCCTAAGCTGCCCAAGCTGGGGAATGCTGCTCACCATGCTGGGAGCACACAGGTGAGCACAAAGCTTATTTTTAATTAACTGCTGCGTAATAGGAAACTGTAACGTGACTTGCTGGGAACCATCTTTCCTTGCAAACATTTTTGAGAGAAATAATTGCATCTTATTAACTGTAGCTACTTCCTTGTCTTCTAATAGCTCCCTTGTGCTCCCCTGCAGTAGAGCAATTTGGGAATTTGTGTTTATATTCCAGGTACTGGTTGCTTAACACTTCCTCTGAAAGGATCCTATTTTCCTATTGCTTCCCATGTTGCCAAACTTCAGCTTCAAGCAAAAATTTTCCACACCAGATGTCTGCCTCGGGCAGTGATTTTATTTCTGTTCAGAGTTGGGGATTTTTGGGGGGGATGGGCTCAACAAAAGCAACTTAACCCTTGGGGTGTGAGGTGGGAAGAAAATCACGAGCCTCCCCAGGCAGCAACCAGCCCACCGGGTCTGGGAGGGATGTTCTCACTTCAGTGACAGGATGCTCTCGTGTGCTTTCACTCGCTGCCACTTTCTGCTCCTTGATCCCCACTCCCGGGGCTCCTGCACTCAGCACAGCCGGCCCCAAACATCGGTGCTTTGTCCAGCAGGGTCGCAGTGCGCCGGAGCTGTGCCCTTCCACTCCCGGCCGTGCTTTGGGCACCTGAAGCAGCTTTTGTCGCGAGGTTTCCCCGCTGCCGGTTGGGTGTTTCCAGGGGATTGACGGCACGGCGGTGTTGCCATAGCCACGGCCGAGCCAACAACCCGCACGCCCCGGGAATGTCAGAGCTGCCTCCCTGCGCCCGGCAGACAGCTGGGATGCTCCTGCGCCTTGCCAACAGAGGGAGGTGTTACAGAGGACAGCCGTGGGAATTTGGTAGCCAGCTAGCCCAGCAAGGGCAGCACGGGCGATCGAGGCACTGACAAAAAGCGGATGGTGCGGGCTGATTTAGCTCCTGCACCCTCAGAGGTGCAACCCTCTCCTGCTCCTCCTCTTGTCCAGGGCTTTTCCCTAAGAAGCTGGACCCTATCTCTAACCCTGGCCCACCTGCTTGTTGAAGGGATTATCAGGTGAATCCTTTCTAGCAGGGCCCACAGGGGTAAAGGTGTCTGTCCCTCTCTGCTGGGCAAGGAGTGCCCAAGGACAGAGCTGGGGATTTGGGGTATGGGGGAGCAGAACTGCAGAGATCTGTAAGGAGGATGGGAAAAGTGAAGAGCCAAACCAGTGGAAGAATCCCAAAAAGAGAATTACAGGATTGGAGATGCAAAAAAGACCTTGGAACAGGAAAGGAGGGAGAGTGACCAGAGGAATGGTTTGGGGAAGAAGCCCAGGTGGGCCATAAGAGGGATGGTCAGGAAAGCAGGGCTGTGTGTCTGGAATAGCAATGGAAGAAAAATGTGACAAATAGGGCAGACCTAGTGTTTCCACTCCTCTCCTCCTTGCTGTGACTCACACCAGCACTAGGGATGGCACAAACGTGGTTCATGTGCTCCTAAATGCCCCCAGTCCAGCTGTGGGGCAGCTCTGCCTTCAGCATCTCCTGCTTTGCTCCCAAGCCCCTGGCAGCATCTCCCAACGCCAGCAAAGCCAGCTTTGTCACAGCTGCTGTGGACAGCGGCCACTCCAGAGGCATCCTCTGCCACGGCACTCCACAAGTGCCACCCCAGCCTGGCCCTGGCAGTCGGTGCCACTCACTTGGCGATGGCCTCGTCGCGGTCCCTGATGGCCTGCAGGAGCCGTTCGCTCGCCTCCTTGTCCTCGGCAGCGCCGCGCAGCCGGTCCCGCTCCTCCTTCAGCGTCGTCATCTCCACGCTCAGCAGTGTCACCTGTGGGCAGAGCGAGGCTGTGAAACCCAGGGCTGCTCAGGGAAATCCACGGCAAGCGCGTGCGGGGGCAAAAAGCCACGTGGGCCAAGCAGCCGAGAGGAGAGATCCCGTCCCTGGTCGTAGGAAAAGCTGTGTCCGCTGTGCGGGGCTGTTAGTGCTGGTGCCACCCTCCATGAAATGTGCTGGCTTGCCCTGGGATGCTGGCCTGGGCAGGATGTGTCACCAGCACGGCCTCAATGACAGGCAAAACCAGCACTGAAAGCTGTGCAGGGCAGGACCCAGCTGTGACTTTGCTGTCACTGTGGCACCAGTGCTAAAACGTTGCCCTTCCCCAAGCAGTTTGTCTCGCAGTTTGGCCACATCCTCTGAGTCTGCCTGTTATAATTCTGATCTTTCCAGGGTTAAAATTATTGCTAACATAATTTACCAGCAAATAGTATTTTTTGAAGGGACCATTACGTCTCCTGAAGTAATATGAAGCTGTAGACAAAGGATGCGAAAATTCTCTTTCATGCCATGGAAGGTGTTACTGGCACATCTTACAATTTTAATTAGACTTTGAAATATGTCTGGAGTCTTAAATAGTCTGAGAAATGATCTATCGTTTTGGTCCTGTGCAGAGTGAGTTAATAGGGTGTGAAATCATGCAAGGATTGCATTAGCACAGCTTCATAATATTTCATACACATTTAATTTCTTTGTCTAGGGCACACACATGCTCTGTTACGCTACTCCACCACCTGGAAACCCTTCCAGCGTTTGACCCACCCTCCTGCCTCTAAATGCAGCTCAGTAGCGCTTGAATCCTCGAAGAAATCTTTAAATAGAGGGCAGACAGTCAAAAAGGGCTCATCACATCCAGCGCGTGGGAGGATCTGCCGTTAGCGAGGCACGGCTGGGCCGGGGGGAGGAGGCTGTCGGTGCACCCTGTCTGTGCAGAGACTCCCCACGGGCCTGGGGAGCCGTGCCAGGGCTGCCAGGGAGCTGTGCCAGGGCTGCCAGGAAACTGGGGAGCTGTGCCCTCCCTCAGCCCTACATGGGGACCACCTCGCAGCAATGACGTGACAGAGAGCAGTGGTGATGTGAAAGGTGCTGAGCACTTTTACAGAAATTCCAGGGGACAGAGGATCCAGAGGCCCAAAAAACGGTGTTTGGGGATAGGTTTGGGATTTTAATTGCTTCTGTCTGTGCTTCAGGGAAGAATAGGAGGAAACAAACAGGCAGGAGGTGTGAAATAGCTTCTCAGTGTAGACAGAGTGACTCCTGTCTCCACCTGCTCACCGTGCTCTTTGGGAAGGAGCAATGAATGTGTGTGATGCCACAAGATGCTAAAAGCCATTTAGAAGCAGCTCCCCTTTGATTGTATCAATACCGGTGCCAGAACAGAGGGATGAGGAGGCAGCAGAGCACTGCTTCCCCCGGGTGGACCAGTTTTCCACATGCATCAATTTTCTGTAGCACTGAACAGAAGACGATGTTGCCTCTTCAATAGGAGGTGAGAATAATTATTAACCTGGAGCAAGGGTGAGGCTGGGTAACAGGAAAAAGCTGTGGGAGACATGTACTTGCTGTGGGAGGCTGGAGTTCCTCTCTGAGAGTAATGGCTGCTGCAGTGCCCCATCTTTCTCCACATCACACAGAGGTGTGAGAAGAAAACAGAACTGCAGTGCTCCCTCTGCTTACTAAATAGTCAGAGCTTTTGTGGTTGGGGACCCTTAAAAGCAGACCCAGGGTTCCAGACTTGCAATCCAGGGCTGGTGTCCTGGTCCTTCCTAACTGGAGATTTTGGGGAAATCAGACAAGCCTAAAATCTGTGAGTAAGCATCTACAGGTTCTCTGTCAGCACTGCCAGGTTGCAGAGATCGAGCCCTTGTCTCCTCCATCTCAGGTGTGTTTAAGGGAAAAAGGGGCTTGTGTGTGGTGCAGCAGCACAGCCAGGGCAGAGGCTGGGCTCATATCCCACTGGGAGCAGAAGTCTGGACCTTCAAAAGTGTCTCTTGTGATGGCAACTCTGCCGAGGGGAGCAGTCCTAGGGGAAGGACGGGCTCCAGGGCTGCTCCCCTCCCACACTCTGCCCTGATCAGCTGCTGTGGAAGCAGGACATTTCCCACCCCCACACACGTGCAGCTACCACTGCCAGGGCATTTAATGATTTTTCCTATTTATTCTCCAAAGTGTGATACAGCACTGCTGGGAAGACCAGCCAAGGACATTAAGCCCATTCCCTGCTCCAGTGCAGGTGCTGCTGCTTCTGCTGCAGCCTCCAGATCTCCTGCAGCGTCTGGAATCTTGTCCCACAGAGACAAGAACTGCCAAGCACCTCTTTGGATGCCTGTGTCCATTCCCTGGCATAGGGTCTCTGACACAGAAGATGCTGTGCTGGGTGTGGATGCAATGGGATTCTGTGCTTTGGTTGTGGAGTTGGTGCTGGGGCTGGACCATTCCTTGCTGTTGAGGTTGCCTCAGCTGGTCCCTGGGGTGCTGCCTGGTGCCAGCCTGGCCACGATTAGGATTCTCTGGGAGTGCTTTTCTGAGGGTTTTGTGATGCTACTGTGGAAGAGGTCAAGCCCTGCTCCGTGCACAGCAGAGCAGCACTGTTACATCCATGGAATGGGTGCACACACCCCTCACAAGGGCTCAGGGCAGCAATTCAGGTCAGCCCGGATACCTTTGGGTTTCCAACACCCCATATCAAGCAGCCTTGTACTTTGAGGTCTTCTGCTGAGAAGAATTTCAGTAACAGAGATGGGCTAAAAAACAGGCTAGGAGAAAGGCTTAAAGAAAGTTTGGCTGCTTGAGATCATGCTTCAGATGGGCCCCAGACAATTTGTCAGAAACTTTCATCCTAAATGCTTCAATCAATTGTTTTAACAAATCTCCCTCATCTAACCATTTTGGCCTAAATCCTCCTGCGTTATTTATCATGTTGGTCTCTTTGATGGAAGGCATGTGTTGGAGGATGAACACTGCTGTTACAAGACCACATGTAAAGTGTGGGAGTTGCTAACCTGGCTGTGCAGTCGCTGCAGCTCCTCCAAACTCTGCCTCAGTTTCCCCCGTTCTCCCTCCATTAACTCCCTCAGGGCTCGCGAGTCCTCACTTGTTCTCCTGATCTGCTCCTCTAAGGTGTCGTCGTCGCTTCGCCGAGAGCTCTGAGAGCGGGAGAGAAATCTCTTGCTTTCAGATTTCACTTCAAAAAAGGCAATTGTATTAATTGGCTACCAGTTTGGGCTGAGGGTGCTAAACAAGGAAGAAGAAAACGTGAATGTGACTTTGGTAGAGTTTTTTGTTCCCATATACCTCCATAACCAAGGGTGCTCAACCAAGGGTAGTGCTTCCACACATGATGCAAAGAGCATGCAGACCTTGGCATAAACCAAATTTACAGAGACCTGCTGTCCATTTGGCAGCCCATGTGGCTACAGTCTCTGTTTGTGGACCTTTTACAGGACTCTCTACGTTTTATTTAACAAATATAACTTCATCTCTATACTCTGTATACTCTATACCTATGGGTACTTAAATGAGGAGGGTGAGGACTCTCTCACAGACCCCTGCAGGGACTGCACTGTTTTCCTCACCACAGCACCCAAAATAAGTCACAATGGCAATGCAACAAGCTTGTAGGGAATGGGAACAGGCCTGATTTGAGGACAAAAAGTGAGGTATTTTGTCTAATTCTGCACTTCTGTGGATGCTGAGCAGTCCCTCTGTGCCACTCCCTCCTGCCCAGCAGCCTGGGGACCACATCCTACAGTCACCATCTTGTGCCAGCAAAACCCTTCATCTGCCATGGATTTGAGTTTGGCAGCTTCTGCCAACACATTTCTACCAATGGTAATTCACAAGGACAGAACCTCCTGACATAAGGGGTTAGGATGTTTTTGTGATACTATTGCCAATAAAGCAAGGTTAGGAAAATCCCAAAGGAAATAATCAAACCATGATGTGTAAGGCAATCTGCAATATTTCCGCACTGAAACTCTAATTTACTGAAAATCTCAAAGCAAGCCTACTTTTATTAATTTTCCAGAACGACTCCCAGGCCAATGCCAGCTGTATGAGCTTGAAACTTTAGGCGGTCAGAGAGCACCGCAGGCTGAAACCCCGCGTGCTTTGCTTCTGGCTGACCATTTGAGACACAAGGAGCGGGCTGTGCCCTGTGACTGCCCACCTCTGGTGGTTTTCTGGGAGATCAGGGCCTTCAGGACCCAGCAGCACCTGCAGCAAGCTCTGGGCCAGGGGACGTGCGCGAGCCAAGGCCTCTCTGTGCCACCAACTCACCGTGGAGTCTGCCCCGTCCAGCACGTTCTGTATCAGTCTCTTGAGCTCGCTGAGAGCCGCCCGCAGGCTCCCGGCGGGGACGTCTTTGGCTGAGGAGGTTTCTGAGGACTCGTCCATGGAGGAGTCGGTGGACACGGCCGAGTCGGCGCTGTCGTTGCCTCGCAGGTGGGAGCAGAGGTAGCGCACTTGGCAGTACGCCTCCCAGAGCTGCAGCCTCAGCTGCAACAAGAGAGCCTGGCATTAGCCCGGGCCACGGGGGCCACGGAGACCCTCTCTGCGCGGTCGAGGGAAGCGTGTGATTGCCAGCCCTCACAAGTATTTGCCGTTGGTAATGGATGCAGAGGTTTACTTTCTTACGGTCAAAAGGGTATCGATGCCAGACCCCAATCCCAATTTTCTGGCCTTTGGTTCAGCTCCAAATCCAGATCAAATGCATTAAACTCCCTTTTGCTCTGGGACTGGTCACAGAGGCCCGTGGGAAGGCAAATACCTGTTCCCGTTCTTGCTCCAGCTCCTCCGCCTCCATGCTCTGCTCTATCTCAGAGAGCAGGGATGTGCTGGTTGTGTTGAGGTTTTGGAGACTTTTCTCCTCGCTGAGCTCCTCCACCTTGCCCTGCAGCTGCCGGTAGGACAGCCTCACCTCCTGGAGCTCCAGCTGGCTTTGGTGCAGCTTGGGAAGAAAATCAAGGAATCAGAAAAATATTGATGGAGGCGATATGGACTGGATCAATCTCTTGGTTTGTGAGGGAGCTGGGAGGGAGGAATGAGTGACACGAAACAGGGTTTGCAGCCAGGAGGAAAGTACTCTTGGCTGGTATTGCTGTTTATCGGAGCTTAATAATCTCCAAGTGTCATTAGACACTGTTTAGAATCCAGAATATCCAAAAAGATAAAAATAGCGGGTTACTCAGCACTAAAATGAAGAACATTGTGAAAAAGTTTGGACTCAGGTAAAGAAATTTGTTGAAAACAACACAGCAGGAAGCAAATCCAAAAAGAAAGTGCTATCTATATGTTTTTTAAAAATATATACAAAGATATATTTAAAAAAGCAAAAAATACTTGGGGTTGTTTTGCAGAGCTGAGGGTCCAGCCCTTGGTAACCCACAGAAGTGAAATGGACCTTGCACTGCCCTAAGCCCCAGAGGTGCCAAGCTTGTTTTCTGGGGAGTGCCATTTGGTGATTCATGGCTGTGAACACCACGGAGATTGTTGGGAAACCACCTGAGCAGCAGGATCTAAGAGGCTCAGACTGCCCACTGGAACAGCAGGACCTAGAGAAGCCCCTTTTGAAGCCAATTCTACAATTAAAAAATTAAATAAAATGAACTGCAACCAGAGTCCTCTGATTCTTTTTGCATTTACCTCATTTCCCCAGCACCCTGCCCCACTTCCTTGCTCAGATCTCCCTCCTAAGCTGCTTTTTGCTGCCATGTTGGTGTTGATGTTCCTGTTACCTGTCCTCACGGGGAACACCCAGGACCTTGCTTGCTGCCATTCTTGCATGAGCCATTTCATTTTTCCAGTTGTTCTGTCTCTCAGTTCATGGCAAATTTTAGCCCAAATCATGACTTTTACTGCATCCCCCCATCCCCTCCCTGTCTCACTGCTGCCTCCTCACCTGCAGGTCCTTGTCATGGCTTTGTCTCTCCAGGATGAGGACCCGGTCCTGCAGCTCCTCCACGGTTCCCTGGAGCAGGTCGTTCTCCTCCATCATGGCACTGAGGCGATGCTCCAGCTCCCGCTTCCTGTCCGTCAGCATTTTGATCTGCAGGGCAAAGAGAGGCCCTGTCAGACTTGGCAGGGACCAGAGGGGAGAGAAGCCACATTCCAAAGAGAGAAATGAAACAGCAAAAAGCAGAAGGATGTACACAGATGTTTTGTACCTGTGTACCTGTATGAGAGAAACGACCTCTGTGTGTGGTTTAAAGCTTAGGAAAGCTCTGAAAGGAAACAACTCCTTCCCCAGGCTGCAGGGGCAACTCCAAAGGGGCTGGGTGTGCACTGGCAGATCAGGGACCAGGCAGAAATATTCCAAGGTATTAAGTGGAGACCAGCCCTGCCCACCCCTTGCACCTTAACATCTGAAAGACTGGGAAAAACTGGTTCCATTTCCTGGCTGGTCCTGATGCTGGCATTTCCTCCTGTATGAGTGCTGGAGATCACAGGGTGAGCCTGTGGGACCCTGCTGCCACAGCACTGCTCATAGCTGATCTTAATTGGTGTGTGTTCATCAGGTCCTCACCAGGGATTTTTCTGCCTTTTCACTTGTGAAGACTCCTTTCTGTGCCGTGCTTATTTTTAGTCTCCCAGTGATCGGCTGCCTTTAAAATTGGTTCATTTCTTTTAATTGTCAAGGGCAGTGATTTCAGGCGAGGGACAGTGTGCCAAACAAACCCTCCATGACTCAGTTAGCTGGGAACAGTGCAAGGCATGAATCAGCACTAGCCAAGGTCACTTCTTGTTTAACCAAGAAGAAGGAGCTTTTTCCCCACATTAGTACACACAGGATCTCTGGGGTCTGGTATGCCAGCCATCCACCAGTCCAGTATAACACTAAATATTCCTTATGGCCTCCTTTCAGTTCATGGAGCATAGACAAATCCAGCAAATTCCCACTGTTTTCTTGGCCACTTTGGGACCCTGTCTCTGCTGCTTTCCAGGTTGCTGGAAAGATTTGGCTGCACAAAGGAGTATCAGCCAAATATGTGGACTTCTTATTTCTGCAGAGTAAAGGCTGCTGGAGATATTGGAAAGCTGCTCTGAGGTGACTAATGGTTTCTGAGATGTCTCTGCCCACCACCATCATGATTTGTGTGGGCTGGAGAAAGAAAAATAAGGGGTTTAATGGAGATTGTATCAAGATTTCATATTTGGTGGGCAGACCAGTAATGAACATGCTGTAAATAACCATACAACAGAAAAAAACATCACTTTGCCATGAGCCCTGGACCACGGGAAAGGCACAGGGGGAAAGGGTTTGGAAAGCAAGAGACAGGAAGGAGGTGAGGAGACAAGGTGTGGCATGCATGGTGACAGCGATGTACATGCAGGCAAACCCCTTCCAAGCCTCCATACTTACTTCAAGGACCTGCTGCTCCACACCAAGGGGAGGGGAAGAAAAGGCGAAGGACCAGCAAGGAGCAAGTGGGAGCAGGAGAAAAGAAATGGAAAGATTTTAGGAAAAGCTTTTCCAGACAGCTTTTAAATAAAAGAAGTGAGCAGGTAGTAGAGCTGGACACCTTCTACCTGTCTAATTCCTGCCTATATAATCCCCAATGACCCTGTCAGGGAAGGGAAAAGGAAGGAAGTTGTATCATTCCTGCAAATGCACCTGAGTTAAAACAGACAGGGGGTTCTTGCTTTCCCAAGTGCATGGCTCAGCAGCAGGAGAACACTGCTGCTTTCTTTGCAAGCATGAGGAACAGAGGAAAAACCCCTTGCAGACCTTCCCACCAGGCATGCCAGAGTTTAATCTGCACTGGGCAGCAGCCCTGTGGAAGCGCAGCCATGGTTTGGCTCCTGGAAGATCCCTCTCATGTGTTCATTTTGCAGGAATGCTGTGGCCGAGGCAGCACTGGAAGATGCCCTGAGCCAGCCCAGCCAGAACACCACGGAGCAATCCTTGCTGGGGGAGTCCTTGCCCCAGTGCTGCCATCCCTCTGTCGGCTGTGTTTGCTCAGCTCAGAGAGGGTCACTGCACAAGCTCCAACAGCCCTGGCTGCTCTGCAGGAGGGAGGCAGGTGACTCACCTCGGCCTGGAGGCTCTCCAGACGCACGATGTGTTGGCTGCTGGAGGAATTCTTCTCCCGAAAGTCCTCCCGGAGGGTGTGGACCTGCAGGGAGAGCTGCCGCTCCACCTCCGACGCCTGCAAGGAGACACCAGCTGGAGTTACCCCACAGAGGCAAAGCAGCCATCTCCTCCCGCCCAGGGACACCTGCCCAGATGCAACTTCTGCACAAGCCCAGTTTCAGCAGAAACTCTGAATTCTGCACATTTCGGGTGAGTGAAAATCTCATCCTGGACAGACACGGGGGAGAGCTGCCATTTAAACCACATTGATTTTTCCCTTGGGGCAGCCAAAAGGACACAGCCCATAATTTTTTTCCATTGTAAAAAGACATGATGACTCCTTTGTCCTAGAGGAAATTCACTTTGCCTTAAAAATTGTAGCCTAGCTGGTATGGAGGAGAAGACCAGGAAACATTCCTATTAGATTTACACGCTCTTAACCTCTGAACATCTTTGGCACAGCTCTCATGTAACAAGTACTCTTTGCCTCTGATTCCCGGCTCCTGTCAAGGCCAGATGGAGAAACATCCACTCCACATGACTGTCAGTGCAGGGTCCCTGAGCTTGCTCCTCTTTCCCATTTTGAAGCAGGGATGTCCCACTTATGCAGGGTGGTTTGAGGACAGCAGAAAGGCCATTCCTACCTATAGGACCCAGGCTTGAGACAGCCCTTACAAATGACAGCTTGGACATGTTAATTACTCTCCAGGAAGCTTTATGGCTGATTTTTACCTGTGAACACGCTTGTTTAGGCTTGTAAAACAACATAAGGTTTTTATGATGAAACCCTAACCAGACAGCAAAATGGATGGTTTTCTTTTTAATTAGCTTCCATCAGGTTCCATTACACTTAGGCACAGACCTCCAACTATGCCACATGGGCTGGAATTGAGTTGGTTCCCCACAAGAGGTGGCACTGCTGTCCTGCTTGGGGTGTGTCCAGTGGCAAAAGCCACAGTGCTTTAGGCAGGGAGGCGAGATGGGAGGGAGGGATTTGGATCAGCAGCTGTGGGCAGGTTGGGAAATGCATCTTTAGGTCTGGCAAACGTGGGTCCGGATTTTCTCTGGGTGCTCTGACAGTGCCCAAGGCAGAACTTCACCAAAGGGTGCAATGACTCCGCTCTAGCAGCTTGTGACTGCAGCAATGAGCACACAGACCCAGCCTGAGCTGCCCTCAAAGGCAACACTGCTCCCTTTTAAAAATGGTCCCTTATTTTGCACAGTCTGCAGCAAAATATTCCAAATCAGAAGCATGAAGTAAAAGGCTGTTCCAGCTCCATCAAGTGGAGGAAACTGGTGGCCTCAACACTGTGTGGAGGGGCAGCAGCAGACAGAAGTGTGGCCACCAAATCAGGCTCTGGTCACTGGCTTCTGAAAAGAGAAATGGGTTCCAGTAATAAGAAATAATCTTGTCTACCAATTGCTTTTTAGTTGCCTTGTTATACCGTTTTTTCACTCTTCTTTAAAGCCCCATATCAGAGCCCTTTGCATATTGTAAAATTTATTTAATAAAGCTTCCTTCCTTGGGCAGGATACACAAAATACAATGACAGCACTATAGGAAGTGGTTGGTTATTTTTCTTCCCTTGAGCAACTATAGGTTGCAAAGCATCCTGAGCAGCTATTAATTGGTGACACTAAAGGAGATGGATGGATTGTGCTTTTTTTGAATGATTCACTTGCTTTTGTAATGACTGCTGAAACGTCTTCATGCTGAAACACTCTGCAGGAGCTATCAAGGATGAAAAAGCACCAGATGAAAAGCACTGAAGGATTTTGCAAGATGCTGACCACACTCCCAAGGAGCACAAGTGGCACCAGAGGAGATGACACACCAATTTTTGATGGTTCACTGTGTAACATAATTTATATGCCTGAAGAATTCAACGTACAGAGAGAATAAATGTACAAGAGAGCAGTAAGGAAACAAGGCAGTATTAATGGCATTGTAAAAATCCCCGGTAAGAGAATATATAGCTGCTCTAGCTCGTTCTGCTCCCCATGCCCAGACAGGAGCAGGTGAAAGGATGAGCTGCAAGGATGATTCAGATTGTGGAAAGTCTGTTATACGAAAGGAGTCTAAAAAAAGGATGGTTTTATCTCATGCAGTGAATGCTGAGAGAGGACTCCCTATAAATACATCACGGATGAGCACACAGAAGGGAGAAGCGCTATTTAAGCAGAAGCACAATTTTGGCAGAAAAGAAAGATGTGAATAAACCGGATAAGAGTATATTGAGGCTGGCAGTAGGAAGATTTCTACATTTCTAAGGACCTGCTGTAGGATTCCTCTTCCTGCACCGTTACAGTAGTAGAAATGGTGGCAAAAAAATTACTTTTGTAATGGAGCTGGATCACTTTATCCAGCAGTTTCTTTCAGAGGGCTGCCTGTGACAGAAGGGAAATGAATTGACCTCAAAGGTCCTCTCCAGTACCAACGGCTGCTTACAGGACTATAAGACTTGTATTCACCAGCATTAAATCATCATCTGGAATTTATCTGTGTGCTGCCCAGCTCACAGGCACACACAACTTATTCCCACAATTATAACCCACATGGAGGGAAAAAAGGACTCAGTTACTGTTAGTACTTAGAACCCTAAAGGCAGACGGGACGTCACAGTGTCGCCTCAGCGAACACCATTTGCATCCTACCTCACGCAGTAAAGTAAAAATAACATTTGCTCTAGCCTCACACAGTGCAGAAGATACTCTCTGACCAGCTGTTTAGCAGAAGTAAACAGAAATGACTGTGTTTTGTTTCCCTTCACAGGCAAACCAGGAACAATCTTCTAGACATGAAACAGTCTTCTGAACTGAGCTCTAGTCACGGAATCTTCCTTTTCATGCTACGTTTGTTTCAGAGGTTATTAATCCTGCTGCCAAACCCTTTTTAATTGATTGAAAAATAGAGATTTCAACATCAGCTTGCATTAGTTTATGAAGGCCACCTTGTCAGTGTCCAGTATTTCTCAGGCTTTATGGTTTATGTTCAGACGGTGTCTGCTTCAGCTCTCAGCACTGCTGTTGATGTGCATCTGTACACGTGTGTTTTAAACCATGAGCTCAACACTCATTACTTCTAACAAGCTTTTTTTTTTACTTAGTGGCATCAGATGAACCTTCCATCTCCATTTTCTCTTTAATGCTCAGTATGGCTTTTGCTGAATGGAAGTTTCTTCTGCCTCAGCCAGCCTGTAGGGCTTTCTCTTCTCCATCAGTGTTTCCTAAATATTAAAAGCGAAATCTTTTGTGGTTCTGTCAATCATTTAGCAATACACTGATTTTGCTAGAGACAAGTAATATTCGTTGCAGAAAGGCAGACATATATTGCCCAACATCACAGCTTTGCTCTGTAGTTAAAAATGAATTAATTTCCTCAGTATGGGCAAATTGGCCAACACAGCCACCAGGCAAAATTCGAAACATATCTGCAAAAGCACAGACATCAATTCACAATTAGATATATCCAATCAACTGTGAGATTTGTTTTCTGGTCTTCAGGCAAGGTTTCGATGAGATTTGGGCAGTGCAAGAAGAAAGGGACATTTTGGCTCCTGCTCCAATTAAGGGCTTTTCATCACTGCAAACTTGATTAAGTTTCTCGTGATTAATTCCCAAGTGCTAAAATACACAGAGCTGTGTAAATCTTTGGCAGAAAGAGATGCTTGCCAGTTACTCCATGGTTGCCAGAACTCCATGATGTTTAACATCTGGAATACATGAGCAATAAATGCATAAAATAAATATAAATAAATTTGACCACTGATGTTCCTGTGAAGGGGGGATCTTTGAGAAGTCAGGGATGGACTGTGACAAATTAATGGCCTGTAGGTGAGTCTTACTCAAAGAAAACCTCTCTCTGGGGTAAGAGTTGATAAATAAAGCTAACTGTATACAAAACATCTAGCTATAAGTCATGTCAGAAAGAAAAGAAGAATGGAAAAAGTTTAATGGACTGTAGCTGGGTGAAGAAACCAATGTTTCCATATGATTTATTTCTACAAACAAGATGATTAAGATTTAACAAAGGATATTGAAGGTTTTCTTGCCTAAAATAGCTAAGAAAGAGAAGTCCTAATTAGTGCTAAATTTGTAACACTCAGGAGAGGTTGTTACCCCTTTTATTAATTTGCTAATAGCTGAGTTCAAGGGACTTCCTGTTCCCACTGTGGTCCCATTAACACTTCAAACCACTAATTGCTGCCTCCCCTGGCTGCAGGTGCCTGGATTTCCAGCTCTTCTCTGGAAGAAAAACATATTTGGCTACTAAAACATAACCAGAGGATGAAAGAACAACAACAACAAATTGCTTTAGATAAATAATTTACAAAAAAAAAAAGTTAATCTGGCATCTGAGGGAAGTCCCAGAGGACTGGGATTGCTGTTTTGCCACTGCAGCCAGCACCCTGGTTTTCTGGGATACTTGATCCATGCCAATAAACTGGCTGTTTCCCAGACCTTGGCACACTGGCACCATAAGCTACCATCAATATTTTGTACACCTGGAGGTTTGCTCAGTTTGGGAATCTTGGAGAGATTTTTAGCAAAGCTTTTAATGCAGGTCAATTTCAAATTGTTATTTGAAACGTTAGTCTAGCCATGAAAGTTCTTACGTAATAGAGGTGTTTGCATTCACCACCCCTGGAGGCCTTCAGCTCGTATTTTCTGATTTATGTGCCCAGAGGGATTCCCTCTGGAATCCTCTGTGGAGAAGAACAGTGGCACCCTGGTGGGCACCCAGATGCCCACCCAGCTGCTCTCAGCCCCCCTCCTCAACAATGGGGGAGAAAATAAGACTTAAACGCTCGTGGGCTGAGACAAAGACAGGGAGATCACATGCTATTAGGGGAATTTGAAGTTAAAACAGTGACCAGCAAAGTAAAAGGCAAAGCTCAGACTGGCCATTGCCTGGAACTGGATTAGCAACGGGGATTTTTGTGGTGAGGGAGAGGATGGGACTGTGCTGAGGGTGGATATTGCCACCCTGGTGGGGTTGTGATGGTGCTGCTTCCCCTGTGCGGTGAGGAGGTTTTTTTGGGCTGATGTCATCAGTGGATCTGTGAAGGTTTTGTGACGAATGAATATTTTAATGACCATTATGAAATTAGCATTTTGCTGAGGCAAGGGGTGGAATTTATTTGCTGGGGGGCTGAGAGACCCTCTGGGCTGAGGCTGGGGCTGCCCCAGGATGGACATGGTGAGTTCCACCCCAGCCCCTATGCAGGGCAGGGCTGAGCCTGTCATTCACTGCCGCTGGAAAAATGCACTCAGGAGAGGACAAAACACCTTCTGCCAGTGACAGCTGGGGTAAAAAGTGTGCGAAACAGCCTTGTGGTTGAAGGAGGAGTAGGAGGGGATTTGGCTAGGCCTTCTCCAGAGACCTCTTCCTGCTTCTCCCCAGTGTAGCACAGGACAGTGGAGCTGGGAAGTGCTGGTGAGAGCCAAATGATGGAGTGGGGCTGAATCCTCCTCCTCCCCTCATCCTTCACTCTGCTGCTGCCCAGCTGTGGGGGATTCAAGGCTGGAGAGCTCTCCCTTTGGCAGGAACCAGGCTGCCACAGGCCAGCTCCATTGGGTGGGGGCCCCCACACTGACAACGGGGCAGGGGGACAAAACAGGAAACAAAAGAAGGTTATTTTTGCATAAAACGGATCTGTCAAGAAAAAAAGGAAATCAGAGCTCTTGATCCAAAGGATTGCCAAAGCAAGGAGACTGAGTAATGGAGGAAAGGCACCATTATGACTCTTTTATAAGCTTCAGGCTGGGGACACATTAGTGATGGGAAAAGCCTCATGGCTGCAGCATTAAACCTGTTCTGAGAGGATTCTGTGAGACAAAGGGCAGCAGTGGCAGCTTATGCTAAGCTCTGCGCTACTTCCACAGTTCTGACATTTTGGAAATATAAGTATACGAGCTTTTATTGCTTACATGAAAGTGACAAAAATTTGCTGCAGATTTGTTCCCTTTCCCATCTGTAGGACAAGTGGAAAATGCATAGTGTGTCCTTTGACCTCACTCCAATTTACCTGACTTCTATCATAAAGAACCCCAAGAAGGTTTCCTCTCAAAATGCCCAAGTTGTGCAGTGGGTGGCAATGGGTTAATGCCAATCAACTCTGACGCCTCACACCTGAGAGGCAGAGACCCAGCTGGCTGAAAGAGAGAGCAGGGAGCACGTGGGCCTTTGTGTTTTGGGGTGGGGTGGTCTGGCACCTGCCTCTTGAGGTGCAGTTAAGAATGGAGATATTTAGTTCCTTGGTAGAAACACTTAGAAGCCTTAGCCCTTCTCAGGCTGAAGCTGGATTTCCTGGTTCTGGAAGGAAAAGTGTCTGCATTGTCTGACTCTGGTTGCTTCCTATATTTCTTCAGACTGGAGAACTGTAAGTATGGCTAGAGATGGAGAAAAGCTACTGCTGCTTTTTAAAAATTATTATTATTTTCAAGTGTCCTTGAAGAGTCCTTTCAACTGAGAGTGGACTTTTGCTGCATCACTAAGCAAAGAGTGAAAAAGTAGAAAGGGCTTTCCTGGCACTGTAGTTGTTCTTTTTTTCCCTTCCTGTATGGTTAGGTGATGCATCACAACCAGCGTACGAGGCAAACATCTGAATGGTTTGGGAAAGAGCTTAGGGGGATGAATGCAAAATGGTGGTTTTCATCTTGTCTTTCAGTAAGTGCTCAGGTAACTGTCTGATTGAGGCCAAAAACCATTAGCTTGGGCTAAATCAATTGACAGGATTAGGAGCTGCTGTTCAGAACAGGAGCAAGGGCAGTTGGGTGCCATGTGAGGGGGTAACTCTACCTGTGTGTAACACCTCCAGGTGTGTTGTTTGAGTGCAAGAAAGAGCTTCACAAGTGCCTGGGGGCTGTTTTAGGAGGTGCTTAAACACGAGCTTCCCTTTTTTTTTTTTTTTTTTTTTTTTTTGGTGGTTTATTCTTGACCTAAACATTTGGCTCTTGTGGAGAGGAAAATAGAGTGTGTGGAAAAATGAGTCAGCCAGCTTCCTGTGGGAGGGACTGCAGGAGGCACGATGCTTTGAATGCTGCAATAAATTAGCACTGGAGATAATTCAGAGGACAAAGTGTGCCTAGAGGACACGCCATGCTAAGTAGTGCACGAAGTGGCTCTTGCTTTCAGAGTGCAAATCCTGCTTTGCAGAAGAAGTGTGGGAGAAGAGACAGCTCTGTGCTGTGTGTGTTGTGGGGCTCTGCACACAGAGCTAAACACGGTTTTGTTGGTAGCTGTTTGGCTCCTGGATGGTGAGAGGATTAGGGTAATAACATGTAATACCAGCAGGCTTGTCTGGTTCTGTGGGGATGCTGCACATCACCTGCAGTGAAGCATTTGTTACCTGTGGAAGCAGAAAGGCTGCAATAATCAAGTCTGGTGGAGCTGAGAAGAACCACCACATGAATTCACTGCAGCACAGCCTGGCCCTTGTTGTAAGGGTCTGGGACCTTCAGGTTAAAAAGTTTATCATTCCCCTTGTGCCTGAAGTTTTGTATTGGACTAGCAGAGGGAAAAGTGTGGCTTGGAAGCTGGACAATTCATGTTTTGAATCAGTAAGCTCTGTGGCCTGTTCTCCTAGGTAATTTCTAATGCATTTCTAATATTTAATTTCCACTAGTAAGTTGGGTTTTTTCCCCTGCAAAAGGCGTATTTTATCTTGATAGACCGTTTTGGCCATTACCTTTGATGTGTATTTTTAATCCAGATTTGCTGGAGCTCAGTCTGTCTTAGATACATGAGCTAAAGGCTGAAAAAATATTTCTTCCAGTAACTTTCTAGTGAGCCAAAAGTGTGGGTCAGATGAGAGGATAATGAAATACAAAATGCTTGACCAGTTTGAAGATAACTGAACTGGAAACATGAATACTTAACCTGGTCATTAAAACCTTTTGAAAAATTAAGAAGAAGGTTACAATGGTGGAGATAAAGAAATGTAACGCTTCCACCTGCCCTGAGAGGCTTTCCTGTCTTTCCATGGTAGCCTGAAGTCAGGACAGCCAATCTCCATGCTTGAATTAATTTTTTTACGAAATCATTTTAGTCTTAAGACCTTAAACCTGGAGGTGTTCAAATTCAAATGGTTGTGCCTGGAAGAAAGACACAATAATTAAGCTTCTTACAGTATCTTGCTCTGGCTTTAAGCACTCCCCTTTATTTCAAGGCAAATTAACTGAGTTCTGTTGGGGATATCTAATATGTGATGGCAGACTAGCAGCTCTGTCTGCTTTTGAAATCTTTGTCTATGCCCTGTTAAGCTCACAATATACTGTTTTAGGATTTATTAGTATTAAGTACAAGCCAAAAGTTTTCCAGTAGGTGTAGAGATTTGATGCCCAAACCTGCAGTTATAAACATGTCTGAGTGCATGAAAATAAGTGTCCATTCGCATATATGTGAAATGAGTGAGTGCCAAAAAAGATGGGACAAAATTCAAGGAGTTGGTTTAAAATATATTAAATCTCTCCCAGGAAGCCTTCAGACAGGAAGAGGAAAAACATTTTCTCAAACATATATTTAAATGTTATGGTAGATTGACCTGGAGATGTTTTATTCGCTTTTAAATCCCTGCAAAGTTTAATTCCAAATAACTTCTATCAGGCTGTTTTTTTAAAAAATGGTGCTCATGTGTGTTTGCTCATTTCCTTTAAAACTTGATAAATTTACTTCAAAAGTGAGAGGAAGAAGAGCTAGGAAGTGGTTTTTGGAGCTTGGCTTGACTAAAGCAAGATGTGAGTGTTTTGTGCAGAATGCTGATTTCTCATAGCCAGTACAGTAGAACTTGCGGCTGCTTTTGGTGGAAAAATAAGGAAACCCAAACCCTACAGTGAATATTGGCCAGGATGAAAGCTACAGTTTCAAACTATTCCATTATAAAGTTTCCTCTTCACTATATGTTTTAACCACAGATAGGTGCAATAGGTTCGTAAATGGAAAGTGAATGTCATAAAAATGAGCAAGTCCATCGCAAAGTTTTGGGAAAAACCTGAACTATGGAACTCACATTCCAACACTTAAATAAAAAGGTACAAAACTGTGTTCTTAAAGGATTGTTCTGGAGCTGTTAAGTAACATTTTACTTGAAGATATTTCTTGGTCGGCTAGTATTTGATCTGTCCTTCTAAACACAAAAGAGCTGTGCTGAATACCTGCAGACAAAAAGCTCCTAAAGAGATACCATTTAACTTAGCAGTGTTTCTTCCTCTACCTTGGCAGCCTCCAGCTATATCTGAATTGTTCTCCCTCTTGGCAGCATGAAAAGATCTGTTTAGAGCATAAGGTCTTTGGAGCAGACTTTGAGCACAAGGCAGACCTTGCTCTCAGTGATTGCTGACAAAAGATAATTACAATGTGTTAGTAATAACATCTGAGCACTTTGATCTCCTGAAGCTGAATCTATACTTAGTGCATTAACATGGGTAATAAGTACAGGAATTCTGTCTCCTTTTAGCCCAGCTTTGCTCTGTTTCCACCCAGGTTGAGGCTGTGCACACAGGAGCAGCAGATGATGGAACACAGCATGTTTACCTCCTGTGCAGTGCACAGATGTAAATACTGCGGGGATTAAGTCTTTAATTCCCAGATCCTCAGGGCAGGGCTTGGCCTCTAGAGCAATCTCACCTCCCCAGCTGTATGTAGGGGCAAATATGCCATAGTAATTCCTAGTGTGAGCCAGAACCTAAAGTCACAGTAGGTGTATTAAAGCTGAAGATAAATTTTCCAAACAACACCTGTAACCCAGCTTTTGGGAAGCTCCTGAGTAACTTCTGCAAGTGGCCAAATCTTATGCATGTGCCAGCCTGGCAGGTGAGGTGCTCCTCTGGAGAGACTGCATGGCTGTAGCTGTGGCCAGTGTCTGGATGAGGGGAGGGTCTGGAAATACGGATCTCTCCTTGCAGCTTTGTCCTCCTACAATCTTGCATTTAAAAAGCACTTGCATGACTTTTAGTTAAATAACAGCTTTTGGCAAACTCACTGGCATTTTGGTACTTTTAAGTCCTACAAAAAGCCGTGCTTAGAAATAAAAAAATAAAGCAAGGAGATGTGGAGAGGAAACGTAGCTGAAAAACGAGGTGGGTGTAGCACATGCCGTGGGATGGCATATAAAATATAGTATACTCTGCCAAATCATACACATGCAGGGGAATCATTGTCAGGGACTGGGAAGAGCCCCTCTCTGTATGAGTTTCAGGCTTTAGTGCATCTGAATATCACTACAGGTAAGGTATGGATGGTCCTGCATGGGGGAAGATGCCCCAGTCACTAACCCTCCATGTATTCAGATATTTTTCTGATAGAAAAGAAGTGCAGTGTTATGGAGGAAGGAAAACCTGCTGTAGCAGCATCCCAGCAGCTCTGTTAGAGTAACTGCCTGGGAGAGAGTCCAGTGAAAATATTACAAAAGCTGTGCTTGGCTGTGGGCAGCCAGTTTGGCACAAACATGTTGGACTCAGGCTTGTACCTGTAGCCAAGGTTTTGCAACTCCAGGTCAGGTGTCATTCAGCTGAGAGCCCTTTCCCCCACCGTCTAAGATGCTGCTTAGAGGGATGAGAGTCACTCAAGCTGTGTTTTTTTGGCACAGAGGTTGTTACTTTCTGACAGCTGACTCCATGCAGACACAGCCAGCTCTCAGCAAGCCTGGGCTGAGCTGGAGCAGGTGCCGGGGAGGTCTAGGACTGACCCACAGCCCAAGTGTGGGGCTGCCTGCAAACCAGCACCTGTGAGCCCTGCTCAGGGTCTTAGACTGGGAAACACTGCATAGACAGAATTAGCCACCTGTCCTGTGTTTGATACTGAGAAAAAAATCTCTTTTCTCTGTGAAGGTTTCACAGCTGAGGCTTTGGCTGGGAAGAAGCATGCTTCCCTCTTCACCAAAGCTATTCATTCACCCTCAGTGATTTGTCTTGGAGGGACAGTTTGTAAAGACCTCCAGCTGCCCTTTAGGGAAAATATTGTTGCTTTTGGCTCTGGTGCTTTTAAGCAGAAGTCAGTACCAATGACACGAACCCTGTGCATGTGCCTTTTGGCCCTACCTAGGGCCAAAGAAGGGAACAGGAGACCAGCTGTAAAGTGCAACAAGAAAAACACAACAAAAGTGTGTGTGACAGCAGCTGTTCTTCAGCTTCAAAGGCTCCCTGGCAAGTTACTGTTGGGAATGTGCTTGGTTTTCAAAGCCCTGTTTGAGCAAGCTCATACTTTACCTGTGGCAACCTTCATTGCTTTCCAGGTATGTTCATTTATCACGTCATCTTCAGCAGAGAGGGCTGCCTTGCCTGAGTGTGTGTGGATTCTCCTGTACTTGATCGTGGGCTGATCTACTCCATTTCTTCTGCTACTACAGTAGCATTTTAAACTGGGATCTTCCCTAGCTTTGCTACACAATAAATGATTAACTTTCTCTTCCTCTTGCTGCCTGAAATCAAGAGTAATGTGACCAGTGACAGAAGAGACTGTGGTATTCAGCTCTCAGCAGTTTTTATTGCTCCTGCTGCTGTAGCTGAATTTCTCTGTGCACAAGCCAGTGGTAGCAGTACTAAATCTCCCGAGCGCCTGCTGTGTGCTGGAGTGTCTAAAATGGTGCTGCTTAGAGCTTCTGCCAGTACATGTGAGTGAGTTAGGAGGGCTTTTATCCTATCAGTGCTAAAAATCACCTGCCTTAAGCCACTGATCCCTTTTCTCCCTCCTTGCAGTGAGATGTGTGCTGGAGCTGACAGATGTCAGGGGAGCAAACAGGTCCACACAAGCACGCAAGAAAATCAGGTTGCATCACTGCTAACCAGCTTATGCCAGCACTTTGGGTTTTCTTCTGCCTACACTGGCTTTCCTATCACCCCTTGGCTTGGCTGTTTGGTGACCTACCTCCTGGAATGGTTTTTCCCCTCCCCTCTCAGCTCTCTATAGTTGATTAGTCTAAGAGGTATCAGCCATGGCACACTGCTGAATGCATTTTTAGACACAATGGTATGCCAGAGAGTTGTTTGCTTAATTACAGAAATACTGTTATTTCTGCTGTAGTATGTCTGGATTTGGTTTTGTTCCTGAGGCTGGTGCTGATTTCAGCCTCCTTTTCTTGGCTCTGCTTAAAGATATTTTTTGTCGTTCTGTTGAATTAGAGCAGATATGCCCAGTTTGGAAAGGTATAAAGAACTGAGTGGACTGAAGAAGGAACAAGTGGTTTAACCATGTCACTACTGCTTTTATCACTTACATCTTCGACTCTTAACAGTGGTGTGTAATGCAGGGCTGCTCAGCTCCATGCACTGGCACTCTCTGCATCTCCTGTGTGGAGACAGGTCTCATGTCAGTGCCACACATGGCAAAAACTGGCTTTGGGTGCCCAGGATGCCACATGAGACAACCAACTTCCTGTCAGGTGGAGTAGAGACAAGCTTCATGCCAGTGGAGCATGTGTTGAAGCTCCTTGACTTGATGCTTTGGTCACGTGTGCCTGAGAGTGAGGCACGAGGGTGCAACCCAGAGCTGCTTGCTCAGAGGTAGAAAGTGTTGGTACAACCCATGTCAGACAGTGTGTGTGCACCAGGTGATGACCTGAACCATGGATGGTTTTCAGAAATTAATAGGTTAAAGTGTAGCATAATTTTGTTAAGCTCGTGCAGGGATTTGGAAATTCCCAGTGTGATCCTGCTGACAACAAGGGACAAAGGAGATAAAGATATTAGAGCCAAGTTTTCAGCACAAGCCTTCTCTCAAGTACTGATTCAAAATACAGCTTTACGTGTTGAGCTGTGAAATGCCAAGTATATCCATGTTTCAAACTTATTTATTTGGAGGACAAGGCAAATACTACTAGTTACAAAAGTTCTCTATTGGTTTTCACCTATACTCAGGTTTGCAGAAAGGGTCTAGGATTTAATATTGTTTATGGCAACAATTAAACATTACCAGGAAGGGAGTGCTTTGGCCAGGTCCCTTCACAGAGTCGGAATTTACACGAGGGTTATAAGGCTCATCGGGGCTAATCCCTGCCAGCATTATACATCATCTGACAGTTGCCAAGGAGACAAGGATAATCTGAGTGAAACAAGATATGTGAGAAGGGTATTTATGGACATTTGCCTAACGATGCTGGTGGAATGCACCAAGAAGTGATTATTTGAGTGCCTTTGAAGTACTACCTTTTCTGTGATGAATATGGAGGACTGTTACACATGCAAAAAATGTCCCTGCGAAATTAAAGCAGCAACAGCTTGGCCTTGGTTTTTTTTTTTTTTAAATTTTTATCCTGTGGTGGCCTCATCCAGTGCTGTGGGTGATGCCTTAAGATTTTAGCCTTTATATCTTTCAAATCCTGTACTGCATTGGTGTATAACTCCAAACTCCATATAAAGTGTTAACTACTCTCTTCACATTTTGGTCAGGCAAATTCCTCTAGGCATAAAACTCAAGGGTGTCCTATGGCCTCAGGCACTGAAAAGTATAAACAGAAGTGAATTGGGGGAGAGTGAACTGGGGGAATATGACTTTATTACCTGAAGCTGTAATTTGAGGATTAACCTCTGATATGCAAATGGACCAAACTTATTTCTGTCTGAAAAACTCCATCATCCATCTTGGACGTAGCCTCTGGGCGGCTTCTGACTGCCCAAGGTCTATCTATTGAAGGCCTTTAATAAATACCCACTCTTATTCTCTCAATCTTGCTCAGCCTCTGTTCCAGGGAGCCACTCCAAGGCACCGTGGGGAGGGGCAGACAAGGCTTTTGCAGGGCTGTGAGTTCCCTGCCCAGCCACCTGCACTCTGTGGCATCAGCAGAGCATACACAAGGATGAACAGTGTAAAGAAGCCATTTCAGTCTGACAGAGGCTTAATGAAAACTGCCCACTCCACCTGCTTGAAATACTTCAGGTGCCTCATGCGAAGGTCTGGGATGCCAAGTGGTGTGAGGGGAGGGAAGAGTGGAGGTGGTGGTGTATACACAGGCATGGAGGTGTGTGTGTGTGTGTTTTGTCAATGGCTTTACAGCCAGCCAGCTCATTCCTGCACCCTGCAGGGTGAGCCCAGCTGCACCACAGACACCTGGCTCTGGGCGCTTGTGTCCCACTCACTGACCTGTGGGCAGGGTTAGTTCCATGGCCTACTTAGTATGTGGGTCTGGACAGGAATTTTGGTCAGTTATGTCACTTTCCCTGACCTGGGGTGGCTTATAGCCCTTCTTAGGAAGATTAAAAGAAGCCAGAGAGTTAATATCTCCATTTGAACAAGTCCACGCTTGGAAATGCTTCTGCACTGTTGGTTCCACACAGCAAAATATTTTCTTGGCAGGGTGTTCCCTGGCCATGAAAAGGGTCAGAGATTGTTGGAGGAGACCCATGTCTGGGACCAGGAGCACTAAAGTTGTGTGATCTGGAGCTGTCCCACACTGGGTGCATCTTCCCTCTCTGTGCTGAGGTGAGGCAATGGCATGCAATGAGGGAGAAAGCTGCCTGTCTCCTTCTCTCTCCCCCAGTTTGACCTTCTTAGTCTCTGATACCGTCTCTTGATGGAGGATTAAGAAGGATGGGAAGACAGAAGGAATTTCCCAAGTTTTGAATGCCTGATGCAAATAACCCCTTTGAAAGGAGGGAGATGCTGAGAGCCAGCCTGCAGCTGATGGGCCGTGTCTCGTGATGCCAGAGTTAATCTGGGTAAGCAGAGATTAACTGAGCTGCTGGATTGGATAATGCCTGAACTGGTTTATTGCAGCTTCTGCTGATAAAGCAGCCCAAGACCCCTCCTTGTCTGCAGCTCTGCAGGGTGAGGGCCTGTGCCCACACAGCAGTGCCTCAGGCACAGGAAGGGCCAGAAGAGGTGACATTAATGAAATCATCAATTTCATAAGTATTTGCCTGGACCCCTTAAAGCTTTAAATATTTATGAGTTAG
Organism: Hirundo rustica; assembly: GCF_015227805.2. Lineage (NCBI taxonomy): Eukaryota > Metazoa > Chordata > Aves > Passeriformes > Hirundinidae > Hirundo > Hirundo rustica. The sequence goes on along the minus strand of NC_053466.1, from coordinate 10,293,010 downwards.
ATGTCTCTAAGAGTCTGGTCCCTTGTGCTAAGGTGGAGAGGGAAATAAAGGCTAAGCAGCACAACATTTAGGGAGAATTGTGCACAAATGTGCATAAAGTGAAGTGCAGCACCCAGTAAAGCCTAGGGAAATAAATCTCTCTGGAACAGAGGCAAACCACAGGAATAATTTGAGTTGGCAAATTCCTGTGTAACTTCATAGCCGATCAATAGAAGTTATTTAGACAAATATCACATTTACATTCTACCAACGATCTCTTTTGAACAAACATGGTCATTCCAGGCTTTCTTATTTGGCTTCTAAACATAAATCTGTTGAAAAGTATGACTCCCACAAAATCTGAGTCTATTCAAGCATTTTGAATAATGCCCTGTTTACATTTGTTTTCATCCTTTCATTATTTTACGTTCGTGTAGAGTTAAAATGCAAGTCAGTTCCAAAGCCTTTGAGATCTCTCCTTCCTTGTGAGTGTTCCCTCAGGCTTCTCTGCCTCACTCTTTAGTATTCATAATTAGCAAGAAGACACGACCTGATGTTAGTCAAACTCTTGCCTGCATGAAAGGGAAACCTCAGAAAGTCTCTTTCAGACTTAACTTTGTCTAGTTCTTCTTGCATCAGTGCAAAAATTGGCCAGCACTCCCTGGTGAGGTGTCTACTTGGCCACTTCCCAAAAGTTTCCTTTGATGGAGACCTTGTAGAGTCTCTGGGCTATCTCCTCTATTCAGCCAAACTTACAGCTGTTTTTTTTTAATGTCAGTCTAATTCTTATCCTGCAATTTATACACATTGCTGTTTATGTAAGGGGCATGGAGAATAAAGCTTATACTCAGTCAAAGAGTAATGGCTGAGCACTAGCTTTATCCTGTCAGGCTGTCAGTGTGGGACATAGAGAACTAAATTCCTATTCCACACCTTAAAAACAAACAAAAGCCCCATCCTAATTCATCCCCTTTCTATAAGATCAAGAGAAAAGTTCAAACTCTTGTATACTCTGCCTGAATGGAGAGGAGATTTTTCTTTCACTAGGTTCTTGTTCATTGGTTTACACTGATGATTACTGCCTAGTCTGTCAGTGCCTCAGTTTCCTGGTGTTCCAATAAAATTGGTGCCAATCATTTGCTCACCATGTAAATAAACAATGGAGAATTCCTTAGGCACTTCTCTAAAAGGTGCCCTTCTCTTGAAATGTGTTTTTGTCCTGAAACTCTTCACCTGCAAAAGCAATTAGGACTATGGATCTCTTCTATAAATATAGACCTTCCCTCCAGCAAGTCTTAAGCTTTGGACCTGTCATTAGACAGGTGTGAGTGACAAATCTGCTGGTCTACACCTGAATTGTAGAAGACTTCCATCTTCCTGGATCTGAACTTGTAGACATCCAAGTACAATGGTGCTTTGTCAACAAGTAACCAGAAACAGCTCAGGCTAAATAGCTGCCAAATGGAACAGCTTTCTAAGAGCACCCCTGTCACTACAAAACTGTGCCAAGTCTGGAAGTGGATTCAGGAACAGTCTTTAAAGGATGTAGAGAACAAAGCAATCACAAGGTTAAATTCCGTTATCTTGGTGCACTGAAGCGCAAAGGAACTGAAGGGTTTCATTTAAAGGGCAAATCCAATGAGCTGGATGCTTTAGTTGTCCAAACATCTGCAGGTCTTGTAAGTGTTCTGTGAAAGCTCTGCATCTGTGACACATCTGCATTACTGCACTCATCTTAGAGTAGAGGCAGAGTCATAACCCAGCTGAAACCAGCCAGTCCTTCCTTTAAAAAAGTTCTTTCTGTGCTTCAACATTAGGACCTTCCAGGGAAGAATAGTTAGGAGAGAGCGAGAACAGTTAATGGACTTGTTCCAACACTTCTGATCTCAGCAGTCCCCCTCAAACTCTGACAGGGATCCCATCCACGATGGAAATCTGTTGTAGGTCTGGATATCTACAGAACTGAGCCTCTGCAGAAAGGTAACAACTGAGATTGTGGGCCTGTATCTCCTCCAGATTAAATACTCTCTTGGGCTGCTTATGAGCAGCCTTTTACTCCAGTTGCTCTGATATGCAGATCCCTTGACTTATGTCCTCTTCTGTCAGTCGTTCCCTCTTGTACCCTTGCCTCTGGATACTGTTTTGTTCCTATCTGAGGTGGCACTTCCTATCCCTGTGGTGGTGTTGCCAAGCATGAGCCAGCACTGTATTGCATTGTGGCCACCAGAAATCAACAAGAATGTCTTGCTGAACCTGTATCTCTGCTCAGAATAAACTGGGTCCTGCTAAATGCCATTCTAAACTAAATATTGGTTAAGCTCTAGGCTGTTTTGCAAGAGGCCTCTGATTTCATGGGTAATCAGAGCACCCAATACAGCCGGCAAAACTCCCTCAGTGTAGAAGAAACTTCCCTCTTGAGCTATTGTCTACTAATTTGCATTTAGAAAAAGCAAGCCTGCTTGAAAAAAGAAGGAATTTGAAGACTTTCATTATAAGGTGTGCAAGCTTCATAACCCAGAATGGGTCTTTAAAGATCAAATGCTTTTAATTGTTTTTTTCTTATGTAGCTACTTCCAAAGCTTTCAGTCATGTTTGGTTCTAGCTAGTAATGCAGTGGCTGGATACAAACACCTTCTGTGTCCTACTTTCTAGAATCTCCTGGAGGAAGTGTTTACAGCAAGTGTGAATAAGCAGAAATATTTTCAAAAAATTTCTTCTGCCCACATGTTCCTATCTCTGAGCTACTGCATCATAAAGCAATTCCAATAAACAACCTGGATGTAAACAGAATAGCCACTCAAAATTTTTAGTGCAGTGCAAGAGGGGAGGAAAGGACTCATTCAGAATTTTATCTTCTTACTCCAGGACAAGTTCAGTTTCAGTTTTATGTCGGCTTCTGGCTTTCAGATGTTCACAGAGCAGTGGTGCTGCTGACGTCTCAAGACACATCCTTGCATGAACTTTTAAAATCTCTTCTAGGACCACGTGCTGGAGGAGAAAGCTGGGCTCTGAGCTGGGCTCAGTTGAAGTGCAGGGAGGAACAGTGTATGGCTGATTACCAGGGGCTTTACACCTATGTGTATTTGTCCAAGAGAGTGCTCTGGACACTCATTCCTGCAGATGTGCTGCCTAGTGAAAGGGGCTGGTGATGGAACAGGAACTGTGGCTCTGCGATGTCTCCCGGAGCAGCCTCTGCTGCTCCATCCGGGCACCACGAGCCTCCGAGGGTGGGAGATGAGACAATAATTTCTCTGGTGCCATGTCCCAAGCTGGACGCCCAGGAGATGCTCTGTGCCAAGCCCTGGGGGGGTCACCCTGCGTGGGCTCACTGATCTGCTCACAAGGATATAAGGTGTTTACCTGTCCCCCAGCAGGCTCGGGAGCTCACTGTGGATGGTACAGACAACAGGCTGCCAAGGGCTGGTACAGCTCCAGAGCGATTTTGGGGGGGATATTGCCGCGAGCAGAGGGGAAAAGGTGGGGAGGGGCCCGCGGGGGATGCAGAAGCGACTCGGGAACACGTCCTGGCAGCGAGCCGAGCCCACGGGGGTGGCAGACGGGCCGCGGCCACCGCCCGCCCGTCTCGGACGTCACAAGTGCGTCTCCCTGCGTGTCCCTGGCTGGCGTGGCATTACAAGCAGAGAAATCACAGCCGGTTGCCACAGCAACCTCACCAGCTAAGGACATGCCGGGCTGTCATCCAGCAACCAGGGAGGGGTCCCCGGGGATGGAGGGGATGCTCCGCTGCCCCAGAGGAGGATGAGGGTCCCACCCAGCCCCTGGGACCCAGGGATGCCATCCTTTTACCCAGAAGCAGTGATTTGTGTAGTACTACTGCCTTATCAGTAACATTTTTTTTCCCTAATGTTAATAGTTGTTTAATCCTTTTCCTAGGGAGGGCTATTCATTAGCTCCTGTTTTATTCCATTTCATAGAAGCATGAAATGTTAAGGGATTGGAATGGAGCTTACAGATCATCTAGTCCCAACTCCCCCTGCCACAGGCAGGGAATCCTCCCACTGGACCAGGCTGTTCCAAACCCCGTCCAACCTGGTTTTGAACATTGCCAGGGTTGGGACAGCCACAACCTCCCTGGGCAACCTGCTCTAGTGTCTCAGCACCCTCACAGGAGAGAATTTCTTTCTAATACTTAAATTTAAATAACCTAAATTTCCCTTCTTTTAATTTGTCCCCATTCCCCCTTGTCCTATCACTACAGCCCATTCCCTTTCTGCCCATTCCCTAAGTGCTCATGAGCACTTAAAACCAAAGGATTCAAGGGTAAAAATCTTTCATGAAATGAGTGGGTGCAAGATCCTTGGGCAAATTCTGAAGGGGTGCTCCCTGTCATGTTTGCTGAAATTACTTCTTTGGCACTTCCTGTATTTATTCCTTGATATCTGGATGCCCCTGCTCCTGTTGGGTCCCAAAGCTCCGTGTGTCCTAAAATGGGGTTAACGGATGCTGCAGGCTTGGATTGACTCCCAGCAGAGGCTTGAGCCTTTCTCCTTGTTCTCCCAGAGGGGTGGTGGGTAAGTGCCACTCAGCAGTGACCTCAAGGTGTTTCTCCATTACCTTCTTGGGCACTGAATCATTTCATTGAAGGACTCTGCAGGTGAGAACACGCAGCTGCAGTCACGTCCTCTATTTACAGCTTTAGCATGGAAAGCCTCAGCACTCCAGGCCTGATATGGCATGAAGCTGAATTATTAACAAGTGCTCTCTGCTAGAGGAGAAGCAACTGGAGACAAGGAGCCTTTCTCATTAGTATTCCCTGGGTGATCAGGATCTGGCTATGTGGCGTGAGGATCTGCTGATGCTCCAGAGGGGTGGGGAGTTGGGGAATGAGGTTACTAGGAGGTTTGCTGGAATCAGTGTTTGGCTCTGTCTGGTGCTGGTGTCTGTTTCCTTTCACCTCAGCATGTGTGACACGAGTGAGCCTTATGCCAGGCACAAAACAGCGCTCAAGGTCTGTCTGCCTTCCCCCAAGGTCTGTCTGCCTTCCCCCAAGGAATGAGCAGCCCCCCAAAAGCTGCCATGACAAGCAGGTGCTTCAGTCCCCTCAACAGAAGCAGTGCTTCCTCTTCTCCTGCAATATCCCCTTCCATTGAATTTAGACTGTTCAGTGGTGATGCAGGTGAAATTTGCTATGCAGGACTCTGTGCTTGAGGAGTTCAGTGTAGAGTTCCTTATAATAAGCTACTCACTGAATAGTTCCAGTAAACACTTTGAAGAGTAAAAACTGGAGAGTTTATATGAAAAATAATTCAGTGTAGTAGCTGATCTGCACCTTGAAATGCAGGGATAGTCAAAGCAACTCTTCTTTAGCCCAGGTTCACTCAGGATCTTTGTCTGGTTAAAAATAACCCCCCTGAAGCAGGACTTAAATTCAGCCTGACTTGCCTCTGTGCTAAGGATGGAGCTCCCAATAGATCCTGCTGAGCTATTGGAGACAACTTAATAAACAAGAAACATAAGGAGGCTTGCATTTAGCACCTGTACAGAGAAAATAAGGAATTAAAGACCTAATTCATAATGTAATTGCTACAAATCTTTGGCATAGCAAAAGCAGTGCATCTTGCCCAGCACACTGCTTCCTATAACTTTCTTTTTCAGTGAATAATCTGAATTTCTTAAAACCACCATTATTCCTACGCTGAGAGACCCATCAAGCAAAAATTCAGAAAAATCTCTTCAAATAGATAACTGACAACTGACCTTCCTCTCTTCTGTGCTCTTGACCATAAAACTATGCATTTAAAATACAAGTAATTTGGAAAGGAGAATACATGCTGGTCAGCTTGTTCTTAAATAAGAACCCATTTCTTTCAAAGCAAAGCCAGGGAGTGCCTGCCAGTTCTCTAACATGCTGCATTTTAGAGCATGAAGTGAGAAACTTCAGCTGAAATATTACTGAAAGGAGGGTTTTGTGGTTAGTAAATAATACCTCCTTTGGAGAATTGTGGGCTGGCTGTTCCTGTTCTTGCTGTAACAGAGGGATTGACTGAAACACCTCATTCTTTGTAGCAGCCTGCTGGCTCTAGATGCTGAGTGAATCTAAGGAGCTGGTGATTGAGGGCCCCTCTGAGGGATGCCACAGCAGCCCAGGCTCCTCTCTAAACACAAGGAGCTGTTTCAGCAGTGCAAGATGACACTCTTCCACTGCCCCGGGAAACAGATTTGCATTGCAAAACCTACCTGAGCCTGACGCTGTGAAATCGCTCCTCTGTGCTCCGAGTACCATAAAGGAAGCCCAGCTGAACTGGGAAGGATGAGCCTCACCCAAGCTACACGCCGCAAACAGCTCCAGGAGCCAGAGCTGGGGAGCAGGAAATGTGTGGGAAAGCCATCTGGTGAAGGCACTCAGAAACAGCATGGAAGTCTTTTTTCATTCACTTCCTGACCAAGTAGTAATATGTTGCCTCATTATAGGAAGATGACTGCTTGTTGTTATTATTTGCATTAGTAACTCCCAGAGGCCCAAAGATGGGGACAGGACTGTGTTACCTGCTGTAGGCACATGTAAGGGGAGATCTTTCCCTATACATACTCCCCCATATAAGGACAGAAAGCACAGGATTGTGTTTTTTATGTTTTTTGGTTTTTTTTTTGGTTTTTTTTTTTTTTTTCTTTTTTTTCTTTTTTTTCTTTTTTTTATCCTAGTGGGGAACAGAAACAGATGGGAGAGACTGAAGGAGCTGGAAACAGAACATGTAATAATTCCTAAGCCTCGAGTTTCTCAGCAGAAGTGTTCTTTAACTCCTATACCTCAGCTCTGAGCAGTTCTGGTGAGTGCTCTGTACCCTGGTACACTGCTCCTGAGGAGCTCCACAGTTCTCCTTGGTAAACTCAGCATTTACCTTGGTGTGGACACACTGCTGAGAGCTCCTGCACCCTTTGCTGTGCTGAGGCAGGGGGAGGGAAATCAAAGCAGTGTGCAGAAGGGATTTTAATCATCATGTAGCAAATTAAAAAATATTGTGGAGGTCTTAAACTTGCTCTTCGGTATTTCAATGATGTCTTTCACTATGTGCTCCCAGCCCAGCCAACCAAAATTTCCCCATGGTTTAATGCTGTTCTAACCTCAGGCAGTATCTTTGTTCTGCTAAAAGCAGAGAACCAAAGGCTGTATTTCAAGAGGGGGCAAAGTTCCTTATAGCCTACTTACTATTATTAGATATTTAAAGTTCTCCTATATCACCACCTCAATGGAAGACCGCAAACCATTTTAAGGACCTTATTTTAGCCTCTTGGTAACAGAGGCAAAAGGCTAATTTTTAGATACTGGAACAGACTTAAAATTCCTATCCTTGAGTTTTCCTTATCAGTCTTGGCTAGAACTGACAATGGATTTTTTCAGTTCCAGGCATTAATTGCAAGACAGAACTTTACAGGTCCCCTTGCTGTCCTTGTGTGGGTGTGTGTGCTTGGTTAGTTGGCATTTGTGCCAGATTTAGACAAAGTGAGTGTGTATTGGCTTTTCATCTCTGGGGAAAGCAGGGTTAAAAAAAAAAGTCCTAAAGACTAATTAGTTGGTGAAAGTATGGCAGCAGCAGGAAGGAGGAGGGGCAGAATGAAGGAGATGGTGGCTGCTGCCCTGCTTTGAGATAAAGGAGGTTGAAGCCCAGGGAATCCAGAAGAAACAAGCAGGACCATGTGGGCTGGCAGCTCCTGAGGCTGACTGTCATTCACACAGAGTCTAGTGCCAAGGGGATACCTTCTCCAGGAGAGAGATGATCAAGTGTTGTTAAATGGGGCCACGAGGTGTCAATTGCTAAAAACTGTAGAAATTCAAATTTAAGGAGCCAGTACTTACTTGTGCAGAAGCCTGTCTTTGTGTCCTGTGAGTGAAACAGGATATAGAGTGGTTGGACAGGGCAGACTGGAGGCTCTGAATAAGGCTTTCATCACCTTATCCCAGACTTCTCATAACCCTCTGCTCCCAAACAACTCACAGTGACACAAGTGGAGAACCAGGAACACAAGGAGGATACCAGCAACACCTTAAAAGTCACAGAAGCTGTAACAGCCCTGCTTTGTAGGACTTTTCCACTCCCAGTGCTCAGTTCGTGACCCCAGGTGAGACTCCAGCCTGTGGCAGGAGTGGCTGTGGGCAAGCACATCCCTGCAGCTCCTATTTGCCCTTTTTATTAACTGGAAGCCTAAGTGGTAACAGAAGCCACAACTACATGGGTGCAGGGTTTAGGCAGTGCCACTGCCTCAGGGATTACATGTGTAACCTCTTCAGAATAAGAGACCAGACACATGAGACTGCAAATATACAACGGAGCAGCAAATATGGAATATTAAGCAGCCAGGAATCAAGTGTTAATATAATGCTGGGATTTTAAAAAGCCTCAGCTAAAACCCTGAAAATGACAACAGATTGTTCCTCGCTCTCTTTCAATTTGTCCAAGTTTTCCTGACTGTGGGGAGACTGTTTACACCCTTGCTATACCCATTGCTGTATTTGAGTTACTGGCAAGTTTTGGCCAGGTGACAAACTCAATGAGCACTGGATCGTGCCTCAGCAAACATCAGCTCTGTCTCTATCAGAGCTTATCTGCATTGGAGAAAAACTGTCCTCCAAGCTAGAAGCAGGGCTGGAATGGGAAGGGCAGCACCAATACTCAGCATATTTGAATGTGGCAGTTCTGAAGTGGGTCAATGAAGACCATTTCTGGCACTAATAGGGAGTTAAGGGAACAAAACCCATGCTTGGACAACACATGCTGGTGGACTTAATTTGGTGGTTCCTCTGACAAGGCTTTGTGGAGTGGCTCTCTGAGCATCTAGCTGTGAGAAGTTCCTGTAGCACAAGTAACAATAATCCCATGTGGTTTAAAAGCCCAAAACAAGCTGTCTGGTTTGCCCCTCCTACCTTCTAGTCTGTTCTTCCAGTTTATGCCTATGCTGGGACCACAACAAATATTACATTCCCCAGACCGTGACAGAAATCATACATACTCAGAAAATTATTGAGTCACCAGATCTGATGGGAGCCAGTTTCTTAACCCTGGATAAGAAACCTGACACAACACAGGGCATGTGCAATCTTGGGTGGAAACTCTCATCCATGGTGTATGTGGAATATGCTCTGCCCAGAGAAAAGGTGAAAGATCTGTAGCTCACTTGGGACACATGGCTTTTAAAAAAATTATAAACTTAGCAACATTCCAGAGGTAAGAAAGATGAGATCTTTGTTGTTGTAGTTGTTGTTTTTTTTAAGACAGTTAACCAAATTGGAATAAGTGACTTTTTTAGTCCTTGACAAGAAAATCTACAGTGGAATGAGGAATGATTTCCTCAAATGTCAGTACAGAGTGTCATACCCAAGACTTGCTCTTCTCACCTCCAGATGCACAACTGCATAGACAGCTTGAGTGAAGACCTGTACATTTGGCCCTCTTCAGAGTCCACTGCTCCTAGTGTTGTGGTTGAGGTGTCCACCCTCCCATAAGCAATATCCCCGTGTCAGCCCCAGAGACTCAGCTCTGACAGAATCTAGTTTGAGAGATGTTCTCACAGCGTGAGATGGGCCTCTTCAGCATGAATCTGTGTGTGTGTTTTTGTTCTATGCTATTTTGGGAATAAGCAACTGATAACAAGCAAATGCTTTTGTGTGCTGGAGTAACCGTGTTCTCAAGAATTAAAATTATGGTTTGTACTAACTGTCCAGTGGGGAGGAAAAGAATCAAGGTTCTTAATTCCAGAAGACAGATTAACTTCTGCGGGAAGAAGGCAGAAACTGTTAAGTCTTTTGCTGTCAGAAAGAAACTCATGCTGCAAGTGTTCAGTCAATTAGGCTGATTTATAGCAGCCTCACTATAAATCCTCTTTCATTCAGAGGCAAGTTAAGCTCTTTGATGAAACATGGCATCTCAAGGAATTTCAGTAGGTTCTCACACATCTAACCATGGCAAAGTTATCTGTAGTGACACACCATCTGAGAATGACATAGTATGTTCAGTTCCACAACATTACAGCAATGTATCTCAAAAAAGGGAGGCTGCAAAAAGCCTTTCGTCCCACTGTTGTAGATCAGCCTTCTTGCATGCTACATTTGTTCAGCCTATTAGCAAATTAGAAACAGGTTTTCTAAATCAGTTCTAGATACAAAAACAGTTGAGAGAGACAGCTATGCAGTAAATGACCACTCAACCCAGAAACACAATTGTTTTGTCAAAGAAATGCATCACTGCTTAGAGGTGTAAAATCAGTTTAAAGGCAGCATCTCTTATTGGGGCACTTGTGTAGCATGACCAGAGGCAGAAGGGTTTGTTTCCCTGGAAGTGGGAGCTTTCCCACTCCTTTGCCCCAGAGTGGGATGACAGCAGAGCTGTGACTCTGTCCCGTGCCCAGCTGTGCCACCCAGCTGACTTACCCTGCTGAGCTGGTCCAGGAGTCTTTGGTTCTGCTCGGAGAGTTCCTGGACAGCGCGCGTCTTCTCCCGGTCGGCTTCGCGCAGATGGACCTGCTGCTTCTCCAGCTCATCCTGCAGCTGCTTCACATCGCTCTCCAGTTCAGACACCCTTCCTTCCCACTCTCCTTCCTTGTTCTCAAATCGCCGCCGCAATTCGTGCTTCTCTTGTTCCAGGTGCTAAAAGATGGGGGGAAAAGGTTAGGAAGGAAGGGGAAAAAGGTGAATGTCTCCTTTTCCTCACCTATGCTAGGCTAAAACCTTGTGCAGGAAAGAGAAGGGTGCTTGAGCGTGACAATGCCATGGAGATAGCAATTCCACATCAGGGCAGGTCACTGGCACTACAGCCATTTTCCATTTCCAGCAATTGGCCTGTCCTTGGCCACTGGAGTTCAGCACATTGAATTTTTACTGAAATAACTGCCAAAAGAGTAAAGTAGGCTGCATGTCAATAGGCAGAATATATAGGTCAGACAGAGCAATTGATTTAGCAGAATCCAGCTTAACTCCAAAGCAATATTTCAGTGGTCAGTGGCATAATTCTTTTAAAATTGCCTTTATAGTCAAAATACACAAACTCTATACCCTTTCTGTTGGTGAGGAATGTAGATGAGGCATCCTTGTTGTCATATGGGTCTCATGAACAACAGCTGAATCATCTATCCATTTGCTCCTTCTATTCCTGACCTAATTAGTTGTCTGAGAGTTTGATAGTGCACAGTAACTCCATTGTTTGATGCAGTCCGCTCTGGAATGGCAATGGATGCAATGAACTGGTTGCTATAGACATTATGTACGTGCATGTTCTGGGTTCAGGTTTCTTAGAAACCACTCTCAGTTCTGGAGACTCTGCTCTGCTTCGGATTGGCTGGAAAATGAGGGACAGCACAAATCTGGTGAAACTTTTGCGTGTTTTACAGTCTCAATTAAATGAGGGCTTGACTGAAACAGAGCTGCAAATCAGGTCAAAGCATATTTATGTTGTGCCCATTTGAAAGAATCCCTGCTCCAAAACCCTGAGTTTAAATTTCCCCTGATGACTGAAGACACACATTTACTTTCAGAACAGTCACAGATTGGGGACACGGGCACATCCCAGGATTATCAGGAAAACCTGAAAAACGGGAGTCCTCTCCTTGTTGGTTGTCCTCTGATCCCCAGAATATTCTGCTACTCTCTATCAGATTCCCCAGTCTTTAAAGAATGTGTCTCAGAAAAGAACAGAAACCCACTGGGCCAAACACTGGTAGCACTTGCCTATTTCTCCCGGGTGAATTGTTCCCTGGTGAACAATTCCCATGGCACTTCTGATAGGAGGGGAAAATAAACCTGCTAGGCAGAAAAGAAAATTGCACTGCATTTATGTGAAGTGGCTTTTTATTGCTTGTTAGAAACACAGGCTGTGAGGGGGCTGTTTCCCCTGGGTGCCTATTGCTGATGACACACAGCCTCCCTGGCAGGGTCCCTGTCACCTTCCTGAGCAGGTCTGAATGTCAAAAGCCTCCAGTTCCTCTCCAGCCCTCTGGCCTGTGTATTGATAATCTTCCACCTTTTTTTGGCTTTGCCATGCAGATGCCATGTTTTCTCTTTCTTTACCTGGTCCCCAATCCTTTATGCTCCTTCCAGCTCAGTGTAGCAGCATGTTGCTTGTGCCCTTCCAAATCTTTCTGCAAATTCCAGACTGTCATGAAAAACCCTTAAATATGAGGGAAAGTTTATTAAAAGCAATGGCTCATAGCAAGGGATTTCCCCATGTTTCAGACACCTAAAGAGTAAGCATCCTTGGAAATGAGCTAAGCAGTAATATAAATATTTTAATGCAATAGGCAGGCATGAGATCCCAGCACCTAGCACATGACAACCATTGCAAAGAAACCCTGTTTGTAGTCCAAGTGTGGCTGGAGTAGCCACAATTTCACTTTCAGAGGCACACTGAAAATTCTGTCTTTTATAGCTCTGCCTCTTTCACTGCTAGGCAACGTTTAGAAAGATCCAGGGCCTTCTCTAAATGGAAAGTGGAACTTTAGCCTGCTGAGAAGCAGCACTGCAGCTGAAGTGCCCCAGACACCCAAATGTGATTTAGAAACCACTGATAACCCTTGCTAATCATTTAAAAAGCACTTTAGTCCTTCACTGCAAAAGAAAATCTCCACTGCACACAGCCCCAGTCCAAAGCCATCTACAAAGGCTGGCGTTAGAAGGAGGTGAAGAATATCAAGTTTACGCTGTTGTGACAGAGAAGCCAGAACAGAGCAGTGGGGCATGGAAAGGCTGTTGCAAAGAGGATAACCCAGATGAGATGTGTTGACTGGTCCCTCCTGGTTCTGCCAGCTGCCTTCTCCCCTGGCCTGCCCTCACCCCAGCACCTGCAGGGCTGCAGATCTGGAGAGGGGATTTCTGCACGTAGTGCTGATAGGGCAAACTGCTGTCCTCAGTAAGGAAGTTTCTTGTTTCCTGAGTTTCTTGTCTCTCCATTCACCAACTGCTCATTGATTTTTACAGAGAACTGCTTTCTAGAAGATATTTTCTTCTGAAAACAGCTTCTCTTCAGCTTAACTGAGCTGGGCTGGTCCTCATCTAAAGAGATGAAAGCAAGGGGGAGTTTCCCAGCTGATAAAGAGGGCTCATACTGTAAAGTGCTTGGACACAGCAGGCTCCTCTGTGGCAGAGGAACAGCAGTATTAACTCTTTTAATCCCTTACAGAGGATAAAATTGTCTAGGATCACATATCAGAATTTATTACAGAACTTCAATTTCATGATTAGAAAGGAATTTCAATTCAGCCTGTGAAGTAAAATGTTTGCCAGAGTAGGTGTATGGCAGGAATGGTGTATCTCAGCAATGAACCCACAAAACTAGACATTATTTAATCTTGAGGCAAAGCACCCAACGAGCAGACCAGTGCCTTGGCTATTGTGAAATGGAGAGGCTTCACTGAGCTCTTGTAACCAATTCTGAACTGTGAACTGGGAGAAAATATCTCCTTCTAAGTGCTGCTTAAACATCATTATATCAGGTTGTCACCAAGGATCTCATCTGAGACCTTGCTTCTTGTCACGGTCAGAAAGTTCTCAGTGTAGGAAAGGAGGGAACAGCTGTGGAGGGAACAACTCTCCGCTTCTCTGAAATCAAAAAGCTTATTGTGAAATTTTATTCACTTCAGTGGCAACAGGAAGAGGCCAAGATTTAATCTGCAGAGGCTGGGATTATCAAGCTTGTGTTTTAGAAGATTAATGTTGAAATCTGATTTTTTGTGTGAAGCAGCACGGGGTTAAATTTGCCAAACCCAGTGGGGAAAAAAATGACCCTTAAGTAGATAACACTAACTCCCCTCAAATGGGTAGCCTGGACAATAGCAATCTGTTATTCCCCTGGGAAGTTAGGGTGATAGTAATGGGATGAAAATATGTAAACAGTTGGTTGTGTTTACAATCCCTTCCTTTACCTTCTGAATGCGCCTGTGAGAGCAGAGGTAAACATTTGTGGGATGTTATTTAAAGTACTATAAAGTCATAGTTTCTCCACTCTCCTTTTCACCTCTACATTTTGCAAACAGTGAGAGGTATTTGAGAACTCCCCAAGAGGCAGCTCGGTGGGTACCTAAACTTGTGCATTTTTCCTTTAATGGTAGGAAAGGTTCTACTAGAACTCCTAAGGAAAACTGTGTCAGCACAACACCACATACGTCTGTTGTTGCTTAAAGATCAACGTGGAAACATTCACTCTGGCAAATTTTAATACTCTGGGAAATTCTAATCTGATAAAAAGAGGCATTAAGCAACAATTTGAGCAAATGTCACCTTCACTCTTTTTCTGTTAGAATAGCAAAGGCAGAGAGATTCCACTGCAAAGAGGAAGGGATCAGCTGGGGTAAAATGACAAGTTTAATAAAAGAGAGGAAATTTTGTCAGGAGAACAAAGGGCATACAGTAATTTCACAAATCCTCTTGAACTTGAGAAATGTTAAGTCTGTGAGGAAGAAATACAGGAATATGCAGGACTGTGCAGAAAGGACTGGTCTAGAGCAGTGACTTGAAATGTGAATGTTAATCCAGCACTGTTCAAACTCTCTCCAGAAAGGTTAGAGAGGCTTTTCTCAGCCTTCTAAGCAGTATTACTTATTGGAAGAAATACAATTTCAAGAGTACCTCTGAGGAATAGTGAATAATAGTGGCTCTCCCACAATTGTACAAGAGAGTTGTTAAAAAAAAAAAAAAAAAAAAAAAAAAAAAAAAAAAAAAAAAGCTGACTGCACAAGTCTTTTTCTTTGTAACAGCTCTATTTTGTCTTTAAAAAATCAATAAATAGCTCGATCCCTTGAGTTCCTGGCAAACAGCTCTCTCTAGATACCTGTCGGCATTTTTCAGAGCAAACAGCTACCAGCGATGTATCATTAGGGCTTATCTCCTGCCATGCCTAAAGCTTTAGCTGCAACAGCTTAAGCATAAGGGTCACATATGCTCTGTAGCTCAGTACCTGCTGTGCGAATTTAACTTCCGAGGTATTTCTGTGACGAGATGAGCCGCGCACATCCCTCCCAGGTGGTCCTGGGGCAGAACAGCCCCCCAGGAGCCTCCGGAGCGCGGTGCTGCAGCCCGGCCCCGGCCCCACACGCCGGCTCTCGGCCGGGGGGAGCGGGGGAGACGGCAGCTTTGCCTCCCCCAGGCCTCGCAGGCATTGCTCAGACCCTTTCTCCCCCGTCACGGCCACAGCGAGTCCCGTGGGCTGCTCGGCAGGGCCCGCACCCGCCGCCCGCCCCCGGCGCTCGCCGAAGGGGCCGCGCAGCGCGGGGAGAACCCGCGGGCCGGGGCCGGGGCCGGGGCCGGGGCCGGGCGGGCGGAGCGCGGCGGGGCCTCACCTCCAGCTTGTCGGTGAGCTCCTTGTGCATCCTCTCGTACTGCCGGCTCATGTCCTGGTTGCGCTCCAGCAGCGCCTTGCCCAGCCGCGCCGCCAGCACCAGGTCCTTCTCCTTCTGCCGGATCAGCGAGAGCAGCTCGGGGTCGCGGGCGGCGGCGGCGGGCGGCGGCTCCGGCGGCTCCCCGGCGGCGGCCAGCAGCGCCAGCTCCTCCTCCAGGGCCAGCTCCAGGGCGGCGGCCCCGGGCGGCTCCATGCCGCCGGCGCTGTCCGCCTCCGCCGGTGCTGACCCGGCGGCGGGCAGGCGCAGGCACGGCGCCGACATGGCCCTGCGCGCCCGCCGCCGCTCCGCTGCGCCCCCCGCGCCCGGCCCGCGGCTGCGGCGGCTGGGCGGGGAGCGCCGCCGCCCCCGGCCCCCGCCCCCCGGCGCCGGGCCCCGGCAGCGCATCGCCACCGCCACGGCCACTGCCGCCGCCACCGGGCCCGGGTGGCGCGGGGGAAACCGGGTCCTGCTGGCCCCGGCTGCCGCGGGCAGGTCTCGCCCCTTCTGCCGCAGGCCCAGGCCAAAAATCCCTCCAAAACATCGGGGAAAGCCGAGGAGGGAATTTGGCACCCCCGAGGGGCGCAGCGCGTTCTCCTCGCTCGCCGCCCGCTCCCCCAGAGCTGTAGCGGGGCTCTTTTGGTTGCCGGAGCAGCTCTCGGGATCTTTGTGCTCAGTTGTTCACTCCGGAGAGCTGACTACAGCGTCCAACAGCCACCGGGGCTCGCTTTCAATTTCAGATTGTTTGGGATGTTCTCGGGTAACATTTCTCCTAAAGGTGCCCTCAGTGAACGTTGGGAATTGTAGTCAGTTCAGCTCCTAGCACTATTCCCTCTGTTAGGGGCAGGGCTGGTAGGGGTTTCAGTTTTGGTTTTGTTGATTTTCTGTCTCCTTAGATCCCAGTACAGGAAGGAGGCTGAAGCAAAATATAGCAGCATAAACCTGTATATTTTCATTTTTGCTAAGACCCCATTCCTTCAATTTCTGATTATATTTTCATTTCAAGCGAGGCTTTAATAGTAATTGCAGAAAAACACTTTGAAGGAAACTTGTGCTTTTGATTCCTAGATTCTGCAGAAAGGAATTATGAGTTTTACAGCTTTTTTCTTTTTACTGTGCTTTTTGGGGGCTTGCTTTCCTTTTCTTCACTTAGACCATGTTCATCTGTATGCAACAGCCCCAACACATCGGTCCACGGATGTTTTTGGCTGGGACAGTTGGTGACTGATGCAGTTTTCAAGCAGGGCTGGCTCCTGCCTCGCGTCAGACTCAGGGCCCTGGAGAGCTGCTGATTATTCATAACAGTTAGAACACGAATTGTGGGAATGCGAACTTCCCTCTGGCCATCTGCCGCTGGGACTTGGCCTTTTGTGGGGATACCCCCCAACAGCCCAGCTTGAGGGACCTGTTGATCCCTGGCCTTTTTCCTGGCAGCATCAGTTAACAGCAGTGCTGCTGTCTGTAATGTGAGCACCTACTCTCCAAGGACCAGGCAGAGACTGGTGCCTCGTGCTGCCAGCACCTGTCCCACCACGGTGACTGTAGGCCCTTATGACCGTTATGATTTCTTTTGCGCTGGGGACCCAGAGGTGACACCTCCTTTATCTCACAGCAATTCCCCCAAGCACTGACTTTTCCCGTCCTTTTGTCCATGCAGTTCCACAGATGCTTACATTGCTGGAAAGAGGGATTGACCATAAGGTGAGGTGGTTGGGACAATATTGGCCCTTTTAAAAGAGCCCTCGTCCCAAGAGGAGCTGTGATTGCACAGATTCGATCATCGCTATTTAAACACAGGAGGGCGTTTAATATTTAAACTGATTGTGAGCACCTTCTGCTGGAAGTGCCTACTACAGCAAACCAAGCCTCCTGGTGTGATTAATGAAATCCATTGTGGCATTAATTTTCATCTCTAATGCTTCCTTCAGTGTATAAAACAAAAAGAGATTATACTGAGATGGTTTTAATCTCCCAAACAAAGCCTGAAACAAACCCCATTGCTGCAGCTGTTAGGATAGGGATGAAGAAAAGCTATTGCTTGGATGGAGAGGAAAAAGCACATATAAATCAGTGAAATGTATTGTAAATATGCCACCATCTTAGTCAGGCATCTATACAAGCTTAATGTTCTTTTGGGGACTATTGACTGCAAAACATATCTGCGTTATCTGGAGTAACCCTGGATTAAAGCTTTGTTTGTAGCACAACATATTATTGACTTCCACTTTAAAAAAAAAATCCATTGTCCTGTGAACTCAATTATTGATTTGGCTTTTTAGAAATATGTTATCTTACTGCTTCTAAAACTCCTTTGTATGCTACTTTATTAGTATTTTATTTTGTATGTGTTATCCCAATCAAATACCTATGAAAAACTGTTAAGAATATAACAATGCAGTTTCTTTACAGTGAAATGGTGGCATTATCTATTAGGATCCTAAAATGTATTTCAGCTGAGAGCTGGGACAATTGCTACCCATAAGTGGACACCCAACTCCCATTTCTGCTCTTCTTGCCCTGCTTCAGTTTGGTTATGTCCTTTGGAGAACCTCAGCCCAGAAAACAGAAGATTTAGTTATTGGAAACAAGTCAAACATGAGGTTGTTTTGTTTTCATTGCACTGCTGAAGCCTGATGTGAGACTTCACTCCTCAGGTACTGCAACAGTGAGTAGTTCTTGTGGAGATTTAGATCAGGCATTTCAAGAGCTGACGCTCTTGGAACACAGAAGGTTCCTGCGTGTACAGAACAAATGATCTTTCGGCCTGGAAATCACTCCAGGGATGGCCCTTTCTGAAAATGCAAAAAGGCCAGGCTGACTCAAGCACACAGAGAACCAAAAGCAAGTGACTGATGCCAGTGATGTCATCACAGAACACAGAAATGTCACCTTGCCCTGGACATATGAAGGCCTTCTTTGTGATATTAGCAAAGAAGAGTGAAAATAAAGCATAGGGATAAGAGAGTGCTGTAAGAGTCTTAATCATTCTTTCCTTGCTCAGATCAAAATCTTGCAGGTCTGTATAAACTAGAAAGCAAAAGTTCTATTCTTATGGGGCAAAAGGATGGCACTGACTTTGCCTCTAAGTAATTTTATCCCCTTCTTGTTTTTCCCCGTCTCACAAGTATTGAATCCAGAAAATAAGACATGGGGAGGGTTGGAGAAATTGACTCAAGGAGCCAGCCAGGGCAAACTGCCAGCACAAATTTCCTCTCCTAAACAGGTTCCTAAAAGAGCAAGATATTGAAACAGGCAATCCAGCTTAAGCTGTGGATACAGCAATGGGTATTGTCCTTCCCAGAGGGTCAAGGAGAGGTGAACTCTAAGCTGTCCAGGCTCTTCAAGCCCAGTGTCAAGTATATTGTTAAATCTGATGCTTTGAAATCTGTATTCTGCCTTGTAGGGATTTCACTGCTGACAAAGGAAGCGTGGCAAAGGCTCTGGACCTTTGGTGGTTACACCAACAAATGCTGAAGCATGTAGGACTGTATGACTTGAGCAGGACAAAGCATCTTTCGCACATCAGAAAAGCCACAAATCCAATAAATGTCCAAGTGCTTCAATCAATACCTTCACCTCAGCTGTGAGGGCAGCACTCAGATAACAGGCACTGCAAGGGGTCATCATTTTTTGTTTAGAGTAAGAGGAGAAAGAGATGTGTTGTGGGAAAGCCACAGCCAGACCTGTAAAAGTAGGTTATTGTCCTATGCTTTTAAAGCCGACTGTGGTGTGAAAGGAATTCCCATCAACATCCTTAATCTTCCTGCCAGTGGGCTGACAGACTTCCAGGGGAGGCAGCACAAGCTATCAGGTTTCTTTTGCCATTCTCTCTCTCTTTCTCCCTCCCTCCCTCCCTGCCTTACTCCCCCCCTTTCTGAATGATTAATTGCTTTATTCTTCTCTCTGTTTCCCCAGACTTTATTTCTGACAAATATTTTACTTTTTCTGGTTGTTTGTGTACCTCTGTGCCGAGGTGTTACAGCCACAGCCTCCTCTGCTGCAAGAGGTGCAGGCAGCCTCAGAGAGTTTGCAGTTATCCTAACGAATAATTAAAGGACACGTGTGTCTTGCTTGCAAAACAGGCCAGAACTGCAAAGCCAGAGATAAGACTCACGTGTGACCTTTCTTTCTCCTTGCTTCTGTAATGCCCAAACCTATCCAGTATTTGCGTGCCCAGATTTTCCCTGATGCTGAGCAGAGGAAATACAGGATGGGAAGCTGTATTTGCAGAGCTTGGTAAGGGTGAAAAAACCAGAGATTCATCATTAAACAGAAGGGAAAGAAAGCTGTTATGAGTGTTAGCCAAGCAAGATGTAGTAAAATAAAAGACCATCCTGATTTTTCTCAAGGCTCAATACCTCCACAGAGTTTCTGACAAGTTTGTTGCTTCCCAGGTTTATCAATATCACATCAGGCAGAGCAGAAAAACCACTCATCCACCATGGTGATTCATGACATTGAAGTCAGGGGAAAAATCCCTTGACTGCTAAGGGGGTAAAGCATGGCCTGGATGACTCAGGAGTGCCCAAGGACAGAGCCAACCATGCTGAGCTCACTCTGCCTGTGTAAGGAGCAAGGGGTGCAAAGGTTAAAGAATGGGGGAACAGTTTGACTTGTAATATGGCACATAGGAGTTAGAGATGTAACTATTTTGTACTATAGGTTTTAGTCTCTGTGAGTTGTGAAGTTTGGAAGCATTCTGTAACAGTTTCTCCAAAACAAAACTGACATTGCCAGGAACAAGCAGAACTACTCTGGACCTGGAGGAGTTGCATGGCCAATATTTCAGGCCAGATTGATCTGTTTGGGGTATCCCACCAATAAGCTGACTTTGGTTCACACCTGGCCCTGATCTGACACACATGCTGCCTTGCACCTGAGGCTCCTTCTTGACTTACCATGCTCCAGGGAGACTCAGGACACAGGATCCAAGCTGGCTCCTTCTTAGTGGGATGATCTTCCAACACTTATGCCAAGAGGGCCCCCATCCTCACACATCCTTGCACCAGCTGCTGGGATTGCAGTGTGCCTTTGGCAACAGGTGACAGACTGCTGGAGCTACTCAGAGCTGCTGGAGGAGCTGCAAAGAAACAAAAAATGTCTCAGGGACATGGTGAGAACAACAGGTTGCAGAGCTGGGCTGGGGACATGCAGGGTGACACTGCACACTCACATGAGAGGTGTTGGCTCTGAGTGCTCCCACACAAACCCAGCCATGGGCTGGCTGCTTCTGCAGCCCACAGGAAGAGTAAAGAGGTAATGGTTTCATCAGGAGATGTACATCTATATCTAGACTGGTGCTGTGGGGTTTTTTTAATGAACTAGGTGTTTCCAGCAGTGGGTGTGAGTTCTCCCTCTTGAATCTTACCAATTTTGCCAAGCCTTTGTGGAACAAACACTCCTATTAAGAATTAAAAAGTAGTTTGTGCCTTTGCTCATATGAAGGCACAAACTGAGCTATTCTTGTATTTCTTGTTCTTATTGCTTGTATTTCTTTAAAGCAGACCCTTAAGTCCTAAAATTACCTGTCATGGTGTGGGCCATGGAGTTCTGCAACCATTAAATGATTGGACATGACTTTGTTCTTTGTTGTAGGGAAAATTATTTGTTCACTGTGATCTCACTCTGCTTCTTAGGGATATGCTGTGATTTGTAATGACTTGTTTTAGGAATGCTGGTCTTTGATCTGGCATTATTGGATTGTAATTGACCACGTTGACACAAAGCAATGTGGGGTTTAATGCAGCCTCTTTCACTCACTGTTGTGGTCAATTATTTCATGATAATGGCAACTCTGCCAGGTATTTTTGCTTCATTGAGCAATCATGTTGTTATGGAAACTGGTATTCTATAAATTATTTGAAGAGAGGCCTGATTCATTTCTTGGGAACAAGAAATTTTGAAGTAAAAAGTACAGGATAACAGGTTTTATTAGCTGTATACTTATTTGTGTAATTACTTGTCCTTAGAGGTGTTAACTCCTTGATGCAAATACCAGCACCTTCATGCCCCTACAGGATCTGCTCTGTGGTCACATCGTTAGGAGCCAGACAATCCTGCCCAGGGGGTGGTATCCTGGGTATGTGCAGTGTAGAAGCTTTCAGATGAGCTTTTGCAGCACCCACTGCCTATGAGAGTAATCCCCTTTCATGCTCTGAGCTGTTTCCTCAGCACTTTCCAAGAGCACCAACTATGATAAACATGTGGGTGGAAAACCATTGAACAGAAGTAATTAAGTTGCTCCTGGTGAGCTAAAGCTCATTCTACATGGATGAGGAACCCTGCCTTAGCTTGAGGTAGTCAGTGCTATTCCCCAGCATCTTTTTCATGCTTTCAAACTGCAATCTCTTCTGGTTCTTTTGAACAGCTGAGTTATTAAAAAGAACATTGTCACCTTTTACATGTTCAGCTCACAGGACAGGGAGCACGCTGTCTCCCTGAGCCCCAGGAGTGCTCTGCATGGTCAGAGCAATAACCTCTCCTCCTCTTGGCTCTGGAGGCACCTGGAAATCTGTCTTTGCAGTGTCACCGTGGCCATGGGGAGACCTGCAAGTACTAGGGAACCAGTTTCCAGATGGTAGTATGTTTCCCTTAATTTCTCCAGAAAAATGAAAATCCTGTGCCTTCCCATCCTAGTTACTGGTTTCTAAATCCCCTTCAGTTTTGTCAGCACCCTTCCGTTTCACAGCATGGCGAGTTGCCAGACTGGTGTGTCATCTCCCTGGGGTTTGCTGCCCACATAGCAGGTATTCAAACTCAAAATAGCAGATTTTGTAAGAGTGCAGGACAGCTTCAGCTGGCAGGAAAAGATTTGGGTTTCTCACAAATGTGGTTACATATTGGTGTATGAGAACAATTCACAATGAAATGAAACTTACTATGAGTGATTTCCATTTTCAGCTCATATAATGTACAGGAGTTTTCAAGAGGAAAAGAATTGGCAAATAATAGCTAAGATATACTATTGAATTATGGGTATTGCTTTCTCTTGTTTAATTACCTGCAGACTACACTATCCTTTTGGAAAGGCAACGGCAGAACAGTTTTCTTCTGGCAAAAGTATTTCTGTAGGATTAAAAAGTAAATTATTTTCCATAAATTGTACTGCTCAGAAAACCAATGTATCTTTATTTTCCCCATTTGGGGAGTTGAATCACAAACAAAAGCAGGACGTAGAAAGCTTATTTATTTTCTTGTTTTACTGTAAGCCTAAGCTCCTCTGTACAGCACCGTGCAAAGATCCCTGGATGCGGCACATGGCATCTGCTTTTGGAGAGGAAGCAAAACCAGACCTTTCCCAAAACTACACACCACCCCTCGCTGTACTGTCTGCTTTCCAAGGAGTCCAAAGCTCCCCACAGAAACTATAATGAGGCAACTCTTGGGGTGACATTGTCCTGTAATCCCTGTTCTCCTTTCACAGAGGGATGAGGAGAAGCCAAGGCAGTAACTTGCCAACAGTCCCTGATGCCGAGGCATGCAAATCTCATGATCAAGATGTGACCTACAGTCTTAACCCTTAGATCACAATTTCTCTTCAAGAGCCAAGTCACAAAAGGAAAAAAAAAAAGAGTTCCTGTCAATATCTCTGCAATGACTACACTGCTTTGGTTTTTGAGTCAGACTCCCAACGATCAAGGAAGGGGCTGCTGTAACGCAGCTGAAGTCACAGATATGTAACAGTGATGGTATAAAACAATTGAATAGAACAAGAGCAAAAGAGAATGTTGAAGCTCCAGAGGGCTTGAGATCAAAACATAAGGAACATGGAAAACATGAAAGAGATTGGTCTTAAATACTAGAAAGGCCCAATGGAGAGAATGAATTCATATTACAGTAATTTTACTGGTCCATTTTACAGTAATTTTTTTAAATTTTAAATTGTGAGATAAATTGTTTTTGTAATTTAAAAAAGTATTTCTTTATTCCTGCTGGGAGGACCTAGTTGACATCAGTTGTAAATGTGTTAGGACAGAAAAATCAAAGTGTTTAACTGCTGCGAGGCACTCTCATCATATCGTAATGCCTTTTGAAGCAGTAATTCAATGATTGATCAGAGGAGATCTAATTAACTGACTACATTATATGAAAAAAACAACCATGGAGAAAGCTGTGATACTCTGGGTATCACATTCATCAGAATCTTTGCTCTGCTGCATGGGTGTGGGTGTTCTAAGGAAAAGCCAAATTTTCATTCAATAGATCACCTAAAAATAAACCTTAAGATTAAAAGTTTCCTTTCTCTTTCTATCTTGCCCTTCCCATATTATTCCTTTGCATACTTCTAGACATTTTAGGAAGTGCATAGACCATATTTGTCATTAAAATATTCAGCATTAGCCTAACTGCTTAAATCTAATTTTCACCCACACATTATCTATATGGGGGTGAAATTTAGATGTGAGCATTACCTTAATAAAGTGCTTTCTATTCTTGTTTCCCATTTTTTCATTTTGCTGTACAGCATTCCATGCCTGCAGGGGCCGGGTGAGCTCAGTTGCGTTGGGAATGACATTTATGAACATTTAGTGCAGCCTAGGTGTGAGTTCACAGCCAACTTCTCCCATGGGGTGTGTGAAGGCAGCGATGTGACCAAAAGGGAGCCAGATACTCTTCACTGGGATCAATGAATCTGTTGACATGCTGCTGTAGAAAGATATAAAGATTTGGTGCATATTTTTCTTACACTATGGCCTTTCATCCCGGATGTAGAGACTGATAAAACACCACAGCAATCCAGGCTCTGGGTTTGGCTGAATGGTCTGTAGTTCTTCTCTCTCTTGGAGATCAGGTTGTTTTATAAAGCTTCACACTTTTGCCTGCCCAGAACAACATGAAATCAGCCTTGTTGAGCAGGAAGGGAAAAGACATCAAAAATCTTCTTTTGTACATTATTTCAGTGCTGTGGGTTACCCACTTATTTGGGTATCTGGTTTCTTTCGGCAACACTTTGCTATTAAAAGTATATCTTAGTTTAAATAAGCATGGGTTTGCCTATTTTAGTCATCCTCTTTTAGGTCAGTGTCAGATGTAGCCTTATGTGAAGAATTTAATTAATTTTAATTTTCCCTCACTGTTTACATATAAAGCCATCACATGGACAGATGAGTTTTGCTTCCCCAAATTTACACTTAAATGAAGAAATTTCAGTGAAGACTAGAAACTAAGGCAGCAACTACCTTCCAAACATTCCATTATTGAATATCCTTGCAGAAGAGCCCGTATGGCTTCCCATTCCACAGTCTGGCTCACAGTCCTTGCTGCTCCCTGGGTCAGTTTTGCGCTATTCAGTATAAAATACACACTGTGTCAGTTTTACTCCAGTTATTTAACTCCAACGGAGTAACCTATATACAACTAGCTGAAATATTTATGGGTTTGCCCTTCAAGTGTTTTTGTTTGTTGCGTGTTTCAGAACTTACTCAGTGGGAAAAAAAGGAGATGCTTGTACTTAACATGATATGTCTGCAGAGCTCAGGAAATAATGTCTCATTTTTCAAAGCACACCAACATCCCTGCCCAGTGCAGAAGCCTCCTGGGAACTTGCTGTGGGCATGAAAAGCAAGAGCTTACTGTGATTTTTAGTGTGTCTGCACATGCATCACCCTTGGTTGCTTCTCTTTCTCTCCTGATGACTTATCAGCCCAATAAGGTGTAGCATAAACAACCTGCAGCGCTATAGCTACCAGAAATTGGAAAATCATTCAGCAGCACAGCCTAAGAGCCAGCCCCAGCCAATGGGGGAAAGGCCTGTGGGTCACGGAGGTGATTTATGGGAATCATCTCTCAACTGCTATAGAATTAGCACCTAGAGTTGGAAAAAGAGTCTAGAATAAAGGAATCTACCTCTATGGAAAAGTGCCCCACTCTGCCCTTCAAATGTTTTATTTTAAAAGCTAGAGTTGTATTTATAGAAATTAAAATGGGGTTCCCCCGTGCCAGCCTTTTGTATCTATTATTCTAACATGCTTCTATTGAACTTTTCTGTCTTTCTGCTATCATTAATTGTATCTATTAGTTGTTAGTCTGTTTTACCCTTCCTTTATCTCAGTTCTTTGAAGAATAAAGAGTGGTTTGAGTAGTCGGAGAACGCTGCCTAGGCTAGTGGTTGTGTTTATAAAACAGAAACATTATGTTCCTCTTTATTTACAGGCGTTGTAAATGGAAAATGCATCTATTGTTTGTGTTGCTCTGAAATTATGTATCGCTCTTTCAGACACCTGAGGACCTATTATCACCTCCTGAATTTTTGTGTTTGTCTGTGAGAGAAAATGCCCTTTGTTGTCCTATCTCAGAAACACTATCTCATCAATTGGGAACCAATTTAGAATTCTTTTAATTCAGCAGATCATTAGAATATATATGACACTTCCAGGGAAAATTAAACCATGTGGAAGCAATAAAAGACTGGCAGTTATGTCTGATCAACAGTAATAGACCAGCATCTTGGGAGAAAATAATGTATTTTAATTCAGAAGCCAATCAACATTTAACAAAGCTGAATTTTGTATTTTTATCCCATTAAAAAAAAAATCCAGTATTTGGAAGTTGGTTTTGTATTGTTTTGTGTGCATTTTGTTGTTGTTGTTTTATGGTTTTTGTTTGTTTTGTATTTTTTTGACGGGGATAAGGGGGAAGGGTGAAAAGACAGACAGCTGCAAGGACTTGCAGCACATTCTAATTCTTTATTTTGTTTGACCTGATTTAACAAGCTTCCTCTGTTGAAATATCATCATCTATGTCGGGAATTATGTCAGGAAGCACAATATGTGCAGAGTGGGTGAGTGAGCTTGCAAAAACTGTCAATGAAGATCAATTATAGGAATTTCTGAATGACACATTAGATAAGAAGCAGATGACTTTTTTTCCCTTGCAACTGCGCTGTTAACTATTTTTGTCTAAATTAAAATACAGCCATAGATCTGTCACTGAGCGTCACAAGCTGCCCAGGCTTATTGATCATTTTCTTCTTTACGACTGAGGTCCTGCAGAGCCGTGGTCTTGGCACGCAGCTCTGTGCAGATGAAGCCAGAGAGCAGCAATCCACTACCAACCTACAATTTATATGCAGCTCGGGCAGAAATGGCCCTTTGCAAATGACTTGGTAGGCATGAAAAGGGAGATGCTATTTAGGAGTTGCCATTTTCTGATGTGTTGGTACTGCTGAATGATGCATTGGGGGCTGTGTCCTCTCACACCACAGCTGGGTAGGCAATGACATGGGGCGACAGCCTTGTTCCTGCACCTTCATTGTTTATAAATACTTTGGATCAGCCTGGTTATTGGATATTTCTGAATGTGGAATAGCATTTTTTGCCCCAAGAGGCTACATGTAAGGGGGAAAGACTTTTGCAGATTCCACACAGCTGTTGAACACCACTGCCAGCATTTCCTGGCTGTTCCTCTGGCTCAGTTTGGAGCTGAATTCCAGAAAACAAGCAGGATTTACAGAATCCTTTTCAAGAGAGAAGTAGCAGTTCTTAATCACAGGAACTAGTTGTTACATCATCTTTTGAACCTGGGATACTGAAAGGCATCAGAATGAAAGCCAGGGGAACATAGAGAGGACAGAGGTGCAACAAACTATGCAGTCTGTGTGCAAATCTCTTCTACTCTAGCATCTTGTATTCTAAATAATCTTTATTTTGTAGAATCTGTTCATGGAGGAATAGGTTGATGCAGAACACAGACTCCTCCACTGATTTAAATGCTGTCTTCTGGAGGATTGTAAGTGGTAGCTGGCTGTTAACAAATAACAATTACTTAAGATAGATTTTTTTTTTTTTTTTAGTTATTGCTGTTTTTTGTCATTATGTTATGAGGTTGGCTATTAGGCTTTTTTTGATAGCTCTTTGATATGAAAAGCTGACTGCTCTCTGCTCTTCATGTTTAAAAGGTTTAAGATGTGAGGGGTGTCAATTCTGCACCTCTCCCCTCATTTTCAAGGGACTAATTGCTATTAATTGTTCTCAGCCACTGGCACAATTCATTAATGCTGCATCTGATCCATTTCAAATTTCAGAAAAACAATGCACAAGATCCATTGCTCTGAGGAAAACTGGAGAGATAAGTGGTGAGAGGAGTAGAAAGAAGAAAATATTCTACCTTAGTACTTAGGTAATTAATTCAATTATAGAAGAATTTGAAATAGTAGCATAAACCCACCTTTTATTAAAAAGTTATTTTCAAAACAAAAGTCGACCTGCAGTACTTTAAAAACACAGGAGAATAAAAAAGTAGCCTAGAGCACTTTTTAATTCGGGAAATGTTTATTCCACGGAAACTCTATCACATGGAGTTTCCATTCCTTTTTCAAGATTTGTATTTTTGTTCCCAGCCTTTGGCTAAAAATGGCAAAATGCAATTCCTTGGCAGACCATGAGCATTGCACCATTGCAACAACTTCTCACCTTCCCAATTCTTTTTTCTTTTGAGGAAGAATATACTCGGTATGGAGCCTTTTCCTTCCAGGTAGTAAAGGAAATTTAAAAGTGTGAGAAAACAATGTGAGCCAGGCCAATCACCATGAAAAATGGTGAAGAGCACTCCAAAAAAAGCAATCTGACCATGCAGTGACTTCCAAAGCAGCCAGAAAGTGTCATTCACTTCCTTTATGAATCTTAAATTACTTCAGTGTTTCTCAGTGTTATTTCTTAATCACTTATTCATCACAATTCTTAACATGGAAGAGATGTTTAAAAATGAGAATCCCACAAGAGTCACTGTAAAATATCTCTTGGCCTCCAAGCAAACATTATAGAACTAATTTTAGAAGAATTAAATAAAGTAACATGTAGGCTGTCATTGCCGAGTTCTTTGGGACAGGAATGAACACACCCACTCAGAGCAAGAACATCTAAAATCCATAAGGTACTAAAATCGTGATTCCAGATTAAAAAATAGGAGGCAGTCAAATCTAAATTTCTTTTAGTCTTACCTGGAAGAGTCCTTTGACATTAAACTGTCATTGCCTCATCTGCTGCTTTTATTTATACTCCGCACAAAGTGCTACTGTTGCTCTTTTTTGCCCTACTCACAGTGGGCACCATGCTATAGGGCTGCAGAGCACAGATTATTGGTTACTGGAATCTTTGGAATAAATCTTCAAAGGAAAAAGAGTTTCTTTCCAGTTCAATTACACATTCCAAGTCTACCTTTGTATCTTAAATCATCAGAGTTAGTAAAGACTGGGTTTGTTTTCTCTTAAAAAGCTGGCATCATTTTAACAGACATATTTTGTTTAAGTATTTTCATACTTAATTTTGCTACTTCAGTCTGATGGGATTTGGTTTTGTAACAAAACACCTGGGCACTGATGACCGACCCACAAACAAGCAAATTATTGCTGTAGTTGAGGAAGGGATGTCTTTTCAGTCTTTTCTGTGGATTTGTTGATTTAAGGCAAAGAAAAGAGTCCTGCTGTGAACATCTAGAATTTATTCACCCTAGGACCAGCAGATGATTAAATTTTAATAATGAGTTTTAATTGTGCTCTCAAAAGAATTCTGTCTCTTCACCCATAATAGTGGCGCTGTTATTTTTTTCTTTTGGAACCTAAGTAAAAATTAACTGGATATGGCAATTTTTTATGTGATTATTCTATCTGAATTCCAGAATAATCGAGTGTTATGTTAGATGCCGTTGCCATCTGATAAGCAGCACCTGTCCTGTTCTAGGTTTTATCTCGTAAACCAGAGTTGCCTTCCCTTCCCCATCAATGAAAACATGCAAGCGGTTCTTTAGGATATTTAAACAAAAACATTTTTTGTAATGGCTCAGATACTTTACCAGTTTTGCTTTAATTAAGCTCCTGTCACCTGTTGCTGTGCAACATGTAATTCCCATTAAGTCATGACAAATGTAGTTTTTAGCAGCTCCAGGAGATGCTAATGTGAACACATCAATATTCATGTGTCTTGACAGATCGTGAGGTTTAATAAATTGCTTTCTATAACATAATTTTTGTGGAATCAGGGGTGTTCCTGTGATAGCACAAAGGAAGCCTGAAGCTGAGATATATAAAATATCATTTGCTTTTCACTGCATCTACAAGTTAATAAATTATTTCTCTGGAAAGTAATGAGGGATTTGTTTTCGGCTAAATATAAAAAAAATGTAGAAGACAATTATGATTAAAGAAAGCATTTCACTTTCATGTGGTTAAATGCTCAGTTTACACATAAAGAAAGATTCTTACTGACCCAATTCTGTTACTATTTCATTTTGGTCACACCAGAAATTTATCATGATTATGTTTTGGCTTACAGGGAAATCCAACATATGGCTGTGTTTTAGAGGAGCGTGGTCAGAAGTGAGCTGTGTGTGCTGGAATGAGGAACTCTCACAACTGGGATTTGGTCTGAAGAGCATCATCACATATGTTTGTTTGCATTTTTATGAATAGATCAAAAGATAGATGACAAGTATGTATCTAATAGGAAGGCCCTGTGTTTTAGAAACTGTTCTAATGGATTTTACTTCTGTAAATATAAACAAAATAGAAGCAATACATTAAAAAACCCAGTGAACATTAGCACTTGTATAATACAATTATTAACATATTGCTAATAAAATCAAAAAAGGCCTTTAATATTTAGGTCAAAATAACCTTGAAGAATATTATTTCTGTGCCTACCTTCCAGTGAAAGTCTATGGAAGAAACACCAAACAGCCTTTCAGGTCTTTTAAAGTTTCATTTCCTTTTTGCTTATCCCGGGAGAATGACAGCAGAGTAGTCTTTTTCCAAAAATTCTCAGGAGGAAATTAAAAATACTGCAGAAGGAAAGACAATGTAATTGTTTTCCTGGTGATTATTTGTCTTTGCCTTTGTATCTTTGATAAGGAATTTACTTCCCTCTTCCACAACTCTTCTTCCCAAATCTGTGTTGTGCAAATATTCCTATCCCCTGTAGAGTGAAGGACTATTAGGTCAGGTCAGATACTTTGTGATAGTTTGGAAAGAGAAAGTGGAACAAAATGTGTCAGGAATCTATGGATTATTTAGGTCCCATTAAGCAGTGGTGAGAGCTACACTTAGCAAGGGTTTATGCCAGTGCTGGAGTCAGCCAAGTTAAACCCTTTATTTTGAAACAGGAAGTGGTAACCCAGGTGTGCTCAGGGTTAGGCTTGGAGAAAGAGCTTGGTTTATTACAGGCTCTTTTAAATATTGGTGACTTAGAGGAAAGGATAGAGCTGATCAAGGAGAATTCATTGTTTTCATATAGAAATATAGATTATAGATTGACATAGATTACCTATGGTAAAGGCCTTGCTGAAGAGCATGATTTATTTCTGGGGTCCACAGAAGCTTGGCTGCAGACCCACCTGCATGAGAAGCATTACAAGCTGGAAAGAACAGAGCTGGAAAGATTTGCAAGGTAGGACAAAAAAATCAGGTTTTTGGTCATGCTTAGCTCTTAGCTTTGTGTTAGCACAAGCCCTGTTTATTGCTTTCTAAGCTTTTATAAATTCATTAGCACCTTGGGCACAGCCACGAGTGTCTCAGTGCTCCACAGATGAAGATATTTCTGAGCAATGCTGCTGTAAATACAGAAGTCCACAGCCAGATGGTGTTGGGGGGACTTGGCAGCTCTCTGCCTATTAAAATATGGTGAGGTTAGTAAGGATGAGGATCTGAGCACCAGGCTCTTGGCAAAAAGCTGGTGTACCTGCCTGCCTGGTCCTTCACTTTTACATTTACGTGGTATCTTAGACCCCAGGCAAGCCTGAAGGGTGTTACAGTGACAAGCAATCCTGGGAGCACAGTCACCTTGGAGCACAATGCAACAGCATGAGGGAGGAGAATTTGGGCCAAGGGAAACCCTACTCTTATAATAAAATAATGTCAAACAGATGGTAACCAATTCAATGCATGGTGAGATGTCAAAACATGTTGAGCACCATATTGGGACCTGCTTAGGGAAAAATCACAGAGCTATTTATTCTGTTACACTTTTGTACAGCCTATTAATTTAATAGTATGGATAAGCCCTTGTTTTGTATGGTTGCAGGTCTGCTGCTGCTCCTTCCAGTTAAGGGAGGTTGTACCCAGGAGCACCTGGCCAGTTCAAGGAGTCATACATAATTTGGCTGTTACAAAGGCCTGGTGCACTATGATTTCTCTTGATAAAAATATCAAAGTTGGGAAGGAATCATCGCTTTCACTCCGAAGACTTCAGATCATCAATTTAAAGAAAAAGAAAATACATGTTCTTTTGAACAGGTATGTGTTTATTTTTTTACCTGAGACATCAGAAATGGGTGCTGAGGTGTTAGCACTAAACTGCACAGTCCTCCCCTGCCCTCCCCTCCCCTCTCTGCCACTTCAGTTGTTTTCTTACCATTTGATAACAGTTCTGGTGCAACTGCATTTTTATGCTATTATTTCATTTTGCTGGTAGACATTCCTGTTTACATTAAGTCTGTTACAGAGCAAAAAAGAAGAAAAAAACCAAAAAACAGTACATGATCTTGTATCACATGGCTGGTTCTAACAAAATATGTATTTAAAGGCCTTCTTAAAGGGGACTAATCTAACTTGAGTCTTCACCTAAATGATGAGTTAAACTGTGTATCTGTCCCAAAAGCTTTTAAGAGCCAGCTTCTTTGCTTGCAAACACTTAAAAAAATTTGGAAAAATTAAATTATAAACCTGTAAATCAGTAAACTGATGCTATTGCTGAACCTGTCGGGCAGCTGAGAGAGGCCCGTGGTCCAGCCAAGCAGCTCGCCTGGCTGGTTAAATTTGGGATACTGTGTGGGACACACAGGGCCAGTGTTCATGTCCTGAAGGGAAAGGGGAGCACTAATGTACCTGAGAGGAGACCCTTAAAGACCCATCTCCTCTCCCAGTGTGTGGGCCAGCTGTTCCACACCACCCTGCAGAGAAGAGGGAAGGAGAATCAGGCACACCTTGTGATTTGAACACAATACAGAACTGAGCTGTTCAGGAGAACCTGGGTCTTCTGCTTTCCCCTGTTGTGCTGATATGGTGATATCCCCAGGGGAATTAGAAACAGTGGATATTTAACAGTAATTCTGGCAGTTAAAACAGAAGGGGTTAATGATATTTGCTGAGGAGAAAGGCTGGAGAAAGGGAAAGACAGAGGAGCCTGAAGTTCTCTTAGTTTGGATGGCAGACAGAGAGACTTGCTCAAAATCTAGGGTAGAGCACCTCTAGACATGATAGGGCTCCAATGTGAGGGCAGGATGTGGTATTTTACTAAAATGCACTACACCATGGCAATTGCCCAGTTCATGCACAGGAAGCTCTTTACTGCATTTCTGTCTCAGAGTTGATCTCTCCTGGGCAATGCGGATGTGGATGAGACACAGCCAATGACACTCTCCTGAGTGGAGTCCAAAACCAATTTGGCAGTGCAGGTAGCGGACAATAAATTAGATTTTAAAAACTCTTTCAGGCTTTGTAACTTGGAATGAACACAGCTATGTGAGTTTGAGACAAGAAATACACCACAAATATGTCGGTGTTCCAGGGGTGGGCTGGGGGAGGTGAAAGGAAGTACAAATCTGTAAAATGATTTGTATAAAGTCAAATGTAATAAACCCATAACTTGATCAGCTACATGCCCAAACAGTATTAGCATCATTAAAAAATATGCTAGAGAGCAAACTATCTTATTTTATGTCACTCACAGCGACATGATTATTTTTAAGGCCCATGCCACCGAGGTTTCTATTACCAGATTAAATCTTGCCCAGACACTGTATAACAAGGGGCTGTGTTTAGCACCCCTGTGATGTCTGCAGGTCACATCAGCGCTCCCTGCCGATATCCTACACTGGTATCTCCGCACGGATCCATGGGATCCATCCTCACGCAAGGTCACCCTGCATCCCACTGAACCTTCGGACGGATGCATCTCTGACAGAGGCGGTGCCGAGCTGGAAGCCTTTCACCAGCGCTTCACTTGAAAGTTAATCACTCTGTATCTGAATAAAACGGCCGTACAAAAAGGGTCATTAAGGTCAGGCAAGCATTTTACAGAAGGAAATTTAAAGCTTCTGAAAACCTTTCAATTTCCCCTCTGGCTGCCCTACCTGGCAGCAGCTGCTGCCAACAATGACGTCTAGGGTCGGGTTCAGCCAGCTCCACTCAGAACTACTGGGAATGAGTCATTTTTCTCTTTTAAGATTTGGCAAAACAAAACAAACAAACAAAAAAAGACGTGAAATACACGACAAGCGCGAGCAAACCCGTGAGGGCAGAGCAGCACCAGCGGTGTCCGAAAGCCCTCCTGTGCTCCTTTCGGAGCTGGGGAAGCCCCGCGGCACCGCGGGCCCCTCAGAGTCCCCTCGGAGTCCCCTCAGAGCCCGCGGCCGCTCCCGCCCTCACGGGGTCGCCGCCACTCCCGGGCAGGGCTTCCGGCCCCGCCGGCCTGCGATTGGCCCACGCCGATGCACCGGAAGTGACGACAGGAGCCAACACGCCCACCGCGCCGTTCAAACGCTGGCGGCGGTAAAAGCGGGGCGCGCGGGGACTTGGGGGCACCCGAAGGAACCCGAGGGCACCCGAAGGCACCCGAAGGAACCCGAGGACGCGGGGGCTGAGGGAGGCTCGGGGCTGCGGGAACGGGGCTTGGGATGGCGCAGCTCTGAGGGAGATTCGGGTCCGCCCGCTGCAAACTCCGGAGTTTTGGGGGCTCCGCGCCCTCACAGCGAGGTTGGTGGTGTCGCCGTCCCTGGAGGTGTTCAAGGAAAGACTGGCCGAGACGCTGAGTGCGGCGGGGAAGTTGGCACGGTGGGGTTCGCTCACGGGTTAGACTCCATGGTCTTGGAGGTCTTCTTCAACGTAATTGGTTCTGTGCTTCTCCCCACTGTAATTGCTGGGGCCCTCCAGGCACGTTTAAACTTATAAATTTTGTCCCCCAGGAATTGTAGATGTTGCTTAAGTTACATCCCTCGCCACCCATATTTTTTTACTTGGAGTCAGTCAGTCAAGTACTTCCTGAATGTCCCTGTTCCCTTTTTCAGGTGATTGTTTATACGAGATAAGCTGTAAAGATGTTGAAGTTTAAATGTGGAACTCGAAATCCAGTGGAGGCAGGACCGATGGAGCCCATCACCAGCCGAGTGTCTCGGCTAAATCTGCTCTTCCAGGTGAGGAACATCTGACCTGGGAGCAGCTGATCTCGGTTTTTCCCTCGTCCATTCCCAGTGTCCCAAAATACAGCTTTGCTTGTTTGGATGCTGAAACCATGGCCTGTACCTTTGGGGTAAAAGAAAGGGATAGTTAGGTGAAGTTCAAAGTGTTTCTGGTTTCCACAAAATTCAGTGGATAGTAAGTGGACTTATATTTCGTGCATGTTGATGTTTTAGCCTGATGGATTTTTCCACATAAAGATGGGACTTTGCTTTCTGTGCCCTGTAATCTTCAGTTTTTTCATGAGTGAAGGAGCTGTGTGTTTGTTCCAAGATGAATTCACCTAAGGGGCTGCTTTTTCATCGTCTGATGTCCAACAGCTTTTCCTTCTACTGTTGATGCTGATTTCTTAAATTGTTTGTACCATGGAAAAACCTGCATGATGCAGTGTCAAGGAAAAGGCCAGTCAGATCAGAGTCATCAGGAGGATGCAGATTGTTAAAATTTGAGTCACAGCTTTCTTGAAACTGTTAGTTTAGATGCTTGAAACTTTAAAGGATTGCTTTGTCTAAAAGAAAAATACCTGCAACAGCTATTTCAGATAGACATAGTGAGTTGATGTATTTACCTCACACTTCTGTATCATTTGCCTAATTTCTGAAGTAGTGATTTTAAAATGGATAATATATAATCTGCTCTATACATCTGTTATTGATTTGAGGCTTTTCATTGTTGTCTGAGACTCCATCTGCTGTTGCTGCTTTTTTTTTCCAGGGGAAGCCACTCTTTGTGACTCAACAGCAGATGTCTCCTCTCTCCCGGGAAGGCATCCTTGATTCATTATTTGTTCTGTTTGAAGAATGCAGAAACCCTGCTTTAATGAAAATTAAACATGTTGGGAACTTTGTCAAGAAATGTAAGTTTTTTTATACTAATTTTCAGGTGTCACTTTATAAAACAGTTCTTAAGAATCTGGATATTAGAGTAATGCTTTAGTTGCTTTGATTAGAACCCAGAACTTTGAGCAGCTGATTTTTAGTTGGCAGACTCATCTCTGCAAGTGGAAATCTTGGCAATCTTAGCAAAGATTTGTTCAGGTCCGAGAAGAAGAAATGAAAGTGGCTTTTGAAGTGCTGTGACTCAAATGTGCCTCCTTCTTAGTCTGTACTGTATTTATATTTGAAGAGGTACTTTCTTGGAAAGTGAGTACTGGCTACAGCAAAGCTCTGAGTGTGCACCACGTAAGGATGTCAGAAGTTGAGAGCAGGATGATGACTACAAGAAAAAAAGATTTGAGGGAGGAGCTTGGTAAACCCTGGCTCTTTCACCTTTTGGATTCTGCGTGTTACCTGAGTTTTGCATGTGTAACTTGTAAAGAGTATTTCTGTGCTTCAGAAATACAGGTCCTAAGGGAGTAAATATTTTATTGACAATGTGCTCAGATTCCTTTTGGGGAAGAACAAAGAAAATTTCCATCAATTTTTCCATTAAGATATAGCAGAAAGGCATTTGATTTCAAGTAACACATTGTGCCTCCTGTTATAATTCCACCCAATGGTTTGTAGGTATCATTAGCAGACAGTAATTTTCTGCTAGTCTGAAGAATTTTTAGAACAATCTCCCGTGAGTGACTGATTATCACAGTGCATGCTGGCTGGAACTAGTCAGTGGAAAACTTGAGCTGAATATCTCCAATAAATGCCTGTGGTTGGTTCTTAGACAATAGACTGGTGCCTCCCTCAGGCAGAGGAGCAAACCCTGCCCCTGGACTAGAACTTGCTGGATAAAGCCCTCATGGCTGGAGAATACGCTTTGTATTGATAAAGGATGGCTGGAAAGAAATTAGAAACCAAAGAAGTTCTCTGCCTCTGATGTTATGAATGGGACAGAATTATGGTTGCTATGGGAACTGTCTTAGCATTTCCTGATCCTTTTGTATGTACCATATTTCAGACTTAACTCTGCATTGATACAGTCTTTTTCTAGTTCTGATGCATGCTGTTATTTTTAAGAAGCATATTCTGGAAAGATTTAACATTTCTTGAGAATCTGGAACTAAATGTTGGGATTTTTTTGGTCTTGGTTTGCTGGGGCTATTTAAAATTTTATTCCTTAGTTTCGATGTTGTCTCTTTTCTATAAAATGCCAGTTGCCAAATGTAAAAATAAGTGCTTTATTTTTATAGATGCAGAGGCTATCGCTGAACTAAAGGAACTGCAACCCAGTGTGAAGGACTTTGAAGTAAAGAGTGTGGTTGGCTGTGGACACTTTGCAGATGTCAAAGTGGTGAGAGAGAAAGTCACTGGCGATGTTTATGCTATGAAGGTGATGAGCAAGGAGTCCTTGCTGGCACAGGAGCACGTATGTATATTTGTCTGTTACGAGAGTAGGAGGATAAATTGCAATTTGTCGAACACTTCCTTTCTGTCACTATTATTAGAACTGAGTTAAAAATATATCTTGAGGAAGTTCATCCTGCATTTCAGTGAAGCAATAGATTTGTGTGTAGCTTTTTTACTGTGTTTAAAAGCCATTGTCACAGTCTCTGGGTCTGCTGGGCGAAGTGCCATCCTCAGGTACCAAAACATGGCCCTTGTTGTAAAGAGCTTCCCATCTAAATATAAGAAAAGAAAAACTGGTGATGAAAACACTGAATCAGTATTGATCTTGTTGATGGTTTGAATTTTTAGACAATCTATTCATTAAGGGCTTTTTTATTTTGAAGAGCGAAGTAGAATGTCAAGAGTGGGTGTGAAGGCAAACTGTGGTGACTGGATTTTTATGGAGAGCCTCTCGCTAGCTTGAGAAATGTGTTACTTGGAAACTTAAAAAAGGGATAATGGAGGTTGTTCTCATAGTTTGGTGAGAAACAAAGTTAACCTTTGCTGACATGAGATGACAAGTGGGACAGAGATACTCAGTGAGAGACCTCGTGAATTTATACAATATCTACATCATTGTTCCCAATATGTGGTGCAGTAAGGTTGCTCCTGATATCCCTCAGCATTGTTTGTGGCTGTGAAATGGTTGGACTCCAGAAATGGAACTCAGCTAAAATGGAGCTCCCTTCTGGAGCACAGATTCACAAAAAAGCAGAGTATGGTACTACCTCTAGGTACTTGCCCAGGAAACAGCACTTAATAATTTCTGTGTAATTTTTTGTGATGTGTGCCAAGTTTTTCTAAAACTGGGGGATTCTATATATTCTCACTCCCTCTCATCATGATGTAACTGAATACTTTTTTGGCAGGTGTCATTTTTTGAGGAAGAACGTAGCATATTAGCTCAGAGCACCAGTCCATGGATTCCACAGTTACACTATGCATTTCAAGACAAGAAAAATCTCTACTTGGTAATACCCAGTCTTTGATTTCCTCCTCTATGGAACACCACTGTTGTTGGTTTATTAAAGAACAATGTGATGCTTGACATGTGCTCATTTTCTGTAAATTTTCCTGCACTACATAGCACTGTTTGATATGTGCCCAGTGTCATGCTGGGGAGTTGAATGAAATATCTTGTATCTCTTTAAAATTGTATGTAGGTTATGGAGTATCAGCCTGGAGGGGACTTGCTGTCACTCTTAAACAGATATGAGGACCAGCTGGATGAGAATATGGTGCAGTTTTACCTTGCAGAATTGGTTTTGGCCATTCACAGTGTCCATCAGATGGGTTATGTCCACCGGTATGTAAAGGTTGCTTTGGATGCTTCTATATTCTGTCCTCTTTCAGTATTTCACATGCTGTGTCAGAGGACAAAATTAGAAAATTAATCAGGCTCCCAACTATAATTGTAGCTCAGGGCATTAACTTTGATGTAAAGTTCAGACCAATATCAAGAAAGGATTGTTACATGTATTTTTCTGGAGGCTCAGTAAAAAGAAGCCTTAATGTTGCACTATGAAAAATCTAAATCTTTTCCATGGATTGCTGCTTTTGGCACCAAATACTATGGGAAATTAATGTAATTGTTAAAAATTCTTGTGTGCTGATTGGTGAACTGGGCAGCATAGGATGTTGGTGTAGTTAAATGTCACGGAGTTTTCTCTCAAGGCTTGGAGACTGTTACTGTGTGCATTTTCAAATCATATTGGTATTTTAAAAAATCATTCCATTCTGAGGGTGTGGAAATGTCATGATGTATTTTATGTTCCAAGAGTTTGTAGTGGCTGCACTTAGAGCCTTGGCTATGGCCTTCTAGTGCAAGGTCACTGGCTGAATTTGGAAGATGTGCAGAATAAGTTGTGAGGGAGTTTGGGAAGAGGACTAAAAAACACTTCATTGTAGCTCAGTTACAATGTGATCAAGGTGCAAAATCACTTTCTCTTTTCATCTGCTGCCAATAGTTATTGACCTTCCATGAAATAAGGGGAACTGTAACACTTCCATATTTGCTTGGAAAAAGACCCCCGCTTGAAAGGCTTTAATCATGTGGTTGAGTAGAGCTGAATAGGGATAGCCTGTTACCTGGATGTGACAGTAGGAATGGTCTGGAAAGGTTCTGATTGCTTTCTTCTGGCTTACAGGGATATCAAACCAGAGAATGTTCTTATTGACCGAACAGGACACATCAAACTGGTGGACTTTGGGTCAGCTGCCAAAATGACAGTAAACAAAACGGTAATCACGTGGATTTCAACTTTGTTTGTGGCTTGTTTGGAGAGTCCAGTTGAAAAGGGAAAACTAACTTGGTATCTGTTCTTTAATTGCACCTTGCTCTTCTCTCTTGTGCCTTTCTTGTCCACTATGGAATCTATTCACAATTGTATTTTTCCGTTTGTGAATGGCTTTTCAAGCATGAACTCAAGTATCTTTTGCAGCCCTCAGTAGAGACATATTTGCTTATTAAAATATTAATACACAAGAAAGGTAAGGGTAAGTCTGCTTTCTCATGGTGCTGCACTGTGATACAACATCATACATCTACAGGTTCTTACAGCTGTTCAATGCTGTGTTTAAAGAGGACATGGATTTATACTTGGGATGAAAATTGTGCCTGGTGTAACTAAGGTGACATAACTTTGAAGAGTGGGGAGTTCTTGATCAAAATGAGTCACATTTAAATATTCTGGGCTTCACTCACCAGAAAGTACTGCATGAAATCTAAATCAGTGGAGTTTTTTTATAAGTTGCTTGTAAGTTTTGGTAACTGCATACAGCTTCCAGTGAAAATTTTTAAAATTTAAATGTATCTAAGTGAGAACGTGAAGTTCAGTACTGTATTTCTATCTTGTTTTACAGTTTTTATTTTTCCATAACATTTTCCTTGTAATGTGATTCTTAATATCCTGTTTTCCCTGTTCTTACATTTTCTCTGCATTGCATTTTCCTTTTAAATTTTTTCTTCACACTATCTCTTCAGTTACTCACAGGTTTTTGTGTTAGCCTGCCTGCTGTTTTGTTTCATTCTTTATGCCATTCAGTACAAAAATAATTCAGCATCCTGAGCTACCTTTTCTAAGCAGTTCAGAAATTCAAATATTAGTACTTTGCTGGTCATGAACACTAGGTAAAGAGGTAAGGGTAACAGAGAGTGTCATGAGGGCAGGAAATATTTATGTCTGAACTTGACCATATTTGAAATTTCAGCTGTGATGTGTCTGTTAATGCTAGTTGAAGCAGAGTAAGTTTCCTGTTTAAAACAAACATCAGTTTAGTATTTCTGTATTCTTTTTGGGATGCTACTTTTCTACTTCAGCAGTTTGTACTGTATAATAACAATTAGCTCTGATAATTTGTCTCTTTATACCAAATAGCTTGCTTTGTTTGTTTATGAGCAGTTTCCTTAACCCAGCACTTAGCAGCTTGGCTTAAAATTGCTTTCTTAAAATTCACTGGGAGGGCTGAAAATTATATCTCATTAAAAAAAAAAAAGGGGGGGGGGGAGGGAAGGGAAAATAAAACTCTTTTTTAATTACCAAGATGCCACTGAACAGAAAGTGCTGTGATTTCACTTGGTTTATCTTTGCTCCTAGGTAAATGCCAGGCTCCCTGTGGGCACACCTGACTACATGGCACCAGAGATGCTGACAGGCTTGGGGGGGGATGGCAAAGCCTCCTACGGCCCCGAGTGTGACTGGTGGTCGCTCGGGGTCATCGCCTATGAAATGATTTATGGAAGGTCTCCCTTCACTGAGGGCACTTCAGCAAAAACTTTCAATAACATCATGAACTTCCAGGTAGAGAGAACTCCTTCCCTGTTCTCAAGTAAAAAGGCTGGAACTAAAGGCTGTTTTTCTCAACTTTACATAAAGGTTTATGGATGTCTCTGACTTGGTCGTGTTCATAAAATATTTGGCATGTATGCATTGTATTGTATTTATATGTCTCTGTGTTAAAGGTATCAAGCTATTTTTTTGTAGCAGGTGTCATCATCCCTGATTCAAAAAATCCTAAGCTGCAAACCTTTTGAAGTTTGTGAGAATTTTCTGGGGAAGTGTCTTGCTTTACTCTTCCAGTTGTGCGTGCCGTTGGCCATTGTTCAGCATAGGATGGTGCCCTGGGATGCCATTTACCTGGGGGGGGAATGGTTGTTCTTGTGTTCTTATCTTTACTGCAGTAAATGCATATAAAACCTACTTGGATAAAATGCACCATGCTTTATTTGTGTGCTATAAATATTCATCCTTTGTACCTGACATATCTCAGAATAATGAAACTTAATCTTCCTGTTCTGAGCCTGTTTTCCTACTGAGCAGAAATCCATTTCTTTCTAATGCAGAGATTTCTGAAGTTCCCAGAGGATGTGAAAGTTAGCAGTGACTTTCTTGACCTGATCCAGAGCCTGCTCTGTGGGCAGAAGGAAAGGCTGGGTTATGAGGATCTCTGCTGCCATCCATTTTTTTCTAAAATTGACTGGAACAATATCCGTAATTGTAAGTAGAATAAAATTGTATTTATAAGCAATTTCTGGGTTCTTTTGGTAATGGGAAAATTTGTACAATGAGTATTTAAGTGTGTTTGATTTGAATTATTCGTAATGAAACAGGACTGGTTCCTGGAGCAGGTGCTTCTAACAAAACAGCTCATTTTGGTTTTTGCAAAGGCTATATTAAAGGCTATCTCAGGTGAAAACTGTAAGGTAAGAGGAAGTTTAATAAAACTCCATATGATTTTCTGATGCAATTGCCATATAACTGCAGGCACTAGACTGGAAAATCAAAATGGTCTTCTCCATGTCCTTCCTCAGACTAAAAGGCATTGGTATGTTTTTCCAGGCCTTTCCCACCTGAATTTGCTTAATTTTAGCTTCATCTTTTCTTGTTGTTGTTGTATTTTCAGCTTTCTCTTTTGTTACTTGTGAATCAACTTTACTTAAGTTTGGTTTATTTTTTGTAGTACCAGTAGGTACTACATAGGGCCATTGGAGCTTTTTGTCAAAGTCAATGGGGATAAGGTATTGCTACTTTTTTTTTTTTTTTTTTTTTGGTCAAAAATCTGTTCATTCAACCAGGAATAGAATAAAACCAGTGAACCAGATAATTCTCTCTGCAGAAAACTGTTTATAATACTATGTAAGCAATGGAATTTGGTATTTGGAAGTACTGAGGTACCAACTCCATGGCAAAAGCAAATATTTCACAGTTCATCAGTGATCTCTGTATGGGGATCTGATTGTGTTGGAGAGTATTTTAAATTATTTGGACTGTAAGATTATCTGGGCAAGCAGCATGTCTGCCTTATGTTTTTTATCAAATATGCTGTAAGAGAATGATTGTGCTCCATTTTCCCTGATAAATTGCTAAGCCAGTGCTTCTACTTTTGATGACTATCTCAGCACTTCAGCTGTCAGCTCCACAGACTGTTTGCTCACTTTTCTGTTGATTCATTAATTTTGAACTTGTGGAGCTGCTGTTCTGTTAAATTCCATTGTTTCTGCCCTTTGAGAGCCGTTGAGCCTCGAGCCCTTTCCATCACTTTAGCATACATCTCCCAATGCTCTCTGCCTTCTCTCCCCCGAGCCCTG
Source organism: Hirundo rustica (assembly GCF_015227805.2). Classification (NCBI taxonomy): domain Eukaryota; kingdom Metazoa; phylum Chordata; class Aves; order Passeriformes; family Hirundinidae; genus Hirundo; species Hirundo rustica. Next base: position 10,250,646 of record NC_053466.1, on the reverse strand, counting down.
CCTAAGCCACCAGTTTCTGTTCCTGAATTGTGTTGCATTCATATCATATTATCTCAGATATAGAAAGAAGAATGACACGTGAGCATATGTTCTGGTGTTTCCTTGGCAATTGCCTGTCTAGTGTTCATACAGCTGCACCAGCTAATGGAGCATTTTTCCAATTCGTGTGGCAGCAGTGATCCTGATGGACGAGCCAGGAGGCTGCCCTGGTGTGGTTATAATGTTGGAGTACTCATTTGGGATTTTAAAAATCCCATTTCTCTCTGCAGCTGGCCAGTGGATTGCATCACTCCCTGTAACATCCACACCTACCTGCTGTGAGGATTCATGCAGTTTTGACCCCTCACTTCATTGCTATGCCTCATACTTGATAAACCCCTGCTGTAACTAGCACAAAACGCAGCAGTCTCCGTGCTTTAAGCAGCAGATTCAATGTATCACCTATTGCTTCGCTCTCTGTAGTGGTTCTCCCTGTGCTGGTTTTTGTGAGCAGTGTTGCTGTCATTCTGTTCAAAACCTGAGTCAGGTTTGACCTGGGCTGACTAAAAGCTAAAGGTTTCTTTCTAATCTTGACCTCTGCTGGTAGTGGTGTTTAACTGAAGCAATGGCACCTTGAGAAGATGGGTGACGGAAGAGGTCACAGGATTTAGATTGACATTAAAGAATCTTACTCCCCCAAGTTAATCTGGTCAAAGACTTTAATGTTATGGAGTGTTGGGACTGGGTGATCCTAAAGCCTTTGCAGACTGAAATGACTCTCTGATTCCACAATTGTTAGACAAATTCTAACAGTGTCAGTATAATCAGACCTTCCTATAGTCAGTCTATAAGGGCAGTGATGTAATTTCTATTTCAGGCTGAGCAAGGTAGGGAAAAAATCAGTACCTTTGCCTTGCAGGTATTTAATTATCATGCTGAGAGCTCCAGGATAGCCATTCTTAATGCACCGATTTTGGTTAAGAATGTGTCATTAAGGGGCTTTTCAGTGTTACATTTTGTTGTTATGGTAACCTATGAAACATTTGACTTTTTAGTAAACCCCTTTCCAAAAGATCATTGCCTCTAAAAAAAGCTCCCAAGTTCCCCTGGGTCCAAGTTACATGTGTCTGTTATGTAGAAGCAGCTCTTAAGTTACAGAAACAGAATCAAATCATTAAACCTCAGGTCAGGTTTATACGAATTTGTCTCAACAGGTGATTTTTCCCCTTTGTTGGAGTATTGTACTGAAACACCCTTATAGATTCTGCTCTTTGTTGGTTTTCTGCTATTTAATGTCTTCTAAAGCTTATTAAAAAGACCCCATCCCAAAACAGATAGCACCACACTTCCTCCCCCCAGAATAAAATAAACTTTCAAAAGTTTGTGTTCATTTACTGAAGAGTTTTCTGAAAATATTTTGGATTTTTTTTACCTGAAATCAACATATTTGTATCTGTGTTTCAGATATATCAGGTATTTCACTGGAAAGTTCATAGCAGAACCATTTGATACCTTAAAAGTATCTAAAATCAGAGGTAGAGAATGACATACTTGAGTTACCAGCATCAAGGCTGCATTCTGTATAATTTGGGGATTTTGCTAGTTGTCTTTTGTTATTTGACATCCGTAAACTGCATCAGCTCTTTAATTTGGGATTAAAAATCTGCTTGCTGAAGTCCAGCTGGGAGATAGTCAGAAAACATTCATTCTTACCTAAGCAGTGTGAGTACAGCATTGAGAGCTGTACTCTCTGTACACATGAAGAGCCTTTCATTTTAAGAACTGCTTTGTAACTACAGTCCAAGAAGTCTTGAAAATGGAATGGCATTATTTGGACTTGCACGTGGAAACCATATATTTGAAAACACAAGAGTCAATGTCTTGTGCAAACAGAAGAACTTGAGAAAGTATTAAAGACTGATTTTTAAACTGTTTTCTGCTGTTAAGGCAGGACCCAAATCTCATTAGTTGTAAATCCAAGACACTTGTCCTTATGAACACCACGTTGTCAGTCAGGATGTCAACAGTTACACATTGTGGGGTTTCGTTTAAATTCTTGTCTTCAGAAAAATGTATCGACTTGTTTCTTGAAATGGAGATCACTTGCTTGGTTGGAATTCACTTTTATTGATAGAAATGTATGTGTTGGATCGTTGTCTTGACAAAACAGTAAAGGTGTTAAGATAATAGTGTATAGATATGGTAGAACTAGCACAGTGCCTTTCTTATAGGAGGTCTTAGCAAAAATTTCCTTCAGTTTCATCACTGGGATTATCTATTTTTCTTTCATAACACTTTCTCAAATAGGTCTGTTAGAGCCTGAGGAAGAGGAATGCCTAACCTATTTAAAAAGGCTGTGTGGATGCTTTTCCTCAGAAAGCATTTATAGATCACCTTGTAGATCAAGAAGAGAGACACTTTTATCCCCAAGAAACATTCTGTATTGCCTTTAAGTTTCCTATTTCAGTTGAGTCTTTCACTGTCCCAGGGGAAATGCAGTCTCTTTTTTCTGAATTTGCATGAAAATATTTTGAAAGGCTGGAAAGACCTGGTTAAGGCAATGTTCTTTGTACCAGTCATAAATACATACACTGAAGCAGAATTTTAAAAAAAAGGGGTTTTTTTTCATATGAGACATTTTATCTAATCTTAATGATAAGCTGATTAAAGTACTGGAGTATGTGTGGTGGTCTTGGATTTTTCCTTTTTACTTTTTCATTTTTTTTTTTTCCCTTAAACTTAGCAACCTACAACACCCCCTTTTCCTCTGAAAGTCATTCTTTGGAACAGATGGAAGAGGGTTACATCCTTCCACAAGTGGGGATGTATCTAGGCAAGGAATCGGCTTTTTTAAAACACACAGTTCTCTCCAAGATACTTTAAATGGTAAACAGAACATGTACATTTGTTGTTACGTGTCGGAGACAAAAGGAGCTCTTTGTACCAGTTTGTGTGAGTAGAGGCACTGGTTTACTGTCCTTTTGAATAATACTTTTGCCTCCCTTTTGGATGAGCCTGAGAAAAGTGCAAATTTGTCTCCTGGTCAGGTGTGATGGCATGGTGCTCACATATATTCCTTATCTTGACCTCTGCTGAAGGATCCTTCCTTTTAAAGAAGCAGTTGATGAGCACAAGACTGTATTTGTGTTCACCAGTCTTCATCCTGTTCTCAAAATGCTGTAGTTGTGTGACACCTTTCTGATTTTTAAGCAAGAAATAATAACTAGAGATTGTGCCATCATGTGACCACACTTGAGAACAAAATTGCTTGTCTGTTTTAGCTTGATTTTACAAGATTACTCTGTTTATTCTATGGGTGTTTTGGACATCAGATAAAGAACTCCTTAATCAGAGGAATAAAAATCTATGAAGAAGCTTCTAAATAATTAGCAACATCAGACAGAGTAGATCTAGCTTTTGTTTTTTTAAGTTATTCCCTCTTACCCCTAAGTGATTTTTTTTTTCCCTCCAACATGCTGAATCTTCTTCAGAAGTTCAGCTTCTCATTTTCAGTCACTGTTGACAAATTAAGGACTACTTAACATCTAGAGGTGTTTTTGTGGAATGACTGTTGCAAGTTTTGTCTTTAGTTGCTACTATTTCTTGATACAAATAGTAGCAACAAAAGTAGTAACAAAATTATACTGCAGGGTTGCCGAGATTTTGGACTGTTAGTCATGGATTTTTTCATTGTTTTTTAATCTAGCATTCACAATTTCTCTTCTTTGTTCTCATATTTTATTAAACATCAGAGGAAGCTGTAGTGTAAAACCTTGTGCTCCTTAAACTAGTTTCCCACCAGCCCCAAAGGTTTCTCTGTCTCACATTCAGTTTTACCTTTGTGCATCTGTTGTTCCCCCACTGAGTGCTTTTTCATCTTTTTATGTGTGTGCACAGCTAAATGACATTTTGAGTGGTTTGAGTAGCAATTCTTGTTGGTAAGAGGATCAACTTTCTGTTTAATTGCAAGGGCTTGAAGATGACTCTTAGGATTTTCTTTGCTAGTTTCTGGTGGGACGTAAGGCTCTAGACCTCTGAGATGAAGTTATCTATCACGCTCTGGGGAGTACAGAACAAGGTGCTCGTACGATTATAAAAAAGCAGCTAAGTTGGTTTTTGTTACCTCTTTAAAAACATTCTAGACTTTTGTAGATGAAGTGAAGAATTTGCTGTTTTCTCTATCACTTTACCTCATAGACAGTATCTGCCTTAAAAATCCCACAGCAAGCCCTTTCTGTGAGAAAAAGCGCAGAGTTCTTTCAGCAAAGATCCTGAAACTAAAAAAATACTAATCCTGAACTGATCCTCCTCTGCTGTAAATTAATTACAACTTTGGGCTTATCTTTGCATTAAAGATGATATTCTTAAAAATTCTTTTCTGTTACTTCTCTAATTTTAATCATTAAGAGTATATGTAAGAGTAGCTGGACATTATCCTGACATTAAGTGATTTTTAAAAGGAAATACATATCCCAATCAACAATCTGTATTTCAAAATTGTGTTTATGGTGCATAAATATCATCATCATGTTACATATTTTTATTATAACTGGTAAAATAGAAGAAATTAATAAATTCATGATACTGACATAAATTTAAATGTTCTGGAGCTGGTAAGCTCCAGTAGTCTGAAACTGCTTACTACAGAACCTATTTAATTTGTATGTCTTCCCCATTTATCTCATTCTAATGTACTTGGAACTACTGTACGTGAACAGCAGCTGCTTCATGGAATTTCTTCTCACTTCCCTGCTTGGGAGCAGCGTCAGGATGGCTCTTCGGGGAGCCGCTACCAAAGCCTGCGCGTGTAGCTGGGATTTGGCAGCCTGCAGACAGATACCTTGTTTTATTTTGGCTGTTCATGCTGGTCTGGTGGGTAGTTCCAGCGAGGGGATGGAGAGTTAAAGGCGGCAGTGGAAGGCTTTGGCAGCCTAGAGGGAGCCAGCGCCTCCAGCCGTGCCGCGCTGTGCCCCTGCCGCTGACGGGCAGCAGCGTCTGTCACGCTGCAGGCAGGCAGGGTCAAAGCCGGCATGCGGGCACTGGGGAGCAGGGAGCCTGCACTGCAGGGGTTGGGATGTTTGTTCCCGGTCCTTCAGTCCTCTTCAGCCCTTCAGCTACGGGAGATCCATACTGGATCCATGGTAACGGTTTTAGCACACTCCACTTCCATCAGCTGCTGACAAGGGGCTGTTCTCGCTGCTGGCTGAGGAGCTGTCTCTCTCCTTTGCTAATCTCAGAGTTGCAGTGAGGGGGGACCCGAGTGATGAAATAAATAAATAAACGTTAGGAAACGTGATTTAATGAGGTTGGGATTGCACAGCAGGGCTTCTGCATTCGTTCCTTTCCCACACGTAGCCAAGCCAGCAGGTAGCTCGGGTGCTGCACATCACCGAGAACTTGTCCTTTTGTTCCTTAGGTTAATTAAACTGAAGCGAGCACGAGAAAATCATCTGAAATTAAACAACTGCTTAGCAAGTTAAGTGGTACCAATTTAGAAATTATAGTAAGAAATACATTGTAATTCCTGCTATTTATACCTCTCTTCAGAGCTGATTGTATCAGAGCCAGACTGCAGTGGTGTCCCGGCAAGAGTTCCAGATCTTAAGCAAGCTCCTTTAGAGAAATAAAATCAATCTTCTTTTCCTAAAGACCAGTGAATTTTTAGTAGCTGTAGTTTATTAGACCCTTCCAGGAGAAAAGACCAGTTTGCTGTTGATTAGAAACCCATGCTGGGAAGATTCTTGTTAGTGTTGAAGGGTAAGATATATCCCTTAGCTGACTAGCACAGCATCGGGGCTTCTTTCTCAGGTAGTGTCACTAATTGGACAGGTTGGAGACATTTTCCTTTTTGAGATGAATCAGAATTGACAGGCTTCTGGCTATATTACAGTAATGATTCTCTTAGCCTGGTGCTTTGATTTTATTATTTATGTATTAAAAAAACCCCAACATCTTAACCTGAAAAAACCCCAGACCCCAGAATCTCCAATGCCCAAGCTCAATCCCAGTTTGATCAGTGTGGGAGATGCTGTGCCTGCAGAGTGGTAGCCATGTTGGCAGCTCAGGGGTTAATCTCTTGTTGCTGTAATACGCTTTGAGAGCAGCAGCTCAGTCTGCTTGTGTTAGCAAGATTAAAAGCAGGAGCTGCAGTGCCATTGCAAGCACTGAATGAGTGGGACTGTTGCAGAGTGAACTGTAGCTGAATTTTATCTTTTCTTCTTGCTTTTTTTTTCTACCAGCTCCTCCCCCCTTCGTTCCTACTCTCAAGTCTGATGATGACACCTCAAATTTTGATGAACCAGAGAAGAATTCGCGGGTTTTATCCTCTACGCGCCAGTTGAACCCAGCAGGATTCTCGGGGGAAGATTTGCCGTTTGTGGGGTTTTCATTCATCAAGGCTTTGGGGATACTCAGATCAGAGTAAGTAGAAATTATTGCTCAGGTGGATAGGACTGCTGGAAAAATGGGAAGGTTTGTTACAGAGAGGATGGTTTGTGTGTGTGTGTGTGAGGAAAAGGTGTTTTAACTGACCTGTACTCTGCTGTAGAGAAGCTGCCAGATTCGGGCTTTATCTGTTGCTGGTGTGTCTTGTGCATGTCCTACGGTTCTCTGATTATTTCTGGGATGAGGGGGAGGAAATGGGATGGAAAGAGTCATTCTAAACCAGTTATTATTAAAATTGTAGTTCAAATAGTTTGAATTAGTTGTTGCTGTTAAGCAGGGAGCAGTAGGTGATTGCATTTCTGGTACTGCAGATCCCTGCAAGGAGGAGAATACTGAGGAGTTCAGAGATGGAAAAAGGGGATGGTGTTATTTTATTGGGTCAGAGAGTGGGCACCAAGTGCTGGGAATGTGTAAGGCTGAATCAGTGATCCATAGAAAAGGAGCTCCACTAACCTGGGAATGTGCAGTGATGGGTCAGTGAGCAAGGGAAGGAGCTGCATGGCAGCTGGCTCTGTGCTGCTGGGTCAAGTTTAACAGGAGGACTGGACATTGCTGTGTTGTGTGTTCGGACACTGGAGATTCAGATAAAATATGCGGTGGCTGTGTGTGTGGAGGGATGTAAAGACCTCAGAGAGATGGTTTTCAATGGAAAGAAAACATGATTTCTGAGAGAATGAAGTCAGAGGAAAAGAAGAATATAAACAATTTGATGTGGTGATATAAACCATTTGACGTAGTGGGTGGGTGGTTTCTGATGACAGAGCTATTGAAAAAGTGTTAGTGCAGTGTGTTAAGTTGGGAAGTCCATAGCTCAGGACCAGGAGGCCTCTCAGGAACGCAGTGGCTTTGGCTGGGTTAGTGGCTCAATGCACTGTATTTTCATGTCAACCCTCATTCCCTGCTGCTGGTTTGCTCCCTTCAGGGACTTCCTTGTCAATCTGTCTTAATTGAGTTTCATTTTGTGTCATATTGGTTGTGATAGTTGCTCTGCAGTAAGCTTGTCACAGAATTTGGTGATACTGTTGACATCTTTGATCTTGCTCACGCCGTAAATCAAGGTTATATGATGGTTATGCCAGAAATAAAAAGGGAATCTTTGGCTTCCCTCCTCAGCAGAGTTGCTTTTATGGCAAAAGAGGAAGGAAGGGAGAGGATATAAAACCCCAGAAAGTATTCTTTCAGTGAAATGATCTAATACTGTCAGCAGGATGGAATGTTAGATCTGTAGATACCTGGGGTTAAAATCTGTCTTAATTTAGGAGTGAGATAACTTCAGCTGTTATCTTGTCTGCCTGGGGAACTGCAGTCCGTGTACCTATGTGGCCATTCAGGTAACAGTCAGAAAACCCTCCACAGAGACCATATATGTGTGATAAAAACATGCATGTAATTGGGCCCAGGGCCAGAACTGAAGAGGAGTGTGGGGTAAAGACTCAGAACAGTGGTGTAACTGTGCTGGAGGCTGAGAGAGCTGTAGCAAATGGGCTGGGGTGCTTTCTCTGTGGAGCTGGCACTGAAAATGCGTATGGAAGTTACATTGGAATTTTGGGAATAGGTGAGGAGAGGTATAGCAAATGAGTATTGAGATTAATGTCCTCTGCAGAAATTCTGACTGAAGTAAAATTTCTGTTTGGTGTGGCCTGTTTTTTCTTAAACTGGAACAGAAAGTCATCTTATATTTCATTTTTCCCAAAATAATTTTAATATGAGCAGATCGTAATGTTTTTTTTGTTCTTGAGTGAGATATTGATTAATGCACTTATTTTTAGCAGTAAATACTTGCATTTTGTTCTAAGAAGGTGATTTAAGTGTGGCAAAGCCGTTATGAAGACTTTAAAATACCTGTATTTAAATAATGCAGTGATTAGTTTATTCTCAATACCACTGCAAATGGGTCACAAAGATAACTTCTTACTCGTAAAATATTGTCTGGTGTATGTTTTACTTGAGGAAATACAGTACTGTTTCTGTCCACACTGCCTTGAAAATCAAATTTTTAGATGAAGAATAGTAAAGCATGGAGGGGGCTTATCTGTTGTGAATCTTGGGATGCCTTCCCTGGAAGGTCCTAAATCATGAAGTTTATCAGTCCAGAATGTTTTTTTTTTTTAAAAAAAATCTTTTCCTGTGAAAGTCTAACCTTATGGTTGCTAAGTGATGCAGATCTGTTTTCCTGTCTGCAGCACAAATCCTGTAGTGCTGCTCACAGTAAGGCCAGGCAACTGCAGAGTGCCAGTGATGAGGTCCTTGAAACTTTCTGCACTTCTAATCTGGAGGCTGTCAAGCTGTGAAGGTGAGGGTTATGCTCTTGCCCTTGTCCACTGGACAGTAAGAAGCTAGGGCTGAGCTGGGAATTTCAAATACTTCAGAGAAGAAGCAGCTAAAGAAGGAGGACAGAAGAAGGATAACAGAAGTTCTCTTTTTCCACTCTCCCAATGACTTTGGGCTAGAAGGTTTTGCCCAGGTCACTTAGACCTGTTGCCAGAACTTTTCATGGTTGGGGTGTAGTTTAGAAGGGTCTGTTGAATTACAGTGCTCTGTCTGCTGCCCCACACCATGAGATTTGAGAAGAATCTGTGTCTCTCTACCAAATGTGAGATTCAACAAAAATGCAAAAGGCACAGCAATAATGTGTCATAAGAAGCAATCAGGAGAAATCAAGGGCATTGTTTAAATCATGGGGTCCTGTACTAGCAAAGGGTTTAAGTGAATCTGCTCTTAGGAGAGCTGGGCTGGGGCTGCAGAGAAGGACCAGCTAACTCCTTCTCTCATCATGGCCTCTGAATTCTGGATGTGGGGGGGAAGAGTGTGTCTGACTGCAAATCTGGCTGCTGGTTTGGCTGCAAGCGTGTGGCTGTGACAAGATAAGAGGCAACCAAGGGTTTAATTCCATTAAAAGCCAGCCCCACCTTGCTTCCTGTCCCTAACCATGGCTGATCTCCAGTGCTTAGAACAAGTGACAGAACCCCTTAGCTGCCAAAAATATGCATCAAGTGGTGAAGGAAAATTTTTCTTGTACTTTGTAGGTGACCAGCAGAAGCATAAGAAAAATGTTATAAATCCGGGGCCAACCAAATATACCAAACTGCCTAATAAAAACAAATAGCTAATAAAATTACTGCCTAATAAAAATAAGTACCAAATAAAATATACCAAAACACTTAATAAAAAATAAGTGCCTAATTAAAAATAATTTATTATGCAAATTTTTGCCTGCCTATGTTCTCTCTGTAAGGTCCTAAGAAGTGATGCTCCTCAAGTTTTCTGGGGTTTTGTTTTGGGTTACCGGGGTTTTTAATTTAAAAATTTGATATGGATTCGTGACTGTCATTATAAAATACTGAGAGTTAAAATGGGCCATTCCTCCAAAAAGAAGGATTTCTGCTGATTTCTTCCAACAGTTTGTTGGGTTCTGGTAAGCTCTTTCACCAAAGATAGATGAAAGAGGAAGCACAGGATGAGCATACCAAAAATATGCTTTGCTTCAGCGAGCTCTGTTCACAGATTGATGGTATCACTGTTTGTTTTTGGTTGGTTTTTTTTTAGGCCTGAGCAAGCATTTACGAGGGGGCGGAAGGTACAGATGAGTATAATGCTAAAAAGAATAGAGCATGAGGGATGGGGGATGAGATTATCAGCACGTTGTGTGGGGGCCAGGATTAGGACAGATGGTGCCCATCGTTGTGAGAAGGAAGAAGCACAGGTGAGTTGGGGGTTTAGGACAGTGGCACAAAAGGACACAGGAAGTTACAAGGAGTGATGGGATGCACAAGGTACGAGCTGGATACCAAGAATCAGCTCAGAGCATTTCCTGTGCCAATGCCAATTACTTCATCTCAGCCACATTAGGACTGGAGGAGCTTTTACACAAGCAGCACCATTTCTGCTCATCCTGCTGGTTGAGGCTGCTGCTGATCTAGCTGTGAAATCACTAGTCAGCTCTCAGTTAACTTGGCTTTTAGTCATGCAGGCACTGCTTCTCTGGAAAGTAAATTGGCACAGCCAGTGCTGTGAGAGCTTGGTGCTCTAGACTTGGCTTTGGGGTTTTTTTAAATCTTCTATTGCAATTTTCTTGTTGATGGAACTGGTTACCTTTTGTTAATCTTTTTTTTCACACTTGAGAGGAAATAGCAGAAACTGCTCTGTTGTACTAAGAGAATTGATCCAGATGTAGCAGTTAATTAAATGAAATACTCTGAGATGGTCCCAGCCTGAACGATAGCCTTGCATCATAGCTTTTGATGTTGGATTGTATGTGTTTAATTTCTGCAATGTTGCTGACTGAGGAAGAATATAAGTGCCCCAGAAATGTGGGTATTTTGCACCTTGTCATGCTCTGTTGATAGCTTCTATCACCATGACAAGGCTTATTAGATTAGCCAGTATTCCATTTTTTTTGATTTCCTCTGTCTGCCCCTTTCTGATACTTTGAAGGTTGTATGGATGTTCAGGAAGTTGTTCAAATACAATTTGTACACAGGAAAGAATTACTGGGAGAGCATGTCTCCTAAAAACTGTGTGTCCAGTGCTAACTGAGATCAGCTTCCCTTGGGGATAAGATGTACTGTGTCCATGGAAAATCATCTTGTCACCAGCACCACATAGATTTTTAAGGAATTTCTTCCTCACTTTGGACAGGGATAAGGAAGAAAGATTGTAGTTGTGTCTGCAGCCTTCTCTCCCCTTACAAAGCCAACACCAACCCTGAGGAGCAGCTCCCTCTGCAGTCACCACATGAAATCCAGACTAGGGCAGTCTCCTGTGTCCAATCCCACCCCAATCCCACCCCAATCCCACCCCAATCCCATCCCACCTCGCTGAATCACCTACCTCTTGCAGAGCTCTTCATTTCTTCCCTGAATCCCTCCTGTTTGTGCCTGGGGATGCTTTCAGCTGGCTCACCATGAGAAATTTTTGAAATACAAAATATTGCCTGTAATATTAGGCTCTGATTCTTTTAATAGCAAATAAAATAAACAAGCCAAAATGACAAATGAGATTGGCTCCTTTGGGGAGGTGGAATAGAAGACACAAATAAAACCAGCTCTGTGAGAACTGGCTAGAGTTTTCTTAGGTAATGCCTCAGATCTGAAAAAAATGGAAGTAAAAAAGTGATGGTTAAGGTTGAAACTAGAATTAAAAAAAAGATTGCTCTAGCCAATACAGCTCAGACCTGTAAAACTAAATTTTTATTATAAGAAGATTTTCAGATTTGTCTCAGTACATATTTGCAGCTATTTACATATATTTGATTAACATTTGAAAGCAGATTCCTTAGTGTCTTTTTTAGTTAATGTGAGGTTTAATTTGTATTTTTAGACTGCTTTTCTCAACTATTCATTTTTAGCCTTGTTTGTACACCCAGCTGTTATGGGATTTAATATGCATCTTTCTCAGATGGTTGCTTTTTCTCTGTAGGAGTATAGACACGCTTTATAAATTGATTTTTAAATATGGTAATTTGACGGATCGGATTGATTGGACCAGGGCTAAAGGAATGCTGTATAACAGCATTAATTTTAAACTTTTTTTTTTTTTTTTTTAGTAAGTCCTGATCATATCTCTATCATTGACATGCAGGATTCTTTCTTCTAAGTTTTTCCCTATCAGGTTTCTGAAGAGATATATTCATATCTGACCTTTCAAGGCAGCATTGGTGGATTTTGCTGTGCTTGTTTGCTGATATTAGAACAGCATTTCCTAATCACTGCTCAGGGTGGTGGTGCTGAAGATCTGTTTGATACAGAAATGTTGCTGCATTTTTGTAAAAATCCATGTAGATCTTTATGTGCCTCTGCTGCATATCCTGTTGGATTGAGGAGTAGATTTTTCTCAGAAAATGGTGGTGATGGAATGAAACTTTCCTTGGTGTTGAGAGGAGCCTGTGCTGCTGTGTGTGGGTGTCTGGCTCTGTGCAGAGAGCTGCTCAAAGCTCCTTTCTCTCCGTGGGGATAACTGGCTGCACACCAAACTGTGGCCAGGAGAAGCAGAAAGCAACGTGTGGGCAGCCTGTGTGGTCTTTTATTAGCACCTTTATTGTCCTGCTGCGTTTTCATCTATCAGTTAACACTGCTTCCATCATTAACTGCTCGAGTCTCTAGTTCTGAATCATTTTATGCGAAGGAGAACGTGATTTTTAAAATTGTGTTTTGATTTGTGTACTTAATTTTTTGGTCGCGGGCTGCATATTTAAGACTGTGCAAAGCACTAAAAATATGCTCCTAAACATCAGGCGGCTTCCTATCACTTTCTAAAATAAGTTTAAACTAACAGGAATGGTAAAGTTCTTAAATGCTGAGTCCTAATTAGACAGAAAGCTTAAGAACAAGTAAATATTTTCTCCAGGTTTTTGGAGTTGAATTGCTTTGAACAGTAGAGTTGTGTCTCAGGAAAAAAAATACTTCTAAGTGGAACTCTGAAGTTCTGCAGTGTGACTAATCATATTGATATTGATTGGGTTTGTAGGGATCATACGAATTGGGTTAGGGAAGTTTCAGTTTTGATTCTCAGAATGTAACTAAGGATATTAAATTCTTCTTCCTGTGGTGCATATTGAAGTGTGTAGGGATTTGATGATCATCTAAAAACCTGTTTAAAAATAAAGTACCAAATAAAATGCATTCCTCTGAAAATTTGTTATCTTTCCAAATGGTTACGTGGACTTTGTGCTCTGTTTTTGTTGCACCTATAAATCCCTACAAATCATGCAAAACTGCTGCTGTGATTTATTGTTTTGGACTCTGACATAGCCACTGATGGAAAATATTGATATTGTAACTAGAAGTACACGTGGATTATTTAATAATGATGTACCGTCATTAGGTTTTATGGCATGTTTGATCTGCAATGATGGCTGTTAGGCTGTGATTGCTGCACAATCACATTTCTTTTATCCAGGAATAAGTAAGTACCCAGTGACTTTACAGAGGCCATGTAAATCAGATTTCTGTACCTTTTGCCCATATTCATGTGCTGTTTGGCTTTGCTCTTTTAGATCTGTTTTTTCAAGTGTGGATTCCCCAGCCAAGGTCAGCTCCATGGAAAAGACACTTCTTCTCAAGAGCAAAGAACTCCAAGACGCCCAGGACAAGTGTCACAAGGTATTTATTTATGCGATTGGCCACACCCATTGCTCCAGGAATCTGCAACCACTGTATGTCCAGGGATCTGTCAGATGCTGCTGATCATCCAGACTCGTGGTGGGCAAAGTGCTTTTCCTTCAGAGAGGTGGCTTCCTGTCCAGTACAAAGGGAGATGAATTTAGGCCATGCTGTTGCTGTAGATACTTTTAACTTAACAAGAAGCGGCGCTGGATTTTAAACAGTGCTTTTCTCAGCGTGCCACAGACGACTGCTTCTTCCTGCAGGCCCTGCCTCTTCATCAGACACACATTACAGCAGTACTGTTCTGAGGGCTCTTCCTCACTCATCAGCTCCTGCTTATATAACTGTTGTCACGTCACTGCTTATGGTGAACGTCTTGTAACTGTGGCTGTGCTCCAATAAAGGGAACCTGGTGGAGTCTTTTAACACTTACTGCTGGTTTTGAGACTTTTATGAGAGTTCCGTTACTTTTCTCCCTGCTCGGTTCTGGATTTGACCATTTGCTCCTGACAAGGAGATGGGGGGAAACCATCTTCTGGTCCAGCATGGATTTGGGATAAGGTTAAAGTGACCCATCTCTGCAAGTCAGGTGAAAAATGATTGTGTCTTCTTTGCTAACTGGGGTTCGAAGAATGACTGAATATGAACAAGCAGCTTGAATGAATGGGGTGACTTAGACTTACTGCTTTGTCCTTAAGAAGAACTGTGCATTCCTGGAGCAGAGACAATGGTATCGGAATTTAAACACCATTTGGAGAAACATAGCTAGAAGTCTCTTGGAGACAAATTCCTTACAAAGAGAGCTCTGAAAGTAGCAGTTAACAAAGCTTTTGAAGCCCCCCTTTATAACCTCTTGATATTTATTGCAGATGGAGCAGGAAATGACGCGGTTGCACCGGAGAGTGTCAGAGGTGGAGGCTGTACTTAGCCAAAAGGAGGTGGAACTGAAAGCCTCTGAGACCCAGCGATCCCTCCTGGAGCAGGACCTGGCCACCTATATCACAGAATGCAGTGTGAGCCCTTACACCAGTCCTTTCAGCTCTGAAGGCCTGAAATCTGGTGGTCTTTGTCTTTCTCTTCCATCATGCTTTCAGTGGGGTACTTGATGGAGAGAAAATACTATGTGAGAGGATATCTGTTGAACATGGAGCCCTGGAGTGTTTGCAAAAGCTTGATTGGTAGTTTTATTCAGATGTTGTTTCATGGTCATGTGCTTAGATCATGCAGGAGTGACTACTGTCCTGGTCTTGCTGAAACTCTTTGTGATGTTTGTCTTACTGGCTGTGCTAGAACATGCCTGGGTTGTGCTTCTTGAAGGTTTCTTAGCCGGAAGAGGATGGGCCCTAATCAGTGCCTAGACAGAAATCTTCAAGAACAAATAGGATTAGGAAGCAGTGGTGTTGCCTCCATCTATGGTGTCCTGAGTTCAGACCGACCCCGTTCCCCAGCGGTGTCAGGGAGGGTCTAGGACAGGTGCTATTATTCAGGTAGAATATAAAAATGAGGCTGTAACCCATGTCTTCAAAGATCATTTTTCATGAGAGCTGGAATGTCTGCCCAGTTGTCACTGGCAATATTCCAGTGAAGTTATTTTCATTCCAGTTGATAGTCTCTGTATTTTCAGTTAGATACACAATTATGTTTCCTCTCTCGTACCAAGAACAAAAACGTAATGCAGCTAATACTCTGATCCAGAGATTTGAAAACCATTTCTGATGTCTTGGTTTGTTGGGAAGGACATCTTTAAATGGGGCCAAGTGATTTTCCTATACTGAATGCTGCTAGGTAAAGAAATAAAATTCAGTTTGTATCTTTCTATTGATGAATAACAGTCAGTTAATAGGAGCACCACTCCACTGGTGACTCTAAATTTGGAGGTAAGGCACGTGCTGAGATACAGACTCAGTTCTTCTGTTCCTTATAGAAATTTAACAACGATTAAAGCATTTGACTCACTTAACAGCAACAAGAAAAATGTAAGTAACATGAAGTTGAAGGATTGTATCTAGGTTGTGAATTAATAGTGCTGGATAAAATATAGATATATGCTGTCAATAATGGATGCCTTTTGTGATCTGTGTTTGGTTTTTGTCTCTAAACCTGATGTGAGGAAGTGGAGATTTGAACTAAGATTTAAGCTGAGTAAACAGTGTTTGTAAAATGGGCTGCTTCTGTTCAGACAGGAGCAGCACTGGCCATGAATTTCATTAGGGTTCCATCATTGGTGCCTCCATTTTTTTTTGATGCCTCGCTGCAGTCAAGGAGGCATTTGTGTAACTAAAGATCTTCATTATACCACCATTTGAGAAACCAAAGCCTATGTATTGAACATTTTGCTTTCTGCAGAGCTTAAAGCGAAGCCTGGAGCAGGCACGGATGGAGGTGTCTCAGGAAGATGATAAGGCACTACAGCTACTTCATGATATCAGAGAGCAAAGCCGAAAACTGCAAGAGATCAAAGAACAGGTATTCCTGCTTCTTTGGGGAGCAGAGTGGCTGCCCACAAACAGGCATTCTTGGCATTTTCTAGCTCTGGTGCCAGGATTATGCTCGGTGTTGATAGGCTGTGATAACTCCCAAGCTGTGTGATTTCACAGGGGCTCCTGAACAATACAGCAAGCAACAAAATTGCACTTGTGTATTTTGCAAGTAAGCACAAACTCCAAACTTCACGTTTTTCTTTTCCTAGTCCTGAAAGTACTTTGTCTATACGATCAGTTTAGCAGCAAGTTGTAATGCTTTAGTAACATGTTGCACTAGAGATGACCTATCCATTTGAAATGGTTAAGGTACAGAAATTTCACATCTTATTGAATCTTCACCTGGGAGAGAACTGAGCTAACCTGAATTTTGTGGTTTTTTTTTTTTTTTTTTTTTTTTTTTAATTTACTCCTTTATCTTACAATTTAAAATACTTAATAGCATTTCTAAATAGAATGTGTGTTGCCTAACTGTTCTTTTCCTGATTTGATCTGTTTGCAAAGTCAAAATTAATAATTTTCTTTTTCACCCAAAGAATGTTGAAAATTCATTAATTCACATAGCTGCTCATTAAAACTAAAAGAGTCAAAATTAAAGAAAACATTTACAAATGTGCTCGTTGTGAGGGAGAACCCATTCAGTTTTATGAATTAACAGCAACATATACTGCATTGAGAAAAAGAAATTGAAATTTGCTATAGCATTCAAACAATTCTTTGTGATTATCTGTTGGTTTTCATCTTCAAAGCGCTTTACAAACGTTAACTGACTCATTTCTAAGTCTCTGAGAAAAGGAAGCCCAGAAACCTTGGTAATAATTCTCCAGACATGAGTAGCTCTTATGTAAAAAGTAATGAAATGCAAACCCAACCCTCTGGATGTAGTTGGCCTCCATAGACTTCCCCAGCATTCTTCTGGGTGGTTGTTTTATGTAATACAAGGGATCTAAAGCTCCCTGCTCTCTCTTCTGCTGCTTTGCTGGCAAAGTTGCTTTAAATACTGAAATGGGGAACATTTTTGATGATTTTAAATATCCGTAGATTCTTAGGCAGTACAGACATATGTAACAGAGGAAACATAATGCAAGTCATTTTTAATCAAACGCTTTGTCCCAGAATCTCTTAATTTGGCTTGTGAAAGATTCACAATGACATAGAGAAGCTGCTTAGTTCAACAAATGAATCCTGCAGACTTTCATGTCTATGGTGGCCTTCTGAGCTCCCTGAAACACGTGTGCAAGAACCTGGCAGCCAGGTATGCTGAGAGATTTTTGCTGACTCATATGAGCAGGTGGATCTTGGCCATTTAAGACTTGGACCATGATTTTTAAATCAGAGAGAACTGGGAATTGGAAGAGCCCCTTAGAGTTTTGCTGTTGGAGACCTGAGGCTTGAGAGAGAATGAATCAAATCAACAGCAAATCAGAATCTTCAAAACCCAGTAATTAGGTGTTTGATATTTTCAGGGCAAGGCTGTAGGTTCAACTTAACCTCAGGTACTTGGATAGAAGAGTTTGTGGGGTTTTTTGTTTGCTTGGGGCGTGTGTTTGGTTTTTGTTTTGCTTTGTTTTTTTGTTTTAACTAAACCTGTGCTCTGGTCGTTATTTGATGAAGAACTGTGTTACCGTGAAACACAAAGAAATCACACGCAGACAAGAGATTTTTGCAGAGGTTCCTCTGGTCCAGCTCCCAGCTGAAAGAGCAGAGAGAAGAGACCCCTTTGTTTATTCTTTTACTTTTATACATTTGTGGGTCTAGCAGAAGATTGGCTTTTTGGGGTTTCCACCCCTCAGCCTCAGTGGCCAGACGAATTGTCAGTTACAATTGTTTTCAGGCTAGAAATATGCAAACAAAGGACAAAGAATGAAAAACAAAGGGTTTGTTTATATTACTTCTGTGGGAAAGGTAGAAAAACTGCTCTAATATTCTACAGTAACTAAAAGATCTGACTCCATTTATGAAAATCAAAAGGCTAATAAAAAACTCAGAAAAACCAGGGTAACAGAACTGTACTAACAGACAGACTTGCAACAAATCAGAGTTTGTAATTTTTTGAAAGCCTCACTCATTTCTTTGTAGCTCCCTGATGTGATTTGCTTCAGGCACATGCCCTGAACTTGTCTAGTAACCTGTGCTTAAATACCTCTTGCTATTTTAAAACTCTGACCAATGCATATCCCAGACATTTGTTCTGTATTGCCTTGAGTGGTGTGGCCTGTTCCTCTGACCTGATCTTATTCAAAGACAGTCTTGCAGTTGTGATGAAACAAGAAAACCTGAAATATTACTAATTATCTCCTCTTCTTTCTTCTTTTCTCCCTCCCCATTCTCCTCCCTTCCCAATTGCTCATTGTCACAGTGGCAACTATCGTCATACCTGTAATTCTTTGGTCAAGCGTTTCCTGATATAAAAGCCCGGTATTTTAGGAAGTCTGAACAAATTATGATTTCTGAGCAGAATATTTATTCCTTCAAAGCATTCTGCCTTTGTTGTTCAGAAATGCATTGGTATGAAAAGAATATTTGCGTTAATACATGCTTAGTTATTAGAAAAAAGCTCTAATTCTTTCCAGCAAGAAAATAAGATCATCCTTCCACAGGAGACAAACTGGAAAGAGTAGGTCCCTGTCTGCCTTACAAAGCGGAGAAGCAGTTTTGGGATTACAAAGAGCCATTCTTTGCTCCCTGTAAGGGACAGTAAAGCAATCTGCTAAAGGCCTGGCTTCTGTCAACATCTGCAGAAGCTCTCCATGCTGGAGGATGAGGGGCTGCCATCAGGGTCAGTGCTCATGGAGCCACTGATGGAGCTGAAGGCAGCTGCCTGTCTGGAGGGAGCGATGACAAACCTGAGTCTGTCACGAGACAGTTACTCTTCTGAATATGGGGGAAGTCAGGCATACTGTAAGATATTAAAATGGAAAGAAAGATAGACTCCCCCACTGTCAGTCCTTCACAATCTTTGTTCCTAACTCTTGATGTGCATGTTTTCTGCTTGTTCTCACTTTCATAAAAAACCCCTTTGATTTTGGAGAGGGCTTTTTGGTGTTTTTTTTTCTTTTTGCGTTAGAGTTATTTTATGAAATGCATACTTGCCGGACCTAATAAATGCTAAACATAATTAAATTCTTCCAGTGAAGATATGTGAAGCAATCTCTTGAGTTAGTCTCATTTTGGGTTCCCAGTCTCATTGAGATAGTCAATTCAAATGTTCTTTTCTTCTCCTACCTTCCCCATCCAAATGCTCTGTCTTGTAGTCTCCTACATGGGGAATCTTTATTTCTGCCTGTATAGGCAAATAGCTGCTATGAGCAGTGTGAGTTTTAGATAGTATATCTAAGATAATATTTGGTTTTAGGTAGTCTCCCACACTGAGCAATGTGATCCTTTTTACCTCTGTCGAGAGAAAGTAGATGATAGCTGCAAGCCAGTGTGCTACCCCTCTGCTTCTCCTTCTTTCCTTTTACCCACGCTGTGCAGATCTGTGATAACTGTCATGTTATCAGCCTGAGAAAATAGGACTTGAGGGAGCATCTGGGCATTTAGTAGAGACATCAACTCAAAGGCACATTTCTGTTTCAGAAATTAGAAATGTAAGTAATTTCTATCATTTCTATGTATGTGTTCCTGCACTCTCAAAAAGTCGATGTTTTGACTTTGAGGTATTGAGTTGAAAGTGGCAAGACTCAAACCAGAACACCGTGGATGTTACTTTATTTTGTTTTTACTGTTTCATTTTGTACTTTTCCTTTCTTCTACGTGCTCTTAAATGCATCTGTTGCCTGCAGTCAGTATTCTGGAATCTGCTGCTCCAAGCATTTGCCCCCATTGCCTCTAAACTGTAATCCCTTCTCCTTCCCTTCCACCCCAACTACAGGAATACCAAGCTCAAGTAGAAGAAATGAGGCTGATGATGAATCAGCTGGAAGAGGATCTGATCTCAGCTCGCAGGCGCAGCGATCTCTACGAGTCGGAGTTGAGGGAATCCCGCCTGGCAGCTGAGGAATTCAAACGTAAAGCTGCCGAATGCCACAACAAACTGCAAAAGGTAGTTTAGGCTCCACGGGAGAGGGGGCTGAGGCTTGCTGGAGTATCTAGTGCTGTTTGACACATGCACACACGAGTTGTGGGTGTGCCCTTCAAAGATTAGCGTGGTTCGTACAACTAACGCGCCGTGTTTTTCGTGATGTGACTTATACTTCGTGTAACTGCTGGTGTTTAAATTGCAAGAGGTGATGACTGCATAGAAGCCTTGCTTTTCCTGAGATTTTCATGTATTTTATATTTAAGTTACAGGTTAAAGATCAAGGAAAAAATGAGGCAGGAGAGTTGTATTCCAAACTGGAAAAGGTATGTTACTTCAACGTCCTAGATTTTGCTTCCTTTTATGCCGAGAAACCAAGAAAGTCTTTGGCTAGTCAGTGGCATGCACGGCCTCACAGCCCCCACTCCCTTTCATTTCATGTTCTAAGACATCTTGGTGTGATTCACTGTTCTCTCTGATTTGATATAAAGCTGTCTCTGGATAACCTGTTCCTAAAGGATTATGTTGAGAAGCCAGGCAAAGACAGGCTGTTATGTGTCATCTGAGTTTGGAGTAAGGTTAGGCATACATCAGGGTTTTCTTTACTCAGAAAGAACAGCAAATGGAAAGCAAAAAGAATCGAGTGTTCTCACACTGAACAATCTTCTTGGTAGCCAAAATATTAAATCAACAGGAAGTTAGCAAAATGGGAATGGATTTGGCAAGGAGTGTTTTGGTTTGTTGGAATTACGGGGAGAAACCAAGATTTTTGAGAAGTGAATTAAATATGGTATCATAAGCAAAGAGCATCTTCTCCTCTTTGGTTTTGACTCTTTCCTTCCATCTTTTTTCATCTAACTGTAGATCAATACAGAGCAGCAGGCCAAAATCCAGGAGCTGCAGGAAAAGCTGACAAAGGTAACGACTGGGTGGTGAAAGTGAGTGTTTCACAAGATTTCCCAGTGAAACCTTAATGAAGAGGAGGGATGCACTTTGTTTTACCTTCAAAAATAGAATTAGTCATAGCATGGGGGATGATAAGGAAAAGGGGGTGGGAACTGGTATGTGAAATCGCTGGTGCTCTCAATATGCTTTTGGCTCTTGAGACATGTCAACAGTGTTTATTTTTGCAAATGAAGCTGAGTCAGAATTGGAGTAGAGTAGAGAAATTCTCATTTAAAGGCCTCTTGGGTATGCTCTGGACACTGCACTGGTCCCTTGCTTCTGAAGAAGGGCTCAGCTGGGTTTAGCTCACTAGTAAAACACATGTTGGACTTGCTTGAGTCTCCTAGTATATCCTGCTTTAATCACTTGACATTTCAGTTCTTCACAGTAAAAATGTTGAATGATGAGGATTCATGACATTCATGACAATGGAATAAAAACACCTTATCAATATCTGCTGAAAGTAGTGCTGAATATCTAAGATTTGCTGTCATGGTCAGTCTGGCACTTGAGGTGTCACTGTAAGAACAGTCAGGGAACTTCTCTTGTTGGAATCTTTCAGCAGGAAAGAAAGGGGCTATCATAATAATCCCCTGACTGAGATTTCAAACTTGGCACCTGCTGAGAGAGGGCTATTTCAGGGGTTAATGATCATGAATATGGAGGCCAAAGCTACATAGAAATAGTGCTTTTAATATTTCAAAACAATCATGTTTTTATCCCCTGTCTCCTTTTCTACCTGCATTAATGCCAAGGAATTACCTGTAGGCCAACAAGTTATTCTCCTTGTCCTTTAGTAAGAATATTTTGTGAGTTCTTTTAACAAACTTAGGATGAATTTGGGGATAGACTTAACTTTCAGCATGTAGGGTTAAGTAAACTTGCATTATAGCAAGACAAACGTGTATCCTAAATTCTAATTTTTTTGGTGAAATAGAAGTCAAAATGATGTAGCAGAAGTTAAAATTTGGACTTCTGCACAATCTAAGTTTTGTGTGGTTTTATTGAGAATGTTGACCGTCTTGAAGGTCTGAACCTTTCACATGCCAAATTTTTGTGTGTGCTTTTCATATAATACCTTTGTTTCCTTCTCTTTGACCTTCAGGCTGTGAAAGCCAGCTCAGAGGCAACCGAGCTCCTGCAGAATATCCGTCAGGCAAAGGAGAGAGCTGAGAAGGAGCTGGAGAAACTGCAGAACCGGGAAGATTCTAATGAAAGCATGAAGAAAAAATTGCTTGAAGCAGAGGTGAGTGCAGAGTGTCTGTCTAGAGTAAATTAGTTATTGAGATGTGTCTTACTTTAGGAACCCTCACCTGGGTGGCTCTGAGCAGCATGTACTCCTGTAGTAATTCTTCAGGGGGAAGTGTTGTTAGGCATAAAAATAAAAACCATATTTCTTTGAGGAAAAGAGGGGTTTTATTTTCAGTGAGGAGTCGATAAGGACATGTGGTTAACCTGGGGGATTTGGGGTGAGATGAGGATTCAAAATATGAAAGCCAGCCATACACTGACTGCTTCAGCTCGTTTCCTCTAGAAACTACTCCTTGCTTTGTGCTAATGCAGAGTTGGGTGGCCTAAACAGCAGCTCATAATTGCTCTGCAGGAACGGCGCCATTCTCTGGAGAATCAAGTGAAGAGATTGGAGACTGTGGAACGGAGAGAAAACCGCCTAAAGGAAGATATTCAAACGAAATCTCAACAGATTCAACAGATGGCAGAAAAAATTCTGGTGAGCAGAGGTGAAAATGAAACTTAGAGGGTAAGAGTTTGTAAGAAAAGGGTAGGGAAGAATCAGAAGATGTAGGATTGCATTGAATAAGGTGGAAATCCTTGAATAAAGGGATTTGTTTCCTTTACCACTCATACTGGAGAAAACGTAAGCATTCAAATACTCTGCATCTCTAGTTACAAACTCAATCCTGTGCCTTTAGTGGTTATAGTGCTTCAAAACTGGAGTCATCTCAGTGGGAAAGCTTTTCAGTCAACACAGGAATATTTGAATTCTTTACCTAGTGATTGTTTCAGCGGTAAAACATTCTGAGGGAGGGTTACTGCAACAACAAAATCATCTCTCTTTTAAAGTAAATTGCAGAGGAATTTAGAGGTCAGATCTATTAGAAATGCTTACATTTTGAAGCAGAGAGAAATTAGTCATCCAAACTGTTCATCTCCAAAGATATTTGTTAGGAAACCATTTGCACCCACATAACTTCTCTGTCGGCAATTTCTTGTTTCTCTCCTGGTTAAAACTATTAAGGCAAGTTAGTATGTCAGTCTCTAGTGGATCAAGCAGAGGGTGTTTCTAATAACTTTGTTTCCCTGGGACAGAAAGCATAATTTAATACTGAATAATTAAATTTATTTTACCTTCCTCATGAATTTTCTCTGTGTGTTGCCAATATGACAATGAAAAAAAAAAGATTACATTTTACTGGTAATAATCCCAAGCTGAGACACACCTGAGGAAGGCCAAATGGAAATGTAATAATAAACATATTTGGTGTAAACAGATGACCCAGGCCTGCTCTGGGTGTATAGACTTTAGCATCAGAATGCTGAGCACTGTCAAGAAAAGGTAGAATCAGTTCTTCAGTAGTGCTGTTCCTTTCAAATTGTTTTGATAGCAGGAGTGCATGGTAAGTGGGAGACTATGGTTGTGCTGGGCACAGAGCCAACTTTATGTTTAGAAATAGTGTAAACTTTGAATTGTTTCATAAGCCTCTTGTGTGTATTTGGGGATTGTTCCTTGGTTTTGATTATGTCCTCTGTGGAGGAGAAAGTGGAAGGGAAGGCAGAAATATCGACTAATTGTTTTACACCATGGGATATGTTTAGCTCTTCTTATAGATAGTTTCCATGGAGTCCTGACAGAATGTTGGAGAGGTACAAAAGTATTTTATAAAAAAAGTCAAACAGGCATTGAAGAAATAATCCCTATAGAGTCCTTCCTAGTCCCTTGCAACTGATCTGGGAGCACAGGGTACTGCTATTCTTTTTTCCTCCACTCCTACCCTGTACCCTACCTCAAGTTGTCTCTTCAAACATTTTTGACTTTTCCTGGTATAGAGAGGTAAGAAGGGAGTTGAAGACACAGAGTTGCACAGAATAAGGTAGAAATTGTTGAATAAAGGCACGGTTTTCATGTACACTCATGTAGCAGTACCTGAGAAGTGTCTGCTCATCTGTCTGCAAGGAACTGATGAAGAAGGGAGAAACAAGTTAGAGAAGATGCTTCTGCCTGCCTGAAAGTGCAGATCATTGCTGTGATGCCAATAACAAAGTCAATGCTACACAGAGAATACTGAGTGAGAGCAGGAATGCTAAGAGATTACCTTTTTAAGCCCACACTGGCTGTTAAGTGCCACTGCAGGAACTGGTGAAGCTTCTGCTACAATATGAGCAGTCTGATGCTGGGAGCTTTGAAGCCGCTGCTGATCTGGTTGTCTGATTCTCTGCCAGGACCTGAAATGTGTGGGTTTCTGGGGGAGGTGAGTTGTCCCTCTTGTTGCTGGGAGACGTATTTCAATTGCAAAAAGCAGCAATCTCCATTCCATGCAGGAGTGTCAGGGACTAGGCACTGTCGATGACCTACTTTTGGTGAACCTCCTCTTTGGTTCTCACTTCTGGAAAAGGAGGTCTATTGCAATTTCTGGAGCAAAAAACCTTCAAGATGAGGAAGATCAAGAAAAAACATATCAAAATACTATGAAGAGTACTAAAACACACACAAATATCAGGAAACTTTCCAGTTATGAGGGCAGACAGGAGATGCAGATGCACCTCAGCACCTGAACCTGTCTTTGCAAGAGTCAGCCCAATGGTAGTGAATGACAGACCTGGACCTGCTCCTGTTCTAAGGAAATTGTTGGAATGGCAAATATGACAATAAGTGAGCACAAAGTTGTAAGCTCAGCTCTTGAGAGATGTCCTGTTGAAAGGTGATTAGAGATAGACCCCAAAAAATACAGTCAGACTGCAAGAATAGCTAATTTCTGAAATACAAATTAAGTCCTTGCTGTGCGTGGCTGAAACTATCTGATGTGAAATAAAGAGGCTGGAGAGATTCTGCTATGTTCCGCCACATATATTGCATCCTGCATTTTCATTTTTGAAGCCATTTATAAATAGTGTTTCTGACAACATTTGTCCAAGGAATACAGCAAAGTAAATGCTATTCCCCCTCTGAATGCAGAATGAAAAGCACAGACAGCAGTACCCCGTTATTGAGGTCTGCTGTAAGAAAACAAGTGAGAGACCTTGTTAAAAATAGATCTGAACTTCCTGTGATGCCACTGCAGCTATAAAATGTTTATAACTACGTGTTTTCACCAAATGTCCTTGGCCTATCTTTGGGTATATTTTACTGGGAGATGGAGATTCTTACCATGGAAATAGAAATCTTTGTCCAGTGTTCCCATTCTTCAGTAGATGGGTCAGCAGCAATATGCAGACTTAAAGCTGATAATGTTCAGGTCTCATAATACCTTTATTTTTTTATCATGACAGCCTTGGACTTGGGATTTTTATAGTGTGAAGCCTTAGAAAAGAGAATGAATGTTTGGTACCTGTGTAACACATACTCACAGCACCTACCATTTCCTTGTGTCTGAATATGAATTTTTGCTACTTTTAGGAGCTGGAGGAAAAGCACCGTGAGGCTCAGATCGCAGCACAACATCTGGAGCTGCAGCTGAAACAGAAGGAACAATTCTATGAGGAGAAACTCAAAGTAAAAATATCTTCTCTTCCTACAAGCTCTTTTGGGTGGAATGAGTTCAGGGAAAAACAGTTGCCTTTAGGCTCTGAATGCTTTGTCTTGTGAGTTGCCTTCTTATTACCATTGCTGCAGTGTTGAGGGTGCTTAGTGAAATCAAAATCAGTTTTCTCCTATTTTTTCTACCTTATCTGTCTGTGGCATTGGATTAGGAGAGGTAACATTTGAAGCCAGAGCTACAGGAAAGCATTTGTTGGTCGTAATTTGACTTCTGCTGGCTAAATAATACTTAGTTAATGCTGCTGGATCTCACACCCTGAAGAAGCTTTCAGTTCCCCCTGATTTTCTCTGAGTGTTCACTCAGCCTACCTGCAAGTTTTAAATGCAGCAAATAGTAGACCATTTCTGCAATTCCATCTTGGAGCTGGAACATCTGCCAACAAGCCACAGAAACCACCCACTTTGTTTTTGTCTTTTCCAGGGTAGCATTAACAAACAGTTAGAAATAGACATCATCTAAAATTAGGAAAAACAAGCTGGCAAATAGGAGTATGCACTGGCTAAGGATTTTTCTAAAGAACTTGCAGTATGACAGCCAGTAAGTGCATTTTGTAAGAATCTTTGCTAAGAACAAATTATTCTCAGTAGAAGCGGTCTTTATCTTGTACATTTATCTAGTACTTTAATTCAACATTTTTGCTTAAATGTGAGAGGATATGGTATTTAAGAAGAGAGAAGAAATTTCTGTGGGAGAAATATGAAGGAAAAAAGAGAAGTAAGAAGATTTGCTGGCAGATCAGAGCATGTGGTTATCAGTAATGAGTGTGATAGAAAGCCAGGAAGATCAGATGTAGATAAAGAAATGGTGATATAAAAACTGGAAAAGAAGATAAGCATTGGAAAAAGAATAAAAAGAAAAAGAGAACTGGCAAATTATGGGGCCTTATGATGTAGGGAGAAGTAGGAGAAATCAGGGAGCCAGGTGAAAGAGGTTCAAAGGGATAAAACAGGACATGGGGGTTTTGTTAACTGGAGAATTCTGTGGTGGCCAGAATTTGTGCCTTTGGAAAATTTGTCTTTGAAGGAAGAGACCTTCAGTTTAACAACTGATTTAGAACTCTGGTCATACGTACACAAAACATGCATTTGTAGAAAACTGTAGCAGTTCATTTCTTTAGTCCTGTTCCCAATGACAGCTGTTTGTGCCACAATAAGTAGTTTTTGACTTTGCTGTTAGATTTTTGTCTCTGAATGGGAGAACTCAT
Source organism: Hirundo rustica (assembly GCF_015227805.2). Lineage (NCBI taxonomy): Eukaryota > Metazoa > Chordata > Aves > Passeriformes > Hirundinidae > Hirundo > Hirundo rustica. Next base: position 10,223,695 of record NC_053466.1, on the reverse strand, counting down.
GTGGTCTCAGCTGCTTTCTCATCCATACCTATGGAACTCACAAATTTCTTGTGAGCTGTGTGGGTAGGGCAGCCAAAGGACGGGCACTTTGCTATTTCTTTTGCTGTACCTATTGGGGTAGAGAGTCTTGTGTGTTTTCTGTTGCATTGGGCTTGGAACAGTTATTGGATACAGTTTATATGACTTAAAGTAATAATTAAAAAATCTACCGTATCTCCATATCTCTATAAAATCTTACTGTTAAATTCAGTCTTCAGAGATAACTGAGAGAGTGTTCTGGTTGGATTTTGCTCTTCCATGGATTTCATGCAATTGCATCATGGATTTAATTTTGCTTGAGATATGACCAATTGCTTATTAAAAAAATATCTATATTGATGATCTTCTTTCTGCTTGCCCTTTGCCCAGTGAAACAGATATAATTTAGACAAAAGAAATGTCTTCATTTAGGTGTTGGAAAATCAGATGAAGAAGGATCTTGCAGATAAGGAAGCACTTGAGAATATGCTCAGAAGACATGAAGAAGAAGCACGTGAGAAATGCAAAGTCCTGGCTGAACAGAAGGCGGTATGTGGTGTTGAGCTGAAAATCAAAGCTGTTTGAAGAGTAGCTTCCTGAGGCTGATTTCAAACAAGATAATCTTGTTTGAGCTTCTGTAATGCTGCTGAGCTGCTTTGAAGGAAATTCATTGATTAATATGAATTTTAAAAAACTTTTTTTTCAAAATTCAGAGTATCTTCAAGGATATTTCCTTAAAAAAAGCCGTGCAGCTTGCTGTATGCCCCTTGTTTTGTGCCTTGATAACGGTTGCTTTTTCTTAACACTAAAGGGGTAGAAAGCAGCTGCAAATAGCTCCAGTAATTGCATCTGTGTCGCTCATTTTGGCCATTTGATCAGTTTTCTTTTAGTTCTTTTTGTTTGTGGAAAAAGTTCAGACTTTTCTCTAAACTTCGTTTCTGTAAGCGCGTGGTTGCGCTGTCTCAGAGGCTCGTGCTGTGTTGCAGATGATCAATGCAATGGATTCGAAGATCAGGTCGCTGGAGCAGAGAATCGTGGAATTGTCTGAGGCCAACAAACTGGCAGCAAACAGCAGCCTCTTTACCCAGAGGAACATGTAAGTGTGGCAGCTGCTGGCAGGGCTGAACAGCTCTCAGGAAGATGACCTTAAAGCCTTTTCCAACTGGAATGATTCTCTGATTCACCGTGTAAAAGTGGCTCTTTTTTGCCGGCCTGCTGTATGCTCCCTGCTTGTTTTTCAGTGATAGCCTTTCAAAAGTATGCTTTGTTCTTCAAAGAGTTGGGGCTCGCTGTGTGTTTTGTGTTTTCTCAAACGTGACTGGGGAAATTGGTTTGTTTTATGGTGTTTACTTAGGAGCATTTCCTAAGGCAGGTGATCTGTGCAGGTTTGCCAGATATGTTAAATGAATACTAATAATTTTATGTCTGAAATACCCCTGGAGAGGCACACATTCTTTCTTTAAACAGAAGCATTGCTAATAGATTTATATTTTGCTCAGTTCCCCTGACACACGATTTTGAAATTGGAAACATTAAACACCCTTCACTCACAAACATTCCATAATGTCTTGATGGATGAGAAGACAAGGAAGAGCACTAGATTTTTTAAGCCAAGAATTCCTCTGCATGTTTTTGAATTCTTCTGTTTTAGATCCTTTCATCTGCCCGAACTTCATTTTTCTTTGGATTTTAGCTGAGATTCCTTATCCTTACAATGATGTTTTTCCTTCATAAATGACCTAGAGAGGCGTTCTACTTCCAGTGTAGGTAAAAGCATGGATTGTTGGATACATCCTGCAGAGCAGGACTAAAGCAGTGTTTGCTCTTATTGAGTTCAGAGATTCACCAGCTTGGTTTGCACAAAGGTTTCAGTGTCCATCAGCTGCTGGATCCAACATCAGGCAGTGTCTTTGTGGGAAGCACTTGGATGGATTCACCTCTAATATTGAATAGAATCAGGCAAGGACAAGTTTTGGTGAGGACTTGCTTTGGTTTCATCCCTTTTCTGTGGTCATTATGACTCCAGATATGTAATGGCTCCAATTTTCATTGCATTTCAAATACCATGCAAGTTATTTTAGCCTGAGCAGCCAAAAATATTCTCAGGATAACAGGAATTTGATTGTGTTGCTTAATGCTCCAGATGACTTCCAGTTAATCAACCAGGGAGTTTGTTGAGGCAGCAAAAGCCATAACTTACCTTCAGTCTAAAATAAAACAGAAATGTCTCAAGGTGGAGCTGGGAAATGTATGGAAGGTTGAGTGTCTCAGTCATGGGTGCTGAACTGAGTGTAAGGACTTAGAACATCCTCTGGGAGCCATATCCTTGAGTGGAGAGCCAGAGAAAACAAGAAGAACATATAATAATGTTTTAACATACAATTTAAAATAGATTATTGAGAGACATGTTGTCAAATGATGAACTTTGCAGGATTGGTAGGAGATAGTACAGAATTAGCAACATTTTGAGAGAAAGATGCTTAATTATGCATGCAGATAGTTAATGAATTTGTGCTTATTTTGTGAATTGGGCTGTTGAAAATGTATAAATTGTTGTTGGACTGCGTTTTGAACCCACAAAAGCTGCAGCTAATCTAAGCATGCATCAAGAGGAGAGCTAGTGATTAAACCCTTCAGAGGAGAGGGGAGCTCTGCAAGCTTTTGTTCCAGCAGTATCTGAGGAAACCAATGATTATCAGGTTCCTGAGAAGATAGCCCAGTAAACAGCAGGAAATGAAATAACACCATTTGACAGTTCTGGCTGACAATAAACTGTAGAGGTAAACTAAAAAAAAAAAGCCAACAGAGAGGGTGAAAGGGTGGTTTTGCTTGCAGTGCAGAGAAATGTGAGTCAGAAGACTTAAGTTCTATTTTTAGCTTTGTTAAGTCTTCCCATTTGATCTTGGGCAACCCACATAATTTCTCTGGGATGGGATTAATAACAGCTTATCTCACAGTGAACTTCTTAAAATATTAATTCATTAATATATGTAGAGCTTTGTGAGGCTTCTAAGTAGAAAGCACTCTATGAGGCAGAATTTTCCAATGCATGATAACACAATTCCAGGAACTGTAAATAATGCAGAAAGACCCCCTTTTTTTCTTTTTTTTGAGGGTGTCCATTTCAAATGGTATTAATTAATCATTGCCAGCTCTCAAAATTCTTATGAGAACAAGTAATTATTTTTGTTCACTTTGTGGATTAAGGCTTTGATCACAGCAAAGCTTCACTTCAGTGTAGGTCAAGTCCTATGCACATTATAACTTTCAAAAGCCCTTAACAAAACAACCCCCAACTCACCACCCCCAATCCTGAAGCATGGGGTTCCTCTTGCCTCATGGCAATACCCAGTGAGAAAGCAACTCCTAGAATTTATTTTTCCCCTGTAGAAAATTCATGTGACAAGGAACAGATGAAATGAGAAGAATGGATTGTATCTTAAATATCATTATAGATTACCCTCTGAAAGATTAATCTATCTGTGCAACTGGCAAATAGGGAATTTTAGTGCTCTGGGCATATGTTGAATACACTAGTATTTTTTATTTTTAACTGGAATGTAGAATTTAAGCCATGAACTGAAATGTTCTACTTAACAGCAAACTTGTGCTCTTCCTTACTCCATCCCAGTGCAAGGACATGTGTTAAGGGCATTTCGGGTTTGTCACTTGTGCATTTCTCCTACCAGGAAAGCCCAAGAGGAGATGATTTCAGAGCTCAGGCAACAGAAGTTCTACTTGGAAACACAAGCTGGGAAATTGGAGGCCCAGAATCGAAAATTAGAAGAACAATTGGAAAAGATGAGTCACCAAGATCACACTGACAAGAACCGCCTGCTGGAGTTGGAGACACGGCTGAGAGAGGTGAAAACATGGCTCTCATCCCTCTCTACAAACTTTCTTAAATCTGTCCCATTTCACAAATACAGTGAGAATTAGAATTAATTTCTTTTAGTTTTAAAAGTGTATTAGTAATTAAAAAAAAAAAAAAAAAAGCTCATTAAAAGGAGATAAATGTAAGTGTTCAGGACTTACCATCCTGAATCTGAGCTTTTAGATTATCTCACTTTTTCAGAATTCTATTTCTGTGTTTCTTTGTACAATACCCTTATAATATTGTCTGGGTAGAGAATAATAGCTCAGCAATGTACAATGGCCAGACAGAGATAGTTGTAGACTCTAAGGCTACAGGTTAAGGAAGCAAAGGACACAGCAGAACTGCTGCAAGAAAAAAGGAACCTGCTGCTTCGTGCATAACTTTCAGAGTTTTCAGGAAAGAAAATCTAACAGTAATATGGAAATTTACACTTTTAAAGATGTGTGAGCTCTGCTTCATTTTTAATTTGCATTAACTAGTTTGGATGTACAAATTCTTCTCCACTCTCAGTCCACTAATTTTCAGCTAAGGCTGAAATCTTGCCTTCAGCTAAGGTTGATGGACAACCAACCTGTCCTTCTTTGGCCAGAAGCTGAGACCAGTGTAAGGTTTCTGACAGCCTTGTCACGCATCTCAAGCACAACAGAGAGATTCCCTTGGGATAGCAGGGAGCCTGAAGAAGGTGCTAAGGTTTGGAGTTGATTCCGAGCACTGAGATCTGTTTTAGTTGTTGATGTCTTATCCCTGGAGTGACATGTTTATCCCTGTGTGTGCTGCAAGAAAACCTTCATCAGAAGCCATTCAGGTAAAGCCAGATGAGCTGGTGGGTTTCTTTAAAAAGAATCTGAAGGGAAGATGAAACATGGAAGTTGATTGCAAAATGTATGTAATGTATGCCCAAAGATTCCCAAATGAAGATCCTTTGAAACTTTTAGCTTCAGTGAAGAAAGTTCATCACAAACTACTTAAACATTTTGTATCAGTGTTTGACGTGTTTGAGTTCCAGCTGGAACTATTCTTGTGCCCTTGTTGTTTCAAAATGCCAGGTTGTTTTTCCAGGAAAACCACTAGATTTTAGGGAATAGACCAAGCTGTGTCCTTGATTTCTCAGTGCCTTAAGCAGTCTGTCAGGATGTGATTCTGGGAATAGACATGGCAATGGCATCTTAAAGTGGGTTCTGAAACCAGACCACATTGCCTGTCACATCTTTGTTGGTAACTTACATTTGGGTACTACTTTATCTTTCTTCAGGTTAGTCTGGAGCATGAAGAACAGAAGCTGGAGCTCAAGAGGCAGCTGACAGAGCTGCAGCTGACCCTGCAGGAGCGGGAATCCCAGATCACTGGGCTGCAGGCTGCACGGACAGCCCTGGAGAACCAGCTCCGCGAGGCCAAGACCGAGCTGGAGGAGACCACAGCCGAGGCAGAGGAGGAGATTCAAGCCCTCACGGTGAGCCCTGAAGCTTGTCCTGGGAGCTGAGATACACACTAGAATTATGTAGGTGCATGTTTCAGAAAGAGGTTCAAAGGAATTTATGTGATGGAATTTTTAATTTTCAGAAATGGATATGAATTGTGCCTTTTGTTGATAGGGGCGTAAATGGCTAAAATGTCAAATTTTACCTTTAACCATGTGACTGCTTCCTAGTAATTGTTCATTGCTGACTGATGGCTTGTAGGAGCATTATTACTTTTGAGGTGAAAGTTGCATCTGAATTGGTACTGTTAGGGGTTTAACTCTGTGATTTACTTATTTAAATAATAGCTCATGAGTTTGAAAGTATTTGATGGTCATAAATGCTTTGATGATTTTTTTTTTCCTATCAGTTACCCTGCTTTGGGGATACTTATTCAGGGGAACAAAAAAACCTTCCAAATTCCTAGGGAGAGTGTTCTAACACATAATTTTATTGCAATGCTTGTTTCATTAAAAATTGCTATGTGTGTCTTGCAGTCTGGTGAGGTGTGTGAGTGATAGAAAGGGAAACAAAGTTCAAGTCCTGCCACCCTCTTCTACCCCTACCCCCTGTAAATGGAGTTCTAGATTATATGCTGCTGGTTGCTGTCTCTTGAGCACAGAAAGATGCTTTCAAACTGTTTAATTCTCAGAAATATTTCCTTCACAAAAGATTCCCCGGGTTGTGGGTAGAGAGTTTGACCTACAACCAGCGAACCCCCTTTGAGCAGCAGCCTTTAATAACCTCCAAATCCTGTGATTTGGAAGTTGCAAATGCACATTCTCGTGCTCCAGTGGCATTTAATCAAAGAACTGCTCCGAATATTGCTGCCCTTGCTGGGTTTTGGGAGGGGAGGTGGGCTCAGCTGACACGGGCGCTGGTTTGTGCTGATGCTTTGGGTGGATGAATGGCAGAACAATTCCCCCAGTTCTAAAGTGGGCACAGGCTGGGCAAGCACAGCAACAGCATCGAGGCCTGAGAATAACTCAGTGGAGATGGCATTGGGTTCCTTTTTGCTCAGAACTGAGGCAGTCCCAGCTGCAAGCTTCGCATAACAGCCGCATCGCTGCCAGGGGGCTGGCAGTGTGCTTGGGAGCTTTACCCAGCAGGGAAAGAGATGAATATTCATGACCTGTGTAATTTCTCCAGTTAATGGGGCAAACTGGTAGTGCTGGACCAGCTGCTGTTAGACAGTCCAGCCCAGTAGGCTTGGGACTATTCCTGTCATGGAGTTTTTTTACATACTTTTATTTCTTGCATTGCCTGTTGTGGTAAGATAGCTTTTTAAGCTCTCATATTTGACTTCTGCTGAACGTTTTTTTTTCCTGTTTAGTCTCTTGGCTCTAAGGAAAATGTTCTGAATGAAGAAAGGTGGCTGGATGTGCTTGAGCAGTAACCTTTTGTTTGAGTTTTCCGATGGCACATGACATTAGACACTTGTTAAATCACTTTGAATTTTGAAAGAGGCCATGAGGCTGAAACAAGAACTTTTGCTTTGTCATGCTTTGCTTGTAAATTAGGGGGTAAAATGGTGCATGCAATACTGCATTCTTTAAAATGAGTGCTTGAACTTTCTTGTACTTTAGATGCTGTCCTCCAAAGAATTGATTATTATGTTTTATTACTGCTTTTTAGAGAGGCTTGGGCTTAAATGGGACTTTATGGTAGGATTCAGTTAGATTGGCAGAGCTGTTTGGGGTAGCTTGCATTTTACATTGTTACAGTTTTTCTTTGCAAGCATGAAATTATATGCAGTATTTATTTCCTACGAAACACCAATCTGGATACGGAAGTGAAACCAACTCAAATTAAAATGTCAAGAATGTAAAAACATGGGATCAACAAGTCTTTTGGTGACCATTTCAGATGGAACCTGTTACATAATTCCATTCTTGAGCTTGTACATTTTCCTAAAGCACTTCAGAGTTGGGAGCATAAGTGTATTTTGATTAAGTAGGATGGGACTTTTGCTAATCAGTTCTTTGCCACTGCAAAGTGCTTTCATAGCCTGCAGCATCTGCCTTCCAAACTTTGCTTGCTGGTAGATTGTTCTGCAGTTTGTTTAGCAACAGCATTCTTGAATTCTAATGTATGAAAAATTGATGATTAACTTCTTACCTCCTTTAGGCACATAGAGATGAAATCCAGCGTAAATTTGAAGCCCTTCGTAATAGCTGCACAGTGAGTATTAAATACAGATCATTGAATTATTTTGAAATTAAGGATAATGAAACAAACAATTTCCTCATTTAATCCTTGATGACACTAGTTCCTGATGTGGACTTCTGGCTTCAAGGTGCTAGTAGGAGCTGGATGGATTGGATTGGATTTCTTTTAGGTTTCAGGTAAACCTCAATTTTGAGGTTTTAGTCTGATCATGAAATTGTCACTGTTCTTCTTTTTGGAGAGGAACATAAATTAAAATATCTCATTGCAGTGCAGCTAATAAGAATGGTGTAGCAGCTGCAAGAAATGACTGTAGGTGAAGATCTTTTCTGCTCACAAGAAGAAAAGATCTACCTGTCCAAGTCCTGAGCTGCATTGTAGATCTAGGCCAGAGTGGGTTTTAAGGAGGACTTCAACACTGTTTGAAGAGACAAGAAATGTTAAGGTTCCAAATAATTGATGTAGAGCAGAGAGAACTTCAGGATCTGACTTTTCACCTTCTGTTGCTTGAGATCTTTGACATATTTTCAGATTCATTTCATCAGCCCAGGACAGATGTCCAAGTGCTTTGCCTGTCCACAGGGATTCTTGCAGTTTAACACTATCTTCACACTTGTTTATGGAAGTTGAGGGAGAGTATTTGCCTTCCAATGACATGAATTACACAAGTGTTGGATAAGGACCACAGTCCTCTGGGTCAGCAGTGATTGTAAATTATTCTGGGCTTTTTCCTCTCTACCCCACACTCTAAGCAGGGCTTAATTGCTGGGACTTCTTATCTTGACTGTTTCCCTGCTTCCAGTGGCTTCCTCAAATGTAATTTTTCATGCTGTAGGAGTAAGTCTCTAATGTATAAGTTTTCATCTTTTAAAATATATTTTCAGCATGAGAATCATTCTGTTTTCCTCACTTGCTCTTTAGCACTAAGCAAGGGGGTTCTTCTGGACACAGAATATCTAAATAGGAAGAAATGAGGAAGTACAGCTTTCCAAAGTGTTTTAACCTCTGTCTAAAACAAATCCTACACAAGGAACTTCACTTTCTGTTCCCTTCCTCATTTTCTTAGATTGAATGTCTAGCTCCCTATGTGTCATCATAGATCTTGTATCCGGAGCCATCTTCTGTTGCACTGGACCTTGCCTTTCATTCAGAGTGACAGCTTTTTGTGAAAACACTTCTGTGATCTCCATGCAGGGAAAAACCAGGTGTGGAAACTCTGTGGCTTCTGTTCAGTGCAGGGCCAGCTGCCTTGCAGAGCTGTAACTCATTATCCAGTGACACTTCAGCTCCGAGTGTGGGGAACGAGCTCCAGCAGTGAAGAATGACCCATAACATTTCCAGAATGTCAAGAGCTTCAACGGACTCGTAAAAGTGTTGTGCATTGTAAGGCCCTTCAGTGGGATAAGTGGGATCAGACATCCTCATCAATAAGAAATTAATTAAATAGTTCCTAAATGAATAATACATGCCCATCATACATTCTCTTTGCAGCCCAGGAGAATGCATGTATAATTTAATTGAGCATGGACAGATAATTTCATGTTGTGTGTTATGACTGCTCCTGGCTGTCCATCCTGCCTGAGGAATGAGGAAATCAGGGCAATCTTCTGTTGCCAGTGAGGGTCAAGAAATGCTAATTACACTGCTTTCACCAGATGTTTCAAACTCGTTTTTATCTGATGGTTGCAGTATGATGCAGGCTGTGCTTATTGGTGACCGTGTGACTCCACTTGAAGGTGATTAGAATTTATGCTCCAACAACACTTCAAGGGAATAATTATAATATGCTGCTACTTAGACAGCGTGATAAAGGATGGATTTATTCTTTCAGGAAGTTCTCAAGAGAGATCCTTTTTAAGCTGACACAAACTCCTTGAACTAGTCTGGCAAACTTTGGTAGGGAAATACTTTTCATTTGATCTTATTGAGAAGCCCCAAACAGCGTAAGAATTATGAAAATAAGATTAGACAGGAAAAAAATATTGAAAAATTGAATTGCTTCAGTACTTCTGTGGTCTTCAAAAGATAAATAAAAATACATAATCTACTTTCTTTGGTATTGTTCCTGTTTCTCTAGCTTCACAAAGGTCATAGCTACTGATTGTAGAGATGGCTGTGTCTGCTTTCCTTGTACCCTCATTGCACACTTGTTCTTCCTTTTGCTGAGGTCTCTGACCAAGGAAGCATTTTTAGATTCTCCTTTTTCACGCTTTCTGTCACTCAATTGAGCAAGAAATAATAGGATAAGTAATTGCAACAAAAATTGTAACTTGTGGTACCTGCTGTACACACACGTGATGGTGGGCACACACAGTCATACCTTATCACAAGCTTCTCACAATGATAGCTCATCCAGCAAATCTCTTGAGGGAGAAGAAGTAGTTCCCTACATTTATTCTATGAAATAAATGGTCCATTTGAATGCTAAAAGTATTTTCCAGGCAACCAAAGAAAGTTCTAGAAATAAATCTTAAATAGGAAAATTTGCACATTTGTCAGCAATTTGCACAGTTGTTTCCAGATACCTCTTAATTATGGCTTGCTCTGAGATCACCAACATGTTTAAAGTTAAATATACAACCAAGTTATCTAAATAATAATAGAATTGTTTCCAAAAGGAAACTTCCAGTAAGCAGGCAGTAAAGAGTTTAAATATTTAGCAGGAAAGAGTTGTATAAAAGCCTTGCACTCAGCTTAGTAAAATACCACAGAACCACCATCTGAATCATCTGGGTTTTTCAGGCACAGGCTGTTGCTTTTTCTCGAGCAATGAGTGGCATTTCTTATTACTAATTGGATATTACATTTCCATGCATTCAAGTTTTCTCCAGTAAAACAAGATTTATCTTCCCTTCTTGAGTTTCTTTTGTCATCATGTGGTGTTCCAGTCTTAAACATTAACAAGCTTGATCTGGACTTGTGCAAGGGAGTGGCTACTGAGGCATTAAATCTGTGAGCCCATCAGACAGGTATAATTTTAGTTATGTGTGAATTCCTGCTGAATTCAGTCTAAGATCCTGATCCCACATTGGCTCAATAAGTTGACATACAGGAATAATCTGTATTCTTGTGAGCTTCTAAAATAACAGTCAAAGATGTTACTTTGATGCTAAATTGTGTTTCAAAGCAAAGGAAGCTTGCCCACTGTGACAAGGCTAATGCCCAGGCAAAAACTTTTATATGGCTTTGTTAGATTTCTTTAAAAAAGTAAAATTCCTGTTGGGTGGGAGGGGTTATCCTTGGTTCCCATTTCACAGAAGATAGGATGGCAGATGTCAGTTACAGGCAGAAATGGAGCTCTGTAGTTTTTGTAGCCTGACCAAAAAAACCGGAGACTTCTAAGGCCTTGGTGTGAGAGATGTTAATGAGACCTTCACTGTGGACATCATCATCATCATCATTTGAGGAAGAGGCTCCTGTTTGGGAGAGGCAGCTCATCTTCTGGGACCTCGGGCAGGAACACAGGGACTGGATGTTTTAATCCTGCCTTGCAGTGGGAAGGAGAGGAATGGAGTCTGGGCAGTGTCCTACTACTCTGCAGCTCCCAGCGTCCCTCAGGATAAACCATGAGGAGCTTTTGGGGACTGAGAACCACGTTTGAGGTGTGTTTCAAGGCACAGATGTTGTCTGGCTATGCAGAGGGGAGGAAAGGGAGGGGTTCATTGTTAGGTATTGATGGAGCAGGTAGAGATGCCTGCAGCCCTGTTGGAGAGCCTGGGCCTCGCAGTGTTGGCATTTCTCTGCCTGAAAGGCTTTGTCTCAGAGAGCAGGTAAAGACAAAAGGAGTTTGATGTCTGCTCTTGCTGCTTCCTCACAATAATTTGGGGCTAAGAGACAGTTTTTCTTGTTTGCTATTTACTTCTGACAGGTGGCTTTCTGGTAAAGGTTAGTGGGGATGGGGAGGAGTGGAAATGGATAGAGCAACACTATTAGTCTGGAATTACATTAAACTCCAAATAAGACACTGAGATGCTGAGAGCATCCCAAAACAGTTTTCCTTGCTGTGTCCTGGCATTTTTCTTCATGTCTGCTGATGGCATCTGAGAACTGAGACACCTTTATGAAGGAATAGGGCATGGGGAAGTTAGCAAACTGCAGTCACTAGTATAGAAATAAAACTCCTTAATTTTCTCCTTTTCCCCGTTATCGTGCCTGTGGTTTTGATATGTGGAGCATATGGATTAAATTCAGTACATTTTCTCTGGTGTGCAAACCAAATCATCATGGCCATGACTGTTTGTTGCTCTGCTGTTTGATTTGATCCATGGCTGGAGAGGCTTGTAGGACCAGGGGAAACAGCTGTGAATCTGCTCAGTCTCACTAAAGGAATATTTTGTTTTCCTCAGACTATTCAGTGGGGAGGGAATTATGCTGGATATGGCCCCTTCTGCTGAGGAGCTGCTCTGCAATATTTAAAAATGAGGTGCAGTCCTCTGCATCAGGATGAAGATATAAGCTGTGTGCTTAGATGTGGTGTGCAGTGAACAATTTGTGTAGTTAGATGGTATCTCTGTTTTATGGATTAGTTGTGATGAAGATGTGCATAAATAGAGGAGAAAATTCCGGTTGCTCTGTGAGTGGTGATGCAGTGGCTGTCTAGATTGTCTAGAAACCTTTTCCAAGGTTTCAAGTGTTTGGTTAATTTATAAACTTAAAAAGTGAAGATTTTTCTAATTATATTATGGGTTTCTAATGGATATAATAGCATTTTTTTTTTTTACTGATTTTCCTTTAATATACTTCACATCTCAGAATAGCTCAGGGTTGGTTGGTTGGTTTGGGGTTTTTTGGGGCTTTTTTTTTTTTGCCTGGGGATTTCCTTAACTGAAAAGAAAAATATCTAAAGCTCTTAACTCTTTCCAGGTACAGGATTCTGGTATAGGTTGTACGTATGTATGTATGCCTAAAGCAACATTTCCAATTCAATGTGGGGTGGGGTTTTTTGATCCGTGTTTTCTTTTTTTTGTTGGTCCCCAGGACAGGCATTTATATCACACTACATGCCATTTTCCTGTGCCAGTATTACCCATTAGGCTTTAATTAGTGTTAATAAACTCTCTAATCCTGTTGGGTTATACATAGCTGCAGATAGCTCTTGCATGTGTTAACAAACATCCCCTTTCCCCATGAAAAATGGAAGATTGTACCAAGAGGAACAAATTTTCTCTTGTTAAAAAAAATCTATCTATCTATCTAGACTACATTATCTAGGTTATAATATATCTGGAATTTAAGCCAAGGTGTTTTGGAATTACCAGTAAATACACTGCTAGAAAAAGAGATCACGTCACATCTTCTGGAACCCTTCTTTCTTAACTGCTTTATTATTTGTCTGAAGCTTTCCAGAAATATCCTACTAGATAAAATGTAGCAGGGAAATATAATATGATCTGGTTTAATTTTACTTGTATTCAGGGAAAGAAGACAAAATCTCAGAACCTAGAATAAAAGAAAATGGGAGTTTAACTTCCAGCCCTTAAGGAATAAAATCAACTTGAAATACAGCCAGTTTTAATAATTAATTAAGTAGTTGGACATATTAACTCTGCATATTACTTTATCCATTTTGTGTTTCCCTCATCTTGGTTTTCTTGTATTTCAAAACTAGCTTAATATTTATTTAATAAAATTTACTTGTGCTAGAAGAAACCACGATTATATAAAATATATTTTGAAACTGCCTAGATACATGGTGTGCTTAAACATAAAGATAAAACAAACGGAAGAAAAAGTGAATTTCTTATCTGGCAGTTAGTAGAGCTCTCAGCTGTTGTAAGAGCAGTAGGTAAAACACTGTAAAAACAAATGTTCTTTTGCTCCTTTTTGTTTGTATAAACACATCTGAGTTCTTAATTCTGTAGCAGTATGGGCACTAACAGGTCCTTACGACACAGGCTGCCCCCTCTGAAAGCTTGGTGCAAACAATGCAGAGGAAAATGTGTGTTTTGAAGAGGGCAGTGAGAGCGCTCAGAAACGAGCACATGATGAGATTTCTTCTGAAATGTTGTGTTTTGGAGTGTGAATCATCTTCATTTGACCCTGAACATATGGGTGGCAGGAACTCCCCTTCACCCAGCAGGGAGTAATGGCTGTTGGACTTTTTCTGCTCACAGTTTAAAAACCAAATACTGTTAATTTAGACCTAGGAGAGGCATGGTAAAAGGCTGCCAAAATATGCGTTACAGATTCATCAAAAAGAAATGGTTGTCATCTTTCCAGAGGGCTGAGAAGAGCTGTGTGCTCTATCCTCTACTGCTTTAGATATTTAAATCCTTGGCTTGTGTAGGAAATTGGAACATTTAAACTTGAATATGTGACCAACTGTGCTCTGAGATTTTTTTTTCCCATTTAATGAAGTATCTTATTCGCTTTTCTTTGACATCCAGGCAAAAGAGCTTCTAGAACATATTTGTAAGAGTTGAATGTGAATTATATAGAGTTTACCAGCTTCTGAAATTCTTTTTATTAAGCTGATTTCAAGATTATACTGAGGTTTCTTTCTCTTCAGTTGTGGTGACACTGATTTTGAGTTTGGAGGAGGTACATATTCATCCACCCCGAGTTCAGGCCTTTCATTCATAAAACCAACTGTGAAAATGGCCCACTGTTGTTTTTATTTGTCTTTCAGTTGGAGGGGACTGTGGTTTAAAGCTTTTAGTTAAGGCTGATTGAACAAATGGATGGTAAAGGCCTTGCTGAGTTTTTGCTTTTCACCGATTTTCCATGTTGTGTTACCACACTGGTTTCTTCCCTCATGTGTACCCAGCTGCCATCCATAATGCTGTTACCTTGATAGAATGTATTTCTTAACACTTTTCTGCCTTTCCTGGTCATCCCCAGTGTTACAGATAATAATATAAGCAATTCTCAGGGATATCCATCAGGTTGCACTGCCTCTGCTGCACCTCTTGGTCTGTTTTCTTCAATACCACACTTTGGAAGCCTTCCTGAGAGTATTTAGCCTCGTTGCACTTAGGGGAGATTGAGGCAAAAAAAGGTGAAGTGCTTTGGCAAAAGGTCGCTGTAAGTCAGCAGCAGAGCTGAGAATCCAGCCAGAACTCCTGGCTCCCAATCCAGTGCTTTAGCTATGACAGGTCTCTCAAATAATAAATTACATTGCAGCTATTTTCTCTAAAACACAAAACTCTACTCCTGATCCAAGTACATTACTATGCACAAATATGAACCACTATAATACTGCCCTTTTGCTTGAATTAAAAAAAAATGTAAAAGCTTGGCAGTAAGTAATTCTGCGTGAGAACACTTTTTCAAATACCTGTGCTCACTCACATGTAAATTATTTTTCTTTCTAGGTGATTTCAGATTTGGAAGAGCAGCTGAACCAGCTCACTGAAGACAATGCAGAGCTGAACAACCAGAATTTCTTCCTGTCCAAACAACTCGACGAGGCCTCCGGGGCCAACGATGAGGTTGTGCAGCTGCGGAGTGAGGTCGATCACCTCCGCCGCGAGATCACCGAGAGGGAGATGCAGCTGACCAGCCAGAAACAGGTAAGGCTCCTTAAGTCTGGGTCAGGAGCTCTTTGTGGGAGCTGGCAAAAATCCCTTTTACATCTGGAAACCCATAAGAAGTGATGATGCTTCAGGGAGGCATTTAAGCCTTCCTTCCCAGGGCAGTTGAGTGAATGGAAATTTTTGGTATTTCCCATCGTGTTTTTACACGATTTTATTTAGCAATCCTGCCCTCTGAAGGCATTGTCATTTGGAATTACTCATTTTAATTTGGTGGCCCTGGAAATCTCGAAATGTTCATAAATGAGATCGACCTGACATTATGAGGGATCACAAGTGAATGTACGGGAGCCTTGAAATAAATGGGCTGTGATTTCCCAGCTCCTGTTGGCTGCTGATTTGCATGTACTGTAATCGAAATGGTGAGGCTGAAGCTGAAAGTGCACGCTTGATGTGGGATGTGAGAATTGATAGGAGGATTTATTTTTAGACTATGGAGGCCTTGAAGACAACATGTACGATGCTGGAAGAGCAAGTAATGGACTTGGAGGCCCTGAATGATGAACTCCTGGAGAAAGAGCGCCAGTGGGAAGCGTGGAGAAATGTTCTAGGGGATGAGAAGTCCCAGTTTGAATGTCGAGTTAGGGAGTTGCAGAGGATGCTGGATACCGAGAAACAGAGCAGGTCTCTCTCCCTTCCTTCCCTTTTATTAACTTCTGTGAAAATGCTCTATAGAAGCTGGTACAAAAATTATATTTAGCATAGGATATGGGAGTTGGAGCTAAATATAAAATCTTGTGAGGTAGCTCTAAAAATGGTTTATTAGTGAATAGTCATCACTGATATTGTTCCTTTTGTTTCTTTGCAAGTGAACGAGTCAAGGGGAGTGGTATTTATCATTGTAATTTATAAAATGTCTCCATTTATTATCTTCTATTTTATTTTATGGAAAAATAGTCTTTGCTCCTGGCTGCTCCTGTGAGGTCTTGGAATTTTTAAGGCTGTAGTTCTAGCAGGGGCAGGAACAGGGTTATATAATATAAAAGCGTTGCAGCGAACAGTCTGGCTTTCTAATGTAACATCTTGATTTTGAGGCAACCTCTGAAAGAGTTATTGATGCCACTGCCTGCTAGGGAGAGGTCAAGCCTGCAAGGAGTTAGGTAACGTTATTTCCCATTTTAATGCAGAGTGAGAGCAGATCAGCGCATTACTGAGTCTCGCCAGGTGGTAGAACTGGCTGTCAAGGAACACAAGGCAGAGATTCTGGCCCTGCAGCAAGCACTCAAGGAACAAAAACTCAAAGCAGAGAGCCTTTCTGATAAGGTAAGTAACTATCAATCCTAGGCTTCCATAATTAGATGAAATACTTTTCCACTGATATTACTTTTAGAAATGTGGCCTTGAACAGCTTTTTTTCAAAATGTTATAGAGACAAATTAAAAAGACTGGAGGGCATAGAATAGAATTCTGTCTTCAAGCCAAAGACCTCAGATTTTCTTTGAAAAAGACTAAAGCAGACAGCAGCCTCTGATGACTGGAATGAAGTCCTTCAATAACTTGGTATCTGCATTTGAACAAGCCAAAATATCTTTTGGCTGGTTTTTCTCCAGCAATCAAAGGCTAATTGTATAATTTTTCTTCAGCATGTGCTTGGTGAAGCTGGATTTTGAGACTGTGGAACTGTATTTATTAGTGCTCAGTGTTATTCTGACCCTCTTTCCCAGCTCAATGACCTGGAGAAGAAGCACGCCATGCTGGAGATGAACGCTCGCAGTTTACAGCAGAAGCTTGAGACAGAAAGGGAGCTCAAGCAGAGGCTTCTGGAGGAGGTAACCTTGGAGATTCATGTTAGAACTTCAGAAGGTTCCACATCTTGAGGAGGGGAGGTTGTGTGAATAAGAGTTACACATCCATCCTTCTATATAGCTGGGGAGATAATTCAAGTTGGGGGAGTTGTTTCCATTTGAAGGTTTGCAGAGTGTGTGGCCATGGTGGGGAGCAGGGGAGCTGGCCAAGGGGGACAGTGTGCCAGGCAGGGACAGGACCTTGCAGCCTCAGACCCACAGGACCTGAACAAGGGGACCAGGGCAGATTTGCTGAAGGTACCAGTGATCATTATAGAAGCCTCTAGCATGAGGCACGTCCTAGGTCAGGACTTCAGGGCCAGGTCTGTGCCCAGGCACAGCTCTGACCAGGCCGAGGGCCATAGCTTTAAACTGGCTCTGGAGCCAACATGCTTTGGGTGCACACCTGGAGGCCACAGGTGAGGCTTCTGACAGCTCTTTTCATCATTAATTTGGGTCACAGGATTTAGATCCAAGGTCACACACCTGTGCCATATCAGGAGTAATTGAATGCAGGCAGCCAGTTCTGGGTGGTGAGGGAAGAGGCTCCAGAGGAGGATTTCAGGGGTGGTTATGGACAATTAGGGCAGTTAGAGCTTTCTGGTACTCTTGGGGTACTGGCAGGTTGCCCACTCCTTTATGCATCACCAGGAAGGATTTCTGGCTCTTGCTTGGTTACATAGGCATGTTCATGGTTTTCCTAGTCAGGGACTTTTTTGTTAAGAAAGTGTAAATCCTACAAGATTTAGGAGCATTTTTCATGTGTCCTCCTCTGGTGTTAATTGGAGACAAAGATGTATACAGCTGGCCATTATTTTCCTTATCTCACGTGACTATAACTGTCCTGGTTTATAGTAAACATTATAGTTTTAATTTATTTTTACAAAATACTGAGTTGGCTTCTAGTGGTTGTACAGAGAGCTTGAGAAAATGGTGTTTACACAGAAATGCTTGAAGAATTGTGTTTGTTTATAGGTTCTGCAATGATGATTATTTTACAAGGAGTGACAACATTTAATAGCTTTTACTGAAAAACAAGAAGACAACAAACCCAAAACACTGGCCTTTGTTTTCCTTTCAACAGCAGGCAAAGCTGCAGCAGCAAATGGATCTGCAGAAGAATCACATCTTCCGCCTGACTCAAGGCCTGCAAGAGGCTCTGGACCGAGCAGATCTTCTGAAGACTGAAAGGAGTGACCTGGAATATCAGCTGGAAAACATTCAGGTGAGGGTGAGGAAGCAGGGCAGTGCTCTGCCTCATTCCCTCTGAGGCTTTAGGATGTGATTTACAGTTTGTGTGACGCTTTCTTTACAGTATTTTTTAGCTCTGTTTTGCTATCGAGTTGTTTGTTTCTTCTGTTAAGATGAAATTTCTTGCATCTGTGTGTGATTCACAGGTTCTCTATTCCCATGAAAAAGTGAAAATGGAGGGCACTATTTCTCAGCAAACTAAACTCATTGATTTCCTGCAGGCAAAGATGGACCAACCAGCAAAAAAGAAAAAGGTGGGTGAAGAAGGTTTGAGAGGCATGGAATTAAATGGCTTTGTAATTAGTTATGTGCTGTGTATTCTTAATATTCTGTTTTATCTTTCTTTGTGTAGCAGAATGTTGTCCTCATTTAAGACCATTCTGAGTTGCTGAACACAACTAGGCAGAATGTGTTCTTTGTGGCTTTTCTGGTATTTTGTTATTCCTACAACACTTAGGTTACAACCCAGTAGCTACACCTCAGTGAGGCTGTAGGAATACAGAATTTTAAGCATGTATTTTAATGGTAAGTACGTGTATGTGTACAAGCCTACTGTGTATCAAGAGTTGTTGTCCTGTAGTCACAGCATAGGACTGATCAGTCAGGTGATGTGACTGATGTCACGTCTTTGTCATAAGCTGTTCTGTCATTTTTGAATGAAGTAATTAAATTTTAACCACCTATTTTGAGATCCTCTGTTTAGATGCTTTCGGAAACTCCAGGTGTGAGTACTAACAGGTAATGTACGTCCCTCTTTAAATTAATCCATATCTTGACATTTTTCTCTCCAGTGCCAATATGAACTAAAAATCCATCTTTACACATAACAGAATTGCCATTAGGCCCTCTGGCCGGACTGCCACTAGCTAGTGTCACTTTGCCTAGTTTAAGCCATCTCTTGCTAGGAGTTAGGAGTTGTCTGTGTGTTTCTGTTGCTAGGGCCTGTTTAGTCGGCGGAAAGAGGACCCTTCTTTACCCACACAGGTTCCCCTGCAATACAATGAGCTGAAAGTGGCACTGGAGAAGGAGAAGGCTCGTTCTGCTGAGCTGGAGGAGGCTCTACAGAAAACACGCATTGAACTCAGATCTGCTCGTGAAGAAGGTAGGGGTTAACAGAAAAGGTTAATCTGGAAGGAGGCGCACGTTTTTGGTCTGAAAACGTGCCTTTAATTGCGTGCCACTCTAGCAGTAACATATGTTCTTGAATTATTACCGCTGCTGTGAAGTTACAATAAGGCTGCGCTTGGTTCCGTGGGCTGTAACTGCAGACTGGCGACACAGAGCCCTGCTAGGAACCAGGGTGCCACGTTGGTCACGTTAACCGGGGACATTTGTCTTGTCTGTAGCTGCTCATCGGAAAATATCCGACCACCCTCACCCCTCCACCCCGGCCACAGCCAGGCAGCAGATCATCATGTCTGCCATAGTGCGCTCCCCGGAGCACCAGCCCACGCCCATCAGTCTGCTGGCTCCACCCTCCAGCCGCAGGAAGGAATCCTCCACGCCAGAGGGTAGGCTCCTGCTCAGCTCCTGTTTTTCTAGCTCTGCCAGTGCCTTCTCTTTACCGATGTAGTTTTTACCCCGCTGATGGGTTTTGTCCCTTGCAGAGTACAGCCGGCGCCTGAAGGAGCGAATGCACCACAACATCCCCCATCGCTTCAACGTGGGGCTCAACATGAGGGCCACCAAGTGCGCCGTGTGCCTGGACACGGTGCACTTCGGCAGGCAGGCCTCCAAGTGTCTGGGTAAGGGCAAAGCACAGCGCAGCTCGGGGGCAGGAAAAGGCATCATCAGCCATCTAGAGCAGGGAAAGAAGCAACCAGGTGTGAAGACTCTGAACCTACTTGGCGCAAACATTCAGAAAACATCTGGTGGTTTGGAGTGGAAGGGGAACCTTGGAGAAGCTGGGATTTGTGTGTTAGAAGTTGAGGCAGCTGTGTCATGATTTTTTTTTTTTTTTTTTTGTCATTTAACAGAAGTTTTTCCCTGTCCTCTTGTCAGAATGCCAGGTGATGTGTCACCCAAAATGCTCAGCTTGCTTGCCAGCTACTTGCGGGCTGCCAGCAGAATATGCCACGCACTTCTCGGAAGCGTTCTGCCGGGATAAGATGAATTCCCCCGGCCTGCAGCTGAAGGAGCCGAGCACCAGTCTGCGTCTTGAAGGGTGGATGAAAGTGCCAAGGTATAAACTGGAATCTTGGTGTCATGTCGGGTGCTGAAATATTTGGCCTTATATTACCCTGGCTCTTACAATGAGATAATTGGTACCAGGTCCATTACATGGGCATTACAATTACCACCACTGTAATTACAATTGCTACCACTGAAATTTGTGTTTTATAGGAGTTGCATGCTTGCTTTATCTAGAATCCATGCAGAAAGTCCAACATGGCTTTGTGCTTATTTTCTTCAGGAATAATAAACGTGGGCAACAGGGCTGGGACAGGAAGTATATTGTCCTGGAAGGAACCAAAGTGCTCATTTATGATGCAGAAGCAAGAGAAGGTAACGTAGAATTTCTAGCAAGGACATATTTTTATCAGATATTGTTTGGTGGATTAAGAGGCTTCAGGATTATTACTGTTTGCTATGGCTGTACCAAATTTAGCTAAATCTTCAGTGATACGGCAATGTTATTTTTTTCTCTATCCTTAGCCATTTTATTGGCCAGCAGGTCATAATAATCCAGCTGTGAAAACATCCAGTGTGCATCCACTTCCTTTTGCTGTCACAGGTATTTTCTTGCTACCTGTTGGTCTGTTCCTAATCTATCTCCCCATCCTCCTGCAGCTGGACAGAGACCTCTGGAGGAATTTGAACTCTGCCTTCCTGATGGTGATGTAACTGTTCATGGAGCTGTAGGAGCTACTGAGCTTACCAATACAGCAAAGACAGGTGAGAATCTTACATAGATGAGGTCAAATGGATTTCATCTGGCTTGCCATCAGTTAGCCTTGTTTGGCTGAACAGAATTTTCTCCCTCGAGCTTTCATTGTGTACCGCTGTAATTCACCTCCATCTGAATTACGGGAGTAGCTCAGCACTCTAGTTACACCCAGGCTATTGCTTCTGTCGTGGTAGAACTGTGGTTAATAGAGTCATCAAACCAAATGGAAGTAAATTTAAAGAGATTTGTAGCATAAACACTCGGTTTATTTAAATTTCTTCTCTATGAACTGTGATGTGTCGTAGCTCCTGCCACCATTGTGCTCTGACCACAAAGCCATTAACTTAGAAATGCTGCGGGGTGTATACAGTCTCTTATTATGAAAAAAATGTTGATGTGTTGATTTGTATGTACTGAATAGAACTGATGGATAAGATTCTGTATGTCTTGACTGTTACATTAAAGGATACAGACTGTTAAAAACAAAGGTTTCCATAACCAGTTTTTACAGATTTTTCTTAATCAGTACAGGGAAAACTTTAGTCAAATGGCTGGTTTTGTTTTGGTTTTTTGGGTTTGGTTTTTTTTTTTCTACAATGGAATTTCTTTCTCTTTTGAATAAAAGGCAAGAAATAATTTTTGTTGAGTTAAAGACAGCCTTGTATGTATGGGTTACTTACATCCAGCTAATGTTTAGGTGTAAGTAGCTAGCCTGTGCAGAACCTGTAAAGGAGAAACCAATGTGTAAATTGCCATGGTACGTCATGATAAATACAACTTCTCTCCAATGAGGCTGAAAGGTGTTGATTTTAAATCCACTGACAATATTCCAAAAACTAATCTAAGTCTTATTCTATCTATATAACATCTCAGATGTGCCATATATCCTAAAATTGGAGTCTCATCCACACACCACTTGCTGGCCTGGTAGAACACTCTACCTGTTAGCACCCAGCTTCCCTGACAAACAGCGCTGGGTCACAGCACTGGAATCAGTAGTGGCAGGTGGGAGAGTTTCCAGAGAAAAAGCTGAGGCTGATGCTGTGAGTATAAAAGTTTCATTTAATAATAAAATATTCTGGGAGGGAGCAGAGTTTTGAAAAATATTTTTTCGGTATTTGACATACTGAGGTTTAACTGAAGGTAAGTTATTGCTTCTGCCTTATGATTTGAGCACCAGGAGCCAGTTCAATGTGAGACTGATGCTGTGTACTACAATATCCTTCTTCAGACTTGAGGAATGTAGTAAGAGAATCCAAAAAAATCTCTGTAATTCCAGCAGAGGAAGGAAGAGCAGTTAGGACCTGGTTTAAATCCAGCCTCATAAGGTACCACATGGAACGAGCAAACCTTAAAAGAAGGAAAAACTCCCTCCCCTCCCATTCTTAGAGAGCCAGAGGTTTTATATTTCTTGCTTGGGGGAGGTGTGTGTGGGTGTGTACTTTTTAGTTTAAGTTTTATTCCTAATAAGAGGTTAAACAGATTTGTTAGGTTTTGGATAGCCTTTCTCTCACTGTTACACTGATAACTCTATTTTCTGGTAAAAGGAGGTTGGTTTCTGTGACATTGCATAAGAGAATATTAGCTCTGGAGGTAGGGAATATCTGGCTGCAGGAAATACTCTTTTTTTTCTCAGGCTCACATTTCTTTTGTCTGTGAGGAAAATACATGTTCCCACCAACATTTATACTTTTCTATAATCCTTCCCCTTGGAAAATTCCACTGCACTGTTGTAGGAGGTTGGGGAAAATGGAAAGGATAGAGACAACAATGGGTTCTGTCTGAATTTAGGATAATTCTGATCAGTTTGTCTTACTGTGTCTAAGGTAGATAAAAGTTTACTAATTCTTTTGTAGGAGGCATCCCTGCAACTTTTAGCTTTCTGAGAAAAAGAAATCTTTGCCAAGCTCTTTGCCTGTCTGAAATGATGACCTTACATTGTTAAAATACTCACAGATAAAGAGATGAAAATTAACTCAACAAGAAAAAAAATATTTTTGTCATTTGCAGAAACTGCTGGGGAACTCCCTGCTGAAGCTGGAGGGTGAAGACCGTTTGGATATAAATTGCACAATGCCCTTCAGTGACCAGGTAATGGTCATGAGCACTTGGGTCTTTCTCAGTAGTGGATAATTGATTCAGGGAAACGGTACCTTGATTGCAAAATGTGTAATCATGCACTTGGTGCTGGGTTTGCTTTTTCTCTTCACTGCTGAAGAGTGTCACCCAAGCTGCTATTGGAGCATTCCTTGCTCTCCTCATGTAGTGCTATTTTTTCCCCTGTTGTAGGTAGTACTGGTGGGTGCAGAAGAAGGTCTCTATGCCCTGAATGTACTGAAGAATTCCTTAACGCACATCCCAGGAATGGGAGCCGTCTTCCAAATTCACCTCATCAAGGATCTGGAGAAGCTACTCATGATAGCAGGTACAGGGCTGTGTTCCCACTGGCCCTGCACTGGCTTTGTGCTGCCAGGTGCTGCTTGCCTTTGGATTTATTCCAGGCTTTTGTCTGGGTTTTTATCAGCAAATTGGCAGGAATGGCTTGCTGTGGTTAACACAGCCTTGTCTGAGGCTGGCTGCTAAGGGATTGTGTGAATGAGTGCTCAGTAAAACCTTCAGGAGAAACTGATTTCAGAGTTGAGGGAGGGAAGAACCAGACACAAAACATTTCCAGGTTAGAGGTCATTCGTCATTTTAAATTCAATTTTAAAAGTGTTGAGCTAATCAGTGAACATCTCTTCCTAATTATTGCATAACCTTTTTAATGTAATTAACTATTTGAGGACCACTATGTGATTGCTGGGGCATAGGGCCAACTCTTATCCTCTCTTGCCCTGTAACAAAGCTGGGACTCCTGTCATGATTTAAGATTTCTTTATGAAAGGCACACCAGCTTTAATCTCTCCATCTGTGATTTTCCAGAGATAATCCTTCCTACACGGATGTAGGCATGCTGAACATTAGGGTGTATCTTCATCTAAAAGCCCAAATTATCAAGTGTCTGTATGACATTTGTAGGGAATGAAAAACAAATTCTCTCTCTTGTTCTGCTAGTTTTGTGGGTTTTTTCCTGGTAAGGGTTTAAGATGTCCATGGTTTATTTGTGTCAGGGTAGTAGAGAACAAAGCAAATATCACACATAATGAGTGTTAGTCTGTCACTGGACTTCTGAGAGGAATTGGCTTTGGGCTATAATGCAATTCATTAGGGCAGTTCTTGGAAATCCCTTGCCAGTTCAGCTGGCACAGTGATTAAAACATCTTGTACTTGAAGAAATTCTGAAGGGCAAAATAAAACTTCCTGGCTAATTTTGCATAGTGTCTTAATGAGGCCACAATTACTGTGTTCTGCTAGACTTCAGCAAAACTAATAATCCACGCAGGGAATGGTGCTTCTCCTGGTGGACTTACTGTCTGTTGTAGGGTTGGGATTTTGGAAGTTTTCTGTCTCAGTTGGAACAGGAATAACATGGAGTGAATTCTACGTGGTACCTTGTGACTGTTTCCACAGTAACAGCCTGTAACAACGAGCTGCTGCTTAGGTAAGACTTGGAGAGAATTGGGAGTTCTCTCTTGATGAAATACAACCTTTTTTTGTTTCCAGGAGAAGAAAGGGCTCTGTGTCTTGTTGATGTAAAGAAAGTGAAGCAGTCTCTAGCACAGTCTCACCTCCCAGCCCAGCCTGATGTCTCACCAAATGTCTTTGAGGCTGTCAAAGGATGTCACCTTTTTGCTGCTGGCAAAGTAAGTTACAGCTCCCTCGTGCCCCCAGACCACCCCTTGGACTGCTCTGAGTTTAATATTAACAAAATCAGAATCTTTATTCCGCTGGCAACACATTCAAGGTCTATATTCTCACCCTGAATATTTATCTTCAAGCAAGGAGAATGTATGAGCTGGAGACAGAATGGGGGATTTGCTGCTAATGTGAATCAATTCAGTCAGGATGCCATGATGGTATAGCTTAAACTGCTAGATAGCAAGAAATCCAGCATAGCATGATACTCCTCATTATTGACTGCAACTGTGAGATTTTTAATTAGTGAATTCTGTCCAGTCTTTGTTCTTGAATATCATGCTTCCAGGCTAGCAAATTTCCTTAGGTGTTTGTGTCACTTTAATTCTAGACATTTACACACATTAGTGGTTTTAGTACGGAGCATTTAACCGCAGCAGAAATTCTCATTAACAATTACTTCTGTGGGCTACTTTGGTAACAAACTGAACACCACTCATTTCAAAGTGATGCTTAAGATAAGTTTCAGGGGTTAAAATGTGGACCTAACCTACTTCAATTTGTCAGTCCCTTTTCTGTGGAAAACCCTCTCATTTTTTATTAACGTCTTTCAAGCATAAAAGAAATCATAGAAGCCATTTAAATTCACGTTCTTTTTTGAGAATGTGAAAAGGCTTTTCATTATTTCATGAATTCACAATAATTACCCTATTAATAAAATGTACTTGCTTATCTCTGCAAAGTTCTTTTTGTGGCAAGAGGTTCTCGGATCCGTTTCACGCGCTCAGCAATAGAATTTATTTTATTGCCATCCTGAACTATGCTTGCCATCTTCCTTACAGGTTGAGAACAGTCTTTGTATCTGTGCAGCCATGCCCAGTAAAGTGGTGGTCCTGCGATACAACGAGAGCTTGAGCAAGTTCTGTATCAGAAAGGTGAGTTTAGTAACTCCTGCTGTAGTTGGTTCATTCACGTGGTGCTCTAAGCCTTTGCTTTGGAGCAAACATCTAAAACCTTTCTGTGTGCATGAGAAAATTTGTTTGCCAGCTGAAATGATAACAAATTGCACCGTGCACTGACTCAAAGTGGAGTAGGCAGCAATTTCTTTAATAAGAGTTGGCATTTTTGGAGAGATGCAGCACAGAACTGTGATTTTTTTTTTTTTGAGATATTGGATTGAGCTGTAATCATACCTTCAGAGATCGCTCCTCAGGACAAGAAGTTTAAACACCACCTGCCTTAAAACAGGCTGGCACCCAGAAACTCATGTCCTCTCCTATTCACAAATTAAAGGATGTTCCAGTCAAACTACACCTCGCTGGGAGGTTCTGCAGGTCACTTTGCAGGCACCAGTTCATTTTCCAGTGTGACTGAGGCTGGTACCCCTGAGTGCTCCAGGGGCACTGCTGGAGGGAAGCAGTGGGCACAGTCCTGCAGATCTGGCCTCCTCAGGAGGAAAGGCATGAATGATGGAGATCTGGGCACAAACAGAGGGGATGCCAGCACACCTGGAATGTCTACAGCTCCTGCTCCCAGCAGGGAGCACTGAGGGTCCGCGGCCCTTCCCCTGACAAGGGCTTACACGCACAACATGCAAAGGCTGTTTTAGAGGGCAGGTTTTCCTTATCTCCACTAAAATGCAGACAACTGAATTTAGATCCTAACAAGATGGCAGCAAGCCCAGAATATGATTTTCTCTTCTGCCAACTAAATTTCCGGATAAAGTAGGATTTATGCAAGGAATCTTGTCCTCAGAAGATCTGGGGATCTGTCTAACCTGCAGAGCTATCCCAGCTCTTCAGTCACAAGGCACATCTTGGTGGACAACATCTCTGTCATGTGCAAAGAAGGAAGAAAGATTGGCTGTGACCTCCTGTAAACAGGGAGCTGCTGACTACTGCTCCAGAAAACTGAGCTGCAGAGCAGCAGAACTTCTTCCAGAACAGAATATTCTTCCAAAAGGAAGAGGATCTCTCTCGAGGCGAGTTGATATGTAAATCTGCATTCAAGCAGCACTTCCAACAAAACAAAATTTTCTTCTAGCAAGAGTTTTTGTCCACATGCTTCTGAGAGATTGTTAGGGTCTTTGAGGTTGCCACCTCTCCCTTTTGTAAAGATAAATGCAGCAATATACAACTTTCCAGACTCAGCATTATCTGTAGGCTGGTACAGGAGAGTAATATCTATCCATGCTGTCCCTTTTTCCAGGAGATTGAAACCTCTGAGCCTTGCAGCTGCATCCATTTGACCACTTACAGCATCATCATTGGAACCAACAAGTTCTATGAAATTGAGATGAAGCAGTACACTCTGGAGGGTAGGAGATAATTCCTGAGAAATGTTCCAAGTGGCTCCACAAGTTCTTTTGTATGGCTTTTTGAAAGCAGTTTAGGAAAAAAAGTTGGTGCAAATCAGTGTTTTTCTCTTTGCAGAGTTTTTGGATAAAAATGACCACACTTTGGCCTCTGCTGTGTTTGCTGCTTCCACCAACAGTTTCCCAGTCAGTATCATCCAAGTGAACCCAGCAGGGCAGAGGGAGGAGTATCTGCTGTGCTTCCATGGTAAGTGGAGAATGGTTGAGCAGGTGTTACACTACTCCTGTTCTCTGAGCTGCAGGAGGTACCCAAATGCTGTTGAATTTTGGACAACCTGGCTTTGGCTTAAAAGTTCTCCATGCCTGGTGGATCAGTTGAAGATTTCTGTGCCTGAGAGAAGGACTGCAGGCAGTGTGTGAAGTGCAGACAGGTGTTTGATTACCCTGATAAGATGTTCAGGGACTCAGTGCAGACAGATGAGAGTTTTCCACCTTCTGGTGATTAAATAAGAGAGGGTGTTATTTTTTGTATAGCTGCTTTTGTTGCCCTCTTGTATACTGTCACGGGAATGCACAAACCTTCTAAAGCCCTCTAGCAGTAATTTTGGGTGAGAAATGGTAGGAATCTCATCACCTAGATTAAATAATGACCTTAGTTCAACTGGAACAAAGAGATGTGGAATCGCAGCACCTTTTGGCCTGGCAGTATTCCTACATCTAACCAATTCCATGGCATTTAGAGTAATTCATGGCAATCTGGGATTTGCAAGATGTCCCTGATAAAAAGCCTGGGAACAACTGCCTTTGTCCCTTCAGAAATAAATGAACAAAATTCAGGCAGATGCTCGTGACCTGATGTGCATTCTCTTGGCAGAGTTTGGTGTCTTTGTGGATTCCTATGGAAGACGCAGTAGGACAGATGACCTGAAATGGAACCGCTTGCCCTTAGCTTTTGGTAGGTGGTGAGGGACAGTCCCTGGGATTATGGAAATTATTGAAACCTTGTGGAATGGTACTCTGCACTCAGCCCTTCTGTCTTTTCCCTTCCCCATTCTTCCAGAAACTATGGACTTTTTCCCCATGATTTAAGCTTATTATAAATCCAGATGGCAAACCCTCTGAAATATAAGCAATTTAAGGAAAACTAAACTGAAGTTCCATTTCCTTAATGTTCCTGGTCTGACACTGATTGAACTGGCTAGTGGAATTTTTAACAGTGCTCTAAGTTTCTCAAATAGTGAAGAATATATGCGGGCAGCATGGCTCCCTCAGGCCTTTTGCACTGCCTAATGGGATTTTGTTCAGTTAATAGTCTGGCTTTAATGCCTTTTTCATGATACTTTGGTTAGTAAAGTCCTTGAGACACAGTTTCAAAGCAACAATTCTTTAAGCTTGCATCTCCCCCTTTACTGATGGTGTCTGTGTCATTACATAAAACGTATTCCTTAGTTTTCCCACAGGGCTGTCAGCCTCTCTTGTGCTTGCTGTTGTGTTTTAGAAGTTTTTAACAGAGAATGTATTTTGTGTTTTTTCCTGCCTTTGCACTGCTCCTCCAGCCTACAGGGAGCCCTATCTCTTCGTGACCCACTTCAATTCCCTTGAAGTGATCGAGATTCAGGCACGAGCTTCTCTAGGGTAAGTTGTTCACTTCATTCCCTTGAACAGCCTGTTTTGCAGGAATATATGGCCTTGCCAGGTAAAGCACTGTGCTGTCACTGTAAAGACTTCTTCCTGCAACTTTCCCCAGAACTCCGGCACGAGCCCACTTGGAGATCCCAAACCCGCGGTACCTCGGGCCTGCAATCTCCTCGGGAGCGATCTACTTGGCCTCCTCCTACCAAGACAAGCTAAGGGTGATCTGCTGTAAGGGCAATCTGGTGAAGGAGACCAACAATGAGCAGCAGCAGCAGCACCACAGAGGCTCCTCTGCCACGCGCAGGTGCGGGGATGTCGGGGTGTCATGGTCCCTGTGTGCCTCGGGAGCAAACTTCCCTCCTGATGCCTTTTCCCCTGGTGTGGTGGGATGCCCTTGTTCTGTTCTTAGAGGCTGGTGACAGGCAGTGTAATCTGGAATAGAGTCACTAATGGCTTAACATCCACAAGGAAACAAACTTCAGCTCTAGGAAGATGTGGGTAATCTCCACAAATGCTTTGTGACCTTGTGCTGGTTTGCTTTGATGTTGTGATAGAGCTCTGGCTTCAAAGCTTTTTGAGCTCAGATACTGTTGATGTGACGCTAAACATGGCTTGGCTGGAACAAGATGTAAAGCAAGAGCCCAAGATTATTTCTATCAAATAATGAGTCTGCCTTAGGGAGATAGTGCTGGGAAGCTGTGATGGGATACACAGGTAATTAAATACTGGGGCTGATGGTGCCACTGTGTGCACAGGACACTGAGAAATTAAAGCTTTTAGTTCATCCCAGCCTGGCCTGAACATCTCTGAGCCACAGAAGATTGTGTGAAAACACATATATCAAATTTTAGTGGATTTGGAAAAGCACATGGCTGGAGTGGATGAAAAGGTGCTGCTCTCTGGCCTGTTCCCTACACATGACTTAGACTGGCAATTCATTAAGGCACTTTGCCAGTGTGGCTCATGTGATGGATACTCAGCTGCCAAATTACCTCTGCCTTTTCCATCTTGGCTCAGGGAGGGGCTGATCCTTTTCACCCAAAGGTTGCCGGGTGCTGAGGAAAAAGTTACATTTTTTTTTTGCTAAAAGAAAATGTAACGGGAGGTTGTTGTCGCTCAGCATCAATCCTTTTTAAATGACAGCAGCCCGAACAAGAGAGGCCCTCCCACGTACAACGAGCACATCACCAAGCGCGTGGCCTCCAGCCCCGGGCCCCCGGAAGGGCCCGGCCACCCCCGGGAGCCCAGCACGCCGCACCGGTACCGCGAGGGCCGCACGGAGCTGCGCAGGGACAAGTCCCCGGGGAGGCCCCTGGAGAGGGAGAAATCCCCGGGCCGGCTGCTGAGCACCCGCAGGGAGCGCTCCCCGGGCCGGCTCTTCGAGGACAGCAGCCGAGGGAGGGTGCCTGTGAGCGGGGCCAGAACTCCTCTGGCTCAAGTCAATAAGGTAAGGCAGGAGCCTGCGGGACGTGTCTGTTCTCAGGGCAAGGCTTGTAGGTACTGCGGGAAGGGCTGGCGGCACCGGGAAGCACGAGAGCGGGTCACGTCTCACTCCCCTGCTCCTCACATTCTGTTGGAACAGAGCCCACGTGGTGTCATGGCCCTGTGACCCCCTGCACTGCAAAAGCTGCTTGACACCAGAATGGGCTGAAAGCAAAGATGCATTTACTAGAAAGTGAGAGAGGATTTGAAGGGGAATAATGTCTGGAGCAGGGAATGGGGGAGCTCTGTGTGCTCAGAGTGATGCTGACAGTGCTTGCCTTTGTCAGTGTTTGTGGATGACAGGAGCCCTGGCTCTGTGGGAGCAGCAGGTGATGTACTGCTCCCAGCACCTCGTGCCTGCAAGAGAAATACCTGTGACTTGTAACTCGTCCTTTCATTCCCCTGCCAGGTCTGGGACCAGTCTTCAGTGTAAGCCTCAGCTAGACAAAGTCACTCATCTTGACCTGCAGGAAAAAAAGGAAATATACTGAGTATATGCACTCCATCTGTCTGCAGCCCAGTTCCCAAACAGCATTCCTGGGCCAAAGCTCGCTCCGCAGCGGGAGCCGTGACGCTTTCCAAGACCGTTCGCAGCTCAGTTAATTTCTCTGCACTTTCCTGCACTCCTGTTTTTGCACTTTGTACTACTGTTACTCTTTCAAGCAGTTCATGAACTTTTTGTACCCACTTTAGTCCCTAGTAGTTCATCCAGGAAATGGGACTTGTGTCCTGCCCCAGGTCATCACTGTGGTTAGCACCCCTTAACAGAGAGTTGGTCACAGTTCTGAGACGTGCTGGGAGCCCCTGATGGCCTGGAAACAGAAGGGCCAAGGTGAGTGAGTCCTTCAGTAGGAGCTGTGGTTGGATGTTCTCCACAGAACACGTGAAAAATTTCTTCCGATTAGCCTGTTCACCTGCCACTTCTGAAAGTTATTTTGTTCTCACTAAAATCGCTTTAGAGCAGCTCTGATGGGGAGGGAAGAGCCCTGCTTTAAGCAACCCCCCTGCCCTGAGACAAAGTGCATTACCTATAAGCTACTGGGTTGTAAGACTTTATCCAGGTCTCCTGCATGACAGTTCACTGCATGCTGCTGCACCATCACTGGCTCTCTCCTTTTAGGTTGCTTTGCTGAGTAGTGTATTGTACCTCACTTGTAAATTAACTGAAACCTTTAGATCACGCTGCAAAATAGCCGTTAATTACTCTGGAAATTTGGCACCGACGAGTTAACGAGCCTTATTCTATGACAAGAATTAGTCACACTCGCGTTCTCCTCTCAGCACTGGACGTGGTCTCTTCAGCAATGAGTCCCGCCAGCCTCAGCTCCCCCGGGGGAGCAGCCCGGGCTGGCTCCTCTCCTGTAGCTTGTGGTGCAATCAGATGCGGTGTCTTGGCACAGGACACCCACAGGGAGCAGCTTCGGCAGTTGCTGTCACACCTTCGCTTCCCCGTGTCTGACCTCGAGCCTCTTACTGCTTCCTCTTCTCTTTTGCTGTGAACGTGAAGCAGAGAGCAAATGATTTTCAAAGCAGGTTTTGACCCTTCACTCTGCAATAGCAACATTCTAAGTGAACAACCATGTTCTTTACAACTGGAAAGAGCAAAACTGCATCCAATCTTCCCTTGGAGCCACACTTAAACTTCTGCTAGTCCCTTGCAAGCCTGTGCTAACCTGTTCTAGAAACCCATCAAAATTCCAATGCCTTGTCAGTGTCCTTTGGCGAGTTTCATGAATATTGTATTCTGTTCTCTTGTCTGTTGGGTTATTTTCAGTCAGATGATTTGGCAGGAAATTTGCTGAAAGTTTTTGTCTCCCGGTCTGAAAATTTTGAAAGGTCACTGAGATCAGTCTTTAAATCTTTGCATCTCATGGAAGATCTTCAAGACCTCAGAAATGGGCTTGTTGAGTCCTGAAAGTGTATATCTTGTGTCTTGTTCGTGAAATGCTTCCTGCTATAGAAATAGCTCAAAGGACTGTACATATTTACAAGAAACTTTATATTCGTAACAAAAGGGAATTGAATTGGTTTCTACTTTTTTATTGTAAACTGTGCGTTTTTCAACACTAGCTTTTTGTTTTACTGGTGGTTGTGGACAGCCATCTTCAGACACTGGAGGGGCCTCGCCTCAGTCCTCCTCGCTCCCATATGAAGAAATATTGTAACATTAAATTGCAATTGAAGCTTGTTAGCATAAATGAGGTTTTAGGTCTCTAAAAGTACAGGATTTTTCTTCATTACCTTTTTATTATTGACAAGGGAGGGAACCAGAGGGACAGTTCAAAGCTCCACCTGGAAAGTATTGAACTTTGTTGTTGAACAATAACCAAATAAAACGAATAACTATCTTGACTGACATGGTGAAATGACGGCTTCCTTCTCTCTGGAGTGTCCCTGCCCTGGCTCTGGGGAATCCCAGGTGTCACAGCTGACCCAAGAGCAAACCCTGGCGATATTTAGCATTTAATCCCGGTCATGCCCTGAACAAAGGCCGAGCATGTCCGCATGCACTAACCCAGGTGGATTCATGCAGGTACCTCAGCAGAGCAGCACTCAGCTGCAAGCACCTACAGCTCCATCCTGCCTCACCCCTGAGAGGGGCAGAGGTGAAGCACCTGAGAGTAGCTGGAGAACAGCCTTGCCCTGGTAAATGACCCCACACATCTGGAGCTGGAGAAAAGGCATCTTAATTAACGACAGTGTGATCTAATGACAGGTTTGGGACTTACCCCAGCAGCGTACTGGGAGCAAAGCGGAGGGAGGCAGTTCCTCATCCCACTGCTGTAACATGCTGGTGCTTTAAGGCCTAATAGCTGCAACTTCAAAAAAAGACCATTCACAAATCCAGTCAGATTGAGTACAACCTGCAGTTTCTGTACAGCTCAACTTACACCTGCTGGGAAAACTTGCTAGATCAGACTTAAATGTAAATACATCTATTTTTAACTGAACTAGTTTTTACAGGGTCTGAAGTATTCTTTCACAGGAAGAGGTTTTTAATATTCACACTGCTGCCTACAGTAACTTGATTTGTCCTCCTGCTGTTGAGTGTTTTTGGTTCCGTGCACATACCCACCCCCTGAGCCCCGAGGAAGGGCTGGTTGGAGGCTCTGGGGGTGGGTCACCGATGGCTCCTCCTACGTTTTGGTCTACATGACATTCTCCATGAAAATGCTCTCCATCGACCCCGAGCTGCTTGGTTTATCTATTGTGCCTACTATGATGTATATGATGAAATGCTGACTTGTTCAATGTTCCTTTATTTCTTTTACTGTGCACAAACAATACTTATTTAAAGCTCATTGTTGCAGTCCTATGATGCATGATCCGAATTGTTAACAAAACTAAATTAATCCAGAAACTGGTGGAGTTAAAAAAAAAATAATTATTTATTAAGCTTTTTGATTCCCAAGAACCCTGCACAAATCTATTCAGCTTGACCCCCCCCAGGCTGTGCTGAAATTCAGGGGTCGGGGAGGGCAGGGAGCCCTTGTTATTCCTGTACTGGTTTACTCCAGGGTCCCCAAAAGTGACTGTAACAAAAGTGTCTGCATCTACCTTTAAAAAATGTGCTCTCCTAGCAACAGCCAAGAATAAACATAACAGCACAGACTGTGAGCTGTGGGTGGGGAATGTAAGTGAGCTAATAAATCCAACTCTTGATCCAGCTTTTGCCTGTGGAGGGATTTGATTCATCCCTTTGCAATAAGGGAACACAGGGTGATTACTCTAATTCATTCACCTGTTAAGCAGAACAGGACCTAGCAAAGAAAAACCAATAAACCACCCCAAAACAACCAGCCTACCTCTTCCTCCGCCAGCTGGAGCAAAAGGGATGTGGGGGGCTGAGGGTGGCTTACCTGAGGAGATTCGTGGCTCCTGGGACTGTCAGTTGAGGCCACAGGGACCAGGTCACCTCCAGCACCTGCTGCTGGTGGCTGGAGAGGCCTGGGGGCAGCTGGGCTTGGGCAGAGCAGAGCCAGGGCCACTCCTGCAGGCCCTCACACAGCCTGGGGCCCCCACCCTGCCTTGCCCCCTGGCCCTCCCAGCGTTTTGGGGCTGCAAAAGCTGATGGTGCAGTGGTAGCTGCAGTCCCTGTACTGAGCCCTCTGCCAGCTGAGACAGGGCCAGAGGCTATGAACCACAAATCAAAATTAAAAAACCTCAAGCTTTTGACACAGTAATTGTTCCTGTTCTGTGGTTCCACCATACCTGATGTGCTGATGAAGAACAGGGAATGCTCTGCAGGTACCAGCACTGACCACAGCCTTGGCATTTCCTGGAGCTGCTGGACACTGCAGAGGCACAGACTGTCCCCTCACACAACTGGACCTGACCTCACCCTGGTGAGGACAAAGACTGGGGAAAAAGGTCTGCAGTGGCAGCTAGAACAAAGAGAAGCTGACAGGAGGCTCAAGGCCCATCCCAAGCTTTCCAGCTCTCTTGCTGGAGCTTTTAAATAATTGGGCCTCTTGTCCTTCCTCTAAACTTTACATCACAAATAAACATGAACACCTCTGTCTTCTTCATGGACTGAGTGCAAGAAGAGGATGTATTTCAGTCTGCATCGCTGAATGAAAAATTGTACAACCCACCAAGGCATAAAACCGCAATCAGGAAATCACATGTAATAACAAAATAACTCCCTGAAGGCGAGGTTACCACAGATGGGAAGGGCAATAACAACACAAGTCACCCACTTCTCTTGAAAATGTTTTATTTGTTTCTAAAGAGGTGGAAAACAAGCAATTCTGTAGTTCAGAATACCAAATACTATCCATAGCACAGAATGAAGAAAGAGTTTTCAGAGAAAACCATTGCACTAGACCCAGATCTACTCAGCTACTGAAGATATTGCAACAAGGCTGGTGAACGGACCCCAGGATGGCAAAGCACCCTCCCACTGTGGCTCCACTCCACGCTGGCTGCTGCAGCTCTGTCCCCACTCAGGCTCCTCACAAAGTGCTCTCCCCCGCAGTGGGACGGGGCAGGAGATCATTGGCACAGTCACGGTGCCCCAGGCACCAGAACCAGCCAGGGAAGGGCCCCTCCTGCGCTGGCACCTCCCAGGCAGGCCCGGGGCACGCTGGCAGCGGCTTTGCATTCATGTCGCATTGTTTTGGGATAAAACAGGCTGTCAACACCAAGGACAGGCAGCCTGAAATTACTATAATCACGTAGAAAACAGAAACAGAATAAAAAGTTGCCCGGCTCCAGCCCCGGGCACAGAGGGCTGCGGTGCTGCTGCATCCAGCACTCTGCAGCTGCTGACACTGAGGGGAAAGTTTGGCCACTGGACACAGGAGACTTAGAGGCACCTTCAGGCTGTTACTGAGGAACTCATCCCTAAACTGAATCCATCCATTCCCTTCCCAGCTTAAGGGAGTCCTCATCAGTGACAGCAAGAGAAACCAGTTTCCAAAAGCAGATTACTGCGAGACACAGTTACGATTTACAGAAAAATCCAGCCATTAAAAACAATTGTCTTTACCAGAAATTCCACAGGGGAAAAGATGTATTTCAGTTCTCATGAAGAGAAAAAAACTACAGAGCTATTCACAGTAGAAACAGTGCACCCCACTCTACCGTAAAATAATAACGAGCTTGTAGTGATTATGTTGCTGATTCTGCCCAGAAAAGGCTGCTACAAAATGATCACCAATATTCACACTTTCTTCAGCCAGGCAAGTTTGGAACTTGCTGCTGAAATAATGTTCGATGAGTGATGGAAGCAGTAACGAGCTTGCTTTTGCTGAGTGTTACGCTCAAATCAGATTCCCCAAGAATCCTGAACTTTCCAGGCTTTGGGCTGGCAGACTCCCAGTCTGCCTCGCTGCTAAAGCTCTTTCATCTGCTGCTGCCCTCACATTATTCAGCCTAATTAAATTGGTGGTTTGTTAACTGAGCTGACAAGGGGCACGGACACCTTTGCCACCTGTCTAATTGCTGTGAAGCTGCCGTTTCCAGGAACTTCCAAGGTGGGGCTAACAAAATAAGGCAAATACAGGAGAACCTGGAAGTCTCAGGAAAAAATATGAAATCAGAGTTCGTTTGCTACAGCACAGAGCAGAAGTACATTTGGTTAAGTGAAGCATTTTTTTCTGAGACTGCACTGGCCCAGAACAATTGGTGACAAATGACAGCGATGCTCATATTGGCTTGTAGAGCAAAGTGGTGACGTATTTCTTCTTGTAACGGTGTGTAGCACTGAGCACCATCACTCCATCCTGCAGGGGAGGGAAAACAAGTGAGCACGTGCCACGGTCACACACGCAGGCTGGCCCCGTGCAGGACAGGCCCTGGCCTCTCACCTTGATGGAAAGTGCATACAGGTGGTTCAGCATGACGTGGTTGGGCTCGGGGAGCAGAGCGGGGTCGCACTGCAGAGAAGAGGGACAGCGTGACAGGGACAGGAGTCACAGCTCACTCCTCACAGCTGAGGGGTGACAAACGGCACCTGTGACCAGCCACAGCCCCGGGACATCGCTGCTGCCCACACTGAGTCCATCACAAACGCAGCCACCACTTCAGAACAGCCCCAGGTCCCTCTGGGTAAAACCCTCTGCATCCTCACCAGGACCATGAATCAGACTGTGATTATCCCTTATGTACTTCTGGTGTCTTAACGGTTGACAAGATTA
The DNA here is from genome assembly GCF_015227805.2 of Hirundo rustica. Classification (NCBI taxonomy): domain Eukaryota; kingdom Metazoa; phylum Chordata; class Aves; order Passeriformes; family Hirundinidae; genus Hirundo; species Hirundo rustica. The sequence continues at coordinate 10,186,916 of NC_053466.1, read as the reverse complement.
AAGTTTTGGGAGGAAAACAGCAATCTGGTTTTCCATTTCAAAGACAGTCAACTAGAAAAACAGATTTACTTCAGATGAATCCATCTGGAAATACACAATAAGGAACTTACCAACACAATAACTTATCCCAAGGTTTTTCCTAAGCTGTCCCCTGCCTGTATCCAGATTTTTCCCCATCTGTTCCCACCCTCAAGGGCATTATTTAACAAACCAAAGTGATGTACTCACAGAAATGCCTGTGTCCTTGTTCAGGATGACCTGCAACAGGTGTGGGGGGAGAATGGGCGGAGATTTAAAGCGCTCCTCTGCCTTACAGACATAGGGCTCCTGGTGGTACGGTCCCGGGGGTGAACTGGACAGCTCTGCCACAGAGATGGTAAATTTTTAATCCTAAATACTTTGTAAGAACATCTTTATAGGTACACACAGCCTAAAGGGATCAATGGCACTGAAGTACAACAACTGCAGCAGCTGGTGCAGTGCCAGAGGATCAGACCCTGCCCAAGAGGGGATTTCAGGTGCCCAAAGTCTGACTTGGAACGAGCTGTGAGGTTCTGGGCAGCAGAGTTCTCAGGGCACAGCCACACTTCAGAACTTCTCTGTCACCTCTGCCCAGCACTTCTGCAAACACTCCACAGGGCAGGCTGCCCTACAAGGCTCCCCCCAAGGGATGGACACAAACGTGGGATGCACCTGTGAAAGGCACCTGCAGACTGGGCTGTGGAAAGAGCCCTTCAAAGTCTAATCAGGGAAAGGAAACACTGCTACAGCCTGTGGGGAAGGCATCTGCCAGAATCTCCTCCTGGCCTGCTCCACAAATACTACCTTCTCCAAAAAGGCTTTGTCCAGGGGAAAGTTGCACAGACAAAAACACACCCAAACATACCTCCTGCCTCAAGTTCAAAGGTTCTTCTGAAGGAGAGTGTAAGGTCCTGCTCCAGCCATGCCCTCCATCCCTCCAGAGCCCCAACAGGGCAAGGCTGACCTCACACATGGCTCAAGCTAAATCCCACCTCTCTCTTGTTACACTAGAACATGAAACTCAAGGCAAAACCTGCATTTTTGTATTATTCTTAGATAGGTGATTTATACTATGCTGTGAGGATACTCCCAAGCCTGTGTTAGCACGGAGATGCAAATCCTGACCCCTCAGCCACCTCCTTAGCAGAGGAAGACTGAACTAGGAGCAGTGTAGGCTGTCAAGGTTGGTTTGATGTGGTAAAGCAGAGACTGATCCACGAATGACTGCCCTAAACCCAGGCACTGCACACAGCAGGGGCAAACAAACAGTTAATGAGCACCCAGCACTTCTTCCTCATCACATCTGTGTTGCTTTGTCAGAGGCTTCCTCCTCTGTGCATTCCACTTCCTTCCTCTGGGCATTTGTGATTCCTGCACACATCCACAGGACCTGACACAAGTGGAGATGAATCTCTGCTGGAGCTTTAACTCAGAGAAAAAGGGAAAATGAAATTTTTAACCGCTGTAAAAAGTGTGACACGAAGTTACCGGTAAGCTCATACCAGACATGTCTGAACATTTTTGGGAGTCCACCATCAGAGCATCGAACACTTCAAAGTCGGTTTTCTTCACTTGGATGATGTTGTTGACAGTACCCAGCTGGCTGGTTACTACTGGCTGGCAAGAGACAAGACAGAAAAATCAGAATTAAAAAAGCCTCTGGGACTAATAGAGTCTCAGAACTACACAATCAGCGTTAGCAAGAATGAGGTACACTCCTTTTGAAATATGACAGACCCAGATATGAGAAGAGCTCTCTAAGTGTTAGGTTAAGAGGAAGGGCAGGGAGGGAAAATGCCAGCTGAGCCTGCCAAGCCCACAGGGCTCCAAAGAGGGCAGGGGTCAGGTCTGGGCTGGTTACCTGTGACACCAGCTCTGGACATTTTAAGGCTTAAGCTGGGGAACTGCTGGGCAGGCTGGGGTTAAAGCTCATTTTATAGCAGGGGAGGAAAAACAGGCCTGGTAGATTTTGGCACAATTACTGGGCTGTGAATAGATCTAGAGGAGCACTGCTGGCACAGAGAGCCAGGAAGGCACAGCGAGCTCTGGGCTGCCAGCAGTGCTACAATGCTCTAAAAGGCAGTTTGGCACTGCACAAGAAAAGCCTGCTATCACTTATGAACCAATGGCCAAGAGATCCTGGCCCTCACTGCATCTCCTGCCCTCTGAGCTCAGTCTGACGCTGCCACCCAGGCCAGCAGACATCAGGAACCTCTCTCGCCAGCATGAACAGCCCCTTGCTCCTCTTCAGATGCCTCAAAGCAAACATTACCTCTGCAGGATCATGTGTCCACTGCCCATCCACGAGGAACTTGTACTGGTGCTCTCCCTCCGGCAGGTCCAGGATTGCCACAAAGTTATTGTGACTGGAATTTAACACAAACAATCAGCCTGGCAACATTCTGAGAAGTATCTTGGTCTCTAAACTGTGACACACACTGTGACACAGAGCACAAGCCTCCTCAACGTGCAAAACTTTAAAAAGGCTGAGAATCTCTGATGCAATCCAAAGATAAAGAATCAAATTATGATTAATGCTCATCAACGTGCAAAACTTTAAAAAGGCTGAGCATCTCTGATGCAATCCAAAGATAAAGAATCAAATTATGATTAATGCTCATGATAATTTCCTCTGTGACAGTGAATCCCCCAGACTCCTGACATCCCATAACTGGCACTGAGCTTTTGTAGAGTCACTCTCACATCTTCATGTTACTTGTTAGTACACAAGCCCTCATTTATCTGCTGTTGGAACAAGATCAGCTTTCTCATATTTCCTTGCCTTTCAGTATTTACCATCATAAATTGCATTTCCCAAATGCCCATGAAATAAATGAACAATGAGCAGATAAAAGCAGCAACTCAATACTTCTCCGTTACTTTGGGTCTCAATAGCTGCTGCTTGGCAATTTCCATACTGTGAACTCCCTGATTCTGCAGAAGGCTTTACCAGCATCTCAAAAAAAGCTCAGAAACAGTTGATGCTGCTCCAAGAGGCCACAGGCTCTGGATGCTCTGAGCTGGGCAAAAGCCACTGACATGGCAAGGATTTGTCATCAGAGACTGAGCTAGAACCAGCTCCCCTTTCCAGAGCCCAGCCCCGCGCCAGGCACAGACTGCACAGCAGGGACAGTTTGGGGTTCAGTGTCCAGTGAACGGACACACGGCTCAGCTTCCACCCTGTGCCATCCAGGAGTGGAAAAGTCACATTGTCATCAGGCCTTGAGGAGAGAAGCAGGACAGCGGCAAATCAAGCACAATCCCATCTCTCAGCTGCCCACCCTCCTCGTGGCACTGAGTACTCCCAGCCCGTGGGGAGCTGCAGCAGCCCTTCATTACCTCCTTGTCAAAGGAATTTTACTCCAGTTGTTGAAGGACCCTGATAAATAAACTTCTTTCCCTCCTCCAGTCCAGCGGAACACTGTTGGCCGAGCTTGAGTGGGGGTTTTGTCATTCACTTCCAAATCTTGCTGCCAAGCTAGAAATTCTTCTTTCTCCAATGGAGCCTACAAGCACAAAGTCTCAATCAAAAAAGGTTCCCTCCTGGCAGACTCAGACAACCTGTGTGGCACTGAACGCTTTTTTTGCCCTCAAGCATGATTCTCTAAGTTTACTACAAGCAGTTTTTGTCAGATGCAGAACAGAAGCTGCAGTTCTAGATGCTGTTCACAAATTCATTTGCACAAATTCTGCAAAGGTGTTAAAGCCTTCCAGATTTGCAGGAAAAGTGGAAGGCAAAATAATGCCTCTCCCTCCAGCCCCAATTGTACCTGCTCAAGCACCAATTCACTCTCTCCTTGGCATGGGAAGGAAGCGGGGTGGGCAGCTTTGTGTAAACTCCAGGACAAAACCCCTGCAGGCTGCAAACAGCCCCAGGGCATTGCAAGCAGGCAGTGCTGGGAGAACAAAACAGCGATACCTTCATCTCCTCTGAATGGAACAGGTCAGCATCCTCAGGGCTGTCCATCAGGATTTTTGGTCTGTCCCCCTCCTTGGTGCCGACGGCTCCTCCCGAGCTGTCCCCTCGGGAGGCTTTGTGCCCATGGCGCTCCAGCCCCGCTCGCTCGCTGCTCGTGTTCCCCATTTTGATGGATCTAGAAGAGCAGGGAAAACCAGATCAGCACATGTACTCCCACGGCTGGAACACCAGCAGGCAGGAAAGAAAACTCAGCAGCAGCCTTGGGCTATGTTTTTGAGTTGGAGAGCCTCAGAAACTTAACTCATTGTAAAGTGATACCATGCTCTGAACAAAGGCACTAAATGACAGTTTTTAGCTACTCCTGGTAATGTGCTAGAGTTCTATGCATGAGCACCTCTACCAGGCTCAGCCACTCAAGCTCTCGAGCAGGTCCCTGCCACACAGCACAAAGCTTTTGTGTCTCCCCAAGACCAGAGCTCGTCCTTTGCCTTCTGCCTCCCGTGCACACAGCGCTGACCTCGCCAGACGCTACACCAGGGGAACTTTCTGTCAGAACGCTCCAAAAGCAGCCGACATGAAACGTCACCTCTCTAGAGTAACAGCCTCACCCTGCTGAGGATGCTGAGAGCAGCTGAAGGGGGGTCTCAACAAAGAGTCACAGAACGTCCTGAGCTGAGGGACCCACAGGGACCATCCAGTCCAGCCCCTGCACAGACACCCAGCGCTCCCACCCAGTGCCTGAGAGCGGTGTCCTGAAGCTCTGGCAGCCTCGGGGCCGTGCCCACTCCCCGGGCAGAGCTCAGCCCACGGCCGCTGCCTCTGTCCCCGCTTTCCTCTGGAGAGGCAGCGCCTGCAGATCCCCAGCCCTGCTGCCGCCCCGCAGCCCCGCGTGGATGCGCACGGAAGTCCCGCCGGAACAGACCCGCGGGAGCGCAGCCCGCGCACCGGGAGCTCCGCGGGGCACGGAGGACACAGCCCGGCCTGGCAGCCCCAGGACTCCGACCCCGGAGCCGCCCCTGCCCCGCCGGGCCCGGCACCGGCACCGGCACCGGTACCCACCGCCCGCCGCGCTCCCGCCGCCGCCGCCGCGCTTCCGCTTCCGCCGGGCCGAGCCCGCGCCCGCCGGGGGAAACCGAGCCCGGCGCGGCCGTTCCGCCCTGCCCCGGGCTCCACGCCGGGCTCCACGCCGGCCTCCATGCCTTGGTCCCCCCGCGCCTCCTCAGGACCGCACCGGTGCCGGGGCACGGCTCCGTGCCCGCCCGGGAGCCGCCGTGCCCAGGGCCGCGCCTGAGGGCGGTGTCGCAGCCGCGGGGCAATGGCGTGTCCTTCGTTCAGCGGCGGCCGGGCCGGAGCGCCGCCGGCAGAGCGCTCTGGCGTCTGAGGAAGCGCAGACGGGCGGCCAAGTCCTCAACTGATAAATGTTTCCCAAACGAAATTACATTGATACATTTCTCAAAGCATTCCCACTTACACTATCTAGTTTTAGCCTTGGCTCTTCCCCAGCTGTTGCTGTTTTTTTTCTTCCACTTCCCTCACAGCCCCAGAGCTGAGGCCTGCGGGTGTGTCACCGTTCTCTTCACAGGGGAATTGCTTTTTTCCCATTACAAATAGAAGCGGCCTGCACACAACAGAACGATTCCTACCAAAGGGAAGTATCCGCACACTAACCCTGTGGGAAGAACTCTGCCGGGACGGCGGTGCCAGCGCAGCTCCCGCTGTGTTTGCGGAACAGCTGCTCCCGTTTTGCCTTTGGGGGTCGAACACCCTGCCCGGGACAGGCTGGCAGCTGCTGCCGGGGCGATGTGTGCAGGCGGCTCTTCCCCCGCCCTGCACGACAGCCCTTGCTATAAAATGCAGCTGCTGTTATTTTGGCATTTCACACAGTTTAGTGCTCCTAAATTCCTTGTCTCCATCCCTGGTTGTTTTGTTCTCCCAGTTTTCTTGGCCAGCGGTGTTTGCAGTACAGGGTACCACATCTTACCCATCACTTTCTCATCCAGATTATGATAATCTGCACAACAGCCACATAAACCCACTACAGGCCATGGTACCTTCATCTGGGGCCTGGCCTTTGCAATGTTTTTTGTTAGTCTAAGAACCACAGAGTGGCAACAAACTGCAGGGTAAGTAAGGACTGCTAGCAGATCAAGAGGCTGTGGTATGCAGTCTGATAGGTACAAGCATTCATGTTCAAGTCTCGTGTTAAAATGTGATGGTTCCTCCTTCCATGGTGATGAACCATCCATGGTGTGCTCCATGCCAAAACCTTTGGGAGCTGCTGGCCTGTGGACAGGGCAGAGGCCATGGACAAGGCATCTCAGCCTCACTGTTGCTGCCTCCTCCTCCATTTTCCCTGTGTCTGCTCCCTTTCCAGGACTGGTTCTTGTCTGCGCTCACTGTGATGGGGGGCGTAGCACAGTCCTGGAGCAGTCAGCCTGTAGCTTGCTTTGTCAGGTGCTGGTCCCTGAGAATACTGGGGGCTGGATGACATTACACCATGAACAACTAAATCATCTCCCACCTCCTCACCCACCTCTGTGTGCACGGTCCTTGCATTCCCTGGAGTGTTGTTTTCTCCCCTCAGCCTGAGTGGGTGCCCCATTCCCTCCCAGCTGTTCATGCAGGAGATGTGGGAAGTGAGGGATTAGCTAAAGACAAGCCACAGGGGCCTGGCAGAGCTCAGCCACCCACTGATTCTCTGGAACCCTGCAGTTTTGTCTCCTCCCTTTAACAGCATCTGTGACTTTTTGCCTCCTTTTATGCTCTACAGCCTGAAGGGCATAAAAACTCCCCCTCTTCCACCCCATCTGAACCACATTCCTAAGGAAGACTACAAAATACCTTTTCTACCTCTGCCTCTATTGGGGTAAAAGGATCAGGGGAAAACACAAGTGACTAATTCTGAATAAGAAATTCCTTGGGGGGAAAAAAAAAAAAAGACCCGTTCCACTTTCAGACTGTTCACAGCCCATAGGACAAGATAGAAGTAATTGATGAAATGCTTTGTCTGGTGTCATGACTGTGCCACACCACCTCCTAGGACAATGCAAGGTTTTAAAAGCAGAGGTTTGTAAAAGACCTGCAGGATATGAGGAGCCATGTGGTCTCTGTTATTTGCCATGTCAGTAGCCACAAGCAAAGCTCAGCTCCTTTTTTCCCTCCCTCACACCTACCTTCTTTAGTAAACATGAGCTACACCTGGCCTGACTATTAACTCTTCTTAGTCAGAAGTTCATTTTAAGGCAGTCTGGTTCTTGGCTCTTAAAACAATGAGACTCAGCAGAGCTGGTCAAAGTTCTGAGAATCATTACAGAGCACTTTCGGTGCTCTACAGGCTGAGGGGTCAAGTGAAGGGACATCTTTGCTACTGAGTCACTCTACCACCTTGGAGATATCACTTACTGTCCCTCTCTATGAGCTGACTCATTTTAAAAGAGAGTAAGAGCCAAACAGGGTAGGTCTGAGGTCAGGAGAGACCCGTTACTAGGGGAGTGCATGTCTTGGATTAGATGGGGTGAAGAGTGACCTTATGAGGTTTTCAGGCACAAAAGTCAGGGATGACACTCACCCAACACTGTGCTCTAGGTCAGAATCTCTTATTTTCACTATTTGGATTATCTCTCTTATTATTTGATTAAAATCAAAAGGCAATTAAGCCCCCACTGAATACTGGTTGAAATATGAACATGAAGCTGCCACAGCTCATCATGACCACACAGCCTGCTTTGGTCTGGACACTTCACTTCCAGTGGAGTTTCCCCTTCTCTTACCTCAGGGTAGGTATCAAAAAAGAAATGCAGTGGCCTCCAGCCTCAGGCTGTGCAATTCAAAGTCCTGAAGAATCCATAGGAATCTGGCAAAGTTCTTTTCCCTTGACATGATGCAGGCTTATTTAGCCAAAGAGGAGTCATTGCAAGTGAAGTGGAAGCTGACTCAGCCCTACAGCGAGAGATGACAAACCCAGAGGAGCCATCCATCCTCAGACGTGAGCTGGTAGATCAGATTCACACATGCCATAAATCACGTTAGAAAGGACACATGAGCAAGTGCTTCTTGCAGCTTGTGTGCTGCGGAGAGTGAGCTGTGTGGGAGCAGAATAGAACTTACCCCAGAGTTCAAGACAGGGTAAATTTAACTGCAGAAACCCTCTGGGTAAATTTCTTACTATGGTCTTCCATTCTGCCTTGGGGCCCTGAATTTGTTCCTCCATCTTCACAGTGGCTGAGTGATCTGTTTCCAGGCCCCCTCCTCCTTTTTGGTCACTTCTGGATTTAGCCCACTTTGCCAGGCTGGCAGGGAGTGCAGCAGAGGGGGGCAGGCAGCCTCATCGGAGGCTCAGTCCCGTCTCAGGGACATGTGTCCTGCTGTGCGTGCACAACGTGCCATTGTGCTTGGGAAACGGAAAGTTGGGAGTGCACGGCAGAAACCCCTCACACACCCCTGCATCCCTTCTCTGCTCCAACACTGCACACCTCCCGAGACCTGCCCATTCAAAATGAGGTTGGAGGTGGGAAGATTGTAAGGGGAAACCAATATTTAGGTAGTTTTTGAGCCTGAAGGTGCTGCCTGTGGAGACCGAGGGCTCAGCTTCAAAAAGCTGGTGGTCAGGCAGCAGCCCTGCAGGGCCCTGAGGGCTCCAGCCTTCGCTGGAGGTATCTCCTACAAAGCCAGGGTAGGTTCCACATCTGTTCAAGGTTTGGTGATAGGGACTCTTCCCTCCAGGAAACAACCCTTTCCACAAAAGCTCCTGAACAGCTGCCAGGTAACCAGGATATTTCTAACCAGCTTGACCTCCATCAGTCCAGTGCCTTTCCTTGTATTTAGATCTGACTTGCCTTTGGGAATTGAACCCTTCAGCTCTTCTTGTGTGTGCATGCACACAAACACACAAAGTAAAAACCAATGGGGGAGCTGACGCCATCTTCCCCCTTCTGAGGCAATCAGTAATAAATAACTGGCAGACCGAGTCAGGGCCCAGGGGAGAAAATCAGCCTGGACAGAGATGTTTGCACAGTTTCAGCAGAGGTACCTGAACAGACGCTGAGAGTGAGGGACACTGGCAGCAACCAGACACAACCCATTTCCAGGCTGAGAGGCAGAACACGCTGTGAGCACATATCCAAGGATAGAGCTACAAAAGCTACAACTTCTGCAGCCTCACCACTGATGGGTCCCGGTTGAAATCACATCAATTGAAGATCCAGTGCTGATGTCCAGGGGAAAGCTGTAAACCCCTGGGTGTGCCTGCAGGGAAGCACCCCAAGAATTTAATTTCATATTGTCCCCGAGATTTTTTTGTTGTCGTTGTACAATCTGATGAAACTTACACCACGTGTTGAGTGTCTGGCTGACCCCCTTCACACAGCAGCAAAGAGCCCCCGCTTATATTTAGAAGCCTCTTCTAGGATTACATATCAAGATACGTGCACGGGGCTGTTTTGCAGAATGCAGCTGCCTTGGAAGAAGCCAAAGGTGCCAACATGATCCAGGAGCTGAGGCCAGCAATTTCAAGTTTCCATCTGTCTCTGCCTGTAATATGTGCAGGAAAGAAAAGGGAGCTGGTCTTGGGGCATCAGCGAGGACCAAAAAATGGAAGCCTGAAGCAGCTTTGCAGAAGGAACACTGTGTTCATGCACACAGGACACAGATGTTGAGATGAAATACATTTTACTGCTTCCCACCTCCCTCCGTTTCATCAAATAACATCATTCAGCACATATATAATATAACAGCTTTTCTTTTCCTACCAAAAATGGTAGGTCCAATGCAGAATAGTGGACCAAATCCAAATCTAGATGCGTGACAATGAAGAACAGGTAATTTCCAGAGCCTGTCAGAGATAATGAAATTTGTGTACATGCCCCTCAAAATATGGAACAGGCACAAATTCCTCACTCAGACATCTGCACTCTGCCTTCCACACCCACTGCTGGCATTAGGGCCTTGCTGATTTGGGCACTAAAATGTCATTTATACCCTGTGTTTGCTGCCTGCTTTGAGATGTCTGTCACACCTAGAGCAGAACAATGTGGTTGTGCAAGGACCATAATCCTTTCCAGCACAAGCTGCACTTCCCAAACATGGTTGAAAATTTATGTAAACATAAATAAATGAAGAGAACCAATACCAGTACATTAGTAAAGCAAAAATAAGATTACCTATGACACAGAAGCACTAAGGACATTAGAAGAATTGCTGCATTCTCTCCTCTCTGTCACATTAAGTGGTTTAATATAAAGCCTTTATTTTTATACCAATCAATAGCACTGTAAGGTACCAACATTTATCTTCAGAAGCACTTGAAGGTACAATGGCTCAATTCTCAATTATATTAAGAGTGAGACTTCAAAGATATTTATGAGGAACAAGATGCAAGTTAGATTTCCAGTATGGTTTTCAAAAGCTTCTGAACAAGTCGGGTGTCTAACTCCTATTGATCTCAACCCTTGTCAGGCAGTTAAAAAAATAGTTTGAGTTGCCTATCCCTATCCTCTGGTACCCATATAACTTTGGAAACCTCCTTTTGTTATGGTTCACTTTATTCTGAAACTGTCCAAGGGGTTAGAAAAAGGGATTTTACTCTTTCCAGTAGAAGAGGCAACAGAACTTAGGAAAGACACTTCCCACATACCAGAATAGACATGAATTAAAAGTAATTTTATTCCACTTGTCAATGACATTTTTATCATATCTGATAATAAGGCAAGCTACTAAAAGTCCCACAAGACATATCAGACCATTAAAATAGTATTCTAAAACCAAAGAGGAGTTCACAGAACAGCCAATTCTTGGGATCATCAAAATCAGTGGCAAGATTCCCATGTGGACAAATCTCATCAGTGTAAATGTTTAATAAATCAGATGACTTCACCAGTGTTTGTGAAGTTTTATACTGCAGTAATTAAGGAGAGGTTATGCTTCACTGACTTCAATGAAAAACAGAATTTGGCAGGAAGGAAAGCAAAAAAGCACATTGAAAATATAATATCAAGGCACAAAAAATACATGCTACTTCCAGGCATATGCTTTAACAAGTAAAGGTTTCTGGGAGTATTTTTTTGTTTTTAATAGCTTGTTGAACTCCTGACAGATGATTCTTCTCTCACCTGCACCTGCAGAACTCCCTAGATTTCTGGGCAGTTCCCCCAGGTTGATGTTGGTGCAGGGAGAGGGAGTGGAAGTTGGCACAGCTCACTTGGAGGTGTGGAAATAAAGCAAACAGAGCAACTGCTGAGGATGCAGCCACATCTTAAATGCTCACCAGAGGCTACTCCTTTTAACATGGAATATTTGTGTGACAAAACAATTGTGTTCTGTGAAAGAGTTTCCAGCTAATAAAAACAGCAGTCCCATGCTAAATTTTCACAGGTATCAAGAAACTGCAGTAATTTAGAGGCCAACATTTCTGGAACCTGAGGCTGCTCACTGAGTAGTGTCTGAGGGTCAGAAAGTGTGTCTGTAACTAAGAAGAGGTGCAAAAGTCTGTCCATCCTAACTGCAGTGATACACAGACCAGCCATAGAGATGAGAGGATGAACTAAACAAAACCCACATGAACAAAGCAGAACACAATGAAACTATGTGCCTTGCTAGAAGCACAACAACAAAGGGATGAAGGACATCTGTTTAAAAAGATCTTTTGTCAGATAAAAAAAAAAAAAACAACAGGAACTTTTTACATAGGTGAAGTTTAAAGAGGAATATATGATCAGTGCAAATTTAATGCAGGACTGGAGCTAAGTCAAGGGAGTGCAACAATGAAAGACAACAAAATAAAAATAAATCATAAGGAAAAACATGGATGCTATGGAAAAAGAATCTCTCTTAATAATCAAGTGATTGAAATCGGTCCCAGGTGGTTAAAAATCCAAGGTAAAGTTCTAAAAGCTGAGGATGACAAAAGAAAGCAGCTGCTGAGTCAGAGTGTGCCCACGGCACTATAAAATCACAGAGCAGGATAAAATCACAAACCCATGGGTACAGTTGTGTCATGTTGAGATTATTTTACAGTAATGAAAAAATCCGTAGTGGCCTGATCCAAAATCTGCCAGAAGTACCAGGAGTTCTCCTACTAGCTTCAGTGGGCTGTGCATCAGATCTTACGCTGTGCACCATAAAAAGTCTGGATACGTTGGCTTTGTCTGGCTGGGGTCAGCCAGGGAACATCACGGATCCAGAATACATTCCATGGAAATGAGAAAGAAAAGGGATTTTTTTTTTAGGGCAAGATCTCATTATGCATTAGGGTGAGAGAGAAAATGCTGATTTATACTGAGATGTCTTATAAATAAATAATTTTGAAAACCTGGTCACGCCATGCTGATTAACTAACTGGGCTATCAGTTCATTCACCAGCAACATGCCTCTGCAGACTTGTAGGGTCAGAGCTAACAGTCTGGAATGGTTTCCATCTCTTCTTTTTCCCCCTCCAGAGGTTTACATGTTGATATCATCCAAGTGCAGTCCTGGTTCTTCAGATAGCATGCTGCAAGGACACAGAAATATGTGTGTTTAAAGGAGGAGAAGACAGAGAGTTTGCCCTGTGAGTTTAAATTATTAATTCTACAGACCTAATGGATACATTATGCCACATTAGTGGCACTTGTTCTCTTAACAAACATCCCTCTAGACTAGCAGCTCAATACAGTTTTGAATCAAAGAGCTGAGTTTCTAATGGCATTGGTCATCTGTCAATCCGAACTGAATTTTTAAACTGGGTTACCTGAATCAATGCAAATTAGGGCCTTTCATTGCCAGGAAATGGACTCTTATTTGACAAAGATTCATGAGGTCTACAGCATCTCTGCTCCCTTGGAGTGGTACATAAAGCAGTCAGACAAGAACAGCACTCCAGCAGTGGAGAACTTGGTAAATCCAACAGTAATACACAACATGCTTTAAAAGGAAACCTGTCCTGTGCATCTGCATTAGGAGAGGAAGGACCTGAGGAATTCCCTCAAATTCTTGTGTAGGGAAAAGCTCTTAGACCATACCCATGGATGCCCTGACCTAGCCCTGGATTCTGGGTTCTGCTGGAGTCTGAGGGCTCTCCTCCATCAGGCAGCTACATTCTAGCAGCTCCTCAAGGAGGGATCTAGGAGCCAAGGCACTGCACAGTGAATATATCCTGCACTACTGCCTTTGCTGATTGTTTCTTGGATGCTACTCATTACTCCCCTGGGTAGAATCCATTATGGAAACATCTCCTCTGTGCACAGATGAAACAACTGTTTCTGGACCAGGATTTTTCATGTGGTTTGCTGAGGAAGTCAGGCTGGTGTAACCACATTGGCTGTGCACCTGCAAACTGTGCCACTGCTCAGCCTCCCAGCTGAGGGAACACTCTGAGAGACAGGCAGAGGACTTCAGGCTCCTATGTTTTCACAAATCCAGTAAAAGAAGGTAAGGATCAAGGAAATAATCAGTATGTGCCTTAGAAAAGCTGCCGTATGAGCTCCCTGGCTGGGTGGGCACCAAGAATTAAAGAACAGGAATGCCCTGACTTCAGGCTTGGAGCTCTAGCCTTTACTGGCAAGCCAATCCCTGCAGCACAAGACCCTGACTTGTTTATTTTTATGGTAAGGTGCAGAACACAGGCTGGCCAGTGTAAAGATCTGGAGGCTGGCTGAGTAATCCCTGTCCTTGTGCTGGTCTTCAGCTTATTCCATCTCTGAAAGACAGACAGTCACTGAGTGAAATGTCTGCAAAGGCTTCTGAGAGCCTCAGGAACAGACAGCAGAGATATTAAAAATAATCTTGCACTCCTTTTCCTCCTGAAGAATTATTTCTAAGTCAGTGATGAAACTTTATGTGTACATCTGTTCCTGGTGCACAGTCTAAACACTTCCTCCTTTTCCTTCTACCCAGAATCACCAATGCTGCATTGCTGCATGTGTGCTTGATTTAAAACCCTGCTGATTCTGAGCAGTGCAAGCTGGTGCTTTCCTCACAGCCTGGCTGGCTTTGTGTTCCTTGGAAGCCATGCTGACAGGTGGCATTTCTGTGGCTTCCCTGGGGTGAAGTTCTAAATCAGGGGAGATTAAAGAAGGGGTCAGAAGTTCAGGCTCCTCTACGAAAGCATTAAAATACCATAATAGTTTGCATAAAATTCCAAAGTCACGGCATTTTGGCTACCCTTCCTCAGAGCAGAACTGTTGCTGTCTCAGTCTACTGAAGTTTTTCCTTCTCTCTAACACCTCTCACTCATCCTCCACATTTCTGCTTGGCTCACTTCCACTTGTCCAGACTGCAGAAATCCACAAGAGAGGAGCACAGAAGACGTGGGCTGTGTATGAAATGCCTTGTGGCTCAACTGGGTGGCAAAACTCATGTGAGCTCTAGTTCAGCCCTGAACAGCATTGTGAAGTGTCACTCAGACACTAGAGATGGTCTATAAGTACGTGCTGTGAGGAGCTGAATATTGTTCTGCACTACTCACATGGCAGCATGAAGTTTAGATCCAGTTAAGAAAAGGGTTTGGGATATCTAGGATCTCCTTCATTTAAGTAGAGGAGGATCCAGCCCAGGATTTATTTTCCCTAAACCCTGCCAGCAGAACTCAAATGTAATCCAAGGGTGTCTCATGTCAGCAAAACCCAAAACAAAACAGAATTTGGACTCTGCTTCAGAAACGTTGAGGCTGCTCTGAAAACACAGATTGTAAATGACTCAAGAGCCCTCACTGACTGACAAAATTACCACCTTTTGCTCAAAAAAATGCTTAGAGGCTGACTGCAAGTGTGTGCAAGCCTGGGGAAAGGTTGCTAAGAGGAGCATGAGAACAGTGGCACTGGGCGGGAACAAACAAGAGTATGGCACACACAGGCTGTGGCACACAGCCCTGCCCTGCTCCAGGTCACGGTGGTGTCCCCTCAGGGAAGGCAAATACATCCCATTTCTCACTGCAGCTCTTGATGGACAACATGCCTGAGGCACACATGCAGGGCCAGACTGTGGTGACACGAATACCAGCTAAAGTTACATCTGAGCGAGCCCTGGAAATGTAACTCGGCGCTCAGGACTGGCAGGGGAGCAGGGGAAGCTGACAGGAGAGGGTAAAAGCAAATGGGGAAGAGCAAGAATAAATTGGGCCCAGTGTGGGACAATTTCACAGCCTGATTTCACACACAGCACAGCTCTGCACTCAGAGTCCTCAGCACAGTGAGGGACACGCCACTTTACATTGATCAGGACGCACAAGTTTTATTGCTGGGCTGTCAACTCCAGTGATGCAAGTGATGGCTTCCCCTTGCCTACATTTAGGGGCACGACTGCAGAACGGAGATGGTTCCCAAGTGTTGGGTGGGCTCTGTTCCAGGGTATAAATATGTATCACTACATATCTTAATATATGTTTGCTAAAGATAACATGCCAGTGTTCAAGACAAATGAGGCTCTCCAAGGCAGCAGGAGAAGCCCCAAGCTGACTTAGCTCTGAGTAAATCTTCAAAATGAGAAGTCAAGGCTGTTTCTTCCCTGCAGACGTAGGTGTTGGCTGCCGTTATTCCTGTGTTACTGTTGCTCTGTGACTGAACAAACCAAGGAAGGCACACGAGGACACTTGGAAGTAGGGGTTTTCTAAAAAGTGAAAGGGTCTTCCTTTTCCCAAGTCTGCCACTATTATTGAGGGTATATTTGGGAGTATTATTGGTGGTATAAATCAGTGTTTGTCCAAAACGGGAATTTCCTGCTCTTCTCTCTGCAACTTCTACCATTTCTACCCTCAACACACCTGACTTGATATTTTTCTCCTGGCTAAGGCATGTGGAGTTGTTTTGAAGGAGGCTTCAGAGCCAGCTGAGCCTGACTCAAGTTCCTGCACCAAGAAGAATAGCTGTGTAACAATTGATAAAGATTCCCCCCTGCCAGCCTGACTTGGATGTCTCATTCTTGTTGCTTCCCAGAGGCTGGATGTTGGGAAGAAAACTCGAATTCTCAGCACACTTTGCATCTTTGATACTGGCAGCAGTATCTCCCAGAGGTAATTTGCAGTGAAACTCCTTATCCTTTGAAGACCATAAGAAGCCACAAGGAATGTCAGCAGGAAGAACTGGGTACTGTGGTACCTGATTAATTTCAGTGGATAAAGTGCACAGGAATCAATCTTGGAAGGGTCAAGCCTTTCATACATATTGCTGAAGTTGAACTTTCGGGAAAAATGCATGTGTAGGTCATGGGAACATTAAATCTGTGCTTAATGTAATCAGATAAATCTGCCATATTGTTGTACCAAGGCTATTTTCTGCTACCTTACTAATATTGAAACATACATTAAAGTTAGCATAGAATTAATTTACAATCACTTCAGCAGAGGCAAAGTGTCTGTCAGTAAATATTCATGAGAAAGGCACAAATGGGTGTGAGATCACTGAATGGAGTGTGCAAAGCCATTCACAGCAGTGGCATGTCAGACTAAGACAGTTTAGTATAAAAACATCCAAGAGTAAGGCAACAGAGGGGTCTGAGGTATAAGCATGGAAAGTGGAAGGACCAGCTGGGTGCTTTTGTTCATTCATTTTCACATTAAAAGATTGTTGTTGCCATCAAACCTTTCTTAGAAGCAAAGGCTTTTTGTAGGGTGACAAGTGAGAGGGAGAAGGGGAGCAGTAAAGAGGCTGGAAGAGCAGAGAGCAGAGTGAATCCAGTAAACCCTGACTCCTCACAAAAGTCGTGGTACCATTTGGCCAAGAAAGCTTTGTGGAAACTATGTACAGAAATTAATATCCCAGCAGTGTGCTGAGGGTTCCCAGGCACCTGGCTGATTCTACTCAACAGAGAGTTTTCTCTTTAAAAAAAGCAACCCAGAACTAAAACCAATTTAAAAAGTCCTCAAAAAAAAAAAAAAAAAGTTACATTATACTGGTTAACTGCTGCCTGGTCACTGTGAATGCTTCGGGCCAGTGCTGTCTGCCACTCCTCACACTGCCCTTCTCTCCCCTACTTTGAAAAAATAACTGGGCTGCTCTCCTTGCCTGAGAAATGATGAGTAAGGTGGTGGAGGCAAACAGAAGAATTTACTGCTGCTCTCAATTACAAAACTTGGCACCCCCAGCCTGAAGGGACTTGGGTTTAAGTCTGTGAGCGCTGAATGAGCTGAACACAAGCTGAACCAAGGCTCATGCTTGCAAAATGCATAGAAAATTAATGAAGGCACAGGATGCTTCAGAGTCTGCGGCACCATCTAATAATATCCCACAGAGCTGGACCCCATGTCCAGTAACTTCCCTGCAGCTCAATATGTTGTACTTCAAATTTTGTATGAAAATGCTGTACACATTTAACCAGTTACTCCATTCCACTCCCCAGAGATGTCTTAATTTCAGTGGGAAATGGAGTGATCACTGTTTATAGTTTATGCATACGTTTGTACAGTGCACTAAAAGACACCCACCAACCAAACCAGCCAACAATAAATTCATTTAAATTGGTTATTTTAATAGGAAGCGCACAGTATTGTGGAGAAAAGAACATTGTTGCACAAGCTAAAGAAAGATTATCAGTACCCTCAATTACTTTTGTCCTCTTTTCCAGTAATCCATCTGGATAACCTCTGTGTTACAGAGATTCATTTGTTGGGCTTTGTTTCTATTATTGCAGGTGTGGGAAGGCAGGACAATAACACAGCATGGAGAGTGAAAGGCCTCACCCCACAGAGACCCAAGTCACAATGACATTTGTGGTCACTTTTTATATAGTTCTGGTCATCTGTTTTACTGTCACACTGTAGAGGAGTGACTGTTGTCTCCTCCTTGCAGAGTTAAAAAATCAGTTGGCCAGACTGTGAGACTGAAAATTAGCACGTGGGGACTCTGTTACCTGAAATTTAAAAATCTAAGGTCACTTGGTCTGAAAGATGGTGAATCTCAGGAGGAGAAAAACCAAAAAGCAAGTGGCCAAAATTGGAAAAACATATTGGAGCTGCAAGGGTTTCTAGAAAACCCCCTGCTGCTAAGACAGAATTGCTCGTGTTTAACCACAGACAACAGAAATTTCTAAACCGTAAAATATGAAAAGAATTCATTTGGAAAGCATCCCTAAATAGATGAAGAGAGGTGGCTGTGGCAGGCACCAGTGCCTTGTTCTGGAGCCCCTGCAGGGAGGGCTGCGAGAGCAGCTGCTCACCGTTGTGAAGTGAACCACGCAGTAGATGCCGATGATGACGAGGCCGATGATGATGGAGGCCACGGCCACCCAGAGCGCGTTGCGACCCAGCCGCTTGGAGCCTTCTATGTCCCCTTGGTTGTAACTGTTCAGAGCCTGCAGAGGGGAAACAGGGAATCACAGCTCTTCCTTTAAAACAGGAGCCTGTTGGCAAAGCAACGTGACAGCTCTCAACCAACAGAACAAATCAATGTTGGCTGTCGAGGTAAGCAGGGAGTTCAGCTTTCTGTTCCACTCATTTTCAGTACGTTTCATTGAAGCAACAATTCCTTTTTTTTTTTTTTTTTTCCAGTGGTGAGGCTTTGTTCATATGATACACACCAGCATAAACCAGGCCCTTTTATCTTTGGAAATAGTTTTGTAGTATATGAGAATTGTTTGGTGGCCACTTCACTAGCATTGAGATAAATTCTTATGCTTTATGGGACTATAAGCATAAAAAAGAGCATAAATAGGCTGCATTTTTTGAGAAAGTCTCAGCAAAACTTAAAGAAGCTTGCTAATTTCCTATTTTTCCAATATATTACTTTTCAAGAAAAAAAAAAAAGTTTGAAGAATTAATAGGTAGTTTGCTAGCAGTGGGAAAAATACAAACCCAAAGAAATACAGGTCATCTGAACAAAACATCTGAGTGCCATCCTCATGGGCTAGAAGTTGTTGTGTTCCTTTGCGTTTCTGGAAGACACTGATAATTATTATCATATCCATCCTGAGGTGTGCATCAGATATCCCCATATTATCTCAAGAGACTCGAGTTTCTCTCTCTCACCCGTGACTTAGCAGATACTTTACATTCATTGCATGCTCAGATTGCCATGTGTGATAGGACCACTAGGCTTTTGGGAGACAGACTGTAGGATTTTCTGAATTAATTTTTGGTTTAACCAAACCATTTTTAAAGGAAAAGATTCAGTGAATGACACAGAGGTGCTGTAGTACATGAGTCTAAACACAGTTTGTAGTAATTTTTTTCCCAAGGATGAGATGCTATCAAAGCATTAAAAAGGGTGTTATTCCTAAGAATTCTTTTGTAAAATCATGAGAGTTTGAGTTCATAAACCGTAACACTGAGTCCAGGTTTCTTGATCAGATTGCACTATTGAACTCAGCATACTTCCTCAGGGAATCAGATTAGTCACAACATGGTTTTTAGTATCTTGTATATATTTCAGGAGGTATCAGAGAAATGGGAAGAGTAGGGGGAGAGGTATGGGGACCTGATCAAATTAACTGTTCTATGGACTAAAGAATTCAGATTGTCTCTAGAAAATGACTGCATGAAATATCACTGAGTGCTATAATGGAAGTGCTTCAGTTATAAATCACTTCTTGCAGAAACACAGAACAAGAGAGTGAAGAGCTGAGACAGCGGGGAGCAGGAAAGGGATGAATTTCAGAGCACACCAAGCATTGCTGTGGAGCCATTTCTCCCAAGCAGGAAGGCAGTGAGGGGCATGATGTGTGTGCTGTGTCGATTAGTGAGCACACAGAGCTAATGGGCTGGGTGCACTCGTGTGTCAGCACTGCAGGAGCATCAGCCCAGCCCAGACAGTCCCAAAGCAACACAGCCTGCATTCCTAGAATTGCATCTCAAGGATAAGTGCAGGTTCTTATTCTCTGGAGTCTGTGAAAGGCTGAGATGCTGATGCACTCATGTCCTTAAAGAGAGCATTGATACATTTCTTCCCTTCCTGGAAGCCCACATGCCTAAACATTTCTCTGGTTTACATCTCCAAAGAGTATCACTAATACCTCTGCTCTGCTGTCAGATTTCATTGAGGTTGGAAAGCACATAATGGGGAAGGAGGGCAGAGATGGAAATGGGAGATGGGCACGAGCACACGGTCAAACAGGACAGTGTCAGCCCTGATACTGGTACAAAGGCTGCTGGCACAGTCCTCTCACCTAAGCCACTCCGCTGTCCCCAGCAGTCCTGGCTGCAGAAGAGCTTTCTCAAAGTACATTTGGGAAGGTCGTTAAAAGGATTATGAGGAGAAACACATCTCAGCTTGGCCTTGAACAGACTGACCTTGTCCTGTCTCTGCCAACATCCACCAATACCACTGTGGCTGCAGGGAGAAACACAGAGAAGCACCACAGACACCCTGGCCTGGACTTTGTGCTCCCCTCTCATCAAAGGACTCTCCTTGCATGGCATCTACAGAGGGGTTCTGCAGGCACCATCGACTCCGTTCCCCAGGCTTGTGGTCTCAAAAGTCAGACAGACAGAGTTGTAAGCAAGACCTGACAGCACCAGCTTGCAGTTCTGGGCCATTTTACGAATGTATTTAGGAAGTCTGGAAAATTTCCATGTGATTTCTGCAGGTACTGCATAAATAATTCACCGTGCAAACTTCAATAAATAATGTCATTTTAATACAAATCCACGATGAAGAGGAGGAAAACAGCATTAATGATAAAGAATAGGATTTGAGAGAGACAGGAAGGAGACCGAAGTTTCTCTATGAAGAGGTTTAAATTAAATGATAAATGAAGCAATTTAGAAAGCATTCAATAAAAAATAAGAGGTTTGAGGGAGTGGTTGGGGTCTGATGCAAAGCTTTTTGAAATTCATTACTTCCATCTTCTTCAAAGGTTTCCTGGTCAAGCTTCTAGTTTTCAACATTAGACAGAGGTAACATCAACAGTTAAAGCCTTAATTGTTACATCTGTTTATTTCCAAGGGCTGGGCAATATATTGAGAACACAGCACCTGTATGAGGCATTTGGTCTGTCCAACTTTTAAAACAAATTTCAGCCCTTTTTGACGTAACACCATATGATTTCTCAGGTTTCTGCTACCTTGCTCGCTATGAAGTCATAATGTAAATTAAAGCCACAGTTCTGCAGCTGTTTGTTTACTTGAGTAATCTCAGTGACCTCACCAGCTTCACACACATCTATTTATAAAACATTCTCAGTTCAACAATAAAGTGACTTGACCTCATGTGAACAGAAATGTGCTGGATTAGCTATAAAATATTAATCCCTTTTTTTGTGTATTTTCTGTTCCACACTCCCAGAGCACTGATCATGGCAAAAACAGAAAGAACACTGAATTACTTCAGAAACCTACCTCTACATTTGTCACAGATCTGGGCAGACCAGACTGAGGTTCTCTGATCAGCATTTTCTAGGCTCTGTAAGCCAGGCTGGGTGAACCTTATTTGGCTGTGCCTGGAAAGGAGACACTCTCTAGTTCAGACCTAAGGAAGAAGGAGACCTGCTGACTCAGGGTGACTTCTCACTGTAGGAACAGCTCACGGGGAAATACAAAGAAAAGGGGGGACTTGGGGAGCAAGGCAGGAGAGCAGGCAGGTGCTGAGCAAGACATGTGAAAGGGGAGTTTGCTCTGTAGAGTGCTGCTGAGGGAAAACAAAAACCTAAAGTTTTTGCAAAGGCAAGGGCCATGCAAAAATGCCTTAACAACTGCCCTGTTGTTTAATATTCCTGAATATTAAATATGTTGTTTAATATTCCTGAAGTGAGTACAGACTGTCCCATATGGTGTTAGACATCCAGGTACCTACAAGCTACCTAACAAGGGATATATAAATAATAAACTCTACAAGTAAACTTTCTAACTACAGAAACACTGTCACTGTGCTGGTCACTGAGCTGGCCACAGCCAACACATTGCACGTGGCTCCTTAGGCTCCCAATTAGAGGAGGTGGCTCCCTGAGAAAGCAAGGCCCATCCTTTCCTGTCTCCACCACTTCCACCACCCTCTAATTTGTTGTCTCTGATTAGGGAAACCCATATAAGGACAAGGCATCTGAATCCAACAGCAACAAATGCAGACAAAGGACTTGTTACTATCAGATGCAGATGAGCCAAGATTGTCACAGCTTGACCACATATGTTGTTTGAAGCATGGAAATGATTAAACAAAAATGTGTCAACAGAAAGAGGGAGTTTGGAGCAAAAATCAGTGAGAAATATCTTTGGAGAGACTGTTTGGAGGTTGTTACAAATATGAGGCCCTATGGAACTGCAGGCCTAGTCTGCCATGGAGATCTTTGAAATAAAGACAGCTGAAGGGGGGTACTGAGAAAGGCCAACAAAATGTGTTCAATTGTCAGACCTCAGTGCTGGCATTGAAAATATCTCATTCATTCCCCAGAGTTATTCCACAGCCTCCTCTAGCTCTGATCCCATGAGCCAGACACAGCCAGTCCACCCCAGCCAGGTCTCAGACACAGCTGGCAGCTGTGGCACCACTGCAGATAAGGAGCCAAAGAGCCCAGTGACACAGTGCCCACCCCCAGCCCTGCACAAGAGAAATCTCCTGTGCCACAGAAGCCTCCTGACCTGGTGCCTGCTCCCAGACTCTTGCTCCTGGTGCCTGTGGTTACACCTGTATGAGAAAGAATAGGGCAAATCTGAGGGAGGCGTCCCTGGGGCTGAGTGAGAGGACACAGCTGCTCACAGTGATCCAGCTGCTGGGAGCAACAAGGAGCAGAGCTGCTGGCATCTTCCTGGGGCTGCAGAAGGGTGTTGAGAACAGTGATCCTACAGCCAGGAGTTCTGGGGAAAACAGAACTCCATCTGCCAGAAATGCCGAGCAATGCTCACCCCTGAGAGTGGCCAATGGCTCATTGGAGGGGGGCTCTTGTAATGGCAAAATGACACACACTGATGCCATTAATGTCACAGCTCTCCTGCGACCCCTGCCACGAGAAACAGAGGTAAGGAACTAGTATTGCAATAAGGAGAACTTGCAAAAGGTTTATTCTAAAAATAAAGTGGAAGAGGTAAGATCTGTAATGGTGAGGTATGAGCCCCCAAAGGTGAGAAAGAAGTGAGGAAACCAGTGCTGGAGTTGTAAATGGGGCAGCAGAAGAGGCAGAAGAGACAAGAAGAGACTGAAGACAAATCTGTCATTTATTTTGGGGGTGTGTTAGAGCCCAGACTCTACTTTTAGAGCGAAAACATTGTCTGAATTTAGAACAGTTAAGGAGGACATGACACAGGTACACAGGGTGCTGAGCCATGCCCCCTCTGGAAGCCAGTAGGACTTTCCCTTTTAGACCCGTTTTAAGAAGTGGAAATTTGTAGTGAATCCACTTGTAAGGGTCTTTAAATCTGACCCAAGATCTCAGGTAAGCTCTGCAGACTGTAAAGGTATCTTCTACAAGAAAAGAAAATAACCTACTCTTGTATCTCTGTGTTAACCCTTAGCAAGTCCAGCTGAGAAAGGGAGGGGGGTGCAGATCCCAGCAGAAGTGGAAATAAAACCAGCACAGGCTAAAATGCAGAACCTGCAGCTGAGGATAATGCAGCAGTTACAGGTTGCAGCTTGGAAAGACAGGGGGTCAGGCTGTGGAAAAAAAATTGGATGTGTTATTTTTATAGAAAAATAAGAGGTTTTAGGTAGGATGCTGTTGAAACAGAAGCTATTCCCAGACAAGGGAGGTTGTTGGTCTGGTTTTTGTTTCCCCCTGTAAGGGAGTGGGCAGCTGAGACCTGCACAGGCTGTTCAGCATTCAGAAAGTGCTCTTCCCACCCTGGTTCCTTCTATCCCCTGCTAACAGTTACTGATGCCTGACTCCAGAAGCCTGCATGAACTTCAACCGGGCTGGGGGTGGAGATTTCTCCATATGGGGTGCAAAAATCTTTAGAGGCCAAATTCTGTCCATGACAGTTAACTTCTGTACAGCCCCAGCACCTTGATGAAAGCAGTGTCACAGTGAACAGATGCTCCCAGCCCCAAAGCATCAGCTCTCATTACTTTATATAGCACCCACAGTGTCTATGGACAGAAAGGATGCAGAGTACCAGCAGAACCAAATCTTCCAAAAATAAGGAAAAGAGCATATTGTATAGTTAAGGTAACAACAAAGAAAATAAACACAGAAGGAAAAAAAAAAAAAAAAAGAAAAAAAAAAAGGGAAAAAAAAGAAAAAAAAAGAGAGAGAGCTAATACTTAGTTAAAAAAAAAAAAAAAGAAAAAAGAAAGACTTGAACAATAGTTTTGGAATAGTGGTTTTCAAACTTCAGTAATATGATTTCTCATCAATCTGCTCATCGGACTTTACAAGAGTGTGTTTTGAGATATTTTAAACATAGTGAGCTATTCTTATACTTAGTTGCAAAAAAGAAATAACTACATTTACACTTACCTTCTCAGCTTGGCTGTCAGAGAAAAGGATAAAAATACACAAGTTTTAAACGTTTTTCAGCCCCTAAACAACAGAAATACATTGCAGTGTTACTGATAACACTCATCATGTACATGACTAGAAAACTCTGGATCTGACTCTGCAACTTTTAACTGAGAGAAGGAGATTCTGTTCCAAGTATCCTTTGGAAGTTAAGGGGATTGCTGGGTTATTAAGGACAATGTGTATCAATTACAGATTGTAGGAGTAAGGCTGTTCTCTCAGTGTGTTTGATACTCAATTTACATGGGCAATTGCCAACAACCTACAATCATTATCATTGTCTGTATTATTCTAATAAATAGTATCAAAGAGCCTGTTTACTGGCAAAAAGGCTCTCCTATTAGATTTGATTAGCTAAAGCAGAAACCAAATCTGATTTCTGTTCTTCAGCTGACACTTTCACACAAGATCCTGTGTCCAATTCAGCGTGCACTTAGTTGATGTAACAAACCGCTTTAACTGGAATAAACCTGCTACCTGATAGCTTGATAGTGAAAACTTGTTGGAAACTGCCTTTCACTGCACGTTTTCCATCGCCGCTGGGATAGCTCGTCGGACCCCCTGCCCGCGCCTGCTGATGCTCCCAGGCTCGCTGCCTCACCCGGTGTCCGCAGGCTCCCGGGACGAGCGGCTCCAAGGCGGCTGGACGCCCCTTTCCCTGCCGGAGCCCAAGCCGGAGGTGCTACTCACCATGACGGCGAACACGAAGGCGACGATGTTGACGGGATAGGCGGGACAGAAGCAGGCGAGGATGCTGAGGAGCAGGTAGCTCTTGGGCCGCGGCTGCGGCGGCCCGTCGGGCAGCTCATCCTCGATGTTGGTCTCGGGGCTGTTCTCCAGAGCCCGCTTGATGTCGGCGCCGGCGGGGAGCGCGGACATGGGGCTGCGGTGCGGCGGGCGGGCGGCGCGGAAAGCCCGGCGCTCCGGGCAGGCGGGACCGAGCGGCGCCGAGCCAAGGGAGCCGCCCCGGGCCGGGGCCGGGGCCGGGCGGGGCGGGGGGGGGCTGCCGCGGGGTCTCAGCGCGGGGTTTGGCTTCACGGGCAGCCGTGGGAAGAGCACCGAGCCCGACGCCGCCCGCAGAGGTTCCCAGCGCCGCGGGGTCCCCGCGCTGCTCCTGCCCGGCCCCGGGAGCGCCCCCGGCGCTGCCGCAGCGCGGCCGGAGCGCGAAACGTGCGGCTGCTCGGGCCCTTTGGGAACTTCTTCAGAGCCCGCAGTTAAAGGACTTTAGCCGAGTTTGCACAGCCCCCGGGAGAACTGCGCTGCGTTCTTAAACTCGCGTTTCCAAGTGTCCGAGCTGCTTCAGCAAGTGGGGGTAAAGCCCGCAAAACCATTTCCTCTCATCTGGACTGAATTTACTATCTCCTAACCCCAGCCTCTTGCTGAACTTAGCAAAAGCATTGAAGAGCAGCAGAAACGAGCGAACTTAAAGCATTATGGTCAATTTTTTAGCAAGTGATTCAGTCCTTACTGAACATGATATCTGTAAGGTGAAACCCACTTTAGGGGATGCAGAAAAGGGAGCAAGGAAATGAACGTTATGTCCAAAACCTAACATATGGGGAAAGAAACCCCCAAACAATCACAATTAAATAAAGATCTACTTCCGTAATGGTTTTCAAGTTGGTGAGGAATAATATGGCAGCCTACACTGAGAAAGGAGCAGGCTGTTTCTGCTATGTGATATTAGAAAAACCTTCACACCTGTATCAGCAAAATGGAGACTTTTGGCCAGATGAAGGCTGAAGTTGAGATTCTGCTCTCACTGGCTTATCCTGAGAGCATTTCATTAATTAAAGTTACAAAAAATAGTAAGGTGTGCTTATAGCTTCATGAATGAGACGCTTTTATCCCTGGGAGTTTTGCAATAGACCTGAATGGAGCCACCATTTCCCTGTTCTGGATGTTATCCTACAAGATGTGACACAATAAAGACTTTTACAAGGAATACAGGTGCAGTATTTTCACTTTCACAGACATTAATTGTCTCTCAGCTGCACGTCTGGAATATAACACAGAGTGAGAATCTGCTGATCTATCAAAATGTCAAAAGACAAGACTGTGCATCTTTAGGAAAGAATAAGAAAGACCAGCTTCCATCTGCTTGCCAATGTAGCCATTAATGTTCAGGCACAAGCTCTGAGCAGCTGTAAAATCTCTGATCTGTTTGTTCTCAGGGGACTTTAAACACAGTCACCAGACAAGTGCAGGAAAAACAATTCACATCACACCACACACTTACTGTTGGGGCTGATTTCAGTCGGGATGGAGTCCATATCCTCTGCAAGGGATCAGCGTCTTCCAGGGCCCCTCAAGCCTTTAATCCATGAGCACACTGTCGGGGCCCCTTGTAATGGCTTAGTTAGAGTTTGCCTGCCGGTGGTTGGAACAGTTAAATAAGAACCTGTTATCAGGCTCGTGGATGAGAAAATCCAGCTGCTTAGGGCAGTTGGAGCCATCCAAGGTGGGCATAAACAAGGAGAGCAAAAAGCTGTGACGAATCAGTTCTGAGGAGAAGGCAAAGTTGTGTGCAGAGATCAGCCAGAGAAATGTGACCCTGGGCTGTGAGGAAAGGATGTAGATTCTTCCTGTTTAACATCAGACATTGAGTTTTAGTGCTTTGCCAGGGGACCTCCAAGAGAGTGAGTGATCCAGAGACTAGCGGAGTTACCAGTGACATCAACAACCCGTGTTAAATCTTTCTCTGAGGACAATGAAATGTAGGTAGAATTTGGGCTCTGTTAAGTTGGAGTGTGTGAATCCTTTCCCAGATCTCTCAAAAACACAGGTCTAAGAGTGGAACCTGGTGTTTCTTGTGTGTTTCTAGAAACCATAAAGTTTAATTGTTCAAACGAGGCTGCTAACAGATGCTAATGGATTGCAGAGAAAGCAGGAGATAGGAAGTGGTGAGATATTCAGGGCCAATTTGTGCTAATGAGAGCTCATTAAGAGGTTCTTGAGATAAAGGTTCTGTCAGGAGGCAGTTAGTGTGGCTGAATTTAGTGGTTTGTGTAGAAGATGGGTTAAAATCCAAGAACTATGTCCCGTTAGGACAAGACTGATTAAATTTTAAACGGCGCTGACTTGTAGCCACTTACCGAGGTGAGGAAAAGGAAGGAGGTCCTCCGCCGATAGTTTGGGTTCGAAGGCTGCAGTGAGGGAGGGCAGCTTCAGTCCCGAGAGCCTCGGAGAGGTTGTAAGCTCAGATGGAAGAACCATTGTGCTGAGACGGCTCAGCAAAAAGCTGTGAAAGTGATTTAAGAACGTGAACTGAGAGCTTTAAGATATAGTTCCATGAACAATCATAAAAATAGCATTCCAAGAGAATGAGTCAGAGTACCCAATGTTGCTGCTTACAACCTTGCACTTCATGCTGAAACTTGAAAGAGAATCTGATCACTCTGCACAGAGCAGCGATTTTTCCAGGGATATGAGTAAGCCAAGATCATGGATAAATTGCTCATCATGATGGACAAAGCAGATGGGCCAAAGACATGACAGTTGCAAAAAAAAAATTTTTTTTTTTTTTTTTGAAAGGTCTTCTCCTGATTTCAGATGCTATGGCTTGCCAGCAGGATTCCTTGTCAGGTGGAATATGGTCTCTCCACCATATTTTGCTGTATTCCTGGCTGGTAGGACTCTCCTCAAAGGCATGTTCACAGCTCACAGTGGTGCTGGAAAGAAGTTCTAGTGTCTGCACACAAGTCCTCATGAAGACCAAAATTGGCAGAGGTTCTTTGGGACTAACTTGTATGTCCAGACGTGAAACAGTCACAGTCAAAGGGCATGTCAGGCTCCAAGCTGAGTTCTACTTATCTGAAAAAAAGGTACTCTCACCATTTCCCAATATTTAGCCATGCTTTGTCTTTCCTGAGAGAACAGAGAACCTGCCTACCTTCTAAGGGAAGGAAAAAATATAAACTGAAAATGAAGTAATTCAGTGCTTAAAATTGTCATACTGCACCCATTGCACAGTAATTTAAAGTTCTTATATACTTCATCACAATATCTCATGATAGTAAAATCCATCCCTATTTTAGAGGAAAGCCCTTGGGGTTTGAATCAAGCATACACAGCAGGGCTGTTACTTCTGTCACATAGCTCAATGTAACTCTTTCCCTTACCCAAAAGAGGGGAAACAAGAGGTTGGATAGAGGCCTCCCATATTCTGAAAAGTAGGGTTTTGGCTTCTTTTAATAAGCCCTTGTACAGAATTATTCTGCAGGGGAGCAGGGGAAATCTAACCCCCCCTTCTCTTTTCAAAGACAATTCTGTATCTGGTCATCCTGGTCTTGCCAAGAGTGTGGGAACCTCCCTTTTCTGCTGGCTGCTCATCCTCAGGATTGCCAGCCCCCTTAGCAACACTTCCCAAACTCAGGGACTGTGGCTATGAAGGAACAAAGCCAGGGCTGCATTATTGGTTCTTGGGGCTGTGAAGTTGTAAGGAAATCTGTGCCACTCCAGCAGCCGCTGGAGAGAAATGGCTCCCTGGCTGTTCCCAGGCAGCCCCACCAAGCAAACCAGTGTCTCTGGCTTTTCCTCTTTGCAGGTCTACTGCTAAATCTGTTCTTTCCTCAGTACATTTTGGTGTCCAGATTTGCTTTGCATAGGTCTTTGCTTGGAAGCCTCTATTTATAGTGAACTGAGGTGAACTGTCTTTTTAACTTCTGCCTGAACTTCAGCTGCAGAAAACATTCCATCCCACCATCCTTTTTTTTTTTTTTTTTTTTTTTTTCCTGGGACATTAAACACAAATACCTTCACAATTTGGTTTTTTAAAGTTTTGTTTACCGACAGGCTTTTGGTTTTAGATGTTTTGATATCTTTTAGCTGCTCTTCAGATGATTATATTGTTTGTAAAGTGAAGCTTGTAGATAGAAGCGTTTTGTTCAGACATGTCGAGAGCACTAAACTTAAGCATGAGAAGAAATGAAAAAAGAGAGATTTGGGAGGATGCTTAAGCTACTTCTCATTTGGTAATTCCAAATGAATATATGAATCAAATTACTTGTCAACACTATGCAGAGGAAACAGCTCATTGTTCCTGCTTTTGAAGTGGACAGAGTTTATTATGTGGCATATTAAACAGTGGAAACTGTAATGACTGGTAGGATGCACATTCCCTTCATTAAAAATTATGGATCAGGACTGGTTTTGCTGTTGTATTTCTTTGTGTTACTGAGTCAGCTGTGGCTGTGGGCATCTACTCTGTACACTGATGCTGTAACAGGTATTGTGAGAGAAATGCCTTTCTTAGTTTAAACTGAACTTTTCAATTTTACCCTTGCAGCTACAGATTCCCGTTTTTCATTGTGGGCCACAGCTGAGGGCTGTGGCTTTGGAAACCCCAGAGATTTGTGATGAGCTGTTAACTTAGGTAAATTATTCATGGTAAATAAATATGTGACCAGTGAAACGTTCAGATAAAAATGCAAGCTTCCTTCACAGTCTGAGATTGCTTTTTCATTCAGTGATAACATTCTGGAATGCTATCACAATTTGAAGTCAATAAATAAATTGACTGTGCAAGCCTGCAAGAGCTCAAACACATGTGAAAATGTCTTTGGGTGTTTTTCATGATCTGTCCTTGTCCATTCTGTCTCCTGGCTTCTGACCTGTCTGATGAAGTCAGATATCAACATCAGAGGATCTGTTCCAGCAGCTCAGAGAGCACTGGGCATCTGCTCAGTGCCATGGGTGACCTGTGCTGTGCTAGGAGGAGCCCTGGTTTCATCTCAGTGCTCCACTTCCCTGCAAACCAGTTCGTGTTCTTGAAAGTTTTTCTCCTTGTGACTGCCAAGACAGTCTGTTGTAGCACTGAAAGGGCAGGATTTTATCTTACCCCATTTTAATGCTCTTGAAAAAAGAGCATCAAAGCTCAGCTCAGTCAAATTTCCTTCAGAATCCATGTGGAGAGCTACTACAAGTGAGTTTAATAGCAGATACCGTCTCATTTATATATCTCTTTTAAACTGGACATTTAATTTTTCAGATTTACTCCTATGAGGATTCATTTCAGATGTGGCTGTGCAATGCAGTGCTGTGAATTCAACATTTTGGAAATATTACTGGCCATTTAATCTCCATGAGTTCATGAAAACCATTTATAACAAACTTGTTAGTTTAAGAATTTGAACAATTTTGCCAACTTGAGTAGTATTTGTATTACTAAAGAAACTACAAATTGATTTGTAGAAGCAAATATTCGAAGATCCCTCTTTTGAGTGTTTTTCACAAATTCAAGTGTTTGTGGAAATATTTTGGGGTTATTTAATATGACTTAACTGTACTATTATAAATATTATATTTATAATAATATATTCAATTAATAAAAGTATTTGACACAGACAATTATTTTAATTAGTTCCCACTCCACACTCAGCCTGGAATCTTTTCATGGACTTCCCTGGGTCAGCTCCAGCTTCACATGATGCAAGCAACAGGAAAACACAGGCAGGGCTGTGCACAGTTACGTTGCAAGCAGGATACATCTTCAACAAAAGGCTAAATACACCCATTAGGGAAAGTTTGGATCTGGACTCACATCTGAACTTGTGGGAGGAGCTGAATACTAATTGTTCTATAAATATTTAATATACCTAGCACTTTCCCATTGTGTAGCATCCCAAAGGAGGCATCTTTTCCTTCTCTCACACATCCACACCCGTACTCTTCTTTCACTAAGGGTTCCCAAAGACAGTAATTAGAACAGTCATCAAATTTGCATCTGACTGATCAAGGCCACTCCAGTTTTATTTCAATGTAATTGCAGTGGCCTCGGGTGCACTGGTGAACATGGCCCAGGGCTCAGGTAATTATTGTATCAGAGATCATTTAATGAGGAAAAAGCAAGTGAGATACTTTGTGGGATAGGAACCCACCAGAAAATAACCTCCTTGTAAACATAACAGGACCTTGTTAATTTTCCTAATTTATACATTACATTTATCACAATTTAAAAAAAAAAAATTCAAATGCATGAATTCAATGTTTACCTTTGTCCTCTGACACCAAGACAAACTGTGCTACAGACTCCAGCACATCAGATTGATAAATAATACTCCAAAATATTCTGGTTTGGGACAGAATTGCCATGCTATGTTCCATGGCTGTCAAAAATCCACTGTTGGCACAGGGCAAAAGCTCCTTGGAGGGCTACTCAGAATGTGTAGGAACTTGTGGATTTCTGTGAGGATGAGGGGCTTTTGCTCCCCTTTAGCTATAGAAACTGTAATAGTAGAAAAAGGTTAAGAGCTCCTTGCCCATGACAGAGGAATCTGACTGCCCACTGCACATCCCCACAGAGCTTTCCTGATAAATGGTTGTCTTGTTTAATAATTTCAGTATTTTCCTTTCACACTTCATGTGTGAGAAAATCTGGGAACTTTCTCGTGGAATTTGTAGAGGGCTTCCCAAAAAGTTGAACAACTTTCAGCCCTTGCTCATGCCCTGGATTCTCTTTAGAAGCCTGCAGTAATCAAGTCTGTTTTTTAACAGGAGCAAAAGCTTGGTTTGCTGCCATTTTTTCTCTCAGCCACTTAGATTATGTGTGTCACAGTTCCTCCTCTTTTCCTATGAGAAATTGAAACAGCTGGACATTGTAAGCATCCCTACTCACTTTTAATGCAAAGTTTTCATTACACAATATGGGTATTTCCCTTACCTTCAACCTGCCCTCCTCTGGAAGCATGGTTTGAAGAGCCACAGGTAAGGAACAGCAGCCTTTGAAAGGCAAGGATTTGATGGGATATTCTGAGGAATGTTCTGATGAACTCTTTGTGTTCAACGTTTTGATGACTGTTACAGTAACCAGGTCCTAGAAATAAATTAGATACTGGAGTGGTCAACCACATGGAGTTCTTTTAAAAATCCACTACAATTTATGGCACAATGACCAAATCTATCATATAATGGTTGGGTGTAATTTACAACGTAATGTACTAAAATACAGCCACCCTAATAACAAGCCATATAAATTCACGTGGGAAAGAAACAACCATTTGCCAGGGAGTTAAAAAAAAAGTCAACAAAGAGAAAAGGATTTATCTTCAGCCTTCCCTTACTTTGGGGTCTAATCTTGCCCTCGTGAAGTGCACTGCAGAAGTCTGGATCAACAATGGAAAATCAGAGTCCTGAAAATGGACATTGTTAATCAGGACTGACACCACTAAAAATGATGCTATTGTGTGGGGCTGATGCAGCCATCAGCCCAAAGCCTGCAGGGGGTTTGTGTAGCTGGAACATTCCAGCTCCTTGGGGAGGCACATTCTGAGAGGAAAGAGTTTCAAGGTTGCTGTATTTTGTGCAAGAGTGAGTTTTTACCTTCTGGTGGAATGCAGCCTTTATTTCCCTTTTCAACTGCCAAATAATCAAGGATCTGACTTATACTACATCAGGTAGATCCAAATGCATCTACAGCCCCCTTTTGATGTTCAATGACAGATGATTAAGAGGAGTAAAAGAAATGGGAATTCCAGGGTGTTTCAGGCCCTAGTACTTTCTCCCAGCTTCTCCTGATCAGCTTTTTGTGATTCAAAATCAGGAAAATTAAGCTTGGAGCACCTTAGAGTTCTTCCTAGTGGCATTTGGTTCCATCTTTGTGTGTCTTTGATCACTTTCTTGTTGTGGTGGGTCAGTTTTCCTACTGGGAAATGTATTCTCTGTGTAGGATTGTGGCTACACAGACCCAGTTACCAGATCAAACTGCTGGTTATGAGATCAGCCATGGCACTTGTAATAACAATCTATTCTGATTTTACAGTCATCAACACTCATCAGGGTCACCAAGGGTCTTTCCACTGACCTTAACAGGAGCTGGAGCTGATCCCAAACATCCTGGAGTTTGTAAGCCTGAGATTTTATCTTTTGCAATGCTACAACAGTGACATTTATTGAAACTTAGCAGAGAGAATTGTTGTCGTTAGTGTGCCAGGCAAAATGTAATTCCATCTCTTTAACAGGCTGATGTGGTACCATTAATTTAAAAGATAGCAGAACAGAGTGGTGATATATAAATCTGAAATTCTTATTAGGAAGATGCACCCCAGTTTCTGAATACTCCTCCAGTGACTTTTCTTTCCAATAAAACAGCCTATCTCCAAGAAAGACAGAGATGTTTATTTTATAATCCTTATATATAGATGCTGCTTTTTATGTCCTGTATAAAACACAGAGGGACTATTGTTAATAAAATAGGATGGTTGGCTTCTTTTCTACCATGGTGAAATCTTTCTTAGGAAAAGAGAATAGAGATGACAATTTCAGAACCCTTGTGAAGCAGAAGGGAAGGGTGAGTGCTGAAAGAGACATTACTTACTCTTTAAATTGATGAGTTTTCCTGTAGCACTTGCCAGTCCAAACCCCAGGGAATTCTCATGTAATCAGAGCTTCCTGCCCAGTGACACCCAGGCAAATGTTCTTATTTCAGTGTCACAGGTGAAACCTGAAGAGGGAGGAGTTTGGGTGACACTGGGAATGGACAGCAGGAAACAGTTCATTGTCTGGTTCCCCTCCAAGCAAGAGACCAACCCAAGTTTTCATGGCTTGTTTTGGCTAATGGAATTTGTTAGTGACTGCTCCATCAGCTGAAATTGTAGGGGGTCAGAACAGGATGGGACAGAAAGCTGATCTGAGCAGCTCCACCGCACACTCTGATGACCTTCAGCAAACTGCTTGGACTCTTGGTGCATCTGCAGATGTTAAATGGGTTACTCTGAACCTCCCTTGCAAGGGTCTGCTGAAATCGAGAGTCTAAGACTGTGAGATTGTTCATGGAAGTATTTGGGAGAATCCAAGATATGCACAGGAAAAAGCCCTCAGAAGTTTTAAAACCCCAAATCCTCTTTTATCTGGGTACAAACCTCTTAGTGTTCTGTTTCAGTCCTTTAAATTGGCAGATAAAGACCTGAGTAGAGGTGAGGATCTTGCCTAAGGAAACGAAGCTTTTCAGGAAGCAGGAAAAGGAAAGTTACTTTTTTGCTCCAGAGGAACCCTTTGCCACCTCAAAGTAAAAGAAGCAGAAAATTTTTCATTATGCTGATGCTGCAGAAGCAAAAAAGACAATCTGCTTTCTTTTTAGAGGAGAAACCTGGTGACAATAGGAGAGAGAAGAGCCATCATCAAACAAAAGCATACATAAAATACAAAACCATTAGAGACTCCTACCATTCACACTGGCATCCTGCTCTGGGAGCTCACAGAGCTGCTCAGACATTAGCTAATTACATTTGGCACAATCTTCTCATCTTACATGCAGGCAGACACATTAGGTCGCCTCCTTAGCTGGCATAACGTTTGGATTTTGGCAGCGTGGTTCGTGCCCTCCACCTGAGGACAAGCCCTTTTGTTTCCATTTTTGAATGTGTGATATATAAATAAATTTCATTTATTAATGAAATTTCACAAACTCTGCCTGCAGTTCCATACAGTGAGAAAGGACCGAGATGAAGGTTCCACACTCTGTAATCACAGTTCAACCAGGAGCTTCCAAGCTGCAAAATTAAAATTTCTTTTTGTTGGCCATAGGGTAACACAGCAGCCCTGACAATGAAACTTGACCCAGATCATGGTGGAACGATCCCAGAAGAACAGCAGAACTGGGAGCTCTCACCACCTGTTGATGGCTGCAAGGAAGTTAAAAGAAATAGAAGCAAGTGGTGGAGTTGAGGTTTCAGAGATCAGAAGGAAACCTGATAGTGCTCATCTGCCAGAATCACTGCAACTGATTTCTCTGAGCACCAGATCGGGCCTACAGAGTTTTTGGAGGGGAATTTTGCCACCAGATTTTGAGATAGAGGAAAAGAAAAGCATGGACAGGGGAAAATACAACTTCTTTAGCTGCACAAATGCTAATTTACCACTGCCACATATAGAAAGAGAAAAGCAGGAGCACAACATAAGAACTTTCTTTTCTTTCATGTCTGTAAATCAAAGAAATCTGTGTTCTTGGTTCTTTTCCCTGAGAAATGATTACCTCTTGATAATGAGGGGGGACAAAGTAAAGCCATTAATCAGTAAAATATTGCACATCAGCGGTCACTGTGCTCACCTGGCCTTGTTTCCCCTTATTGTGGCTGAAGGATAATCAGCATTTCTCCCCAGTGGACCCTCAGGAAGCTTTGACAAGCAGGGAAGCAGCTCATTAAAATCATCAGCTAAGAAAGTCACTGGGTCACCAATGTCATCATCCAGCAACTGTGACCCACCAGGAAATACACTTTTGAGCCCAGAGAGGTTCACAAATATCACATATTTATCACTGTCTACAAGTTCAGGGGTGTGATTTTACTGCTTTTCCCTACAAAGTGATGGCAAACATATGCTGAGGTAATCAGGGGGAAATGTAATATGTACCTTCAGCTGGAAACCTGGGAAATACATCTAATGATGCTTGGCTTTTCAATACTGATGTTAATAAGGCAAGAATTAACCCATAATCAGGAAATAACTACAGAATAAACTCAATGTCAAACCCCCCATCTGAATAACAAATATAATTAATGCAAAAAAAAAAAAGTTTTAAATCTTACAACTACCCCGTGTTTGGGCTATTTTTATATTAAAGGAGAGCAAAACTGAAGAGCAGGTAGAGACAATGCTGTTTAGGTATGGATATCAGTTATCTGTACTGAGTAGATGCTTCCCATGCTGTAGGTATTGTTAAGAGGAATGTTATAAAACATCAAGACAACAAAAAGAGTCTGATATGGGCGTGCTGGGTGCTAAAACTTTGCCTTTTTAAGGCATGCTAACGCCCGATAAAATGCAGAATAAACTGCTGCCTCTGAGAGATTTCTCTGGATCCCGTCGTTAAGGGAACAACTGTGATGAGAACACAAAACACGAGGTGGCACCGTTGTCGTTTTGGTCAGAGGTACCTGGTTACACTGCACGGGGGTAAATGCTGTCAATGTGCTCTCTTCTCTTCCTTATGTCCTTCCTCGCCGGCCAATAGCTTCCAGAACTACAAGAGTTGAGCCCAACTTAAGATCTTGAGAAGGAGCTGTTGGTTATTTCAGCGTTGCTGAAGCGAAAGAACGGTATCTGCAGAATTCCAGGATCTGTGACAATTTACAAAACCTGAACAGCTCATGGATGCAACGACTGGGAACAACCCCGCTTTTCAGAGCACAAGTTAATGTCTCTCCTCGGGTGTCCTAACAGTTTATGACACATGTCACTTCCACTGAGGTGGTAAATAAATCAACAATGACATAATAATCAATTGATACTGATTAATAAGCCGATGGTTGTCATAACATCTTTTCCCCTGAAGAGTTCAAAGTGTACGGTAAAAAATGAATCTTCATTTAATGAGATCCTAAATGATTTCATCTGGTAACTTTTCAGTGCAGGGATTTCACCCACAGGTGCCTGCTCTCCCCACCCTCATCACACAGGGAATCAAAAACTGGGCTCCTCTCACCTCCACAGCTGCAGCAGTTCTGGAGAACACACCTGCAGAGCAGCCAGAACCTTAGAAAAGGTGTCTGGGTGAATTTTCAGGTCAGGATTCTTCCATATTTTTCCAGTTTTTCTGTACATAGTGGTCACCCTTCACGCACCCTGGGAGTCTGGCAAGCAATGCAGGAAACCTTTAGCAGAAAGAACAGCAATAAAAGAGAAGCTTTTGGGAACAAATGCACGTCTGATTAATAACTCTGAGTTTGCCTGGCATTTCTGCCACTTCACAGCCTCCATAACTTCCAGAGAAAAAATGGCTCTTTGGGGAATGCACCACTCAGTGTAATTCTGAATGAATCATAGAATGTTTGGGGCTGGAAGGCACCTTTAAAGCGAATAATGCGAAACAGCTTTACTTTATTGGACTTGAGCACCAATTCCCTTTGCTGGGCATTGAAATCAGGACTTCTTCATTGTTCATCAAATTCTGGATGACAAACTTGGGTATGAAAGGAAATAATAAAATCCCAACAAATGCTTTCATTTTACTCTAGATTTGTCCTCTTCATCTTTTCTCTATTTATTTTGTTTGGCCTCTGTGGATTTTCCAGTGCAATCAGTGCCTGTTCTGACACACTTTCTGATTGTCTTTACTATCTCTTTTCCCTGTGCTATCATCATTCTCCTCTCTCCATGTGCTGACATAAATCTCACTGATGTAAGGCTCTGCATCATGCAGCCTTTACCATTTCACTCTGAATGCAGAGATACAGGAGGAGAATTACACCTTACAATAAAAATAAAACTCTTGTGAAAAGACTGCCATTTTTAAATGTTCTGTCTAAATTCTGCGGCGCTGCTTTGACAGTCCTGAAGACTGATGTTCCAAACCTTTTTAAGTCTGTGCATGACTGGGCTGTGCCTTCCATTGCAAAGGCTGAGGATTTGGCAGCACATCATCAGGAAGAGCTGCCTCCCACCGATTTAGGATACGTGTTACTGGGACAGGAGGAAAAGGGTGAGAAATTTCCTCATTAAATCAGTAGAAAAGGAAACTCATGGTCCTCAGCTTCAGCATGGCCAGTTCTACACTCAGTAGTGTCCTGATTGGTGTGGATGTACAGCCAAATCCTTATTATCCCTGGCTGGATTATCCAGGTAACTGGAATCATGTCACACACAGCCCTTTTACAGCCCCTCCATGCACTATTTTGGGAAGGGAAGTTCTGCTCAGTGCATTCTTACACTACACTGCTCATATTTGTTTGTTTTTCTCACTTCATGGGAGAGCCAAGACAAGCAGCACGCAGCAGTCAAGTGTTCCTCTGTGATTCAGCTTCCTTGGCAGGCAGAGCATGGAAAAACCAGTCCCACTGTAAACGAGACAAGTGCCTGGGGAAAGCAACGCCTCTGCCATGGCTTTGTGTCTCCACGAGAGGGGTGACCAGCCTTGTCAGAGCAGAAACAGAGCTTTCAGTCCTCACAGGCAGCCCTCGGCAGGGCAGGGCTGGCACAGAGAGCTGAATACATCTGTTCTGTGCTGGCAAAGTCGAAGCCACCCAGGGGTTCTGTGCCTCCTTATGAGTTTTGTCTATCTCCACCGTGTTCCCTTTCAGTTCTCATGCCCAGCTGTCTTAATCTTTCCATGTCACTTCCAAAATACTTCATTTGTTTCAGAGCCCGGTATTTCTGAAAATATCACCCTTCCTGCCTGCTGCAAAAAACCAACCCAACCCAACCCACTAACCAACCAAAAACAATTGAAAACTTAAAGCTGTGTTTTAAACAGGATCATACTTCTGCAGAGTTAACTGGGAGCACACTAAGGCAGGCAGAAAACAACGAATGTGAAGAACATAGTTTATGTTCAGCCTGTGGGCAGTAACACCAGCTTTTGCAATATCCTGTATACATCCCTATTTTACAAATATATAAAAAGTGTTTACATTTTATATCAACTTTAGGCTGTAGGTAAGAAAATTCTTCAGAGTCAAACTGCAGACTGTGTGTGGGCTGAATTTGTTATTCAATTTTTGTGTGAAAAGGAGTACAATGTCCATAGTAAATATATCCAACGTATATGGCCAGAAGAGTCATTCAGAAATAACCCCAAAACACTGCTCTAAGTATTTAACCTGTAATGTATTTTTTGTAGACAGTCATAAAACTGTCCATCATCATTCCTATATTTTTATTTTAATGTCAATTCACATAACTTCGTCTTTAAAAGGCCTGAAAACAAAATCTGGTCAAAGGCAAGCTTAGTTGTGTTGCAAGAGTTACAAAAAACAGTCTCTTCCTACCTCTCAAGGCTCACTGGGGTGTCATGTAAGGATCAAGCTGCTTCTTCATGATCTTCTGTCTAATACTGGCAATGGGATGGATTTGCTTTTAATGGAAGAACTTTCAGGGCAGCTAAAGCAAGAAAGAAAACGACAACTGACATCCTGTGGTAACTATTTTGTGGCAAGCACCAGTGTTGCTCAGAACACACAGCAAGACCTCTTATTCTCACAAAAATCTAAATATAATATAATGTACAGGCGGTGGGGGGGTGTGGGTGTTAACTCAAATTTATGAAATAATTTGATGTATTAAAAAAATGGTAAATGCTATTGAATTTGGAGTGTTATCATCTTTCACTCCAGCCACATCCTGGCAGGGAAGTGCCCTCACATTGCACTGGGATGTACTAAAAGCGCTGCAAGGTTTCCGTGGCCTGCGCTGTTCTCATGTCAGAAAATGCTCCCTGACATTTGCATGCCAAGCGCTTTGCATGCAGAGGGCTGAGTTTGTGCAGCACATCATGTACTTCAGAACCAGTTCTGTGTCCTTACCCTGCCTTCTGGGCCTCTGCTTCCTTGGTATTACACTCTCATGGTCCTTAACGAATGGCAAGCACTCTGTAGTTCTGCTGGCAGCAAACCCTAGGACATAACCACCTTTAAAATAATGTACTCTGTGCCTTCTCCAGGATGTGAGACATTCTACAGGTGCTGATAAAACACTCTTAATATTACACACTTGATGGGGCTGTCCAGGCATAAAATTTATTTCTCTTGACCTCAAGGAAAACAAAAAAAGCTCCAGCAAAGTTTGTTTGTAATAGTGGTTTGTCCTGTTGATCTTATAGCTGTGGAACATCTTAGCTGCAAATGTTATAGAGAGACTACTTATTTCTGGTGGAAATAGAAACAATCCCACAGAAATAAGATAGAACATTGCCTTTTCTACAAAGCTGCTGGAGCACAGGATCTCTTCTGTTTGCAAAGGCAGGATTTATGGAGTATTTTCCAGAAAGTACATACTGCTTGCACAGCAGCAAGATGGTTATTCTGCCACCCATGCAAAAAAAAAAATGCACATATTATCTGAATTTACTGAATGCTGAACTAGGCTGTTTGGAGAGGGGAAAAAAAA
Source organism: Hirundo rustica (assembly GCF_015227805.2). Taxonomy (NCBI): domain Eukaryota; kingdom Metazoa; phylum Chordata; class Aves; order Passeriformes; family Hirundinidae; genus Hirundo; species Hirundo rustica. Next base: position 10,146,832 of record NC_053466.1, on the reverse strand, counting down.
AGGGGGGGGTGGTGTGGAAAGGCATAAACTCTGTTCTGATGAATTGTTTTCCCTTGTCATTCAGAAACCCATCAGGTAACATACCTGCAAGTCCAACCTTCTTAACCATCTTTTTATTTATGAATACCATTTGACACCTCTTCATGTTTTACCTGTAGGGATGCCAAAAAATATTCTGTAAAATCTTGCCAACTCATAGTGATTGCTCTCTCCCTTCCAGACAGGATGCCACATGTGCTGGCCTGAATGAAGCACCCTAAAGAAATCTGCTGCTTAGTATTTCTGAAAATTAAAGCTTCTTCAAAGAAAAGCAGATTTTTAGAGAGGTTTCAAGATAGGTACCCAAATACAAATGCACCAAATTCATTAATAGCTGTTGGAAAGATAAGCTTTGTTCTTTCAGCTGTGAAAAACTCCAGCCATTAAGCAGAAGACACTAAATATTTCTTACATTAGATGCTTATAAAAACAGTGTATTAGAAAATAAGGTAGATTTGAATAAACTATGAAGAAAGTCTGTTTTCTGTGCCATGCTGTGCAAGTGGCATAACTGTCAAGTCTGGTGAATTTCTAAACCTACTCTATCACTTTGTCATTCTTCTTTTAAATGTCATGTGGAATTCAATGCATTTAACACCATCAGGTATCTAATTACATCTCCGTGTCTCCTTATCAGCATCCACCACCACTCCAGACATCCTCAAGCAGCCCTTCAGTGGCTGCAGTTTCCAGACTCCCCTTCTTCGAGCAGATCTGTCTCCAAAAATACCCTTTACTCTTTCTGCCTCGCACTGTAAGGTGAATGCTTTTCTTCTCCGCTCCCTGGAACACTTGCAAAGTCAATTTAACTCACTGTTTCCCTTCAAATTAACATCTTTGTTGTCCTTCCCGCTGCTGCTTCATTCCTGCTTGGGTGCCATCCCCCGGGAGAGACAAACACACCCATTTTCTCGGTGTTATTCCCTCCAATCACTCATGCAGTAAAACACCTGTCAGGCTCCCTTGCAGAAATCCCAGTGTTAGCTGTCAAATCCTAAATCATCCTCCGAGGTGCTTGGTGTGTCCCACACGGTAATAAGTGACATTTCCTTGAGCGCTCAACACCTTGAAGCTGTAATCCCCAAGTTCAGAAGGTGCTTTTCCTATCTTTTTGGGAAGCACTGCATACAGAAGAGGAAATGGCTGCTGAATGGTGGCTGTGTTGAACAGCAGCCCAAGCTATCTCTGCATGGTAAAAGTCAGAACCCTGCTTGGAAGAGCCCAGTCCTTTCATTCATCTCCACCTGGAGAAACTGAAGACAAATAATCAAGCTTACCTGTATTAATAATAATATTTTTGAAATATTAACCTCCATAGCTGGGAGCTATTCAGACATTAATTAGAAAAGAGAAAAAAAGCAAAGAAGGATTTAGTAATTTCTTCTGACTTTGATTTCTATGCCTTAGTTAATCATCTGCGAAATGGGGTACTATATTTACCTGTTCTGCAGAGATCTAACAGTGATAAATCAGTTGAAGAGGCATTGATCAACCTCAAGGAAAAACCCCAAATACAGAAATAAGTTTTATAAGGAAGATCCTTTGCACAAATACTTATATCCTCTTTTAAAAAATACATTTTTTACAGAGAAGTCAAAGCTAAACTGCTGTCTGGAAAGCTTTGTGGGAAAAAAAATCCGGTTAGTCTTTAATCTCTCATCCAAGTCCCATATTTTCCTCTGCATTGTGAAGAAAATGTGTGTCATCTGAACCGGTCTGCACACACATATTGTTCATTACACAGGAACCATGAAAAATTAGGCTTACATTTTGTACATTTGGATCATATACTCCCTGTCTGTGGAAAATGAGATTTTTAATTTTTCTTAAAATGGGCTGAAGAAAACAAGCTTAGAACTCTAATCTGCTTTGTAAAACCTTTGATTGAGTGAGAACCGAGTGATAAATGATACTTCCTCAGCAGTGACCTGTTGTTCTACCACAGCTGCCACCGCTGCAGCTTCAACATTTACCTCTGTCAGCATGATGTAACATTTAAACCTTTGCACTAACGCAGCTCCTCACTCAGTCACCAAGCACTGAAAAATCCAATTTGTGTAAGAAAAGGTACCCATTGGACAAAAGGCTTGGTATTGAGTCATGAATTCTTAAAAGAAATCTTTCTGTTAGTCACGCTCAGTTGTATCTACAGATTATCTGCCTGCTTCAGAATCTCTTTCTCTCAAAGCTGATTTATATTTCAGCTTTGAAATATAAATATGTGCACATGCGGGTTAGGGTTGTGTGTGCTCTCAAAATTATGTCTGTATGAGGTACACGAAGATTTGTGAATTTGGGGGGTGAGGCTACAAGGCAGCCGTACTTGTAATCCATTAATTGTTTTTCCTTCTATTCTGTTAAATTGTGTTTGCACTTGAATGTACTTCCAGCAATATATTGTAGCAATGAGTTCCTAAATTTAATCATGCTTGAAAACACTTCCCATTGCTTTAAATTTTCTGCCAGATAATTTAATTTGGTGTGCAATAAATCTGGTGTCAAGGGAACTTGTGAATAACCACTCTCTAATCACCTTTTTTCCATGTACTCCATGATGTCAGAGAGATCTGTCATAACCTTGTCTCCAGCCATTTCTCTCCTGCCCTGAAGAGCCTCAGTCTGTTTAATTGGTTCTCATGTGGAAGTAATTTCAGATCTCTACCACATCTCTCCACTTTTTTTCCAATCAATCTTTACTACTTGTGAAACCAGACTGGGTGAATGGGAAGCACTGATAAAGCACTTAAAAATATTTACATTTTTCCATAACATATTTCCTTTTTTAGCTTCTTCTTCATTCTTAGGGTCTTCCTTGCCTTTTTGACAGCTCTTGAACAGTCCCCGAACCCTCCACAATGGCTCCAAGAGTTCCTTCCTGAGTGGTAATTTAGAGTGCAGCAGAGCATGCTGTCAGCCTAATAATGATAATAAAAATATCAATTAAAAGGTAATTAGTGGTACTAAATGGTAAATGTGCCTTTCTGGTCCAGAATTGCTTGGAAGGAAACAAAAAGATTTAAGACCACCTAGTTTTGTAGTGAACTTCATTGCAGAGCCAACAAACAAACACTGTCAGGTCTATCAAGTGCTCAGAGGCAAAAGGAAGTTTGCAAGCAGAAGCTGCAGAACTGGAAATCTTGGGATAAATCCAGAGTTCTGTGTATTTATACTCTGCTGCCTGGACCTGGGAGACTTGCTGACAAATTCTCCTTTATCCCAGTCTGTTGATTGGTCCCCATATGTGAAGAGGTGAAAAAGCCATTCACCACACACACCAGGACTGCTTCTCTCCTCCAATTTATCAGCCTAATTCTATATAATGCTACTTTTATGCCTCCATTATACATAGACACAGTTTGTCTTGACTGAGAACACAGACAGAAAACACAACAGCTTTGGAGAGCTTTACCCTGCAAGTCAGAGCATAAACTGTTCACTGTTCTTACCAACCAGCCAAATAATTTAAATACATGTTATGTCAACATGATTATATTGACTAAAAAAACCCACTGAAAACCTAAATTACTATTTACTTTTGGCAGTATAAAAGTTCAAAGTAAGAGATCTTTTACAAAATACCCACTGCTGTCATACATAATTGATAGAATAAAATCCACTGCTAAATATCGCTTAATAACTGGCTTTGTTCTGTAATGATAATGTATATGGAATTCTTGTTGAGTTCAGTGGGATAACCCTTCAAGGGAAGGCTGTGGGAATACATATACATCTATTACTAAATGTATTTAATTTGCATATTTATTAGCCAAAAGAGAAAAAGGGAAGAAAACACAGATTTGGCTGGGATCAGTATTTTCTCCTGGTTCTGCAAGCTGCAATAAGAGAGGAGGATGCTGTGCTGCTGGTCTGACCATACCCCTCCCTGCTGACTGCACAGGGACAAAGTCAATTCAGGATTTGTTTATGGTGCATGGCACCAAATTAATAACTTTCCACTGAAATGGATATTGTTTCTTGAAACAGGAGAAACAACAACATACAAAGATCCCCAGCACCTCGCTCCTTTCCCTTGGATTCCTGCAGGTCAATATGGAATGGGTCACACTGTTGGATTTGAGAGCCAAAGCTTCCAAAAGCCAGTGTGTGGCACAGAGCTGTTGGAAAAGGTGTTCACTGGAAAGAGGAGAAATCAACATGTTACATTCTAGTCAGGGGAAAAGCCCAGCTTGGCACCATGTGGGCTCAAACAGACACATCCAATTATTTCTGTAGCAGAAGCCTTTAATTGTCCCAGTGGTTTCTGGACACCTCTCAAGGTTTTTCTAGTATTGACACATAACTCTGTGTCCTCAAAGAATGTTTTTGGATGTGAAATTTCCAATGGGCTTATCTTGATGACCTGCCCAGTGCTTTCAAACCTAGGAGAATTCTGACATTACTCCCATTATGATGTGGATTCTTGGGGGTTTGGGTTCTACAAGAGTTTTTAATTTGTGCATTTATGTAAAAACAGTGTGCAAGTTCAAAACGTTGAGCTCATCTTTTTCCAAACCAAGATGATCTTTGGCATTCAGCTTGTTCCATGTAAATATATAGACACATTTGCTGAGCAGTTGGGTTAATGAACTTAGAACAGACCAGACTGTGTGTGGTAGTGACTAATCCAAACTACAGAGAAACAAACATGGTGCAAGCACTGCCTTCTCCTCTCTCTTTCATAGGCCCACCTTTACCTTGGCTGAGTAAACTTTAATTTTCACAGCCTTTCCTTGAAATGAGCCCAATCCTGAAAGCTACACCACATAAAACATTTTATGCAGTTTAAGACTTGCTGAGTGAATGTCAGCAAGGCAAATGATGTGTGATTGTGTTTCTGACATGTGCACACACAAGGAGTTCTTCAGGATTCAATCATTTAATGTTAAAATTTAACAGTTGCTATCAGCAAAGACAGACTGTATCCCTACCAGCTCTTGAAATTCTCAGAATACAATTTCAGGACCTGAACAGCAACTCTGGGTGTACCTGTGTTGCTGCGAGTTTCACTCATGTCCTGCCATGGAGGGTTGGACATGAATCTTCCTTCAAACTTAACCTTTCCATTCCAGGGTGGTTTGAAATCCAGACACTGACATAAACAGTAATAAATGACTGTATGGTCATCTTTTTTTTTTTTTTTTCTTTTTTTCTTCTTGTCTGACTTCCCCATGTAGCTGTCTCCTGTGGGAAAGAAGAAAGACTGAAGTTAAAAAAGTAGTATGCAAAATGAAGGTAGAGAAAATAAAACTGTGAACTGTTTTCATCATGTTCTCCTCTTCTTAGCTTTTAAAAGAATGCTTAGATGCATTTCTAAATTGTTAATGACTGTACTTATTAGCATTTATTAATATTGAAAGTTGGATACTTATATGTTTACCAGGATATATAATTTTCATTTATTTCTAATATACTTACAGTACTTTCTAAATTATAAATACAGTATTATTTGTATTCACACATTTATACTACTGCTTATTATTAGCAATTAAGCATTTATGTAAAATCAGATTTGGAGGCAGAGGAAATAATGTGACTGATTTGTTTGAGAAGAGATGCTGACACACAGCTGGCATTCCATTCTTGTTTTCACTTACTTTCTGTTGGAATCATGCCACTGGAGGTGGTAGGATATATACCTGAGGCCAAAGTTTTGAGATGTGCTTCAAACTCTGTTCAGTTTTTCTTGGGTTACCATACTGTGAGCACAGAAAGTAACAAAGATGAAGTTGGAAAGATTCATCCCAGTGAGAAAAGTCTTGGCCAAACCAGTGTAACAGAAAACAGCTTTTACAGGCTGTGGGTGCTGCTCATTCACTGCCACGAGTCTTTTTGACCTGTTTTCATCTTCCATCACACTGTCTCTCAGGAATATTTTGTTCCTTTCCCACCTTTTCTAGCTGAACAATTAGGAACTATTTAGAATGCTGAATATTCAATGTTACTCTAATAAATATTATACTTTTCTGTTGAGAATTACTCAGCCTGTCTGTACTACTTGATTTCTTTTTAAATTTATTTAATTTTTTTATTTTTTTTTATTCTCAGGAGATATTTTATTTCTTACTTTTTATTAATGGTTAAGTATTGTTGTCTCAGTTCATGACTAGAGCATGATGGCATCTCTGATAACTGTGGAGATTGAGTTCTCCAAGCTGAGAGTCAGTTCATAAGAGGAAAATGGTACCTGGGAGTGACAAAAGCCACAGCAAAGTGATGAGAAAAGACTGCTGGAGATGGATGAGCTTTTGATGCACTAAAGCTCCAAAGGTCTGTAACCTCTAGAAGAGTCCCTCTGTCCTGCTGAGCAAGGATTTAATCATCACCCAGTGAGAGCTGGCAGGTGGAAGACAACTGCAGTGTTACAATGGGCATTAGAGGTGCAGTGGGAGCCAAAGGACTGAAGACAATTCAGTGATCAAATGGAGAGAAAACCTGAAGAAGGCTGTAAGTAATAGGTGTGGAGTTGTGAAGAAACCCAGCTATTCTGCTGAGTATAATTCTATTTTATTCTTAGTGCTGTGGGTGTCCCACACTGGGGAAACAAAAGCATGGCACAAGCTCACCAGGTTTTTACTTTTAATTTCTGAGGTAGCTATGAAACCTCTCCAGAGTTCACTCACCTTCTCCCTGCCTTCTAAACATCCTCTTTTTAAAACCACTTCAAGCACTTTCCCCCCACCATGCTTGCCAAGTTTACAGCTGCTCACTTTACCCAGACTTTAAGCATTATCCCTTTCTAGTCCATCCAAGGGAACTCCCTCAATAGCAAGGACTGACAGAAACTGGAAACTTGCTTTTTAAAACCACTGCTCTGAGACCACCCCAAGACCTCTGAGCTGACTTACATGTTTATTTGTTCCTTTGACTCCTCCACATCAGAGGAATATTTGGGTGGCTGAAACTCAGTTCTTTCTCATGTGCCCTGAGCCTGCTGGGCTGCTTTCTGTGTGCTCTTCCTCTTCACTGATTCCTGACCAAGTATATGAAAGTATTCTCCACCTTGCTTCACAGAACTGAGGTGATGCCTGCCAAAAATCGTCACAATTTGGGCAGTGCTCTGATCACACACTATGAAATTTATTGATTCCTCTGTTGCTCACCAACTTAATTTTTAGAGGTGATCTCACCTTCTTCTATATTCAAGAGTTCAACATTAGTATCCCCCTCTGCAATATAACAACGGATAATTCCCTAGCATGAACTGGGAGAGCTCTCCCTTCTCTCTTTCAGCATCACACAGGCTATTGGATGTCTTGAGCTCGGCATCACTTTGTCCAGTACTTGGTCTAATTCTAATTCTAATTTCTAACAGTACTGGACTCGCTGTGCGAGCTCAGCTGTCACTGCCCTGCAGCTGTCTGTCCACTGTGGAATTCCACATGCTCCTGGAAGGCTGCACTGTTGAGGAAAAGGGAAGGTGCCAGTGCAGCCTGTCAGTGAGCTGCAGGGAACAGGCAGGGCATTACTGCAGGAGAAGGAAATAAAGAATGGACTACACTGTGCTGCCTGTGGGATAACAACAGAGGTTAAAAGAAATAGAAGTAGAAAAAACAAAGGTGATGGTACTGAAAGGAATTTTGCACACAGGTACTCTGCAGCCTCGGAGTAAAATGTTAGTAAGGATGTAGCAGCAGATCCAAGTCCAAGGAGCATTTTACCCACACTACAGGACATATCCCTGCCAGTGAATGTGCTGCTGACTTTTGAATCAGGTGTCATCAGGCTGTATTGATTCTTTCAAACACAATCTAGGCTCAAAAGCAGGGCCTCATTTGTTTTACTGACAAGTAATAACTCTCTTTTCTTACGAGAGGAGTTAAAGCACCCAAAGGCCACAAGCTGCTCATCACTCTCAGGCACAGGATATGACTCTTGGTGATGGTCCTGTGCAGGGCCAGGAGCTGGACTCTGTGATCCCTGTGGGTCCCTTCCAACTCAGCAGGTTCTGTGATTCTGTAATTTCAGGCACCGAATTCTCCAGTTCTCAAGGGGAGCAGTGTACTCCCTCCTTCCTTCTCAACTACAGCAAAAGAAATAAATAACAGAACATTTAACAGCAATGCAACATATAAAAGAGCTGTAATAACCATCTGATTTAAACACATAAAAATATCTACTCATAATTTCATATTTTTGGGGTATTTACGAATGATCCTAAAGGTTCACAGGCTCTTTAAAAAAAACCCAGTAAAATAAACTCAAAATTAAAATACAGAGATAACCAATGCACTCTTCTACACTGTAGATTTACAACATATTGCTGGAATACGACATCAAATATTCCTCCATTTGGATTCGGGCATCACAATACCCTGTTTATACAATAACTTAATAAATTTTGCTGGGCTGCCTATTTGACAAGTAAGCGAGAATCATTCATTAAAATGCAAATGTAATCAAGGTGAAATTTGGAATACGTTTATTAAAGTAATTGAGCTTCAGTCAACTGTAGTCACAACACAGATTTTCAAGTGCTGTTCAGACAAAAGGATATGTCTAATTCTTCTACATTAATATCTTTATCAGCAGGAACGTTAAAAGAGTTTTCTGAGCAGTAATAATGTACTGTGGAAAAATTCCAGTTTTCTCTGCAGGAATATATTATTACAGATAAAGGTCAAAGACATGCACAAAGGAGTGACCCAGCAGTGCACTGCACATACAGAAAATTGGTTGCAAGTACAATTTTCAGTGCTTGGTGTAACTATGCACTTACTAAATTACTCTGTAAATCCTTTAGAGACTCAAGGTCATCAGTTAATTGGCCATTAAAGTGTTGGCGAATCCAACTTTTACTGCTAAGATTTGGGATTCTTGGTGCCTTTGACTAGGAAATTACTCATAAAAATAAAAGGAAGTCCTAAATTTGTCCTAGTTATGATTTAAGCGCTAGTAAAACATTAAGAAGCTGTGATAGTAATGTCAGAAACTTTTTCATCGGGGTAAGGCCAAGCTAGATATTTACCAGGTTTTTTTTCCATAGTTTCTACTTGTTTAAGTACCCTGGGTCATCTTCACCGCCTTCAAAGGAATCACAGCAAGGTTGTATTTGTCCTAGATCAAATTTTATAGTTGATAATGTCATATCTATGGTGTGCAAAAACAAATTCAGGGGGGAGATGGTTATTAAAGGACTGATGTGATGCCAAACCTTTGCTCAGCTCAGCTGGTTTGGCTCCAGCCTGAACAAAATAGCCAGGAAAATGGGAAGAAAATTGCAAAGCCTTTGGCTGCACTGTTTGATGCAATGGGTGGTCTCACCAGGTGCTTCAGCCTCATTAACTCTTTCTCCTCCTTTCCCCTCTGCCCCGTTCCCTGAGGCTGGAGCTGCAGACAATTTACACCAGCTTGATTCTCTCTCTAAGGCTGAAGATTCCTGGTGCACAAATATTTTAAGCAGTAAATAAAGTAATTAGGTAGCTATCAAGCAAAGTATACGTAGGTATTTATCTGATCATGGAAATTGTTAGCCACCATTTCATAAAATGGCTTATTCAAATTTTACCTTAATGGAATCAGCCTTTATATCAACAAAGCTAATGACAGAACATCTTCTGCTCCAGACACCGTTGGAAAGAATCCAGCCTTTTCCAGAGGCTTACAGCCAATTGTAAGTATAAATGAAACCTGTGTGTCACTGCTCTGAAAGCCACTGTGAGCACAGGCTAAGGGCCATTTCCTTTATTTTCATAAAAGCATTTCAATGTGCATCTGCAGCAATTCCCTGCTAGACCCATAAAAGCTCCTCTTTGGGCACCAGGCCAGACCTTGCCGAGCGTGTAGGGAGGAACCTGACTTGCTGTGGAAGTGGCAAACTGGAGAGGAGCTAAGGCCTCCCAGGTGAAAAACAAGTGCAATTTAATTCACACTGCATCTATTGCCAGTAAGTATTTTCTGTGGCAGAAAATGTAGTACAACAATCCATTTTTTTATAAAGCAGAAAGTGCAGGAGGCAACAACTTTGAAACTACAGCAAATACAGCTGAACTGTTTCTTGAGCAGACTAAAACTGTATTAAAACCCACTGCAAACCTTCTAAATGAGCACTCTGCATTATTTGCAGCCGTGCCATCATGAGCTGTGATCCCATCACAAATCTCAAATGAGGACAGTGAGCATCTGGACCCTGAAGAATTTGAAGCAATATCCAGTGAAGGAAAAAGGGAGAGCAGGAAGCTGACTTCATTTGGATTAGACTTGAAATCTACACTCTTCTGTAGTTTTTGGGCACCATGGTACGGGAGGGTCTGTTTTTTTGAACATATAATAAAATGGAAGTTCTGACAAGCTGAAGGATTCAGGATGTTATGGCAATTCTCTGCATGAGCACAAATGTTTACACTGCATTAATCAGATTTCAATTGATTACACATCACTGCCCTAACTGCTGTTTCACTTTTAATAGGACACTTTTTAAAAAAAAATCCTTCCAGTCCCCCAAAATATGTTGAATGTATCTGCTTTAGAACACATGAGACTCCACTGGAGCTGTTGCTGCATTTTAATGGCTAAAACAATTCTTCCATGTCCCTTAACTTGCTGACAAGGTGCTGTAACAGCTAAGTAGCAAATAATTGTGATACTGCAGGAATTGCCAAGATAAAAGAAAATCCATAGGTACACAGTGCTTCTCTTATTTACAGAGCACACACAGAACAATAGGAGAGCAAACCCTGCATTTCTTGTACACTGTCAACAGTGATACTGATTTACACCAGTGTTCCATTCTCTTATCAGCAAATAGTGGAGCTGCTGACCATTTCACTCGGTACTGCAGGGCCTTACATTCAGCACTGTAATTTATATCCATGCCAGTATGTCCCAAATTTATTTATATTAGGACTGTTCTATCACCTTTCCTGAGCAATGTAAGGCAGTCTCATTGTAAATGAGAATTAGGGCATTGTTCACTTAAGAATTATTCAGTGAATTATTACAGAGCGCACACATTATCCTGAAATTTATTTCTGAAATTATCAAAAGCCCTGAAGTTGAATTTATGTGGTGGTGAGTCTGAGCCAGCAAGTCTTACTATTGAGCTCTACATTTGGGTCATACTCTGAAAGCTCATGTGCACAGAAAAAGCTTGCAACTACTCACAGTTCAAATGTAGATATTAACACAAATTAATTATAAATTCTGGTTTGGTAGTGTTCACAGCCAAGTTAGAGATGCCCACACAAGGAATCAGGAACACAGTGGTGACTGCTCCCATTCAATGCCTGAATAATTACACACTAAGAACCAAATGAGTAAACATTCATCCACCCACTTTTCTTTAATTTGGTGAAGACCAGATGATAACGTTAAAAATCTATTAAATGTAGGTACCAACACACAGAAGATCACACATCTGTGATCATTTTCCATGCTGAACCACTGATGATTCTGCCAAGGAACTCAAGTAGCACCACATCAACATCTGTCTGGAGCAGTTGAAGACACACAATCTGGAATACCCACATTGTTTCGGATGTTGATTCCCATTTTATTCTCCTGCAGATGAGTACAACATTCTGTACTCAAATGTCTGCTTAGAAAAAAACCCAGGATTTGCATAATGGGAAAGAGGCACATTATCCATGGAAATCTGACCAGGAAATAAGTCAGAAACAAGTTCAAGTAAGACACGGGCAAATTTGTGGTACATTCACAGAAGGTTGTGTGGCAGGAAATAAAGATCTTCAACAGTCAAAACACCACCCACACTGTGATAGGAGATGTCACAGGTAGATGCATTCACGTAGTACTGCATATTTAAAGTGTCTCAGAGTGGTTTTCAATTAACTACAAAGATGTTAAAACACAGATGCTGCATCCGTTGTGAAATGAAACAGAACCCCTTGGTGGAAAATGAGGAGGTTCTCTAATACTGACAAGCCCAAACACGTTTGGCTGCTAGGAATTACAGAAACCTGTCTCAGAAGTACATAAAGAAAGGTGAGTGGGCAAAGTACTTCCAGAGCAGCACCAAAAAGTCAGTTTTATACTGGTGAAGGGCAGAAAAATTGCCCCATGAGATTTCAGAGCTTTGCTTTAATTTTTTTTCCAAAAAGCTGTGGGTAAGCTATTATCAAAACTTCAAAAGAAAAAAACCAACCAATCAACCAACCAACCAAAAAAACCCAACACCCCCTCCGGAGATTTCTGGGGTTTCCATTTGCTATTGTAAGAATGTACAATAATGACTTTATGTTTGATTACCAATAAACACTCACTGCTTATTAAGCAGGATTTCAGTGAGGACCCTGATCCTCCATCAGGAAATAATGCTGCTTCAAGATATTCATGTGAAAGTAGAAAACAGTTCTCATGACTTAATGTCCTGCTTTACTACATTAAGGTATTTACAGAGCAATGATAATTTACTGCTGATAATGAAACCTTATTTTACATGTCAGCACTGTTCAAACATCCAGTGACAATGTGTCACTGGGGTACCAGAAATGTGGGATTACACTGCTGTGTTTAGATAAGTAGTAAAATCTAATAAGGCTGAACTATTTCCACTTAAGAAATCCCAAATATAAACAAATATTTCTGCCTAAAAGGAAAGGTATTGAGATTCAAAGGAACAGCCTCTGGAAAGGCAGAAATGCTGATAGGAATAGCAGTCGTCCCAGTGATTGATGATAGAGTTAATGGTTCATACATCCATACACTTAAATGGCTGTCTTTCCCCATGACTGCTGTCTAATTAATGTGAGCCATCATTCATGTAAAAGAAAAATTTTGCTTCTGGAGAAAAAAAAAAAAAAAAAAGCTGCAAACTGCCAGCAGTGACAGTGCTAGAAACATGCCAATTAGAGTGATTTCTGCCATGCAGCAAAAGGGCACAAAACACTGGTTTCCAAGCAACTGACATTATAAAGTATTAAATACACTGGAAACTAAAATCGGCAGATAAACACTTCACCTTCTCAGCACTGCCTCGCTCTGTCTTTGCTTCTTAACTCGACATTGCCGCTCCTGCCTGTTCCTATAGACTCTGCTGTACCTTCCAGTGAATGTATGCACTAAGGGATGCCAGCTTATCACACTCCTAAACACTAAACATCTTCTGTCTGCATACATTCGAGTAGCACAGGGACACATTCACAGGTAAGGACAGACAAGGTCGTAACCACAACTCCAAAAATAACACATTAAGCCTTTCAGTACAGGCTGCCATTTCAATCACATTGAAATGGTTTTCTGCTAAAGGGAGATCCACAGCCGGTATCAGGAAAAGAAATAGGAGAAACTGCTCTCTACAGTCAGTCTGTTGTTCCAGGCAGAAAGGATGGATTAGGAGAGGCTGGGCTTTCTGCATGCAGAGTGACTCTTAGACATCTGCCTTCAGGAAACTTGAACCATTTTAAAGAGCCATCCAGTTCCTAATTTAAACCAGAAAAAGCAGCCAGTTGAACACTGCTGAACTGCCAGCAGGTTGACATTTCGCTTTATCTAACCAGCACAGCCCAGGGAAACAGGAGCAAAGAAGGCATTTCCCTCAAACTCTGGCTAATTCCATGCAGAGGTTCCATGTGCCCTCTGTAGGTAAGGGCTTGGCTGGCTCAAAGCTGCCCATTCCTAGATGCTGAGGATGACCATAACTTGTCCTTTTTTACATGGCACCTGGGCTTAGATATCTGTCTTGCAGAGTTTCCAGTTTCTATCATTTTTCGTACCCCCTTTTTACACACACAAAAAAGGTGTTTTCAGCCAGTTTCATTTGAAGCAATATGCTTAGTTTTAAATACTATTTTTTGTGAACAGAAGTATGTCCAGTACACTTGCATGGTCTTGGTGGGCTGAATTGGTCTCAGAAGTGGTTTATGGCAATCTGCTTTTATTTACGGATTAAGCACTGCAAGTTTCCAATAGTTTTGTAGTCTGTCTTGCTGTCTAACTGTTCTTAATGCTTCTGCAATTTGTTAATTATAAAGACTTCTATTTTCTTGGTTCTCATACAGTGTATCCTCATGCAAGCATGGATTACTTAACATTACTTCTGGATCCCATTTACAGGTGTCACTGGAACAAAGCAATAAGAGAGGATCTCCCTCGGAGCTCAATGTCATTTTGAAGGCACTGTGCTGCTTGAGTTTACTCAGTTCTAGTAAAAATAGCAATAGAAATGGAAACATAATTCTTAGCTCAAAGCCACAGATATTCGAATGCTCAAGGACAAAGGTGGTGTCTTTTCCTACTGTATTCCAACACTGGGAAGTAGTGAACAAATTCCTCCCCATGTTTTCATGCTGTGTGGGGGCACAAGGATATCCAGAAGGGGACTGGGGTCTCCTGGGGTGACTGGACACAGCTCATCAGGAAGCATTTCATACCTGGGAACTGGTAGTTTTGAAAGATGAGTCGTTTGCATTCTGTCTCATCATCCTCTTTTATATCATCATGAGGACTCAAGAAAGTGTAAGAGAACATTACTGACAGGAGGTATGAGGTCATAATTATAAGGTTTATCTTTAGTTTAATTACATTTTTAATGTGTAAGGCAGAATATTAAAGCTGTATGAATGCAGCTAAGTCTGTTCTGGTAATGACTCCTCAAACATTTCAGAGATAATTTTAAAATTCCTACAACTCTGCTATGTCACTGTGATCATTACAAAAACTTCCTCACACTTTGTTCCATTATACACTTTCATACAAACACGCGGCAAGATCACAGATTCTACTTCCTGTGAATATGTATCAATTAACATCCAATTAAGACAACTGCTGGGTGTCCTTTTCAATCAGGAGGAAAAGCAGCAAAAACCAAATCCACAAAGGTCATTTGTATTCACTGACTCTCTGTAGTAAGTATTAGCATGCTGCTCTGCTACCCTGACTGCTTTAATTGAGATTAAAAAGTTGCTGCCCTGGAGAAGAAAACTCCAGTTTTCTTCTTTATTTCTTGCACTTTCCATTCTGCTTTTTTTCCTAATATATCTCCTTTTATAATGTCTGAAATTATTACAAGAAGCATTGCTGACACGGCCTTTGATCCAAACCAGCAGCATAGTCATTCTTATTTGAAATTATGTTCTCCTGCAGCTTCCTATTTCAATATTTAGTTAAAACATCTGTGGGGTTTGATTTCTTTGCCATCCCTGCTGTTTCTTTTTTTCTAGATTTAGCCTGGCTAAAGTGTTTTCATTGTGAAAATGTTTCCACCCAGGCACGGGAAAACGTGTGAATTTAGTTTTGAATGCAGCTGTGAGTGAAATTTGTGGGACTAGAAGAAGATGGCTGAGGGATGTTTAACAGGTAGGGGGTTTCTTACTTACCAGCCCTTCAAACTCTGCTTGGGATGTTAAAATTAAGTTGTGTTCTTTCCATCTTCTGCATCAGGAATAAAAGGGATTCTGCAACCAAATTTTATATCCAAGAACAGTTTCACAGAAAGCACTGTCCTCTGTGGGTTGGAGCACAGGTCTGGTCAGGACTGAACAGACAACTCTGCTGATAATATACAGAAAGGACCACAATCATGTCTGTCCCTTTAGCAGCACTGCCTGCTGTAGGGCGGGCAGGGATGAAAGACTGAAATCAGGGAGTTTAATCACTTGGGAAAAAAATGACATCAAAACACATTAAGATCAAATCTATTCACATAATTTAAAAATATACATTTAACATAATTTTGCAGATTGCATTACCATTAAAAATTCAGTGGAAGGCAAATCTGCATTTATCGTAATGTGGCCCAGGAAACAAATGTCCTCAGTAAAATCAGGATAAACAGTCCATCTGTTAAAGAGAACAACTGCACTCCCCCAGAGTAATGGGCTACAGCTCACAAAAAGTCTTTCCCTAGAGGTTCTAATTTAGTAGGTCAACTTTGAAATTAGAGATAAAATCAGAGAAGCAGAGGCAGCACTGAAGTCTAGAAGAATTAGTAAGGTGAGTAGGATATTTACTTCCCTGAGACAGCCAAAGTTCCAATTGCAGCTGTAAAAGTGACAATTAATCTTACATCCCCAGTTTGACTTTCATAATTTAGCCCTGAGAGTAATAATATTTATCCACCTAATACCTATCAGTGCTGCAAAGATGAACAGGACAGTGCTTGCACATGGTCATGTACTAGGCATTATAAGATTTATCAGATTAGCATCCCTAAAAGTGTAAGAGAGTGGTAATAAGATTTTAAAAAAGAAATAATTCAATTAAAATAGTAAAAACAAACATTACCTACGTGTAAAAAACCTGTAACTTGCAGTGATATGAGTGGTCCATCCTGCTTCATATAGATGCCTGCAAATCAATATGTTACTATTTAAGCTGAGCAAGTCTTTTAATGCCAATTAAATGAGGGCAATTTGTATCCCAGAGAACACTTGCAGCTCTTTCCCCTCCTACTCATTTGAAAATAAAGAATGCAAAACAACCAAAAACGAGCTCCAAGCACCTGCAACTTGTAGATCAAGAAGTAAAGTGATCTTTGGCAGATTATCATCAAAAGAACTTTAATTTGACCTCAAGGAGACAATCCCTCTGAAACTTAGCAGAGAATAATGACTGCAGGCAAACATAACTAACAGTGCATTTATGGCAAAACCAAGCCATGCTTTACTAAAATGGCTTATCCAGCCTTCAAAATACATAGGATTTATTATTTTGTTTACAGTTTATTACTATTTACAGTCAAGTTTATCAAGGAAAAATCCACTAAAACTGATTCACTTGACTAAGTGAATAATAAAAATAATTGGGGGCAGAGAAGGATAAGAAGGGACTTCCTTTCTTATGTGAAATCTAATGGTACCACAAGTAAATAGTATAAAATTTAGGAATTACTTTCACATAAATATTTCAACATTTAAACCACTTAAATTTCACTTTATTGTGAAATGTAGAGCTCTGGTTTCTCTGTGGCAGTACATGCAAAGAAGCTGTTTTTAACTTTCTTGACTTTTATGCAGCTAATCTCAAACAACACAAGAGCTTAATTTTTCTTCAACATATGCTGATACAATATCCCACATTGTCTCGACTGCCACATTTGCTTAGATTTAACCTAATTATTAAGTCTTTATATCGATGTCTGTCTTATTGCTGCTTGCTTTAATTCAACTTTTTTCCCCCAGTGAATGCTCTTCAAAGACTTAAAAGTCTCAGAAGCTTGTAAACACTCGTGTAATTTGTACCCTGCTGGGGCTGGCAGGGGTAATTTGTCAGTTTTATTTGCAGCAGGCTGTAACTAAACCCTGCCAGATGTAAATCATCTTTTTGTACTCTTTTCTGTTCAATTGCAATCTCTCCTTAGATTAACACTCCCATCAATGAAGTCAGAAGCTTCCAGAAAAATTCAGAAAACCCTGGAGTCACCTACTGCTTGGCTTATTATGCAGTTTAGCAATTGTTTAAGGTAATTCCGAGAAAACAGAGTGAGTGGTCTCTGCAGGCAAGTTTGGAGTGCAAGCAGAACTTGGGAGTGCCACAGGAAAGCAGGATGAACCCTCAGTGCTGTCAGCTTAAGCAGCACCTGCAGTGGCAGTGGTGACACCTGGGTGACAACACATTTTTACATATTAAGAGTACGAGTGCCTAAATGGGAGCATAGTCTGCCAAAGCCTGCTCTTGATAGACCCCCTGTGTGTGGGTGTTTTGTTTTGTTTGCTTGGTTTTTAATGTTCATTTATTTAAATAAGACCATAAGAAATGTCCTGCTGGACCAGAAGTTTCTTGTGCCTAGTGGCAATAGAAGATCATTTCTAGGAAAAGAAACAACCTTGTACAGCACTGTCTGACTAAAGTTCCTGTTTGCTTTGTTTGTTTCTGTTTCCTATCCTTGACTCAGATCCATTCCCAATTCTCTAAAGGGGAAGAGCATCTTCCCTGGTTCCTGTGGATCAGACTGAAAGCCACCAAACTGAAAATAAACATTACAGCATCAATTAAGAACAGCTCAGCACAGAGAAGGTATGTGCAGTCTCAGGGTTCGGTTTCAATCATCACATATTTTCTGAGCTGGTCATCACCTGTGACAGCATTGTGTCATCTCACAAGCATGGAAACATGGCTGAGTTCAAGTTTGACAGAGATCTTGCAGGAAGTTGAGCAACCACAACCTTCATCAAAATACCAGAGTGGGAGAAGAGCTTGTTCAATGGCCTAGACTTAAAGAATGGCAGCTCTGAGTGCTCATGGATTAACAAACTACAAAACTTATGCATAATTTTCAAAATGAAGGGGTGCTAATAAATTTTTCTACTGAGATACAAACCAGAGCAAAAGCGTCTCCACCAGTCTGGTGTAGAAAAACTTTGTATGCCAGAAGTGTCTTTGGTGCACAAATAGATTCACATAGGAAGTACCTGTGCAAAATGTATGCATGCTTTATAAATTGTTATGCTTAAATGCATAAGAAATGTAACTTTTTTCTTGAGAGACTATTATATAGACTACTGTGTCTAACATGAAAAGGATATCCAATTTCCAAACCCAGGAATAGAAAATTACTTACTTGTAGCTGCTTTTCCCTGAAGATACACTCTGTCATAAACCTCTATTCTGGGTCTGTGCTTTCACCCCCAAGGAAGGCACAGACCCATAAAAAGCCCTCAAGTCAGACACGAGCACAATTTTGGGACTCCCTCAACCATCAGTTCATTCAAGTGGAAAAAAAAGACACATTCCTGCCTATTAAAAAATTATATAGGTACATTAATAAAAGACTTCAGATCACTCAGCTGTGTCTGGAGTTCAGGCTAAAAAGAACATGAAAACAGTAATTCCTTCCTGCACAAGTTTTAGATCAAAGGGCTCATTCACTGATTCCAAGCAATCCAAAGCTCCAGGCCCCCCGAATTTGTGTCCATGGACTTGAGGTAGCACAAACACACTAAAAAGGGGCCCCAGCAGACTCTGAGCTGTGTCTGGAACACTTGCTCTGCTGTGTAGCTTTTGCACAACAGAGCAAAGACCGAGAACATTCAGGTACTTAAAAAAAAAAAATCGGAGGAGAACATTTTGCTTTTTGCAATCTTCACTTAAGAAGGCCTAAAACTCTTTTAAAAATTCATGTTCCTATCTAAGATTTCAGCAGAACAAAGGTTCAAAATGTAAGGAGCAGTGCCTTGGGCACCTTTACCTGCTGGAAGTGCCAACCAGATATTACCGGACATATCCAGGGTGGAGAGTTTCTTACACAGAACTGTAAGGAAAATAAAAGTTAAGTATTTGTCATTAAATAAATTTAGAAATCACTATTTGACCTTTTTTTTTTTTTTTTTTTTTTTTTTTTTTCCTCCCAGGGTTCAAAGCTATTTATTGTAACAAATTGTAACAAAAAGTCAGTTTAGAATATTAAATGTTTTCATCTGTGGAAATAGGCTTTCAAAAGTAGACTGGATTTTGGAAATGAGTTACCAGACAAAGCAATTGTAAAGAAATTATTTCCAGAATAAACTACAAATATTTGTAACTTCATTCCTGTGCACCCAAGAACACAACTGATCTACTCATAAATGCTAAAAGACAAATAATTATTTCCTCTGATAAGCCCTTCTGAATTTCACAGTACTCTCGAAGGTAGAAAGGTGCCAGATGGATGGAACAGACTTTGTGGGTGGAATACCTTCAGAGAAGTTGCTTCAGAAGCAAATTGGTTTTAAAAAGTGAAGTTTTCATATTTTGAGCAATATTCAACTTGTATCAGAGGACACGGCTTTTGAGAGTTCAGTGAAAAATCCAATAAATTCTAAGTATTTGAACACCCTTTGATCTTTTTTCTCCTTTTCAGTTACCGTTTCCTTGAGGCTGTCTTCCCTGGCACGTCTGTAATCGAGAACAGCACCTCCTCAGCACCATCCCACAGCACAAAATATAACAACAGCCCCCAAACCCATGAAATTGTGCCAGCTTTCTCATCACCTCTGCTACAGGAACAGCATGGAACAGAGTGACGCTGACAGCACTTGTTATTTTGTTGGGTTTTTTCTTAAATTACACACATTGTATTTAAAGAAAATATTAGAAGAAACCTGACTTGGGCATTCCAGAAACAGGGAATTTACATTCTGCTTTGTTCGTGACACTTACTTGATTCTGTTTTTTTAGAAGCAGCTAAGTGCTGCCAGCAGCCAGGTACCACTAGTTCTCCCCCGATGACATAATTAAAACAAATTAAAACTCTTTCAGTCTCGGTCGCCGCTGAGGGGCAGGAAGGGTGGGCGGGAAAGGAGCCCTCAGGTTTCAATGGAGGGGAAGCAGCGGCGCGGTGACCAGGGCACGGTCTGGAGACGTTTAGCAGCAATCATTTAAAGTGTTTAACACCACGGAGATTGAAAATTTGCTCTCTCGGGTGCAACATTTCCTTTTCCCCTGCCTGTGGCCAGCCAGCTCTGCCAGGCGCTGGTGAAAGGGAAGGAGCTGTGACCCGGCCTTCCTCAGGGAGGGCTCCCCGCATCCCCTCCCCTCAGGCCTGAGGGCGTGATTCCCCTCAGGAAACAGAAGGAAAAGCTTCTTTCCCTGAAACATTATTCATGTCTTGGAGAGGTGCAATCCGAACTTAAAATGGGACGTAATTATAGAACACTAGAAGTCTCTCTCTTTTTTTTAATTTGCCATAAAGTTATAAAATCAGAAAACATTGCTGGAGTGTCTCATTTGTTAAACTCAACAATACATTACTGTGACAATCTGAAGAGTCTTTGCAGCTTGGGTGTTGGGTGTTTTGGTGGTGGTTTTTTTTTGGTTTTTTTTTTTTTTTTTTTAGGGTTTTCAACTTAAGAAGACTTTCATTATAGCTCATCTAATCTGCTTTAAGCCTGTTGCAGTGATCATTTCCTGACGTTAAAAAAAAAAAAAAAAGAGAGAGAGAGAGAAGCTCGTACAACTCCAAATGTAAGAAACAATAAATTTAAAAAAAAATCATAGACATCATCATAAAATGAGATTGCATAAGGAAATGACGCGCAAGTTTCCTGCGGGAATGGTTACGGTGCTTTTCGAGGCGGAATTCTCTCCGCAGGTGAGAGCAGGCAGCCAGGCTGCGGTGCTACTGCAGCAGGTGGAGCTCGATGCCCTCTCATCGTCCAGGACTCAAATCCCAAGGACCTGGAGGCGACCCGAGCACAGAAAAGCCCTGGCATTCCTGCTCCCTGCCTTCGACAGCTCTCCCCGTGATCTCCTCACCTCTAGAAAGAAAAATGCAAGTATTTTTCTGAAGTATTTTTGGATCAAAAAGAGAGATTTGGTTCAGTCAAACCCCTCTTCTGTAGGCTCTAGATTTCACCCCAACAATTCCCAAATACTTCCACTTTCTCTGCTAGATAATTCTGGAGGGTAAAAATTGCTCAATTCTGACAAACCCATCCTTTTGTTAACATTATCGCCTTGTCACGCACCTGTCATCTTTGCAGATGTCATTCTGTAAGTTTCAAGATTTTTCAAATTTTTTTGTTTGTTCATTTAAGCTTATGAAAGAACACGTTTCCTCTGAATTAATGAAGTTTTTTCATTCTGGGTAACTCATTAAGTTTATATGTTGTGTCAAAACTAGCAGATTGACACACCTATTGCACCCTTCTTCCTGATAATACATCACTCAACCAGGAGTATTATGATAACATTTGCAAACTGAATGTGTTTTGATGAAAATAAATCAGCACAGCCTCATCACGAGCCAACATTTAGTCATCCAAATGCAAGATCGACCTCAAAAAATACATTTTTTGATTTTATGGAAATCTTTAGGAAGCTTTTGTGAAGCACCACATACTGAGATGGCTGCTGCAGTTCTGCAGGCAGGATTTGAAATGTTGAATTTTAAAGTCAATATTCTAGCCAAGCACTCAGGAATTTTTTTTTTCCCTGTTTCCTCTTTTCTTGCTGCTGCTCAATACTGACCCATCCTGCCCTCTCACTAGAAAGTGAGAACACAGAACAGACATCAGGACCAAAAGAGAATTTTCAATTAAACACAAGAGGCTCCAAGACAAAGGACGTGACAGGGAATAGACTGCAGAAAATTTAGGCTTCTTTCAGAACAACACTACTTTAGTGCTTAGAAAAAAAAAAGGGAAAAGGCACAACTAAACCTGCAACAAAGACAAGACACCTGATTTGTTAAGGCTGTGCTGTGCCATATCAATAATGCAAAGCACTTTGCAGTTGAGGATCTCAGTTGCCAAGGGGAGCGCTTGGTAAGAGCTGCTGCAGCAGCTTCCATGGCGCTGCTCCGGTGGGAACGGTGCCGGCACCCACGGAGAGAGGCCTCAATCCACTGTTTTTCCATGGCAGTGGTAATGAGCAAGGCAGCTCCAGTCTGGTTGGGTGTCCCTCTGCACTCCGATGAACATGTTACTGTCAGTGGAGACACATCAGCCAAACGGAAGGAGACAGCTCAGGAGTCAGAAAAAGGTTGCCTGCTAGTGAGAGCATGAGGAGGAAACTTGGAATAAATAGATTCAATTTCATCTCTGTCAGGAATTTCCTCTGACACTCTAAATAAAACATTTAGCACCTTATTCCAGCTAGCTGAGGCCTTTTCTTCACTGTGATGAGTTCCACAGCTCATTGTGCTTCTACTTCCTGTGCCTGGAATGGGAAATAAAACACTTCTCTTCCATAAACATCCACAAAGCATTCTGATATTACGGTGATGGAAAGCACCTGTACAGAAAAAAACCTGTTTTCATAACAAAACCATCTTGAATAGCTTGGTATTGTTTATTCCATCCATTTGCTTCCATTCCTCATACTCCTGTGAGAAATCTTTTTTTATTTTCTTGTCTCCAAGAATTATTTACTAATTCTGGCAAGGTTGGTAAGTTTTGTAAAATAATTGGATCAAATTAATCATGGTTGCAATGTTATTACTGTCAGTGCATTTACCCTACAGTAACTTTGAACTTTTTAAGCAACTACATAATTTGATCTGCCATCTTTATAGTCTTTGTAAACTCTTGTCATTTGGATGATTTAAAAACTTTAAAATGTGTCCTTGGAAGTCAATACAAATAAGGAAGAAAAAAAAAGTTT
The DNA here is from genome assembly GCF_015227805.2 of Hirundo rustica. NCBI lineage: Eukaryota > Metazoa > Chordata > Aves > Passeriformes > Hirundinidae > Hirundo > Hirundo rustica. The sequence goes on along the minus strand of NC_053466.1, from coordinate 10,123,819 downwards.
CCAGTTAGGTATGACATCTCTCTATACCACCTATCTTTGTCTTCTGTTTCTGTCATTTATGTGGTCTTTGGATATCGTGCCTGTAATTAGATATTTGCAACCCCCCCAAAGCCCTTTATGCACATTTTTGGTCGCTTACTGGCAATGACAATGTTGCTCAGCCTTAGCTAATGTTTTCTAGATATTTTCCTCCTCCTTAAGTCAAAATTACAAATGTTCTTGCCAAATCTCCCAGAATACCAAATGTCCCAAAGCCATTTTCAATTGCCAGAAATCCATTCTGCTAGAAATTAATGTAATCACTGCTAAACAGAAAAGAAGAAAACCCCATCTGCACCAAAATACTGCTCACTTCCCCCTTGCTATTAGAGCTCAAAACAGATTACAAAAGTGCTGAAAAGAACCCTTCAGGCACAAAGGACACTCAGAAAGCAGAAACATCCATAAACATATTTTAAAAAATTGGTTTCTTACTTCTGCTAGTCTAACATAGGAATTCTTATTGCAATGTTATGCTAAAAACATGAGAGTTCATGAACCAAGGCAGAAGTATCTAATAAAATTATCAGATCGATATCTGGTACAGCACAGACTCTCTATTCAATCCAAAAGGAGCAAACAAAAAAAGAACATGTTATTCTGTTTTATTTCAGAGTGAGAGCAAAGTTAATTTGAAAAAGAATTGGGGGAAGACACAGCTGGAGAGCAGAGTTTCCAGCCTCAGGAAATTCAAGGAAATGTAATTGAGAACAAATCATCTCTTTAATTACTTTTGACCAAATCAATAAGAAGCATGGAATAAAGAGCATAATGGCTGCCACCTGGTAGAGGACTAAGAACACCAAAGTTGAAAAGTAACACAAAACTAGAACACAGCCATGGTAAGGACAATCAGAGCACTTCTCTTACAAAATTAAAAAAAAAAAAAAAAAAAAAAAAAGAGAGAGAGAGCGAGAGCGGGAGAGGGAGGGAGAGGGAGGGAGAGGGAGGGAGAGAAGGAAGAGCGTGAAGGGTATTAGCTCAATAAACAAACTGTGCCCGCAGAAGTTAATGGTTGGTTTTGGCCACTTCTCACTGTTCTCAGCTGGGAAGACTGTTAATGTTTCTCTGTGTTGTCCACTGCCAAAATATCCCATCATTACTCAGGAATCAGAAAGAAGAATGCCCAAGACCTTTCGTTTCCTCCTGAATCTCCGTTACTTCTCCCGTGCTGGCTTTTATTTACTAAACCCCAATGGAGGTATTCTTTACTGTTTGATTTTAAGGCAAGCACTTATTCTTGTCAGTGTGTTAATAGACCAGAGCAAGATCTTACCTCTCCCTTGGCTTGGTTCCCAGGTCTGAGCAGGAGTACTCACACCCAGAGGTCATGTGTGTGCAGCTAAGCAGGGCTGGCTGGGACAGAGTCCTCTGGCATGGCAGAGATGGAGGGGCTGCAGGGGCTGTGCTGGCATCCAGCAGCAGAGAAGTCTCCCAGCCTATCTTTAATAATTAATTAACAATACACAGTCCCCATTCCCACAGTAGTTTAGCCGTTCAGCACCTCTAAAACATTATTCCTCACAGCAGCAGTGTGGCATTACCCTCTTTGTCTTGCTGAAGAATGAGGATGGAACAGGACAAGTGCCTTGTTCAGGCTATTCCAAGCAGGGCAGTGAACCCAAAACCTCCATCTCAGCATGGAAGCCCTGGATCCCCTCACACAGCCTGACTGAATGTTCCAGCATTTGTCACTGTCACTGAGGAACGTGTGAGGAGGCAAATTGCTGAACCTCCTCCTCTCTCCTCAACCACATTTTAGTTTAACATTCCACAACTGTTCTTCATGTGGCTGCTGGGCACTGGGGTTAAAGCAGATTTCAGATGTGCTGTCGACACCTCACCCTCTGCCTTTTTCTCTTTCTTATCGCAGCTCCTCGGGGAACTTAAGATCTTCAGTGTTTCAAATGGTTTCTTTAAAAGTCTTTGCACCTATATGTGAGCAGGAAAATGTGTTCATTTTATGGGTTGAGTAAATGAAATTTCACTCTGATGTGACCTTTGCTGGGATTTTTTTTTTCTTGGAGGGAAGCAGAGTGGTCCATTTCCATCTCCAGAATCCCACATCTATATTCACAGCACACAAGCTGGGATGGCTGGCTCAGCTGATCTGTCCACCAGGTCCTCCCAAGGTGTCTGACAGCGATCATCTGCTTTATCCCCCTCACAGTACAACTGTGAGATGAAATGTGAACAGAAACTAAATTTTACAGCACCAACAAAGTAGCATCAAGCTGGCCTGGGCACCAACTTTTACAGGTCCTCCACACAGGGATCAAACCTGCAAATGGAGCATCTTTGTTGTCTAAAACCACAGTCACTTTAGCCAGACGTTCAAAATAATTGAAAATTTGAAATTACAAGGCAATTTTTTCCCCAGGAATTACAGTTACAATATAGTATATATAGTATAAAACATCTTACAGTTTTTGCATAGGTCTTACTAAAGACAGACAGACACGCCTAAAATGTTACTAATTTTTCAGTGAAACAGAGCTGAATTCTACTACAAGTACCATCCTTGGCCCAGAAAAAAAAAAAACCTCAGAAAAATGAACTACTTCTTATTTCACTGTCAGACATACAATGGGAAAGAAAAAAAAAAAAAAAAAAAAAAAAAAAAAAAAAAAAAAAAAAAAAAAAAAAAAAAAAGAAGAAGAAGAAGGGAAAAAAAATCCAAGTGCCAACACAATGCAGACAATGCAGTGAGATGTGCTCTGCAGCCTGAGGTGAAAGAAAGGGGCTTTGGAGTCCTTTTTCCAGTAAGCTGCTGTATCCCACTTAGCGAGTAAATGGATTTCTGGGCAAAGCCATTGTCATCACTGAGCCCATTCCCACAGAAAAGCATTCCCTGAGAGGTCCTGGGAGCAACCATGAACCACCTCACTGGTTTTGTCCATAAATAGAAAAACTCATTCTGCAAACAGAAATGAACATTTTTCATAAGAACTAAAAATCATTTTAACCCTCAACAACAAAGAAAAACATGTTAAAAAGATACAATGACAGGCTTCTGACAAGTATGACAGATTCACAGAGAAGAAAGAGGTGGCTGTGCTTTGTAACAGACATTATTTCAAACTCAGATCTCAGAACTCCCAAGAAGTTCAAAGAAAAGGGTTTTTTTAGTTGGTTTAGGGGCAGGAAAAACTATTGGTGGAACGAACAACTATGGTTAAATTCACCTCTGGAAGGAACTGGGGGTGCAAAACCAGTCCTGTAAGCAGAACACACATCCTTTTAAAAGAGTGCAGTTTTCTCATCACATCCAGATAGGCAATATCCTAATGCACAAATTACAGATTACCTCCTTGAAGAACACGGGCAGATGAATCAGAATCTCAGCAGACTGGCAAATACAAAATTTGTTTGCTGTTACTCTGCATGCAGTGACATACCTAAGGTCAGACTGCAACCCTCCATATGGAGGAGTTAGACAACAGGAATAATGGAGTAGGATCATTACGGAATTTATCAAATTATCTTTTGTCTATCAAAACTTCAACTTCTACATTTATTTTTCACACTGTCTAATCTTTTTGAGATTCCAAACCTATTTCAAAAACTCAGATGATTGAGTTTGTATAATGAGAAATTTAATGACCTGTAAAGTGAGTGCATCTGCCAGCCCTAAAAAAGTCATCTTTTCACCACATGCACGTCACAATATGGGACTGATGGTTCCACTGTTACTTTTCCAGGCATCCACTCCTGTTGCCTCCCTAAAACAAACATTTTGGGATGTAAGTTGAAGACTAAGAATATTAAAATGCTTAAATATTCCTTCCAATATTTTTCCAATAACACTTTGTAGAGAAATATCCACATTCTTTAAGTAAACTGAAAATAGAGAGTTTGCAAACAAAAAAGATAAGCAGATTCTGAGCCACTGTTTAGTCTCACTCAAGCATATTTTTGTCAAAGGGTCAAATTCCGCTCTGGAATAAAAATCCTTATTGAATATGTATTTTGACAGGGATGAATATGATCCATATTGCAACAGCAGAATGAGTGTGTATCCGAAGACTGGCTGGCACCAACTCCATCCGCAGTAAACATGAGACAGATGAACATGTCAAGAAAAAGATCTTAGTGGCTATGTTTTATGCAAGATTACAGAGCACCCTTTAATCCTGATACAAACTCCAAATCACCCTTTGTAGCTATGCATACAGAATGTGCTTTAAATGTAACACGCAGAACACAATTTACGCTTAATATACAGAACTCAAAATGACCTCTCTTTATTACGTGTTTGTAATTGATATTAAAACTTTAGCATTCAGGCACACAGATCCAAGCTGGACATCAGTTTACAGTCGTTAACACTCTGGTCTAGATTTGTTTGGTTTTCTGCAAACAAAGCCCTATCTGTGACTTTAAAAAATATTAGTATTTAGGCAGTACCCTGCACTCTTCACAAGTGATGCTCAGTGCAAGCTGCTGAAGTTCTGACACGTAAATAAGGGAATAAGCCCCAATCAAACTTGCCTTTCTGAAGGACAGCTATTTTGAGCAGCAGTTTGTGATGGCCCTGCCAGCTGCACACACAGCCTGCCTTGCATCTGTGGCCCATTCTCTGTGAGCATTGCCTTTGTTTTGATTTCCTAGTTTGTGTCCCATTAGTTTTAAGGCTGGATGTCACACTGCCGTTAAATCACTCTTTTGGAGCAGCGGTGTCTCCCAGCTGACCTCAGAGCAGAGGCACAAAGATTTGCATTCTCTCCACTTTCTCTGGCAAGCCAGGGGTGCTGAGAGCTTCCAGCTCACACAGCAAACTTGCTCTGACTCACCACACACCAACCCAGATCTCACACAGATAATCAAAACGAACATTAATTTACCAGAACAGCTCAAAGTGGAAATACCTGAAGGGAAAAAATTACATACACAATATTTCACTGAGAGCAGCTTCTCCAAAGGGAAGGATTCGAACATTTCTGATGAGCTCATGGAAACAGCAAAGTGACTGTTTGGAAAAGGTTTTTAAGGGTTTTTTTTTTTTAGCCTGTTTTTATCTGCTTTCACTAAGAGATGAAGCGAACTCACCATCAGCAAGAGTGATTTCTGACTGTCAGACAACAAAGCTAAAAGAATTTTGTGCTTTTGAGCTTTTAGAAAAAGTCAGAAAAAAATCCCCCAAAAACTAGAGCTTTCATCTGATGAACCTGGACAGGGATCACTAGGATCCTGCCAAGGTTTAATTTCTCATTTTTCATGGATTAACATCATTGTTTATATAGTTCAGGCTGTTGCATAGTGACACAGGCTCTAAACAGGGTGACAAGAAACAAACCCAGCCAAACAAATAACAATTCCAAGATGCAGCAATGCCTCTGATGGGTGTTTAGAATGAGCTTATTTTACAGAAATCCACCTATGAGTTTCCCCAACAATGGCAGCAGTTGGGAAGCAGAGCTTGGAGGGCATGAGGAGCCTCCAGTGATGTACAGCTGCCTGCACAGAAGAGTCAGCTCCCTGAACTGTGATGAGCAATTTGTCTCACAGCTTTGATCCAATGTCACTTTAGCTGACACTGACTCCAGGAATTAATTTCTAATATTTCAGGGAAACCTAGTAAAATAAAAAGCAGGCAGTGCATGGTGGATATCTGTAGGTAACCCATCACCTGCTGCAGGTGTTGATAGCAAAGTTAAATATCTCCTGTTACAGCACAAAAGCTCTCAATTTCTTGGGTACATGAATACATAACCCCACCCAAGGCAAAGTATCAACAAAGTAAAGCAGCAGGAAAAAAAAATTTTAGCCATATGCTGTAATACTGTGTTGGTCTTATGCATGTGAGAGGCTTCCTGAGTAGAACAGATCCTTTTTTCAACCCTCTGCCCACTGGAAAAGGATGTAAGTTCCATCACAATGGAGTTGGACTGCAACATGTTTGGGGTTTAATTACAAGACAGTTGCTATAGAGCTTTAATTATCTTGTTAATGTAATAAGTGCACTGCATGAAAACCATAAATATTTCTCACTCTGGCTGAACTCATCAACACCAAATAGAGCAGCAAATACTGGCTTTGGAAGTCATTTAGCAAGGGAATCTAAACCCTCGTTAAATTCAGCCCTACTGTTATGCTGTCATTATCCTGCAGATGGATCACAACCCCTCTATTTCAGCACCTTTTGGGCAAAAATCTTGGTCACTGGCGAATTGACACCGAGTTGTGGCTTCGGGTTGTCGTGCTTGGCCATCATGAACCGAAGGCAGTCACACCATTCTTCACCAGCCAGTGCATATACTGAGGTTGTGACCCCTGAAAGAAGATACTGATCCGAAGAGCTCCCAGTGAGCAACCTCTGGTCCTTTCCTGGTTCTTGTTCCCCTGTATCCAGGCAGGAGGTGACAGGAGAGGAAGACCAATCACATGGTAAAAGTCTTATTCTAGCAGTGTCAGGCAGGACAGGTTTGACTTCCTGCCATTAACTCCCCCAATCATAAAGGTAAAAGTTTGTTTAGTTCTAGGCCCTAGCTGTGAGATAACTTCATTTATTCTTGAATTAAATAGCTCCCTAAAAAGCAGGGTAACCAATGAGCCCTGAGGATCAATTGTTACCTAACAAAGCTGTGAGTCTGTCTCTATGTGAACTGAGAACTGTCAGGTTCGAGGGGTACAAGCACTAAAGAACAGCTTTGGGAGAGGGGAGGGAATCAACTGAGAGCAGAAGTCAAAACCACTGGATTCCTGAAGCACTGGATTTCCTTCCACTGGGAAGGAAATGTTGCCAAACACTGGGACTAAACAATGCCACCTGGGCAGATGAGGATCCTTGGCATGGCAGACAAATGAGCCTCCCTGATCACTATTGTACCTGCAGCGGAGAAATGAACCACCAAGGCCAAAACTACTGGAGTAAATACACTTCAGACTGAAGGACTGCTGTCCAAGGGCTGCTCTAACAGATGAAGAATGATATGATTTCACCCTCCCAGCAGTGCCTTAGCTCAAGGCCAAAGACACAGCAGAAAGCACACAGTGACCAGCATTGGCTTCAGCGAGTTCTGGACCCTACTGCAACCTGACTTTAATTGCAGATGAGAAAATATTACAAATAACCCTAACAATTACAAAATAACCCTTTGCAATCTCTTTAACTCAAACACATGGGCTGTTATCTGCAACCTGATGTAACACAGCTAGAATGTGCCTTTTATGGGAAAGGAAACTTAGGAAAAAGTCAGTCATTCTTCAAAAGGGAAGGTTTTGGATGGATGCAGCATATGAATGAGCCTTTATGAATTTAAATATGCAATATCAGCTTTATGAAGCATCTTTTGACCCTTTAAATGAAATTGAGTAGGTGTGAATGAAGTGAAATGCGCACAGACCAAATCTAGCAGTGTTTCTCTTGGAGAACTGTGCTTTGCTCCACGATTACTGCTCTGAGGTTGATAGACAGGCATATGAAATATCTTGGTCCTCCATGCCAAGAAGGATTGTGGAATCTGTCCTTTCTGCCCATTAGATTAGCGGAGAGGATGCCTAAACCTTTTAGCAGCAAGTCATTGAGGAATTAAAGTTAAAATCTCCCTCTTAATACACCAGAAAAAAACAGGTCCAGGCTACAGTACTTGGAACAGCGTCACAGCCCAGATTTCACAATCAGCACAAAGCAACTCCTTCAGAACGGATGGAATGCAAAGCAACGTTAAACCCCCATTCCCCATATCCTGCTTTTGAGCTCTTAATGTACAGAATAAGTTACAGCTGCCTAATTAACTTGGCTATTGCCCCCTAAAAATACGTTCTATCTTAGCTCCCCTTCTGTGCAAACAGCATAATGTTAATTTAATGGAAAGGTCACATTATACTACAAGGAAGGGAGTGACATTCCATTATGTCCTTCTCTCCCTGCTCACAGTCCTCCCCCTGCTGCTGCCATACATGCAAGGCATTTTCTTGTAAACATTTCATGAATAATGAGAAACCATCTATCCAGGGAAAGTGCTGCCTTCCACCACTTGCCGTTGCACATCATTCTGCAATCTCAAGGAAAGCGAAACACCACCCACTTGATTGTAAAATGGTTTTCCCTCTGCAAGCCAAACTCAAGATTTAATTATTATGCTTTCCCTGTCACTCCTGAATGCCTTCATTCACTTTGCCTGCACAAAGAAATATTCCAATCCAAGAACAGGTCTCAAAGTTCTTGAATGTGGAACAAGTTACCCTGAAACTCATTTCCTTTATGAGGGGAGTGATTCCTGCTCTGCCATGCAGTGTTTGGGGGGAATTAGCAAGGTGTCCTGGTTAAACTTCAATTTGCTTCAGCTGCTGTCTGCTCACTGAATCTCACCTCTCCTTTTCAGCTGGATCCATCATTCTTCATCATTTTCTACCCTGCTCTCTCAGGTAGCTTTGCTTTGCTCTGTTGGCCACAGTTAACCAGGGATGGCTGATGTGACCTCTACATGCAGTCTGCAAGGTGCTTTTGACATCATTTGTGGCAAAACTGATCTATGAATACATGATTCTTCCTAGAAAATATTAGAACCCAACCTCTGTCTACAAATCTAGTCCTGCATTTCTCTATCAGTTCTGTTTATTTATTTATTTTTTTTTGGAACATAGTTTTCCACACTGATCATGTTCCCCTGCCCCTAATTAAAGTTACCATTTCCTGCTAGTGATCACAGAGCAATTTCTAAGTTCTGTGTATGCAGAAGAGCTCAGCTTTCCCTCCTGAAACATTTTCTTAACATTTCAGCTATGCACATACTCATTCCAGACATAATTCCACTGAACATGACATTAGAGTAATCCACCAGTGTCTGGTAAGATCAGCATTAACATTCCTTTGTGCTGAACGACACAAAGGAATCAGAAGCTCATCCATAAATTACAAAGTGTTAACCTTACTGTCCAGTGCAAGTTCTAAACTGAGCCTACCCAGAAACAGGAACTACCATTTCGTTCTTACACAGAGCTTCGAGTCAAATATGAAAGGGTTTTTTTCCCATTCTCACCCAAAAATAGCCATTCCATGCAATTACCAAAAGTATTTTTGAGCTGCCACACTACAGCTGGGGGGAGCAACAGATTCTCCAAATACAAGGAATGGTTTATTGCCTTCATTATCCGAACTTACAGAGCATTTGTACGCTCCATTTCAGCGAAACAGGCACTAAACCTGGTAGAAATCCAGTATTTTGAATATTCACTGCTCAGTGTAACCTTTGTAGTGCACTTCCCTCCTGCCCCAGGCAGGATATTGCAGCTCAATTCCCAAAGCCAGGTGAGCTCCGAGGACAGCTCAGCTTTAATCACAGCAGTTAATGCACCATGACTGGACCAGCAGCCTGACATTTGGCAAGTTTACTGAAACCTTCATAACAATGCATTATTACATTTGATATGCCTCCCTTAATTCATTATGGAAGCAGCCTTTAGGAACAGAAATTGAACTTTTGGAATTGATTAGACTGTTTTGAGCTTTGATAGCACGGATATTGTGTGGTCCTTCCTGGGTAGCTGCTGTTTCACAGATATGTCAAACCAATTTGGTGATCATAAACCCTTTATTTTTATAGAACATAACATTTTCACCTCGTTAGGCTCAGGTCAGAAGTACTACCTTGCATGTAATATCCATGTTAGACAGTAAAATGAACACTTTAACCAAATAAAAAAGGCCCATTCTTAAAACCATAGTTCCATAAGCATGAGCCCCATCTCGGGTCTGATTTTTATCACCATTTTTGTTTCACACTCTAAAAGACAAAGCAAAACACTTGCAGGAAAAGCCAAGAGCTCAGGATCACAAAGCCTTTTGCTATAATACCAGTTCTACCCTTTCCATATGCAATTACCTAAAGATAATTCACTTTTCTAAGTCATTTTGTGTGCAAGTACGAGAAAGACAATGACTGTCAGTCTCACAAGGCCACGAAGAAAAACATTTCAACAAACCTCTCAGTAAGGAATGCTTAAACGTTATGGTTAACAGTAATAGAACCAACTACTTCAGCACTGAAGGACAGCTGCTCTTCTCAAACAGTCAAGAATTTCTGATCCAGGCTGACTACAGTAGCAGAATAGATCACAGTTCAGAATAAGCGATAAAATTCAGAAATTCTCCACCACCAGCTTCCCTACGCCTGCTAAGTAATCTCAGATACTTGGCTGCCTGTGTTGTTATTCTCTTGTTAGAATTACTGCAGTATGATGTCATATTTCCCCATTTTGTCTGAGCATGTGTGCAAATAAGAATTTTAGTTCCTCAGATGTGGTGTCGTGGACACTTTCCAATTTTTTATTAATGCTTTTTGAAAATCAAGCCCAAGTTAGAAGAAATACATTTATGGGTCAGACTATCCAATGAGCTTAATTAACAAAACCAACATTAGCCAGTGTACAGACTAACAGCCTAATGTAATATTTGTTGAAAGAGACAGAAAGCTCTCTGCCATTGAAACTTAAACTTGTATCCAAGTTTGATGACATGTATCTAAAATTGAATTTCTCTTCTTGCATCATTTATTCTCTTCCAGTTCTATGACCACCTCACTTCACAGCTTCTGTTTATCTTTCATTCCGCTCCTCCATTCACCGTCACAAACCAAACTGCTGCAGACCACCAGTTCTCTCACCTAAAGATACAATTGTTTCTTACATTGCACAGCCAAATTATTCACATCTGCTTGGTCACCCCATCCTAATTCACCCTCATACCTCATGCATTCAGGCTCACTAACATTCAATAACAGCACAGAAAAGCAGAAATGCAACAGCACTTTATGGTTACATTGCAAATGTCTGGTGGGCCAATGGATGGGGGAGAAGGAAGGAGCAGGAGAGGGAGCCCAGGCCATTAGGCTGTTTATTTAAAAACAAACAAACAAACAAACCCCAAACCAAATCTCCTAGCTCATTTTCTTCACAAGAAACCCATCTTTTGCTATTTTAAAAAAGGAAAAGTCATGTAGTGTTGCCCTTGCTAATACAGTTAAAGGTGACAGGAGACAGTTAAAAATAACACTTGAGCAACTCATTCTGTTTGCTGGAAACCACATTCCCCATCAGACATGTACAGCCAGGGCTCCACTGGCTCGCTGAGAGCTGGAAGTGCACATCAGTTTTCATCGTGAGAAGTGAAGCAGAGACATCACCTCAAATGGAGACTGAGCGTGAATCCTGTCCTGCCTGGGGTTACCAGCTGGCACACAAGTTATGGATGGAGCTTGTAGGAAAAGCCATTGGTGCAACACCCACAGCTCCTTCTGCACACAAACACTGAGCAGAACAGCTGCTTCCCTCTCCCTTCACTCCAGAAAGGAAAAATACCCAAACAGCTCACTCACCACTTGTTAACACCAAAAGGGAAAAAAAAAAACCAAACCAAACCCAAAGAAACAAACCCCAAACAATAAGAAAAACCACAACATCCTTTTACCACCCCCCCCCTCAAAACAAAACCAAACAAACCAGAAACTAGAGAAGGTTAGGCAAAGAAAAACTATATGCAAAATCCACCTATGGTAATGAGGGACAAGAAATCTCCATGGAAACCTAAGTCAGGCATACCTGTGTCCCCTCTGCACGGCAGAGCTCTCAGAGAGAGGCATCACACACCGTGACAAAGTCTTTCTGACATTCCAGGTCCCTCAGAGGCACCAAACCACGCACCCTTTCACTGCTGTACAAGCAGTGAGAGTCTTTCCTTCCCTGTGACACCACCAGCTCTGAATTTGTAACCACACACGGTGCCAGTGTGCTCGCAGCTGCTTTTTTTTTGTTTCACGTACTCCAAACTCACCATCGCTAACAGGTTTAGGCAACAGCAAGGTGAGAAGCTGCAGACAATTGACAAAGGGCAGTTTTCCAACTACTGACTTTTCTTGCACTCTGGAAATTTATTTTGTTCATGTTCTGCAAGATTGTGCAAGCCATGACACCGCTGTGGGCTAAAACAAACCCGTTTTGCAGATGCTTTTAGTTTTCACACTGGTCCATGTGGAGGGCACATGCAGCAGTCAGAGCTTCAAAGAAAAGAAGCAAACCCACACAATTACGCCCAGGTTCTCTTTCCTCATTCCCAATTCTTCATCAGAAATGCACAAGGACAAACAAGATAAACTTGGATGGCTGGGGAAGCTGAAAGCATGACTCTCACTGCTACAATCTCTTCTGCACACTCCCTGTTCTGTCTTGCTCCCTTCATTGTGTCCAAAACACCAGCCCGTACTAACACTGGAATTCTCGAGCTGACAGGTTGTCACATGAGGAGCCTGGCAAAACAGAACAGCAGGAGAAAAAAAGAAAAAAAAAAGAAAAAAAAAGAAAAAAAGAAAAAAAAAAAAAAAAAAAAACCCAAACCAAACAGCTTTAGCTCAAATAGAAATTAACCCCTGCAAACAAAGCACATCGCAAGATTGTCACTTCCATGCTGCCAATATGCATTTTTTTTAACTGTTAAAAAAGATACTCAAGTGTTACCAGTGAAGACTTTGAGACTGCCTCTAGCAAGCCGTGGAAAGACGTGGAAAGGCCCAGTTTGACCTGTCAGGAAGACACCAAAATACCCCAAGAGGTACCTGAATCTGAACATCTCACCATATTTGTATCCACCTCATACAGCTAACACAGAAAAATAGTCTAGAAAGTATTTTGTGCCTTTTCACTTCCAAGGACAGTTGAGTAGTTTATGGAAAAAATACTGGGTTATCCTTTCTCAATAGCATTTTGTTGAAATTTCTTGTTCTTTAAATAGGAGGTTTCAGGGTATGGCTGAAGCTGGGGTGGGTTTTGTTTTTTAAATGACTTAGGCCCTTACCAGATACAGGGAGGACACCTGTGCTGATCAGTGACCACAAACAGGTTCTCAGTTCAGAAAGGATTAGGAATGTCACCACACCAGTGCAGTCTGGCCAGACCAGTTTCTCCATTTTGGAGAACATAGAAGACCATCCACCACCAATATTTTCCTGCTGCTCGCAGAGCAATAAGAAATTATGACTAACCTTCACATAAGAGAGATGGCAGGAGAAAAGAAAAAAAAAAAAAATCTTTGCATTAAAAGTTCTGCCTTGAAATACATGTTTTTAGTCTTCTAGAAAGCAAGGTTTTAAATTGGAAACACTGACAGATCTCTAACTGCAGCAATAACAAATAACATCAGTGTAATTTCTCTTGAAAGAAATTGCTCTGCTTTCTCATCCAGTTTCCAGCTTCAAACCTTTCATTGCCGAGGGTATTGTCAATCTTATCTAGTGACCCATTTACCCAAAGCACAGAATTACAGAACACAATATTATGACAAGCACAGAGCCGACTTTGACACTAATAACACTCGAGATTCTGTGGACTCGGATTGTTTTTAGTGCTTGGTCAGAAAGGCCACCTTCCTTCCAATGCAGAAAGTCAACAATCCACCTCAGAGGTTTTGCAAATGAATTTGTCATGGCAATTAAGGGGAAGAATCTATCTAGCCACGATAAAAGGTGACTGACAACACCGTGCACCGCTACGTTACAGAATAAGAGAGAGACCTTTAACACATTGTTCTGAACACTTAGGAAATCAAAAATACAGTCTGGAGAGCTACATTCTGTGACTTTCAATGAATCAGTGGTGTCTGCAATGCACACCCGACCTCTGAGGAAGAGGGGAGCAAACCTCAGACTGAAGCAAGGAACTTCCAGTGATCTGTAAACGGGGGGTTGAAGGGCTCTGTCTCACGTGGACTGATATCAGCTGATTTTAACCCAACACAGGACCAGGCAGCCCTGCAGGGATTCCTCTCCCCAACAAGGTTTGGGAAATACAAAAACCCAAAATCCACTTGGGAGATGGGGGGTGGTATCAGTTCTGGTTAAAAAAACATGGTCTGTCCAACTCCCCAGGATTCTCCTGGAGATCAGAGTGGCAGGAGCAGATGGAGAAGAACCATGGGCAGTCTAAAGCCATGAGGGTCACAAAATCCACATCACTGTGAAAAATGGCCACTGCATCCTGCCTGGATACTGCTGTACAGGGTGGCTAAAAGAGGTTTCCTTGTTGTGGGGTTGGAGGACTTTTTGCGGGTTTTGGGGAAGGTTTTGTGGTTTGGTTGGTTTTACAAACACCACTGCTGCACACCCTGAGCTTCCCCTGTCCTTCACTGGCATTGCCAGTGGGTTGGACAGGGTTTATTTTGTTCCAGTGTGCTGCAGTGGAATGCAATTCTTCCACTGTGCTGGCCCAGCTTCGTGTTTTCCCTGTAATAGCCACCACATTCCCGAGAGACTACAAAACAACAGCTTCCAGTGCGGCAGTGAGAATATTCAGATGTCAGCTCTATGTTTCCTGACACCAAATTTACTTCACAAAGATACAAAAAGCATCCGTGTACATACAGCTTGTCTGAACATATTTGTTGCCATCAAGTATATTAAAAAGTGTCCTAAACATGCAATTATTCCATGTAATGCCCTATGGCCATTTTATTTTGTGAAACCATCCACACTCCCTCAAGTGCTTTCAGCTCTTAAAATCTATTTTTTAAATAATATCAGTTTAGAAAGCAGCATTTGCCAGCAGATATTAACATACTCAAGGCCTGTTGAATTCACATTTTATCATCATCGTGTTGTTTACAAATTTTCCTGTCATTCATCACTGCAAATCATCATCATGCACTTGTGGTTGAAGAAAACACTAACTCAGAAGGCAGAGATGAGTGCAAATGCATTAATCAGAGATCATGATTTTTCTAGCAGGAATGTTATGCTCTCAGACACCTATAATTAGACATCTCCAGTACCTATAATCTTCTCAGATACTCAAAATATTATGGGGACTGCTCAGTGTGGGTAAGAATGGAATGAATTAACAATATGAAACAAAAATACAGGTGAAGAAAAGTATTTTTAGACCTGGGCTATAAAAAAACCCCACATTTCTGTTCTAGAATGTCTAAAAAAAAAAAAAAAAAAACAAACCCAAAAAACCAAGCCTACAAACAAATATTTCTGCAGAGAAATATTTGACAGCCTTAATAGTGAGACCTGATGTGTGAGCTGCATGAAATCCCTGGGTCTTCCCCAGACCGGGGGTTGGAAAGAAGCAGAGGACAGGTCAGATTCTTCTTTTTTTTTTTTTTTTTTTAACCTTTTCTTTTCTCAACTCAGTAACCTTTTAGAAAAAGGGAAAAGAATCATCAGTCTGAGATTTCCAACACTTTGTAGAGCTTTCAGCACAAAAAGGAACAGCAGGTGAGACCATTCATCTCTGATTGCCTAGTGAAGCTCAAGCATAAGCCACAACCACACATTGAGTAATCTACATGGTTTCGTTTCTGTTTTAATTATGTACTTTTAATTTGGTCAAGTTAAACAGCCAAATTCCAGCTGGGTTTCAGAGCACCCTTAAGGATCAAACCCTGACATCATTTTTCAATACCCAAACCAAATCATTACCTTGAATTAACCAGTATTTTCAGGATTACCAGAATTTAAGAGGGCATATTTGCAGCTAAAAAATCTTGAAAACAACTTCTAATATTCAGCAGAAAATATGTTTGAGAATTTAAGGGACAAGAACACTGGCAACCCTTGCTGGATGACCTCAGGATGAGCACAGGCAGCCAGATGCTGCTTCAGGTGGAATATAAAAATGAAGTGAATGTGGATGTTTTCTGAAGCTGGGCCTGATGGCACAGGGGGGTTGCAGAGGCTCCATTCTGCTTTTCCATGAAAATTGCTCGGTACAAACCAGCCCAGACACCTCAGGGAGCTCCATCTCTCCCTACGTGAGCCAAGAGCACTGAGGAAAAGAGAACAAGCAGCAGAACCCTGCAAGCCCATCTCGAGATCAGCGACACAGCTCTTGTCCCTGGGTTTGGGAGTCAAGCTTGACTTGGAAATGACTTGAGACAGTGCAACACTCACAAAGTCAGTGGCTGCTGCAGGACTGAGGAGACCAGGACATAATCAGTTTGTTGTTTGTGTGGGTTTTATCAGAGTCCTGGCTCGCCCCCCGACACCCTCCTGAAACCCAGCCACAGAGATGAAGTGAAATGTAAAACAGTTATCCATCTCTGAAGCCATCCCTACTTATCTAAGCTGTATTGCAAAAACTTTACATTTTATACTGTTCTTCTGCCTTTTTTTTTTTTTTTTTTGAGCTGTTTACCCATCCCTTAACTGCCAGCATTTATTCCTGCTTCTCAGTCCATTCTCTACCCTCAAACCCTCACTACAATGCCTTTCCTTCCATTTTCAAGACTTGCTACCTTTCCCTGAATATTCTCCCTTAAGTGCATCCTCCTTATGTCACATTTTCCTTTTCACTCAGCCTGCTGCTGTCCCTGCTCCAATTTAAGTGCTCTCATTAAGAACTTCAAATATCAGTTTCAAAAAGCCAATTC
Source organism: Hirundo rustica (assembly GCF_015227805.2). Lineage (NCBI taxonomy): Eukaryota > Metazoa > Chordata > Aves > Passeriformes > Hirundinidae > Hirundo > Hirundo rustica. The sequence goes on along the minus strand of NC_053466.1, from coordinate 10,107,417 downwards.
CCAAGCCACAACATACCCATCAAAACAGTCCAGCTTTACTTACAAACACTCTGTGCCACCATCAAATATTGTAGCCTGGGACACATTTCCTGTGATTATCCACAGGAAGGCAGGGAACAATGTTCCAAGCATTTATTTAAACAGAAATAATGATTTCTTTTCCCTGAAAAAGAAGAGCTTACTTCAAAGAAAAGTCTCCCCTGCTCTAAAAGGGAACCAGGAAAACTTGGATCTTTGTGGAGAATCTCTCCAAGCTCCTGGCAAGGTTTCTCAGGTGGTTGAAGCATCTCTGAATGAATTATTTTTCTCTCCTAATGATCATTTTTCCAGAATTTTCTCCCTTGGAAGTTTGCTGCTTCAGGTCAAGACCTTTCCTTCCTCCTGAGCAGAGCCAAGCAAACTTTAAATGGGCACAAAAGCCCAAAGATTCAGTTCTTTAGCGGCTGCTGACACCTTTATTCTGCTGTTCCCAGGTGGCTCTGGGACCACAGGTGCCTCGAGTTTGCTGTTCCCACCTGCATTTGCTGTCACAGGTCCCTTGAGTCTAACAATTTTTAAATGCATCTGGTGCTGGCATTGTTCCAGAACAGGAGCCTTGGTGGTTTTAATTCCCTAAGTTATTAAAGCCAGTTGTTTCCCAGTTATGAAAGCACACACACAGCTGCCCAAAGTCTGAGGCAAGAGTTTTTAATTTTCTAGAGGGTAACCCAGCAGAAGGATCTGTAGCTAATTAACACTACACGAGGTCTCATTACCCTCGGCACCCCTCGAAAATAGAAACACATCCTGAGGGGCCAGGACACCTCAAACCTAACCAGCCTCCTGGGGAACACCTCCTTTGGATTTATATGTCAAATAAAGCATATTTATATCTATTTCTAGCTGCAGCACCACCTCCCCTGCCTGCAGCCCTCATGCCAAGGACCTCCCAGCACCCAAACCCAGGGGCTGGGATGAAGTTTCCACATCCCCTCCTGGGGCCATGCGTGAGCACAAGTGGCCACAGACTTGCCAAGGGTCATGGGGCTGTGGCAAAATGTGGAATAGGTAAAACTCTTCTTAGGAAAGGATGCTTTTGATGCTTGATAATTATATATTTTCAAGCCTAATCAATAGATAGGAGTTAATAACCGAGCTCACGCATTAGAAAAAAATAGCCGAATTACCAGTTGGTGGAATTGCCTTGTTAAGTTTAGGGCTTGACATGTTCCAGTGATCACAGGTTTAGGGGGAGGTTAACAAAGCCTGGGGGAAATGGATGTCCACTGATAGCAGACACAAAGAATGCAGAATTATTGGGCCCTCTGGGAGAACTCCCAAGATAAGGAAGAAACTAATAAACCCAACTCAGCAACTGTGCTGGAATCAGCTCTGACATCTCCCTGTGTGCCAGGGCAGAGCTGCGAGGGGGTTCCTCCCGCAAAACCCACCCAGGGGGACACCAGGAGGCAGCTGCTGGTTTCTCCAAGCATGAAGATCACCTCTGGAGAAGGATTTCCTCACCTTTCTTTCAGCTGAGGGTCAAGCTGGGCTGTCCCTTCACTTCACAACGCTGATGGAGAGCCCAGTAGTTAAAGCACTGAATGTCATTAAGGACAATATTAATCAGTATTTCAGTTAGTTAAATATAATGCTTGGCTACTCTCCCATGTGGCATCTTGGGGTACAGGACAGAGCAACCCCTGCCTCCCCAGCCCTTGAGAAAATCCACCAAACCTTGCTCCTCCCACAACTGTTTTCAGTAAAAGCCTTTTAAACTCCACTCAAACCTTGTCAAACAGGCTGTAACTGGTGCAAATGAAAACTCGAGATGAATTTAACACTGTACCTATTCAGCCCTAAAATGCAGGGCTGATCAGCAGCAATAGCACATTATTTGAGGTCTATGATTTCCAGCAGATTGGGTTTTTAGCTTGTCAAGATCACTCCAACCACCTGAATCCTGCGAGTTCTCTAAAGGGACAAGGTATCTGAAAACATCTCCTCCCTCTTTCCTCTCAGCTCTGAAAAAACCTACCCTTGCTATCATTTCTCTGCATTTTAATCTGTCCAACTCTTCTTTGCTATTATGACTTTTGATTTAGAGGGATGTGACCAGACAGGAGAAGTGGGGAGCCACAGTGGGGTTGTGGGGCTCCAGAGGCTGCAAGAGAAAGCAGGGGGCATTTGCAGCTGGACAGGTTCCCCCACCTCATTTTCTTCCCTGGTTTTATATTTTCTACAGGCTGTTTTTTACCCTTAAAACTCCTGCATTGCTCTACTTTTCTTCTCAGGAAAATCTCCTCAGGCACGTGGTGGTCAAGGCCAGAGGTGTTCACCCACTGACCTGCTAAACTGGGGAGCTGGAAATGCCATTTCTGCTGCTTTTCTCATTGGATGCAGTTTAATCATAGCTGTTTCCAGCTGAAAGGAAATATTCCGACACACAGTGTTTGAGACAGCCCTGAGAAATGTCACAATTTGGTAACAATGACCCTCTGAGCACCTGCTGGTTCTGGACGTGGGCATACAGGAATGATTTCAGCTGAAATATTGGAGAAAAACCCAGTTTCAATGAATTTCCTAACACCTCATCTGGAACTGGGATTTCAGCTCGGGCAACCTTTGTCTGCAGCAGGGTGGAACCTGCTGGGGCTCTGGCTCCTGGAGAGGGGGAACCCAGCTGAGACACATCCCCCCCTGCACCCCCTGGAGCTGTGAGTCAGTGCAGGAGCTGCAGAGGAGCGGGTGGGCACACAGGAGCCATCCCACACCCCTGCCCTGCAGGCACCAACACTGTCACCCTCTGGAACTGTGCCCAAGACTCACTCTGCCTCCCTGGCTTTAATGGCTTTGAAACAACCAAAATGCCATTTGGCTTAGGATGTTCAGGAGCCCAGAGGGGATCAGGGGCTGTGAGTGTCCTCCTGAGGCTGGACACTCCCTGTCCCTCCTCATCTCCCTTCCTGCAATTTGTCCCCCACCCCGTGGCCCCTGCAGCCCGAGGGCAGCCTGCAAGCTTTGGGGCAAGGCTCTTGCACAGATCACCGAGTTTGTCTCCAGGCTCTTTGCAATCCCTTTCTCCCAAGATTCTTCCATGGGGAGCCCACCCTGCAAACTCCTTCCCGGCAAGGAGCTCCCTCTGGAACTCAGGGAGGAGCACGTGCCTGTGCCTGGCTCCTTACAGCCACATCCACAGAAATGAGCTCCCTCCAGGACACAGGGGGTTGTATTATTCAGAGACAAACAAAAAATATCCCAAAAGATGGATTTATAGGTGTTGTTTTTGGAGACACTCTCCTAGTTTCCTCCTGTGGAGGTTCACAGAGCTGAGCCGAGTGGGATCTCCCAGTTCTTCCCTTCCTCATCTCCATTTCTCCTCCACCCTGTTCATCTTTAGTCCCATTTTCAAGGAATACTCCAATAACAACAGCTCGGCATTTGTTTCTTTTTCCTTTCTGTGTCATTTCTCCATCCAGCTTACAGTTCTGGCGGCAATTTAAGAGCCTTTACAAATTACATTCCTATCTTTTTCACTGTTATTGTTAGAGGAGAAAGTCCCATTTTTCACTGTGATCCTTCAGGTTTCCGCTGTCACTGTATTTAAGACTTTTTTTTTTTGTCCTTAGCTTTTATTTTCTCATCCCTCAAGGGCAGCCTTGGAAATTCAAAGCTGTTCCCTGCCTATCAGTGGATCTGGTATTCTCTTTTGGCAGTTCCACGGTGACTGTCTCTCTTCCTTCCAACCTTCCACCCAAATGACACCTTTTCTCAATAAATTACGCTTTGTCTCTGGGAGTGATGGTTCCATTTGTGACAGTTTGGATGTACAATAGTTGCATCCCAGTGGATATCTCCAGGACTGTCAACTAACAGGCCAATGCAAACCCACTGGTGCAGAAAATAAAGAGATTTACGTATTTTGGGCTTTATTTCACACCCCCTACCCCAGTAGTTGAGCTGTGCTCTGCATTTTCAAAGTTTTAGTTTAAAGGTAGAGTTGCTCCTTACAAAAAAACAAAACAAAACAACCCAAAAAAGCCCCTCTCCTGGATTGGAGGGGTGGCTGAACTCATGGTAGAATTCCCCTTTTTGCAACGTGACATCCCTTGGGATCCCTGGAAAATGCCTTGGAGCAGCCAAACCCATCCAGCCATTTCTCCCCACACTGGTGCAGGGCTTCACGGATTGTTTATGCTACAGAGGAGACATTGATTTTTTTGCAAACATTTCCTAACAATAACAACAGGGATCGATTTGTGCTGCTGTTTCTCGTGGTTTTGCTAACGGAGGATGAACGTGTGGAGCAGCAGCTTTGAGGTGTCCCTCGGCTCCCTGCGGGGACACACTCACACCCAGCAGTGCTGCAGGGGGGGATGATGCAGAGAAATCTTGAGAAATTTGGATGCTCACGCCCTGCTCCCATCAGATGACAACGGAGATATGCAAGCCCATGGCTGGCAGCAACACCATCCTCCCTGGCTCCTGCAAGCTGCCCAAAAGCAACAGATTGAACGTTTTAAAAGAAGTTGTCAAGATCCAGCCCTTGGCTTTAGCAGCCTGGGACTTTCTTCTCACAACCCTGCACCTTCTGTCTCCTTTCCAAACACCAGACAAGCCAAACATTATTTTCCAGTCCCAGCAGCTGGCACAGGGCTCTGGGCAAGCCTCTCAGCCTGTCGCTGGTGAGATAAATGAGCCTGTTTCAGCGGCCGACTTCATAAAAGTATATGAAAAGTAGTTAACAAAAGGGTACTTCACAAAGAGGGGAATGCAAATGCAACCTCCTAGATAACTAATTAACTGAAGGAGGCAGACAAAGGGGAGGCAGCTTCCCATCTGTGGAAAGAGATGTCATTTTGTAGAGGCTCTAATTAGTTCTGCCCCGTCCCGCAGTCGTTCTGTTGCCCCCGGGCTCTCCAGGTGAGCAGGGGGAGAGCAAAGCTAGGGGAAAAGCTGCTTCACCTTGCTAAAGCCCCCCCAAAGGTCGTGTTTTCAGCAGAGCCCCAAGCAGCAAACAAAGCTGGGGTTGTTTTTTGGGAGTGGCCTGCGCAGCCATGCAGAGCCAACCAGCTCTGGCCACAAGGAGATCACAGAATCACAGAACAACTCAGGCTGGAAAAAACCTTGGCGATCATTGAGTCCGACAATTAATCCAGCACTGCCAGGTCCACTACTAAACCCAGCTCTTCCATGGAGAGGGATTTCTTTCAGGTTGCTGGGGATGCCCCTGGAACTGTCAGTTCAGACTGGGCTTGGAGCAACCTGGTCTAGTCCTGCCCATGGCAAAGGGGGGGTTGAACTCAATAATCTTTATATTCCCCTCCAACCCAAACCATTGTCTGATTCCCCTACCCCTCCTCAAAGCTTTCCAGCCAATTTTGGCACAAGCATTAGGTTTTGCTACACCCCGAGCTTCTACACCCTGTTGTCGTCGATGAGACGGCCGCAGCACCTGAGCGCTTCTTTAAAAACTTCGGGGGGCCTCAACTATCAGCACCTTGTTATCTAAAAGTCTTTCATACCTTCTCAGTGTTGCAGCCCCATGAGCAGCCCCACACGGCTCTGACTCTCTCTCCTGCATTTCCAGCTCGCTGGTTCCTGCCCCTCGCACGGCCGCCTCACCCCGCCTGTCCCCGGTACGGTGTCTGACCCTTCCTGCCCCTCACACCACCTCCTGTCCCTTCCTCCTCCCAGCACAGCCAGCAGACTCCAAGTGACCCCTCCACACCTAACTCCCTCTTTAATCACCCAGAGCTGCGAGGGCAAGGCTGCTCCCACTCTCGGGTAATGAACACAGCTGCAACACAGCAGGGGCAAGAGAGCCCCAGCACCATCTCCGCCTGTTCTCCCACGTGCCCCTGCTTTGGACTAAGGCACAGCTCACACGGACGCGCTCCCCAGGGAATGTGGCACCCGGAGGGAGCACCCTGAGCTCCATCCCCACTGTGCCACCGCCCCCATCTGCCCCCTTCAAGCTGTTCTCTTGCTACATCCAGGTTTTCTTTTGCTCCTCTGCCTGCGAGGGGCCCTTTGCAGCCCCCAGGCTGCAGGAGCTCAGCAGGGTTAACGCTGGGAATTAGTCACCACCGGGACCTCAGTCAAGAGTTTTATTTAATGCCCTTTTCCAAAGACATTTGTACTTGAAAAAAAAACCTGAAGAATTATGAGCTCCCTGCTAACAGACGTGACTCAGAGGAGTGGTGGGCACACGCCACTTAAGCGAGAAGTGTCTTGTGCAGCGTGGGTGAGGAGGGGAGAGGGGCTGCTGACAAAGTGGGTTTTGCAGGGAAAAACACCCAAATGGCTTCGGTTTATGCTGCCAGCAGTTTTGCTACGGCAGGAGTGGCTCAGATCGCTGATGGGGAGAGCCCACCAGTGAAACTGCTCCAGGGGCTTGGCCAAGGTCTGGTGTGCCTTAGTCCCATCCACCAGAGCAGCTCTGGCATTCAGTGCATGGAGCAAATCCGTGCCCAAAACGTGCAGCAGGACAATTCTCTGCTACCAAAGGCCACGCTGTCCCTCATGGTGCTGTCCTGTCCCTGGGAAGGCCAGGAACTTGCTCAGCAAGAAGTTCATGGGACATTGCCAATCCCCTGGAGCTGGCTTTGGACACCACGTGCCTTTGCCAGGCATTACCTGTGACTTGCCAGGTGCACAGGCTCGTGCAAGGAGCACCAGCAGGACAGATATGGGGGGATGCCCAAGTCCCTGTGCCAAGCATGGCAGGTCACTGTGGGGACATCGTAGGAGCTGGGAAGTTTACAGGAAAAAAAAAAACGCTAATTGAGTCATCCCTTCTCAACACATCATGTCCCACCTGCATTCAGCCGGAAATTAACACTGGAAATCAACAGACTGGGCATTGTCAGCAGCCAGGAGATGCTGTGCAGAGGGAGGGGGTCCAGAAATAAAGTTTATAGGGATACAATCCTTGAACTTTCTCTGGACTGACTTCTAGTGCATTACCGGAATGGCCGGGATCGGCTGCCAAGTGGAGGCATTTGGAAATCCGCCCAGCTCTTTCCCAAAGTGGGCGAGGAGGAGGAGGAGTTGCCTGAGCTGAGCTGGGTTCCTCCAACCCCTGTGAGGCCCCCAAGGGACCAGCTGGGAGAGGGGACCTGTGGGACCCGGATGGTTGGGACAGGAACGGTGACTTTGCACAATGCTGTGCCTCGGTGACTCGTGACACTGCAGCAGCTGGCAGAGGCTCTCTGGAGCTGGCTGTACTGGGTATTATTAGAGCTGATGGTTTGATTTCTGCTCCAGCCAAAGTTCAGCTGGTGCAGTTTGAGCTCTGATGCTGGGATGGGCTCTGGATGCATCCTGTCCCTCCAGAAACACTTGGTGCTGACAGTCACCATGTCCCCTGTTTGCCAGCACCCAGCCGTGCAGCTTCCTACAGCAGGGTATTTCCTAATCCTCCTTTTGTTAGCACTAAAAAATAAGAAAAGCAACGACCATAAATGATACTAAGCCAGGGCGTGCAGGGCACCGGCTCTGCCAGGTGATATAACCCTCCTTATTTACATTCCCCAGGGAAATTTACTCCCCACTTTGCAGAGCTTGAGCTCTCAGAAATCCCTTTGCTGCTCTTCTACCGGGGATGTTGTGGGGAATGAAATAAGAGCCTACAGCTCATCTGTATCAAGCTGCAGCACATCCCTCTGCTCCTCTGGGGTCAAGCAGCATCTCCCCCTGTGACTGCCCAGCCTTGCAGAGGAGGGAAGCAGGGAAGAAGCAGGGCCAGGAATTGGCACAGGAAAGCTGCTGGACAAAGTGGGCATTGCTAGGAGTCCAGAGAGACAGGAGATCCCTCTGTGCCACCCCAGCCTCTGTTGGGACGGGGGGCATTTATCCGAGCTGCTGCGCAGCAATTCCTGGCAGGCACAGAGCCTGGGAGGAGAAATGGAAACAGAGGGAAAGTCATCAAGAGCACTTCCATTAACACCATTCCTGCCAGGCCCAGGGAGGCTGGGGTTTTGTCAGGTCGTGTTGTCACCATGACTTCGCTGTTTCCGAACCTCGAAGAGATTCGTCCCAAAAGCGCAACCGCCTCCTCACCCGCTTCCCTTTCGGTCCCCAGCTCTTTTTATTTCACTCCTCGAGATAAAGCTGCATGTGTGGGGGAGGTATTTACACACACACGAGAAAGTATTGATGCACATAAAAATAACCTGATGATTTGAGAAAGACATTTCACTTCCACAGAGCTCTCTGTTCCCTGTTCCATTATAAATGGAAAACGCTTGGTGTTATTGAGGCTGCCGGGAGGTTCAGCATTGCTCTCAGTGTGGATGCAGAGAACATTCTCTCTGCTCATGCACAGGGTCTGCAGCTGGGGGAAACAGGCACTGGGTATGAGCTCAAGGGGGAAAAAAGGTGAGATTTTTATGTTCTTAAGAAGTTTATGGCTCGCTGTGAAGCAGCAGAGATGAATTCCTACAGAAACCCTCCCATATCCTTATTTCATTCATGACACATTTCCAGATGTGTGAGTGCCTGTCTTCACATTGCTTTCATGTTTGAAATACCTTTTTTAAGGGAACAAGGGAGGAGAAAGATAAGCACCCAGTGCCTCCAGCTACAAGCTGACGCTGCCCGCTCTGGGAGCTCAGCTGTGCCCAGGTGTGGGGGCGATGGAGCATCTGCCCATCCCATGGGGCTCACACACCTGCTGCTCCCCTGCACACCCCATTTAGCATCCATTGACCCCCAAATTTGGGATCCATCGGGCAAGACCCCCCTCTGAGCAGCACACGGACTCGGGAGGGAGCGAGCTCACCCAGCGAGGCGGGCAGGCCCAGCCTGGCTCGGGGAAGCATCTCTGCCAAAACAAGACGCTCCCGAGCCCCGGGGCCGTGCTCTCGGTGTCCCTACAAGCCGCAGCACGCCAGGACATCGCTGCACCGGGGCTGCAGCAGCCAGGGAGCAGCGCTGAGCGCTACAGAACATCCTCTGCGGGCTGTGCTCCCTGGCTGCTGCCGGCCTTGCTGGGACTCTTTCGAACACTCTGCCGCACGCAGCACTCTCGGAGACAAGCGACAGCCTCGGTGCATTAACAGCGCTCCGCCACAGGGTATTACTATTATTATCTGGGTTTGCGGGTATAATAGATAACACAGCACTCCCCCCTAAAATAACCTGGCGTTAGGAGCAATTTGGAGCAAAGATTGGGATATTTGCCGAGCGTCCCACGCTGTGATAAGCGAGGCAGCGCTGGGAGCTGCGCACCCCCGAGCTGCGGGAGCTGAGCCGCACGACGGCTGGCTCCAAATCGCTCCGTGATTGCAGGAGGAGATAACAGGAAAAAGCAGCGCTCCGGCAGAGCCTGCCCGGCCAAGATTGTTTAAAAATACCCAGCCCCAGCCGCCGTGGCTTCTGCAGCTCTGCTGGGAGTCGGGAAGCCCACGCTGGTGATGAGCAGGTGCTCCTTGCAGGCTCAGCCCTTTGAAAAAGCTCCTGGGATCTTGCCCGGGGTCTCTTCTCCCAAAATCTAAGCCAGATCCCAGCTGGGAAGCACACTGAAAAAACCCACAACCACATGCCCAGGCAGTGACCTCCCTCTGGTGCTAAGCACAAAGCCACCTCACCACCACGGGGAGCATCACCCTGCCTGCTGATGGACCCATCTGCTGGGATGAATCCGACAACGCTGGAAAGAATTTTAAAAGGAGCATGTAAAAATAGCTTGCCCTGAGGTGGGCTGGAGGCAGGGCTGCCCCAGGGGGACCAGCCAGGATGGAGCTCGAAGCAGCAGCTTCTGACCCGGCTGTGGGTGCAGGTGCTGCCCATCACCGACCCTTCCCTGCCACTGGTGTCCACCGGCACAAGGGAGGCAGCGAAGGACAGGGAAGAGGCTTCCCGGGAATGCCAGCGCTGCTCCCCTGTCATCCCCAGCACGTTCCCCCGGGACGAACACAACCAAGGGGAATATTTGCTGCTCTTGCTCACGGTGTCCCCTGAGCCCATCCCCGGGAAGTGGGACCCGTCCGAGGGGACAAACCTGTCCGCACACGTTTCCTGGGCTGTGACTCACACGGCTTAAGTAAACAGCCAGGTAAACAGGCTCGTTTTACTTTCAAAACAAAAACAAGGAGCCGCAAAGCCCACTTCCTTCTCCTTGAGTAAGGACGGTGTGTAATCATTGGCATTTGTCCTCCGGGTGCTTCCACGAGGTGCCAGCGCTTTAAAGCCTGGCAGCCGCTACCAGACAAAGTGACATATTTAGCTCAGGAGCGAAAATGCTGCTCGCCTGTGAGTGCCAAGGAGCAGGAAAACAAAAAGCACCTGCGAGGGAAACGCCTGCTGCTGGGGACAGCCTCGAAGAGGCACGGAGAGCTTGTCCCTAAGGCAGAACAGCTCTGGGCATGGCTGGAATTAGGGGGATTTACAGCCAAATGCTCCCTTGGTGCATTTGAGGGTCTCTGCACCCTGCAGGAGGTGGCTTTCCAAGGAGAAGTACAGCTCCAGACACGGGACATGGCACCGCACTCACACCACAACCCCCGAGGCTGAGCCCCGACACCCCAGGTTTGCCTGTGGCTCCTTTGTTAGAAATGGGTTTGGGCAACACCTCCAGAAATTCCTGTCCCAAACGGCAGCTTCCCCTGGCCTGACCCTGCTGGCTTTGGAATCTCTGGGTGTTAAATGCCCACAGATGAAGCCATTTCCCAAGCTGTGTGCTGTAAGATCTCACTGTTTGATAGCTCCTCTTATGCCATTTCAGTAGCAGGTGGTGGAAGCGGGGGGAGGAAAAACCTATAAAATGTTTAACATCCCTTTAACATCGATTTATCTGAGGAGAATTCAAACAGCACAATTTCCTCCCGCCATCTGGGTGCCACTTTAAAAGACGTTTTCTCATATCACTGCAATTTTGGAAAATCTTGTTGTACATCTATGGAAATGCAAGATGCTTCCCCTAAATTGTGCATCAGCGTGAAGCTCTTTAAACCTCAACAGCAGCTATGATATATTTTGACAGCTCCCAGACGGCTCCTGAGAGAATTTTCCTGTTCCAACACTCCCCGTGCAGGGGGGGCCCAGCTTTGGGAGCTGCAGTCCTACAAAGCAAAGCTCTCTGCTTGCTTTTGTACCAATTTCTGCTTGGTTCTGCCTTGTTTTGCTTCAGTGCTGGGAAGGAGGCAGATCTCACCTGAACAACTGGAGCTTCAGGCGGTTGCACGCGTGTTCATGATGTGTATTTCCCACTCATGCACCCCCAAATAGCTTAGAAACACATTGGACTGCTCCAAAACCTTAGAGACATCTCCAAAGTCCTGATAAACATCCTGCAAGTGGGGAATCTGGAAGGGGAGAAAGGATTCAGTGATGTCCCTGCTGCTCTCAGCCTTTCCTAGACACCCCAGATAACTGCAGGGAGAGCTGCTCTGTGCAGACAGCCCCAAAAATCCAGCTCCACAGGAGAGGGAAGGCATTTTCTTCATCACCCCACTCCTGAGGGAGACTCCCAGCCCTCGGACAGGTGAGAAAGACACCCCAGGCCCCAGCTCTCAGCTTTGGCTTTGCTGAGCTCCCTGAGCCTCAGCCACTTCTGAAAGCATCCAGACTCAAACACTGATTCACAGCCGGAGGAAGCGCCCCAGGAATGAATCAAAGGGTTAACACAGGCCGGGGTGTTTGGTGTCAGTCACCTTAGAGCTTAATAATCACATAAACACAGCAGGAGTAACTCTGGAGCAGCCAGTTTGTCCAGGGGATGAGCTGTGCCTGGCAGGGATGGGACAGAGGGTGAGTGCCCACTCCTGCACAGGGCTCAGAGCCGGGGTGAAACCAGGACAGAGGGGTCCAAAGAGCCCCCACCATGCCACTACCACAGCACTGCTCCCCCCACCACATCCCCACTGCTGCCTGTGACCCACAGCCTCAGCCCCAGGATGGAGGAATCACTCTCTCCCACTGGGACACACTGGGAAGGGACAGACAGGCATTTGAGAATGCTCTAAATCCAGAGGGTTTGCTTACTTTTTAAGATATTAGTGATTTTTCCCACATGGCTCCTGCATGGCAAAGAAGGGTCCCATAAGAAAAGCTGGAGCTGACACCGAGCCAAACCCCTGCCACAGACGAGCAAAGTTTTTGTCATCAAAAACCCCCCAGGTTTTGGAGGGGTCTGGTAGCTCACCTAGGGCATGGACTAAACTCGGGTTTGATAAACCCAGGACTGGGTCTAAACCTGGCAAATCAAACCTGGATGGATCTAAACCACAATCCTGCCTCAGAGCAAGAAGCCCTGTCTCGAGCAATTTCCACCACGCACGGGTCAGGGAAATCAGGGACGTTTCCAGTGGAGAGATGGGCTGTCCCTGTGGGACCAAAAAGCCCACGTGACATCACAATCGCCTCAGTTTCCCCAACGACACCTTGAAACCACAATGCATCTTTCAGGTTTGCCCCAATGCCATCAGAAGCCAGCTCTGGGGACTCAGGTGGATGCTGGTTCTGTAGTGTTCCTCCCAAATCTGCCTCCTCTTGCGGCTTGCTGGGAGGAGTTGAAATGCCGAGCACGGCTTCCCGACGTTCACCCTGATTTTCAGAAATTGCATTAAATCGGTATTGCTGCAAATTGCCGTCTTTTTTCGGCTCCAGCTTGATGTAAAAAGGAAAACAAATGGAGTTTTAAAATGCAGCTAATCAAGGAGTTAAAGAGAGGTTAATCCTAATGGATTAATCAACTCCTGGGAGGATGGGCAGGAGGCTCGGGTGAGAAGGAGCAGAGAGGCAGCCCAGCCTGGTTCCTCCTCCCAGGGGTGATGCAAAGGTTCAGGGAGAGTGTGGAGACAGTGGTGATATTCCTCCTTCCACCTGGCTTCCTCCAGCGTGGGGATCACAGAGGAATAATGTGTCCTGGACTTCGGTGTATCTTCCCTGAGAGAACAGAGCCCTCCTCGATGCAGCTGTCATCGTCCCCTGAGGAAAAGGGTGAGGAGTTTGACATCACCACCCCCACCGACAGAAAGCAAGGGGTGACAAAAACCAGGATGTGGGGAGCCCCTGACTGGTGTTAATGGCCTGGAGAACTCTGGATGGGATTGGGAGAGGGGTTTTGAGCAGAGCAGAGCCCTCCCAAGGCTTTCGCTCACTGCCTGCAGCCACCAGGGCCGCCCTGAGCCCCCTGCAGGGTCCAGCCCACGGCTCCTGCCACCAAATCCAAACATCCTCCTGCCCAAACCACCAGCATCTGCCTGCCAGCACAGCCAGGCACCCTCCACGGGACAAAGCCTCTTTCTTAGCAGCTAATTGGGTTTAGGCATAAGAAGGGCTTGAACATCATTAGTGACAGTGAAAGCAAGGAGGTTTAGGGAAGGTTACTAATGATATACACGCTGTATACAACAGCATAATCACCCCCAAAATATTAGATCCATTAACTAGCATTATCAAGGCCTGGAGCTCGTCATTTAAGCTTAATGAAACCAATACATTTCTCCAGCACTGGCAGCAGGGCTCATCCCTGGGAGGGATGAGTGGTGGCAGCCAGGGGAGGCTCGAGCCGTCCTTCGCTGCTGCACCGGGGCCCTGCTGGCTCTGGGCTCAGAGCTGAGCCCCCTTCCAGGTGCTTTCAGCACCAATCCTCTCCAGCATCAACCTTTTGCTTTGGCAGCTCAAAGAGCTTCTGCTCAGTGACCACAGAATGGCTTGGATGGGAAAGGACCTCGAAGCTCACGTCACTCCACGAGCAGGAACATCTTCCACCGGGCTGCTCGGAGCCCCATCCAGCCCAATCCTGGCAGGGCGCCGATCCCACTGCCTCCACCCACACCCCCCTCCTCTCCCTTGTTTTGAGCAGCTCTTTGGAGACCGGAGCAGAAATGATTTGGAGCCAAGGCGGCTGCGATGATCTCACTGCTAATTATGCAGAGAAGTCATTTCGCTGCGGCTGCGGTGATGAAGCGATATGAGAGGAGCAAAACCCCACAGCCGCTTTGTGCCTCGCAAATGAAACAGAAATAAAACCCAAAGTGAGCAAACCCAATGCCTCGACCTCTGTGAGCCACTGTGGGTGCTGTGCTGCCCCCAAAGCCACTCCAGTTAGGGACAGGCAGCTCAGGCTGGGACACAATTCAAAATCAGCTCCACTTTCCTCTCTGTCCACAGCTGTTTTCCACCCTGGCCCCAGCAGCAGGATCATTGCTGCAGCAGGACTCACCATCATTTTAAAGGGGAGCTGGGAATTAGCACCATCTTTATTAAAACCACTCACTCACACCTCATTTTACCTTCCCACTGGAGATGATTTAGCTTGATTTATTCTAATTAGTTGTAATTTATTGTTTTAATGAGCTCTTCTGCAGGCTTTTTGTGCTTCATAACCACCCTCCTTGGCTGCTACAATGCATTTCAAGGTCTTTTAATAAGGAGAGGTTTCCAAGGCTGCCTCGGCTAGGGAGGTTTTTGTTGGAGTATGAAAGAATCAAAACTAAGCCCAAATTTTCCTCTCCTCCAGGATGGGTTTGCTGGGGAGCATCTGACTGAGGGCAGGAGGCTGCACCTCAGCACTTCACCCAAAATGGCAAGGGAGCCCTTAATTATCAGCAGCGTTTGCAACTGGGTTTAAAGAGTGACAAAAGAAAACAAACAGGAGAAAAACTCTCCCTCATCTGGCTGCAGCTCTGGAACAGGGAATTTGGGCCTGGAAGGTGCTGGTGCCCAGAGGCACCATGGATATTCCATGTAATTCCATGGACAGGTCAGGGATGCTCAACAGCAGGGGCACCCACCCAGGAGGGTCTGTGCTGCTGGGGGGTCACAGGGCCTCAGAGCCCACCCAGTTCCCTCCCAGGGCGGACACAGGCAGAAGCATCCAGAACACGGTGCCATAATCAGCGTTGCTTTACCCACAGAGATCTCTCCTCCCCTTCCCTCTGCTGGGATGGGTGAAGCTGCGGGAATTTCGTGATCTGCTCCCAGAGAAGTTTTTGCTTCTCTGTCCCCACAGCCACCACGTGTCTCCCTTTGGAGACATCCAGAATAAAGCAGATGAGATTTGCTTTGCGAGCAGAGAGAAAAACTTCGTGAAAAGCAAAACCTCCACAGGAGGAGAGACTCCCAAAGAGAAACATGAAAACCCCCAAAGGGCTTCAGCTGCAGCAGAGAAACACCTGGGTGGTTACAGGATATTTTCTCAGGGAATAGGGTCTGGCTCGTACTGGAGCAGCTGAGATTTGTGTGAGAAATCGTGAGAAACCCTCAGAGAGCCGGAGCTGCTCCAGAGGGCTCTGGGAAGCCAAAACACCTAGCGGTGTTACACCAAACCCCCGTGCAAACGCAGCTGGAGTCACTGCAGGAAGGGGAACAGCTGCCAAGAGAGAGCCTGGAGAGCTGCACGTCTCCTGGGGGGCAGGGGAGCTCTGCAGCCCCAGGGACTGAGGAGGAGGGTGCTGGAGGAAGTCAGGCTGAGCTCCTGCACGTGCAGAGGCTCCCAGAGGGGCTGGAAAGCACAAACAACCCCATGAAACAACAAAGGGTTCCCTGTGGGCACCCAGGACCCCACAGCACGATCCACAGGGAGCAACGAGGGACATCAAGGGCACCCCTGCAGGGTGAGCAAGGGTGTCCAATCCATGGGCACAAGAGCTGCTGAGAGTGATGTTCTCCAGAGCAGGATGAGCTCTGCTCAGCCACCACCTGCTCCTGCCACAGGGGCTGGAAATTGGAAAACCCAACAAACCCCGTTCTTCTAGGAGAAGAGACTACGTCTCTGGAGGTGCCTGGTGGATCTGGACAGCTCTGGAGCTTCTTGTGGATTATTTACCCAAGCTCCACATGCTGCCAACCAAAATAAATCAATTCAGCTTTCGCTTCCATTTTAGGAAAATAAATCCTCTGGGAAGGGCTGGGAGCTGGTGCCCTGCTGGGAGCCACGTGCTCCCCATCCCAGCCCCGGTGGGATGCAAATGGGCTCGGAACCCCTCGGCCCCACCTTGTCCCTGCCTTGCAGGGGAGGTGGTGCTCCACAGCTTCCTTGGCAGTTTGGGACAGACAGCAGGACACAGCCAGGAGGTTTACTGAGCCTCCTGGAGAGCTCTCCCACGGCTTGGGTGACCTTATCCTTATCTCCTCTCGTCCTTCAGCCAGCTGGAGCAGCAGGTCCTCCCGGGCCACTTTCCCATGATGCAGCCCCTTATCTCCCGGTGCTGAGCCCTCCCCATCAGCCCGTTCCAGCTCTGTGTTGGCAGCACTGGCAATCACCCGCTTCTGCTGCAGGAGGGATCAGAAAATTTTTTTCCCAAAACACAAAAAAGCTGCATGGACAACCCACACTTCCCTCCAGCTGTCAGGAGAGCTTTGCTGGGACTCAGAGGTGAGCTTGCAAGCTCATGGTCCTGAGATGGATCAGGAACCACTGGATTCCCACCTCAGCCCAGAATCTCTCTCCTGGAACAGGCACACTCCTTTCTCCCATCCCATCAGTGCCAATTACAAATTGCCCAGCATTCAACTACTTCATCCCACCAACTCTTTCAGATGCTGTTGTGTATTTGATCAGAACTGGCTTCTTAGAAAGAAAAAAAATAAAATCTTCCAAGCACCTGCTCCTGTCTCCTCCCCATCCAGGACCCTGTGTTGGCAGCATCAGTGTTGCTCCAAGAGCAGCGTCTGAAAGGCCAGCCTAGGATGGTTCCTGTGTCTCCTTCAGCAGTGAAAATCATTTGGTCTCAGGTGATGTGGATATTGGCAAGCCTAATGCTGCTGCAGGAGAAAAAAGGGAGCAGTGTCCTCCTGGAATGACGGGGACAGGGCTGGCAGAGAGGTGCTGCTGGGGCTGGGGTGCCCCGTGCATTGTGAATTGCTGCCGAACACAATCCTGCCCTTTCTCCCCTGTGTGAGAGAGGTCCCAAAATGCACAGCCAGGATCTCAGCCCCTCCTGGGCTCCCTCAGGCAGCCCCAGGGTCAGACCCACAGGGTGCCCACTCCTCCCCTCAGTCACAGCCTGCACCAGGTCTGCCCCTTAGAGCTGGTACTAAGCCACGAACCACAACATGTTCTGACCCCCCTGAGGGGCTGGAACTGCTCCAAACCCACAGATGTGATGTCACTGCAGAGTGGCAGCTGCTGCTCTGTCTTACGAAGCTGGAGGCTCCAAACCAACATCTCATACACGAGGGAGGGTGAGCAAACTGCTCCCAGTCCCCTCCAGCCCCAGCTCTGCTCACCCTGGGACCCCAGAAACGCACAGACCCCAGCCCCTCTCCTCAGACACGGGGAGGAGAGGCTGGTGCAGAAGTGCCCCAGTGCTTCCAAAGTGATTTTTGCGCTTGCACAAACACCAGTGGGGATTGCTTGTTTAAAACCTCCTCTGCGGGGATAATCAGATCATACTTGAAAAGAGCCTCCGGACCTCCAGTCACAATTATTTCATTAGGATGTGATACTCCAGACCATCCAGGAGCTTGGGAAGCTGCTGTCTGCACAGGTCCAAGCACGCTGCCCATGGAAGAGGTCCTTAGTGCTAATTGCCAATGCCAACCCCAGCCATTAGGAAATTATTGCTAATGCAGCTTACAACAGCTTTTATAAGGCACTATTAAGGAATTAATCAGAAAGCAGAACCAAATAAAGCAAAAAGCTATTAAAGAACAACAAAACTCACCCCAAACTGCAGGATCAGCAGGAAAAAGAGCTGGAGTGCAGCAGCCCCAGAGCTGAGCCTGGAGCTCCCTTTGTCCCAGCAGTGGTGTTGCACCAGCCTGGGGCTCCCCCCAGATACCCCGGGATGGGAGAGTGGCTCAGCTGGGGCTCATTCCCCCCCGGCAGCTTCCTGAGGAGCCACAGCTGGTCCCCTGCAGCCCTGCTTGGGGAACCACCCTGTGCCAGACACGGGTGCAGGGCCTGGGGTCCACTGGGGGACATCCAGCGGGGTGCTGGGCCTAAGCAACCCCCAGGGGCCCCTGGGGTCCTCCTATGAAAGGGGAAAAAAATGAGGTTGGGCCTGGGGATATTTTTTTCAAAAGTCTGATAAAAATAACTCTTTGGAGGGGTGAGGAAGAGGAAGGACAATTTGTGCTGGAGAGGTGTCACCCAGAGGGCCTGACGGCTCCAAGTGGCACAAGGACACGGGGCTGGAGCTGTGACTCATGACTTTTTGGCGTTCCATCCCGGTGTCGGTATCACATTTCGAGGATTAGATTTTATTCATAAAAATCGCTGTGCTCACAGCCGGGCCTGGCAGAGCCGGAGCGGCCGAGCTTGGGGCTGGCCGTGCTCTGCACCATCGGGGGGTCCCAGCCCCGGGACAACTGCTGGAAGTTAAAAATATAATCTGCAAAAGTAGGTGAGAGTGCCCAGGTTCCCCTTCACGACCTGGAACATGGGTGCCTTGGTGGCACGCGGGTGTTGGGCCAGGGTTTACAGCACGTGGTGGGTGTTGTTGGTAACCGCAGCCCAAATGAGCCAGAGGGGAACACGTGAGGCTGTATTTTTAACTCTGAGGTCCTGGTGACATGGAAAACTGGGTGCCTGGCCCAGGTGCTGCCAGATCGATGGAAAATTTCCTACCACCCATCCACAGCTCGGCTTTGCTAACCCCGGGCGCTGCAGTGGGTCCGCAAACGGTGCTTTGCCTCCAGGAATGTTCCCAAGGCTGTGCCCAGAACCCAGCAGAAACCATTTGCCATTCCACTGGGAAGTGCTCCCCCGTGGAGCTGCAGGTGGGGAGCTGGCATGGTGAGATGGAAATGGCGATGGGGCAAACCCAACTTTCCCAACTCCCAGCCTGGTTTAGCATCCCCAGGCAGGAGGAACATTTTCAACCCCCTGAGGGGCTAAGGATGGGATGAGCCCATGGTCCTTGCCAGGCCCGATGCCTCCCCAGCACAGTGTTTAGCTGGGATGTGGAATTCCCCCATCAGGGCAGGCACCCCATCTCTCTTGTCCTTGCCTTCGTGGCGATGACCTGTGCCAAGCTGGGAGGTGGCACATGGTGACATTCCCCTCCTCCCCACCACCCTCCCGCACCCCACTGGCTCAGCCGAGACAAGCGGAGGCTAAGAACATCAACTGGGTTTTATTCCTCAGGTCTGACAAGTAAAAGCACAAATTGTCTTTGAAAATAAGGAAAAGAAAAAAAAAAAACCACAACACCAAAACCCCAAACCAACGTTCAAAGCACGCAGACCGTTTCTCAGGATGGAGGCCACGCCATCAAGCTCCGCTGCCGGACGCGTGTCCTTCGCAGAGATGTAGTTAAAAAAAAAAAACAACAACTCGTGGAGGAGGAAAAGACACAGAGCTACGGGTTTCCACGTCAATTTTAAAGAAAAAAATAACAGGCCCCTTTTTGCTATCGTTATAAATATCCCATCCGAGCGACTCGGAACAAACAATAACCGTAAGGAGGAACATCCTTTCCGCTTGGCCCCGTGGGCACAAAACCTCTACCGGCGCCTCAGAGCGCTGGAAGCCCTCAGGGACGGTGGCCTGGCACCCGGTGTGTGCCCGGCTCTCCGCCGGGGTGGCGGGTGCTGCCATCCCTGCGAGCGGCACCCGTCACCCTTGCCGGAGGCTGTCAGGACGCCGCGCCGCAGGGGACCGGGGAGCGGGGGAAGGGGACGAGGGACGGGGGTGGCGGGGCGCGGGAGGGCCGCGGGTGGCCGCTCAGGTGCAGGTGGCCTCCTGGCTCTCGACGGGGATCTCGCTGCCGCCCTCGCCGTACTGCTGGTAGGGGGGGATCTGGGGCGCCTCGATGATCAGCAGCCCCTCCGGGGACAAGGAGGCGAACACCGTGATGGGATCCACCTCGTAGGGCAGCCTGCAGGGGGGCAGGAAAGGCGGCGTGGGTTAGGACGCTGCATCGCCGCTGGACCCCGACCCCCGCACCGCCAGCGCGCCGGGACCCGGCGGGGCCGAGGCAGCGGCGCCGGCGCCCCGGCAAAGCCTCTCTTATTACCGGAGCGCCTGGGAATGTGCGGGGGATATTCAGAGAGGGCTCCTGGCCCGCCCGGCCCCCCGCGGGAGCTCTGTTTAATCTCCCCGGCAGATGTGTTTGACGGGATGTCAGCGCCGCTTGCGCGGCGAGGAGCGGGAGCAAATCCCGGCCGTGCCGCGGCCGCGTCAGCCGCCGGCGTTGCCCCTAAAAGGAGCCCGAGCGGCAGCGAGCGCGGGGCGAGCCCCAGCTTTCCCGTGGGACTCCGGGACGCGCAGGGCTCCTCCAGGGCGGAAAAGCAGAGCTGAGCTGCTGCCAGCCGAGGAAACCCTTCCCCTGCCCTGGGCTTCGATGCTTTTCCCTGTTAAGCGTGCGAGCCCCGCGGGTGGGATCTGCCCCCCGCATCGGTCGGGGCTCGCCGGCCTCTGGGCTCGCCTTCGCGGTTGTTGCCAAAGCGAGCCGCGGCTGAGTCAACGCGATAGGGATCTCGCTGACATCACGGAGATGCGGGGAGAGCAGGGATGTGCTCCGGGGCTGCCGGTGGTGCCAGCCCGCCGTGCCCTGCTGCTCCCCGGGGGATTCCTCCTCCCCGCACCCCTCCTGCTCCCCGCGCCCCGGGCGCGCAGGAGACTGACAGAGCTCCTCGAAAAAGGCCTCCTCCTCCTTTCCTTCCCTTGGGAAATCACTCTGTGGCCCGGCCCAGCCAGGCACGTGCTGCAGAAGGGCAGATTTTGGGGTGGAAACAGATCCCTGCGTGTGTGAGCTGGGGCGCGGGGACTGGCAAAGCTCGGCCAGGCCGACCGGTACCTACTGGATTTTCTTGGTGAAGTTCTTGGAGACGATCCCTCCTTCCACCTGTTGCTCCTCGTGTTTGCCTGTGGGGAAGGCCAACACCCCACATCAGCACCTTACCAGATTATTTTTTTCCCCAACAAACAACAACAACTAAACCCAAAGTTTCCCGAGCAGCTGTTTCCCTGCCCCTGTGCAAAATCTTCCTCTGGGGAGGGCTCAGGAAGCCTCTCCATGTGGGGAAGGAGATGCTAGACACAGCACAGCCACGTTTCCAGTGGAAAACTGGGGTCTCACAGGTTGCCAAGAGCTGGGGCTTCAAAAAATAATAAAACCTTTGTAGGCAGCAGCATCAGTCCTGGCCCCACTCCCCCAGATGGGCTCCTTTCCACCACTCTGTCATGCTGGGATTCCCTGTACCTGCAGCATCAGCCCGAGGCTGCCAGGACCCCCCTGAGCTGTGGCTTTCCCCCTGTGAGCTCCCAATAAACACCCAGAGCTGGGTTAGGTGGCAGCCTACAGCCCTCCCTGGTGATCCCAGCCCGGAGAACACGGGGACACTGGGAAATGTCAGTGCCAGGCTGATGGGACACTGAGGGCAGTCGTGGGCACCCCAAAAGCGCTGGACCCCACACCCACTGTTCCCCCCCATTAATTGGTGTTTCAGGGATGTGTTTCTGGCCGACTCAGAGCTGGACACTGTGAGCAGCTGCTCCCTTCTTCCCAGCCTCTCCCTCGGCCCCTTTAAAGGGAATCTCCCTCCGTGCCGACCTCACCCTGGCTATAATTAACCAGCAGAGCTGGGGCCCCTCTTGGCCGCTCGCTGCAGGGTGCTGCCAGCCTGGGGGAGATTTACCCCAAAGGACACATGTCCTTTCTTCTTTTGGCAGCAAACCACCACGGCTTGTGAGCCAGATCCCCCCCGTGACACCCAGACTGCCTCTGGAGATGCCCCAAAGCCCCACTGCAGCCCTCCCCTGCTCCCAAGCACGCCGCCGCCTTAAAACGAAGGCGATTTTGGCACTTTGCAGCAATTCCTTGAGCTGGCAGCGCCACCTCCCCGGTGCCTTGGCTCTCACCTGACACCTCCACGTAGCCATCCTTGGTTTTGACCGTCAGCTCCTCGGGTTTGAAGCTGTGCACGTTGACGCACACCTTCCAGGGCTCTCGGGGGAAGGGCGCGGGGCTGCGGCTCTCGGGGTACCCCCCGAAGTGGGTGCCGTAGGCGGGGGCCATGGGGGGCGTGCGGCCCAGGCCGGCGCGCAGGGGGCCCGGCCAGGTGGTGGTGAGCCGGGGCCGAGCCCAGTCGGGCCAGTCCGCCGTCAGGTCCCCGGGGAAGGGCGACAAGCCGAAGTCATCGTCCAGCAGGCGCGAGGTCAGGCCGGGCTCCCGGAAAGGGTCGCGGAGGCTGCGCCTGCCGGGATAATGGCAGGAGAAGGGCAGCTGGCTATCGGCCATGGCTTCCTTCGGAGGGGTCTGAGCGCGTCCCCGGGGCTCTCCGACGGAGCCTCAGCCTCTGTGCGGCCGCTCCTGGCTGCAAACTTCCCCCGGGAGCCTGTCCCGGAGGAGACGCATCCACCCCGGGTGGGAGATGGGAGCGCGGGGACGATCCCTCCTTCCCGGCACCAGGTGAAGGACGATGAGAAAATCGATTCAGGCTGAATCACCGGGAGCCGGAGGAGCGCAGGAAGGACGGAGAGAGCTCTCTGGCCGCGAGAAAACGCTTCCTGTCTGGCTGCGATCCCAGGGCTGGGGAGGGGAAAATAAAACTTCTTGTCAGGAGAGAGAGAAAAAAAATGATAATAAAACCAAATATCCTGAGATTAAAAAGCTTCTCTCTCACTCTCCAGCACTTTATGTGCAACTTTCCCTGCTGCTCCTGGGTGAGAGCTGCAATAAATGTCTGAGCCTGGAGCCCAGAAACTTCTCTAACCTTCCAGCCGCTGGGCGAGTACTATTTATATGGACTTCAGAGGAGGGGGGTGTGTGTTTTGCAAGTCCTGCCCTGTCAGCCGAGTATTTTGGAGAGGATGAAACAGCCGTGGGGAATTTGGGCAGTGGCAGCTGACTTCTCTTGCCGGCCCGAGGATCCCGGCTGCCACAGAGCCGCGGCGCTCCGGCAGCTGCCCCGGCCCCTGCCGCCCTCTCCTGCTGCTCTGCCCGCCCAAAATAGCCCCCAAGCTCACTCAGGGCTGGCTGCTTTCACCGCCGTGTCACCTGTTAAAAATACCGTGGTGGGGCCGACCAAGGTGCTCCCCTCACTGTAAAGGCACGTGTCCCCACGGCACCGAGTACCACTGTACCGGGAAATGGGTCACTGCCGGCACCCCCTGGGACCCCAGGGCGGCTGTTTGGGGCGTGTGGGGCAGGGGGACAGGATGACCCTCTCCAGCACTGCTTCTCTGGCCATCTTCACCAGCTGGGCCC
Source organism: Hirundo rustica (assembly GCF_015227805.2). Classification (NCBI taxonomy): domain Eukaryota; kingdom Metazoa; phylum Chordata; class Aves; order Passeriformes; family Hirundinidae; genus Hirundo; species Hirundo rustica. The sequence continues at coordinate 10,084,330 of NC_053466.1, read as the reverse complement.
GGAGGAACATCCCTTAACTGCAGGAGGGAGACGGACCCCGGGCAGCAGGCAGGGCACTGACGGCGCTGCTCCGCACCTGCCTCCTCCTCCTCCTCCTCCTCGCCCCACCGCATGCCCCGGCCCTGCCGCAATCGCGGTGCGGGCAGGGCGAGGCGTTAATCACAGCCGCGGCCGGGCTAATAATGACAGGGCAGCGGCGGGAGCGGGCTGCGCGCTGTGGGAAGGGGCGCGGCAGCAGCGCCCGAGGGGAGATCCCGGGCAGCATCCGCCCGGGACACACGGCCCCGAGCCCGGCCACAGGCGGGGTACGGCTGGCACTGACCCTGGGGGTGATCCAGGCACGGCTCCGGTGGGGTGTGCTGGAGGATGGGATGTCGCCAATGAGGGTCACGCCGGCTACGGAACCACTTCCTCATGCCGCATCCTGGCTCTGCATCACGCTCTTCTCTCCAGCATCTGCAATTTTTCTAATGGACTCTATGGGAGTAATTGCAGCAGGAAGGCTTTAATGCAGTACAGGCCACGCAGGGATGCGGCCGCTGGTCACTCCGTGGCATTAATCACGGCAGCATGGCTGGAGGCAGGGAGCTGCCTCTCCTTGGCTAGGGCAGGGCTGCCCCCGTGCATGGAGACACCTGGGCATCACTGGGGTCCGAAGGGATGCCTGGAGGTGCCACCTGAACACTCCTGGTGCGGGGAGGCAGCTGCTGGTGGAGGGACTGAGCATCCCCCTCCATTCCCTTGTCCTGCCCGGCTGCCTCTGCCTGGCTGGAGGCTCCTGGTGCCCGTGGGTGACAGTGCGGGCACAGTCCTGGGGGTCACTGCCACACACAGCCTGAGCTCAGCTGGGCACACCTCAGCTCGGCTGGGAGCAGGATCTGCACCCCCTTGGGCAAACACCAGCGCTCGGGGTGAGAGGGACAAGCCCCGAGGTGGTTTCAGGCAGTCCCACGATCCTACCGTGTTTCCAGGAGCCTCACAACATCCCCCATCCCACGTTTCCCGCATAGCTCCAGGCCATCCTCCCTCCCCGGCCAGGAATTCTTTCTGTCGCCTTGTTCATCCCGATTAGTCACACGTCCCCTCCTCCCGCCTGCTCTCACCCTCTCTGGGCCATCCCAATTTAGCTCGTGTTGTCATTCCAATCCTCCCGGCTGCCTCCCACCACCGAACCACCCCACGACATCAGCTCTGGGAAACATGAAGCGCCCTTGCAGCCCCCCTTCCCCTCGGAGTGACCCGGGGATGCTGCCCGGTGTCCCCACGATCCATCTGTGCCATGTCCAGACCTTTCCCGGGTGCCCATCTGAGCCCTGTTCAGGAGCATGGGGACATGGCCCAGTGCTGCTGCTCCCCTGGGGGGCTTCCAGGGTGCTGCAGGGTCCCCACTGCCCCTGGCTCCTGCCGACCACGGCAGGGCCCTGACCCATGGAACTCTGTGCAGGGCTTGGAGCAAGGGCCGTGCAGGAAGGGAAGGGCACAGCCCCGGGGAGAGCTCTGGTGAGCCCAGCGTGACCTCCAGGGAGAGATGGACGCATTTCTGGCTTGGACTCCCAGTGCCTGAGCAGGGTGGGGCATCCAAAGGTCCTGGCAAAGGGCAGCAGGAGCCTGGCCCAGCAGGAAAAGGAGAACTGCCGGAAATACTAGCCCACAACTTTTTTTTGCTTCAGTCAGTGCCCTGAGGAGCCAGTCCTGGGCAGCTGGAGTGGAGGCACATGCCCTTCCCTGCAGAGCAGCTGAAACAACCCGAAATATCCCACCGCACGCACTTGTATCCAAAAGGAACATGATGCAAAGGAAATACTGTCCGAACCTTTATTGGAACCTTTTTCTAACCAGGCTAACAACTCAAACACCCAGGAAGACAAAAGGATACAGAACACATGTGGATGGAGAGCAAGGGGAGCTTTACAATGGACTCAAAGAACAGATGCGCCGGTGTCGTTGGGGATGGAATCAACCAACAGGCAGAGAACAGAGACACCGTTTCCCTCGAGGCTTTTCCCACATCTTGGCTTTTGTTCTAAATCTTCTTCTCTTTCCCTGGATTTCAAAGGTGGAGAGCTGCCCTGGGCTGCTGAGGGTGTTGTTCTCTAGGCAATATAACCCAAAAGCTGGGGTGCTTGACCATGACACTGTTGCTTTGGAGACCCTCCCAGTCATGTGTGAACTGCCAGGTAGCAGCAAAGTCATGAGAATTATTTATTAGTCTCTGGTGAAGAGGTAATAAAACCCCACTGGACACTGAAGGGCAAAGTCTTCCCTTAGACACCCGAACCTGCCCCTTTCCCAAACCAACACCCCGAGAGCCCCGAGGCTGAGCACCCAGCAGCTCCCGGCCAGCTCTGCGGGCACAGCCGGGGGCTGGAGCCGTGTCCACACTCGGCAGCACAGGCAGCCCTGCCCAAGGAGCGCAAACACCTCCCACCGCAGCGAGCAGAGCAGCGGCTGCGGCGTTGGCGGAGCGACACTGGGGCAGCGTGGGATTTTTAGCACATCTCATGCTCTTCTCAAAGCTGGGGGAGGATGCCTGCAGCAAGCTCTGCTCATGTTGGAGACAGCAGGGGAGGCCTCCCCAGTCCTGCCCGGGCTGCTGAGCTCACATCAGGGCAAAGCTACCGGCACAAAGCTTGGGGAAGGGGGCAAAGCAGGACATGGCACGAGGGTCTCAGGATGGGGCAAGGTGGACATCCTCGCTTCCTGGTGGAGACCGCGGCCGGTCACTTCCATCCCCTTCCTCATCACTGATGCAAAGGGTGACAAGTGTCCCCATCCCCCAGAGGGAAGAGGGGACCAGCAGTGGGAGATCAGAGAACTCCAGGGATTTTTGGTGATAGCAGACCTATGCCACGTGGCAGAGGAAAAGGAGCAGGGTTATTCCTCCACCAGAGCTGTCCTGTCACCTCAGAATTCCCCACACCTTTCCAGGGGGATGCGATTTGTCAACAGAAGCTGGTTCAAGGAGATGAAGAGGTTTCCCCTGCCTTGCCCATCTCCATCACAATGAGGTTCCTCTCTAAATACTGGTGGTGAGGTCCAAATGAGCCAAATTTGCCTTCCTCTCTCCAACTCTTCGAAGGCTCCTGCCTTCATGGACCCAACAGTATGAACCAAATAGCTTTTTTTAAAAGTAATGCTCAATAAATAGAAGAAATAAATATTAAATAGAGGCCAAGTCCTCTCAGCCTGTTCCATATATGTACAATGCATAGCAAAATAACTGATTGGCTGTTGCAGACAAGTTTGGTACAAATTCAGTCCCCAAAACAACAAAAACATTGAGAAAATTGCAGTCAACATAATGCTCAATGCAGCTGAGTGCTGCAACCAAGGAAGAAAGAACAGAACAGTCTTTTGAAACATCCCTCATCTTTGCTTCCCAGCAAACCTGCAGAAATGGTGTTGGGTTTTCTGGAGCCTGGGGTTGGGAGACATGGGACAAGCCTCCCTTGGGGGGACAAACCCAGAGCCAAGGCAGGTCTGGTGAACGGGGAGAGTTGATGGCTCCAGGGTCAAGGAAACATTTGGGAGTGGGTGCTGTGACGTGCTCTGCCAGGGAAAGGCAGCAGGGATGCTTGTGGGATGATTCAAAATCATGGGAGGGAAAGAGCTTTTGAGTGTGAGACCAGGCTTCCAAAACCCAGCCAAGATAGTATCCTGATGTTGTGGCCAGCCCTGAACAACCCTTGTGTGTCTGACCACAGCAGCAATTCACCAACACCAAAATGACCAAACTGCCTTTCCAGAGGTGAAGCTGCTCTTTGCAGGGAGCACCTGCAGCAATCTGAGATGTTGGATGCAGAGCAAAAATCCATAAAAGCAGTGAATGAGAGAAACAACATTTAAAAAGAAATAAATAAAAAAAGCACTGGCAAAAGGCACAGAGACAGAAAAACTCACAGCTTCACGCAAACCCACAGAAACCACATCTGTCCCCTAACAGGGAGGGTGTGCTAAAGCTTGTACTGAAAATAAATTAAAAAAATAAATAACACCGAGGGAAACTCACACGTGCACACACACATACACACACAGACTCGGTCGGGTCCGTCACCGGAGGCTGGATTTTGCAAGGACCTTCCGCGGGGATCACTCTCTCACAGTCTCATCTCTTTTGTATTCCCATGGGTGGGTCAGTGCGCAGGGATAAACACGGCAGGGAGTGAGTCCTGGCGGCGGCATCCTCCCAGGGAGAGCGGCGGTGGCTGCGCGGAGCAGGCGGGTTTCGGGCTGAGCGCTGGCGGCGGAGCCAAGGCAAACAGCGCGGGGCCAGCTGGCGCCCGGCCGGCGCACGCAGGTGACACTTCCCCGGTGGCACTGCCAACCCCTCGGCCGGCCAGCAGACCCTCGCCGTCACCGCCGACACGTCCTAGACCCGTTTCTGTGGTCACACCCATCGCATTCCTGCACAAATCTGATGAGAAACCCGATGTAGAAATTGCTTCCTCCTGCTGCTGAGGACTCTAGGACGGTGTAGATGAATGTAGACGAGAGATCTCTGAAGTTAGGTTTTAGAAGATGAGGTTTATTGTAAGGGATGTGAGGCCTTGCTCGGAGCTGCCAGGCTGCAGCTCGTGGCAAGGCCTAGGAAGGTGGGGGAAGGGAGAAGTAGGGAGAGGAAATTCCAAGAGAGGAAAGTCCTCGGGGAAGGGTGCAAGCAGAAAGAGACCGTCCAGCCCCCCTGGGACCCCTTATCAGGGGTCTTCAAGGTGGGCTGGAACAGGACTTGGGCCAATGGGGTTACAGATACCTGATACTTCAGGGGAGGGGTACAGGTGTGGGATGAACCATACATTGAGGGGTGAGACAGAACATTCCATTTGACCTCTGGGTCTGGCTGCAGGTAACTTTCAGATGGTCACATAACTGTTTTCCCAGAGATCCAGTATCTAATACATCTCAAACATCAAAACTTACTTTCAATTCTATCTCAGTTACAGGTTTCACATTCTCAGAATAGAGGCAATCATATTTATAGGGCTTTCTGGCTTCATCCTTCCCAACATCTCCCCCGTTCTTATTAACAACTAAAACGCTAGATACTGTCTTACTCATTAATTTTTGCACACAGTGAAGTATGCAGGGAACCGCTACTAAAACTACAATTACTACTATTAAAACAATCAAACCTATCTTACAAAGTTCCTTTAGCCAAGGTGCAAAGCTCATACCATTAAAAAAATTGTCTAGCCAAGATGGGTCATCTATTGTAATTTGGCTAGCTAAATCTCTCAATTCTTGCAATTGTTTATGAATGGAAACAGAGTGATCAGATAAATTCATGCAGCACAAACTTTCAAAATCTTTTGGAAAAGGTACTCTAACTAAACAGGTTTTTCAGGGCTTCTGTCGGATAGACAGATGGTATCAGAGCCTGCAGACTTAGCTAAAACAACTCAGACATTCATCTTTGGTTAACTTAGGTAAAGCTTCACTACAAAAACTAAAACAAAAGAACAAAAGTAACATGCAAACAATAAAACTCCAGTCTTTTCTTGGGCTGCTTTTGGCGGATCATCTTCTCTTGATGATTCTGCGCAGCTCAGGTCTGGGTGCTTGCTTCTTGGTTTGCAGAAGTACTGGCTGATGTGGGGGTCTCAGCAGGCTTCGATGCGTGGTATGGTTTCACGTTCTTCACTGGAACCCACTTGAGTCCTCTTTCTGTGGAGGCAAATGCAAACCTCTTCCCCCATGTTACAGGATTATGTGGTTTTTCTAACTGTCTTGATTTTAAATTTTTAATTGAAACTGGGGGGTGTTCTTTCAGTTTTACCTTTTTAGTGTTCAAGAAATGTCTGTAAATGTGAGGGTGAGGCTCTTTTGCAGAGCTGTTCAGAAAATTATAAACATACTGAGCTTTCTTCAATCTCTTTTGAGGTGTAGCTTGGGCTTTCCCCCTTTTCACTTGACTTAAAATGCGTTTTAGGGTTTGGCGTGTTCTTTCTAGGGTATTTTTCAGCAGTTCTTTAAAATATGAAGAGCAGATGCCACTGTCCTTTATCACTTTTTGCAATTCTTTCATGTCCTGAGATGGGATAGGTGTCCCTGTTCTGGGACTTCCAGCTTGCTGGCTGAATATCACAGGCATAGCTAGAGGATTTAGATTTTCTTCTTTGCAAATTTCTCGTGTGATTTCATGCCAGTCTGTCAGTTGAAGGTCATCAGAACATTTCTGGGGACCTTCCAAAATCGGGATTGGTGTTGGTGGATCCTCAGATTTGAGAGAGTTGGCAGCTGCAAGGGCAAAACAGTTCTCTGTCTGTCCTGTATTTGTTAAAGTGGCTGCCACATTCCATCCTCCCCCTTCTCGTTGCAAGGCTTGTGTGCCAAGCTGTGGTTCTGTCATGCTTGGGCACGATGCAAGATGCGGCGGCAAAGGCAGGGATGCAGGAGGCACAGGCAGGAATGCAGGAGGCAGAGAGCTTGTCAGTGAAGACATCTGAGAAGAACTTGAAGCTGCGGGAGGAGTCGTCAGGCATGAAGCTGTTACTGTAGCACGTAGGTCTGGCGGTGGAAGAGGCGCGGAAGGATACATATAAGTCGCTGTAGAATCGTGTTGCTGTTGTGCTGTGTGCAGGGTCGTGGACGGGGGAAGGGCTGCTGAAGGCTGTGGTTGTGCAGAAACTGCTGAAGTCTGTGGCGTCGGGGGCTGTGCAGCACGCGCGGCAGTGTGGACTATTTGCGATGGCACTGTAACAAGTTCCGGCTGAGCGTAGGTTTCTGCATGGCTGCGGGAGCTGGCAGGCTGTATTACAGGCGGTGATGCGGCTTGGCGGGTTGGCGCGTACTGCGCATGCGCGGGCTGCGCAGTCTCGGTGTAGGGGGACGTTATGGCGGCGGCTCGCATGGGGCGCGCGGGAGGCGGCGGGGGCGCGGGAGCCGCAGCAGCGGTAGTTTTAGGGGCCGCGGGAGGGAACGCGAAGGAGTCTGCGGGCACAGGACACGCAGGGGCTGCGGCAGGGGGCAGCGCAGCGAACCTGGTGGCGGCCGCGGCGTCTGGTGCAGCTGCTGCTCCGGCAGGGACGGGGGGACGGGGTAGAACACACCGCGGGGCAGGGACTGGGCTCGCATGGCCATCCGCCGTTTGTGCCGCGGCACTCAGCCGCTGGTAACTCGCAGGCTGGGCCAGGGCTCGCCGCGGAGCGGGGACAGGGCATGCATAGTCAGCCGCCGTCTGTGCCGCGGGAGTGAGCTGCTCGTAGCCTGCGGGCAGGGCCAGGGCACGCCGCGGAGCCGGGACTGGAACGGGCTGTAGCATCCGCCGCGGCGTGGGGCTGGGGCAGTCTGCAGGCGCCCGAACACGCGGGGGAGTGACGGGCGCAAGGGGAACTGCAGGGATAGCCGGTACCGGCGCCGCCGGCACCGCGGGCGCCGGCACTGCTGCAGCCGGCACCACCGGGTCGTAGAAAGGCGGCGGCGGCGAGGCAGCGGCGGGCACAGGCGAGAGCGGCTGCGCCGCCAGCGCCGCGTCGGCCGCTGCGAGGGGACTCTGTGCTGCTTGCAAGACTGTGGCCGCTTGGTTGTGGAGGAGTCCGGCAACGGCGGCGACCACAGCCGCAAAAGCCATGGCAGGCGGAGCGGCGGGACTCGCGGGGGGGAGGGGGAGTAGAGCCGGGGCCGCGTGGTATGGAGGGGGCGGGGCTGCCGCCGTGCCGGCAGCGAGAAGCACCGCAGGGACGCTGTCAGTGGGCGGGCTCGAAGGGGCAGAGACGGGGACGGGGCCCGGCACAACGGAGCGGGGGGAGGGAGCCCCGGTAACAGGAATTCCATCCGTGAACGGGACCGAGGGCGCGGTGGGAGGGGCCGCAGGGTCCGGTGGAGGCGTAGGGGCCGAGGGAACGGGTGCCGCGGCCACGAGGGTGGGGGATGGGGCCGCGGCGCTCGGCGGGGCCGCGGAAACCGAAACCACGTGGCGCGGCGAGGGGGGGGAGGGGGGCGGGCTCCGCTGCAGATCGGCGGCCACGCGGAGGGGAACTACGGGAGCGGGGTGACCAGGTGCCGCGGCTGTAGTGGCATTTTTTGTAGCGAAGAGCTCAGCGAGAGCCCTAGAAGCTGGAAGGAGCTCAACAACAGTGAAATTCCTTCGTGAAATATCATTAAAGAGTCTATTTCCAACTGAGTCCCAAAAGTCTCTGGTAAAGACGGCTGAACGGTCAGCATTGGGAAAGTTAACTAGAGTCCATTCTAAAAGGTCTTTCAGCTCTTGCTTATGTAAAGTACTGTGATTGCAGCGTAAAAGATACTTAAGTTTCTTATAGAGATCTCTATCAAGGGTAGAATGGCAGTGCCCCATTTTTACACCAGTGTAGCTCACCTCGATGTCGCAGAAGCAGGTCCTCACTCGAGATCCGACGTGGGGGTTGGCCAGACACTCCAGTCGGCTCTCAGGACGCTGCGCGGGGTCCCGTTCAAAGCCACGGCTCCAGGCGCTGCTCAGGAACAGCTCCTCCGTGCTCAGGGACTCCAACCTCCCCTCGGCGCTTCAGTGCGGGCAGCGCAAAGCAGTGCCCACACGCGCTCAACGCACGTGGCAACGTACCACGGCAAAACTCCCTCCGTGAGCCCCAGTGGCCGCCGCTCAGCAGCAGCCGTCTGTGCTCGAGGGACGCCAGACAAAACCTCCTCAGAGCTCCGAGTGTTCGCTACTTAGTAACGATCCTCGTGCTCAAGGTTTTGTCTTCGGCAACTTTAAAGAGCTCCAGCCTCACGCTGCCCTGCAGCGATATACTGTGCTCACGACACCGATTAGCATACAAGTGGTAATTTACCGTCCATGGGGAAGTCTCTCACAGCTTGAAAGGCTGGGTCCGGCGTTTTCCACGTTGGGCGCCAATTGTAGAAATAGCTTCCTCCTGCTGCTGAGGACTCTAGGACGGTGTAGATGAATGTAGACGAGAGATCTCTGAAGTTAGGTTTTAGAAGATGAGGTTTATTGTAAGGGATGTGAGGCCTTGCTCGGAGCTGCCAGGCTGCAGCTCGTGGCAAGGCCTAGGAAGGTGGGGGAAGGGAGAAGTAGGGAGAGGAAATTCCAAGAGAGGAAAGTCCTCGGGGAAGGGTGCAAGCAGAAAGAGACCGTCCAGCCCCCCTGGGACCCCTTATCAGGGGTCTTCAAGGTGGGCTGGAACAGGACTTGGGCCAATGGGGTTACAGATACCTGATACTTCAGGGGAGGGGTACAGGTGTGGGATGAACCATACATTGAGGGGTGAGACAGAACATTCCATTTGACCTCTGGGTCTGGCTGCAGGTAACTTTCAGATGGTCACATAACTGTTTTCCCAGAGATCCAGTATCTAATACATCTCAAACATCAAAACTTACTTTCAATTCTATCTCAGTTACAGGTTTCACATTCTCAGAATAGAGGCAATCATATTTATAGGGCTTTCTGGCTTCATCCTTCCCAACAACCCGAGATTCCGACATGAAAAGGCGCAGCTCTGCCCTGCGTCCCTTTGTCCGTGCCGCGCTCTCCGCCCTGCCCCGGAGAGCGCAGAGGGACACGGTGGCAGCAGGAGTGAGTGTCACTCCTCCGGCCACCTCACCGAGAGGGGCCAGAGCTGTAAACCCTCACACGAGACCGGCGGCATGGATACATTTGAACAAACAAACAGATCCGAAAATAACTTAACGTTAGGGGGAAAAAAAAAAAATAGAATAAATAAATACTGGTCCATTCTGACATACAATTAAAAATAGAATAATAATAATAAATTAAATAAATAAATAATTTAAAGAGGTTTACTCCAATGCAAGTCTGCTTGGGAAACCCCAGGAGCGTTTAGCTGCCACGGACTGTACAGGCAGGGGCAGTCCTTGAAGCAGGGATCAGCTGGACGAGTGCAGGAGCTGTCCTCAGCCCCACACAACCCTCAGGGTCATCTTCTGACCCACAGAGGGTGGATGCTGCTAAGCCTGGTGTGGTGCTTCCATCATCTGTCCCCAGCCACGAGGACTCCAGTCAGTGTGAGTTTGGTATTTACACTAGTTGCACAAAGTCCCTCTTCTTTTCTTTCCTCATTTTGGACCGTTGGGCTCGCTGCTTCCTTGCTACAGCTCCGCGTGTGTATTACGGGGTGCCAAGGGGCAGGAGGCTGCTCCTGGGCACTGGTAGAGCTGGGAGGGTCTGGGTTCCCATCACTGCCTTTGGATCTTCCCAGGGAGCAAGAAGGATGGGGCATTTCAGCATCAAACTGGGAGAGACTCTTTGGGGAAGAAGCATGAGGTTTTCAGCCCTTTTGAGAGGGAGTCTGCTGCAGAAGGTGGCCAAGGGGCCGCTGTTGGGGCCAGCACAGGAGGGATGGCAGTGGCATCCTGTCTTTCAACCCTCAACCACAGCCCTGGAGTATTCGCTCAGCCCTAGCAGGAGCTCTTCTCTCCGTATCCTAGAAAGGGTCTTTCCAGAAGATGAACACATCCCCACGAAGCCACCAGCCATACCAGTGCCCAGCTCTCTGCCTCAGCCCCCTCATCCTCATGTTGCCTGCAGCAAGGAAGGCAGGGGATGAGGGTCTGGGAAAAAGGGGAGCTTTGGCCATTGAAGGCACAGGACAAGGCGGTCCAGCACCAGGAAAGATACTGGGAAAGAAGTCCCTGACATAAAACTTCCTCTTGTACCACCCAGATGGAATCCCTGCCTGCGCTGCTGTACTTTCTGGCAGATAACAGATTTATAGGCTTGCTGATGCGATCATCAGTTGCAACACAGCAGCTCATGGCACTCAGCCTTCCTCCCTTTGCTGCTTTGTTCCTTTTCCAGCTGCCAGGGGCCTGTAGGTAATTCTGTAGATGGGGGGTGGGGGGTGGGTTGCATTCCTTTCTACCCCCTCTCCTGCAGATGGTGGCTCCACTCAGCCCTTCTCTGTAACACTTAAACAACACACACCTCCTTGACTCATTAAGCCCGAACTCGTTAATAATCGTGCAGGATGGAAGGGGAGGGGATGGAAAAAGGGAGGGAGGGAAGTCTTAAGCCCAAATTAGCGTCTCTAAGCACCCAGGTGTTGTAAGAGAAATAAACTCCTCAGCACCAGCCCAGCCTGTGCTGGGAGAAGCCTTTGTTACCCGGCAAAACACAGTAATTGCGCAGGCAGCTGGGCTGGCAGGGAGACAAAACCCCAGGGCCCAGCCTGTGGCTCCCTGGAAAAACAAGCAATTAGTGGGGGGCCCTTCCCGTCCCCCTACACTGCTCTGGCCTCCCAGAAACAAACTGGGGCACCAGTGCATCCTGCTGCAGCCTGGCACCGGCCCTGCAACTGTGCTGCTGATCCTGCCCCAGGGCAGCAGAGGGGCTCAGGGAGGAATGATTGCCTGGAATCCTGCTTGAAATTGCTGTGTGTTTTGGGGAGGGGGAATTGGGGCGCCCTGGCTCTTGCAATGCCCTTTTAACCTTGTGTGTTCTGGCTGCACCCCACAACTGCTATCTCTGCATCTCCCTTTGGTCCCACTGGCAACGCACTCTGAGGGCACCGCTCCCTGAAGAAGAACCTAAACCCAAACTGTCCAAGGCTTCCTCCGAGAAGGGAAGCCCTTGGCCCCTGTCTCCCACACATGGCCTGGCCCTTGGAGCACAGCACGGCACCAGCTCCCCTCTGCCTTGTACCTCACCAGCCCCAGGTCTGCTTCAGACCTCAGCAGGTGGTTTGCAAGCAGTTCAGCGCTGGGGGGATAAAACAACCCTGCAAAAGGTGCTGCTACCTAGTAGGAAAGGGCAGGAGAAAGAGCAAGCAGCCTTTTTTTTTTTTTTCCCCAGGAATTATGTCAGGAAGGATTTCTAACCTTCTATTTATAGCAGGGACTGGCTGACTGGCAAAAAAATTACTTTCTCTGCAGAGTGGGCAGCAGCCCTGGAGGAGGGACCCGAAGGACCTGATATTTGCCTTGGTGGGAACAGCCATCCCTCCCCATCACCGAAGCTTTTCAGCAAACTGCTCCCCAGCTGGTCTGTCTCTCCAACAGAAGTTAATTTGTTGGTTCCTGGTTTGTCAGAAGAGCAAGGAGCAGAATTCTTTCCTTTGGACCCACTGGTAGTGCTTTGGAGAGCAGTAGCAACGGGGAGGTGGGAACATCGGGGAGGATGGAGCAGGTCTGTCGTGACAAATCCTCTATAAAGCACCGACCCTTCTTCCAGCCTGGCCAGGGGAGCTGGGACTGATCCACCCACCCCACACTGGGGCGGAGGGGCTGCACCATTCTCTTACTCCGAAGTGGGGACCCGGCAACGCCACCGTGGCAGTATCGGGGATGATTGCTATCGATGGCCAGGTAGGTGGGAAGGAAGCGGAGAACGCCAGGAATGTGGCGGTGACGCCGGCACCCGGTGTCAGCCAGCAGCGGCACTCCCTAACGACGCAGGCTGTCGGAGCTGGCTCCTGAGTCATAGCTCCTGCTCCTGCTGCGGCTGCTCCTGGGGCCCGAGCTCCGGCTGCTGCTCCAGCTTCGGCTCCGGCTCCGGCTCGTCCGGTAGCTGGAGTAGCTCCGGCTGCGGCTCGGGGAGCGGCTGGAGCTGCTGTACCAGGAGGAATAGCTGCCGGCGCTGCTGGACGAGGATGGGCTGGGACGGTAGTAGGGGATCGGGCGTTTGCGGGCACTGTGGGGACACAGAGATGTGGGTTACCAGCGACACAAGGACAGCCTAACTGCCAAACTCTCCAAAAAGCTCTTTTTACTCTGCACAACACTCCCAAAAATGAGACTGTGTTCATTTAAAAGGAGAAAGGGATCAGGTAGCAGACGGGTCTTGGGATTCAAAGCACCCACCCCCACAGCCCTGGGGAATGTCCCCGTCACTCAGTCTGCTGGGCTCTACTTGATGTTGTCCCAAAGAGCCCTCTGCATGAAGGTTAGAGTCAATAGTTGACTCTCTCCAGTGTGGGACATCTACCACAGGGCAGGGTGAAATAAAAAGCCTGTGAGGGAATGCTCCTGGCACCTGAGTCCTTGCTCTGACTTAATCTTTTTTTCCTTCAGCTACTGTAAATTGAGACCCTCTCCATCCTCCCTCTGCCTCCAGCTGGAAATCCCCAAGCTCTAGGGGAGGGGTGGAAGGGCCTGCTGATCAGGCTCAGGGAAACCGGTCTCCTGGAGAAACCTCCTCTGGCAAGGGCTGGGACCCAAGGACAGCCCTCATGCCCCCGGGAAGTGCCAGCTGAGCCTGTCTCCAAAGGATGGGACAGCATCCCCTTGCCTTGTGATGCGCCGAGCTTCGAGGTGGCTGGGAGAGTCTCTCCGGCGTTTCCTCAGGGGGGAATAGGAGCGGCGCCGCCGCTGCCGCTCCCGGTGCGGCTCCTTCTCGCTGGAGCTGTATTTGTGCTCCCGCTCGCGGTCCCTGCGGAGGGCACAGCATGGGGACTGTCACTGCAGGGGCTTTGGGGCTGGGTCAGGGGTGGGGAGGCAACAACCTACGAAGGCACAGATGAGCAGAGGACACTCAGGCTCCAAAAGAGACAAGTCTGAGCGCTCTGGTGGCGTCACCCCTGAGCACTCACGCAGCTGGACAAAGAGACTGGACACCACTAATTGCGTTCCAATGGCTTTGCACTGCCAAGCTAAGACGGCTTCCAGGGACCTGTGTCTGTAGGTGCAGTCTGTATTTAGCTCTTGCTGGCCGTGCTGCTGGAGCTGGCAGGAACAGCCCTGCCAGCAGGCCCCACGTGAGCCGAGGGCCTGGTAGCCCTGCAGGGCTCCACAAGCCTCGCCAGAAGGAGTGCCGGCGTTGCTATGGTTTTCTCTTTTGTTAAATTCCCATACACGTCAGCACAGGCCCTTCTGCGCAGCATGGCTGACTTCATACACCCTGCTCAGTGCCATCTGCAAAGCAACACGTTACAGGTCAAGGGCCTGCCTGATCCCTGCATGCAGGAAGTGTTCTCACCAGCACAGGGATTGTCAAAGCCCGCAAGAATCGACCCCAGGAATGTACGATTTTGAGGTTGCAAAATGTTCACAGCAGCACAGGTGCTACCAGGAAAACCTGCCAAAGGCATCTCTAGGGTAGAACTGTGAGACTGTTTGCTATGGTGTAGGGAGGGAGTAGAGGTGCCTGGACTGTGTTTCCCTCTGCAAGGCTGTGGGTGCCGGCCTGGGGGGTACCTGGCATCTGCCCTAACAGCAGGGGCATTTCCCTGGGCCTGACAACTCTTTGTCAGAGCTGTGACTCTAAAAAGGAGAGTGCTTTTCCCTGCTGCAGTCAGATCCCTCTCTGACAGGGGCTGCAGCCCTGCTGCAGGGGCTGCTGGCTGTGCGGGCAGACCCAGCTGGAGCCTCTGCCCACCACTCACAGCAGCGTGACAGTGGTGGAGGCAGGGCGAGAGTGTGAGGCAGCAGGTAGCACATGAGTGGACACTAAATACCACATGAGTGGACAGCTGTACCTGCTACGGCTGTAGCGGGAGTAACTGGGGCTCCGGCGAGGCCTTGGACTTCTACTCCCAGGACTTTTTTTGCAGGATTTGGAGGAATAGCTGGGGGAACGTGAGGAAGACCTGGAGATAGGAAAGAAACATAAAAGAGTTAAAGATGCTGGAGGGTGAGGCTCTACCAGACTACTCCAAATGATGAGGGGGAAAAGATGTCCCATTCTCCAGGGTCTCAGCCCACAGTCTGCATGGCCAGTTCACCCCAAAAGCCTTGTGGGCACCCCCTAAACTCTTACACCTCCCCCTGCAAGGAGCCTGCCAGCTGGCAAGAATTAGACACTGCCCAGGGTCACAGAGACAGCCGTTCCAGCTGGCCTTACCTCTTTCCCGAGGAGCAGGACCTGCTTCGGGAGTACCTGGGAGAGGCCTTGTGGTGCGAGGAGCGGGAGCGGCTGGAGCCGGGGGAGGATCTGCCCGTGCTGGTGCAGGACTCGCTGCGGGAGCCAGGCCTGAGCGGGGAGCTGTGGGCTGGGGAGGGGAGGAAGTTTCGCTTCTTCTCCTCTGAGGAACCGAGACATGAGGATAGGCACGCTCTGTGAACATATATTTGGACACTTTTTGAAGCTGTGGCTGAACTGGGACTGGTCCCTGGCTGAGGGGAGCACCATGCTCCAGCAAACAAATATTCCCATCCTTCCACTCCCTAACTGGAGGTGAAGACAACCTCTCAGCTCCCCAGGCTGCTGTTGCAGAAGACCCCATGAGTGTGGGTCAGAGTCCAAGAGCTCACCCTCTGGGCGCTGCCAGGGAGGAGAGGTGTGGAAGAGCTCTCGGGTGGCACAAGCAGCAGCTCGTCTGCCCCATGCCCAGCACACCAGAGGTGTCTGGCTGGCAGAGCGTGCTCAGGCCGGCGAGCTGTGCTGGTCCTGGGCAGGGAGTGAAGTAAAAAGTGCTGGAGTAGGGGAAAGGCAGAGCACGGCAGGGCAAGGGCTGTGCTCCAGCCTGGCTGTGGAGCAGCACGAGAGGGCACTGAGCAGGCATGTCCTGTTGCCTTTGGACAGCACTGCGTGAATTCCTTCTCTTCCAGAAGTGCTCTGGGAATGAACTGGGGTCAGAGCCCAGCAGCCCGGCAGTGTCCCAGCAGCCGGGGCCAGCTGCAATCCCAGCTCCACCCATGTGAAGGCAGAGTTATCCCACTGGAGTCACTATGTGAAAAGTACAGACAGACCTAAAATTTTACCCTCTGACTGAAAAATTAGTTTTGTTCTTACTAAAACCGATTACCCTGGCTTCCTCCTGTCACATTCAGTGCTCCAAACTATGTCCTGGCTCTAACTTTCAGGACCCAAGAGCCTGAGCTGGAAAAGCTCCCTTCAACCACCGCCTGAGCACAGCCCTGGTACCAGCCACCACACTTCAGTGCCCTCATTCCCAACATCCTCTGGCAAACACAGGAATGGGAGGTGGTGACGGAGGCTGGCAGCTTCTCCCCTCTCCTGAGGACAACCTGTGGCCCTGGGTGGTGGTTGCATGCCCTGTGGCCCCAGTGCAGAGCTGCTGCTGTGTTATCCTGCAGCCAGCCAAGGACTTGCCCCTCCCTGTGTTCCCCATTGGCAGGAGATGCTGTCTTGTCACCCTGGAGCTGTGCTGGATGAGCTGGGAGGGGCCACTCTGGATTTGGTTCATTGGACAGGTGAAAGAACAGCCCATAATATTAGTGGAAATAAACCCCGCTTCCCTTCCCCACCATAAGCAGAGAGAGAGAATCAGCATGGCAACCCCCAGATGCTCCTTTCAGATTGTGCCCAGAAGGGCCAGAGACTTTTTTTTTGGCGTGGCCATGCCCAGGTGAGCAGGGGTGTGCTGTGAATGTGGTCTCACCCAGGCCCAAACCCTGCATGAGCCACAGCAATGCCAAAACACTGACACAAGCAATGTCCAGGGATGTGATGGCAGGTTTTATCTTCCTCCTCAGGCTACACTACCGGTCCTTGCTGGGTTCTGGACTCCAGACTGGCAAGACCGTGGGTCTGGTTGGTACCTGCCTGCCTCCAGAGCACAGAAAGCTCCCTGCCAGCCCACCACGGCAACTGGCGAGCGGGCAGGAGACACAGAGCAACAACGTACCAGGTATTGGGCTGCCTGCAGCAGCTACTGGTAATCACTGACCTTCGGTCTTGTCCCTGGGCATCTGGAGACAGATTTTCCAAAGCTGTTCCCTTGGTCTGGGAAAAGCAACTGGTGAAGGAATTTCCTGAATCAGAGCTGTTATCGCTGTTGGCCAGTTTGGGCTTCCCGGACGAGAAGGCATGGCCAAAGCCATCATGGACTAGACTTCTTTTCTCCTGGCTGTCCTTTGACCTGGATGAGCTTGTTTGAGTGGAGGGAGGGGAGGAAGTATCGTTTCCTGAGTCATATTCATGATACTCTCCATTCTGGCTGGCTAGGTTGCCAGGCGGGCTGTCTGTTTTGGTAAAGAGGTCAGCAGAAGACCCTGACTGAGAGATCTGAAAGCAAAAAAGCCATTTGGCATTGTTTGAATGGTTTTTTGGGGGGGGTTTTTTTTGGTTTTACTTTGGTTTTTTTTTTGTTTTTTTTTCCAAATAAACCCAGAAATTTTACCATCATGATGCACTGAAACAAAAGGAAAAGAAAGAAAAGAAACAAAGTAAGAAAGAAAGAAAAAAAAGAAGAAAGGAGAAGAAAACAAAAGCACATATCCCTAAAAGAAATCCACAGTAAGAAGAAACTTATTTTCCCCCTGCTATAATAACGGGAAGATTTAGAGATCATGCAAAGAGTATCAGCATGCGGTTCATGTTAAACAAAAGAGTTCAACAAATTAAGCGGGCAACCAAAGTATTAAAATAAATGACTAACTAAATGAAAAAATGTAACAGAGGACAAAGCCCTTATTTAACCTTAAAGAGGGAAGAAAAAAAAAAAGGGTATGTATATACATATTAAAAACCTACATAATCCTTGCAAAGAAAACAAAAGTGAAACAAAAACTTAGATGAGTAAATTTTTTTACGCTTCCTCAATAAAGTGGTTGAACCAATGTCACTAAAATAAGCAACAAAAAACCAAATCAAATCAAATTAAGGGCTTCTGTAGAAAGCAAAAACTGGCAAATAAACAAGCTTATCACTTTGAAATTAAAAAAAAAATAAAAAAGGAAAAAGCAAAAAAATAAAAAGAAAAAAGAGGGTGAGGGGAAAAAGAAAAATCCCTTTGGAAATAAAAGGTATACAGATACTTTTTTGTGTGCTTTTTACCCCCTGAAGAAGATATAGCTAATGCGCTCAAGTGACCTCTAATAAATTCCCTGGTGTCTTGCGGATAGCATCCACTTACCCATCAAGAACTCCTCCTTTAGTAGGTAAGGTGTAAGAAAAAAGGAAGAGCGGGCAACATAAGTCCATCATTAGAGTCTCAAATTACATGAAAAAAACATAAACCCTGTCTTCAATCCACACTGCCAACTGTTTGCTGCCTCCTCTATGCAAATGTCATGACTGGTTTTTGTCTGCTCGCTGGTCTCCCTTATGATTCAGTTTTGTTTCCTCCTGCTTTAAATTAGCCTGTCCAGCCCGTTCCTGGAGGCTGATGGCTTGTGTTGGAAGCTGCAGCTTGCACTGAATCCCCCTGGGTTGTATGGAAACGACAAAGGGAACTCGAGTGAGGGAAGAAGCAAAAAAATAGAGGAGGAAAAGTATCCCCACGCTGCGTGCCAGAGACCTGTGGGTAGGGGTGTGGGAGCCCTGCTCCTGCCAGTCTCTGCAAGGGGACCAGCCACACCCCGGCTGGGTTGCCGAACACAGCAGGGCAAGAGAGGGCCTCAAACTGACATAGACTGACCTGGGCAGGGCTACTCTCTGGGACCCTGGGCACCACCAAGGGGATTTACATCATTTCAGTATTTTATAATTTGGTTTTAACTGCACTGGCAGTTACCTGAGCCAGCTCAGGAACACGGCGGCACTGGGAGTGAGGCTGTCTCACCCTTGCAATGGGGTGAGAATTAGGGCCCAATGCACACATCTGCACTCTAATGTGACCTCTTCCTCTTTCACTCAGAGCCTCCGCTCTCCTCAAACCCACCCATGAGGTTTGATGCAGGGTTCTTAGGGTGGACACGCAGGTCTGGCTCCTCCCACTGAGGACAGTCCTCCAAAGGTGTTCCCAGCAAACCGTGCTCCCTCAAACACGTGCACATGCCCTCATGCCATGCTCTGGGGCACACCACGCCCCCATCTATGCCATGCTCTCCACACTGGGGTCCTGGGTCATGCCCTCACCAATCTGGGGCCTTTTGAGCCAAAAAACCACATTGCAATGTTGGTGCTATTTCAGGCAGCAGAGGAGACCTTGACCAGCTGTCACACAGCAGGCACAGGGCCAGTCCCTTTGGAGAGTTTAGCTCTGGACTGGATGGCTTTTTCATCCTCAAAGGGGCTGCAGACTCAGCCTGTGTCATGTTTCATATGGATCTCCTTCATCCTATCAGATGTTGCCTCCATATCCACGCTCCTGCCTGTGGCATTCAATCTGTGTCCCCAGGGAGAGCTGCTCCCGACCCAGTTCAAAGGTGCTAAGTGGGACAGGGACAGCTGACTCGGACACAGGTGCTGAACCAGCAGCAACTGAAACCAGAGCAGAGCTGCCAACACCCACAGCAGCTCTCAGCACAGTCTGCAGAAGGACGACTGCCCACAACACTCTGAAAACACCTGGAGCTGGAGGATCTCCAAGTACTTTCTGTGTTGCCAGGAAAAGAAGCATTACTGCTTCAGGGACAAGGGATTGGTTCATCCCAGCAAATCCATAATGGAGTTCCCCATCTCCAACCCACACACACTTCTAATTGATGCTCAGTCCCAGCTCAGAGGAACCAGAAGCCCCAGCAGCAAACATGGGAAATGAAGTGATCCTTCTTCATTAGCCAGCTTCCACCTTCAATGTAGAAGCCCTGGACAGAGCAGAAACATCTCCCAAATGTTCCCAACAAGGAATGAGTTGAGACACATATTGCAAGTCCTCATTTCAGCATCTAGAACTGCTCCTTGCTTCTTCTCAGATCTAGAAATTCTCTACCAGTCCTTGCTTACTCCAGCAGAAACTGGAACATCACAGGAGCCTAAGGGTGCCAAGTAGCCAGCTCTGCTTTTCACCAGTTCTTTCTGAAACCCTGATCCAGAGCCCCAAGACATCTGACCTCTGTGCTGTAGATCGCTGCACTCTCCTCAGCCACTTTTCAGAAAATACAGGATTGCACTTTCAAATACATTACCAGATATTTCTCTTCAAAGATGGGACTTGGTTTGCATTCAAGCTGAATCCTAACCCAGAGACAATCAGCTTTTCACCACCTTTCACTTACAGGCATAAAACCACCGTGTAAAGTACTCCCTGGCTAGAGATAGGATGAGCCTGGAGTGGGCACAAGGCTGCTCCAAGGGCTGCTGACCCCAGCATCACACACAGAAATACCTTCCTTCTGTTCCTCCCCAGTTTAAATTGAAAGGCTGTTATTTCTGCCAAGAGATACAGCAGTTTCCTGGCATTTCTAAACCAGCTTTTCAGACTGTCTCTGGGACCTGGCATCCTTGTTACTGCTCTGCCTTGGCTGACATCTATGTTCAAAGCAGCAACTGTTGTCAGCACATCACAAAATCTGTCAAATGACCGGGAGGATCAACAAGCTCCTTTGTAGTTCAACATCTGTGGCAGCAACACTCTGGGAAGCGGCAGTGTGGATATCAGTGAAATATGGAGCTGACAGTCTGGGTGAGGGCTGGAGGGTCTGGATGGGGCCAGGGAGGTGCCAGGAGGGACACAGCAGCTTCTCAGCCCCACCACCTTGGGGCACCAGGCTGTAGCCAGAAGCTTCCTGCAGGCTGTGTGGGAGGTTCTGCCCTGCAGCAAGAGCCAGGACAAGTCTCAGGGTGATCAGCTTGCCCACCTGCTCAGACCCGTTCCCCATATTCCCCACTGGATGACCTTGGCTTTGCTCGTGGTCCCATTTAACTGTTTCTGAAAAGCATGCCAGGCACCCAGGATGGAAACAGAGTACCACATCTGAAAACGCTGCACAGAGCTCAAATGAATCACACCATTCTGTGTGATTCTGAATTCTAATGGCTTTTTGCTTTTCTAGGGTGGCTTAAAAGAGCCTGCTCTTTCATAAATCTAATTCTCTCTATGTGAACATTTGGATTTCCCTCCACACACAACCCCTAATAAGTAATTAAATAATCTCAGTGAACTTTGCTTCATCCAGCTTTCAGCAGGGAGCATACTGCTGCCCTCAAGGGAACCCAGGATATGTATTTATTGGATTTTTTGTTTCAAATCATTATTTAATCAAGATGAGGAGGGAGCAGAAATGAGGCCCTCACTCATATTCTAGAGTGTAATTCCAAGTGCAATCCCAGACCAAGAGGCAGCGCAGTCTAATAGATTACAAAAACACAGTCACTGCTCGTCTTCCAGTTAAACTGAGCAGCTCCATTTACTGTGGCACAAACAGCCCCGGGCCGAGACGTGACAATGCCTTGTCTCAGCCATACTGGGACAGCATCGTGGCTCAGCCTCGCTCAGAGCTGCAGCATTTCTTCCCTGGGTCTTTTTTCTCTTGTTTGCAACTCACTTCAAAGCAGAGTTAATTTCCCTTTCAGAAGGGCATAACGTCTGCCTTTCTCTCTTTTTCTAGGCACTGTGCTAATGAAAGGAATGAAACACTTGTGCCGTGACCCCGGCCAGCCCCGCTCTCGGTGAGGGCCCGGCTGACATCTGCCAGAGCCACAGGGACAGCACCTGCTGGGGATGGGGCTCTGCGCCTGCCCTGGGGCTCCTCCACCTGCCAGAGCTCACCTCTGCTGAGACCCTCCCCCAGCTGAAAAGCCAACTTCTGAGTGACTACAAAAAGCAGAAGTTCTGTTGCAATTCAGTATAACCCCTTTTGCAGTTGAGTCCCTGACTTGAGGAACACTGGGTGGGAAATTTCCCCCTTTTTTGGCTGGATGGGGAATTCAGGCTGAGGCTTTCTCAGGCTGAGCCCCTGGCTCACCAATACATTACTGGGGTAAACTCCAGAGAATGCCAAGCAGAGGTTTGTTTCTTTTCAAGGATCTTTTTAGCCTGCTGCGGTGTAGGCATTTGTGGCCCCACCTCAGCTTGAGCCAGACTGGCGCTGCTTTGGAGCAAGAGTTTGTCTTCCACCTCCTCTTTTTGGTAGCTGGTGCACAGCCCAGCCCTTCAATGAATACAGGTACTGATCCTTTCTCCTCAGCTGCTGCTCCCAGCACTGAGCTGTGGATTTGTCAGACAACAGCCAGGGCTAACTCAGTCCCCCGGCTGTGAGGAGAAAACAGGGAAAGAAAAAAAGAGGACAACTTCTATTTTTATAGAAGGTTTTGCCTTTCTGCTCTTGAAGGGCCTTGTTTGCTGTCAAAATCATGCTGCCTAGCACTCAAAAGAATAGTTTTTCCTATGTAAGCCAAAACCCAGGCTAGAAAACAGCAGCAGCAAGACAAAATGCAGGTCTGCCATAAGGTTTCCTCAGCCTTCCAGCGCACTCTGTCCCAGTCCCTGCACAGCATTTCCCCATTCTACCTTCCTGCAGGCATGAGCACAAAGACAAACAGCATCATTTGGACCAGCTGTACCCCACTGAGCTTCACTGGAAATCTGGCTCAAGCCTGTGATAATTTGTGGCATCACAAATGAGTTACAGTGAAAGCAAAGGAGCTGGCAAGGAAAGTGTATGCACGGTGCAGTTATCTTCATCAGCAACAACAAAGGCAATTAGATCTGTGCCCTGCAGGTATTTATATTGCACTGCTAGAGGAAAGCACAGTGGCACAGTCATCCATCTGTGTCGGTGTGGAATAAAGTGCCTGCAGCTGGGCAGGGGCATTCTGTACAGAAATAAATGCTGCACATTACCCACAGCTTCTCTGTGCCTGCTGAGGCACAGGCCCACAATCCTGCTCTCCATGGGTGCCTATTGCGGCTGCACGGGATTAAAGGAGAAGGAGAGGGAGCAGCTTGGAAATTCACTGCCAAAAAGAAAAGTAGCATGGAACTTTGAGGTGTTTCTGCATGTGTGCAGGCATGTGTGGGTGCCTCAGCTTTGGCACAAAGAGGGAAGGAAGCAGCAAGGTAGATGCATAGGCAGGGCATTGTTTTGTGTGCTTTATGCCCCAGCAGTTCCAGGCAGACCTAGTTAGAAATTGTGGCTGTTTCATTACAAAGGAATGAAGACAAATAGGGTGGAGAGGATAGCAGAATTTACCACAAAGCACTTCAAATTTTCAGAAGCAAAACAATATAGCATTATCTCATATTTCCCTGTATCTCTGTGTATTTTCCCCTGATCCTCCTTGGACACTCCCTTTTGAGATATGACAGTGCACCTCCCCAGGTAAGGAAGGTTTGGTTTAGAAGCCCAGGCCAGATGGAAGGATAGGGAGCGTAACATAAAACTCTCACAGACAACTGAAACATGGCATTTTTGTTGAATCCTAGTTCTGAATTTTTTTACAAAATCTTTCATTCTCTGGCATTTTTTTTAAAGTATGTGATCAACATATTCTGCAAGAGCACATTTTCATTTCAGGCTGCTCTCAAAGTCTGACAGAACGAAGCTTATTCATAGAGCAACCATTTAACTCATGAAAAGGAAAGGCATCAAAGGGTTGTGTATAGTCATTAATAAATGAGAATAAAGGTTCCCATTCCATTTTTCCCTTGCCAGTTTTGAATACATGATATTTAATGACCTTATTCAGCAAAATTTCAGGGGCAGCTCTTAACCAGGAACTTCAATTTGAACAAGTGCTTAAATGTGCTCTTGAATGGTGTCCCAAGAGAACGTACTTCTTTTGGGGACAGGAGGACAGTAGTGGCTTTCATCAGTCATTATTGCCTTTTAGTCATTAAAATATTTGCCTAAGTTATTAACCCTTACTAGAAAGAACACAGGAGTACTCTGATGACTTTTGCTTTGCATCCACCCCCTGTATCCGGAACTATCAAGCTCTTGTCTTCCCTTCCCTGCAGCTTTTCCATTTGCTTTACTCATTTGCCTCAAGTGAAGCAAATGGAAAAGCGAGCGCAGGATGCTTGAGTTTAGCTCATTTTAAAGCTTTTAAAATTTTAAATTAGAGTTTACTCTTTCTCAGGAAACAGAACAGCTGGCAGTTGGCCTCACAGGACTTAGGGAGCCTGGCTTCCGAGAGAGGAAACCTAGCACTAATTAAAAACTAGGCTTAGGCTCAAAAGCATTTATGAAAAATACACCGCTTGAACTAAACAACACCCTGGTGGCATGATGCAGAATTTGGCTGGTTGTTTTTTTTTTGGGGAGGGAGAGGAGCTCTGAACTCAGCAACACCCCCAGTTCATGACAATGAGCCTCATACCTTGTTTTTCTTCCCTTGCGTGTGCGTGCACACATCAGCGTGTGGTGTGAGGTTCTGCTCTCCACGCTGCCTTATAAGGCTTTACAAGCACTGACTCACATGGCCCCACACGCTCTATAACGAGAGCAAATATGCATATCTATAATGTTGAGAGACAGCTTGTGCCTGTCTGTACCCACGTACAATCCCTGGGTATTTTGATCAGCACGCTGTCTGTGTGGGTGAGTGGGTAGAGTCTCTTGTCTTGCTGGCACCATCTCTCTCCTATCTGATGTAGCTGCTGCGTGTGGCTGAGCTATTTCCAATTGATGACTGGGCTTGAAGGAGAAAACAACTTTGGGGCTTGGAGGACTCTGTACTCAAAACACCTCTCGCATTACACATCCACACGTGGGACTATCAGATCCTGTGCTACCTCTGGTCCAATGCAGCCATTTCTCTCTCTGGAATACCTATCTGATACCAACACCAGTCAGGGCATCACACCTCTGCTTTACTGCTGCCAGGAACAAAGGGGAAATGTGCCACAGAAAAGGAAGACTGATATCAATCTCTGTCTAATATTTCTCTCCATCTCTTGCTCCCTCAATTCGTGTATTGTATCATCTCTTCCTGTGTATATGGAAAAACATCCCAAGGCACTGAGCCTGGTTTTACCCTCAGATGCACATGCAGTTCCCATTAGCATCAATGAGGGCTCCCATAAGTTCCAAATTTGGTCCCTAGGCTTGTCAGTCCAGAGGAACAGTGATCCTAGAAGGATCCTGATAGTCAGAAAACTTCCCATGCCAATCACCGGCTCATTAAATGTAAATGTTCCTTTTGTATATGTTTGATACCCCTTTTTAGCCTGAAGGGCTAAACTTTTGGATGTAAAGACCAGTGAATGAAGTTCACATCCAGCTGAGCAAAGACAGCATAACAAACTCTTCCCTTTAAAATATAGTTTCTGGAGGCCACTTTTTTTGTTTTGTTTTAAATGTCTTCAATTCATTATTTATAGGCTAAAGACTTTGCAAGTTTCCCCCCTCTGCAGCCCCACCCTCGGTGTGAAAGTGCTGAAGGAAGGAATGACTTTAAATACATCAGAAAACAGCACCATGAATTAATAATACAGTTTAACCAAGTTTGTCTAAAGTCACTATAATTGAGTTATAAAAATTTCATATCAGAGTTCTTGCCCAGATTCCTCTGGCTAGTTCAAGCAAAGAAGGACAGTGTGTAATACTTACTACTTCCTTAGAAGACAGGAAGCTGTAGAGTGGGAGGGTTTGGCTGGCTTTTTGACTGGCCTGAACCTCTGCAGAGGAGCTTCTCTTTGCCGTGATCTTTGAATGGTGCCAGGAGTGTCTTCGCCGTGTTTTATGCCCTTCTTCCCGAGACCTGGCTCTGTGCCTCCAGGAGACAGGAACAGCCAAAATGTTATTCCTTAGGATTGCAGTTGTGCCTGCTCCCAGCTCCACACCAACCCTTGGCAGGTCTGTGCTAGGACTATGCATATGGGAGAATGTTCTTTCACATGACTGCTCTGTGGAGTCATGACGGAGAGAAAAGGGATGTTTTGCTTTTCTGCTTTAAAAGAAAAATAATAATTTTGCATCCAGGCTTTGGACCTTAACCTCAAATTTCAGCTCCAATGCATGATTTTATGGTGGCTCAAGGCAAACCATGACCTTTGTGCACCCTAGAATGTTCCTATGGTGATACACCTCCAAGAGAAAACACACTCTGCTCTTGCATGAGCACCCCTCCAATTACTGATTGCATTCCTCCCCCCACTGATCCTCAGCTTTTCATAAGAAAATTCCCAGTACTTAGGAGGAGCAAAGTAGGAGAGTGGGGGTGGGCTGTTCAAGTGCTTTCAGAGAACATGAAACATGAACTCATTATGTGTATAAATCTCTTGCTATTGCAGCAATGCTGGGTCTAGCACCAGCATCCACTTAGCTGGCCCCAGGATGCATCTGTCATCCAGAGGAGAGATTTTAATCAGGTCAAAGACAATAACTATAGATTGCCATGGGCAAATATATGTCTATTTCCATTGCTAAGACCATGTTTAAGGGTTTCCTGGGACATCAGTAGCACAGAGCCCTTGGGCTGGGGAAGGGACACTAGACTGGAATCAGCTGTCATGGGCTGGTCATCAGCCATGGGGATTAGAAATGACTGTCAGACCAAAAAGCTGCAGCCACTGCTTCTTGAGGGAGAACCTTTCTGTGGCTGATCACGAACAGCTCAGCCCCCAGTGTGTGACTT
Organism: Hirundo rustica; assembly: GCF_015227805.2. NCBI lineage: Eukaryota > Metazoa > Chordata > Aves > Passeriformes > Hirundinidae > Hirundo > Hirundo rustica. Next base: position 10,058,286 of record NC_053466.1, on the reverse strand, counting down.
GGCTGCTACCAGGATGGGAAGTGACCGTGCACAGAGAGCCTGTGGGTCACACAGGCTGTGGCAGGCACATCCTTGAGCCCAGCAGGGAGTGCTGAGCATGCCGAGCTTGGGAGCAGCACCATTACCTGCTCCGGCAGCTGGGGGAGTGGGAGTCGGAGCTCTCTGAGCGAGAGTGGCAGCGCCGATGCCGATGGGATTTCCGGGTGCGCCCACGAGAGCTTTAAGAAGCAGAAAGGAAAACCAGCATTAGGTTAGCAGTGGGGGGGATGCAAGAGCCAGCAGCTGAAGGCTGAGGTTGATAATGTTCAAATCAGAAGAGAGGTATGCCTTTTAAACCGGAGAGATCGGTGTATGAAACGTGGCACAGAACATCAAGGCACGAGAAATTCTCTGTCCCTTCATTGCTGCAGTAACATCTTCCTGAGATCTCTGCTAGCATTTTACACACAAGCTATTAGGTTGGCTCTGTAGTATGCTGGGGGAAGATTTGTGGACAAGCATGTGGGAGTGCAGCAGCCAGCACCAGTCCTTTCAAGACTTTAAAGAGCCATGTGCTTGCCTTTCATCCTGAATCCTACCCTGTAAGAGCCAGGCAACTGCCCAAGACCTTCCTGTTGCTGAGCCTTGGGGGAAGCACCATCTCTCTGGGCAACCCATCACAAACCTCTAGCCCTCTCCCTAGTGTTGGCTCCTTGTTAAAGAGTATGGAAGGATAGAGTACACTCAGTAGCAGCCAGCCTTCCCCACCCTCTCCAGGTGGGAGCATTCAGCCAGTCCTGTGGGCAGCTTTTGTGGCTGCTGCACAAAGTACAGCTTCCCTAAGCACAGCCTGCCTCACACACGGTTCCTGCTTGAGAGACAGGACCATTTCCCTGCCTTCTGACAGGTGTCCAGTCACTGGTGCTGCCTTTTCTGACAGGGCCTGAGGACAGTCCTCAGCAACCTGTGCAGGGGACAGAGGGGCAGTGCCCTGCTGCAGTTCCCTTTGCACCACCAGGCTGTTTCTCATGGACTACCCGGCCCTGTTACTTAAGGGCTATAGTTGTCCATGCCAGCAGCTGAAGTCCTGGGTGCAGAGAGCAGGGTGACATGGGTGGCAGGCTAGCTGCCACCTTCTGTGCCCCATCCCTGCCATCTTTGCTCACCACAGCAGTTATTTTAGATCTGGAAGCATTTCCATCTGCTCAGGCTGGCATGGCTGTGCCAGCAGGCAAAGCTAACTGTGTGTGAGCTGGTGGGAACAGCCTGGGAGCAGTGCCTGCCACGCTACACAGGCAGGCACTGACAGCACAAATACAACCTGCTTGGACAGCGTTTAGCACCTTGCTGGTATAAAAACTCAGCAAATAATTGCTTGAGAACAGCATCTCCTTTAAGACAAAAGAGCAACCTCCAGGGCAATTCCTTCAGCTCTGCTTGGCTGTTTTCTTTGATGCTTTTCACACCCAGTGATTATATATTTTTTTAACTTTGAATTTTGGGATCCTCCTTTCTTATTTCCATACAGCTGCAATCAGCAACACTGAACAACTTTCACTCATATGGTGGATTTGTGTGAAAATCCCCATGTTTGCACTTTACCCCCTGCACCAGTCCCTCCAATTTGTTTTCCCTTATGAAGGAAGGGAAAACTGGTCCTGCGTGATTTAGGTAACCAGTTGCTCGATGCAAAGATAAGTCAAAGCAGTGTGATTATACAAAAATCCTCATGGGATCTGTCTGATCCATGCCTGGGAGCAAAAGGTTTGCAGAAACTGGGAGTGGCTGAGCTCTGATTTGCTGGCAGAAAAGATGAGGCTGAAACGCCTTGACTGGTTTATCCCCAAAGAGCAATTCCAGCAGCTCCAGTTCCCTGAGGTCAGGGCACACCAGCAGGACATGGATCTTAGGTTTAACTGCACTGTTAGGGTGCTCCTGTGTTAGCCTGGGGAGAAGCATCCTTTTACAGATAACCTAGGAAGCCTCTCTTCTACCACTGTGGATTTTGGGTGCAGGGCAGCCCAGTTTGAGGGCAAACAGCTGAAACTGTGCCATTTAATGAGCAGAAATCTTAGCAAAAAGGAGACTGGCTTTCTGCATGCAGTGGAGATGGCCTGTGCAGGCCCCAGCAAAGCTGACCAGGGGATCAGTGCCCAAGGTTCAGCCCCAGGACTGTTTCCTTGCTCTGAAAGCAGGTAAGAAGCCATAGGTTACAGTTCCCAGAAGACAGAGAATGGACGGAAAAACAGAGGCAGCTTACAGTCCTTCCTTCCTGAGGAATCCCATTTTATACCATGCCCCTCAATTATGTGCCCCACAGGACAAGGATTGTGCTCTGCTAACACTCCAGGGCTGAACCTCAACACCAGATTTTTGCAAACTCCATCCCCTCCAAACAATCCCTTCTCTTCCCCTTAACCCCATTCAGATCCTTGGCTGTACTGTGTCTCCTGAGCAGGTCCTAATGGAACCTCCTAGAGCAGCAAACCAGGAGCGGAGGCCCTTCTCAGTAAGATACACAAAGTACAGAAAGAGGTGTCACAAAAGAAAGGGAGAGGAAAGAACTCCAGCCTCTACAAACCCTTCTTCCATTCCGGCAAAACCAGAATTGCTGGTTTTAGCTTCAAAATAATCCTGAGAAATGCTTAGAGCTGTGCAGCAGGTGTTAGCTCCGGGGGCCCCACCACATCAAGCATTTCCTAACCCCACACTGTGCAGGCAGGGCAGGCAACTCCATGAATCACTACTTACTGTTTTTTGTGTTTTCTTTCTTCCTTTCTCTTACTTTTGGGGCTTGAAGAACTAAATAAGAAATGGCTAATTAATTCGGAGGTTTCTGTTCCGATAAAAAGCTGTGCAATCACGTGTCAATGTTACAACTCAGTTGCCCAAGAGCATGCAGTAAAAATGAAAGGGATTCATGATTGTCACAGCACAGGGGGTCTGAGTGCCTGCTGACAAATCTGCTTCATGGGCTTGGCTAAAACCCTCAAAGGGATCAGCCAACTTGGTGACTTTGCCTTTTTCCATAGAGAAAATGAGTACTTCTTGAAAATGTATACACACATACTGGAAGCAGAAGAGCTCTTTCAGTCCACACCTGGGGAGACACTGACCCACATGGAATGGGGGGAACACAAGCAGATTCCACTAAGAAACCCAGAAGAAATGTCTTCTGCCCCCACTCAGTGAACATTACCTTGAAAAGAGCATTAAACTCTTATTTCTAAGGAACCACCCACACTTGCTCAACTCTTACCTGTGCCTTCTCTTCTTTGACGATAACCTGCAAGACACAAATATGGACATTGAATACAGGGTCTCACAAAATTGGAAATTTGAATCCAAGACCATGTCTTTAGGCTCAGACTGAGCACTGAGACAAGACCTCATGCAGCACCTGGGCAGAATGGTCCTGCCTATCCTCTAGTCGGTAGGTGAGGGAGCAGCTGAGAAATGCTGGTGTGGCAGAGGGGACCAGCACACTCCACAAGTAATTGAGAACGTAGTCCTCAGGATAACAAGTCTTTAGAGAGATCAGATGCATCCTCTCTCTCTGGTGGGTAGTTTTTCTCTGCTACTGCCTCCAGTTTTGCACTGCATGTAGTGGTGGGTCCACTCCCTGGTTTTCTGTATGAGGGACCAAATTGCAGTCAAAGGAAAAATCCTCTCTTGTGTAACTTCAGAGCAGTCTCACGGCCAAGACAGCATGGTGGCCCTGTCTTGTCTCCTGGAGCACTCCTGGCATGACACAGGAGACACCTCTCTCATACAGAACACCCTGGTGGCATGGAGGACATGTCCCTGCCCCAGTGCACTGCACACCCCACTGTCTCTCAGCTTGGAGCACAACATCCTGCAGAAGGCACGGCCTGAAGTCCTGCCTGGAGGGGCTGTGAGATTGCCTCTGGCAAAGTCACTTGGGGTCTGTAGCTGAAATGCTGCCAGGTGTCTGAAACCACCCCCACTGGTCACTAATCCCGAATGGTTCATATCATGCTCTCTTATGGGGACAGCTCCAGCTTATCCTCGGCTTGCAGGGGCATAAATGGCTACCAAAGGTTCAAAGCCAGAGTCTCTGACCCAGGACTTCCATCAGGAGATGGCATCCACAAAAGAGCATAAAAATCACTCCTTGGGGAGAAAGTGTTTTAAAGGAGTTCCTATACCCTTGTCTCTCCTTCTCCCTTGCTCTTCTTTGGCAATTCAAGCTCAGCTTTTCACCCTGTTACCCACTTTTGGTAGCTCCTCTCTTTGGTTCAATATATTATAAATACATGAACCTTCTTAGGGAGATGGAATCCACTGTTCTCGTCAAATATTGGTTTAACAGCTGAGAGAAAACAGTGGAATGTTTGCAATTTTAAAATTTAATCATGCTCTTTGAATTAAAAATGGACTCCAGAAGGGGAAGGTGGAAACAGTCACTGGGGCTGGGAGAGGAGACTGGGATGTGGGTGTAGAGAGTTCATGTGAGCCTTTTTCTGGTCCTGACACACTCTGCAGGCTGGGGAGGAAGGGATGGGGACCAGTACAAGCCCTGAGCACTGATCCCATTGGCATTCCAGAGGATGGACACATGTGAACAGAACAGGACAGCAGGCTGAGGCTCCACAGACCTCGCAGTGATTTGGCTTGTCCATCTCTGTGTCCCCACACCTGGACAGTTCGTGTTTCCCTGTTTGCACTGGGTGGACACTCCATTCCATGCCCTCCTAGCCCAGAGGGACTCTGGCTATGCCTCCTCAATGCTCACAGAGCCTCATACCTCTCTGCAAACTGGGACCAACAGCTGCCCGAGGCAGCAGTGCCTTCCACCCCTTCTCCAAACCCCCAACAGCCATCGTCAGCAGGGAATTACATTTTCAAGGGAAAAATACCTGTTTCTTTTTCGCTTCTTGGAGCTTTTCTTCTTTTTCTTCTTCACAGGTGAAGGGCTGTAGGAGGGAGACCTGAGAGGGCAGAGAGGCATTAGGGACCACAAGGCTGCTCACAGCCATCCTGGCCACCCCAGTTCTCACACCACCAACCAGCAGCATCTCCAGGGTGGAGAGTGGCTGGGGGCTCCTGGTAGGAGCAGGGTGAGCCCAGGGATGAGCCCAGGGAGGAGCCTCAACCCAGCTCTGCTGCCCTGAGGGGAGGGCGAGAAGATGGAGGCACCTCCCTGGGCTGTGGAGCCCCCAGGCCCTCACACCTCCATCTTACACAGACCCTTTTCCCTCACGCCCAGCTGAGGACTGCCTTCCCTTCCTCCCCACACACCACCATGGCCACCCTCACATCCTTCACTGATCCTTCTCTCTCACACCCAGCCAAGAGCTGCCCAGCCTGTCCCCTCACGCCACCATGGCGTGTGCTGTCCCGGCACAGGGATGGGTGTCCTGGCAAGGGCTGCGCAGCCTGTCCCCTCACGCCGCCATGGCTCCCTCATGGCCCTCTTCCCTCACACCCACCGAGGGCTGCCCAGCCTGTCCCCTCACGCCGCCATGGCTCCCTCATGGCCCTCTTCCCTCACACCCACCAAGGGCTGCCCAGCCTGTCCCCTCACGCCGCCATGGCTCCCTCATGGCCCCCTTCCCTCACACCCACCGAGGGCTGCCCTGCCTGTCCCCTCACGCCACCATGGCGTGTGCTGTCCCGGCACAGGGATGGGTGTCTCGGCAAGGGCTGCCCAGCCTGTCCCCTCATGCCACCATGGCTCCCTCATACCCAGCCAAGGGCTGCCCTATGTATCCCCTCACGCCACCATGGCTCCCTCATCACCCTTCTCCCTCACACCCAGCCAAGGGCTGCCCTATGTATCCCCTCATGCCGCCATGGCTCCCTCATGGCCCTCTTCCCTCACACCCACCGAGGGCTGCCCAGCCTGTCCCCTCACACCGCCATGGCTCCCTCATCACCCTTCTCCCTCACACCCAGCCGAGGGCTGCCCAGCCTGTCCCCTCACGCCGCCATGGCTCCCTCATCACCCTTCTCTCTTACACCCAGCCAAGGGCTGCCCTATGTATCCCCTCACACCGCCATGGCTCCCTCGTCACCCTTCTCCCTCACACCCAGCCAAGGGCTGCCCTATGTATCCCCTCACGCCGCCATGGCTCCCTCATGGCCCTCTTCCCTCACACCCAGCCAAGGGCTGCCCTATGTATCCCCTCACGCCGCCATGGCTCCCTCATCACCCTTCTCTCTCACACCCAGCCAAGGGCTGCCCAGCCTGTCCCCTCACGCCGCCATGGCTCCCTCACCTCCTTCGCTTCTTGCGGCCAGATTTCTTTTTCTTCTTCTTCCCCCGAGCTGGCAGCGGCCGCTCCTCATCACACGAAGGGCTGAGGGTGGGGGACAAGACCCAAGAGACATTAAAAATGATAAAAATAAACCCTGAATGGGCTCACGTGGGATGCTCGGGCATCCCCGCCTCAGGGACACGGGGCAGCAAGGTCAGTGTTCACGGCGGACCAAGGGTGTGGGTGTTGCCTCATTACGCTCTAACAAATTATTTAACCACAGTCTAAATGAAGTGTCTAATAGAGATATAACAAGACAGCTCCACCACAGCAATGCTGATTATTTAAAACATGTTTGCTGAGGTTAACGACTCCGAAACAGATTTATAGGTTTTGTTGCTCTTTGTAAATATGCTTTAAATAATTAATTGGCATTTAATTTGCATACAGTAATTATTGCAACCAGATGCATCTAACTGTAATAAAGATTTGACACGTGTTAAGTAGCAATTGATTAGAAATATATATATATCTATTGAGACACTATGGTAATTGAAGGAGATATGCATCTCTTATACAGTTGTTAAACCTTGAAAATAAACCCTGCTGCAAATTAATTTCTTCTTTAAACATATGATGCTGAATCGTGTTATGTTTCAATGAAAAGCAAATACCGTGGTTAATTAATTCAGAGCATTGGGCTGAAAAAAAAAAAGACAGATACTCTGTGGCTACTCATTAACTAAAGCAAATGCTTGTAAAGACAGAGGCAGCTGGTAGCAGCCTGGTGGCATCCCTAAATCAGCCCAAATCAGCCATGTGGATCTCCAAAGAGACCCACAGGTCCCTCTGAACCCCCAAATGGATCCAGGACCAAGGTCTGTGGGGGCACAGTGAGCTCCCCAGGGCCTCTGAAAAATCACCGAGGTGCTGGGTTTTGTGCCTGTTTCCCCACTTCTCATCCTGCCCCTGGGAACAGCCAGGAGCAAGGAATGGGTGGAAGCAGCCCCATGGCTAGAGAATGCTGTGAGATCTCCACTACAGAAACAGGCTAAAAACTGAGCAGAAAAGAAGCAGAATGTTTGTTCTTGTGCAGCAAGAACAAACATTATTGCTAATGAAAGTCTTAATGCAGAGCAAATAACACTCTGGGGGTGGGGGACACTCAGCCTCTACCACCCCTCAACCCTTGATCATTCCAGGGCTTGAATTACCACTGAAATTACACTATCATAAAAACCTCAATTGCTTAGTGCTTTTAATACACTTTGGGAAAAAAAAAATAATAAAAGCTCTGCAAAATGAAACCGCGGGCTAACGCTTCAGTTGTGAGCCGTGAATAACGAGTGCTTCTGGTGCAGTAAATCCAGTGTGGAGCCGCAGCCCGGCCCCATGGAGCACCCACATACTCCCCCTCGCTTCTCCCAAGGATTTCACGGACCAGCAGCAGCACCAGAAGAGGATATGGCACACCTCGGCCTCAGCTGGGCCTTTTACCTCGATGCAGAAGTGGTGCATTTTTCCAGGATGTCTCACTGCCCAAAGACACCCAGGGACACGGCTGGGCAGCGCCACAGCCACGGCGGAGCAGGGAGGAACATCTGACCACGCCGCCACAGGCAGCTTCTGCAGAGCCCTTCTCCCTCTCCCTAGATAAAGTCTTTCGCCTTTGATGTGGCAGCTTTCTCCCATGTGGCGATCCGACTTCAATTGTTCCTCTGTGATTATAATCAAAGTCTAATTAAAAGTGTGCTTTAGATTATTGTTCCGGTTGGCCTGAAATCTGAAGATATGAAATGTGCCTTTCTTGCTCTTTCTTTCCAGCATCTTTAACTGAACTGAGAGGCTTTAATCCCAGAGACAGTAGAGCAGGCAGGGCTCAGAGACCCCAGCTGCTCCATTTACAACGTTCCATTCATTTTTTTTCCCCCTCTCAAGGGGTCAGGGACTTAACGACAAGCCGATAACGAGGCTGTGTCCTAATGAAGGCAAGGCTGCTGAGCCGATCTAGGCATGGGGAGAGGGGAATTGCTGAGGACGATTCCCAGCAGACCTGGTAATGCTGGCAGGTCTTGGAAGACTCTGAAGGAGGCTGTAAGAGCAAGGCCTGGAGTAGGAATGAACCGCAGCTTTGTCCCCGCAAACTCGCGCAGGGATTTCATGCAATCGCACGCCATTTTCTGCGCGCACGCTGAGCCATTTACGCCACCGCCGGCTCCCACAGACCCCAGAGGGGCTGAGCGAACAACCACGGACACCTCCCGTGCCACCCCCGTGTGCCAGGGTGACGGCCCCGGCTCCTACCTGCGTGACCTGCGGTGGCCATGGTCCCGTCTGTCCCTGCCCTTGGCACAGCCGTTGGCGCCGGCGGGCTCCCTGACCACGCAGCTGCTCAGCTTCTCGGGCCGTCTGTCCTCCGCAGGGTACGGCAGGCAGCTCAGCGTCCCACTGCCGGGGCAAGAGGCGACAAAGAGCCGTCAGGAGCCGTCCCTTCGGCTGGGCTCATTCCCCGCATCCTGGGGGATCTCCTTTCCCCGTTGCAGGTGGGAGCTGTGCTGCTGTGAAGGAGAGCTGCAGGTCGCTCTCAGTGCTCGGCTCTGCAGCGGGAAGTGCTCCTGCAGGGCTCTGGAATGCCCCGTTCCCAAACCGAGCTGCCCCCCAGCCCAGGCACGCTGTGCTCGTTGTTCAGGCAGAGATGCCACGAGCATCATGCAGCCGAGGAGCAGCTGGACAGCAGAGCCAGATCCAATCCATAGAAAGTAAAAACAGGAGCCAGTAAGGACATCTCCTACATTGTGGGGTTTAGATCACCAGCTCTGCAGAGACAGCACAGGTTTTGCACTCTGATAGCAAAACAAAAGAAAAGCCCTTTCCCATTTCAAATGTAGTTTTCCAAACCTTGATAACACCTTGCCACACATCCTCATCCTTAGCTGGTAGCAAACTTCCCCACTCCTACAAATAAGTTGCTGGGCTAGTGAACACACCTGGTCCTGCTGACAGCTCAACCTTGAGAACCTGGGACAGCCCAGCAGAGTTAAGGGGAACCATCTGGGCCAGGTGAGTGCCTGCAAGAGCCCTGGGAGTTGGCAAGGAGCAGAGCAAAGCAGAGCAGAGAAAGCTTGGAGAGAGTGGTTTCTAAGAAATATTGGGGCTTGTGCAAGCGGAAATGGAGAAAAGAAGCCGAATGGAGAAAACAAACCCAAACAAGTCTGCGTGCAGACACTCGGGAGGAAAGTAAATAGGTTTCCAGGCCCTGCAGATGTTTATTTCAAAGAATGAAAAGATTAATGAAAAGCCATAAACCATACCCAGCAGGGGTGCTGAAAATGCTGGGGTTTGGTGTCATCCCAGAGCATTATGGAATAGATAAAGCAAATGTGGGCATGTCCAGGCCCAGCCTGGCTGTGGGGTGATCCCCAGGGTAGGTTTGGCTCAGCTGACACTAAAATGTCCCCCTCTCTTCCCATTATCATTTTAAAGCCAATCCCAGGACTGGGCTGTGGGTGCCACTTTAGGGTCAGCTCTGCCAAGTCCCGTGGCTGTATCTGCCAGCAGACCTAGCTCCTCTCCTTGGAAAGCAGCACTCTGGAGCCCTCAGGCCACGTGGGCCCCACGAGAGCAGGGGGAGGCTGGGATGTCCCCCTGCAGCCACAGTGAAAGATGCTTTGGCTGCCGAGACCACCACAGCCGTCACACATGGGCTGTGGAGATAGGAACAAGGGCCGGGTGTGTGCTGCACATCTGGGGGTTAAGTGGGGGCAAGAGCGTGGTTAAAGAGCAATGGCACACTAAAAAAGCCCCAGTTAGGCATGGCTGGAGTCTTGTATGCCCCAGGGAACATCCTGCTGCCTGCCTCAGCCACGAATAACACTCCTTGGAGTAGGAGTTGGCACAGGAGCACCTGAAGGGTCACCCCTCTCTTCCCACCTGTGTTTTCTCCCTCAACAAGCATCCACTTTAATTACCAGCTCCTCCTTGGAGCCCATTTTGTAATGTCTTAACATTTAAGGATATGTCCAGCCAAATAAAAGGGACAGAGATCAGTGGGGGGAAGCTGGGTGAAATATTTCTGGCCCAGAACATGCAGGAGGTGAATAGTACCTCTTGCTTTAATAAGTCTGTTTGTAATAAATCCCCGAGTTGCTTCCCAACATCTCCATTATTTTTAACCACCCAGGAAGCTACATGGTTAATCATTTTCTGTGTGCCAGCTAATTGGCTTGTGGCCTTTCCCAAACCCCTTTTAAGAACAGCCTTCTGAGGCTCAATCATTAGGATCCATTAAAAAGTCCCCAAATTAATGACCTGTGCAAAGTCTGAGCTGGATGCACTCCAGCAGCAGAGGCAGAAGGGATCCTTCTGAGGCTGGCAGCAGGGTGGAACACCACTGCCAGGACCTGGGCACGGCAGGTGACATCCTTGTCACCCAGCCTCTAATGGGATTTCCAGGTCCTGGGGTTAAAACATATTGGCCTCGAGCAATCAAGGACTCCTGTCCTGCAGCGTGCTGGGAGCCATTTCTTCTGGGCTTGGAAGTAATTATTGATGGAAATAATTATTCTCCAATTCCATCAAAGGCTGGCTTCCACTCAACCAAATGTTCCCCTCTGATGGATGCTGAGAGTCACTAATGCTTTAAACTGGCTGGTAATCCCCTGGCATGGAGCTCCATAGACATTGATTGAATATATATATATAAAAATATATATATATAAACAAACCATTTTCTTTTCTTATTGTCTTTTGTGTCTTTCATGACTAATATAAAAGTGCTACAGTTTGGTGTGAACGATCTCTGTGGCCTCAAAGGAGGGATTATCACACCTTCCCTGCTGCTTGTGCCTGCAGCAGAAGAGAAAAAGCCTCCGTGGGTGTTTTTGCTGGAGCTGGCCCAGGGAGAGCAGCGGGGATGCTCAGCAGGATGCTGCTGGAAGCACGGGACTCACTCAGCCCAGGGGATGTGCCAGAGGAGGCAGGAAGGAGAGGAGGCAGGAGGGATGTCCTGCTGGGGGGCAGCACTGCTCCAGCGCTCCTAGTGAGGAGCGCAGCCTCTCTCCCCAGAGAGCTGGTTGCATGTTTGTCCCCGAGGATGCTCTCACTCCTGGCCACAGTCGGACCAGGACAAGGCAGCTGCCCACACATCCCACCTGCCCTCCAAGCTTCTCCATTTCCACTTGGCAATTCGATCACTTGCTCTCGTTTTTCTTTTCTTTTCCCTTTCTTTCTCCGGTGCAGAAATCCAGCCTATCCATCAGACCTGTCCAGAAGCATCACATCTGCTCCTGAAGGGAGACCCCCCAGAGCAGGGCACCTGTGGGCTGCCTGCCACCCACTCAGTGCAGAGCATGCCCTGTGCAGCCACCACAGCTGGCTCATCCTGTCCTTTCCCATCCCAGCAGCCTCCAGTCCAGGAGGGGTTTTTTTGGCTCATGGCAATTTTTGCCAGTGCTGCAGTGGCTGGAGGAGAAGCAGCAGGCACACAGGGCCTTCAACTCTCCACAGGCACAAGCCTCTCGTAGCCCAGCCTGCCCACCTCCACACTGTGGTGTCAGATTTAGGCTCTCATGTGTGTTCCCTCTCTAAGAGAATGTGTTGGTAGCAGAGGGAAATGATCTATTGCCTACCCTGATACAAATGGCGCGGGAAAGGTCACTGGTGGGAAGGAACCCAAATATTCCTTATCTGAAGGCAGATGAAACCACCATAAACCACTATGGCCACATGGAAGAGAAGGGATGGGTGGCTCTTTGCTGCTGGCAGTGCCCTGAGGCCAACCCACTCTGCCTCCCTTCCCTGGGGAAGGGATGTCGCCCCCAGTTTGTGGGGATACCATGGAGATCAGTAAAGCACTGCCCTTGCCCACAGACAGACCCTGGCACTGTCCACAGAGGACAAGACAAGGGCACAAAGTGTTTGCTGCCTCGGGGAGTAAACTCCCAAACCATGCCCGTCCCTCCATCCTGGGCTGCCGTGCTGCATGCCATGGCCAAATGCCATCTCATCCGGCCATGAAATGTGGCACTTGGTGACACACGCTGCTCAGGGACCTGAGCCCAGTGACACCCGTCCCCCCCAGCCCCGCAGTGACAGCACTCAGGGCGGGTTTGGTGTGCACTTGACATTCCCTGGGTGCTGCCATCGCGGGGCTGCCGGGGCTGGCACTGCCCTCCCCTGCCCACAGGCTCTGGAGCCCCAGCCCAGCTGTCCTGGCCCCGCAGCAGTCGCCTGCCACAAACCTTCCACCAATCAGCCTTTTCCCGCAGTAACTCATCTCAAGAGGAGACAAAAGCAGGAAAATTGTCTCCCTAGTGACCTTTCAGCTGCCAGACTGTGGCACCAGACCATCTCCCTGCTCAGCAGCACTGTCCCTCACCTCTCCAGGATGGACCCCAGCATTGCTGGCCTTGTGCAGCCTCTGTACCCTTCCCAGCTGCCCTGCAAGCAGCAGTGTAAGCAAACTGGGCCTGGATCATGCTAGCCAAGCAGTTTTGGGGGGTTTTTTTATCCTTTATTTTCCTTTACACATGCAGCTGGGTTGGGTGCTGGATGCACAAGCACATCAGGGGCCCTGGGCACTGAGTGCACTTGGCAGACCTGCACTGGCAGCACTTCTAAGGTCAGAGGATTTGGGATAGCCAATGCAGAAACTTTGCTACGTTCCCTGCTTCAGCCCTGGCTGGCTTCATGTTCCTATCATCTCTACACCCCCCAGTGAAAAAGCAGGAGCAATTTCAGCCAACCAAACCCCTCAAAAGAAAAAGGTTAAAACATCTCTGATGAGCCCAAAAGCTGTGAAAGTTTCATTGGCATTAAATGATGAAGGATGGATGCCTTGCCTGGCACTGGGAACATCAGGACACAGGCAACCTGAGGGGAGGCTGGAGAAATTCCTGTGCCTGCAGCTGCACCAGGGGTGTTCTCGCCACTTCTCCTGAGTAACATGCAAAAAGTGCAGGGACAGGTGATGGAATATCCCATCTTTCCTCTCCTTTCCTCACCTGGAGGTTTTGGCTGTGCAGGAGAGGGCAGTGGTGGGTCAGGATGCCCGGTCTCCCACATCCCTGCACTCTATGCCAGAGCCACGTCACGTGTGCTTCTGTCCTGGGCTCTAGCAAGGGTGATCTGAGCTGCTCAAAGTGTTTCTAAAATTCACTTTTTGGGCTGAGAAGCCTTTTGGCACCAGCAAAATGAGCCTCTGATGTTTTCTCTGGCTTTGTTTATCTGACTGAAAAAGAAAAGGGTCAGACCATTCCCTTGTCCCCCGAGAGGGAGGGGACAAAAAAGAGTGTTGTAAAGACATTTCCCAGCAAAAACTCCAGCAGATGTGTTTATGTAAAGCTCTTTGAAATACGCACTAAAAATACCTCTTCAAAATTAGGAGATGGGGAATATTGTGAGTGCTTCCCACAAGCACACACATACACACACAAACACCCGTGGCAGGTTCTTTGCCCACCTCATTCAATCCATTATTATTAGTGCAGCAGGTGCCCTGCAGTTTGTTATTGAAAATTATAATAGCAAATCACCGAGATATTTTCCTTGATTACACAGACTCCAAGCCAGTTCAATTTTAATCTTCTCCCTGCTATTTTTTTTTCTGTGCATCAGCAGAGGCACCAGCTGCAGAAAGGCACGTGGGTTTCTCGAGGCAGTTCAAACGCAGAAGAGAAATACAATTCTGTACTAGACATTTTTCATAAAATTTTTGCCAGTTGTGACTCTCCTCCCCCTCCTGCTCCTGGGAACCCTGTGTCCTGGCACAAGCCTGCATGCGGCTCCTTTTCCTTCTCGCACTCCAGAAAGGTTTAACGACTGCTCTCAGCACATCCCGGGCCAAAAAAGCAGCTTGGCTCTTTCTTTTCCAGCAGTTGATTTACTATGCATGGTTGGATCAGAACAGAGGAGCTTCCCTGCTGGAAGAGGCCCCGGTGGCGGCACAGGATCAGTGCCAGATGCTCCGGGGGATGCTGTGAGGTGGCAGCCCACGGGGAGGGCTCTGTCCCGGGCACCAGCTGGCAGCGGCGGCGGCTCCTGCTGCGCAGCACGGGCTGGACAATCCCTGCAGAGGGAAAACTCCACGGGGGAAAGCGATGCCTCCATGGATCGCCTTCCTAGGCAGGGTCAGGCACGAGGGTGAGCACAGCCTCTCCCTGCTCCCCACGGCTCCGTCTGCTCCTCCCCAGGGGCACCGGGAGCCCCATCCCCTGTCCCCTTTCCTTCCTGAGCACCTTGCAGGGCTCGGTGTCCCTTTCTCTCGCTGCCGGTGACCCAGGATGGCTCTGCTGACTGCCCGCCAGCGACAACAGTGAGGAACCTGAGGAATATGGCACATGGTCACATTGTTTCTAAAGAAAACCTGGACTGCTGCCCCATCTCGAAGGGTTTCTACGGCATCTTGTGCCTCCCACGCTGCCAGCTCGGAGGGTCCCTGCGGAGCTTCCTGCCCGTCAGCACCTGCATGCTGCCGGGCCAGGCTTGCTCTCAGGGGGACAATCCTGAGCCTTTCCTGTCCTCAAATCCTCTCCCTTAGACAAACAGCCTGCAGGTTCCCGTGTCTGTACAGGAGCCAGGTTTCTCCTCCATCAGGAAATACGAGAGGAGCATTGGCTGTTTCAGGTGCCTGCAAATGCAGATGAAAGTGCTGACATGGGCACGCTGCCCCATGGCACAGCAATCTGGCTATCCGTGTTTTGGGGGGCTCTGGGGTCACCCAGAGGCCTGGGGCTGAGAGTTTATGCTAACCCCCCCACAGCCCCACCATCCTCCCAGCTGGCCTCAAACAGCACTCCCAGGTCCTTTCCTTGCCATCACCCCCAGGCAGCCTGGAGCAGCCATGGAAGGGGTGAGCTGACAGCCAGGCATGGGGGCAACCTGAAACAGCCCCTGCAGAGCTTGTGATTAGGAAAAGTCTGGATCTGAGTTCACATTTCCCATTAAACATTTGCCCACAAGCAGCACAGGGCAAAACCAAGCCAGGCAAAGGTCAGAACCAAGGGGCTGGGAGGGAGCCCAGAGGTTGTGGCTGGGCACTTCCCAACACAGCACGGGGAGCCAGAAGCTGAGGAGTGCCAGTGGATGATGCTTAACGCTTTAGGAAGGGCTTAACAACAACAACAACAACAAAAAAGAACTCGTGGATGTCCTAGAAAAGAAGTGCTTTGGCACTACCTGCAACATGGTCAGGCTGGAGAGCACCTTCACACCCAAGGGGCTGCACAGCGCCAGCCTCTGTTCCAGGGACCATCAGATGTGCCCGTTCCCCCATTGTCCAAACCCCGTGCTATTTGGCACGGCAAACTACAGTGAAATAGTGTATTTGCCAATAACAACTCGTTAAATTTTTATCAAATAGGGAATTGTAAGCACACAGTTACCCGGAGCTCCTGGGAGCACTGAGAGATCACTTTAAAAATGAATTAGTAATTAGGCACTTTGGAAGCAGCAAGGAGGAGGCGGCTGGAGAAGATCCACTTGGAGCAGAAATACTTTCTTTGCCACTCACATGAAGTTTTTCCTCCTCTCCCTTAACTTCCTTCCTTTGGAAGAAAAGGGGAGAACACACTGGATGTCCCAACACTCAGGTAATTCCAAGAACACAGTGTGTTCATGCAGCTGCCACCTGTCTGCAGAGCTGCCCTGGAAATGCCTCTGGTTGAGTTTCTCTGCTGGCACATCCATCCACCCGTGCTGGGGACAGGGACACTCAGGTCCCCAGATGCCATTTATAAACCAGCCCCTGAGCCACCCCACGTGCCAGAACACAGGCATGGTGCTCAGTAGCCTGTGCTGTGGAACAGTGATTCCAAGGGCTCAGCTTGGAATGACTCCAACTTTAAAAAATGCTCAACCCCTGCCCCAGGGCAAACTCAGGCGTTCAGCCAGATGGGTGTCCCCAACCAGGGCATCACCTGGGCAGGGACTGGTGAGGCGGGGTTCCCTGGACATCCTTCTCTTTGGGACTTGTCTCCTGAACTTCCAGCCCCCTGTGATGCACAGGGCTGCACTGCCAGGGCCACCTGAGGCCAGGAGGGTTCTGTGACCCCATGAGGAGCAGATGTCCCCATGCAGGAAAGTGTGGGCAGAAATTAGCTCCCATGGAAAGGAATTCACAAACAGATTCCTGCTGCTGAGCAATGAGCCTGAAATGTTCCCAGCCCAGCAAGGGATGTGGAAAGAGGGCTTTAAACTCCCACCCTCACTTGCTGACAGGGGCTTTCAGTGGCCAGAAGGGCCCTTTGCCTCCCTGTGTGTGCAGCGACAGCTGAGCTGGGAAGCTCCCAAATTGCAGCTTCATGGGTGGGAGTGCTTGTTTCGACTCCAATCCTCTTCCCTTGTAACACCCCGGGTCCTGTGGGAAACACCTCAGTGGTCAGGCTGCCTGCCCAGGAAGGACTGGTGAGGAGGTTTTGACTAAAAGAGTTTCTGGAAGGGAAGGCAGGGCCTTTTCTCCTCCCACTGTGCTCCAAGGAGGAAAAGGTTGGCACAGCTGTGCCATCCCTGCCACACAGAGAGCTGTGGGGTGCTCAGTGCTGTGTGGGAGTCAGAGCCTGAAAGAAACCTCCTGTCCACTTCAGGTCTTGTCCCCACCCTTCCACACCACCCTGCAACTCTGGGCATTGTTTTAAATCATCCCAAAAAAAGTAAGGGGGGGGATATTTGTTGGCTTGCTCCTTCCTAGCGGGAAGATTTGGAAGAGGCAGGTGAGTCCCTGTGGCAGACCCTGCCAGGAGGGGCTGCAGAGAATCATTTCGGTTTCCATCCCATCCATCTTTAATTGGGTGTAATAATAATTTTATTGCTTGCTGGGATTTGTGAGGCTGAACTAATATTTGTAAAATGCTTTGCTATCCTCAGCTGAAAGGCAATCTGGAGGGGCAAAGCCCTGGTGTTATTCACATTTGGATAATCCAGAATTATTCATAAACAAAATCAAGATTATGCAAATATATTCATTAGTTCTCAGAATACCTCCAGGAAAATAGAGGAATTAGTTTTGTTAACAATTATGTATTATGTGTGTCTAAGCGTGCACAGCCCCGGTGCTGGGGCACATTCGCCTGGGACTCATCCCGGGATCCTGGAGTGCTGGAGAGCAGAGGTTTGGCCTGTCCAAAGCGACCATCTCCATTTTGGGATATCCTGATGCCCCACAGCAAATGACAGCACACAGCACAGAGCCCTGTGCCCTGCCAGTGTGCCCCTGGCTGCTCTGCTGACACCCCCAGTGTCCCCTCACATACAGCCCCCATGTGAGCACTGTCGCCTTACCCCCCCCCCAAAGCAGCCTTTCCTGCCCAAATGAGGGGTTTTACAGTACATGCAGGGCTAAGAGGCTGTGGATTTGGGATCTGGAGGCAGCCCCCTCACTCAGGGCCTGCCCTTTGTGTCCAGCACAAGCCCTCACATGATGCCAGCTCGTGCCCAGCCTGGCTTTCCACGGTGTGTGACCGTCTGTTTGGGATGTGCTGGGGAATGGGAGATAAAGGTGCTGTGAAAATGCTGCATGGTTTAATTAATGCCACATGCCTTTCACTCTATAGGTTGTGTGGATGGTTAATTATTTTTATAAAGAAAATAATTAGTCCCAATCAAGGCAGAAGCTCTCCAGAATTACAGCTCATTAACCGCTCTCACATTTTTCTGTTCTATAAAAAGTCATGTGGTGCTGATGAAGATTATAGACCCTTGGAATCAGCATTAAATACAAATTCAGACAGTGTTACCATCCTATTACCATCAACTGCATCGACTTGGCTTCGGTAATTGCAGCTGGAGATGAAGGGCAGGGATTTCTGCTCCACACAATCTCTGGAAACAAACACCCTGCCCATCAGTTTGCCGCAAACAATGTGACACCAAGCCCTGACTTGGCTGCGTGCATCCCTGAGGAGCTGACAGCCACCAAGGAGAAAGGGAAAAGCTTTGCTGGCCATGTGAAGGTGAGGAGTGCTCAGGGCTGGTTCGGTTCCTGTCTGCACTGAGGTTGCACAGAGCAGGAAGCACCTTGAATCTGCCCTTTGGCAAAGCCACCAGTCCAGTGGTGATGCAAAGGCAAAGGAAATGTCCAGGAAATTTCCAGGAAATGCAGAGGGGACAAGGGACAACCTTTAAGCAGTGGGATTATCCTCATGGGACATGGGGAAAATAGGGCACGGGGGATGCTGTTGTTGGGGATGGGGGAGCATCTGCAGGCGTCTCCCTCTGGGCCGTGCTAGTCCAGGCACTGTCCAGTTCTATTGAACGTCGCAGAGACCTCACTCAAAGCCTAATTGAAAGAAATCACAGCACATTAAAGGGAGTTCAGGTCAAATCAATCCCAGCGTGGCGGGGAGGGCGAGCGGGGGGAGCAGGGCGCTGGCAGAGTCCCAGTGCCAGCTCTGCAGGCTGGGCACAGGCTGTGTCCTCGGGCTCCACTGCCTGCTTTACCACCACGGGAAGGTGAGGTGAGAGCCACTGTCCCCTGCTCCGTGCAGGACAAACCTGGCAGCAATGCAGCCTGAAGGTTGCAGTGGCAGCAGCGGTGGGGAGGGGGCAGGGCAGCCACGGGTCCTCAGGATCCTGCTTTTCAGTTTCCATCAATCAGGGATGGATGTGCCCCGGGTGGCATTCACGGCCCAGAGAGCCGGCAGCCAGCACTTTGGACCGCAAGCCTCCGCTGCAAAATTAACCCACCCGTCCCCAGGGCACAGCTCCTGTGCCCAGAACATCTGAGCCCTCTGGGGGGCATGGGGAAACTGAGGCTCTGGGTGGGAAAAAAGCCCTTGTGGCAAACTCCTGAGGCAATAGGGGAGTAACTACTGCCACAAGGCAGCACCTAGCAGGAGCTAACCCTTCCACTGGCACATGCTGTGCCTTTGGCTCTGCCCCTGCAGCTGCAGAGATGCTCCACACTCACGGCGAGGGCGGGGATAGAGACAGGGACCCTGGCAGCCTGGACTCACCAGAACATCCAAAACCTCTCCAAAAGAGATGAAGAGCATCCTTCACCTTCACTGGCTCCTGACCCACATGTGGGAAGTGTTTGGGAGAGCACAAGGACTCGTCCAAAACCACACCAACAGCTTCTCCAGCCACCAGACAGAACTGAATCCCTGCTTTTGGGGATGTCCAGGGATCTCAGGGGAGATGCAGCCAACATATCCTGTGCCCTGCAGAGCTCAGCCCCACACAGGGGCGCCCAGGGGCTAGAGGAGGTCACCAGGAGACCAAGCTCATCCGCGATTAGGGGACATGGCACAGCCAGGCTGACAGCCCGTGGGTTCCACCACTCCCCAGCAGGTCAGGCTGCAGATCTCCCTGTTTCAGGGGTTACACCACAGCTCCCTTTGTTCCCCCTCCACTGGTGCTGCCCACCCAGACCCCTTGCACCTCCCACTCCGTGACATTATCCTCCTGCCCCTCTGCTGGCCCTGCACTGTCACCCTCTAACCCGGCCAGGGCATGGCTGATGGGCAGACAAAGGCAGGGACGGGGTGAGAGATAACCACGGAGGCTGTCCCACACACAGGGAAGGGCAGGTGACACATGACAGGTTTTGTTGCTTTGGGGTTTTATTTTCTGTAAGTTGCCAGCCTTGGAGTTTTCTGGAGAATAAAAACCCCATCTCTTCAAAGAAGTGCTGAAGCCAGTTGTCTTGCTTGTCCCCATCATAAGAACCCTGAGCAGGCTCTGATCGGAGCAGGGAGATTTGAAGAGGGGAAATGCTTTATAGGAAATCAGTTTTCTGAGTTAAAGCGCCAGCCTCAGGGGTAGGTCTGCCCAAATCCCAAACTGCCTCCTGCACCCTCCGGGCCACAACCATGTCCATGCCCTGGCATAGCAGGGCTGCTCTGCTGCCTGCAGCTGATGGAGCTGTGGAGAATAAGTTCTGTTATATTTACATGCTCTTATAGGTTGGTGTTACACTCTCATGGCTTTGGCGGGCAGGGGGTTGTACAGCAGCTCCAGCTGACCCACACATTAATGCAGCAGAAGCTCTTTAACTGTGAAATCTCTCTTAATGCAAAAATATTTCTCTTGGTGAGCAGTAGCTAATTCTTCATCCTGACGGTAATGTAGCTCAAATCCCA
This sequence comes from Hirundo rustica, assembly GCF_015227805.2. Taxonomy (NCBI): domain Eukaryota; kingdom Metazoa; phylum Chordata; class Aves; order Passeriformes; family Hirundinidae; genus Hirundo; species Hirundo rustica. Next base: position 10,038,011 of record NC_053466.1, on the reverse strand, counting down.
GCCTCCTGCCCCACTCTCTTCCAGTCACCCTCCAACACACGTGGGCACAGAGATAAATTCGATACAACCAGCCCATTGCCAAAGTGCCATCAAGTTCCAGCGGGATGATGCACTGCTGGAATTTGATGTTAGTGGCAGTGAAAACCCATTTCCTCATCATTGCCTGTGGGTCTCAGAGCATTTCAGCCACCCTGTGGGCTGTGAGAGGAACACCTGACCTCAGCCCTGGAACCAGCAGCAGGAAGCCCCCACAGCCCATACCAGCAAGTCACAGCCCCCCCTACTCCAAAAAAGAGAGAGCAGAGCAGCCCTATGGACAGCAGGACCCTGCCCACAGTGTCCCCACTCGGGGGGTGAACGAGGAGCTGCCCCTGGCTGGGGCTGGGCAGCAGCTGCTTCTTCTTCCATTAATGACGAGACATAAATTAAACATGGAGAGTTAAACGGGTCATTGGTGGAGCCCCAGCCTCGCTGCCTCCAGCCCAGGGGCTCATTTCATCCTGCCTCAAACACCAGTGCAGTTTTTAACGGAGTGTTTTTTGCCACTTGCATTATTTTTTGCGAGCCCTTCCTGCAGTCCCTGCTGCGCTGGCAGGGAAAGCGTTCCCACCGCGTGCGAAAGAAACGGCTATTTTTAAACTCCCCGTGTTTGTCAGCGCTTTCAGCTCGAGTGGCTCATGGAGAAGCCAGTTTTGCAGCACCCGGTGTCCCGCAGAGGCTCGCGTGGCCTTTGCCAGGAGATGGTGGCACAGGCGTGGGCACTGTGCCCGGCCGTGCTGCTGGCGGTGATGGTCCAGCCCGCTCATCCCCGGGGCGTGCCGGGTCCGCACCAGAGCCCTGGTCCGGGTGCTGTGCCCACCACTCCCACCGGATTTCAGGCAGCACAGCCTCTGTGTCTTCGCAGCCACCTATGAAATCATCAAGCAAGGCTGCAAACACAAGCTGGCTCCCGGGATTTGGCCTTTCTCCCTGCCCTTTGCCGGGAATGCCAAAGGGCTCCAATCCAGGCATCAAACCCAGCCCTGTTTTCCAGCTGATGGCACCGCCAGGGATTTGGGGCCAGAGGAGGACCCAAGGGAGCGGGAGCTGTGTGTGGGTCACAGGGAAGAACTGTGGGTCACAGCAGACCCATCTCCGAACAGCAAAGAGCCCCTAGGAGCTCATGCCAGAGCAGGAGCTGTGCCAAAAGCCCTGGCACCCTCTGCAGCTGAAACTCTGGTAGGATTTTATGTCCGGGTCAGGCTTTGCAGTGAGGAAGATGTTCCAGTGCCCACAGGGAGAAAATTTAAAAAAAAAAAAAAAAAAAAAAAAAGAGAGAGAGAGAGAGGGAGAGAGAAAAGGAAAGGGTGGTCATGCATGAAATGATTTCATTTCGGTGATGTGGGGGTTGCATTTGATAAGTCCAGCTTATCGAGAAATGGAGGTATAGAAAGGTCCAGCCACCAGCCATGGAGATGTGGGAAAGGTAGGGATGGGGCTGAGCAGAGAAAGCCAGGGAAATCTCCCAAGCCCTGGTGAGAGAGAGGACCCCCACGCAGTGAGAGTGGGATCTGCACAGGCCCTTCCTGGAGTCAAGCTGCAGCAGGACAGGCTGATGGGGGCAGGACAGGCAGGATGGTGACAGCAAGGACACACAGGCAGCCACAGGACCTGGCGCTGGGCAGGAGCTCCTTAGCAATGCCTGTCATCAAGGTCATCACTGCTATTTATTATTTAGGGCCTCACAGCCCTAAATATTCATTAGCAGGACTTTGCAGGAGGGGTGTGAACACGTGCGTGGGGTTCAAGTGTCCTGCTCCCCTGCCTCTCCAGGGATGGGATAAGAGCAGGGATGGGGGCTGGCTGGAGCTGGTGCTGCTACCTGAGCCAGGCAAGGATGAACCCCAGCCCTGCAAGACCTTAACCTGTCACATTTCGCCCTGGCCTGGTTCTCCACACACCATGGAACAGCCTCACGCAAGTGCTGGGATGCTGCTGAGGCAGGGAGGGGACCCCACGGTCAGCACAGCCCCTCGAGGTGCCAGACCCCACCAGTGCTACCCTCACAAACCTGGCACCCCCAGCATCCGCAGACGTGGGGCTGCCGGGCAGCCAGGGCAGTGTTTGCAGCAGGTTTGTTCAAGGGTGAAATAAAATATTTCTGCAAAACCATCCTCCAGCCAGCCAGTGGAATTCTCCTCCCTTTTGCTTCCTTCCACCTGACTTCATCCCTCATCTGAAGGGATTGGATACAGTGCTTCCCCTGGCACAGCGTGGACACCACAGGCTCTCCTTTCACCAGAGGTGGGGCAGCAGCAAGCCCTGGATTTATGAAGACCCTCATCCCATGTTTCCTCAGCGGCTGCTGTGGCCCTTCACTCTCAGCAGCAGGGCCAGGTTGTGCCCTTGTTCTTTCTGGCAAGCCTGGGAGGAGCTGGAGCCGTGGTTTGGGCCCCAAGCAGAGCTCAGCAAAGCTCTCAATGGACTTCTACAGGTCAGAAATTACCTGTCCCCAAAACCACAGCATTTCCCAGCAGGGTCACGGTGCCCAGCACCAGTCCAGAGGAGAGGCAGATGGGCAGGGCCGGGGGAAAGAAAGAGGGTGAGGATGATGAAGGCTCTGCGAGCAGCAGGGAGCGGGTCCTGCGGGCATTCCCAGCTCTTCCCCTCACTCAGCTGCCCCCAGCCTCCCGGCAGTCCCCGAGCTGCCTAATTAGCTCTCCCTGCTCCCAGCGCCGTCCAGCTGGAGCCGGAGGGCAGGGGCAGACAAAAGCCTCGCTATTGACAGCCCCTCCGAGGAAGGGGCTTTTCTTCTCCCCCTCGCTTTTCTTTTCAAGCCCCTCTCCCCCCTCTTGGGCCGGGGCCACGGGCTCATTAGCACTTGGGCTCGTTGGGATGGAGGCGGCAGATGGCAGCCAGGCTGCCGGCCCCGCCGCCGCCTCTCCCCGCGGAACAGATGCCCGGCCAGCGAGGGGGAGGATTAACGGGAATGGGGGGCCATCCGCACCGCAGGGCTGCCAGGGGGGCTTCCTCCCCGGCAGCACACCCCGCGCCCCTGCCCGGGGGCTGCCAGCCCGCGGGGGACTGGCGGCCACCAAAGGGTGTCTTGGGAAGCCGGGGGTTGGCACGGCCAAAAGTCACTGCAAAGGCCACAGAACTGCAGCTGCTTTCTGCACTGTACCGAGACCTCCGACACTGCAGTGCCACGGCTGCTCCTGCCCTGTCCCGGTGCAGCGCGGAGAAGGCGTCAGCCTTGTCCCAGCACGTTTGCCGCGGCACCCAGAGTCCTCTCCAAGATCGCCCGCAATGGCGAACTGTGGCTTAATCCCACTTCAGCAGCACATCCCTCCCCCTCCGTGCACGGTGCGTCCCGGGGGATTAAGGGTTAAAGCACAAATCCCCAGCCCTGCCCTGATGTGACCCACTTAGACCATCTGGCAGGGAGGGATGCAGGAGCCTCCTTTCCCCCAGCGCTGCCGGCGCTCACTCGGCATCACCGGCTGCCCCCGGGGCTGACACCAGCACCCACAGGCCCCAGAGTGCCCAAAAGTGGATTTTGGCTGAGTTTCTGGGGACGGGGCAGCTCATGCCAACAGTACTGTTGCTGGCAGTGTGGCAGCAGAGAACTAAACCACCCCCAGAATCATCCTGCCAGCCCCCAGACTCCCACCAGCTCCAGTTCCCTGGGACACCCTGGAGCATCTCCTGCCTGGATGTCCCCAGGTCCCGGCAGCAGTGCTGATGCAATTCTTAGCAGCGCTGGGGGAAGTCAGGCTTCCAGGAGGGACAGAGCTTCCAGCCCCACCGAGGTCACAGCCAGGGAAGAGACGCAGACAAAAGCCCGGCCCAGAGGGAGGAAAGCGCATCCTGCTCTGGATCTCACCAGAGCCAAAGCCCCATCCTCATAGTTCAGTGAGAGAGACCGAGGGCACCTCGGTTTGGCAGAGGGGCTCCGGGCAGGGGAGGTGGTGCCTGTCCCTGACCCCATCCCTCCTCAGCACACTGGGCACAAAACCCCCTCAAATCCCACACTTTTTTTTTTGCGTATGCTGGAGCAGCTCCCCTACAAAGGCAAGCTCTGGGTCAGCCCCAGCCTTTCCCAGCCTCCCCTCACCACGCAGTCCCTCACCCTGCACAGCAAAGCCCCACCAGGCCACGCGTGGGGAAAGGTTAATTGGAAAATCCCCTTTCCCATCACCTCGGTTTTTCCTTTCACATTGCAAACCGGTCAATAATCCATTTACTTTGGCAGAGCTCTGCTCTGGGCACAAAGCTGTCTGGGGGGCTGGATTTCACGTCCCTCCCCAGCCCCAGCAGGAGCAGGAAGGGAAGATATTAATGTACTCTTTTGTTACAGGATGAACCATGGGTTTAGCAGAGCTTTAACCCTCCAGACCTCCAAGACAGCTTGATGGGAATTTAGATGGAAGAGGCTTTACCTGCAGAAGCAGCAGGAAGGTAGCGGTGAGGGATGGGGCAAGGGGGAAAAAAAATCACTTTCTGGCCAGGGAAGCCCATTGCTGCCCCACAAGGATGCAGGGTTGACCCCTTAGCCATTCTCAGGCACCCTGCAGGGATGGCTTTGGGCGGTGGACACTGGGGGAGCCCCTGACAGGACCCCTCATGCCACAGCTGAGCCCCTTGACACTCCACGAGGGCACAGGCTCAGCCAGGAAAACTGCTGGGGAGGTGGGCAGCACTGGCCTAGAAACCATGGCAGCGTCTCCACTGCTGTGGGAAGCATGGGGCCGGATCCAGGGCAGGGTGTTTGCAGGGGACCAGCTGTCAAGTGTGGGAGAAAACAGGAATCCAGATGGTCATCTTAATATTTCATTTGGCTAACTGGTCTCCCCATCTCCTCTCTGGCACCACAGTCATCTGCTCTTAAATTAGCCGGGAGTATCGTCAGGGAAGAGAGGCTGATCCAAGCAGTGGCGCAGAGAAACCTTCCGGAAAAACAAACCCAGAGCGGAGCCAGGCACGGAAACCGCTACAAGAGGAGCTGCTGCAAGCCTTGGGTCTGTTCTCTCCACGGATGGGGAGCAGGAGCCTGGCTCTGGCTATTGCTGGACTACGAGCCTAGTGCCGGCTTGGGGACATCACTGCAGCCCAGTGGGGACCGCCCCTGAAGGTGTGAGATCTGGCATCTCAGAGGTGTGATCCTGCCCAGACGGCAGCCTCGGGCTCCTGGCAGAGCCCTGTGGGATGCCAGCCGAGCCGGCAGCACCGCTGAGAAGAGCTGGGAATCACAGCGTCTCTGTCCCCGCAGCCTTTGGTGGCAGCCCCTGGAGGGCAGAGCCCCTCCGTGCCTGGGACAGGGTGAGCGCAGCGAGTGCCCCGCAGAGCCCGGGCCGGCCCCGCGCTGTGCAGCCGGGAGCGCCCACACCGCAGGGCAGGGAGCATCCCCGGGCCCGCAGCGCACGCCGCGAGGGGACGAAAGGAGCTCCACGGAGCACTGCCCGGCCTGGGCACCTGGAGCTGCCGGTGCCCACGAGAAAACCGCAGCCAAGCCAAGCTGGAGGGGCCGTTTTGCTGAGCGCCAAGAGCTCCTGGGCTGTTTCGCTCCCACCGGAGCCGTCACTACCAACAGCACGGAGAAGTGCACACCTTTGGGAACTTTTTAATGGATCTGCAAACGCCCTGAGCCGCGGTGCTCAGCCCCACCAGGATGTCTGCGCAATCCAAACTGCTGGCTAGACAGAGCCAGGCATCATTCCTGGCACCCAGGCTGGCTCTATTTCCCCCAAAACCCGAATTTTTTGCCTTATTTGTTGCCTAAAGATATTTAAGCAGCACAGCTCACTCTGGCACCTTCAGGCAGGAGTGTGTGCAGTAAGCCAGCCCTCAGCCCTTCGGGTGTCGACCATACCTGATGCAGGGATGGAGAAAAACACGGTGGTTCCTCTCCACCACAAAAGCTGAAGCCCTGCAAACACTGCCTGTGGAAACAAGAGTTGCTCTTCTCAATTAGAGGCCAAACCCACGCCTTTCTAATTTTCCTACCCAGTTTAACAGAAATCAGAGAGATTGGAAGATTTCACACTCGGCAGCTGGGCTGCAGGGGCAAGAAGGAAGCCCCATCCCCACTGCTGCTGTGGCTCACAGCCTCCACTGGCATGGGAAGCATCTGAAATGGCTCATTCCAAGGAATCTCTCTCCTCCCTAGTACAGGCTGAGCTTCCAACACTCAGCCTCCTGCAGACTGAGCCCCTCTCCTCTACAGACACAGCACCTCCACAGAACTTTGGCTGGTTCCCCACAGCAGCTGGGCAGAAGCCAGCAGAGGAAAAACAGAGCAAAGAGAGAGGAGAGCCAGCAAAGGCGTCCTTTCTTTATAAAAACAGCACAAATGGGATATTATTAACAAATACTGAGACAGTCGGTGAAATAAAGCTGGTCTAAATTAGAGTGTGCATAGCTGTGAGGAAGCCACACGGACCTTTGCTGTGTGACAGCCTGGTGGAGAGGTTCACGGGGTACCTGCAGCCCCCTCGCCCCTTTTCACAGATTTCTCTGTTGCTCAGCCTCTGGCAAAACATGGGGGCACCGACCTCCTGGAGCAGGAGGGCAGGACAGGTACTGCATGAGCAAAGTCAGGGCTGCTTGGCTGTGGGACGTGGGGCCACCACCCCCAGAGCAGTCCCGGTCCCTGGCAGTGGCCAGGCTCCGTGCACTGTGTGTCCCTGGGGGGCACCAGGCTCCCCTCAGTGACAAGGCAGGGTCCAGCCCTAGGTTGTTTCCCTCCCCAGGTTTCCCCTTCCCAAGGGTCCCAGGTGAAGGGCTGACACAGAAACAAGGCAACCAGCAGGACACACACCCCCGGGCTCTGCACAGAGCTGGCCACACTTTCCAGATGATGCCCCCACCACTGCCCCCACTCCGTAGCCCACCTAGAGCCTTGCAGACCCTCACCCTGCTCCCCTTGGGGCTCAGTCAGCTGCCAGGCTCCAAACACCACCGAGCTAAAGTTTCCCAAACCTGCTCTGCCCTGGAACACAGCACCTGCCCAGGGAGGGGACTGAGCCAGCCAGCATCCCCCAGCCTCAGGGGGAGGGTGCCCCGGGTCCTCCAACGAACTGCTGGTGGCAGGGGGACACACTCAGGGCTCTCTTTACGGTGGGAAGGGCACCAGAGCTGGAGAAGGACGCGGGGTCTCCCAGAGCCTCCCCTCCCTTGCCCCGGCAGCCCTACCTGGGCAGCGGCTTGCGAGCGGTGATACTGGCCACGATGATGCTCTCGGGTCGCGGCGTGGCCACGGCTTTGAAGGTGCCTCTCCAGAACTTCTCGAAGAGCTGCTTCTCGCCCTGCTGCACGCCGGCCATGGCCCCCGGAGCCCCGGCCAGCCCCGGGCCGGCCCCGCCGCTGTCCGCGGTGCTGAGCGCTACATCCCCGGCGCCGCTCGGCCCGGCCCGCAGCCCGGCCCGCTGCGGGGAGTGCGGCCCGGCCGCCCCCGCTCCCGTTTTGTGCCGGCGGGGCGGGCGGAGGGGCCGGACCCGCCGCCGTCCCCTCCCCGGCACCGCCCCCGCCGCAGCTGCGCCCGGAGCGGCGGAGCCGAGCCCGGGGAGGGGAAGGCTCCGGGGGAGCCGCGACCCCGCTCGGGTCGTGTCCGCTCCCCCGCAGGCTGCTCACCCCTAGCAGGTGTCTCCTGGGGGATTTCCACTCCCTGGAACCCCCCAGGACCGTCTGTGCGCCATCCCTATCAATTCTTTCCCGAGCCGAGGGGCCGCTTGCAGATCGCTGCCGGATCGTGGGCACCGCTGCACTTTGCCCTGTGCGGGGCACGGACCCTCCAGGGCAGAGCGAGTCCCCGTCCCCTCGCAGAGGCTGCCTGTGGTCCTCGTGTTTGCCCGGTCCCAACCGGACACGAGTAAAGAAAGGGAGAGCCTGGAGCCACGGCTGAGGGAGAAAGCAGCAGGAGGCCGTAGAGACCACTCTGTAACTCGTCCAAACCCAGGCCCGTGCGAGACAGAGAATTTGAAATACAACCTCTTCTTTTCCCCTCCTCTCCACCTCCCTTCCTATTTAACTGGGAAGGGGCAGGGATGGAGCACGCAGCTCCTTGGCTCCAGTGCAGCGGCAGGCTGGGAATCCCACAGTGGGGTCCCAAGCAGCACAGAAAACAATTCCTCACCTTCCAGGGCAGGATTTGACCCGCCAGGACCGGACGCGTGGGGAGGGAAGAAAGCTGGGGCGGTGCAAGCGCAGCGCTGCGATTTCCCTCAGCCTCTGTGCCGAGTACAATAAAAACGTCTTTAGGAGAAAGCGCTTCTTCCACCACATGCTTTGAAGCGCAAGTAAAAGCTGGTGACCTTGGATGAATGAGACTCTCTCTATTGTGCCTCAGAAACCCGCATGATACGTTTATGTAAGCGGCGGGGGGATAATGGAGCCAGGAACAATAGGCGGTGGGAGCCGGAGAAAAAGGAAAATCATGGGGAAACTTAATCGCTTCTTTGCGACGAGCACAACACGAGCGGAAGGCTCGTTCTGGCGGCGTTGTTCGCCAGCTCCTCCTCCCCTGCCCCCTCTGTGCCGCCGGTAGCCGGGGTCAGGAGCGCTGTCCCCGCAGCGCGGGTGGCACACGCGGGCCGGGCTTTGTGCCGCGGGGCCACGGGCGGCTGGAGATGGATGCTGGGGAAGCGGCAGCGGGGAGAGCGGGCACGGATCCAGCAGGGTTTACAGAAACGCTGTCAGCTCTGCCAGACAATGCCTAAAAACCCGACAGGGAAGGACAGCGCTCACGCACGGCGCAGGGATGCTCGCTGGGAGGCTGCTCCCCACGGGAAAACGCCCAAGGGCGATGCCTGGGAAAGGCAGAGCTGAGGCTCTGCTCTAGCCCGGGGCGCCCTGCGCATACCGAGGGCAGATGTCAGAGCGGGGATGCTCCAGGAGCAGCCACAGCTAGGAAAGGGCAGAAGGAGCAGGAGAAAGGGTTTGAGAGGTCTAGAGCTGCCGCGCTGTGAAAGCGCTGCTGGGGAGGGCACACACAGCAGCCCCAGGACAGTCACCGCTGGTCCAGCCCAGCGCTCTTCTCCTGCAGCTGGGCACGGACAGGGACCCTCCACACAAACAAATCCAAGCTTGGTTTTCCTCTGGTCCTTCCAGTCATTCCCGTAGGACACAGGCTGTTCATTAGGAACCCGTTCCCCATTCAGAGCACATTAAACTCGGTAAATGGAGATCAGGTGTAAGTACACACTCACCCCCCCCCCTCCCCCAATCTGGTTTGTTGGTGAATGACCCAAACGTGGGGTGAGGATCAGGCAGGAGCCCCACCGGCGCTGTCAGCCCCAACCCCCGGCTGGTGCCTCATTAACCACACACCCTGCAAGGCATCACCATCCCCTGGGCTTTGCAGGATGAGCCCAACCAGCCCCAGCTGCAGCCAGTGGCACTCCAGGGCATTTCACCCCCTTCCACCAGCGATCCCAGGTCTAATCGCCCTAACGCCAAGTCCCAAATAAAAGGAATAATAAATGTTTGCACTATTAAATTAGCAGCACGGGTGGTGTGTGGGCAGGAGGAAGGCTGCGATCATTACAAGAGCCCTCTCTCCTGGCGTACCTTGTGGAGACATCAGTGAGCCAATTAAGCAATTGGCTCGGTTAACGGCGGCTCCCAGGAATAGACTTCCCTGCTATAGAATAACTGCGCAGTAATAAATTGTCTCATAAATAAACAGCCTGAGAAAGCTTTACGAGATACCCAGAAAAAGCACTATATCATAAGCAAAAAGGATGCTGTGCGCATCTGGTGTGTCCATTAACCCGTGGCGTTGCCGGCGCTTCTCTGACCTGGGGCTGGTGTCCCTATGGGGGCTGTGGGGTTGGTCCCATGGGGTGGACGTGGCCACAGCATCCCTGGAGCCCCCGCAGGTGCTGCCTGCCCTGTGGGACCACTGTTTGCCAGCAGCACAGAGCCCTCAGTTACTCACCCATGGGAGTGCCATAAATGCCAGCCCGGGTTATTTACAGCTCCAGCAGTAACGTGGGGTTCTGCCAGGTTCAAATGTTTGCAATAAACTGTGGCAGAGCGAGTGAGTCCTGGGATGGGAACAGGGAAACTGGGATTTAAAGGATAATTGCACTTTTTCCTCTTAATTAGAACTTATTAGTAACAGAAAATGTAATAGTACAAAATAGAAATAACACCAAATATAAACCCCATCTTCCTTAAAGAGCTCTTCTTTTATTGTTTGGGGGTATTTTTTTGAGTGACACAAAGGCCTTTCCCCCCCTCCATGGGGGGCTGCAGACCGGGCCCTCCCCGAGGCTGCTGACCCCCAGCCCTGCTTGCCACACCTGGCTCTGCAGCCCTACAACTCCCTGTACCCCACAGCTAAACACCCAGAACCCTCCTGACCTCCAAAACCTCCCCTCAGCATCCAAACCCCCCATGGAAACGTGAGAGGGACCCACCTGGCTCAGGAACAGAGGAACTCCAGCCATGCCTTCTCCTGCTTTTCCCTCTTCCAGGTTTAAAGTGCCCCGTGTCCTCATCCCCTCCCAGACAGGTTTCGATTTTGAGGGTATGGAGAGAAGAGAGGGGTCCCTGCTCTGGTGAACACCCACGGTGGGCATTGGGCTGCTGTTGAGGAAGACAAGCCCATGGCCAAGGGAAGCAGGGATCAGCGGGAAGAAACTGTGTGTGTGCAGGAGGTACCCCAAGGGAGGGAAAGGAGAAAATGTGTTTAGCTAGGATTAAGTTTTAATCTGTTCCCCCTAGCAGAGAGAAGAAAGCTGGGCTTGTCCTGGACCTGCACAAAGATTTTTCTATAAATGTTGGGTGTTGGTTTTTTGATTTTGTTTTGTTTTGTTTTCCCTTTTTTGGCTTGTACCCAGTAAAAAGAGCCAGAGCCTGGTTTTGCTCAATCCACCCCATTCCCACCTCTACATGCCACTGGCATGGGACCACTCCACCCATTCCCCAGCCAAACAGCTTTGCTGCAAGGGCAGAAAGTCAATAATTATCTCTGGAAGTGTTCATTATCATCAAGAGTCAATAAACAAAGGCTGTGAGTGCCCTCTGCTCGTGGCACTCCAGAAACACCTACCAATTATTCCCTTGACTTGGCCAGCCCTGCCTGGCAGGAGGGGCATCCTGCCTGACACTGCCTGCTCTGGCCAGGCTGGAGGAGGAGGAGGAAAAAGAGGAGGAGGAAAAAGAGGAGGAGGAGGAGGAGGAGGAGGAGGGGGAAAAAAAAGAGGAGGAAAAAAAAGAGGAGGAGGGGTGATGCTCTGCTTTGGAAGCTGTGGGAGATGTGGATGGACACTGAACTGGTTTGGCCATGGAGCTGTCCAGAGGCTGCTCAGTGGGGCTGGATCCAAGCTGGTTTTCCCAAGAAAGGAGTGAGTGGGCAGTGGCCTGCAGGGTGAAGAAGCAGCAACAGCCACAGGACGATGTGTACTGTGTGCCAAGCTGGGAAAAACCCTCCGATGGAGGCAGGATGCTGCTGCTGGAGCATCTTTAGCCTGGTGAATGCATTTTGTAGAATTAAACTGTTGCAAGAGGAGATTCACCAGTTTCTAGGGGCAACCTGTTTTATGGCCTTTTCCCCTGCAAGGCTCCTGGCTAACCCCTCAGCCCTGGGCAGAGCCCAGCACCCAAGGGTCCTGCTCTGGCTGTCCCCATATCCAGGCACATCCAAGGTCAAGGCACTCACCAAAGGTATCTTTTTATTTTTTGTCCTTCCTTTCTCCCCCCACAGGAAACACAGGAGTGCCCACGGCCCTGGGGCAGCTGCAAGGCTGTGCTGGCCCCTTGGGCACAGGATGGTGGCAGAGACCACCCTGTCCCCTCCCTCCATCAGCCTGCCCAAGTTTCTCCAGGCAGTAAATAAGGGCAGTGGGAAGTGGAGCTGCAGCATTCCCTGGATGCCAAGGCTGTGGGCCCTGGGGTGCATCCCCTGTCCACACAGGCCACCCATCAGTGCCCAGCTCGGGAGCTTCAGGATGCTGGACATGGTGTCAGGGGGCTGCTGGGGCTGACATTGGGGGGAGGACCTGTTCTCCCCTTGTTTGGGTCGATAAAGGATGGGAATGTCCCCACGACCTCCATCAGTGCTGGCTCCACTGTGCCTGTGCAGGGAAGAGGGAAACCTGTGGGGTTTGAGTGTGAAAAACCACGATGGGAGCGGGACCAGCGCAGCGTGGGACACCCTCAGCCAGGATACCTTTCCATCATCTCCAGATGGACACTGGATGCCTCTCCATCATCTCCAGATGGACATCAGGGACCTGCCAAGCCCCTGTGTCCCCCTCCCCAGCACCAGGTGTGTCCCACCCCAGCTTTCTGTGCTGGCCTCCATGGAGGCAGGCGGCTTCTCTGTCAGCTCTGCAGCTCACCTGCCCACGCATCTGCTCCAACAAAAGCCTTTTTCCCTCCCTGCTTACCCACCCAAGCAGCCTGGCCTGGATATTTAGGCAGTACAAGAAAATAAAAAGGCTCACAGGGTCAGACCCTGTGAGCGTTCCCAGGCAAAGCCATTCGCAGCCGCCGGGGAGAGCGGAATGAAAGAACAGGAGCAGAAGGAGGCAGGGAAGCCAGGCCACGTCCTTTTCTCCCCTTTGGCTCTAAAAAAGCTCCAGACTGGAAAAGGGGACGGAGGGCTGGAGCTGAAAATGAGATTTTTCCCCTCTGAGTGGCAGCGGCCGTGGAGGAGAGCCGGCCCCCGGGGACCACGGGGCAAAGCTGCGCAGCCGCTGCCGCTCTCCGGGTGCCACCGCCGAAAGGTCAGACACAGCTGGCAGCGGGGGACGGAGGGGACAGAGCCCGCAGCCGCATGTGTCTCAGCAGGAGAGACGGGGCCCGGCTTTCCAGAGCGGGAGCAAAGCTCCTGGCTGGGCTGCGGGGGCACGGGCAGCCCCCGACCGCAGGCAGAGGGTCCCAGGGCCCCGAGGATGTGCCCCGGAGCCGGCTCTCCTCTCGCTGCCCGCCCCGCTGGCAATTAGTGGCCTCCAATCACACGGACAGCGTCGATGCCTGTTGGAGTAATTAGTGGCAGCTCGGCCGGATCCCAGCCTGCAGCTCGGGCCTGGCTCGGGGAGGGAGTTTGGGGATGCTCGGCACAAATTTGGGCTTTTGCCTCCAGCTTTGGAAGGGTGGAAGGGGTCAGATTCAGGATGCGTGTCCTCCTCCAATGTTTCCATTCCTGGCTCACCCCAGTTCCCAGTGACTGCCCAGCTCCTGCTTCCCTTCCTCCAGCACATCCCTGCACTGAACCCATGAGCTGGGGCAGGGGCAGGAGAAGGTCAGAATTCCCCAAACTGCTCGAGCTCACCCTTCCTTGGCCATCCCTTACACAAAAGTCCTTCTCCCTGGGGAAGCTGAGGTCTGGATTAGGTGGGAGAAGGACAAGGGACAATCCCCACCCTTTCCCTTTGGATTCACATCTTAAAACTCATTTCACGACATGAGTCCCCAGGAAGATGCTGCTCAAGACCAAAGGTATTTAACCAAATCTGCCTGGGGAACGCTGATGGGACAAGTGGTTTGACCCCATGCAATCACCTCCTGCTCAGTTTTTTTCCCTGGATTTTCCCCCTGTGGATTATCGTGCTGGGGCAGTGGGAACAGTGACAGAGGAGCCTCCTCAACCCCTGCCATGCAGGGCTGCCCACACCTCAGGGGGATGGAGCAGGAGGGAGCAAAGTGCTGCATTTTGGCTTTTATAGACTATTACTGATAATAGAGAAGAACAAAAATGCTTTAAAATAAAGCACTCGAGGGCGTCAGCCTAAGCGTTAAATAGGCTTCTGCTAAAATGCTGCTTCCACGGAAGAAGCTTCCTGATTTGGACTGGAGGCATTACCCTGCTTGGGAGAGAGCTGGAGCTTTGATAAACCCGGGGGGACAGGCAGCACCATCCCGGGAAAGGGCTCTGGTGCTTCTCCTGCCGTGTGGGATTGCTCCACCCGGGATTCAGGGTGCTCCTTGCTCAGCTCTCTCCCACCCAAGCAGAGGTGCCTCAGGAGAGCATCCACTCCCCTAAATTTTAGGCTTCTCACCCCTGTGGGGAGCGGCGCTGTCCCTGCCAAGCACACTGAGCGTTTTGCAGTGTTAATGGGCAGCACGACTGCTAATGTGTAAACTTTTACTGCTCTGGAGAGTAAACAGAGAGTTTGGGGGAGCAGACACTTCCCATTAAGACACACTAATGAAACGTGAAAATGTTTTAGTGTGCTGTAATTTTATATATTTTTGAGAGCAGCTGCAGTGCTGTTCCATTTGCGGCTAATTTAAGCACAATTAAACCCGGCTAAATTACAGCCAAATATGCCGCAGGAACTGATGTGACAAGGGACGTGTCCAGGGACCCCAAATCTTGCTGACCTTGCTGTCACCGTTCGGGCTGGTTTGCAAGAACTGACAGCTCCTGGAGCTTGGCCAAAGGTCACAGCAGATCCCTGAGGACAATGGGATCTTCCAGCCAGGGTGGGGCAGGGGCCCCACACGTCCCACAGGCTCCAGAGCTGCTGGGGGTATCTGGTGTTCCTGGCTCTTGGAAAGGGCCTCTTCTCTGCTGGCTGTTGTTGGGAGCTTGGATGAGGCCAGGGCTGCAGTAAATCCTTCCTGCTTGGCCAGAGACCCGCACTCCCCCCTGCAGCAGCCCTGATGTCCTTCCTGGGAGAACTCATCAGCCCCCAGTTACCTGGTGAATGCTGAGGCTGCATCCCACACCTCACCCCAGCTGCCTCCTGGGGTGGCTGATTCATCTCAGAAAAAACAAACAAACAAAAAACCCAAAACCAACCAAACAAAAAACCCACCACACCAAACCAACAACAACAAAAAAAACCAAACCCACATTTTTTTCTAGAGAACGAAGGAGCTGGTAGGATTTTGTTCTTCCTTTTGGGGAAAGGGAGGAATAGAGCACCTAGGGGCTGTGTTGTGCCTGCTGGTAGCACCTCCTTAGCATCCTGAGCTGGGCTGGTGGCTGCGCTGCTGGGTCCTGGCTCCCCTCAGCAGGGATGGAGCCCCCAGCCTTGGGTCCTGGTTGGTTTAGGGTGCAGAGTCTGTTCTCAGCACTTTGGGGGTGGTTTTTACTGCTCTGGTTAGCTGAGGATGGCCCTGCTCCAGTGAGGATTGCCCCGAGGGTTTCCAAAGCACCAGCAGCCAGCTCAGTGCTCCTGCAGCCCCCGGCACAGGGAACTGCCGCCTCTCCCAAGGGCTTTTCCGGTTGATTTAGGCAATTGCTGTAAATCCCCTGTGGCCACTGGTTTCCAGCTGAGCCAGGTTAGACCCAATTCAGCTCAGGGACAGCAGGACTGACATCCTCCCACAGCCTTTAGAGATGCTCCTTGTCCCTAGGGGCACCACTTCCCTGCAGATCTGTCCCCCACCTCTCCCCCGGGCCGACAGGCACCAGGCTCGGCACAGGAGCAGCAGGGCAGCGTGGCAGTGTCCGGGATGGCCAGGATTGTCCTACTCAGCCTTGCTGCAGGACTCACATTCCCCTTTCATCTCCCTCCGTACCTCTCCCCAAAACCTGGGGCAGAGGCAACTCCACCCAGTGCCCCTCAGACAGCCAGGGGTGAGGTAACCCCATGCCCCACCTGCCTTATCACCCACCCGGCTCCTCCTCGGGGTCCCCTCGGCTCCTGCTGCCTCTTAGGAGCCCCGTTAACCAGGCCACGCCTCATCAGCTCCAATTAGCGGGCAGCTCATTTCCCTGAGCCCGAGCCCGCGGCCGGGTGAGCGGTGCCTGGGCATCCCCCGGTGCTGCTGCTGCAGTGCCCGGCGGGCACGGATCGCACGGATCCCACCGCTGGAGGAGGCTGCAGCCAGGGCCAAACCTCCCCAGAGCAGCCGCCAGCTCCGCTCTAATTAATCCAATTACAGCGCTGCGTTGGCGGCGCAACCGGTGGATTAATTGCGGTTCGTTCCAGGTAGATGGAGGCGGAAACGCTCAAACAGGCTCCTTGTTTGCTGTTAACTGTGCAAAGCGCAGCTCGAAGCAGCTGGGGAGGAAGGAGTCCTGCCACCAGCACCAGCAGCGTCACCCTCGGTGGGACAGCGAGGAGCTGGGTGCCTGCAGAGCCCTCGCACCGCTCCCAGAAACAAATCCTTGCCTGAGACTGAAAAACCAAAGATTAGGGGGTCGACGCTGGGAGTAGGAGTGCGAAGTAAAAGGCTGCTTGCTCCCAGACACATATATATATTTAATAGAATAAAAAGGAGATTATTGGAAACAACTGATTGTTCAGACTGTCAAAGAGATGAAAGTGTCAGGAGTAAACAGATGCTGGTCACGATTCAGCGCTCATTAAGGCAGGAGAAGGATTCATTTCATATGCATGATTAACTCCTGGCCACTGATGATTTACACAGCAGATGATCAAAGGAGAATTAATTATTGCACATATCGGGCTGCTGCCAGCCCGGCCCCGGCTCCTGACGGCGCTGCCGATGGCACAGCCCGTGGTCCCCCAAACCAGGATTGCTCTGGATAGTGCTGGGCCCGGCTGGGAGCTGTTTGCCCCCTCAGCTCTCAGCCCATCCGCCCCATTTCACTGCCCAGCATCCCGAGGATCCAGCGCTGCACCCACCAGGCAACGACAGCATCACTGGGAATGTCGGAGGGTTTCCAGCTCGCCGACACCCAGCCCGACCATCCCCTCCCCGTTAGCAGTAATTAACCCAGGGAAGGTGTCTCTCCGCTTGACACCTTTTCTTCCCTTTGTGATTGAGTCTCTCTTCGTTACAAATCCACTCTGTAATTAAAGGAACTCCACTCCCTTCACCTGATTTATTTTTTAATACCGTCCACTTTTGATCTCACTTGATTAAATTACGAGCCGTGAATCAACACCACTACCAAAGCTGCTCTGCCTCACTCACATCTCTCCTTTACAAAGAATCTCCAAGAGTGACGGGAAAACAGCAGCTCTGCTCATGCTGGGATTTCATGAGGAGCACTGGGGCTGCATCCTACCGGGCTCATGGAGAGGAAACGTGAATCCCCCAGGCCCAGGTGTGGAGCAAGGAGCGTGGGATGATTTTGCTGCCACTTTTGTCCCCGGCAGGTGATGGAGGACATGGGGCAGCTGGAGAGGCATCACTCTTCTGCTGTGCCTGCTCTCAGGGATGGAAACCCTGCTGGAAACAGCACCCGAGCCCTGCTGGGATGCTCCATCTTCGGGAGCGATGGGTTGTGAGTCCACAAAGGACCTGCAGCCCCCACCGGCACGGGGATCTGAGCCCACCCTCGAGCATCCTGTCCCTGCACCCTGCCTGCACCACGGCACCCCCGTGCCCTCCCCGTGCCCTCTCCTGCACTGTCCCTCCCAGCTCTTCTGAGGCCCCCACGAAGGGACAATCGGATGTCGGCCCCCCTGACCCGGAGAGCCCTCGCTCACTGCGGGCACCCGGCCCGGCCAGCGCGCATCCCTGCGGAGCAGGGGCCGGGGGAGCCGCGTGTCCCTGGCACCGGGATGGCACCGGGATGGCACCGGGATGGCACCGTGACTCTCTCCGCGCACTCCGGGTGCTGCCAGAGCTTTTAATGACGGATAATGGTGGTCTGCATTTAAATGCACTGCACCGTTGACTCACGACTGCAGCAACACCGGGATAGAAGGAATAAATCAGAGAGGGCTCCCAGGAGCCTCATCCCAATGGAAGCGTCTCCTGCGGACACCCCAGAGCGAGGGCAGGGGAGGCGGCAGAGCCACCTCTTCCTCATCCCCTCACTGAGTGCAAATGAGCCTGATGCCAATTTAATGAACTGCTGATGACTATCGCCTTTATTTTTAAATCTGAATTCCCGCAGGAGTCACCTTCAGCAGGGAAGCAGCCCCTCCCCAGGCACGGCAGCGTGGATTGATTGCCTGTATCTGATTAGCAATTACACCCGGCGCACTTCGGCGGTAAACACCATCGCCCTGCGCTGGGCACGAGGTGATGGCAGATTGCGGGGACCCCGGCGAGAGGGCTGGGGGAGCAGGGATGGCACCCTCGGGGGCCGCGGGCACCTCCAGCAGGAGGGGACAGTCCCTCACATAAAATGCCTCTCAAAGATTGTGTAGGCTCTGTGTGGTGGGCTGGGCTCTCCACCTTTCCCTCCCCCAGGATAACTCTCTCCCGCTGGTACTTACAGGCATTTATGAATTGTGTCTTTAATACGGCGCCGGAATATTTGCCCCATAAATTCTTAAGATCAGATTTATGGATGAGCTATTACTGACATCACAGGCTATTAATAAATCGGTTAAACCTACAGAGAAGATTGTATTCCCCCATCTTTACGGTGGCACAATAAACGTGTAAAAAGGGCCATAAGGCAGCACAGCAGCTGCGGGTGCTGATGCCGTGGCACAGGGGCCATGTGCTGTGTCCCCCGGGCCACCCGCCCTGCCCTGGAAGCCACCAGCCATCCCTCCCTCGCTGTGGGGCTCTGGGATGTGAGGGAGCAGCTCCTTGAAGCCGGGGATCCCAGCGCATCCCCATTTCCCTGCAGGCAGAGGTGCGCAGGGAAGCGAAGGCAGTGCCGAGGCACTCGGGAGGGTGGAAGGGACACAGAGGACGCTGCTCCGGCAGCGCTGCCTCCTGCGCTCAGGAGAGGAGCTATTTGCAGAGCCGAGCGCGCAGCTATTTCTGGGAGAGGCTTCATTGAGAAAAGCCATCTGGAGAGAGGCGGCAGCTGGCCCCGCATCTCCGGGATCCGGTGGCTTCCCAGGGCTTTGGTGCGCAGGGAAAATGCGGAGTCTCTCCTCCTTCCCAGCCACATCAACCGGCCGGATGTTGGGATGCTTTGCCCCTAATTCAGAGCCAGACAAACCTGGTGGTTTTATCCTCCCTGCCACCCTTGGCAAGGTGGTTCCCAGCGTGGGGAGATGCTGAACCTTCCCATGTGTCTAAGATTTAGGCAGACAAGACCTGGAGACACCCTAAGACCAGATCCCGGTGCCATCACGGGCGACAGGAAATGTGGGATGGAGGGCTTGAGCCCCACACCAGCTCCTGGAACGGGGGTACCGTGTGAGAACCTCCTCCTGAAGAGAAAGGGGCTGTGGAGGACAGTGGCAGGAGGAAGATCCCACTTCTGGGAAGCCCTGGCCAAGGCATAGGGCTGGGAGCTGGTGGCTGGGAGCCCCCCCCACTGCGGTGGCCCCACGTCCAGCCTGTGCCCCCAAGCATGAGGAGCCCCCCACCAGAGTCAGGATATTACCCCGGGGGGGATATAAACAAAAATGCAGTATTTTCTTCCACCACCAAGTTTCCATCAGTGCTGGCTGGCTGGGTTTGATTAAACCGCTCATTTATTACATTTTGCAATATAGTTTCACTACCAGATTAAACGAACATAAAACCCACACCAATGGTCCCAGCACAGCCAGTCCCCAGGGCCAGCACAAGCCGTGGCAGCGTGGGCTGGGGGGGACAGTGGTACCTTTGGGGTACCTCAGGACCCCCTCCCAGGCTCCCCCAGGCTGCTGGCCCTCCACCAGCTTTTCTCCAGCGGGGAATGCAGCCGTGTGTGGGTGGATTCCCTGGGGATTGCAGGCACGGGGGATCCACACAGCTGAGAAAGGGCCAGTGCAGCAATGCAGACGCTCCTCCAGCCCTGGGCTCACCGAGACACATCACCTGCTGAAGGGACACACACGGGCCACGGCCACCCAGCCCTGATCTGCCTCTGTCACTGAGCTGTCCCCAGGGTGCAGCAGGTCCCCATGGGGTGCGAGGGTGAGGCAATCCCATCCCTGATCCAGCCCTGAAACCTGCTGAAGAAGAAATCCTGCAGTCCAGACCCATCTGCACGGGGCTGTTTCACCGTGCAGGGTGAGCAGGGTGAGCAGGCTCTCAGCTCTGCCTGCTGCCCTTGGAGGAGCTGGCTGTTCAAGCGGCACTCCAGCACTGCAGCTGCCGGGCTGTGCAGCCTCTCCGTGACACCAGCCCCGCTCCCAGGCACTTGAAAAGGCTCTGTGTAAAAAGAAATTAATAACAAAGTGAATTGCACTCGAACGCAGCTTCTGCAGAGATAAAGCAGTGGCAGGGGAGCGCTGGAGTGCGAGGGAGGAGTTTAACCTCCCCTCCCCACAACCCCAGGCAGCGATGGATGATGACATTATCACAAAACCGGGTCAGATTAAGACCAAAACAAGCTGAGATCCACGAGGCTTCCTGCTGGGGTCCTCACCGGCGGGGCTGGGTGTCAGAAGGCTGACAGCAGCTGTCAAATGATTGATTCCAAAGCAGGCTGGGTTTCCTTCCCAGCCCCGTGATTGGAAGCTGGGAGGGCTGGAGCTGCCTCCCGACCCTGCTGGGGCTCTGCCTGGGTCTCACCCAGCAGCCAGCGATCGATGCTCACCCCTGAGCCAGCTGCCTCCTGGCTGGGGGTCTTTGTTTGCTTTGTGATGGGCAGAGTTTGGGAAAACTGCATCCTAAAAGCTCTATGGGCCTCGTCTGGAGGCTGTGGGGTTTTCACCCCCAGCCTTTGCCATGTCAATGCAGCAGCAGATCAACCCGCCACGGAGCTGCCCTCGATCCTGGCAGGCATGGAGAA
Source organism: Hirundo rustica (assembly GCF_015227805.2). NCBI lineage: Eukaryota > Metazoa > Chordata > Aves > Passeriformes > Hirundinidae > Hirundo > Hirundo rustica. The sequence goes on along the minus strand of NC_053466.1, from coordinate 10,017,523 downwards.
AGGAAAAATGTGTTTTAGAGAGATGCAGGTTTGCAAGGGCACGACTCACTGTGTGCCCCATGGGCAGGAATGAGAGGAATGGAACAGAGGAGGAGCATCTTCCACAAGCTACACCTCCAAGGGGGACAGAGTTTTTTCCCAGTTTTTAGCTGGAGTTTTCAGGGAGCAGCATTGGCAAAATATCCCTGGCTGAGGAAGCAGCAGCCATTGGGATCTCGGTGCCAGAGCTCCATCAGCAGCAGTGAATAATGAGATGTCTGAGCTGTCCTTCAGCACCAGGAGGTATCAGGGAAAATGCCTGTGGGAGAAGAAATGGGCTGGGCTGGGAACTCCAAACCTCACGCAGAGGTTCCTGTTGGTGTCTGACTCTTTGGACAGGCAGTGTCCCATGCCCAGGCAGTGTCACCCTGGCTGGCATCCCTCCCCAAGCACCACTGTGCTCCTGATGCCCAAGGGGACTTGTCCTGCAGGGCCCCCGCAGGTGCTGGCAGGAGAGGGAGTCAGGAGCCGTTCCGACCTGTCAGGGCAGAGCAACTTAATGTCATTCAGAGCTGGGATCTCACCTCCAAATCCCTCCTCCTTTGACAAGAGCAAAAACCATCCACTCAAATCTTCAAACAGCAGTTCAAAGCCTTTACATCACTCTCAAGATTAATTAGCAGCTAAATAATAATCCAGGATAAGTCTTATCGAGGCATTAGAACCACGACATGGTCAGCCAATGATGTGTGGGATCCGAGGCAGGAGAAAGTTTCGTGTTCCTGCTTAAATCCAGCATCTCCCAGGGAAATGCAGCCTCTTCCCATAACAAACAGCTGTGTCAAGAGTCAATCCTCACCAGAGGAACATTTCAAACCAAACTCACCTGGGGCAGAGGGGCTGTTCACTTCACCTGTGTTAGCCTCAGGCAGGGCAGCAGCAGAGCTCTGCTCACTGAGGGCCAACCCAAATATCCACCGGTGGGTTGGAGGACACATTCTGGTGGCTCAGAGCTGCAGGGTCAGGCAGGTCCTGGGGCAGGTGGCTCAGCAGAGGCACGGCCGTGGCCTGAGGATGGACATTAAACAGAGGGACACTGTGTCACACCTGGGACATCCTCACATGCAAGCAGTGGCAAGAGGAGAAAGGACTGCCATTCCCTCATCCTGATGTGGGCACTCAGCCCAGGCACCTCTGCCATGGCCCAGAACGATGCCTCTCCTGCTCTGGACTCCGACCTGACGCTCACATCCCGCTCCAGAGGCCCTCACTGCAGGGCACAGCCCAATCCCCCCAGCCTGGGAGTGCCATTCCTCTCCTGCCAAGTCCCCTTTCCCCAGGCAGCTCTGAACTCTAGGAAGAAAAACTAACTAACTAACTAACTAACTAACTAACTAACTAACTAACTAACTAACTAACTAACTAACTAACTAACTTCATAAGTAAGTAAGAAAGTAAATAAATAAATGCCCCTCTGCAGCAAGCTGGCTGCACCAGAACATTTATTTCATAGGATGCACCATTTATTTTCAATTATCGCGGTGCTTCCCCCCCCTCCCCGCGCATCTCGCTGGTGGAAAGTTGGCAGAGTCACACAAGAGCCTTGGCAGGAGCAGCGGCTCCAGGGAAGGGACAGAGGGATGGGGACAGCACCCGCACCTCTCGCAGGGGCCAGGAGGAGGCTGGCAGCCCGGCAGGAGGGGTCAGGCAAGGAGAGGTGTCCCGGCTGTCAGCTCTCCTCGGGATTAGCGCGGGAGGAGGTGACAGCAGCGAGCAGAGCGGAGGCGGTGACAGGGACGCGGCGGGGGAGGGCAGAGAGCGGGGTGAGAGCGGTGCCCGGGGTATCTCCTCCCTCCGGTGTCACCCTCGCAGCCCCAGCCTTCTCTCCTTTCCCCTCTCCTCCGGGACCTGCTCTCGGTGCCTTTGGCTGACAGGAGACACCAGCGCTGACCTCCGGGACGCAGCTGAGATGCAGCTGGAGGCTGAAAACCCCCAGAGCTGCAGGGGCCAGGCTGCCCCCAGGCGCTTGTGTGACAGCCTGTGCCGCATCCCCAGCCCGCAGGAGATGCTGAGCTGCGACCCAGGCACGGACTTCGGTGCCTGCACCCCACACTTGCACACCAAGCAGCTTTTTTATTCCCAGGTGTGCCTCAGCCAAAGCCATTTGAAGATCCCTGACACGTCATGAAGGATTTTCTAATGGGGCTCAGCAGACTCTTAAGATTTATATCAAAAAGGCCCAATTTATTGAATTAATGCTGCAGAGCAAAGCCATGGCTGCTTAACAACTGGAGTATCAGTGTTTTACAGCAACATAACTAATAAGGCCATTAATACCAAGTGGGCTCACTCCTGACATTTATATCACTGTAAATCTCGCTCTCAGCACCGGAATTATTGATGTCATCCCAGGCACTCGAGGAGCGCTGTCATCCTTTATCAGGCTGAAAGATTTGAGCCAAGAAACAACGAATATAAACACAATAATAAAAAAAAAGAGGAGTTCGAGCAGAGCTGGGACAGGTCCCTGAGGCAGAGGTGGGGCTGGCCCCTGCTTCCCTGCAGGAAGCCAGAACCCAGCCAGGTCTCTTGGGACTGAACCCATCCAGCTCACCTGGCTGCAGCTCCCCACGTGCACCGGCTGTGCCCTGAGCAAGGAAAACTCAGGTGATTTTCACAGAATCCCAGAACGGGTTGGAAAGGACCTAGAGGATCATCTGATTCCAGCCCACCGTGGGACTGCTTTTGCCTAAGGCCCTGGGTGGAGAACACAGACACCGATCCCACTGCCACAAATTTCAAGCAGGGGCTTGATTGTGGATGCAGCCAGGGAGACTGAGAACCTCACAGGGTGAGGCAGATCTAAACCCCTCCTGCCCCCTCAAAAAAACAACCAAACCAAAAACATCCCCAGCTCTCACCAAGCACCGGGGAAAGCACAAATAGGAAGGAGATGGAGGGCAGGGGCGTGGGAGTGCTGAGGAGCCCGACAGAGCTCGCTGAGTACTAATTATTCCCGGCATTATCTGCGCAGACTGATAAGGTTTTCATTAATAAACTTGGCGGAGGTGGGGAGAGGCAGAGAGAGCAGCAGCCGCCGCTGAGAGCCAGGCAAGAGCTGCGGCTGAGCCGGCACCAGCGGAATGCCATCAGGACAGGCAGCGATTAGGGACCCGGACAGCAGCGGTGGCAGTGGGGACAGGAATTAGCTGTTCCTGCTCGGCACTGCTGTGCAGGCTGTCTCCCAATTCACAGCACGCTGGAAATGAAATCGTTAGCCACCTTCCCTAGGCAGGGCCTTGTTAAACCCGAGATCTGCAGAGACAAACCCTGGCTGGTGAGGGAGGAGGGTGAGGGAGAAGCATCCCCCGCTCACAGCCTCGCCGCACCGCTCCGCCCTTCCCACACCCGGAGCCCTCTCCCTGTGGCACACTTCCAGGGGAATGCCTGGGAATTTGATCGCTCTTACCCTGGAAAGCTGAGCTAAATCTCACAGGGACCGCGTGTCCAAGAGCATCAGAGCTGCAGCAGCAAGCCAGAGACCACGGTGGGAGGTCAGCCCGGCCCCAGCCCAGCAGTTCATGTTTTAAGTTCAGGTTACATCATGCAAGACTGAAAAAGGGAAAAAAAAAAAAAAAAATCCCATCCCTAACTTCCTTGGATCTCCTTTCTCGTACCTTACCTCTCAGCTTTTCTGTAAGCCAAATCCAACCTTTCCCCAGCCCTTCCAGGGAGCAGCAGCAATTTGCTCTGCTTGGCTGTAATTAGTTGCAAAACCACCACCAAAATTGCCTGGTTGAAGAACATTTAAGGAAAAGAAAGGGGGGGGGGAAAAAAAAAAAAAAGGAATGGAGCTGCAAGAAAGCAAGCAAAATCCATCATAGCTAATTATTTACTCTTGATTGTCAAAAAAAAGAGATGGATTGATGAAAGGAGTTGGTAAGCAGGATGATAGCGGGAGTGTTGTTGAAGGCAAGCACTGCAGTGGGATCCAAAAGCAGGAATTTTCATAATCTATAGGCTGTTAATTATCTAAACTGAGGTCTCTCGGAGCTGCCTGAGTGAAGATTAATTAGTTTTTGAAATAATAGCTAAATTGATACTGGGAAGGAGTTTGGGTCCCAAAATAATGGCTGAAAATTAGCCAGCCCGTTTCTCCATTTCTCTCTGCCATGTTCAGGAGGACATTTGTCTCTGTTGCTTTTGCAGAAAAGGGCCATTAATCAAATCAGCAGATGGTCCTTCCCAAGCCTGGGGTGTTGCAGAAACACAAAAGGGAGGAGGAGGAAGCAATCACCAACAAGTGTTAAGGGAAAAAGTCCTCCAGCCCAGTGATTAGCAACTCCAGAGTCCATTTCCCTTGAAAGAGCAGGAGCTGTTCAACCGGAGGAACATTTCTGGGGACAAGGAACGTCTCCCGTGACAAGCAGGCACCTCCAGGAAAAGGATTTGTCTGTCTTTAAAACAAATTACCTGCACTAATCCCAAATGCCGGGATTTACGTCTCCTGGCTGACCCAGGTTTGATGTCCAGCTTGTCAGTGCCTGCCCAGGCTTTCACCCACGAGTTGCCAACTTTTGGGGTGTCTCTGCTAGGAACAGAAGGGGAGGAGTGCCAGCCCCCAGGGAAGAGCTGTGTTTCAGGAGCTGTGATGGAGCTGGCTTGCAGAGGTTTGGGGTGCACACACATCACCTCCTCCTCCAGTCAGGCCCTGGGAGGGCAGGCACGGCGGGCTGGGGAGCAGATCCAGCTCCTGGGCAGGGTGCTGGGGCTTGGCTCCTTGCAGATATCTCCACGTCTGGTGTTTCCAGCTCTCCTGTCCCGCCGCAGGCTCCCTGCCAGCACACACCGGGCTCTCCAGCCCAGCTAAGGCAGTGGGGTGAGCACACGGTCCCTTCTCCAGATTCCTCTCCAGCCATTTCCCAGCCCCAGGCACGGGGATGGTTTTTCATCCCCTTTTTGCAAGGTGATTAAACGCTGCGCTTGTAAAACACTTCATTCTGGGAAACAAATTATGCAAAACACACTCAGTGGGATCTCACGCTGATGGATACAGCCGGCTGACAGGGGGGACTCTGCTCCCAGGATTTCCTTTCTGGGGACTGTGAGAAGCTGCCTGGCCATCCTGGCAAAGGGAGTTCAGCACAGAGCTCTGCTCCATCACAGCCCCCAGGGACCTCCTCTGGGGAGGGCTGGCTGGTGGCAGGCACAGCACAGGGACAGACTGGTCTGGAGGAGGCTTGAGCATCGAACAGAGCAGCTCTGGAGGCCCAGCACATCTGCATCTCCTGCTGTTCCTTATGTGAACCCTCACGTGGGTTTTTCAGAGCACTTCTGCTGCTGTTGGCAGTGCTGCAGCACTCGTGCACCACGCTGGGATGAGAGCATCTGGATGGATCTTCACTCAGTGTGTTTCCAAGCAGCTCCAGGGATGCTCTCCTTGCCCACAGCCTGGGCCAGCACTTTCCCAGCACGAGTCCTGGCTGGCAAGGCAGAGCCTTCCACGTCTGGGGCACTGATGATGGGCACGGAGGCTGCTCAGCTGCAGACAGGCTCTGGCCATGGCAGGCACCAGAGGATGGAGCTCACTCTTCTGGAGTGGCTCAGGGATGCTCCAGGGGAAAGGACTGCAGGCAGGCAACGTGCTGGATGAGGAACAAAATCTGGAGCCTACCTTGGGTGCAGCATTGTTAAAAAAAAAAAAAAAAAAAAAAAAAAAAAAAAAAAAAAAAGGAAGAAAAGAGAAATTCAGCTTCCCTGCCCCTGAACTGCTGGCTCATGAGTGACTCAGGGGCTGAGTTCAGCTGTGGAACTCAGCAGTGGGGTGAGCGCTGCTGGCCTCTCCTTAACCTTCTTAGCAGACCTTCCAAGCAAACCCTTCACCAGCTCAGGACAGGTTCCGCTCACGCTGCGAGGGGATTCTGAAGCACCTCTGAAAGCTGGGACGAGGCACGTGGATGTCCTGAGGCGCACACACAGCTCTCTGCTGGGCGTGTGAGACCTGGCAGTGCAGACACAGCACCGGAGCATCAGCCTGGGGAGTCACCACAGCAACAGGGATTCCACCAGCCGGGAGGCGTGGGCCGGTCTGCAGGGCACCCAGGGACCCGGGGACAAGGGGCTCCTCTGGTTCACAGGGGGTGGCACCTCCTGGCACCGGTGGCCGGAGCCCAAATGGCTTTGCAAGCCCTGCAGGTGTTGTTCCAACAGCTCAGCCTGGCCTGGGGAGTGGGGATCACCCACGGCAGGGTGCCACGTTCAGGACTTTCTGATCAAAGCACTGATGGCATCAGCGCCGCAGCTGGAGCCGGCTGGGAGCTGAGCTGGCTCCCTGCCTCCCTCAGACTCCTGTCAGGTCAATCATCGCACAGCCTCGCTTCCCAGGAAGCCAGCCCGGGAGCAGCCCGGGGCTCACGGCTCACCCAGAGCTGCTCCTCGCTCCTCTCCAGCCCCGGGCAGGAGCTGGGGGTCCCGTCTGCCCCCAGCCCCCCACGCTCCCAAAGGCTGCTGCCCTGGGCCGTGGCAGCAACGGGGACAGATTGCCACAGGGTCACTGTCAAATGAGCTGAAGGCATCATCCCTTCTCCGCAGAGAACAGCACACACTGAGCCTTTCCAAGTCCAAGAGCATTGCTGAGAGCTTTTTTCTTTCCCCCCTTTTTTCTTTTTTCATATGCTAAAAATTGATTCCTCCTCTGCACCGCTGGTAATTCCACTGAAGTTTCTCATCCCATTGTTCCCTTTGCTTCACAATTTCTGCATTTTCCAGGCTCTGTACTGGATGAAGTGCTGTCCACACCCTCTTTCTACCTACTTTCCCACATTTTTGGCTCGTGATGGCCACTCTGGACAGGAGACATGCTCTGGTGCTCACTTCCCTGGCTAGGAACATGCCCTTTTCATCACACAGCTTCCAGGAAGCCCTGGGAGCCACAGAAACTCGGGCAGTGCTGTGTTCGTGCCTTCCTCTGGCATCCAAGCTCCCCTTTTATTCACGGGTAGAGAAGGGGTTGTGGCAGCGATTCAGCTGCTTCCCCCCAGGCTGGAGGGAGAGGGGGGCACTGCACATCTGCAGAGGGGAGATAAGGGAGTGGGGCACCTCCAGTGCCTGGGATCTTATTAAAGGAGAGCTGGCTGGCGAGATCCTATCACTGCCTAGAAACATCTGTGACTTCATCCTCCACCAGCGCCGACAGATCAAGCGAGCAGGGCGAGCAGGCTGGGCACTGCTGCGGGGCAGGGAGCGAGGGGAGGCTGCCCCCCTCGCCAAGGGACCCCGAGCCACCCTGTCCCCAGGGCTGGGCAGGGTCACTGGTGACGGATCAGCCCCTGGCAGCTCGGAGCTGGACGCTGCTCAAGCACTTCAGCAGTGCCAGACCTGCCCAGGGAGCAGGGCTGGGGTTGGACCCTGCCAGTCCCCCCTCATTCAGGGACATGGGGGACAGGGACAGCTCCTGGACAGGGACATGGGGGACAGGGACAGCTCCTGGACAGGGACATGGGGGACAGGGACAGCTCCTGGACAGGGACATGGGGGACAGGGACAGCTCCTGGACAGGGACATGGGGGACAGGGACAGCTCCACGGCACCTCCCAGCTCTGCAGCCTGCCTCGGTCAGCCCCACCTCCCAGTGCCAGCCCCGTGGGTGCAGCTGCTGAGCCATGCCCCAGCATTTTCCCAGCCCCTGCTGCTTGCCCAGGAGGAGCAGAGTTGACCTGCCAAGGGCTGTTCCCACCTCTCTGTTCCACCGCAGAGGGAATTGGGCACCACAGCAGCTGATAAGCAGCTTGCTCCAGCAAAGCCTAGAATGAGTTGCAGGCAGGTGAAGCTCAGATTTCCAGATCCTTTACTTCTGCCCCAACACCTGGGAGCCCGATTTGTCTCTGAAACCATCGTGTGCTGCTGGTTCCTCTCAGGAGCACGCACGAGGCAGGCAGCAGTGCAGGGAGGGATCCCTGCCAACAAACACCACTCGTGCTGGACACGGCCAAGAGGAGCATGGGGACAGGACCCGGTGCCAGAAGTTCCTTTCTGCCAGGGCAGAGCTCACTTTGTCCCTGCAGCAGTTTGGCAAAGGGGTTTTGGAGGGCACCAAGAGCCTCGCTGATGCTTGTGGGGCACAGACAGGAGCAAACAACAGCCAACAGCAGTGGCAGCAGCATTCTTGTCAGACCAAACACCACAAAAGCCACGTGAATGACCACAATAAACTCTCCCCACCCTTCAAAAGGGAGGGCAGGTGTGCAGGAGCCTGCTCTGAGCCCTCCTGGGAAGGCAGAGAGGATGCAGCTCCTCACCACGACCACTGGAGAAAGCCTGTGCACAGCTGCCAGCTGAGTCACAGGGTCACAGCTCCCACCTCATCCTCCCCTGCAGCACTGCCCTTCCCTTCCCTTCCCACGGCTCTGGGGGACAAACACGGAGCCCCCACAGCCAGGAACGTGGGCAGAGCCTGACAGGGCAGGCTCTGCTCCAGGGGAAGCTTCCCAGCTTGGGAAAGAGCTGTGCTGGCCAGGAGAGCTGTGGGAGAGGATGGCTGAGCTGGAGACACCTGAGGGAGCAGAAGAGGCCAAGCACAGCAGCAGGGAATGGACACAAGCGTCAGTGGAAGGAGTTCAGAGGAAGGAGCACTACAGGGAGACAGAAACAGTGCCAGGAGTTCACAGGAACACAGAATGGATTGGCTGGGAAGGGACCTGAAGGATCATCCGCTTCCAACCCCCCTGTCACGAGCAGGGACACCACAAGTTAACCAAGTGCAGCAATATTTGGGGAAATGAGCAGGCCCAGGTGTGCCAAAGCAAAGGATGGGAAAAAGCTTCTGTCAGCTCCTCTCACCCTCTGTAAACACCACCCTGGGAGCTCCTTGTCTGGGATCACAGCCTGCCCAGCCCCATGGAGAAAACACATTTCTGGGAAAGCACAACACATCCAACCAGAGCCAAGGGTGTCAGCAGCTCGTGGCTCAGTGGCTGACAGCCCAAACACCACCAGAACGTCTCCCAGACAATCCACCCTGAGAGAGAATTCCTTGTGCTTCTCAGCATCACAGAGCAGCCCTGCTCCTCCTGCGCTCCCCAGTTCCTCACTCAGGCATCTCTGCATCCCAAAAGAAGCTCCTGGTGAAACAGAGACCTGGCCTATTGCCATGAGCTCCCCTCTGCAGGGCCACAGCTGCTCCCACAGCCCAGCACATGCACCAGAGGGGATCAGGGACATTCAGGGATTCAGGGATGGTGGCAGGAGAACACGGTTCTGGCTTGGTGCTGAGTTTTGCACCATGCTGCACTGTCCAAGACTAAATTATCTTTTACACTGCTCTTTTCCAGCCAACAGAACAAACAACACAGCTGGGGGGCAGCAGCAGAGAACATCCTCCTGTGACAGCTGCCAAGGGAACCCAGAACCTTTTCCTTCAGCCCCTCTGCTCTGACACAGGGCAGGTTCCCAGACAGCCCAGCCGGGCGTTTGTCACCAGCAAAGGTGACAAAGGGAACAGCCAGTGCCCCTGACGCAGCTCTGAGTGGTTATGGAAGGAATGTCTATTTAAGGGAGTCAGAGCCTTTCTAACCTACCTTCCTGTGAAAGGAAAAAACCCACCTAAATATATCCTCCCAGAATTAGAGCTTTTAACTCGCCTGCCTCCTGCAGCCCATTGTCCGGCGCACCACGAGCTGTTTCCCTGGAAATGGCAGCGCAGGCTAATTGCTCTTTGAAGCCTTTCCTCCCACGGAGCAGAGCGGCAGCCTCAGAATGCCATTCCCTTCTCTGACAGCTCTCTGTCAGAACAGGCTTCCCAACCTATTTCTCCTTGGTTTTCTCCCTGGACAAGCAGGATTCAATCAGAAGCGTTTCCCTGCAGAAGCCACCCGAGGGTGCGTGCAAAGGAGGAGCTGAGGGGACACGCCTGGGGACTGACAGCTCCAGGGGAGCTCAGCGGACCCTCAGCGGTGGGATGAACCCTGCCGGTGAGTCAAGGCAAAGAAGAAATGTAAACAGGAGGAGAAGCACATCTGATGCACGTGGTTTTTTTCACCCAAGCTCCTGCGAAGAGCAGGTCGTCGGAAGGCAGGACAGGCATTGCAGTGACAGCTTCTCATTTAATGGAATTGCTACACCTCAGAAGGAAAAAAAAAAACCAACAAAACCTTGTCATGAGCCAAGATGATTTTCCCCCAAGATATCCTTGAGGTTGGGTGATTCCATCGAGCTCTGGAGAGGAGAGCCTTGCTCCCAGGGCTGGGAGGGCGCTCTGTGGGGAGGGAGGATGCTGGGGAGGAAGGCGGCCCAGCAGTGCCCTCTTTGGGCACGGCCAGGTGCGGGGAGTGCGGCCACGGCTCTCCTCCCCGGGCTGGGACACAGCAGGGACTTCGCTCCCGGCCGCAGCAGAGCCGGGCGGGAGATGCTCACACGCAGCGGGTGTGCGCTCCGGCAGCCACAGCCCTGCCGGGAAACACCTGCCAGAGCCAGGGGATCACCTGCGGGAGGAACCAGCCAGAGCTGCCCCACAGCCACCCCCTCCTGCCTGGAGCTCCCCGCACAAACCCACAGAGCGCAGGGATCCGGGGCTGCAGGAGCTGAGGCGCTTGGATCCGTCGAAGAAGCGCTTTGAGGGAGTTCTGAGGAGGCTTTGCCGACGCAGGAAAGGGACCTGGAGCCGTGCAACGACGTCCCTGCAGTTTGAATCAAACATCCGGATGGGCAATACCCCCACAGCCTAGTCAGGGTTTCCAAGGGGAGAGACATCCCTTGGAGACAGTTCTGCTGCATTGACGTGGCACAAAGTAGTTAGTGAGGATTGGGTCAAAGTAAAGATGACCTTTTTAGTAATAGTGATAGACATTGGTAAGAAATAGTAAACAAGAAATACGTAGTAATTAGTATAAAAGATAAGGACAGCCCAGCTCGGGGGGAGACGTGAGGAATCCATGCAGCTGCGAACATCTTGTCGGACTCCGAGAAAATTGTAAGATAAGAAAAAATAAACGAAGTATGCAACCTTGAAAAATCTAAACCTGAGAACTCCGTCTCTTCCTTCGGCTCGGCTCGGAGCTGCGCAGGGGAGCAAGGACCCTGAAACCACCTCAATGTTGGGGTAAGCCCCTGACACAGTTCCTGGCTTCTTTGCTGGCACACAACAGCACCGTGAGCAACCACCTCCGAGGTTAATTGGATAAGGTTCTCCAGCAAGGTCTCTGGCACAGCAGCATTTCCTTTCCTCTGTGTTAAGCCCTCTTTTAACCCTCTCGGCATCGCCGTGCCCCTGTCACACTGCTGACCGTAACAGGGAGCTGCTGCAGCACATCACGGGCGGGTGAGCTGCAGAGAACCACGAGCAGCAGAGAAAGAGGCAAGAGCTGAACAAGTTTGGGAGCTGTCAGCTCCAGCAGCAGCCCCGGGGTCCGGCTGTGCTCGTGCCCAGAGCTGCATGAAGAATACATGGTACTGGAGTCACAGCAGCACCTCTGGCTGCAAGCCTGACATCCCGCAGAGTCTGGAGACTCGGAGCTCTAAGAGGCACCACACACGAGAGAAACAAAGGACACTGTTCTCTGTGAAGCACAACAGGACTATTTGCTAGCAAAAATCCCCTGCTTTCTCCATTCCTGGTCTTTGCAGGTGCTTGGTTAGCAGCCTGGACAGGCTGAGGGCAATCCCAGCCCTGCAGGTGGGGAGCTGACAGCTGGGAGGACACAGCATCCTTTAACTCCAGAGCAAGCTGAGCCTCTGCTCCCCAGGGCCAGGGCTAATCTAGAGAGCCCCAAACGAAGCAGTCACTCCCTGCCAGCCGCAGCCTTGTCGGGGAGAAGTGCAGGACAAGGTCTGGATGGGATCAGTGCAGAGGAAAACAAAACACCCAGGGCCATCCGTGCCTTGGATGCCACCAGGGATGCGCCTGGGGAAGGCTCTGCCTTGCCTGTCCATGCCCTGCTGAAGGCCAGGAATGTGTCTGTGGGTCTGGCAGGGAGTGAACAGCTCTCCAGCCACACATCCCTCCTGATCCAGCACAGTGCAAAGGGACCGGGGCACTGGGGGTGGCCAGGCAGCAGCCGTGGGATCTGCTGCCTCATGCATCCGTGTGCCCCACAGCAGAAATGATGGCCTTGTCCTCACGGCACGGCCAGTGCTAACCATTTCTGGGCAGTTGTAATTGCTTTGGATCAGACTGACATTGCCATTGACCAGCCCCGGGGTAAGGTCACAGGGAGGCAGCTGTAAAACCCTCATCACCCCCACCCCTCACTCTCTAGCCCAGCCAAGAGCTCCCACCAGCCCAGCTGCCTGGGGGAGGAATCACTCTGGGAAGAAGCACTGGGAGCGACCAGCCCCCTGTGGGGAGGCTTCTCCCATTTCAGTCTGTTCCAACCTCACACTTCCCTGTTATCCTAAGAGCCCAGTTCCCTTTCAGGGGTTTAATCACGTGTGTGGCTTAAGAACACAATGGTCAGAGGCTGCAAAAGCCACCCCAACAGCACAGGCATTTGTTCCTGCAAAGTGCAATGAGCTGCAGAAGAGCTTTTTCGTTGGTGACCCACATTTAAAGCTGAGCTCTAAACCACCACAGCACAGAACAGCAAAACGTGCTCCACGGTCAGCTCTCTGCCAGGGAAATATCCCCTCACTGGAGCAGGCAGGAACCAGCTCCTGGCTGAAGTTACTCCTGATGATTCCAGAGCCCAAACCAGCTCTCAGGGCCAGGAGATGTGGCAGGGACTGAGGTGAGGACAAAGCTGGGCTGAAGGCACTGGGATCAGGCGAGGCTGGGACAGCGCAGCCGTGCAGGGTGGGGGTGATGCAGTGGCAGTGCTGGGTAGATCCCTACCCAAGGGACAGTACTGACCTTATCCAGCCACCTCCAAGGCTCTCTGAAAACATCCCTGGAGCATGGGAACACAGACATCTTACCCTGTCACCCCTTGGGAGCATCCACCTCCACCACCCCCCACTACCACCCTTCTCAGGAGCCCCTGCCCTGCGCTGGTCACAGAAAACAACTCAAACCAGGCAGAAGAGAAAGAAGGAGGAGAACACCCTGCTCTGCTCCCTGTCTGAGCTGATCTCCCACCAACTCATCTGCATCCACAGCCTCTGCTCCTCAGCTGCCTGCGCGCTCCAGGAGCCAGCAGAGAGCCAAGAGCCCGGCTCCAAGACGTGAACCTGATTCCTTGTGACAGGGTAACCCTCCTCCCTGAGCCCACTCCAGCCTCCCCCAGGGCTGCACAGCTCCACAGAGCTTGGCTTGCTCCCTGCTCTTCTCTGGCTTAACAGAAATGCATAATAAGATCTCAGCACGAGCTGAGGAAATTGCCTTCCTTGATGATGCCAGTGCCTTGCCCAGGCTAGCTGGGGAAGGAGAACACAACACTCTCCTGCAGGCAGCAGGGCCCAGCACTGAAGGAGTCAGCAGCCCCTTTGCCCCTCAGATTTCCATTTCATTTGCATTTTAAGTTTGGGCACTGCTGAGCTCAAGCCCTACAAAGGGCAGGGGATGCTCCAGAGCCAGATTCCTGCTCTGCAGGTCAGCCAGGGAGAGAGAAGGCACCTCCCTGCAGCTCCTGCTCACCACATCATAAGGCATCACCAAGTGCACAAGGAAGAGGTGAGGATCAAGAAACAAACCCAGAAATCCTCTGGCAGCATCCTGGCATGCTCAGCCTGGGAAGAAGCAGGTCACATTTCTCCATGGATACTTGGACAAGGATATTAAAGAAGATCACCACAGCAGCAGGCAGTGGTCCAAACTCACTGGTTTCAGGCATTTCAGAAGCCAGGAGTCGCCTGTACGAGCTCCCAGAAATTATCCCAACAGCACAGAGCTCACTGCAGCACCAGAGGCTCTTCCTCCAAGATCCTCCGTACCAAATGGCCCAGCAGCATTCCAGATGGCCAATCCATCCAGGCTTCCATCCCTCCCCGCTCCTGGGAGCCTGGAACACTTCCTGTGCCCACAAACAGGAACTATGGCTCAACTGGAGATGGTGGCTGGGTACAACTGCTTCCTTGGCAGGCTCAGCCGGGCTGAGGAGGAGGAACCTCTCAGGAGGCTGCCACAAGATAAAGCCAGAACATTTTGCAATTATTTGTCAAAATACGCAGGAAACATTGGAGTTTTGGAAGTGCCTCTGGAGCCAAGCCAAAACCAGGACCTCACAGTCCTACCAGCAGATCCCACCCCACGTGAGGGGAAGGGGAGCAGCTCTGTTTCCCCATTTTCCAGCGGCCCTTGGGAAGCGTAACAAGGTGGAGGCAGTGGTTTGGCACTTTGGTGAACCTCCAGCTCATTCCCCTGAAGAGCCATCAGGGAGACTCTCCTGAAGGTGCTGCTGGTGTAGATGGCAAGACACAGCCCAGAGGTCCATGAGCTGGAGAAAGGAGAGGTTCTCCACCCCCAAAACACAGGAGGCTGCTCCCTTCTCTCAACCCAGCTAGAGATAAAATGGAGATAAAACCGGCCGGGGCTGGAGGGCTCTGCCTGCAGGAACTGATGTCCCAGGCAAACAGAGGAATTCTAGAGGAACTGGTCACAGGGCTACACGTCAGCACAGCTTTGGTTCAGCGTCTCAGCAGCTCTGAGCCTGTGCCAGGGAGAGAAGGGGAAAGCACAGCCTGGAGCCATCCCACTGCACAGATGCCATCCCCGGTGCTGGCAGCCTGGAGGACGTGTAGGGCCTCGTGGATTTCCTGCAGCTCTGCCCTCAGATCCACAGTGAGGTGGCTTGTCCAGCCTTGCAGGAACTCTGGAGCGGGATGAGGACACCCATCTCCTTCCAGGACAAATGAAAGGGAACAACTGAGACAGCAAAGGCACCGGGGGACGTGCGGGGTAACACAGCCGTGACGAGGGGATGGCATTCCTGCCCCTGGCCCGTTTCCATGCCCCAGGACAGGACTGCCATAAGCGAAAGCTGGGCTGTCTGGGTGAGAATCGGCTCCTTCCTCAGCTCCTTGTGTCCCTGGGAGGCAGGATCCACCCAGAGATGCCACACTCAGGCTTTTCAAGCCTCTCAGATCCCAGCCTGGAAAGCAAACTGCAGCAATTACCGGCTCTTGCTGCTGCGAATGGCGACACTCTGTAAATAAATTACATCTCGGAAATTAATCAGTGTTGCCTAATTGGGGTTTAGCATCTTAAATTCCTGAAAATCCTTGTAAGATGACAGAAATGGAAGAAGGGAAGATATTTACTTGGCTGGAGAGCCCTAATCCAGCCCCAGCAGCAGGCAGGACACCCAAGGAGACTCAGCCCTGCCTGCCGCGGGGCTGTCGTGCTCCAGCACAGGGATGTGTCCGTACATCCCAGGGTCAGACCAATTTGACTCCTGGCAGCAGTGCTGCAAATGGCTTTTTAAATACCAAGTTGGAGCTTCCAGGGCAGAGCATCGGGGTGAAGAGAGACCAAACCCGAGAGCAGCTGCCGAGCCGAGCCTCTGTCCATGAGGCAGAGAGCCCTTCGGCATTCAGCATTTGCACTGGAGGAAGCTCAGCCTTCCTCTGCTCCTCCTCCTGACAGCTCTTCGGTGTGTCCCACCATCACCATGGTGAGAGCTGGGTGAGCTTTGGTTACCTGGGAGCACTCCGAGCCTCTGGTGCCCTGTCGGGAAATCGTTTTGCAGCCAAAATCCTGCACAGATTTCCAGCAGCCGAATCCCCTGACACCAGGCTGGCAGCTTCCTCTGGGCTGCCACCTCTCCCATGCCAAGTCTGCTCCATCCAGGCTCTGAGCAATCTGTCCCTGTGCAGGGAGCAATGGGCTGTCCAGACCTTTCCCTCTCCTGCAGCACACGTGGACTTGTGCCTGACGAGCAGCAAGTCAGAGCCGCACTTGTGTGCCATGCTGATAGTTTTGCTTTCCTTCACATTTCTCCCAGCTGCCTCCCAGATACCACAGGGTTCCCAAGGGGCTCCGTGTCCCAGCTTGATACTGGGAGATCAGGAGACAGATAACTGGGACAAGAGAGTTTTCCATCTCCCTGGGGCTGATCCCCGGGCATCCCTCAGTGCCTGCTGATGGGCACACAGAACAGGCATTGCTGTGGGGCCACTGTCCCCCTCCTCACACGGGTATCCTGAAGGTTAAAGCCCTCATCATCCCCTTTTCTCCTGCCCACATCATCAACACAGCCAGGTGAGCAGCAAACACAGCCCCTGACACTGAGCACTGCTTTTCCTCTCCACTAACTCCTGGGGGCCCGGCCCGGAGAAACCTTAATGGATCCGACACAACTCCCAGCACAGAGCAGCTCCGCTGTTTGATGCAAAGTTTAATTTGATTTCTCACTCGAATAGCTGAGACATCCTTGATGCACATCCTTCAGCTCCTTCCAGATAAATCTGCTGCATGCAATTAGCACCAGGAGTCACCTGCATTCCACCAGCCCCCAGCAGCACCTCCCAGGGCTGCAGAGGAACCCCGCTCCCACCTTTGGAAAGGATTTCCCATGGCATTTGCCCTCCTCTAGCCAGGGGAAAGATGGGGTTAAACATCTTTACTACGTTAGAGAGCTGATGGAGGGGGCAGAGGCCAAGGCAGGAGCTGCTGCATCTTCCCCAGCTCAGTCTCCAGCTGCAATTCCTGCAGGAGCACAGCCCAGGGCAGCAGCAGCCCTTGCTGCCCCAAGCCACTCTGTTCCTCCCCAAAAGCAGCTACATTTCAGCAAGGCCTGGGGCAGCTGTGCAGCCCCTGGAGAGCAGCAGAGCACAACGCCCCACAAACAGCGAGCAAACGCTGTCCCTGCCAAGAAAGATGGGAAGTGCAGGTGGGAACACGGGGTTCCTTTTTAGCATCGTATAAAAGTCTGGAGGTTTTTCTGGCATCTGGTTTCAGGACACCCTGAAACTTCAGCCTACAATCCCCAAAGCCTGGGGAGCACAGAGCTGCTGAACCAGGGTCACTGTTGGGGCAGGAGGGAGACACACGGCTTTCCAAAGAGGGAAAGCTGAATAAGGAGAACGGTGTTGCCCTGTACCAACCACAGTGATGCACAGGCACAGGTCCCACCTGAGACTGGAGAGCCCCCACGGGCTCTGGCTGTTTTCTGTCTGGCTCAAAACTCACTGGTGAGCCAGCTCAACCGAATCCATTCCCTTCCCGGAGCTCTGAAGCACAACAGTTGATTTAAAAACCTCACAGCAAACTGTTGGGGAGTGAAAAATGGATTTTCAGGCATTAAAGCGCAGACCGAGGAGCAAACAGACACCTTTGATTGAGAAATCAATGCTGGGGTTTTACAGCACTTCACACTAAGCAGCAGCAGAGCCCAGCGTGCACCTCATCCCTGCAGGGCAGGGGGGGAGAAACCACAGAGAAATTAAACACTCTGATGCTTCCCATGGCTTTACCAAAGGCAAACATAATGTGCTTTCAAAAGAGACCCTTCAGATTATAAACTGAAAGGGTCCAGGCCAGACCTTCCAGGGGGCTCCACCTGGCTGCTCCCTCCTCACCCCCTGCTAACCAAGACCCTGATCCAGCGGTGACATTCCTGTGATTCCCTGATCTCTTCCAGCCCAGGGATCACCCAGGAGCTCCTGCTGCTCTGTCAACCAGCCCTGGGTGCAAAAAAGGAAAAAAAAAAAAAAAAAAAGAAAAAAAGAAAAAGAAAAAACTGAAAAATATTAAAAGCAGAGCCTGGGATTGATGAAGATGCCAGAGGGAAGGAGCAAGTCACAAAGGGAAGAGGAGGAACAATCCCTGCACCCAACAGGGATGTTACAAGCGAGAGAGACAAGCTGACAAATTAAAACAGACCACGAGAACCCCTGATATGCTTTAAAGCCTTCTCTCGGCTTTCTTCTTCTCTTTTGTACGTTGAAAATTCATCTTCAATTGCAATTGCAATGCCCCCAGAGGGAAAAACACCCGGGCATAAGGCAGACTTCCCTCTAGGCAATGTGAAGCTGTATTACCAGAGCAAAAAGCCTTTCATCTCAAAATCGTTCCCTTCCAGGGCACTTGACCCAAAGGGAAGTCTCCTTTATTTCTGTAGAAGTCACTCTCTCTCCCGCACCCTGTAGCCTCAGAAGGGGGCAGGGAGGCAGCTCTCTGCATTCCCCAGGGCTCAGGGTGGTGCCAGCAGGTGCCTGCCCTGTGCCCTCCACCACCCCACTGCTGCCGGGGCAGGATGGCACATCCCAGGGGCTGGGAGACAGCCCTGCTCCCCAGAGAGCTCCTCTGCCCCTGCCGGGCTCCACAAGCCCCTCCTGCCCACAGAGGGGACACAGGGGGACCCCCTCCAGCTGTTTCCACCCCTCAGCAAGAGCCAGCGTAGCGGGTGCAGTCACTGGCACCTGACTTGTTCCTCCTCAGATGCCCCAAGCCGGGAGCGCTCCCTTTCCCAGCTGAGGCTGCATCCGCAGCCCCTGGGTGACTCTGGGCAGCTCAGGGGTGCCACCAGACGTGGCAGAATAAAAACCAGGGGAGCCGCTGGTGCCCCGGGAGCTGTCAGGACTGCAGGAGCCGGGGATGTCCCCCGTGAGGGCTGGAATGGAAAAGCGCCACCAGCACTTCAGCAGGAGGGAGGGGAGAGTGTGTTTGCCACAGGGGAGACAAGAGCTCCCGGCTCCCACAGCCACCCGAGACCCAGGGAAATTGCCACCACGGGCAAGGAGCTGTGAACCAAGCTTCCCCCTGTGAGAGGGGCTCCACGTGGAGCCCCTGCGCTCTGCCCCGCAGGACAGCAGACAGCTCCCCACGCGGGACACAGCTCGGGGACACAGCCCCGGGCTCAGCACAAGTCACCGGCTCCAGGCGGAGTTTTGCAGTGGATCTGCAGCGGGAAGCGCAGCAGGGCTCGCGGAATTACGGCACATTTCTGCCCCTCCAAGCTGAGAAGCGCCTGGATCCCTTGGCGCTGGAAAAAGCCAGGGACTGCTGGAGCAGGGCTCTGCAGATTCCAGGTTTTTAAAGCAGCCCTCGGGGTTGTTTGAAGCGCCCGGCTGTTTGGGTCCCTGCAAGCAGCTCCTGAGCTTTGCTTTCTCCCGAATGCACACACAGGTTTGGGCTCCTCACCGGGCTCAGCCATCCTGGAGGGAGCAGATTTATCAGGCAGGACTGGCAAAAAAGATAACAGTGTTGGTGATGGCTCCTCGAGCTGAATTGCTCTCAGTGCACTGGGGGAGCGACACGCAGCGCAAGAAACCCACAGAGCTCTACAGAATAAACACAACCTGCTTCACTTCACACGAGCCAGCCCCACAGAAGCATTAAAATTCAACAGTGGGGCCGTCAGCTGGTTCAGGTTGGGCTGATTCCTGCACGCTTTCGGTAGCATTTTTAGGCAGATTTTTCTGAGGCTCTTCTCTTCAGCTGCCAACTCCCTCAGCCCCTCTTTTTCTGAGTACCCCAAAGAAAGTGAAATCCTTGAAGAAAAATAATTTCCAAACCCCTCAGAGATAAAAAAACCCAAGTCCAATTAGACTAATTTTTAGGATGCAGGGAGGAGAAAGCTTAAGCTAAACAAACTAGTGGAAAAATTGATTTATTAAAGCGGTTGGATGCTATCAGGGCAGCAAGCAATTTCCTGCAAGCACAACAGCCCATTCTACTAGAACAGATCTGTCTCACCTTCCTGGCAGTGTTCCCTCTCCCTGCCCTGCTCCCAGAGCAGCTCCAATGGCCTGATCCCCTTCAGTGACCCATTAGCAGCCACGGCACATTTGCCACTGTGTAAGTGGCAGCAGCAGCAAACATTAACACTCTAAATAAATTTTCGGTGGCTGCAGAGCGGTGCAATTAATCACAGGGTGTTTTACAGGCAGTGGGAGGCAGGGGAATGCACAAGGCTGGGGGAAAAGGGACATCAGGGCCCCCTTCTCCCGCCTGTCCCCACCCTGCTCTGCCACAGGAGACACAGGAGCCGAAGGCTGAGGCCAGGAGCAGCTGGAGTCGAGGTCAGGCTCTGTTTCACAGCTCTGTTTCACAGCTCATCCCAATTTGTGAGCTCCAGCAATCACCGTGTCCCCAGGCTGCTTGGTTTGGGCACATCCTTGATCAGCAAATAAACAGCCCTTGCTGTCGGTGCCTGCAGAGGTGCAAAGTTCATCCTGCTCCAAGCCCACCCCCTGCGTGTCCCCTTTCCCACATTCCTGAGGATCCAGACCTGCTGACACAGAGCAGGAGCAGAGGAGGAAGGAACAGCTTCAAACACCCTGATCTGGATCCCTGCAGCTCCTCCCTTGGCAGACAACATCCCGCAGCTCTCCCTCCTGCACTCCTGTGGAGGCTCCTTTGGGATGCTGCTTCCAGCTGAGCTGCTGGGGAATGCTTGGCAGGCCCCACGCTCTCCTGAGTGCAGGAGGGCACCGGGCACAGCTGCCAGCGTGCTCTGCTGCCCTGCTGCCGGCTCCCGAGGTGATCAGCAGAAAGAGTTGGAATAGCTTGGCCCTGGGAGAAACCTCACAGCACCACCGCTCCAGAAAGTCATCAGGGACCCTTGAACTCACTGGGATGGCACAAATGGCAAGCTGGGAGACTGCAGGACTTCTCCAGGGGGAGCTGGCAGGTGCCTTGACCCTCTTCTCCACCCATCCTCCCTCATCCAAGGACAGTGGCACACATGGAGGTGTCCTCCTGCTTCAGAGGGCACTGCCCTCACCTGTAGAGACAGAGACAAAAAACCAGGTTTTGTTTCCTGACGCTGAACAGAAAACTGAAGTCCTAAAGGCTGTGGTGGAGTTGAAGTGTCAGAATTCACCCTGAGCCCTGAAATCAACCCACCTGAGACCATCCTCATCTTTCTCCCTTGCTTCAGCCCCACTCCCTGCTCTCTCCTGAAGTCTGGCATCCCTCCTGCTCTGACTGGCTGCTGTCTCTGAGCAACACCAAAGCAGGGCTGAGCAGAAGGGAAAAAAATAATATATATATATATATACAGCAGCCTTTGCGCCATGCTTTTAATATTTCATCTTTCTTTTTCTGCCAGAAGAAAGGAAATTCCTTATGCTGGCTGGGCTGCAACCTCACCACCACCCCCCTGAGCCTCAGACAGCTCTGGCTGCCAGCCCCTCCAGGCAGACAGGGAGTGCAAGGCTCATCTCCCACCCACCCAAACCTTTCTGCTCCCACAGTCCCTGCTGCCAGTCAGGAGGTGGCACTGAGGGCGCAGGGAGGGCTGGGCAGCTGCCTCAGAGCTACAGAATGCAAGATATTGCAGGGAGTCCCTGCACTGAGCTCCACAGGCCACTCAGATGCCTCCATGGACCAATTCTGGTGGAAAGTTATCCGGGGAAGGTGACAGGTCAGCAGCCACTGGGTCACCCCTGGTGACACCTGCCAATCCCTGCCACCACGCTCCGCGTCAGAGCCAGCCGCCATCCCGCCCTCACACCAGCTATCCATCAACCATTGTCTGTGCCAAACCAACTTCTGTTCTTAAATTTAATGCCTGTGAAGTATTTTGGCTTTAAATTATTCCGCAGCCTCCCTCGGTTTGGCGGCGCTTCCCCGTCTAGACAGAACAATCTTGTTGTCAGTGAAACAGATTCGCCCTGACATCCCTGCCGAGATGTTGCTGCTGTTTTGTGGAAAGGAAAAGGGCTGAAAAGCTCATTCTTTACAGTTTTGAGATGTGATTCCTGTCCATTCAACTTCAAACAAACACCTCAATAAATAGTCCTGCTGTCTCTGTTGTGATCTCTCTGTGTTAGGCAGTGGCAGGGATGGTTCAGCATCAGCGGGATCCCCCTCTCCCACTGCTGCTGCCCTCCTGGGAGCCAGGAATTCCCAGTCTCCTGTTCTCCCAAACCCACCTGCTTTGGCTCTCTCCCTCCCAGGCTGCAGAGCCAGGACTGGAGTGTGGAGATCCCTGTGGCAGCACAGTCCCTGCCCCAGAGCCTGGATCCTCTGTGGCTGTAGGACAGGTCTTGGATGGCTGGATGGGAGATGCAGGAGAGCCATCAGCGGCCTGAAAGGGAATTAAACCAAGTCAAACTATACCTTGCACACCAGCTTTTTTGCTAAGGCTCTGCAAGCATGAAAGACTACAAATACTTTAAAATTTAAAAAAGTACCTTTCCCCCGTGTTCACCAAGGCAAAGATAAAGCACAGTGAGCGTTCAGCAGCACCTCGTGTCAGCCCGTGGTACTTGGAGAGAGAAAAGAGCCTGATCCGGCCAAAAATAACACTGTTCCCCTTTTGCTCTGCCAGTGACACATCCTTGATGGCTGCAGTCAGAAGTGACAAGTACCAGCTGGGCACTTTTCCATCTCCTCTCCTGATAAGACAGCCACCCACGTGGCAGCAGGGAGGTGATCTCCACCTGGTGTGGGCATTCCCTGCCCGGGCATCACCCAGGGGAAGGGCACAGCCCCAGAACCCAGCCCCCGAGGAGCTGGACACACACACAGTCACGCAGGGACAGAGGGGCTCCAGGTCAAGCGCAAGAGCTCAGCCCCAGGATGCTTCTCAAGGGTGCCTGTGGCCAAGGTGGGGCTGGAAAAGGGCTGAACACACCACCAGGCACATCTATAGGGTGGCAAAGGGCCATATTAGCTGATTTCATTCCTGAAATGCCTCTGGAGCTGCAGGAGGTGCCCAGTTCAGAGCAGATTGGATCGACCCTCTGACATTCACATTTAATCCCAGAGCATCACACAATAAAGCAGGTGCAAAAGTACTGTGCACAGGAAGAGACGCTCACCTCTAAATAGTCAAAGCAGAAAAAAATGCCTCTGAATATCTAAATGGGAAAAATGAAGTCATGAAGCAAGAAGGGCTCTCTGTGCTCTCTGCACAGGCACTCACAGCCAGCAGGAAAAGCTTCAGGGCAGCTCCACAAATGCTTCCCACCCTTCATGTGATGTATAACCTCGTGAATTCATCCCTGTCCTGACCTCCATGGAGATATGGAAGTGTCCTTCCCCCAGCTCTGGCTCTGTCCCATAGGAAGCAGCAATCCTGGCTGTGCCAGAGCCCCACATTTGGAGCAGCCCCCAGCACACCCACCCCAGGCTGGAGCAGATGGCCCTGGGATCCAGGGAGGCAGAGCAGAGCGGGGGAAGATCCCACCATCCATCGCAGAGATGTGCCGTGCAGAACCAGCCCCAAGGACTGACTGTACCGGGGAAAATAGCACCAGGAGCGCACGGCAAACGGCATATGGATGTGGCCTTTGCTGGGTGCACGGAGCCCATCCCACACAGGATCCTCCACAAGCACACAGCCCGTGGACGGCTGGGAGCATCCTGCAGCAGCGCTTTGTGCCTCCCTCTTCACCCACAGCAGTATTTCATCAGCTCATCAATTCAATGAGGTTTTGCCCCAGATCTGGGGGACCAGCAACTGCTCCTTTGAGGTGCCTTGAGCAGCTGCTCTCTGTGTTGATGGAGAGCTGGGAAAAGTCCTCTCCTCAGCCCCTCCAGCTGCACCAGCCCCGCTGATGCCCAGATCCATGATAAATGGAGTTACAGCTCCGGCGGGGTGCTCGCTGTCCTCCCGGGATGGAGGTGCTAACGCATGGGCTGAGCTGGGGGAGTGAAGCGCTGGAAAAATGATGCAGAAAGCTCATTAGCACATCCTTAATAGCCCAGAAATTGCCGTGAGGGCCTCTGGCAGCTCTCCTCCCCTGGGTCGGGGAGAGCCATCATCAGGGCACCTCCGTGCTCGGAGCCAGCGCCTCCGCAGCCGGCATTCCCAAGGGGAACGGCACCGGCTCAGCTCAGCACATCTGCTCCCAATCCAATGACTGCGGGGGAGCCGCTGGCATCCAGCACCCAGATTTCACTGCTGCCTGCTGCTACCGCCCTCTGTGAGGAGAGGCAGACTGTGCCTCAGTTTCCCTGCCTGTACGGAAGAGCCATGTCACCTTCCACCCACCTCGGTGAGTATCTCCCGCTCTTAATCCTTGTTCTGCGCTCACGGAGCTTCAGTGATACATTTGGGCGGATTTTCACGGCGTTCAGAGGCGCTGGCTGAATTTCCAAGGTGGCCCAAGCACATCAGCACAGAATCCCAGGCTGGTTTGGGTCGGGAGGGACCTTAAAGCTCCTCTCACCCCAGGGACACCTTCCTTCCACCCAGCCTGGCCGCGGACATCGACACACGCTGGGTGTCCCGGCGCTCTCTCCGGTGGGAGATGGATGTGGACACTGCTCCAGGGGGATCTCCAATGCACACCCAACCAGCTCCAGGCACAGGTTTGATCAAAGGAGCAATCCTGGTGTCCCAGAGCTGGGGCAAAGCCTTCTCTCTGAATTAATGGTAAAATGCTACTGCTGAGTGGGAAGGGGCAGGAGCAGGTCCCGTGCCCCACCTCTGAGCGCTGCACCACAGTTCCACTTCTCATGGCACCTGCACTGAAGGGATTCGATGGCTCCTGAGAAATGCCAAGCCAAGAAGCTTTCAAGAACTCCTGAACTGCCTTTTTAAGAGGCAGGGCACACGTGCAGCTAATCCAGTCTTAAAACTAATGATTTAATTTACCTTTAGAGAAGCAAGCCGGCATAAATTAATATGTCCCAGTAGTATAACATAAGCATGTTTTATCTAGAGATTATGTTGATTAAATCATCAAGTGCCATAATCTTCCCTTCGTACTTCAATAAGTTGGAGGAAAAAAAAATCCCTAAAACTGTAGATACGGCCTTCTAAGCCACAGGGGGGAAGTGCACATTCAGCTCCAAGCAGAGCGAGCACAGGAGACTCCCCACCCTGGGAGAAGCTGCTCCAGCTGGTGTGGTACCAAGAGGTAAAATAAAGTTCCTCCTGGAAGAGGTGCCAGGACATGCAGGAGCTCCGAGGCAGTAGAGGAGCTGCACTTCTGGGGTTTCACTCTGCAAATGGACCTGAGGAGGTCAGGTCGGGCTCCTCCAGGCTGTGGATCTCCTTTCAGGACACAAGACACCAGGACCATTAGTCATGCGAGCTGGAAATTCCAGCGGCTCACACCCACCAGGCAGGGAGACGGTGCCTCAGCAGAGGGGGGAAAGAACAGAATCCCCTTTAAAACATCTCCCTCACTTCAATTCCTGCCTGTTCCCACTCACCTCGCACTGCAGGACCAAACCACCCACCCTGATGAATCAAGCAGACCCACCTGGATTTCTCCACCTGCCGGGGGTGGTTTTCCCGACAAAGCCGGTTCCTGCGGGACTCAGCTGCAAACTGTCTCCGGGTAATCATGCCCAGGCACCTGAGGTTTAATGGCTTTGTGTGCCGGCTGTTTGGATTGCTGGAGAGCCCTTGGGCCGGCCACTTCAGAGGCACAACACCTTTTATTCCCAGCCAGTTCAGAACCGCAGGCGAGTTTGAAAGCTTCCCTGGAGAAGGACAAAGGAGCTCGTTAAGAGGAGGTGTCCAAGGCCAAAACAACATCTCCAGCCACGGAAAGCCTCTCCCACGAAACAGCAAACTCTAAACACTGTACTGACACCAGCAGCAGGTCTCCAGAAAGAAATCTGGATTTGCAAGGTCAAACCTCAACGTGAGCAACCGCAGACTCACCCTCCTGGTCCCCCCCACCCCCGGTGCTTATGAAATAAGTGGATTTTACACAGAAAGGGCAATTAACAGATGTTGTTGAATTTGGTTATTGGCAAGTTGGGGCAAACAGCAAGAATCTGCCAGCAGTGCAGGCACGGCAGCTCCGTGCCTGTTTCCTCACAAACAGGGCGATTTCTCCGCTTTTGTGAGAGCTTGAGAGCCTTCAGAAGAGAAGGGGCGTTATTTCAAAAAAACATTTTAGAACCAACATGAAGTTGTCAAGAGGAACACTCTGCTCAGTGTCTCAGGCAGAAAACACATCTCCATCCAAACACTCTGTCCCTGGTAGGAAAAATACACATTGTGAAGGATCCATTTTCAGGTTCTGAAAGGAGACCCTTTTTAACATGGTTTTTTCGTCAGAGAGGAGACACTGTGTGCTGCCTTGCAGCATTACAAATAGAGCTTCAAGAAGGCTCCTGACTATTATTATTATTATTTATTATTACTCCTTTCTGTGGTCCTGCAAACCTGCCTGATGATTCAGAGAGCAGAGGGGGGTTGTGTTTCTTTCCATGAGCACCATTAAACTAAAACTCAGACCCAAGCCCTTTTCTCCCCTAGAAGCAAACCTCTGAGTCTTACTGACTTCACTAAAATGATCCAGGCAGAGGAGTGTAATTTAAGAACAATTCTTCACATCCTTCTGATGCTGTTTCACAGCAGAAGTAACCTATCTGACCCTCTCCCTCTGAGAGTGTCTCTGCCTGTCCAGCTCTGAACAGCATTTCCCTTCTAGGCTTTATAACCTCTTCAGTCCAATTAATGGGGCCCCCAAAAGCCTGGGGACTCCATTACTCCTAAATGAAACATCTTCAAAGACATTAATGCCACTTGTCTTCTGCAGGACCCTCATTCCAGGCAAGCCTGACATTTTGACAGATCCTCACACTCTTTTTCACCAAGGAAATGCACCATTACACAAGGTTAATTTTTTTAGGATTGATAGAAAATCTCTTCCTCGAGGTAAACATAAGACAAACATCTACACACTGTGTGGAATTACATGTCAAGCCACTTGGTAAAACCAGCTTATCTGCCAGGAACAAGCCTGACAAATCCTTGGTACTGTTAAAGATGTCTTTCTTTCCCCACTTTAAATTGCACACAGAGGCCTCGGAGTTCAGAGGAAGGGAGGGGGTTCCCTTCATTGATCATCCCCATCCTGCCTGTGCTCCCACCTCCCTGCTGAGACAGCTGCCTTTGGAAAGGAGGGTTTGGAGAAGATATCCAGAGGAAATCCTAACAAAAAAACAAAACAGAAATCAAAAAGAAAAATAATCAATCAAAAACAAACAAACAGCAACAACAACAAAAACCCCCCCAAAAAAAGCCACCATGACAGGGAGGTTACCTGACCTCTCCCCTCGCTCCTGGGGCGGGAGGTGTGCCAGGAGAGTGAAGCTGTCTGCAAATGGCACCTGTGCCACGTGTCCCCCTGGCAGAGGATGCTCAGCTCCTCAGTGACAGTGACAGGCAGAGCTTTGTCACTCTGCTGCTGCTCATTCCCTAGGAAAAAATTCCACTGAGGGTGATGCTCCTTACTGACCCGACCTACAAGCATTTGCTTTCTGGTTTTGAATACATTCCCCTCTCCCCCCAAGCTGGGGGGAGAAATCTTCCACAGGAGATCAAAGGCCAGATGTTACTGTTCCTCTCCTTCTGCAATCCCTTACCTGCTGGACACCCTGGAGGAGCCAAAGGTGGCAGGGACAAAGCCCATGATCCCTCCAGGATCGATTTTACTGTCTTTAGCTAACGAGTTCCACCTCGGAGATGAGAACCTCCTTTCCAAGGGCTACAGATCCTCTCAGAGCTTCACCTAGAATCTGTATGGACATTGCCATTCCACACTCCACATCCTGGACAAACAAGTGATTAATTATCCCCAGGGAGCTGCCATCTGTCAGCCGCTCGCTCGCGGACGGATCCGATGAACAGAACATCCCCGTGATCTGCACCAACTGCCAAGGGAAACTGCCAGCGCTCTCATCCCGTGGTTTGTGCAACCAGCTTCTCACACTCAACTACCAAATGTAGCTGGGAATCCAGAAGACAGCCAGTCACCCGCTCCAGAGTGAGCCTGGGCCAGCCCAGCTGGACGGAGAAGGGGCAAGAGCGTGACACTCAAGAGATGACGCGCTCAGAGCTGTAGGTGAAGTTCTGACATAGCCAAAAACCTACAGCAAAGCCTTAAG
Organism: Hirundo rustica; assembly: GCF_015227805.2. Lineage (NCBI taxonomy): Eukaryota > Metazoa > Chordata > Aves > Passeriformes > Hirundinidae > Hirundo > Hirundo rustica. Next base: position 9,989,868 of record NC_053466.1, on the reverse strand, counting down.
GAAGGTCAAGCTGCCCTCAAGCCCAGAGTAAAAGCTAAGTTGAGGAAGGAGAAAGTAAATTTCCAGCTGAGTTTCAGAGCCAGCTCTCAGCCTTCGGCTGATCATTGCTCTCCTCGACTGAGTCATCAAGTTTGTTCTCATTTACTTCTCCTTGTAGAAACCTTTGAGATTTGTTTCAAAACCACTCTGGGGGTAAAATCAGCGGCGAGACAGGCAGCAGCAGGCACTGGATGCCCTTCACAGCAGTGCCCAAGCAGCAAAGGAGGATGCTCTGCCCTGGCGCTGGGCTGGCTCCTCCCGCCCGCTCCGCTCAGCAGCCGCCGATTGCCACAGCAACGGGAAAGAGGAGAAAAGTGTTTGTCCAGGACGGATTCGGTTGCTTTTAAGTGGATGAACGTAGGAGGGTTTGTTTATAAACGTCAAGAGCAGGTCGGTGTGAAATTGGAGGCGCCGGAGGAGTTTGGCTCGGTGAGCAAGCCGCGGGGTGAGGGGACGGAGCACCTGAGGCCGGTGTGGGTCCGGAGAGCGGCGGAATCTCAGCCCGCAGGAGACTTTGGCACCAGTGCACACAGAGCCGCTCACCCCTCTGTCCCCAAAGGCCACCACAGGGCTGAGCCGCAGCGATCTGCCTTCCCAAGGCAAGCCCGCAGTGCTGGAGCTGCGAGCCCACCGCCAGCGCAGCGGTGGGGGCAGGCAGGCGGAGCCGAGCCTGTGCCCCACCCCAGAACAACGACCGGGGAGGCTCATTAAAGCAGGTAATGGCGCGGGAGAGCGCTGACAGCACACCGGCCATTCCATTTGTAACAACGCCCCAAAGGACCGGAGCATTTGGCTGGAGCGCCCAGGGACACCTCAGGAGCCCAGCCGAGCTGTGCCAGGGGTGAGCTGGCAGCACGTCCCAAAAAACCCACAGAAGGTAAAGATCCCATTTTTCAATGAACAGCCAGGCTCTCCATGTCCTCTGATGATGATGATGGCTGGGTTAAACACCCAGGCAGCATCCTCACCACCTGCCCTCCCAGTGCCCCCTCCAGCAGCAGCTCGGGATGTGTCTGCTCCCTAAAGGAGACCGTGGGGAGCAGGGCGAGAGCCAAAGGGTCACTTTGAACAGTCCCCATTTGTGTGGTTGTCCCGGCAGCCCCTTTGCAGCACACCCATCTCACAGAAGTGACAGGGCTGGGACATCGCCCCAGCGACAAACCCCGCACCCAGAGCCTGCCCGGCCCTGCCCCACATTCCCCTCCAGCCGAGACACCACATCGATCCAGCCACCTGCTTGGCAATAAAAGGCTGCAGAAGCGGTGAGAAGGTCCGCTGTAACACATTAATTAAACCTAGCGATGCCTCCGAATTTAAAGTGAGGACGCAACACGGGCACGGAGCAGGGTGTGTGACGCGGCACGGCTGGGTGGCTGAAGGACAGGGCTCGTGCCTCTGCTCGGCTGGCTGGCTGCATCCATTAATTACATCCCCATTAGGCAGGCAGGAAATGCTCCCACCAGCAGCACCTTCCTGCTCTGTCATTCAGGCCAGGAACACGACAGAGAGAGCAGAGCTGAGGCAGAACCGAGACGGAGCACCTGCCAGGCAGGATGGATGGGGAGAAACCCCTCTGCTCGGAGCCTGTGCTGGTTATTGATACCTTTGGTTGGGTGACAAGATAAAGAGGCACTGCAGGCCTCAGGAAGGCTCCAGCCACTGTTTGAGGCTGTGCACATCCATTACGAGGCACTGGGATGAGTTTTCCCTCCCAAAGTCCTCAGCACGGGGGTAGCAGAGGCTGGCTCGTGCCAGCACATCCTGATGCATCCTCCACACTCCCTTTGGCCCTCATGGGATTCCAGAGCAAACAAAGCCTTCAGACTTCTCTGGGAAAGCCAGATTAGCACTGAGAGGTGCTCAGCCCTGCTCACTGCACTGCTGAGGCCCTGGCACAGGGTGCCCAGAGCAGCTCTGGCTGCCCCCGGATCCCTGGCAGTGTCCAAGGCCAGGTTGAACGGGGCTTGGAGCAGCCTGGGACAGTGGAAGGTGTTCCTACCATGGCAGGGGGTGGAAGATGATCTTTAAGATCCCTTTCAACCCAAACCATTCTGTGATCCCATGATTCTCTCCAAGGACAGTCCAGAATCTGCCTGTCACCCCACACCTCCCTTGTCCAGACACATCACACAGGCAGGCAGGTCTGAGAGCACCAACACTGCAGCTTTGCACCCCAAAATATCTGCTAAACACTGCCCTTCACAGCACCTGGAAATGGCAGACAAGCACCAGTGTCTACTCAGATGGATGAAATCCTCCAGGAGCAAAGCGCTGCTGTGACAGAGCCACTGGATTGCCACCAATTGTCCCTTCCTTGGAACAGACAAGGGGACAGACACTGCATTTCTGTATTTCACCCAGACTTTCAAAGCTCTTCCCAAAATTGTTATTTCAATGAAAGAGGGACCAAATTGATAGTTCTGAATTCTCTCAGGGGAGGACGAGACCAAGAGGCTGAGGCAGGGCTGGTAACGACCCTGCCACGTTCTATTTCCCTTTCCTGAACTGCAAAACTCCAGGCTTGGTCCAAAATGAGACCTAATCAATATCCTAATGCTGAGGTCCCATTACACACTGAGCATCCCTGGGTCCCGGGTCAAACTCTTCTTCATGTCTCAGTTTTCCAGACAGGCTTGAACCAATTGTTTTAGCAATTCCCAATCTCAGTGGGTGAGACTTTTACCACCCCAGAAATCCTGTCCAACAGAATCTTTGCCTCCTGTTTTTCTACTCCTTTTGTGCACCTGCTCTACATGATTTAGTGTCATCAGTATTCAGAGCCTTCCCCATTACGTGATGCCTCATGATGTGCGAGGTTTGGAATGTTTCTTCTCTAATCACATCAGAAAAAAAAATATTCCTGTGGCTCTTTAGGCAGTGTTACTATATTTTAGATCGTGGGCAAAAGGCTATTTCTTCTCCAAAATGAGTAATTCTTCAGTGTTAACAGGAACTTGACATGATCAGCAGCTGCCTTCAACTGTGTGACAGAAATCAATTGTTTATCAAACACCCTGGGGAAAAACAAAAAAAAAAAAAAAAAAGGAAAAAAGCCCAAAACAAACAAAAAAACTTGACTTACCTCCTCATTTAATGCTGGAAGCAGATATGGAGCTCCGTCCATGTGTCCTGAGCCTGTCCTCCAAACTCATGCCAGCCAGTGCCACCAGTCTGTTCACCTAAAAACCCTTCAGTCACCGATTCCAAACAGGATTTAAACCATCAAGCAGAAACCTTGACTGAAGACACCCAATTCCCCCCCTGGATTTGCATTTGTGGGGTTTTTTTGGTTAATGCTCGTTAGCTCTCATGGCCTGGGCTGGCCATTAAACCTGCAGAGATCCGCAGGCAGTGACCACCCTCCAAAGAATCCTAAACTCAATAAAAATGAGGAGTGTTAATAAAGTGAAATGAAAAATGCACATTTCATCACCATTCTGCCTTTCTTTCCCCCCTCTCAAGATTCGGGGCAGAACATGGGGATGCAAATTAGAACTAAATGAAAAACGACAAAAGCTACCTGAGGCATCCAGAGAACTGATAGCTTTCAAATGTGAGATTGATGGAATAAATCAGCAGCTGCTTCCCGTGGGTTACAGCTCTCGGTTCCAAAGCCCTACAAATGCCTGGCTTTGCTCAGAGCATTGCTATTTTAGAACCAAAGGCTTAAGTAACTCTTCCTGTGCTGCTGTTCAGCATTTTAATAACGTGAGGAGAGTTGAGCCACCCATCCTGTTTAGATATACACCAGGGAGGATATTTTGCTTTTCTTTTGTCACCTAAATGTTATTTAAATGTTGGTCCCAAGGCTTCTTTGAGCAACTTTTCCCCCTTCTGCTTATTTATTAGCATCACAGTGGAGCGGAAAAAAATAATCCAAAATTTTTTTTTTTTTTTGGGGGGGGGGTGGGGGTGGGTTTGGTTTTCATAAACCCAAGCTGTTCTCCGTGCCTACTTAAAAATTAAAATCAATATTTTACAGAAAAGCATTCTTGCTTTAAAAGGAGGAATCTAAATAAACAGAATTACTCCACTGTACAGTGATAGGCACTTAAGTATTACAAGATGTTTTGGCATCCTCAAAGTTTGAACTGATGTTAAATATTAAAGGGGATTTCCACATCCAGCAAAACATTACAATAGTGGAATTCTTTGACTGTATTTGAATTTGAAGTTTCAGTGACAACAGGTTTTCCATAAATCATAGAAAAACAGAAACATTCTTTTGTTTTCTAAATACTTCACTGTATATTAAATTCTTAGTTTTAGAATTGGGCAAACTGAAAATAGTAACAGCAAACCTTAGATACCCATTCAGATTTTCTGACTATTTCACTGTTTGCTTCTGTGGAACAAGAACCCAAATGCTGATTTTTCTTTTGTTCTGAAGGGGGAAGAACCTCAGTTGTCCACAAAGCTATTTCTTGCTCTCTCAGCCTTTATTTTCTTTTAAGTTCCCCAGAAATTTACAAACACAAAGGCAAACAATTAAGGTTTCTGTCATTAAATCTCTTTGTCTCTTCACAAAATTCCAGGCAGAGCACATAAACTAAAAAAGTCTCTTTGAAAATCTTTCTGTTGAGAATGATGTCAAAACCCCCCTGGAAGTTGGCTTCCTTCCATTGGAACATCTAATGGCTGGGAGGGGAATGTCTTTTTTATTTTACACGTATCAACACCACAGTCCATTTCTCAAGGCAATTAAAAAAAAAAAAAAATGCTTAGTGTGACTCAGCCAACTGCAATGTAACCCTCAATAAAAGTCTATTTTTGGCAGAAGGTTCACCTTTCTTTAAAATTACTGTAACGAGGAGTTAAAGCCATTTCCTAAATTTACTTTGAATGCTGTTTGTAATGAGGAGTAAATTGTTCCGTACCTGCAGCAAAGCTGTTTCTGTTCAGAGGGTTGGGATCCTTCCAGACTGATGATAAGCAGGCAAAAAGCAGACAGAAAAGCCAATTTTCTCCTAGAATTCAAGCAAGACCTTGTCCATCTCCTTGAGTAACTTGTCTCTATTTTTCCAACCCGTGGCAGGAAATCTTCAATTCTACAGCTCATGTCTCCACTCTTGATCTCCACATGCCTCATCCCCACCACAGAACTACTTGTGCATCCTTTTAGGATTTAAAAAAGAAAAAAAATGCACTTGCTTCCCTGAGTGCACAGCAAGGCACCGCACTTTATCACTTCCAGCCTCACAAATGGCTCAGGCCATTACAGAACAGCCTGCCAGGATAAAAAAAACCAGGATACAATATTCATGTACTTGAGACACATCTACTCTTTATGGTGATCGACAGAGGCAAGGCAGACTTTCATTTCATTAAGAAACTGAGGATGAAGTAGCCCATGAACAAAATTCCTTCACTGTAGCAGTTAAGTTCGAGCATTTACAGCAGTACAACCCCTACTCAGGGCTGCCAAAAGCAGAAATCAACAGTCCAAAGGCTGACCCAGGGGCACTGGGGGAACTGGCAAGGAATCCTGACAGAAGGAAGTTGTACAAACCTCTCCCATCCTTCCTGGAGGCGTAAGGTTGGTGTGGAAGAGTTTGAGATCAGGGTTTGCCGACTCCCACGAGGACGCAGTGCCCCGGTTCACGGAGCCCCTCTCCCTGTCCAACACACACTGAACATCCCAGCCACACCTCTGCTAACTCCCCAAATGACCCCAGAGCAGGGAAACACCACGGCGGCAGCAGATGGCACCGAGCACACGTCCCCAGCTACTCCCACAAAGACATGGATTGATAAAGTGATACAGCCGGGAAACAAATCCTGCTACCTCCTTAGCACTTCTTATTATTTTAGAACGATGTTCACTTAAAGACTCGGTGACAAATCCTGTCTGGTACATCATCACCTTATCAAAAACCCGCGACGTGTGCAGAGAATGTGAAGTTATATTAAGTGAGCTGTTAGCTTGATAAAATCCAGCCCGCTGCGTTCTGCCTGCCTAAGCTGCAGCGGAGATGGCACATTGTCAGGGGGTGGGAAACGCCCTCTCCTTCCTCGCCAGGGCTCCAGATCCACTCGAACCTCCAAAGGCAGCAAAAATCAAGTCAGGTGCCTCAGCCACATCAGGAACTCAGCCATCACACTCCACTCCAGACCCACGTAGAGGCAGCAGTTTCTGGGATGTGACTGCCACCCAACTGCAGGAGAGGAATGGGCACAGCCGTTGCAACTCCCCTCCCTGAACCCATCCACCCTGACACCAAAAAAAGGCTGCGTGGACGTGAGCAAGAAGGCAGCTCAAAAGCAAAACCAGAGGATGCCTCAAAGTGACAGATATTGAGAAAGACAGAATTTACAACTTTTTTGACTAGAAATCAAAAGGAGCACGGAGTTGTTCAGCACAGAAGGCAGAGATGTGACAGCACAGCCAGGGCACCGTGTGGCCCCTGCCAAGGCAGTCACACATTGGGGCTTCCAGCCATCAGCAAATGACTGGGAATAATAAACGAATGCCAGAGGTAGATCTTGAAACACCTAGGGAGCACCTTAATGCCATTATTTGGGGATTTTCACTTGTGCTGCAGGAGGACAACTGTAGAAACCCAGTGGTACCTCCAGTGTCTTCAAGGGGAGCTCTTTGCAGAACATTTCAGGGAATGAAGGTTCCAGCTAACAGCATGCCAAGGCCACTTCCTACTCTGTACCAGGCTCCTTGGGAGGATGCTACAGATCTCCTGCTAGGATCCCACCACAACCTGGGGTTCTGAGCATCAGTGGGAAAAGTGAACTTGATCTTTTGCCACTCTACATCTGTGAGTGATTATAGACACACACAGAGTTCATACTGCCTTGCTATCCGCAAAACCCAAAAATTACCTATCCCAGGTAATTACATCAGCAAACAGACGTACTCTGCTCATTCATTGAAGGGTTTTTAATGTGAAGAGAAACGGAAGCTTCTGACTAACCACGCGTGACTCTGAGCTACATTAAAATCACTCTATTTTCAGCAGTTTCTGAGCTGTTCACACCATCCTAAAAAAAGTCTCCGGTCTTTCAACAGTCCATCCAATAAAGCTGATGTTGTGCACCAGGTTTTCTGGAGGCGTCTCTCAGCTGCAGCTGAAACCTGGCAGGATTCATCTTTTGCCCAAAATCCCGAGCCTTGCAGGAAAACAAGGCCAAAAAGCAGGAATAATCTCAGGTCTCGACAAGCAAAGCTTCTCCCACTGGTCTGACTCCCAACAGAAACACGATGATGATGTCTTTGACACACGAGTCCTGTCTGTGCACCACGAAACAACAATGAAAAGGAGGATGATGCAAAGTCTTCTCAAACAGTCACCCAAAATACAAAGAGAGCGTACAAGAAGCTTGATGCAAAATCCAGAAATAGTCCAGGGCAGTGCTTGGGCATCACTAAAGGTTTAAGGACTACTGGGGATTATGTGGCCAGCCACAAAGTGTCTCGTCAGAGGTCAGGGCTGTTCCCTGCTGCTGGGAGGAGTGAGCAGCCTGTGAGCCCCTGGCAGAGGTTTGGTGATGCGATAAAAACCAGGACAGGGCAGGGCAGAGTCAGGTGGCCGATCGCCGGCGGATCACGAACACGCCCCGCTGCAGCTGCCCCAGGTAGATCCTCATCTTGGTGCTGTCGCTGGTTTTCCTCACCCAGATCTGCAGGAGAGGAAGGGCAAAAAGAACAGGGCAGGGAGATGAATTAGGGGAGAAAAGGGGAGAACTCTCAGCGAGCACTAGACAGACAAATTAACTCCGTGTTTTAGTGTGGGAGCTGGGCACTGCAGGGGGCACAGATCAGTGAGGTTAAACCCCTCTCCCTCCCACATGAGTAGAAAATGAAATAACGTGTCTAACTTCACCTCCTAACTTCCTGCTCAAAACAGTCCTCAAGAAAAACGACTCCTTCAAGCACTATCAGGAAAGCAGGTTCCTCCTGCGACAGCTCACAACAGAGCCGTGGCACTGAGCTCTGCCTAATCAAGACGAAGTCTCTCCAGATCCACAGATCATAAAATTATCTATCCTGGGATTTGCCTAGACAAGTAACTATTAGTCAAATGAAAAGCTTGTTCTGATTCTGTTCCATGAAGCATTTCCCACAGTGTACCACAGAAATTGTGTCTGGAGATAAAAGGGCCTCTCCTTTGAACACCTGCATGGAAGGATTCACACCATGTGCTCCAGAGGACAAATTGCTGCCACCGAGGCAGCCACTTCAGAGAGTTTTTGAAATCACCTTCATGCTGTTTAGATCTAAAAAAGCTGTACTTTAAAAATCAAGTCTGAGCAATTTCCTCGGCATTATATCCTTCTAATGCATTTCAGCATATTTAAATAAATGCATGGAGTAAGAATTATCCACTCCTTAGCACTGCAGCATTTTAGGAGGGAAGTCCAGTATTTCCTACTGCAAAGGATTATAAAATTATGTTAGCCTGTGATTTACCCTTTTTTTCCCCCCATATATTATCTACAGGCCTGGTAAGTAAATTGATTTAACTCTATTATTTTACTTATAAATTGACTTTATTAATAGGACACCTCAATGTAAAATAAGGGTTTAGTATTTGCCTGGATTTCTACTTCAATTATTTCTCCAGAGAAATTAAAATCAACATTCATTCATCATCATCTCCCAACTGCAACATTTCCAAGGATTTGGCATTTTTTGCTTGACAAAATAATTCAAAAATCCATAAACTTTGAGCAACTGTAGGAAACAAACATGTACAATTTTATATTCCACCACAGTATGATGGAATGATACATTAGTTTTGCTGAATTAGAGTAATAACTTTCAACAAATTTTAACGCACCCGTGAGCTCACTACCACTGTTTTAATCTGAACAACCGAGTGCCACAACTGGCACTGCAAGGGAACAGCTCTGACACAAACATCCCACATGCAACTCATCCTGGGGAAAAGAAAGTGTTTTCCCTTGGCTGCCACAACAAATTAAAGTTCCTTTATTGGCTGATTGAGGAGAAGTGCACTCAAGTCTATTATTTCTTCCCCTGAAGTGCCTGGAATCTGCAAGCAAAGAACAAAGCGCTCCCTTTGCCCAACTGCTGCAGGAGCTGGCAAAACACAGGATTGTCCTTCAGAAACAGAGCAAGTCTCTTCCCATCTCAAACAGAGATTTCCCAAGTCAGTTTTATCTTGGCTTCAGCTTCTTTACACACCAGACAGGTGTCTATCTTTAGCCCTTACTAAACCCATGCCTTTCCCCCCTGTGCTGACAAATAAAAGCAGCCACAACCTCGTTGGCACCCACAGAACTGATCACACAGCTGATCTTCGTGTTCTCTTTAGACTCCAGGTAAATAGCTTGGCTCTTGTGGTACCTGCAAAAGGAAAAAAACAAAAGTAAAAAAAAAAAAGGAAATGCATGAATCCATTCTTGATAAAGCTGGACAGAGTAAATTTGAAGTCTGCCTTTCTTTCCACGCCACTTTCTCCATGTCTGCAAAATAGTGGGTGATCTGATTACACACACACACTGCATTTAATGGTATTTTGAAATGCAGGAGGGTCTTGATTCACATTCAACTCTGCACTGAAGGTTACTGAAAACAGATTTCACAGCTGCAAGGGGGAGAGGCAGAGCCCCAGCCACAGCCCAGGGGAACAGTGACTGACAATGCAGCCAGGCTTCAAGGGTTAATCCAAGCAGCCTTTCCCATTTCAGACACAGGATGGATCTCAGAAGGCAACTCCTTCTTTTGCCTGATAAAGTCTAACAGAACAAATCACAGATACTCAAGTTATTCCCCAATACAGACTTACTAGAGCACCACCACCACCAAAAGTGAATTACCCTCAATCAGTGCAGTCTGTGCATTGTTTAGTGAGATCTCAAATTTCTAATGCTGTCCTATTTTGTGAAAATACCCAATATGGTAACTAATGGGTAACTGACTCTGTAATGAGCTGTAAATATCTGCCACAAGGAGGCCGTGACTAAACATATCCACCTCAGCCCATTTAAGATCATATTTTAAGCTCCCTATATTGTTCTTAATGTGTTGTGCACAAAACAGGCTTTGAGATTCATAGCTCTGAATTGTTTGATTCCACTTGCCTCTTTCACAGCCCACACTTCTGCAAGTGCAGCAGTGTGCCAACCCCAAAACTCCGCTTTCTGTTCATTCTGCCTCATTCTGTTCCAGAGGCAGAAATAATTACACTGGAAGAGGTGATTTGTAAGTAAATCATCTTAATCAAGCAAGCACCAAAATACTTTACAGTTAAAAAAGCATGACTCTATTTCCACCTTTCCCCTAATCATGATTTTATCTGGGCAATTCAAGCTGCAGAATCCCTGCACAGATATTCCCTCAGTAGCTACCCAGTGCAACCCCCTGCAGCCTGACTGCCCTGTGCAAAATGCATGGACTTATTTAAACTTTACAGTTATTTCTACAATAACCATACTGTACACGTGGAAGTCTTCCAATGGTTTATTCCACAATCTCTTCCTACTGGCTGATGCACTCAGAATTTTCACACTGCTTGCCAGTAACTGGAATGAGTGTCAGCTTTGAGCCTTCCAAACATACTCATTACCCATGGAGGGGGAGAGAGAACAAAAAAAATCCCCAAATCCTGCAACCTTTAAAACAATGGTTGGACACAGGTATCCTTCTCATTTGTTTTGCCAGAAACAATGTCAGCGGGTTCCAGGGCAATGTAAGAGCAACAATGATCTGAGCCAAAAAAATCTGTTTAGTGAGTCCAGATGTCATTAACTGATACAGAGGAACTCAATAAGCTACTACAAACCCCAGACCTCACTAAGATGAGACAAAAGTCTCAGTCCTGCAGTGCCCTACCACACCATGCTGGGAGTACTTAAACAAGAGTTTTGATCTTGATAGAATCAGCAGGAGTGAAGGAGACGCCAGAGCAAACAGCAGCTCCCAAGTGTTAGCTGTGCCCATACACATAAGAAAGTATTTTTTCCCCCACTTTCAATTTTTGATTCCCAGTGAATGCCAAAGCTGATGACACACGTGTCAGAGGCTTCATTCAGCCCTTGGATTTCACATCATGAGTGACTCTCCTTCAGTAAATTAATGCTAATTGTGCCCAGAAAAGGCAAAGTCAGCAGTGTTTCACTGAAGAGTTGTCTCAGCTGTCTCACACTCCACGCTCACACACACAGGGCAGCTGAAGGCACAGCACCCTGGGCCATCAGTTACCTGGTCGTGTCTCACCCTTTTGCCAAGTTTATGTATTCAGAGAGGGACAGGATTGAGGAAATTACCTCAGATGAAAAATGCAATGGGGTTTAAGTTGGCTTTCAAGAAAGCAAAGAGCCAAACAACTCTCGCTGTTGCAGGAGGCAAAACACACCAAGTGAGGCAGGCAGATGTAATTCCATTTCCTGCTATAAAATATTTCACTGAAAGGCCAAGATTTCCAACCACAACTCCATCAGAAGATAGGAAAAAAAATCCCTCTGCATTATTGTATGCAGCAAAGCTAAGAGCAAAAAGATGGTTTAAACTGTGGCTTAGGATTTGATGGGGGAGCACAGGGCTCTGAGGATAAAAACTGAGTCTAATTCCACTTTCACCTGAAACACTCCACTCTGGAGACATCTGTGAAATGTCTCTGCAAGACTTCAGGGGATTCGTTACTGGCCTTAAACATTCCCTGTGTTCAGGTTATTGTCATGCAGGGCTGCATCAGGAAACAGAGAAATTCATTCCTGGGCTGTCAGCTTTAGGATTTCTGTGCATGCCAGCACTCCTTATGCACCTTAGGAAGAATTACCTTCCCCCTACCAAGAGTTATTTCATTATTTTTAAACACCAGCTACTCTGCCCAACTACTATTATCAATCAAAAAAATGTAAGCAGGATTATTACAATCAAAGAAATACAAAATACTGATTTTAAAACAGAATAAGAACAAGGCAGGCAGGAAAGACAACAGCTGGAATTCCTGGCAGCAAGACTCCCAGGACAAGTGAATTCAGCAAGATGAAAACATCTGTTAAGTGTTTATGCCCCAGCTAGATACCCTTCAGAGAGAGCTGGTGCTTTGGTGAGATTCTGGGCTCACTGAACCCTTCCAGGTTTCAATTTAATGGGAAGTTTTGAGCTTTACTGACAGATTACTTCAGACGCCTTTTTCTCCCTTTCCTTCTTTTTTTACTCATCAACACTTTTCAAGCACTCCACATGCTTCAGAATTCTGAAGAAGCGTTATCCAAATATATCCTAGGGACAGTCACTTTATACACACACAAAAAAATCATTAAATAAAAAAAAACCAAAAAAAACCCAAAACCCCTTGATGAATCTGTGGAATAAGTAGCTTGTTCAGATCTTATCTGTTTTATGCCTCATGGATGTTTAAACTGAGGGAGCAGCTTTTATGAGAGCTGTGTACACTGAACTCTCAAACTTCAGTCAGAAGGAATAACTGACCAACAGACCAAGGGAATTGCTGTATTAAAAAAAAAAAAAACAAACACAAAAAAACCCCACAAAAAACCAGCTTCACACCTACTTCTGTGATAAAATTACAGCCTTGTCACTTGTTGTTTTGAGCCACCTAAGCTACAAATAAGCAGATGACTTTTTGAAAGCATATTGTTTTCTGCTCAAGGAGTTCAATATTGCCCCCTTGATTATCCAGGTTTGCAAGTCTCATGGATTAAGTTTAAGATCTACTAAGATTCCTCTGCAGAATTTAATATTTTCCTTGTGTTTTGTGAGGCTCGTACAGCTGTATGGCCATAAAACTCAACAGAGATAAATCCAATCAGCAATTCTGAAGTTGCCTCTCCCAGGTGGGTTTGATCTTTAAAGGTTATTTGGATTTATTAGGAGCATTTTTCATCCTGAGCAGCTGGTGGACGGCATTTCTTCTGCCACCTTGTGGAATGCTGGGCTGGTGTTCCACAGAACTGAACCTGAGGAATGGGATTACTGCTGACAGCAAATTGTGGAGTGTCTGTATCCAATCTGGGCAGCTTCAGTCACATCCCACTGTGGCTGCTGCTGCCTCTCCTACCTCATATCAGGTCTGATTTCCTAAGTGCCACAGTGGGCCATGGGAAAGACTCAAGTCTCCTTTTATTGGAGCCACCAGTTATCTCTGAAAGCCTACAGGGTGTGAACACTCCATCATCACCTCTGCTTTACTGCAGCCACGAGGAGCTTGTGGAGGGAGCAGCAACCCTCTGCCCAAAAGCATTTTTGCCCACCAACTCTGATCAGAGCCATTTCTCTTTGCAGCCTCTGCCTCCTCACTACACAGCACACAGAGTGATGGAAACAGAAATCCCCCAGGCCTTACCATCTCTTGTCGTAGTAGAGTTTGCCATCTTCTATCCGAGCTTCAAATCGCTGCGCCGGGGACTCTGCTGGTGTAGCTGGGAGGTGCTCGGGAGAGGAGGGGGAGGCTGGGGACAGGGGAGACACTCTGGTTAAAGACCAGCACGTGCCCATCTCACAGCAGCACATCTGACTGCAAAACTGCACTTAATAAGGTCAGAAATAACAAGCAGAGAAAGCTGCAAACTCAAATGTGCATCGGGAAAATATTATTTATTGTGATGAGTAACTCGACCTCTGCCTCACTGAAATACTGCATTTATCTGAAAAAATATTCACGGGTTAAGTGATGGACAATATGTCCTTGATTCTGTTTTAGTTATAAACCACGGTTAATTAGTTAAATATGGTTAAAATTACTGAGGCAAGTTAGTCCCACTCTGTCTTGAAATAAAATGTATAGGAACACCTAGAGAGCTGGAGGCATAAAACCTAAGTGGTCAATCCTTCAGTGGAGCTGACAAGCAGACAAGGTGCCCAGATGCACCTGAATATAATGGAAAAGCTCTTTTCCCAGTTGGATTGTCCCATGCCCAAGTGCTTCAGCCACCAAAGATGCTCATGTCCCCCTTCCCATCCCTGGCAAACATCAACACCACACAAAGAACAGCAATTCCACAGCCAAACTGCACAGGCAAACATCTCCAGCACCATTCTCCACACCGAGCAGCACCCCTGTGAACGACTTCCACTGCATCTGTAACTCACCTGGTCTCTTGGGTGATTTAAGCTACATGGGAAGAGAGCAAAGCAGTGTTAGAGATGTGACAGGAGCCACAGAAGCTGCAGTGACAACTTAAGGTATCTGACTTTCCATGCTTTGATTGTTTCTATTTTTTAACCAAACACAAACACATAACCAGAGCAGTGTGCTCTAAACAGCCAAAGGTGCAGATAATCAGTATAATGACCCAAAAGGCCAAAAAACTGTACCTGACCCACTCCAATGAGTCAAACCCATCTAACACGCTATTTTTGAATGTGATACAACACTTCTCAGGAAATAAATCATTAGAGAAACCTCAACAGCTGGCACAAAACCAGTGTTCCACTACCATCCCCAAAATGCCCTAATGAGCAGCTGATATTCTAAGAAATTAGATCAGCCTTCAAGCGTTCAGCAAGAAAACAAGATGTTAATCAACACCAGAAAAACCATAAACACGCACACTGCCCCCTATTCAGCTTGCTGAAATCTTGTGATAGCAGGGAGAAAAAAAAAAATTAATGAAAAAATCCTCCCCCACACTGAGGCCTAAACCAAAGGCAGCCTGTGATCTCCCAGAAAAACACACTGACATCTGTTCAGCCATGAGGAAGAAACTCCTTAACATAGCTCATCCCCTGCTTCACACAAAAGGTAACATTTTTAGATGACAGTCATTCAAATTAGGTTAATTAAACCTCAATTAAAAAGAGGAGATACCATCTTGCTAAATCTTTTACTGTGCTACTTCAGAAAGCCTACGGGGATGAAATAGTCCCACATCTCAAAAGTGAACATTAAAGAGAGCTCTGTTCTCTATAGGAGAAAGCATTTGCCTTCTCTTTAAAATGAAGAAATGCAGTCAAGCAACAATCCCTACCTTATTCAGCGTTCTTAGGTCTTCCATTATTTGCTCATCAGTCAACAAATAATTTAGCTGAGGTATCCAGAATTAAGGTTTCCATAAGCTCTTCACAAGGAAGGCTGAAAATTAAAGGTCAGTGACATTTCACTTGAATAAGTGTAAGCCAAAAGGTTTCCAGGATTTTAATAAATGTCTCACTTGAGCTTTTTCTTTAGCCAGAGGAATTAATTACAAGTCCATCCCCATGATCTTAGCAGCAGAGTGCAAAATCATTTTAACTTACTCAGACACAACCATCAATGAAAAACCTTTAGTGCACTGACATTTACTTCATGGAAGCATCAAGCACCAGCATTTTCGGTGTTTTTCATCTTGTATTTCTGTGGAGAAGAATCTGTGAGCTGAAACAAGACTTGCTTCAGGTTTTTTACAATGAAGCTAAATCCCACCTAAACCTAGTTAAATAAAACTTTGTGTGGATGGGGATAATTAAAAGCCTACAATGCAGCTGAAAAACAAACCCAAAACCTCTGAAAATAGAAATTGGTGTATTACAGTCTTATCAGAGCTCTGCTGTACTTTCATTTCTTCATAGGAAGCATTTAGCCAAAAGTATTCAAAGTATTAAACTCAAGTTAACAATTGCTGGGCTGCATTTCAAGGATTTTGGTTCTGATGGACTTTAATCCTCTCCCAGCGAGCAAAGGCAGAGTTCCACGGTGTGATTGCTGTATCATGCTCAATTAGCAGGTCATATTCACTATGAAACTCATTTATTTTGCCTGAGATAGGGGCACTAATAAATGACTTTTTTTTTTCCCTGAAAGAGTGAACAGAATCTCCAACCAGAAAGAGGTTAATTGAAACTGGAGATGCCCATGACCATCCTGCATGAATTCCAGAAGTTCAAGGTATGATATTGCCTTCAGAAAACGAGAGCCACTCAGGTAAGTTTTTTTAATCTAAGACATACAAGTCTAGAATCTAATAAGAAGCCTCTGCAAAGCAAATACCCTCGCTTTCCTCTCCAGGTGAATTTAATACACAAATAGAAAAAGTGTCTATCATCACAGAGGAGCTAAAAACGTATTTCCAGAAGCCAAGTAATGTTTTAATTCCGAGACACGAAGCAAGGCAGATCCTAAGGATTACTGACATGCTTTTCTGTCTCTTGTGATACAAGAAAACAAGATGAATCTTCATATTTTCTTATTCAAAGAACAAATCTAGCATCCTTGCTTCTTGCTATGCACCTCTGGATTAGAGGTCTGAAGCTTTTATCAGAAATGGAAAAACTATTTTGATATGACAAGTATGATCTTTCTGGTAAATGCTTTGTCACGTCTTGAAATGAGAAAAGCTCTGGTTCATGTAAAAAGCCATTTACTATCTATGGAATCAATTATCTCAGCATATATACATCTCTAATGTTCTTTTAAAGCTTTCTTTTGTGAAATAAATCGCCTGTAGAATTCAAATGATTCTCACTGACCAAAAAAAAAAAAAAAAGTTATTTCATGATACTGTAAGGATTAAGTTAGGATACCAAGGGATCTCCAAACACTGGTTTCTATACATGCATTGTATTCTATATATTCTATAACTGCTGTATTGCTTCAGAACACAATTGTGCTTCAGCATTTCCCAGGTTCAAATCTGATCCTGGCATGTAATTTCCTTTTCCTCGCTGTACAAAACAACAAAGGTGTGGGGAGCAGAGGGGCTGCAAACCCAACAGTGAGTCCATGAAAGGATATCAGGGGCAGGTTTCCTCCTCTTGTCTGGGATAGGAACTGGATCATTTGGTCGCCGTCTCAGTTTCCTCGTCATAATAGGCTTCACTTCCATTGAATCTGTAGAGTAATGAAGTTGGAGAGCTGATAAGACCAGAGAGAAAGGAGTAAGCAGCAGCAGCTTTCCTACACAAGGCACAAGGAAAATAATCTTCCCTCTTTCACACAGCAAATTGGATTTCTTTTTTGTTGCTGTTGTTGCTAGCTTCCAGCATGGAAGTGCTGCCAGTGAATCCAGGTTCTCTCTCCCATCAGGTCACTGCTCAGTGCCACTGCTGCAATGCCATGGTTACAGCTGCTCCAGGTAGAGATAAGCAGCACAATGATGCTACAAGGGTTCAAGGCAAATTCCCTTCATGCTCATGCTATCTGCTTGGGAACAGATTTAAAAGGCCAAGCTCATGGAGCTCTTTCCCAACCCAACTCGGATCATTAATAGCATGTAAAACATCAGCTACAAATCAATTGCTCTTTCATCCTCAAGGCAGGAAAATAGCTTTGTCAAAAGATTAGAGAAAATTTCTGCATTGAAGACTGATACAAGTCTGCTGGAGTGATTTCAAACAAACAGTATTTAAATTCATTTTATCAAAGAATGATTAATGAAATGAGCCTAATTAATAACACACAGAGCAGCAGTTGACAGGAAGTAAACTGCAGCATATGCCCTAGGAAAAAAGAAGGAGGTCTGTTAAAAACTTGAACACCAGTCTCATCACCAAGTAATTATCTGAACTTAGTTTGCCCAAATGCCCACAGATAACCTTTACTGAACAGCTCCACTCAAACACTCACAACTCATTGCCTAATTCATGAAGATATGTTGACCTGGCAGCCAAGAGACCACATCATAAATACCAAACACATCGTTCCACCTCCCTTTCTATCTGCTGAGATTTATTTGGTCATCTCTAAGCACCCCTGAATCACCCCCTGGGAATCACCCCACTTCAATCTGGGAAGCCCCTTTGGCTCCCACTAGACACAAAAACCTTGAGCAGCTCTGCATGTGCAAAATACACCAAATTCCTTCATCACAAGGGTGAACAGGGATGACCACGAGACCAGATTTCATAAATAAATAAAAGAAGTCACTAGGGAAACATAACTCAAGATGCTTTCCAGTCCACATCAACCCTAAGAGTTTGTACTAAGCCAAGAGCACCATTTAGTACACCAAAACAGAGTTTAATTCTCACTTCTGAGTATTAATTAAAACATTAGTTTATATAAAACCTGTAGATACTATACAGGAAATATATGAAGGGTGTAACTCATGGACAGGCCTCAGCAACAAAGCCACACTATAAGTTCATGAAGTGAGGGAGCTGCTCTCAGCAAGAGCAGCAAGTCAGACTTTTAGATCAGTACCACAGCAACAGAATTCTGCAGGAATAATTAACCCCTGACTTAGCTCCCCTGTGTCCATTGCCACAGTGCACTGCAAGGCACCAGGGGTACCAGCTGTCTCAAAAAAATCTGTGCATTTCACACAAATTTTCTGCAGCCTGGACACAAATGTAACCCACAAATCTTTTTTTTTTCCTGGTTTTAAGCAGCAGATTTCAACCTCTGTTGTTTGGCTTTCTTCAACTGCTTGACCACCCACTCCTGCAGGAGAACGGGACACAGCTTTAGAACCTGTCATCACTGGTTAGGTCACTACTGTGACGTATCTCAGTAGTTTTATTGCCAGATCAGGGAACCAAAGCAGCCTCCTTCCCTGCATGTAAGCAAGCCCATCATCCCCTCTGCTGCCCCACTGGCACTGCTTGATCCACCTGTTAACAATTCACTGAAATTTGGAGCTGTCTCTCCATTAAAAGACCAGCAATCTGTGCTCTGCCCCGTTGGCATTTCCCACCAGCGCTGCCATCTTTACAGCTCTTTTCCTAAGCAGGAGCAGAGTGGATAACACAAATGACAGGTGCTTATCTTCTTTACCTCCTGTTAATTCCATGGTTAGCTTTTCATTCTCAATCATCTTCTTCTTCTCTTCCAGCTCCGCTATCAGATTTTCCTTAAGCTCAATTTTCTTATCTTCAAACTCCTTTGCTGCTGCTTTCTTTTCCTTCACGTAATTTTTCTCCACCTGATCTGTCTAATGCAAACCCAAGGAGCAAGAAGGTTAATTAAGGACTCAAGTTAATGACATCACAACAGCTTTTCAAATGCTTTATTGATCAGCTTTCCAGTTCATAACTGGTCCTAAAGCTCTAAATATTATCGATATTCACAATCTACAGAAAAAACATCTAAATATGACTTAGCGCTATTATATTGGCAAAAGAATCATTTGTATAAAGACATTTTACTGTTGCATAACAAATCAAGTCCCTAACAGAGAGCTCTGCTCATTTATAAACAGCACTTATCACCTTCAACACCCTTTTTTAACCAGGCCAATGCACAGCCAGATACAAGAACCCAACAGCAAATATTTAATTCTATTCTAACAACGAAGTGCAGAGGTTACTTGAGGTAATACCAGCAGTAAGCTCTACTACATCTCAAGTGTAACAAGCCAGCTAGAGGAAGAAAATTTCTTTTAAGCCTTCTGGGAAAACAAGCCCAAATACTGGCTGATGAAACAAGGTTTATGCCTCTTCCATCTAATTAATGCATATTTTTGATAAATTAAGAGTACTTACTTCCAGCTGCAGGAACAGTTCTGAAACACAAGAAAGACTTAATTTATTACCTTCAAAGCTGCACAAAATTACTTCCTTAACATTTTAAGCCATTGAATATTGCAGCCAAGAGCGGCAGTGAAGCCAATAATGCATGTGCTTATCCAATCTCTGCTCTGACTTCACAGCTTTATGCTGAAAATAAACTGACTATGAAAAAGTTCCACAGATACACACTCTTACTGGAGGTTTTTTACAGATTGTCACCTCACTGAAAAGCTTCCACTATTCCACACTATTCAGTTCAGTTCGGAGAAGGCTGTAGTAGCAACACTGTACTAGTCCATTATTCAAAAGAAAATTTGTAAAACAGTAATAGACATATACCAAATATAAGAATGCTGCGATAAAAATCAAACTTTCTATTTACAAAGCGTGAAAGCAGCATTATGTAGATAAACAAATGCAGGTAAATCTAAACTGCTGTTTTAATAGACCCCAGCAGGGCAAGGACCAACATAAAAGATCTTTATTCCTGTCGTAAAAGGCAGTTGGATTTTTTAAATCATAAAATTCCAAGTGATCACCACCTGCCCTCCTGTGGAAGACCGCTGCTGCTGCAGCACTGCTCCTGGCTAGCCAGAAATACCAGTTTATTCTTAGGCTTAATTTTATCAAAACAGCCCAGGCTCGCCAGGATGCAGCTCTATGAAAGGTCTTTCTGGAGGACTTTTCCAACCTAAATCATCAGTGAAATTCATCTCAGGAGACAGGTTCCTGTTAACAAGAAGTTGTTCAAACCCCTTCAGTTCCTCAAGCAAATCCTTTACCTTCCCAAGCGCTTTCAGAAATAGAGAACTGCTTTCTTTTGCTACAGGAGGAGCAGCTGTATTTCTTATATGCACATAATGTCTTCTATAAAAGGCCCTGCTTCAACAGTCAAGGTAAGAAACTGCTCGAAAGGGAACAAGAAAGACAGCAAGCAGCTGGATCTGAGTCCCAAGCCATTCCTCTGCAGCAAGACAATAAAAACACCCAGAAGGAAGAGCTCTGGGTATTTTAAAAATTAACTTAGGCCTGCTCCTTGAAACAGAGCAGTACACAAAGTCCAGGCAGTCCATTCCATGTCACAGCTGTGCAGCAAATCCTCTGTATTCACTGTTCAAAAACAGATCTTTGGGAAAGCTCGTGCTCCTAACTTCCCACTCCTGCAAACTGAAGGAGACAGGGCACCCAAAGGCTTCAGCAAGGGCCACAAAGCAACAAACCAAAGTGGGACATGGTGGGTTAGCAGATAAAAATGGAACCATCTTTTTACTTGTGTTGCTTTGCTCCAGCCAGTTCCTTTTCTTTAAAGGAAAGAATTACTCCTTTTTTACTTCAGGTGTTATACAAAACACACATTTAAGTTATTTGCAGTGTCTTGGAGAGAAATTCTACTTACCTGCATTTCGTATCCTTTCTTTGTACTGCTGGTCCAACTTTTTCATCCTTTTCTGATATTCCTGAAGAGTACCTAGTGGAAATAGATTATAGATTCCCATTGCATTTTTTTTCCCCAAGGAGTCATACACCACTCCAAGTACATTCCCTGCTTTTGTAAAAAGTGGATTACTCCTTTTAAGAAGTGTTTTAGCAGAGAGGCTTAACTACAAATGGAGTTAAGATGGAGAAAAGAGGGGAAGCAGCTGACATTTTTAACTCTGCAGCACGTCTGAGAGCCAACATGCAGTGAAAAATGTTCCTCCCATCCTTCTATGCCATTTGAAAAGTGCTGAAAATAAAAAACAAAGCTACTCTTCAAAGCTTACCTTCCTGCAATTGCTGTAGCTGCCTCTTCAGAGATGCCAGTTTGTCCTGGTACATCCTGCAAACACAGCAGGAAACTTTAAACACCAAGCACACACAGTTTATTCCACCATCTCTTGAAGTTACTCTTCTACACAGAATCAAAAACTTTCTGGAACTTCAGGAAACAAATTAACTACAAACTAAAAGAATTTTATTCCAATGAAAGGTTCTCATTCTGTCTTAAGAATTCTGGCACTTCTTTGTGCCAGATAAAATAGGGTTTGGGGTTTTTTTATGTTGAAATCTAAAATGACATTTGGATCTGCAAACATCAAAAACTTTAGTGCAAGAAGGAGTCTGCTATATCTCAAGCTTTATTAGCTTTATTTGCTCCCCACATTATTCTAAAAACCCACCAAAGTCTATTCCTGGTGCTGCTGCAAACCTGCATTTCTTCTACCACATATCTGTGGTTTAACACTGGCCAAGTCTTCCTGACCTGTATAAAAACAGGTCTCTGCCAGTAAGTAAGAACTCAAAATACTGTAAATGCTCCTAAACACCATGAGGAAGCTATTTCAAGTCTCCCAAACGTCCATTTCTAGTTCAGGACTAGAATTCAATTATTTAAGGCATTTGGATAGGCATTGTACTTTTCCTTAGCTTATCTAAAGCAGAGCCTTTATTTGAAGGATCTGTCTGCAGCAGGATCCATTTGCAGCTGTTCCCAGAACTCATAATTATTTCTTTGCCCAAAACAGCAGCAGCCCTTAATTCTTTTGATTTTGCATAGGACAGAGGAAGTAGCTGGGGGGAGCAGACATACAAGAATATGGATTCATGAGCTATTCTGTTGGGGTAAGCACTTAAAACTCCCAATGTTGGCACAAAACTTTGCCAAGTTTTAGGCAATAAATATCCCAAAACCCACAAGTAAATAGAACATCACTTTACTTCCATTTATAATGGGTTACTTACTGTTCTTTCATTTCTACAAAGTCCTCCTCCTCGTGCTTTGCCAGGTCAGTTTCACTGGCATCCTCAGTGTCTAAAAGAGGCAAGAAAAAACTTGTTAAAATTTAAAAAAAATTATTAAAAAGCCCCCAAACTAAGTGGTAAATTATTTAAAAACAATGAAACAGGCAAACAAAAAAGAAATCCCCAAGCCTCAGGCAATTTAGCATCAAACACAACCTTAGAGATGAATTCAGGTGGGAAATGAAACATTTTCCTGCAACTGTGAGTTTTACAGTGCAGCTTCACATGAACAACTTCAACTTCAGAGAGCCTGGGAATTTCTTCCCGTTTAAGACAAGGGGCTCTACATTAATACTCACACACAGGTGAGACACAAACAGCCTAAAGACTCTGGAAGACATCTCACAAACCTGTTACTGGAGTTCCAGCCACTCACCAAAGAGAGCAGTTACTGGCTGGGACCTGAATTTCTCAGCTATACTTCATTTACTACTTCAACATTCAAATACCAGTGCTACCATAAAGATAGCTACATTTTATAAGTAGACAGTATAAACTGTAAATAAAGTAAATCACTGTGGGACTGCTCATTTTCTGCTAAGACTTCTCAAACTTCTATTTGTAACACACGGTTAGCCAAGAATGCATTACCTGTCCAAAGAGGGGTTCAGTGCCTCTAGACTTTACAGGGTACAGCTGAGAAACCTAAACCACAGCTAATTCCCTACACATGGAAGGGAGACCCAGCCTCCTAAATCTAACCTTTCTCAGGTTTTTCTTAAACTACAGTTTAAACTTAAGATGAAATTTAATGCACCAATGATAAACAAAGAAGTTCTTTAACTGCAAGAAATGTACTTAAATGTCTGGGCCACCACAAAGGACTTCCATCCTCTGTTGGGAGAGCCCTGCCACCCTCTGCATCTTTATCATATCATCTCTAACCAGGCCAAAGGAGATGGAGGGCTCTGCTGCCAGCAACAGCCACTCTCCAAGAGTCCTTCTACATCCCCCTTATCTGTCATTTTATGTCCTCTACGCTCCTAGATACTCTGGGTTTTACTCAATTTCCTCTTCTCCCCCGCTCTCTGGTTCTCGTACTGTCACATCCTCCTGCACTGCTACACTTCTGTCAACACCTTCTCCTCCCTTAGCCGTGTCCTTCCCCCTTCTCACCACGGAAATAGGACCAATACAGAGGATTTCCCCACTGTTTTCACTCTGCTGTCCCACTCAGCCCCCCTGCTCAGCGGTCTCCCCGCGTTCCTGCTCACCTGGGAAGCCACAACTCCACCTCTCCAGCGGCTTCGCTGTCTTACTCTTCCGCGGGGAACCGCTGCAACCTGGCACGTCCTCGTTTCCTTCGGGTGTTCTCGCCGCTCCGAACCCTTTAAGCGGCCAACCCTTCCCCAAACACCGTGCGGAGCCGTTCCCTTCACCCCACACCCCCACGAGAGCCCCCGCTCCATCCCCCCCCGTCCCCGGGCACCAACCCGCCCCCTCCCCACACACCCTCGTCGGAGTCGCGGGCCCGGGCGCTCCTCTCGCCGTCCTCCTCCTCGGCGCTCTCCAGCTCTTCCTCCTCGTAGTAGTCGGGCGCGGGGGCCATGGCGGGGGCGGGCGGCCCCGGCGGGGCTGCGGGCGGCGCGGACACGAGCCCGGCCGCGCTCATGGCCGCGGGCGGGACGGGACAGAGCGGCCGCCGCTCGGCAACCGCGGCGGGAACCGCGGCCGCGCTTCCGCTTCCGGGCGGCGCCGGGGCCGCCGCGCCCCCGCCCGGCCACCGCGGGCCCTGCGGGTCACAGCGGTACGGGTTCGAGTCCCGGCCCCGCCCGGTGCGGGGCACGCGGTTAGGCTGGGCTGGCGGCGGCGTTTAACTCCCACCTGTTCATGGACCAGGCTCTGCTCGGAGGAGCCAAGAGACAGGACGAGAGCAACGGGCAGAAACACGCACAGGAAGTGCTTCTGTTCTTCACTGTGCAGTGGCCAAGCAGGACAGAGAGGCTGTGGAGTCTCCCTCACTGGGGATATTCCAGAACTGTGTGGACACAGTCCTGTGCCACGTGCTGGAGCAGGTGATCCCACTGTGATCCCTTCCAACCTGACCCATTCTGTGATACAGACACAGCACAGCTGTTCTGCAGACACAGAGCAGGATCTTGCCTCGGTCGGGATGGACTCATTAGGACACTTCTACTCTTTTGAATTTTATTATATTTTAATAAAGAAATTACTTCCCTGTTCCTCCATACTCTCAGCAGAGCCTGACCACAGACAGCACTGTGATCTCACCCAGGTGAATCAGGTGCCTCCTGCCAGTGAACAGCAGCTTTTGTTGAACACACATCTGGCAGATACGGGTTATTCTCCTGACTACGCACTGCTACAAAATTAAGGATCAAAGTACATATCCCGTGGTGAGAGTCATACGTAGGATTCCACTCCCATCTGAAAATGCCTCACAGTGGTATTTCAGACTAAATATCTCATGTATCTCATTTCTGCAGCTCAAATTCACCTGGGAAGGACTAATTAATCTCATTACCTCCAGCACAGCCACACTAATCGCTCACCTTCAGCTGGGAGGTACATTCCTCACATGCACAGCTTATTGACTCACTGAGGCACTACAAACACCTCACCGAGGGGAAGGAAATGGGTTTGATCTGAAGCACTGAGCTCCAAAACCTACAGCTTCCCCAAACCCGCCGAGCCGGGTGCTCAGCGCCCAGAGCAGCACCAGGTCACACCGTGTTCTGAAAGGAGCAGTAATAACGCAGCGCAGCCGCTCGGCTTGCCTGCCGATCACCCCAAAGGTCTGTTTGCCCAGACTGACAATTTTTAACTCGGAACACCCATGCCAAGTATGCTCCATGCCTCTTTCCTTAAGTCAATATTGCCTCTAACAGGGGACAAGGCTGAGGCACGGCCAAAAGTCCCCGCAACCACCCCCCAAGCAGCTCCCAGAACTTCTGGGGGCATTTTTGGCTCAGGGGAGAGACACCACCAGAGCTGCTCACCACCTCTCCTTTCCCAAGGAATGTTGTGGGTTACCAGCACTTTGGAAACCCCTCCTTTCCCCTTCTCCCCACTCAGGCAGCGTGGCTGGCCCGGCTGCCCGCGGCCCCGGGGTGAACAGGAAAGGGCGTGGTGGCGGCTGCCACATGGCATGAGCTGCCTGGTGCCCATGGGTTTGTTCTCTCCTCACACTCACACCCGGCTTGAGCTCCTCAAATCACTCCCCAAAGCCATCCAGTCACTGAGCTAAAAATAGAAATGGGATTGCAGGACTCAAGAACTAACCAGAGCCCCTGGGAGCTTTACAGACACTAATATTTCCCCTTTCTCCCCCATTTCCTGTATCTGTTCCATCTGTGCACACACTCCAGCCGGGTTTGTGCTGCTGGGGATACCAAACCAGTTCTAAGTGTGTCTGAACCACAGCTGCCCTCCCAAGGCTCATCTGCCCTGCCCCACTGCTGCCTCAGCACTTTCTGTTTGGAGCTGATGTGCCCTCCTGGCACAGCCCTTCACACATCGGGCAGGTGCAAGCATCAACACGAGGGCACAGGAACCCCCTGAACAGGAGCTGCATGCACCCAGTGCGTAAAAACACCGCAAACTGCTGCTGATGCAAAGTTTTTTAGCTCATTCTGTGGTCAAAACTGGGCTCTTGCTATTGCTCCCTCCGTGCTAATTCCTCCTGTTTAATAGGAGCCTGCTGGAGACACCCTCTGCTGTCATCTCTCAGGCATTCAGTGGGAACCCGAGGGAGGAGGCTCAGCTTTAAGGAATGCCATGTTTCCCTTACAATCGCAGAAACTTAACTGTCTCCGCCCCAAGGAGCTGTCAGGGAAAGTGTAAAGTTCCCTGTCGAGCTGTTGTTCTTGGCTCGTGCTTCCATCGGAGCTGTTGTTCCCGTCACAGCTCACTCAGAGCCCTGTACACGCTCGCTTTGGGGAGAGATCTCTGCCTCCTGCTTGCTCAGCATCAGCTTTTCACAGAGCTGCTGACAGATGAGTTGTGCTCACCATGCTCTTTTTTCCACTTGTAAGAAACAGAGGTGTTAAAAAAAGGTTATGGAGCTCAGCTTATAAACAGGAAACTGTGTGGAATTACTAGACTATAATGAGAAGAGCAGGTATTGTACCTTGGCCTCTAAGGCACAGGACACACCAACACCCCTCACCTGGGACTCAGGGCTCTCAGGTTTCCGTACCTGTGGTTTCACACGGCTCTCTGAGGATGGTTCTAGAAGCCCAACAAGGGGAACAGCTGTCAGGAGCAAGCTGGCAGAATAAGGCTGCATGAGGTACCAGCAGATAAAGTTCTGGTCCTTCAGTTTTATTTAGGAAAATGAAGTCATTAACCCCCCCTGTCAAGTAAGTCTCTATAGCTATGAAGTGTTTAGGTTCAGAGGCTGTGAGGAGCCATGAAGTGAGGAAGAAACAGCATGAACTCACCTTACCCTGCCTCTGCTCTGAGCAATTCCTAAGGCAGAGCTCTCAACCCCTGCTACAGTTTCTTTTTCTTTGGGGCTTCGCAGCCAAATCACAGCTGCTCCTGTTTGGGTACCAGGGGCCTCTTCCTGCTGCGACCTGCCACAGGACACACAGACCCTGTCAGGGCTCCCCCAACACCTGCAGCACAGAATTGAAGACTCAGGGCTGCCTTTTTACTGGGCCCACTGTTGTGGGCCCCAACACCCCCATCCCCCCAACTTGAGACCGCTGCAGACCCTGACAATGTACACAAACACACACAAACACCTCTGATCTAATTATGGGCCCTGACGCACACACCTGAGCCTGATGCGGGCCCCAACATCCGTTTCCCATACTTGTGACCACTGGAGACCGCAACATCCCGCTCCCCTCCACCACACACCTGAGGTTACTATAGCGCTCGGCCCTTCACCCTCTTGAAAGCACTGCAGGTCCATAAGTCCCTCACACACACACCTGAACCCGCTGTGGGCCCAATACACACCTGAGACCACTATGGGCCCTAACACCCCCCACGCACACCTGAGGCCCGACACAAACACCCACGGGCGAGGCTGCTGCAGCCCCTAAACCCCCACCCTCACACGCTGCTCTCGCTGTGACCCCACACCGCGCTCCCGCCATTCCCCCTCCCTCAGAGCCCCGCTCCCGCCGCGGCACCGCGCAGGCCGCTCAATCGAGCGCCGATGGCGCGGGTGGTGCGCCCCGTGAGGCGGCGCCGCTCAGCGGCCCGGCCTGAGCGGCCAGGCGGAGCAGCCGAGCGCCGAGCGGGGCCGGGCAGGAAGCGGCGGTGACGGGCACGGCCCGGCGGACACGCTCCGTCCCCCTCTCCTTCTCCTCCTCCTCCTTCTCCTCCTCCTCGTCTTCCCTCCCCGCCCGGGCCCCGCGGACGTGGCCCGCTGCCGCCGGCCGGCACCAGGTGAGGCACCGGCAGAGGGAGCGGCGCCGCTGACAGGCGGGTCCCGGCGGGGCGCGGAGGGCAGGGGGCAGCGCCGGGGCTGGCAGCGCCTTTGGGGCTAAGAACGGCACTTTGTCGGTGCTGCGGCGACGCGGGGCGCTCGGTGCCGGGGTGTCTCATGGCGGAGCCCGCCTGGGGCTGCTCGGGGTCGGGGCAGCTCCCGCAGGGCTGGGAGTGTGGGGTGTGGGGGGCTGAGAGAGCCCGGCCGGGGGCAGGACGAGGGCAGCTGCCCCGCACCTCGTGTCGGGGCACCGGGAACAGCCGCGCCTTCCTTCCCTTCTCCCTTCGCTCCCTCGTTCCTTGCCTCTTCCCCGTGTGCCGGGAGCTGTCCCCGGGAGCTCTGTGGAAGTCGGAGCTCCAGCAGAGCAGCCCCGAGCGGACGGGAACGCCCCGGAGGGAGCGAGAGGAGAGGAGGGAGAGCGGCCGCCTGCCTTCACCTGGAGCCGGGCACTGCTCGGGTGAACGGCGCTGCTCCGCTGGGATTACCCCGGGATCTGTCTGCGACCTGGAATGTGTCCTGCTGAATTCAGGGGAAGAGGGAGCTGCGTTTCTGTCAGCTTTGAGCGGAGTTGGAAGCAATGACGTAGGTCTGGTGCGAGCAGATGTCCCTGTCCTTTTAATGACACGGAGAAATGATTTGCTGTAGGTGCTGGATGCCATCGAGCAGCGCTCGTACTTGCGTGGGAAGGCGAAGGAAGGAGGACACGAGGCAAGTACTAAGCCTTCAGAATTTTGTTTCATGAATACATCTCCTCGTGTTTCCTCACGCCCCATCCCCAGGAACGTGAGTGGAATGAATTCCTAGAACAATGGCAGTTCTAAACTTCAGTAGCTACTGAGTAGCCCTGGTGGTATCCTTGTTTTCTCCTGCGCCTGGGCGGAACTGGGAGCTCGGTGCTGAGTTTGCTGTCCCCAGCTGGGCTGTTCTCCCCAGGGTGCGGGAGAAGCCGGTGGGACACTGCTCTGGGAGGTGTGTGGAATGCTGGGCTCTCACACAATCCAGCAGCAGCTCCTTGTTTGTTTAAAAACAGCAAAGCAGGTGGTGCTGATTCTGGCCCTGGCTATGCCAGAAGGATTTGGCATCCCCCCTGCCCATCTCTCTGGATAGTGATCCGCATAAGAAGGTGGAAGCAGTTGGGGTTCTGGATCCTAGTGGGTCCTGTTCCACAGAGTGCAGGGTGATTTAAAGTTAGTGGGTACAGCAGTGCTGGCTGTGGTTTGTGGCGCTTATGTTGTTTGAGAATTAGTGGGCTCCAATCTGTTCCTCAAGGTCTGCTGACATATTTTAGCAAATGTTTAGAAGGCTGCAGTGCTGGGAGTGATGCAGCTTGTTTTGCCAGTGCTCATTACTTTGATGTATCCCATACCGGATTTATGAGAGGACACGTGTTGGTGTTTCTATGTTGATGGTGGATTGTTCATGGAGAGAGATAATACACCATACTCATCTCTGTGAGCTTAAAATTGGGCTGTTTCTGGTAGGTAGCTGTTTTCGTGTTCTTAGGGGCTAATATAACAACTTAGGGCATGTTTTAATTGTAAGCACCTGTCTGTAATCTCCCTTTTAACACTGATCTTCATACAAATATCTGATGATTCTTACATGCACCCACAGTGAGGCTGCAAACTGTTCCTATCTGCATAAATGTCTCATTTATCAAATCCAGATTTCTTATTTGCTGTCCAACTCATCATATAACTTCCTCTGGCATCTGATTTGAGGAAACCTTGAGCTGGTTTGTTTCCATCCACCCTCCTCTGTACAGTGGCCTTTCAGATTGCAAACCAATTCTTATTTTTGTGTGTGTATTACTTACAGTGATTCTCTCTACGTGCTTCCCTTTTACATCGATGCATCATTATCAGTTAAAAAGCATCTTAGCAAGTCAAAGCTTTTAAAGATGAGGTATTCCTGCTTGTGTGCATTTTAAATGTGGCTCTTGCATCATCAGGGTTTTACTGTTAGATTTCTTTTCCATGATGTGTTACTAGATGGGGGAAACTTTCAGCAGAAATGAGTTCTCTTCCTTCTGAGTGACCTGCTGTCTTATTTTAAGGGACAAACCCTGTTTGTATGGCGCAGGGCTGGAGTTTGCTGGCCTGCTGGGGAGCAGGAACAAGGCAGTGGTCAGTGAGTTTGGAACAGGAACACAGACTCGTTGTTTTCTCCTCTTACAGGTTTTTGTTCCAGGTTGTTATGCAGCCTCGTGAGATGCTGCAACATCCAGGTTATGAGAAACGTCAGGGAAGGAGGTGTTTGTGGAACACTTTAAATTTTGTTTATTTGTGGCTTTTACACAGAAAAAGGTATCTACGGTTAATGTTTTTAAATAGGAAATATATCTTTTGTTTTAAGATAGAGCTCAGAGTCTTTTAATAGGACCCCTCTACAGTTCAGTCACAGCATTTACAGCAAACTGAGTTGGAATAAAAGTGCAGTTTTGGCATCAAAGGTATTCAAGAAGTAGGTTTCTATAAAATTCTGTTTCAGGGCGTGCTCAGCTTTATGAATAGTCGTGTTTTCACACAACAGGGAAGAATTCAAAAAGCGAACCCAAAAGAGTATTTTGTTTTATGCTTATTATTTTCAAACTACTTCCTCATTTGAAGGCCATTGATTAAACCAGAAGGATCTGATTGCCCTTGGCTGTGTAATAAACATGATGCAATTGCCTGGTGCCTGCTTGGTCATCAGTTCTTCCAGGGGCAGCTCACTGAGTTTCCCTGAGAGTCTTTTTATCACTCCCTGAAATCTCTCTGGCAGCTTTGTTTTAGTTTTCTGAGTGAAGTGTGTTTTAGAAGGTATTGATCTGGTAAATCTGAGAGTTCCCTCTGGGTAAAAAGGAAATCTCTCCTGTGATTTTTACATGGGCAGCACAGGTTGTGATTTTTCATTGTAATCATGCAGTGGGCATCGCTTAAAAGTTGTCACTGGCATTGTGTGCCAGGAGCTCTCATCTGTGAGAGCCTCAGCTCCTCATTAACGAGGAGGAAAGTTGAAATAGAAATTAAATTGATTGGGCGTGGTCATCCATCTCTTGAGCTGCTGAAGGATGTTGGATATCCGAGTTATTAATGGCATTGTGGCAGTTTCTCAGTTGTTATAAAGCCCCACTTCCAGCATTAAAGAGCAGTGTTCCTAATGTGACATATTGCCCTTATTCTTTAGAACTAAACCATGGGAATTCACTTCTAACATCCTGTTGGAAATACAAAAGTGTATCTTTTTAAAGATCAGTAGGTTTTGCTCTAAGATTCAAGAAATCTGGAGTACTGCTAGTCTTAATTTCTAAATTATTTTTAATTTATTTAAATTAATTAAATATTGAAATTACGTTGGCTAATAGGTTGTTCTTATTCAGGGTGGCAAAGAACACATTGTATTTGAGCAGGTTGGAAGATTTCTTGTTTATAAACTCAGGTTAGTGTCACAAATCATTAGTTTAATTTGTAAGGGCAGGGAAATTTCAAATTTAATATGGAGAGCTTACAAAACAAGTTTGTCTGAGTTGCTAATGAACTAGGCACTTATGCCCTTGGACAGGTAATAGCTTGATGTTGGTGTAATTACTTTTTTTCCCCACCCTGAATATTAGGTCAAACTGGACTCTGGTTGATTTAGAATTTAATGAAACCGGTCATTGCATGTGGTCGCTCGTGGTCCTTCCTTGGCTACTAAAGGCTTTCAAATGGGAAATTTCTCCCAGTTTGCCCTCCATTTGCACCTCTTCCTGCTGGCACTGTTAATTATGATGCTGGGTTATCTGAGAGCCCAAGAAATCCCTCAAAAGAAGGGCAAATGATGACCTTGGTGTTCCGTGAGTTTGATTTGGGATGAGCCGATTTTGTGCTGCAGGTGATGCTGTCTTTGGGAAGAGCGAGAACATTTGTACTTCCCTAAGAAATTGTCACTGTGAGAGTGGAGGTGTTAACCCAAATTCCTGCATAAGCCATACACTTCCAGCTGCATTCCCCTGGAGTCTAAAACACGCACATGGGTTTGGTTTGTTACTTCTCTACCAACTGCTCCTCAGGATTCACTGTGGTGCAGAACCTGGCACTGGGAAGAGCGAATTTTGTATGCAGTGTATGTATTTCCACACGTATCAAGCTATTTAGGATGAAAGGTGTTGGGAGTACCAGATACCATCAGCATTTTGTGAGCAGGATGTCATTATTAGATTGGAACTGATGAACGTGTGCCAAACGTTGTGGCGAGTCTGTTTTTAAGAGAGATGCAGGCTGTGCTCGCTTCCTACGTTAAACTTCATTTCCCCCTAATTTTTATATGTGAGCTGTGATTCTGTTGCACAGAAACTGGCATAATATTGAGCAGATTTATTTAGGGTTGCCCTTGAACGTTGTGAGTGTTTAAGCCAGATTTACAGGAACACAGTCAGTGATGATTCATGTTGAGATGATGTTTTTCTCCCTTGTAATGGAACATATGGGACTACGTAGCATATGGTACCACTGAAAATTGTTAAACGTGGAGCACTGATTTATTACACAGCAAAAAGGGTTGGGGTTTTCAGTCTAACACTGAGCAGAAAGCTTGTAAACAGCTCTGGCTGTTGGTTTGTCCTGGGTGCACTACTGTGCTGTGTGGTAATTTCAAAGGATTCTTTTAAATGGCAACAGAATGCTTCCAAAAGTTGTGTGTCTGCCCTTTTACTGTGGTACAGTCTTGCTCTGTGGGATGACAGCTTAAAAAACCTGGGAAAAAAAATAAAATATTTTCTCTCTCAAATGGTAGGCAGAGGTATTAAAATGTGTAAATAGTTTTCTTCTGGTCTTGCTATCCAAAACACCTTATTTATGTGTTCTGTTCGGGGTTTTTTTGTCTTTATGTGACTTCTGGAGGGTTGGGTTTTTTTACTGAAGGAGGGAAAGGAAACAAGCACACACCTTGGTCCTTGGAAGGCTCAAGGGAAAGTGGACTAAAGTGCAGCGACAGAGAACATAAATTCCAGTCACCTATTTCCTTGTCTTCTCCTGTGTTTTTTAACTATTCATCTTTGGATGATTGTAATCTTTCTAGAGCAGGCGTGGCTTCTGCTCTCACTCTGTAGGGTCTTGCTGCAGGGTAACTGAAGCTCCCAGGTGCTGTGGTCGTTTAGGTTGGTCATAAATGTTCATTGATTAAGCTTTCTTAGAAATGATTTAAGCAAAAAACTTCATTTAAACCTTAGAATGGTGCTCGTGTTTGTCTTCTTTTCTAACAACTCAGTTTATTTGGACATCTTAAAGTAGTGATTGAAACAGACTATGCTAAATTTGCTTTTGTTAGGCCAAAAGTACATAATTAAGAAAGAATATATATTGTAAATTTTTGGGATAAAAATCAGATGAGCCTTTTTTTTTTTTTTTTTTGCATTACAAGGTTAGTGACAATCTGCCTCTCAGTTCAGGGTTTCTTGTGTGTCTTTGCTTATTCTGCCTGGTTCAGGTAAAGTTTGAGTATGCTGTGTCCTTTAGAATGGCAACAGATATTTGACATCATTAAAAACTGCTGTTACTTAATAAAAGGAAGTCATAGCTACCCTTGAGGGAATTAACTAATGACCTCTTGTTAACCATCGCCTTCAGGATCTTAGATCCTCCCTTTGCTTGCCTCATCCTTAGTCATAGATTGGAAGAGGAAAACAGGCTTTTTCCCCTCCCTCCCAACTCTTGTGCAGTTTCTCAGCTGGAGATGAACTGATGGTTGACCCTGTGGGGAAACTGAAGTGGGGACCATGCTCCTTTTCCCCTTGTGGAACATCCTGCTGGTGTTAAAACTCACACCCAGCCTCTCAATTAACTCTAATTCCCAGCCTTAGCCTGCACATGAAATATTTTTAAGAAAGCATTAGGCCAAATGAATTTTAATTTCTGGCATTACTAATCTCAACACTGGTAGTGGTGTCAGTTTTAGCTCTTCAAAAGAGGGGAAAAACATTTCTTATCTGGAAAGTATGCGAGTGGCAGAGCAGATAAGATAATTGAGCCCTAAATGTGAGCTGGGATGGAAACAGGCTCTGTTGAGAGTCAGGTCTCATCTGCTGTGCCACAGTCCAGCGGTGCTTTAATGCATAATAATCCAGGGAGTTTGTTCTTCCTGGGCAGGACGCAGGGAATTTTCTCTCTGCTGCTTTTTCATTAAGAGACACGAGCCTTTAGTTCCAGTGTGAGACGTTCATGTTCTCAGAGTCAGGAGTTTGCTGTCATTTGGGAAGCAGACAGCCAAAAATAGGATTTTATGGCTCTCCTGCCTGTAACAACAGTTAGCTGCTAAAGTGAGGGATAGAAATGAAAAAACCTTCCAACTTGTACCACTCAGGCAGCTTTTTCTCAAAAATTTTTGTGTGTTTTTTATCTGTGGTGTCTCTCCTCTGAGGAGGATCCCCACAGAAGATAACAAATTTTCCATTTCCAGCTCTTCCCTTGGACTGAGAGCTCCTGTTGTGGTTTAGAGGTTGTGTGTTCAGCACTTGGGCATGGCCCACATGGGTGGGAGGGAGCAGCCCAGGTACCTAAAACCAGAATAAATGAGTAACTACAGGAATTACTTTTTTGCTACACAAAGTCTTATTTTTCTCTTGTTTGCTTTAACTCTGCTTTGTAGTTTTCCACTTGGTATCATAGGGTTGCCTTTAGAAAGTACATTGCTTCAAATGAAGTTAGATTTTTACAGAACGAGACATAAGAGGGTTTTTGCTGCAAAAATCAGTATTGAGCGTAGTATTTTTCTGCAGGAATTGTAGCCCAGGAGTTAGACCTGCTGCAGATACTGAAGCTGTAGTGCAGAAAAAGATCTGCTTCTTTGTGGTGCCATATGGAAATGCCATAAATCAAAATATATCTCACTTAGGCATTCGAGACCTGCAGAAATTACAGGTAAATGTGTGATAATGCAGTCTGAGCAGTTTGGATGATTAACTTGGACAAATGCTCCAGATTTTAGGTGTGTTGGGCACCTTTTCTACATTGTAGGTTTCCAGTTCTTAACGTTACAGGGAGATTTCTTCCAGTCTGACTTGGTGCCTTAAAGCAGGAGAAAGTTGCTGACTCAGGCTTGTTGTTAATTTGCTTTTTCCTGCCTACCTGAGTATTTTAGAACAATGCTGTTTATATTTTTAGTGCAGTCTTAGGTTTTTTGATATGCTGAGCCCAAACCAGAGGTGGTGAAATGAGATTGTGGTCTGATCTGTTGGACACTTTGTGCTGGATCCAGGCTCTGGAGACATCCAGGGAGGCAGAGGGACGGGATCCCAGTCCCAGTGCTGTGCAAGCTGGTGCTTGGAGCCCCAGGCTACCAGTGCAGCTCTGCTAGTGTTTAAGGTCAACTCCTTGCAAATATTTTAGCAAGGCTTATATTCAAATGCTATTTATAAGACCAGACTAATTTCTTTCCTCTTAATGATGGCCTTTTGGCTGATGACAGGGCTGGAATCTGGAAGATCTGGATTCTGTATGCCACTAGTCAGCTGTGTATCCACAGGGAAGTTGTTTGCCAGCTTTCTGCCTCACTTTTTATCTGTACTTAAATGAAAAAAAAAAAAAAAAGGCTGACTAATACCTGTCTCACAGGCTGTGGGAGCACAGTTAGTAGCCTCATGCTGTAAGATCTTTGGAAAACACTGTAGGAATTTTCAAGGGGCTTATTATGGTTAAGGTCCTGCAATGAGAGAACTGGTTAAGCCTGGGTTATTGTTACACCATTCATTAAGCAGCTTTAATAGCTGAAGCTCTGATAGTGGCTGTTCCCTGGCTTCACCTGCAATTACCCCGGGTAGATCCAGGCTGCTGCATTTCCAGTGGTCTGGAGCAGAACTGGAGCATATGCTGGGATGTTCGAGCCTGCCTTGAGCGCTTCGCTGCGATTTCACGGCTGGCTTTGCATGCAGGTCATGCCGTAGCCTCAGTGAATTTTGGCAGTTCAGCATCGTGATGATGACTTATTCTGCCACTAGTGAGCCCTTAGCACCTTCATGGCAGGAGAAGTGCTTTATAATCAGCTGAGTTTTTCCTGTGTGTCCGCCTAACTCGGAATTTGCCCTGCTTTCGCTTTGTAAACCGAAGAAAATAAAAAGAATCTTCAAAAAATGTTTTAGGCAACAGAAATGTTAGTTAAAAGGCATAAAGCAACTATTAAAAACCTCTTAGATCTGGTGATCTTCAAGCTGAGGTCTTTTGACAGTCTGTGAAACTTTTGTGTGAATGCTCATGTTGTGGCTTTTAAAATTAATTTGATAGTATGTTTAGAAAGTATCTATCAATTTTTTTCCTTTCTGGCCACCATTATAATAACATAACTATGCTAGGAAAGGCAAAATTCCCATTTTTGGGAAAGCTAGATACCAGTGTTTATTTCCCAAACCAAGTAACCTTGTTAGTCATTAGCGATAGCACCTTATTAAACTTTAATAACTTTCTTAAAATTCACACTCACTTGAAAGTCAAGATGCAGCCTTGACAGCTCGAGGTCCAAATCCAGACAGTTTTATTTATCTTTGCAGTTTCATCTTTTCATTATTACATACAAAAGTTGTTTTCTGTGTCTTGGCAGATTGGAAATATTTTGAGTGAAAGAAAAATAGA
The DNA here is from genome assembly GCF_015227805.2 of Hirundo rustica. NCBI lineage: Eukaryota > Metazoa > Chordata > Aves > Passeriformes > Hirundinidae > Hirundo > Hirundo rustica. The sequence continues at coordinate 9,953,693 of NC_053466.1, read as the reverse complement.
AACGTGGATTCCTATTGAAGCAAAAGGCTGGAGGAGGCAGGGATCAGGAATTGGATTGGTTGTGAATTTATAATCATGAGTCTGCAAATTAATATTAATTTTGAGCTGATTTTAGTGCTGAATCAAAACCAGCTGTTATTCCACCTCTCCTTTCTCCCACTGAGCTGGGTTGGCACGAACCTTTGTGCTACCAGGGGATGGTTCAAATTAACAAACTGGTCCTGCTGTGAAATGACCAGGAGTAGCAAAGCCAGAGGTTTGGAGATAAGAACAGACAGAGGATGAGGATGGATGGTACAAACTTCTGCTAAATTACACTGTGAGTATTTTTCTAAAAAAAAATAAACCAAACAAAACCCCTCCCCATGCCACTGTTGGATTTCCGTTAATGAGTAAATTAACAGCTTTCACTTTCTCTTTCTTGGGCATGGGTTGGGTCCCGCAGCATTTGGGTTGTCTTGGGGAAGACTCGAATCATTGTAACACTCCCTCCTTTTGCTTTTAATTGCCTTTTTTAGGAATCCCCATTTTGATGCTTTATATTACTTGTACCTGCCTTTTTTTTTAAGGTTTTGTATTCAGATTTAACCGAGGAAAGGCTTTTCTGACACAATTTGCTGTATGTTCATTGCTCAGTGTTTTATAATCTACATGGACAAGTATCTGCTTTAAAAAGTGGGGGAAGATCCCAAGCAGAATGTTTGTGCCAAGGCACTGACAATATTGACTAGATTTTGATACAGGTATTCCCAAACATGAAATTTATTTCGTATTTCAGGTATACAATGGCTTCTTAAAATATTAAGCCATGGCCCCCCATGACAGGAATTACTGAAGGTGAAAAGTTACTTTGTAATATTAAATCCTATTTGTTGTTTAAGTGTGAGGCTTACTTGCAGTATCTAACCAAGATCCTAAAGTTAGAAAAGGAAGCACCAATTTACAGTCTACAGATAGACTTTGTCATTAACACAAATGAGGAGAGTTTGTTTGTTTTTTCTTCAGGAAGATCATTATACAGTTTGGCAGAAGAGAAGCCTTTCTGAGCGCTGCTAAGCCCACCTGGCTTCCAACGCCATCCAGGGAATTTGTGGTGGGTGTTTAAAGAATCAAACACCTCAGTTTAAAGAGCGTTTGGCTCCCGGTGACAGGGCCTCCCCATCCAGAGAGCGCTTGCAGCTGCTGTCGGTGAAGCTGTGGGTTGTGGAGCCTCGAGGGTGTGGAGAGAGGAAGTCAGAAAACTTTCATATTTCTATCTCTGTCTCTGAACAAAAGGGACGCTTAATTGGTGTCATCATCCATAACTCAGGAACTCTCGCAAAGCAGAGCTGAGGGGCAGGGTGAGCCCCCCTCAGTGCCCTATGCCTCTGTATCCCAGAAGCTCGGAAGCTGTGTCAGAGATGGGATTGCGGAGGTGAAGGGTTCCCCCCACTCACCCCGGCAGGAGGAACCTCCGAGCCCTGGTGGTGCAGAAGCACAAAGGTTTGCTGCTGTGTTTGTGGCAGGGGGATGTGGGGCACAATCTGCCTCCCCAGCTGAGGGGAGAAACCATGCCAAGCTCGTTGTCTCCATGAGCGAAGGGCTGTCTGTGCTGGTGGGGGCAGCTGGGGCGCTTGCGGTGGTCGGGTGGGTGTTTAAAAAGCGGGGGATTTGAGCGAAGAGCAAAAGCTGGTGCTAAGAGGTGGCCGGGGAGCTGTGCGTGTGCAGTGGGGAAGGTTTTGGTTCCTGTTGGAGGAACCACGCCCTGCCTGGGCTGCTGTGCCCAGCAGGTATTGTTCCCTCTGGAGCAGGGTGATGTCAGCTCCCTGACCTGGAGCCTTCTCCTGGGCTGTGGCGGGGTTTGTTGGTCTTTTTTGGGCACCAGTAGAAGAAAAATGATTATTTTTTATAAATTTGATTCCATAAACAGTCACGTGATGTATTTTGCCTTCTCTGGGGAAAATCTGTATGCAGTGTACAGGGGTTTTCTTGTTCAGGAATTTGTGTGCTGCTTTTTTTTTTAGGTCAGGTCAGGGGAGAGCACTTTGCCTTTTTGCTGGGAGCTAGCAAAGATTTTGGAGGATCTTTGCTGCTTTTGTAGGTTACTCTGATGTCCTGGACCACTTTTGAGTGGGACATCTGCGCAAGTGAGTTTTAGTTTTACATTATCCTACATTTCCTTTTCTTTTTTCCTTTCCTCCCCCCACAATTTCTTTCATCCTTTGTGTTCTATGTACAAAAAGTAAAGTTCAAATGCACCTTAAAATGTCCTCCTTAAGAGGTTGCATGTTTAGGGGTTTGATCCCTGTATTGGCATAGCATTGAGATAAATGAATGAGCTGATGTTCTACAGTGAGATTGGAGAAAAAAGAGAGTTAATGAAACATCTGGGTGGAGGGAGCAAACCTCAAATGAAAATGGCTTTTCTGTTTTACGACAAGTCAAAATATTTTGGAATTAAAATCAAAACTGAAGCTGAGTAAATTGATTTTTTTTTTTTAACCACTTGCACTTAGAGCTTATTTTATGTAATTACTGGGGCGTGACTTTTAAGTTCTGGGCAGGACTTTGTGGCTTGTTAGCATCGGGTTGAGCCTCTGATGTTGCAATGAAGAAGGAAGTGAGCGTGTGTCTGCTTGGGGAGGGGGACTGCAAAGCACTTCTGCCTGCCTGCATAAGGTGGGAATTGCAGCTGGCTGGGTATTTTTAGCAGAATACCTCATTTTGAATGTGAATTTTGGTTTTTTTTTTCTTGTTAACCAGGGTATTTGGTAAATTAAACTCTCAGTTACTGTTTTAAAGAGGGTTTTCTTTGTACCAGAACGCACTAAACACGTGAGTTCTTCACCCCAGTTTTATTCATTGCTGATTTTAGTTTTTTTATTAAACCTCCAGAGCTCCAGGACTGGATGTGATGCATTTCCCAAGCGTCTCTGTCTTCTGTCTGTTTTTGCAGTTGTACATCCATGGGTAAGGACAGAGGCATAGTAGGGATTGCAGGGAGAGGTGAAGCTTTATAGATCAGCCTCTGTTTCTCCAGCTTGATTAAAGGGAAAAAAGGGAAAAAATAGTGGGTCTGATTTTGTTTCCTCCTTGTAAAAACATGCAGCAAGAAGGACTTTTTCATGGGTTGCAGGGAGAGGCAGAAGATAGCCTCAGTTTCCATCAGTGTTTTCCAGTCATTTGCTGTAACAGTGATTCACTTCTGTTCAGTTGTTCATCCTGGCCTGAGGTGAGACATATAGAATGTTTCTATTTTAAGCTCTTCAGCATAATGGATGGATAAACTCACCCTTCTTACGCTGGTTTTTGCCACAGTAGGTGAGCTCCCCTTCCTGGGATCTCTGTTTTGCTGAACTGGCTTAAAATACTCACCCTCTGAAAGCTCTTGGTGTGCTGTCAACACCGGTGGAAGAAAATGTTCTGACCATTTTGCTTCAGGGTTGCTGATCTTAAACTGCACTGTTAAAAATAACAAGTTTTCTGAAGGCACACAGTGATGTTTTCCTGGCTCCCTGCCTCTTCCCCCCCATATTGATGTGATTAAAGCCATCAAAACTCAGCAATCCTCAGGTCAAGTGTGTAGCCATGTGCATTTGCTGCAGCATTAATAGTGGTTATTCTGGCTTTCTCAAAGAAAATTAAGGATGTTTATATAAATGGAAGTCTTCTGCTTGCCACAGTAAGTACCACACAAGCAGTTTATGTACCAGAGCGTAGTGTTTTGAGATTATTTTCCTGCTGCTTTAAACTGTCTCATGGTGACTCAGTTTGGCTGTAAAAGGCTGAAGTCTGGTGATCTAGAGCAAGTTTTTTTTTTTCTGCTGGGAGGACAGGTGTATGCTGGAGATCAATTTTTCTCTATGATCAAAACATTTTTTTAGTTCATCTTGAAGGATCTGCTTTCCCCAAATACCGTTTCACTCACTGAGCTTTGGGGTCAGTCAGTCTTTGCCAGTATTGATGGTGCCCCTTTCACATTCTCTGTTTCAGAAGCTGCAATGAAGTCTAGAGCGTCTGATCTGAAATCAGACAGACCTGATGGCGAATGCTTTCAATTATGTGTTCAATAAATCCACGCTGGAAGGCATTCCCAGGGCAAAGGGGCATTTCCAGGCTGATCGTGGCAAAGTACTTTAACTGGCTGAATTCCTTGTAGCTTTTCCAGGATCTTTCTACAGTAATCTGGCCATATTCCGCTGTTTTCAGAAGCAGCTTTAAAGTATTATCCTCCCTCCTAAATTAGATGCCAAATGGTGCATTTACTGAATTGAATGAAGAAACCTCTGGTTCAAATGGAAATCTTGAGCCCATATGTAAGGCTGCCAAATTTATCTGCTGAGGTGTGGAACTCAGAGCAGGTACATAAAGAGCTCTGCTGCCTGTGCTGGGACTGCCTTAAACCCAGATCCCAAACCATACCAGAACACAAATCAGATGTTGCTTTAGAATCAGTTTGAAAAGCTTTTGCTGGCTTGTATTTAATTTCAATGATGATATATTTTAATTAGCTGTCAGAAACGTGCTTCAAATGAGTACAATGCGCTTCTCTTTATGTGCTGGTCATCTTGTTCCTTGTCCTTAAAGAGCTTGGGCTCTGTGTGTCCCTGCTTGGGAAGATAGTGCAGCCTTTGAAGGACACGTTTTCCGTGCAGCCTCTAAAATCTCTCGGGTTTGTTGAGTGTTTGCCTTGGGTTACTCTTTGAGATTTACAGGGTGGTTTGTGTTTGTTCTGACTGTTACTTTATCTCACTTTCTCAGTAAGTCCAGTCTCTTCTGGCCATGAGTGATAGGAGGGGAGGATGAGGAAGTTCTGGGAGTGTGTGTTTGGAATGCTGCACTTCGGGGTGCACGCTTGGATTCTTTTCCTTAGCCTTTGTGTTGATTCTGTGATTGAAAGAGTTGTAGAGGTAATGTGATGATGGAAAGGAATTAAATGGTTAAATGTCTTAATCATTCAGATATGTAATGTCCTTTCTGCTTGTACTTCCCTGGGTGTTCTTGTGTATTGGCTAATCTTTGGTGACAAAGCACTCCTTGTCCTGCCCTTTTGCACAGCAAAGGGGCTTCCTCAGCTCATTTATTAGTTTTTAAGCTTGATATTGACACTTCAGTTCCAGGTTTGGAAGCTGTTTTGCACTGCTGACACAGAAGCCAGAAGTTATTATTTGCAGTGTAGTGGTTGGTTCATATTATCCCTATGGCAGGCTGGAGGATTTGCCTGTGTGTTGGCTCTGCACACGCTGTGGGAATCGTGTCTTTCAGAGTAACACTCACACAGCAGTAATGGACATGAAATGAGTTTTAAAACATGATGTAAAAATGGCAGTGCTCACATTCAGCTCTTTACCATAGCTATGAGTGATGCAGTGCTGAGGGCTGGTGGTCTGTACAATGAAGGGTTCATGCAGGTGCATTTCTGGGTGGGTTGATGTTTTTTTAAGAAGCATTTTGAAGCTATACGTGTTCTCTGCGTGTATAGTGGGGTAGCTGAATCATCCTCTGTGGAAAAGAGCATTTTAAATGTACTTATTCATGCAGTGCCAGCACAGGTAAGATCTTTGGGTCTTCCTTTTATCCAGGCTAGGTAAGTGCCGAGCTGCAGTGTAGGAGTGTAATTCAGACTGTGCAATGCTGTGCTGGGAGCTGAGCTCCTTCTGCATCCCATCAGGGCCCCTCAGGGATGCTGTGCTTCATAGGCACTGGCAGCTGAAACTCAAATTGGGGCAGCCAGGTCACTGCATGGATTCTGCAGATGTCCCTGAGGTGGAGCTCTGGCCATGAGTGACTTTGTGTGCCCAGCAGCCCGTATTGCTCGGAGGCACTGCTGGATCCAAAACCTTGGTTTGGAGAATCACTTCCTGCAGTACTTGGGAGCAGCAGTGCTGTGCTTGTCTCCATTGAGCGGTTAAGCTACTTAGAAGCCACAGTTTTAATCTTTATGGAGAAGGAAATGGGAGTGTTGTAAGCACATCTTATATGATGCACATTAATTACTGACATTACCCACGCTTCTCTTACTGATACCAACTCCTGGGCATGCAGCTGGCACTTCCCTAGAAAGGTGACACATGACAGAGATGTTATGGCCATTTTGCTGAGCAGGTTTCCTGTCACAGCTGCCCATGTGCTGCTCTTCAGACTCCCAGAGATCTCTGACAAATCTGGTTTGGTTTGTGTTTCAGTAGTGCTTCCTGTAGCATGACTTGAAATGCAGAAGGGCAGACGGAGGCCATTGTATGCACAGGCCTGTCTGTGCTCTTTACTGTTGCTTCAGGGAATTTGGATTTGTGTTTTTGGGGAAGCAGGAGGCACCTGGGAATTTAGTAGACCTGTGAACATAGAATTTTTGGGTATGCTGTTCAGATTGTAGCACTTATTGCAGCTAGAAACAGGACACTATATTAATATGATTGTGTTGATGTCTGTGGATTCTGCTTTGGTATTGAATGAGTGCTGCTGTACAATTGAAGGCCATATGATGTCTGAAAAGGAAGATATTCTGATAAGATTGATACTCTCCTTCAGAGCTAAAACCAACCATGGGTTCCTACAGCCTGGTCTGTGATTTGCTTTATTGCTGTCAGCTGTAGTGATCTGATAGTTTGGAACAAACCCTTAATTTAGTGTAAATATTTGCAAAGAATTCCAGCTTTACTTTACATCAGGTGTTTTCTGAAAAGCCCCTGACCAGAAATCTTCCAAAGAAAGTTAAATGTCTGGGGGAAAAAAAAAAAAAAATATTTTAGGCTGGCAATGGGGCTCTTATAAGTGCTGGGAAAAACTGTGTGTTAGTAGTTCCCTTTGTCCTTGTTGACATGCTACTTCTAATTTATTACAATAACATGGCAGACTATTCAAAATGGGTACCACGTTTAGCCAAACTTGGTGAAAATATGATAATACTAAGTTCTTGCTTGGAGAACTTCACTGTCAGTATAAATATTGCAGATAAATGGGTGGTGTCACAATTCACTGAAAGTTTTTTCTCAGGGGAGCTGAAGACTGGTCTGGGGTTGCAGGGGGAGCCTGCATGAGTTTGGGGACTCATCTGGTGAAACCAAACTCTCACTTCTGGATTTATCCCTTTATTGGTATAGCAAATGGTTTTTTGTCCTCAAACTGAGGGCTTTTGATCCTCTTTGCATTCTCTTCCTTGGTGAAAATTAGTGATTCTTGTTCTGTGTCCATGCTCTTGTGTTAGCAGATATCCTTCCAGTCGCTGGTTTGTGGTGGATTTGTTTTAGGCTCTCTCCGTTGATGAATGAGGATGTGACTTTCAGGTGTTCAAAAGTGAGGTGGAATTTCTCTTTTGTCCTTCTGGATTTTTATCAAGAGTCCTGGTAATTCAAGAAGGCCATGGTGTACTCTCTGAAGGTGAGACTCCTGCTGTTTGGTAATTCTAGGAGCTCCAGGCCTTATCTGGAAGGGTTATTAGTTGGCTGCTTGCACACAAATGTCTGAGCTCTCGTCAGATTAGAAGTCAAATCCAAAAATGTCTTTAGCTTGAAATACATAACCAGCGCTCCAAAACTGAATCTTCATCTCAGTCCTACATCCACTTGCTTTCTTTGCAGCTGTTTTGATTGTGGACTGAAAATGCTGAAACTGATCAACACAGTATAAACTTTTGTCTTCCTGAGTTTGGGTTGGACCTTGAATTTTTTTGCCTAGCAAACGACTCAGTACCTGCTAAGTCAGAACTAGTTCAGTGCTGTCGGTGAGGCTGCCTTCCTTCCCTAGAGGCCATCTGGTAACGTGACCTGGCTCTTAAAATCCAAATTATTCTGGTTTACCTCAAACCTCAGGTCAATGTAAATTTTGCACATCACAGTGCCTGTGTTATGGTGGTAACTTGTTTGGAAGTGAGAGATGGACATGACCAGGATGCTTTTAAGTTTAGGGTTTACTCCAGAGGCCAGTCTAGAGGCAGATGTGTCCTTGGGGGGCCTCTCGTGGGGATGTCACACGTCTGAGTGAGGAGACAGGGACAGATCCAGCTGTTGGCAGAGTGAACACAAAGTATCTCCGTCATTTGGAACATCTGGGGATGCAGGAAGCAGAGTGGCTGTTGAAAGTGAAGCATTTCTAGTCTGGTGATTTGGGGGGAACTCAGAAGGTGAGATAACTTGGTTCTCTCTAGTTTTGTCTAAAACAGAAGGTGCAAGGGGAAAGCTGAGATTGTTTAAAGTTTGGGGAGGGACAGAAAATTATAGAGTTGGTGATGCAACACTTGAAAATGGAGGCAGGTGCTGTGGGGTGCTGCTTTGTTGCATATTTACTTCTCTTCTTCAAAATGTCCTCAAATTCCTGCAATTTATTTAAATTAGTTTCTCTTCTTCCAGTCTCTTCTGACCTTTAACGTTTCTTGGCAAAATTTACATTGCATTCAAATTAAACTGGGGAATATTTTCCCAAAACAAGCTTTCTAATTGTAATATCTTACTTGAAATCTGCAGCGAGTATGTTAAATATAATGTACATTTATTGATAGAAGTTACTTCTTCTCATTTGTGTGGGTGTCATATACAGTCACATCACTGTTTCAATCACTGGCTGCCTGGCTGGTTCCTAGAAAATACAGGGGAATTTCCTACCATGACTCATCTTGGAAGTAGCAGATGCTACACGTTCTCAAGCTGTGTATAGTAGCTCTGGAGTCTCAATAAATTTAATTGAGTGTTGGGGACACAAAAATATATTGGATTACTGCAATAATTACACGCTGCTGCTATTTATCCCTTTTTAATGGGGATGCTTAAGCCAAATCTTTATAAAGGTGATGGCGCTTTCTTCCCTTTCTGTCCTGTGGCACTGCTGTGAAAATGTGTTTCTGCTTTGAAATTTCAGTTTTACCCTGCTGTCACTGGAGGGGGGATGGTGTCTCTATTTTTAGCACTTTATAATTCTGAGAAACCTTCCCCACGTTTTTTCTTACTCTTTTTTTTGTTGTTTTCTGCACTCCTGGAAGTGACCCCTGAGCCAAGTGTCGCTCACAAGCAGTTCCAGGCCCTTAGCAGCAGCAGATTGTGTAGCTGGTGGTGGGTCTGAGCTCCTGGGGAGTTCCTGGATACCCGCTGATCCCAGGTACAGAAATGAGCCTGGGAGGGCTGTGCCTTGCCCAGCAGGCTCACAAGGGCCTTTGGAGGGTGTGTTCCGGTGCAGGTTTGCATTCAGTGGGATCACACTGCGTGTGCAGCAGCACAGGGAGGATGGGATTAAACACATCCTGGAACTGTGCCCTGCTGGGATGTCCTGTGTGATGGGATTGGAGAGACAGGGAGCTGCTGGGCTGGAGGTGCTGGGGGTGCCTGGCATGGGACACAGCTCCCTTCTACCATGAGGGAGGCGGGAGGGTGGAGGAGGAGAGGACAGAGGTGCTTTGGAGGGATATGGAAGGGAGTGGCTCCCTGCAAGCTGAACGTGCCAGATGAGATACCCAGCTCTGGCTTGTGGAGTCTCGGGATCAGTTCTCATTTCAGCATTATCCAAATAAACCCAACCTGCTGCTTCAGCAGCTCATGTGCCTGTTTGTTCCCGTGTGTAAGCCTGGATTCCCACGCAGGGATGGACCTTCCCTGGAGGCACGTGGTGTTCCAGAGGAGCCCCAGAGTGTCAGTGGAGTGCTGTCATTTCTAGACCTACTTCAAATCCAAGAGATCCTTATGGCTTTTCCTTTTCCACAGCTAAGTGAGGGTGGGGAGTAAAAGGTGAAGCTTTGGGAAGCAGTGGAGCGCCAGGCTGTTAGTGTACAGGGCTCTGTGGGATGCCCTTACCCACCTCCTTTGTGTAGAAGCTGTAAGACCTGGAAACACAGGATCATCTCATGCTTGGGGAACATTCCCTGAATTTACTCCTTTGGCTGCCCAGGATGCATGGTACTTATCTTTCTGATGTGTCCTATGACTGTTTTAACGTGGGGCTTGTCAGGTTGGGAAGGTCGCCTATCTTGGTGTTGGGGGCTAATCTGGAAGTGAACAGGAAAACGCTCACTAGGTTTCTCAGCCCTGCATTTTGGGTGGCATTTCCTTTGTTCAGAAACACTGAATGGGCAATGTGTGCCTTATCTTCCTGGGCACGCAATGAAATATCTGAGGGGGGTTGGAATTACATTACTTGAGGTTTTCCTGGGAGAAGGCGAGTCCTTAAAGTGCTTTTCTTACTCCCGATCACGCCCAGCAGCGCCTGCTCTGGATTGCAGAAACGGGCTTTTGCTGCAGCAGCGCTGGAGCGAGCAGCAGCTCTCAGTGGGAAACTGCAGCGTTGCATTTGGCCGAGGAGCCAGTTCTGCAAAGCCAGGCCCAGCTGGTGGTTCCCAGCCCCAGGCTGGGGTAGGTGGGACAGGGAGGGGGCCCCGTCCCTGCCGTGCCTGGAAAAGAGGAAGCCTGGAGCTGAACCTCGCCGCTCTGCACTTCCCTAGAGAGCAAGACGAGGAGAGGCAGTTCCTCTGCTGGGCTTCATCTATGATTAATGGAGAGTTTAAGCACAGTATAGCCTTGCTCTGTAACCTTGCTGTGCTCCTCATATTCTCTCTGGGAAAGTTTGCTTCTCACCAAAGAACCGTGTAGCTGAGTTTTTCCGACAGCATCATCTCAAATGGTTGGAAGCTTTTGTGCTTGAGTTTGCGAGAGAAATTCTGTGGTTATTTTTGATATTTATTTTTTTGCCGAAGTCACATAATACTTAAATTTGGCTGGGTTAGAATAAATTCTGGTGTGTGTTGGTCGCATACACATATTTGGTGTTTTTTCCCCTGTAGTTATGCTTTTGAAAGTGTTGATTCTTTTCAGCAATGCAAAGAAAAATCACCAAAATGTATAGTTATTTCATACAGATAGCTTTAGCAGAAGAGTTCAGTGCAGCTTCCCCTGAAGGCTTTCCTTCCTTGGAGGCAACAGCTTTAAAATTATATGTGTAAAAACTCAGGGTAGCTCATCCAAGACCGTTCTTGTTCTCAAATTATATCTAGTTACAGATTTGTACTAGGTATTGATTAGTTAGGAAGACTCGTAAAGGAGTTTTTTCCCCATTCTTCCTGTCTAGAGTATCCTTTTCTAGGAGCTGAGAAGTTCCTGTACAGTAATGACCCTGATCCAGGTGACTTTCTAAAGTCCCCTGAGCTCCTTCAGCATTTTGGGCTGACCTGACCATAAAGTAAAAGATTTATCTCTCACGAATTTACTAGTTAATACTAGAATTTTTCATTCCTTTGATTAATGGCAATATGCCTCCGTCTGCAGAAAAACATATTTCATGCGTGGAGTGTCTCAACTTGTGCTTAAAGTTAACCAGAACAAAATAATGAGCCCTGCAATTGAGAGGCTGTCCCCAACTAAAAATATTCCTCACTTAGACGATGGGTTCTTTCATAGTTTTACTACAAATATCCCCTTAGGTTCATTATGCCTTGGATGCTGAATCCATAAAATAGGGCTGTTAATATGTACACGAGGCACCAAGTAGTGCTGGAGACTTTCAAAAACTGGTAATTCCTTGATTAATTCATAAAGCAGGGAGCATAACTCTTAAAAATTTGATCAGATGCCAGTTCCTTCAGTAGCCACTTGATCCAGAAACCTTTTTATAGCGGAGCTAACATCTCTGAGGACTGTTAGGCTTAATTAATGTTTAAGACTCTTGTACAAAACATGTCATGAAAAGGGAAGCTCTTCTGAGGGAGCATGGGGAGGCAGGCGGGAATTTGGCTTCGGGGAATGGAAAGGCAAAGGATGTACCAGCATTTGAGTTGAGTGTGTTTGTGTCTGTTCCCTCATTTAAAAAAATAACCCTTTCTATGTTTTTTTAGAGAATTGCTGTTATTTGGGGTGTTGAATTGACAGGTGTGTATGCAGAATCCTTCACATGGGCTTTTGGATATTTAAAAGCACTTCTAGGTTATAAAAAACACAGGATGGCCTTATTTAAAGTATATATCACAGAAAAGAAGGCTCTTTTCTTTGGTATGAGGATGGTTAAGCCTGATAAAATGGTTCTGAAAATCTTCACTGTCAGGCAAAACACTTTAATTTCTCCCATCTGCAAAACAAAATAATATTTATATTCTCTGAAGGGTCAAGTGAGGGGACCATTTCTCTGGGAAACTGAACATCTTTTTCTTGTACATCAACTTGTTATGGATCCAAAAATGAGTATTTTCTCATGGGCACTGATACCTCCCTGCACAAAAACCTTTATCCTGTGGGCATGTCTGGTGCTTCTTGGGGCTGCAGTGGGGTTGGGTGATATTCTTTATCAGGAGAAAATTGGCTTTATCTGTTGACATCTTGCTTAACACAGGTATTGAACTCCTCAAACCTCATTTCCCTGCTCTTTTTCCTCAACACACGTTTTTCCAAAATCTAAGTTACAAAAGGTAAATGGAAAAGAAACTGTAATCACAAGGTAGGAGTGGTTGAATAGATATTTGTATATTTTTAACTGGAGGGGGAAAAAAAGTAGTTGTATTATTTCAGAAGAATTTGCCTTTAATGCTGTGAAGGGTGTATTTTTGTGGCTTAGAACCCTGTATCTCACATAAATGCATTTCTTAGAGGAATTTAAGCTGAATGCCCACCTCCTAAGCAGGTGAGGTTCACATCATGAACTGAGAGGAGAATGAAATGTGGGAACACAGGAGGTTTATCCAGCCCTGCTGCTGGGGAAGGACTTCAGTCTGTCTTAATAGAAAGCAGAACTGGAATAGACTGACGTAAATGACTGATTTTTTTTTTTTTTTTTTTTCTGATTTAGGTCCAACAACATTGCCTGCAGGGGAAAACACTGTTGGCAGAGACATTCCTGGAGCTGAAAGCTTTACTGTAGCAGTTAAGATTAGTTGTCTTTAGACAAAAACCTCATGTTCTATTTAATCTCCATTCAGGCTTTTTTTCCCCCCTTGTTAAAATGGTAACAAGTAGGGCATCGAGATCATATCAGTGAATGAACTATAGATGTTTTATTCAGCAAAAAGACCATTTTGGTTTCTCTTAGAAAAGTTTAATTGCTTAATTGCATGAGATTTAAGATTACGATACTGAAATTCTGCTACAACGTTCAAAGCCTGCTTTGTTTAGCATTGCTTTCAAGGCAAGGCTTGAAGGGAAAAAAAAAAGTAGTGGAGCACTTTTTTTTCATAGAAAATGGGGAGTTTCTGTCAAAAGTCAAGACTGAAAATCAAGGATGCCCAGCCTTGTCTGGTGGTCTTGAGCTCTGGGTGCTTTTCCCCTGTGAAGACAGCCTTGCTGCAGCAGCAGATGTAAATAAGCACTTGTGTAACCAGGGCCTTGCTCACACAGTTGTGGTGGCTTGGAGCTATTTTATCTCAATATCTGTCCAAATAAACAAAGCTCTAAGTGGTCAAGTGATGCCTGAACATATCTCTGGAAAAGACTGGGCTTTAGCTGCTGAAGTGGCTCTGAGAAAGCTGTTTAGATCAAATTAGGAAATTGTGGAACACTGGGATGCTTCATGGCAATATTTGTAATGTTTTAGCTCTGGCCGTGGTCAAAATGTAGTTGTTTATCAGTGGGGAGCAGTCCTGAGCCAGGCTTGGTAGTGACAGCATCCACGGGATGCTGCTTGAGGTTTCGATCAGTGTTTTATCTACAGCAACCATACTTCAAGTGGCTCTGATTCCCAGAACATCCTTGGAATAATTTTGACAGTTCCAAAGAGCCCTAGAAAGTATAACTGGAATTTGTCTGTTAGATGGAAACAACTCTACAGAGAGGAAAAAGAGGTTTTTCTCTCCTCATTACAGAAATTTGCCATGGAAATATGAAATAAATTGAGAGTTTTTATTCATTATCTTCAGCTGTCATTCTAGATGTTGGAATACACTGAAGTGTCGTATCAAATAGAACTGTAATATTTGGCAAGGATAATTTCTTACCAGGAGCAATAAACGTGGCTTAAAACAGTTTTTTTGCAGGGTAACAGGAGGTTTGGAGTCAGATGGTTTCAGCAGGTGTATGTGAAGGAAAGAAAAGAGTGAAGTTAGGAGAGGGAACATGCTGGATTCTGTGGGAGTCTGCCAGGGATTTACTGTGAAATTCTGGCTCGAGAGAGAGCTCCTGAAGTAAATCCCCAGGGAAATGGTGTGTGGTGCACGTGTGTGTGACTGAGGGGCGTGCTGGACTGGATCTCCTGAGGATGGGGATAAAACCCTGGGAGGTGCTGCTGGGATTCTCCTCGATCCTGGGCTTGGGCAGCCCTCGTGGTCTCCTCACCAAAGGGAAGTTTTTCTGTTTTCCACTGCAGTTATCAGTTACCTGAGCTCTTCATTCTGAGCCTTGCACTCAGCGTTGCAAATGGGTGAATTCATTGATTGAGGCTTCGTTGCTATAATCAGAATAGAAACATGTAATATTTTTATGTCCATCCATACTTTTGGCCATGGCTTCTTGTCATTGCATTTATCCCAACACTCCATTTGCCAATTTTTGACTGCCTCTGCCTGCTGAGCAGATGTTTTCAGAGAGCTATCTGCAGCAACCCCCAGGTCTTTTTCCTGTGTGGTTACAATTAATTTAAAATTCAGAGTGATGTATAGAGTAGCTGAAAATACTACTACTGCTGTCTCTTACCCTATTTTTGTACCAAATGCATTTCACCAGCCCCTGTTCTGCCGTGAGATCTCTCAGGTCTGAGTCACTCAAGGTGGACCTGGCTGTGTTTTTAATATAGTGATTTATCACCTCTGCTATGAATTAACATTGTCTTTGAGATAAGTGGCCAAAACCCTTTTGGTGATGCTAATTCAGTACGCACAAATCTGTGTCATTACTCCAGCAGCCATCTCAAAAATAGAAAACTGCTCAATGGCTTTTTTGGTGGTGATTCAAAATAATAAATTGTCATTAGAGCAAAAATAAGCTCAGTCATATCTCAGAGCAGTCTCCACGTGGTTCTTCCTGTGTGGTGTTTGCCAAAAAGCCTGAATTTTTGTTAGCCATTGAACACACATTCCAACATCAGCTGCCACTTCCTTAGCTTCTCATGCAGAAATAGAGATGTTTCTAAATTGTGGTGGCCTTTCATTTTGCTTTGCTATCCTTTTTATTATATTTTCTTCTTTTGATGAATGTCTCTGACCTGAATTTCTCCTGCCTGTCCCCCCTGCCCTCAAATGCCATAAGTGTCCATCCCTGCCACCCACAGAAGCTCCCCTTGTCCTGCAGCCCCCCTCCCAAACGCTGTCACTCGGTGTTTTTGTGCAGTGATCTGATGTGATTTGGGGACCTGACACAGAAGCTGGGCCAGCAGTGGGGAAGTTTGACCCTCCCCTCCTGATGGCTTCGTTTCCTGGGCTCTGTGAGTCTTCAGATGTCTCCATCAGTGACCAGAAAATTGGATTGAAGCTTTGATAATGTTTTCTCCAGCTGATATCTGTGGTGTCTTTTGCAGCATCCTTTTTTTTTTTTTCATTTTCTGGGAATTCCAGCAGACAGAAATGCACTCACTGTTTGTGCTAAAAGCTTTTCTAGTTGGTTGGAAGGGAACTGCTGCTCGCCTGATTATGTTCGTATCATAGCAAATTGCTCTGCTGAAGTAGCTCATAAAATACTCAGTTTCCATGGTGATCTACCTTCCACTTTTCCTAAAAGGACCCACCAGGTCCTGGGAGACAGACTCTACTTTCTTTGCCTGTGAGAAGATTAGTCACATTTCTTATTTTCCCCTTAGTTGTGCCGTGTTTTCTTTGCACCAAGTAGTTTGAGTTTACTGATATTTTTTTTTTCCTCTCTGCCTTTAACATTCTGAAATATTAAATTCCAGCACATTAAAGCACATCTGAGGATGTCCCCGTGCGCGAGGGTGCAGCGCTGAAAGTTGCATTTGCAATTTCGAGTGGAAAAACGAAATTTAAGCATAGATTATTTAAAATGAGAATTAAAGTCAGTTAAAACTTTGTAGTGATTCTTCAATGCTGCAATGCTGATTAAAAAAATATGGAAGAGAGATTGCTGAGGGGACGGGTGGCGTATCCTAATCCAGGTGACTTTCTCCTTGTCCCTGCCTCTGCCGACCTCCCTTTGGTGGAACAAAAACTCTGCCTGAACAAGGCTCTGACTTTAGCTGTGATGTTCAGTTCATTTTACACATCTGATTCCAGTGCTCAGTGAAGCAAATTTTTGTTTGCCTTCCAGTTCTAATTTAAAGTTGTAGTTTTTCTGCATTAAAGCCACATTAAGGGCCTTTTTTGACCTGACAAAACCCAAGATGACAAAACTTAAGGCTGAAATCACGGACCTGAACCTCTCAGTTATCCAGTTATTTAAAGATTCTCTGGGTGCTGTATATTCTCATAAAATGGGAATAATGACATGGCATGGTGGCTGTAATTTCAGTCTGAAGTCAGATTTTTTTTTTTTTAATCTGCTGAAGCAAAATAGTTGTTTGTTTAGAATTCTGCAGGATTTTGGTTTGGGGTTTTTTTTGGTTGTTATTCTTCCTTAACTTTACTCTGCAACTTGTAATGGATATATTTGACAATATATTAAGGGTTTTCTTACTTTTTCTTAATTTTCTTTTTTAATTTTCTCCCCCCTACCGCCCCTTCCTTTCATGTGATCCCCATTATAGCCTCCAACCTGGGAGGAGCCATTCATTATTCCCAGTTACACCCCTGCCTGAAAGCTGGCATCATTCACTGTGGGTTTTCTTTCCATCTCAGCAGTCTCTGTCATCCTGTTTGGGGGTGGTTTGCTGTATTGTGGCAGGAAAAAAAAAATCTCTATTTCTTCACCATGATACTTTGGTGTTTTCATAACACTGATAATTTCTGCGTGCAATTAATTAAGGGCTGTAATTGTCATAAGGGTGTTAAAATGATCCTGAAGATGAGGGAGCTGTCTTACAAATACGTGTGATGACTGATACAGCAAACTTGGAGTTCTTTGTGAATAAAAGCAGCATTTGATTTTTTCTTCTTTCCAGACTTTCAGCCATCCAGTGCTCTTTTCATAGAGGACAAACACTCTCTTCTTGGACACAGTTATTAGATGATAATAAGGAGATTTTGGATGTTAGCCACTCATATTTCATTCTGTCTCTTTTATTAATGGCCATAAAAATTGCAGGTTATAAAAGAACAAACTTAGAAAGCCAGTGGGTAAGCCATGTAATATTAATGACTGATATTTCCTTGGCTGGTACCTGCTAGATTAAGTCTATCATCCTATAATAATAATATTCCCATAGGAAATGGAGAGCTTTTTTTTGGGTTTTCCCAAATAAGCTTTTTCTCGTTTAACTTCACTGATGAAGCAGACTTTGGCCCCTGAGTGAGACAGGTGTAGCCATTCCTAATGCTGCCAGCATGGAACAAATTCCTGTTATTTATGTTAATGCTTGCAGTTGTGCCTATAAATAGGTCAGGAGGAGAGCTGGATGTGCTGGAGCCACTGAGGGCAGGCAGAGCAGAAATGATAAACTGAAGCAGTCCAAAGGGCTGTTTCCTAAAGTGTTATCTCTGCCTGGCACAGAGCAGGCAGGAAGGAAGGAGGGCTGAGAAAGGAGAAGTTGTAGCAGGGAGGGATTCAGGGGGCAAAGAAAGGGGGAAGTATAACGCAGTGAAAAGGAGGTGTCGTGCGGGACATGTCTCATGGGAACGTGGAAAGCCAGGCTGGGAATGTTGTGGAAATGTGTTGGAGTGCTGTGGCTTTCTCTGCTTAATAAACCAGCAGCAGGTCAGGATGAGAAACCTTTCCCGTTTATCCATGGAGAGGAGGAGCAACATTCACAGCCCTGTGCAACTCACCTTCTGTAAAATCGATGTTTGGGGGTGTTTTGTGAATAGTCAGTCATGGTGAAGATTCCTGGATTTTCTTAGAGTCATGAAAAACATGATTCACACATCCCTTCCCTTGTCCCTTCAAAGAGAAGAAAAAAGTCCTAACAAATTGGACTAAATTAAAACCCTACAATTTTGCTTGTGAGAAGTGTTCTCACCCTGCATGACCAGGGAATGTCTTTTCTTTTCCCCCTTCACGCACACAGCCTGGATCTGTTTCCTTGCTTTGTGTAAGGACCTCCTGCGCGATTCCTTCTGGCCAGTTTTACCGTGATGCAGCTTCCAGAAAATCAGTACCTGAGTTTACGTTTTCTTGCACAAAGAGAATAAACAGGATTTTAAAATAGAAAACTCCTTTTTCAAAGTCAGCTGATGTTTATGACAAAATCCATGTAACTACACCAGGGCTGTTACTCACTGCCCTGCACTTACATAATGAAATCCCATTTTGCCCCAAATGGCATCTCAGGCTTTGCTTATGTAAATGTGTTCATGTGCCTCTCCTAAAACACACCTTTTCCTTGACTAACGCACTGTAACTGTCCAGTAACATATGTTAACCTCAGGTAGTTAAATCTAACAGTCCCTGTAGTTTCTGGCTTTAAGGGACAATTCAGAGGTCAAGCCATCTAAGTCATGATAAGGAAAGTACTTTTAAAATACAAGGAATTTTGTTGCGTTCAGAGTTACGGTGGCAGTCACTTCTTACACTTCAGCAAAACTTGAACTGGAGATGGAGGTGAGGCTTCAGCCTCATTTGCTATTTAAATGACCTGGTGGCCACTGTGGTGGCTTCATTGTCCCCCAACGGGATCCTCCAGCTCTGAGTTATAATTCTCACAGCTCAGTTCTCACTCACCATCACCCTGGGCACTCTGGAAAGCTCCGGGAATGGATTTGTCAGTTGCTGGATGGGATTTTTGTTTTATTTTTCTTGATTATGTGATGGTCAAAATATAAACTCTTTTTCAAAAGTACCTAAAAATAGCTTTAAACCACAAAATGGACCCAGCTCTCTGTAAGCCATTACATTAATAGGTAGGAAACTCTGAGTGTGCTGGTGTCTCTTGGGGCTCCCACAAACAAATCCGATGACTTATTTGTGCCTCTGAGTAGCACACATAGCATAATACTCATCAATTTATAATGGTCTGGAGTTTTAAGCAACATGATGAAGAGCCTGATAAAAACACTAAAGGGAAGAAATAAATGATGAAAATAGAAAGGCAATTTTCTCAATTTCATGAGGATCTGTGATGCTTTTTAGAGATGTTTTGGTGAGAAGATCTGATGGAGTTTGTATTTCTGTGTATGATGTTATTTGGGCTTATGTATGTTAGGGTTTAAAATGATTCATGGATCTTTCCTCCCTTCCAGATGTACTGCTGAATTATTTCAAGTGTGCCATGATGAAATATTATGAAATGTTGTTGCTGGGAGCAGGAAGCCTTTTTTCTTCCCTTTATCTTTAATTAGGCAAGGTTTATTTCATGACTGGAAGTGTTTCAATCTTGTTAAATAAATCTGAGAAACTCTAACAATGCTCTCTAGATTTTTTGGTAAAATACGGGTTCTAATCCAAGCCACATTAGTTACCCTTAAACTTAACGAGGGCATACATATTTCATTAAATTGTTTTAAATTCAACAGTAAAACTATTGGGAAGCTACACCCAGTGCCTCTTGCTTTTTCATTACATATCTCTTGTGAGAATGATGCTGTTTGACTTTTAGAGCTAAAGCCCAGGCCTTACCCCATGATTTTGGGTAGCTGTGATTATCCATGTTTAGCAAAGCAGTGGAATTCCAGAGCACAACTGGGACCGTTCCTTTGGGGAGGGCTGGCCTGTGGCTTGATTTCATACTTGTTGAAACATTCCCGATGACTAAAACGGATTATTTCTTGACTTTAAGCCCGCTGATTTTATTTTTTTTTTTTAATTGTTTTAATAAGGTTGTCTTGTATTTCAATTTTTTAATAAGTTTATTGTCTTTTGCCGCACAAATAGCAGTCATAGGGGAATTATAAATTGAATGTTTCCTTTAAAACTACTGCTCCTCATCAGGAAAAAAAAAAAAAAGGCTGTTTTTGTGAAGGTATTTATCTACAACAAGCCCTGCAAGTAATTAGCTGGATTTCATACCCCAGGGGCAGCGTGCAGCGATGGCCTGGGTCAGAAGAGTTGTGATTCAGGGTTTTATTAGCATGAGTAATGTGTGAACTCCGCGTGACCTGATGCACACGCGAGCTCTGGACGGCGCTGAGCCCCGAGCGCGGTGCCGGGATGGAATTCCAGGTGCACTGCAGAGCCAGACGCTCCGAAGGGAAATTCCTGCGCTTCCCTGCAGGAGCTGGAGGTGATGAGGAGCTGTGGTTGCACCCAGATGTTGATAGGAATGGTGTGTGGGTATTGACTTGGATGTTGTGGGAAGTTATTCCTTGGAGAAGCCAAGCAGTGGAATGGAGGTGGTGTCTGAGGAGCTGGTACCGCTGGTGCGGTTGTGTTCACGTTGTCCAGCTTTGCTGGCAGACTGTGTCCCGATCTCCTGAGGCTGCTCCTCCTGCTGTGTGCCCTTGGGGCACGCTGCCCTGATCTCTGCAGAGCCCCAAATGCTCAGGAACATTTGTCCTTCCTGCTGAAGGACACTGGGTACCTTCTGTTCCGGTTCCATACTGAGTGAATCATTTGGCTTCAGAGAAATCTGGGGAAAGGACGTGAGAGGACTTGCTGCTTCTAGACCAGAGTGAAATCTTTCCTGAGTGCCTTGGAATTGGTGATTAATTTAAGCAAACAAAGGCTGCAGTGGAGGTGTTTTTTGTATGCCCTGTCCGTAGCTTGAGTTTCTGTGCCAGGTATGTGAATCTGACTGGCTTGAGCATTAAAATGGGTGAAGTGCTTGGAAAAAACACACATTGTGTTCACTTACATCAAGTTAGCTGGAAAAGTGGTTCTTAACAATGAAAGAAATGATACTGAACAGCTTAAAACGTGGGGGTTCCAGAGTGTTCTCCAAAAAGCTTCTCTGAAATAGTGGGCTGTTCATCCAAGGCTGTGGTCTTCATGTGAGGGAATCAGCCCAGGATGGAGTGTTTGTGTTTGGCCTGGCCAGCCAGCCATATGCACCAATTAAAGGGAAGGGGAAGAACTTCAGCTTCATAAAAACAACACAAAAACTGCCCAAATCAGACCAACAAAACCGTGTCAGTTTGTGGGTGAGGACTGCAGGGGAACTCGAGCACCTTCCTTACTCCAAGCTCGAAAGGTTTCTTACTCAGGACAGTTATCAGCTGACTTTATCTCAGAATTTCTTTTTTTACGTTGTATTCCAGGTTTTGGAGAGAGTGAAGTGATGAAATGGGGCTCTGTGCTTGCCATTCTTGGGAAAATAATTCCGGTGTGAATTTATTCCCCTCAAAATAGGTGTCTAAAAATGGGTGCATGAGCCATGTCATGTTGCTCCTCCTCTGAGTGGAATCTGCTGCTGGTCCACCCTGTTTCCTGTAGTTTGTTTTTCTGCATGAAGTGGAAAACTTTGTCCTTGTTTTGGGAAGTACCCTGGTGTAGTTGGAACTAAAATTAATTTTGTGTGTTTTTGGGCACATTTGGAACAGCCCTATGGCGCTGGGAGATGCAATTCAAACTCTGTTTTCACAAGCCACACGCTTCGAGTTCTCAAGTTTGTCTTACTGACAGACATACTTTTAAATCCATGGATTATTTGGAAACGTTGGTAGTTTGGCTCCTCTTCAAAGTGCTTCCAGTTGTGTTTTGTTCTTTATATCCAGGTGAAGGTGTTTTCTGTTGTTTTTAATGCAGTACCTGGAAGTAGTAAGTGGTAGGAGAGAACCTTTGTGCAACCTGTAGCAAAAGCAGTTAATTCATGCTTTTAGAATGGGAGCGTTGCTGAGCATTGAGGAAATTCTGCTGTCTGAACAAAATGCTGATCTCCCAAACCCTCAAAATCTTGAGTCACTTGTTACTCCCCTAAGTCACTGCCAGTGTGATTAATGGTGTTTCCTTTTGAGGTCTTCAGGACATGCAGAACCCCAAATGCTGCTTTATGAGGATGAAAAGCAGAAATCCGGCTTCTAATAGAAATTGTTTCTTGGAGTATTAATTCAGCACTTTGGTAATGAAAAGGACCTGCTCAAACTGACCATACCTTAAACTTAAGTTTTTTCTACTAATGGCACTCAACTCTTACGGTGCTTTGCCTTGATTTGAGAGCATTTTTATTTCAGTCTCCACACACTTAGAGGAGAGTTGTGATGTTAAGGATTTGTGACCTTGCCAGCCCAAATGGAAGCAGTGTGATGTGTATCTGTGGTGTTTTACGCTGTCCAAGCCCCAAACTGTGGATCTGGTGCTGGTGTCAGTACAGTGTTTGTGGGATCCTGTGGATCATTCTGTGATTATGTTCAATCAACACAACTCAGGTTGCTGTTGATACACTTTCCACCCTGTGCTTTTTTGTTATACATTACTGGGAAATAATAGTCCTGCTAAGCAGATTTACTGAGAAGATTTACTTGCCTCATTACTCGTGGCTGCCCTAATTGGAAAATGACATTATTACTTAGGGCTTAACTCTTAAGTATTGACATTTAGCCTCCCATTTTAAATATCTTGAACACTGGAGCTGCTTTCATAATGGCAGAAGGGTTCATTTGACTGGAGATGGATAAATTGTTTTCTCCATCAGTTTGTTTTTATTTTTTTTAAAGCCAGATGGATTTTTCTGTTGGCTGAAGAATGCCAGACCTGAAATACTGCATTCTTTGCCCTGACTGCAGGGCTGTAGTAAATATAGCACCTTTGGGTGAGGCCAATCAGCTGAAATGGAATAATCATTTCATTCATCTGGCTTTTGTTTATACTTGAGATATTTTTTTAAAAAAGCAAAACATTGCAGGATCTTTTTTTGATGCTCTTCAAATAGCCTTTTAACAGCCCAATAGTATCGGCCTGTGGTGAGATAAAGTAACAAAAATAACATTTTCGGTAATGTTTGCTGTTAGCAGGAAGATTTCTGCTCGTTTATTTTTTTTCCCTAATAAAGGAGAGCATGAGTTAGTGTGTCATTAAATCAGGTGCCTATGAATTCAGATTTTGGCAGTGCAACTATTGCACTATGCTTAACTTGGAAGCATTTCTGCTGTGCATGTAGCTACACGATGACATTTTCCATGAGTTCAGGCTGATTTCCAGCTCTCCCTGTGTCCCACTCCCCTGAGGGGACAGCAGTGGCTCTTTGGGGGTGTTCCTACAGCCATGGGAGAGGGTGGCTGCAGTGGGTGACTTCTCTCACTGTGACCTGATTTCAGCTGATGGGGCTCACTGGCTGGCACTCCTTTTCCATCTTTTCATTGCTCATACCCTCCCTGGTGGAATTGAGCAGTGTTTGACTTGCTAATGCCCAGCACTTTCCCTGGAATCTTGTGTGTCATCAGGGAGAGCACAGAGTCAAGTCATGGACGCAGCTTTGTCTGCTTCCCAGGGAGTCCTGGAATGGTTTGGGTTGGGAGGGACCTTAAAGCCCATCCAGTTCCACTCCCCTGCCATGGCCAGGGACACCTTCCACTATCCCAGCGTGCTCCAAGCCCTGTCCAGCCTGGCCTTGGACACTTCCAGGGATGGGGATTTTTTCTGAGCTTTGTCCTTTTTATAGCTGATTTAAAAAGCAGGGTCTGAGAGGGAACTTCCTGTGCCCTGGCAAGCTTAAGAGTCTTTATAAAAGCCAAAGAACTTGGCATTTAACCTCTTTTCCTGGATTTCTGTCCTCCAGTGATATATAGTCCAAGGGCTTTGGAGCACAGGGAGTGCTTATCCTCACCTAAAGACACACCATTAACATTCCCAGCCAATTCTCCTTGTGCTTTCCAGTGGAGCCCTATAGTCACTGGCCTTTACTGGATGTGGTGGTTTTGTGTGTTAGGATAAGCTGTAAAACTTGAAAATCATTTTTCTAAATACAGATCCTTGTTTTTCTTTGCAGAATAGGAGAGTCTGGAGGGCTGGGAGCACTGGACGATGCTGCTGGAAGGAATGTGAGCCACGGAGCATGGTTGGTGCCACAGTTATCCAGGTGGGCTCCTCTAACTGCACCTCTCCTTGCTCCATCACTGACCCTGAGCTAGGGAGGCTGTCTCAGCACCAGGCCAAAATTCTGCATTCATCCAGGTGGCACTTGAAGTCCAAAACCTTCTCTATGTGTTTTAGTTTAAAATTTATCTGATGGTTACAATTCAGCTGGTCTCCCATTGAATGTTGCCCTGGCTTATATCATGGTAGAGGCTGAAGGTTGTGGTGTGTGTGTGCAGGAGTTTGTTGTGCACTGACAAGATGTGGCCTCAGGAAATGAGGTGCTGAACCACAGGTGTGAAAGCAGCTCTGAGACTCGGTCCAGAATGATGGAAAGTGCTCCAGGTGACTCAGCTGCAGCTCCTCTGCTGCCTTTCACAGGCCAAAAGCACATAGGTAAAGGACCCCATCAATGCTTTGCATACCAGTATTTAATGAGTCAATGCACATTTTTCCAGATGTATTATTAAGAAATGGAAAACTTCCTGATATTAGGATGTTTCTTCCCTTTTTTTTTTTCCCTTCCCACACAAATAAAATTTTGAGGATGAATGCTGAAAGCTTTCATATAGATGCAGCTCAGTTCTGTGCTAAGGGAAGAGTTTCAGGAGGCAAAGATCTGCCTTGTATCGTGGAGTTTAGGATTCTTCAAAAGCAATTCCATGTTCTGGGAGCGATTGCAGTTCAGCAGCACTGGCTGTCATTCAGCTCTGAGTAAATAAAGAGAGAAATAACAATTACATGGCTGCAAAGTGTGGCTGTGGAATAGCAGCTGACTTTTCCACCAGCACCAGCTGGCAATTGGGAGTAGAGAAACAAAGCAAACAGCCCAGGAAAGTAGGAGGAACAAGAGAGGGAGTCTGAAAACTGACACATTGGGAGCCCGGCGTGAAGAATAACAAACTCCTGTCACAGGATGTTTTGCATAGCAACAGGACTCTTGAATTCAAGTGGACTTCAGTGTCCCTGCAGCACTTGCTTCCTGTGCGAGATAAAGAGCTGTTGTATCCTGAATGCATTTTAATCTCTCTATCTAAATAGGACTAATAATTAAAAAGAATTAGCTGGAGGGAGGAAGCAATGGTGAAGCCTATTGCCGCTGGAAGTGTTTCCTCTCCTTTTGCTCGTTTGTCAGAGAAGTGTGAACAGAAACACGTGCAAGGGAAGCAGATTAAAGATGAGCTTTGCCAGCAGGTGCTGAGAGCTGTCTGCAAACGGCGCTGTCGATGAAGGGAGGAATTGGTTGGGACTTGAGAGCACAAACCAGTTCCTAACACGCTTCAACATGCGCAAAGGGGTGCCAAAGGACCCAGAGATAGCTGACCTGTTCTACAAAGATGATCCTGAGGAAATATTCGTGGGTTTGCATGAAATTGGACATGGAAGTTTTGGAGCAGTTTATTTTGTAAGTAGAGTTCTTTTTTTTTTTTGGGGAATGGAATCATTTCAAGTGAGGTTTTGGGGCATTTGTAGAAGGAGGTGTTCCTTGAGTTTTTAGTGCTTTGTGTGCATCCGTTTTGTGATAACATATCTCAAAAATAAGTGTTTCCAAACCACTCCTGTTCTCTTTAATGTTCCAGCTGTATTTTAGTAGCAGTTTACTATAGTCTTACTAGTGCACCCGACTGTCTAGGTCAAGTTTATGGTGTTTTGTGCTGTTTGATGCTGAACTTAAACAGCTGAAAATTCATTTGCCATACTGGAGTTTCAAGATACTTCGAGTTTATATGCTTGGAAATCACTGCCATTTCCTTTATGGCAAAAACAAAGAGAGAGTCCTCAGAGGAATGGGAATTCAAGCAGGAAGGATGTGTGGCACTCGTTGATACAGGCAAGAGAATTTAATCTGGAAATGAGAAAAATGGTCCTTTTACAGTTGGTATCAAACAAAGCCAAATCCAAAATACTGGAACTGAAAATAATTATAATCCAGTTGGCATTAGAGACTGAAATAAAATCAATATTAAAAAAAAAAAAAAAGTTAAAACCAAATTAAAGCTGCTTGGAACCATGGTCAGGCACTCAGGAGGATCAGGTTCACTGGAATTGTCTTTCTGAATATCAGACAGTAAAGAATCCAGATAAGATCCCTGACACCTCTAGCTGGCAATAGGTAGCATGGGTTATTTTAAGCATCCCAATTCACTGTTTGGAGTTGTGTGAAGTGATGGAGATGTTGGTGGAACTGTTGTAAGGAGAGAAACCTTAAATTTTATGTCATATAAGTATTTCATGTTGTATTTTGAGGCATAACAATATAATTTCTCAAGGTATCATCTCAAATAGACCCAAAAGTGCTTCAACAAGTGGCTGTTCTCCAGGTGTGCTCATACAGCCCTGGGAGTTATCTCAGCCAGGAGCATCCCAAGCACTTGGTGCAGCCAGAACTCTCCCCGCAGCTCTGGGAACGTGGCAGTGTGTCCTTCAGTGACAGGTCCCAGCTGGAAGGACAGATACCATGGTCAGGTGGAGCTACTTGGAATTAATGTGACAGGCAGAAAGAAAGCATTCATACAATGGAGTGAAACACTCCTGATCTTCTCTGTGCTGAATCAAGTGGTGGGGAAGGGCTTTGCCTTATCCCAGAGCTGCTCATTTTCAGCTTTCTCTGTCTCATCTGAGGAGTGTGTGCTGTCAGGGGCCTGTGTCACCTCCCTTCAGTAATTCCTGTGCTCCACTGGTTCATTCAGAGTTTTTTCTTTGAAGTCCCCACATGCCTCAAAAAATGTCATTAGTTAATACATTACTTGCAAGGAGGATTTACCACATTTAGCTCCTATTATACTTTAAGCTTTTAACTGTCACTAATTTTTTTGTCCCCAATATGGTTGGATGTACAGAGATTTCAGCAACTGTTTCAAGACCAAAAGCTTGATGTTTTTTACCCTTAACATGCAGAAATGAGGGCAGTGCCAGTCCAGGCAAGGAGAGATCTTGCCAAACCTGAGTTTTTAGCCTCCAGTTACCATCCCAACGTCATCCAGGCTGCAGAAAAGTAGAATTTTGATGACTGCATAATCTTTGTCTCAAAACTAAGATCTAGTGCAGTGAAAGAAAAACTTTTGAATTTAGATAAATTCCAAGTTGAATCATCTTCTTGAAGCTGGAAATTGAAATAGCTGTTTAAGAATGTCAGTGCTGTGTGGAGTTTCTGGATGAAATCATGGAGATTTTGATACACCACTTTGTTTCTCTGGCAAACATTTTGCCTAAGGGTTCATCTAAAACTGTTTCTGTGCAATTCTAGAACTATTTTGCAGGTTCTCAGTAGGTGCAATATTGGCCTTTTACATACCAACAGAGAAGTGGCACAAAGTTTGAGGGAGGAACAGTGGATGTGGACAGATAAAACCAGGGAAACGTGTCCTAATAGTTGCATCCTGAGGAAGATGTCTCTGAGGTGCAGGAGCTTGCAAGAAAATAGGAAAAAGAATCCTGCATTTGCCACAGGCACAGCTCACTCCATGGGGAGACGGGGGAAAAAATTGAAGCTTTTTTCAATCTGTTTCTTGCTTTTTTTCAATGTTTCTCTTTCCCTACTCCAGGCTACGAATTCCCACACTAATGAGGTGGTGGCAGTCAAGAAGATGTCCTATAGTGGGAAGCAGACGAATGAGGTAAGAGGAAGAAAGGCAATTGTGCATTCAGGAGCTGTGGCAGCTCCAGTGGAAATCTGAGCAGTGAAATGAGCTGCAGCTCTGCTTTGACCCCAGCAGAACAGCTTCTAATGCAGGAGCTGCTGCTCCCTTCCATGGGAATCATGGAGGTTTGGGGAGAGAAAATGAGTTTATGCAAATTTTGACAAATAGCTCAGTTTAAGGAAGTGAGTGGGGATTCAGAATGCCTGGATGGGGCTTGTTTCAGAAATAACTTTATTAAGGAGTGTGTTAAGAGCACACTGGAGCACAGCTCTCTGAAACTCTCGAGGATCTATCAAACTGCAAAGACCTGCTAATCTCAGTCTCATTTCAGTTGTTGCTTGTTAATTGTTCCTCTTATTTTTGTGTGTAACTTGAACCCACTGTTCCTTTGGACTGGTGTGTGGATGTGCAGGGTGTGTTTGTTTGTTAAGAGCAAACAGGGGTGGTTTAAACTCATTTTTCCTTGCTTGCTTGTTGGTCTCCCAAGTGTCAGTGGCTTTGTGCTCTGTTACAGAAGGTGAGCAGCTCACTGCTATGCTCTGTAGCTTCTTACTAACTTTGAGGCCACTGAACACTTCCATTTGCAAAGCAGTAACATTTAAATAAAATGTATTGCAGTTAAAATGGGAAAAAAGTATTTTGGCAGTCCTCAAGCTGTTAAATACATTTTTAGGGGTATCTCAGTGCAGTAGGGACCCAGACAACTGATTTACAGCTGTGCTTTTGCAACACTGACTTTGCATCTTCATATTGTAAAATAGTTTCATGGTCACTGTTCAGGCTGTCCTACAGTGTGTGGTGCGTGAAAGGATGTAGAGGATTAAGAAGAGAAATGCATTTGTACTTTTTGCTTGGTTTTTTTTCATTAGAAATGGCAGGATATCATCAAAGAAGTCAAGTTTCTGCAACAGCTGAAGCACCCCAACACCATCGAGTACAAGGGCTGTTACCTGAAGGAGCACACAGCGTGGGTGAGTGAGGGGCATTTACAGCAAATTTACTGCAGCACTCAAATCCTCAGCACAGGCACTGAAATAGCTTTGGGTCTGTGGTGAACAGTAATAAAGTCAAATTTTGCATCTTCTGATGGAAAACTAACAAAACCTACTACTCACTTTTTTTTTTTCTTAATCAGGGCGTTAAAGCCACCATGTGATTTAAATTTGGCATGTAAAGATGTTTTCTAGTTTCAAAATGCTTCCAGAGATACTTGAAGGCATGGTGTTCTCTTCTTTTGCAGTTGGTTATGGAGTACTGTTTAGGATCAGCTTCTGATTTGCTAGAAGGTAAGTTTGATCTGTCTTGGATTTTCTTTTTGCTGGTGCTCCCCACCTTGAGTTTGATGGGAGGCTGTTTCCTCAGAGTGGGGTTTTGCAGATGGTACAGCTGGTCTGTCTGTCCTGCTCCATTCTCTAGGAAGAATTTGAGGCTTTCCCAGTGCTAGATAGTTGGTATGAACATTTTAATTTTGTCAAAATGAAGGCATAAAAATGTAAAGGTATGTTCCTGTAATCTGTGCCTTTTTCAGCTGCCTGTTTTCAGAATATCCGTAATAAAATCCTGCAGAGATCACCTTTGTCCTTGCCTTGCAGTGTGGAGGAACAATTAGAGATGGGTTTTAGAACAGGAGGTTGATGTGACCTCAACCTTGGAACAGCACCTGCAAAGAAATAGGGGAATCTAAGTCAAAATAGGGAGTGAAAGCCAAAGTTTACAAAAATTAGTGTTCCTTGGGGGCCAAGATCACAGGATCACAGAATGGTTTGGGTTGGGAGGGACCTTAAAAACCTTGCAGGGAAGAATTCTTCCCTAATTTCTCTTTGTAGCAGATCGGTGGGCTTCCTTTCCTTAAAAAACACTTTCTCAGAAAAATATCCCATTTATTTTCTCATGGTTTGTTTTATTTTCTTGATTTATTTTCTCCCCCGTAGTTCACAAGAAACCACTCCAGGAAGTGGAGATTGCTGCCATCACCCACGGTGCCTTGCAGGGGCTGGCCTACCTGCACTCCCACTGTAGGATCCACAGGTGAGGCTGGGGCTGCTGCCCTTCATCTGCTGCTCCCTGGAGTCTCAAAGCTGCTTCCCTGGCTTTAACCAGCCTTGGAAAAAGTTATTCTATCAACATTTTCTCTGCCTTGTTGGCAATTGTTCTGTGCAGAGCCTGGTAACAAAGGCTACCTATGCAGGAGCGTTGCACTGAAGAGTATCACCCCAAACGTGCCAAATAAATTGGAATTCACTGAGCTAGACTATTTCCAAGGCTAGATACATTTTCATATTTACATTATGTGAATAAGTGAAACTATTGGTTTTGCACGGCCTGGTTTTTGGTCGCAGAGGGGCCACAGAGTTGATGGAAGCACAATCAGGTGATGGAAGTGTAAGTCGAGGATAAAACTCCCTGAGGAGAAACCAAAGCACTTTTCCATGGAAGGTGGCAGAGCCCTGGCACAGCTGCCCGGGGAGGGGGTGGATTTCCCCTCTCTGGACACATTCCCAACCCACCGGACACATTCCCGGGTCACCTGCTCCGGGGGGTCGGGCTGGGTGTTCTCCATAGCTCCCTTCCAACCCCAGCTGTCCTGTGCTGCTGTGACCTGGATTTCATCCGAGGGGTGTTCCGCCTTTTAGCTGCTGAGGTGGGAATGCCAAGCTGCTCGCCCAGAAACGAGGGGCAGCGGCACGTTCCTGGTTTGGTGGCTGCTGCGGCAGAGAGGCGAGAGAGCGAGCCCCGGCTGGGCGGGGAGCAGCGCTGTGCTGCTGCGCACAGCCCCGGGGAGAAGCTCCTCTGCCGCCGGGAACGGCGAGGCTGAGGGAGAGAGGGGCAGGATTTGGGGGGTTGGGGACCCGATTTTGTTGTTTAGGACCCGATTTTGTTGTTTAGGACCCAATTCTTGGTGTTTGGGACCCGATTTTGGGAGCGGGTCCCGCGGGTCGGGGCCCTGGCGCAGGGGCGCCACCCAGTGGCGAGGGAGCGGCAGTGCAGGCCCCGCGCGGCTGCTCGCGCGTGGCGCTGGCGATGGAAAAGGAGGAAATTCTCCTTGTTTTTATGATTTAATTGCAGGCACGAGGCTGGCAGATATGTTGCTGATACCTGATGTGGCTGTTGAGCCACGGTATGGAATCACAGCATGGTTTGCCTTGGAAGGGGCTTTAAAGCCCATCCCATTCCATCCCCTGCCATGGAGGGGACACCTTCCACTGTCCCAGGCTCCTCCAAGCCTTGTCCAGCCTGGCCTTGGGCACTGCCAGGGATCCAGGGGCAGCCACAGCCTCTCTGGGCACCCTGTGCCAGGGCCTGCCCACTCTCACAGGGAACAATTCCTTCCTAATTTCCCATCTAGCCCTTCTGTGTGTCAGTGGAAAGCTGTTCCCTGTGTCCTATCCCTCCATCCCTTGTAAACAGGGAATAAATCTCTCTCCATCTTTCTTGTAGGCTCCCTTCAGGTACTGGAAGGGTACTAGGTCACCCTGAAGCCTTCTTTTTTCTAGGCTAAACAATTCCAGTTCTCTCAGCCTTCCCTTGTGGGAGAGATGCTCCATCCCTTTGGCTGTTGTACAGGGACGTTGGCAGTGGAGGTGACAGCGAAGGGGACAGCCTGTGCTGCCTCTCTTGTACTTTCAAAGTGTTCATTCATGCACACACAAGACTTCAGCACTTGTCCTGCAGCAGAAGGGTTGGGATGTACGAGTAGCACTTGTGGGTGAAATATTCCATAATATTACTTTTGAAGCAGTGCTGTCCAGGGAATGGGGGAATTGAGGTTACTCTGAGCTGGCTGCTGAAACACTGACAGTGAATTCCTCTCTGTGTCTCTGTCCCAGCAGTACAAAGGCATCTCACCAGGGTTTGCATCATGCTGAATTTTTTTTTTTTTTCCTCTTTTTTTTCTCCATTAAAGGGATATTAAAGCTGGAAATATTCTTCTAACAGAACCAGGTCAAGTGAAACTCGCTGATTTTGGGTCTGCATCTATAGTCTCCCCCGCCAACTCTTTTGTGGGAACGCCTTACTGGTAAGTGAAGCCTGCAGTGCTTTAGTCCTTTATAAAACTGCTCTCTTCCCTTTCCAGTGCTTCACAATACGATAATAATACCTGGATAAAATCTTCCTTAGCTGGGCAGTTTCCCTGACATCAGTGTCCAGATCTTCAGGAAGTCTGTCCTTCCTCAGGGTCCATAAGGAGAGGTTTAGGCTGTGCAGTGCTTGGAAACGGCTCCACTCTTGTAATGCCTTGGCTTAAAAATAACTCACGCTTGCCACAGGTGATGGGAATGAGACATTCATGGAGAAAAGGGATCCTGTTAGACTGGAAGTCACACAGCTACTTAAATCCTGTTTTGAAGGAATTGCTGAAGGGTCACCCGAGTTCCTTGGCATTCCCAGCACCGAGGACCAGCACAGCTCCATGCTCCATTGATTTTGTGGCAGAGGCCCCAGGCAGTGCTGGGAGGTCACCATGGCCCAGCCTTGGAATGAGGCCGTTTGGCAGGAAGCCTTTTTTTGGAAGAACACGATTTAAGAGGCTGATTTTTTTTTTTTTGTAGGCTGGGCCTGCTGCTTTTCTGTCCTCACTTCATCCCTTTATCCTGGACCACCATATGTCCCCTCTGTTCCCAATTTCCCTGTTCCATTCTTGGCTGTACCCACAGGCTGCATTTGTCTGCTGAAACGCTCCTGGTGTGCCAAGGGGGATCCTGGGGGAGGGTGCTAGGGGTGTCTTTAGGGCGCTCCCAGCCCTTGTTGTCAGCCTGCAGCTACAATTCCTTTGAAAATAGGGCGTCTCCTATGTGCCAGCATGTTCTGCTAACAGGAAAATGATTGGGTTGACCCTTTCCCTCCCTCCCTTTCCCCTTTTTTTCTCTCCCTCTTTTTCCCTTTCCCTTTTTTTCCCCTCCCTCCTTTCCTCTCTTGCTTTTCCTCTGACGAGTTGCCGGTGTGGTCAGTCCTTGTTCCATTCCAGCACACTTTTGCTCAGCTCCCTGCTGTCTCTCCTGCTCTGTGGCTTTGCCTAAGGGGCTGAAAGCAGCTCAGCTGGTGTGCTTGGAGTGACCCCGTGTGTCCCCTAAGGCACCTTTGCTCTGGTTGGCAGGATGGCACCAGAGGTGATCCTTGCTATGGACGAGGGGCAGTACGACGGGAAGGTGGATGTTTGGTCTCTGGGGATCACGTGCATCGAGTTAGGTGAGTGCACACACTGCAGCTGAGGTGGGTATTGAGCTCTGTGGTGTGTTAGGAGCTCCTGCAAAAAGGGGAGATCCTTATTCCTCCTCCTCATTATTTTTCCCCTTTAAAATGCCTGACTTGGAAAACTCAGGCAGTTGAGTTAAATCTTTTCTTTGCTGGCAAATCAAGAGCAAAGCACTAATGCACTGTGCTTTCATGTTAGTCTGCTGTGCTCAGTTATTCCCTGGAGAACCAGAGCTTTTTGCTCTTGAGTGAGAGGAAACCATGGTTTGTTATCTGTGTTTTCCAAGCTGCACTCTGAGAAAGTTGCCCCAGCTGTTGTGTCAGGGGAACTGGTGTCTTAAGGATTGTGTGTCAGAAGGGACCTACATTTAATTTTTAATTCTTCTTAATTCCCTGCTCTCTGAAACAAAAAGCTTCAGTCTCAGCTGAAAAGTTTGTGCCGTGAATCATCATGGACAGGTTCTTTACGTGAGGAGAAGAAAAGGGTTTGCACTGCAAAGGGCAAATGACGCACATCCACAGAGCCTGGAGCAGAGGTGGATGTGATGGCAGGTACACAGAGGAGACTCC
Source organism: Hirundo rustica (assembly GCF_015227805.2). NCBI lineage: Eukaryota > Metazoa > Chordata > Aves > Passeriformes > Hirundinidae > Hirundo > Hirundo rustica. The sequence continues at coordinate 9,920,434 of NC_053466.1, read as the reverse complement.
AAGTGTGTGTTTCAAGTTTGAATATTGGCACTGCATGTGTTGAGTAGATTATTTTCCAAAATCAGTCTTGATATGGATTCTACTTACCAGCAGTACACCAATAACTTACTGTGTGGGTGAGTTCACTGGAAATGTCATTGGTGAGTGTTTAATCAGCAGAGATGTGAGATAACATTTCTTCTGCACATCCCTCTCTTTGTTATCTCCAGGATTGAGATGGTGTTGATAACCAGTAACTAACATGGCTGCATTTCATGTGCCAGCATGCTGACACAATCTGTGTTTTGATATAAAGAATGCCAGAATTGGAAGTTTTAGGTGTCTGTTGTTGTGCATGGCCAATGATTTTTGTTTGTATGGTGTTCAGGTGTGTCACAGCCTCTCAAGGACTAAATCGCAGCAGTAGGAGAGAGACTCTGCAACCCTCTGTAGGCACAGTCTTGGTACCAGAATTTCTGTGGAGCTTTTTACTCAGGAACGTCAAAGCCACTTTACAGAGATGATGGATTTGCTTTCTTTAAAAATACCCTTTTAAGAAGCATTAAACTTTTTTAAACTTCAGACTTTACCTTTGTGTGATTCTCTGTCTGAACACGAGGTCAGGCAGCAGTGGGAGGAAATCTCTTGTTGAGCAGCACTTGGTTTTCTTTGAACGATGATGTCTTAATTCCTCGTGTAGCTGAAGTAAGCAGTGATTAAGGAAGAGCAGATGTGGTGGTTTGCCTGCATGGCAAGGGACTGCTCTGGCCTGAAAGAACTGAGAAATCCTGGCACCAGTGACCTTGGTGGGATCCAGCCTCCCCCAGAACTCTGAGTTCTGCCCTCCTGGGAGGACAGGGGCTGCTGGGCAGGTGCCCTCTTGGTGCAAGCACTGGGAAAGATTTCAGTGAGAAGGAGTTCATGGCACATCTGGCAAGTGAATTTGGTAACCTGTCCCACTTGCAGTGACAAATGAGGCAGGCAGCCACTTCTTCCTGTAACCCACATGATTCCGGTAGTGAGTGCATCAAAGATGTGTAGGGACTGATACAGCATGTCCCGGCCCTGAACTGTGCCTCAGATTAGTTTTACTCTGTTTCAGGTGATTTTGCCACAGCAGATCAGGTGTGAGATGTTGCAGTTGAAGTAAAATTTACTGCAGACTCTTCCTTATAATTAGTATCCTGCTCTCCTTGGATTTTTGTCATCCCTCTCCAAGTGAACAGCAGCTTTCCTTGAGTGGGTATCCTGGTCTAACTTGGAACATTAAAATAATTGGCCTAAGTGTGATGACAACAGCACTGAGCATTGATTTAGCAGTGATACCCTGCTCATACTTCCATACATTTCTCATTTCTTTCCAGACAGCCTTATCACACCTTTCTGTTCTTTTCTTTTTCCAGCTGAAAGGAAGCCTCCACTTTTCAACATGAATGCAATGAGTGCCTTATATCACATAGCCCAGAACGATTCCCCTAGGTTACAATCAAATGAATGGTAAGAGAACCATTAACAGCTGCTTTTTGTTGTTTATTTCCCTGGGAATGCCCTGTGACACTGCACAGTTCAAGCCTGACAGTGAACATGTTGGTTCATTGGCAGTGCAGTGATTTGTGTGTGTTCTCAAGTCTTGTGTAGGCTGGCTCAGTTTTGACCTTCTGTCACTCTGGCTGTTCTACAATCTGAAAGTGTGGGGGTGTTAATTCTGGGGTGTCGCTGCTGTGGGAATTAAAATACTCTCAGGTGTGTTAAACCAGCCGTGGCTCAGCATCAGCAGAATTTCCAGCTGCCAAAGATCCCCGTTGGCAGAGGAGTTGTGTTAGCATTGCTGTGCAGCTGAAGTGTGGAGGAAGGGAGGAGAATGTGGAGGTAATTGGATATTTTTGTCAGTGGGTGACTCCAAAAGCCCTCGGAGCTCTGTGGCCACTGAATACTCCCCGTGCTCCAGGCTTCTTCCAGAATCTCAGGGTACAAGAACACTTTGTTCTGTGGGAGCAAAGGCCTTGCCCTGTTCCCGGATCCCAAGGCTGGATTGTTGCTCTGGGATGATGCTTGGCAGAGCCTGCAGAAGGCTTGGAACAAAAGCTCCTGGTGAGGTGTGAAATTCCTCCATTTCTCTGCTGGGCATTTGAGCAGCACAACTGTTTATTGCTGATATTTTATCAAGACCACTCCAGTTTCCTCATTTCACCCTCCATGTTTTGCCCATTTTTCAAGGTTCCAGGAGCTTGCTCTGCTGCCTGCAGCGTGGTCCCCAGGTTCTGTGCAGGATTTGCAATCCAGAGCAGAGACAGCTGTGCATAAACACAGCACCACATCAACGTTCTTGATTGCAGGCACTTGTTTACAGTGCCCTGTTTGCTCTCTTGGAGTCACCAAGGTGCCTTTTTGTGCTCCTTTTGAGTTCAGTGGTACCAAAACGATCAGTTTCCTTCTTTGCAGTTGGGATAAAACCTCAGATAATGCCTCAAGTGCTGAAGGAAGCATTGAGGGGCTTTACTGAGGCAGGGTTTCCTCTGTAACCTCCCAGAGATCAGTGAGTGCATTTCTGGAGTTCCCAATAATTCTGCTGTCATTTGTTTTTAAGCAGTTGAAGTAAAATCATTCAATAGTGACTGGTGCACATAGTTCTAACTTGGTTTTCAGTTTGTGCTTGGGGAATGGTTGTGTGTCCATGTTTTTTCAACAACTTTTAAGTGGGAAAGACTTGATGAGATCAACTTGGAATTTGGAAGAATCCAGTTACTTTCTCTGCCGTAGAACTTAAGAACAAATTACTCAATGTTTTTCTTTTGCTTTGCACTGAAAAGTTTGAATGCATTCCAGATCCTGAGCTTCTTATTTTCATTTAGATTTTTAATTTTTTAAATTTATTTTTATTTGCAGGTCAGACTCCTTTAGGGGATTTGTTGATTACTGCTTGCAGAAAATACCTCAGGAAAGGCCATCATCAACAGATTTGTTACGGGTAATTTATCAAATCTTTTCCAGAAATTTGGAGGGGGGATATCTGTTTGTCTACCAGAATAATAGTAAAGATGGTGGACAAATATTTGCCCTTGTAGAAATCCACTCTTTGGCTGGCTTTTTTGGTTTTCTTTTTCCCTCCATTCATGCCTCATGCTTGGCAGTTAAAAGTAGCTTTAAGGGGATAGGCCAAGGCTGACTTCCTCCCCTAATCAAACCACCAGACCTAAAAGTTGTTTAAATCCCTTTAATGGTTTCTATACTGAACCCAATTAATTAAACTTGTTTTGGAAATAACTGGACCATTTTGGAAGGGGTTTTTACAGGTCCGTAATTGCCAAGAGCCTGTAGGAGGGGGACCTGGGAGTGATGTGTGTAGAGTTTGCCAAGGTTTTGTCAGTGAATCATAAATCAGTTCCAGTTTCAGTCATTTGGGTTCAGTTTACCTGGAAAATAGAGGAACTGTTTACAGCTCCAAGGGCTTTGCTTTTGGGAAATTCAGGAGCAGCCTGCCATTAGGAGGTAGGGGGGTGTGAAATCCTGTCCAGCCCTTCTTCCATCAGGCTTTGGCTTTTCTTTAAAATTGATTATTAGCCTTGCTCTCTGGCTGCTGGTGCCAATGACTTCTCCAGGTAAATGATGAAGGAGCTGTTTGTGCTCCCTTTGGCACCTGGTGTATTTTTTTTTTTTTATTTCCTGTGGTACATTTGTGCTGTGGCAAATAATCAGTGTTTTGTTTCCTGGTTCTACTTGTAGCACCCTGACCAGCTAATAGGTTTATGTTGTGGGGTTTGGAGTGATTCATTCCTGGGGATTGGCAGCCTTGCTGCTCTCTAGGAACAGGCTGAGTTCATTGAAGGATGTGATTTCAGGAGTTCCTTGGGCTGGAGTCTGTACAAACAATTAGAGCTGAGATCTGAGTCTGAAATCTTGTAAAGGCTGTATTTTAGATTTATATTTTATTTATATTTATGCCTGCCCTACACTTTTCACGTGGTCACATTTTAATATTTGAGTGCACACATAGAATGGATTTAGATTCAGGATCATGATTCCAAATGTCTCACCGCTTTCTAAAAATGATGTACAATGAGATAAAAATGGGTTCTTTTTTCCCTAATCATAAATAAGCTGCAGATTGTTACTGTTCACAGAGGAATAAATGGTGGTTATCTGTGTTGAGGAGCAGAAATGATTCATTTTGTTTCTGTGTGAAATGATGTTTAGAACTTTTAGCTCTGATTCAAAAATAAACACCATCACTAGAAGCAAAAAATGGGTACTGAAATGACTGGCTGTCCCCACTAGCAGAACTCAAATGCACAAATTTGAATTCAGTTAAAAATGAGAAATCAGCTTGTGGCATGATGCTTTCCTAGTTTATTTACAGATCATTAAGAGATGAATAGCTCATCCTTTCAGCTCTTTAGTTGGAGGCTCCTGTTTTAGGCCGGGCTGGGGCTCCACGTGCTGGTTACTCCAGCTCCAGGGATGAATTCACTCTGGAGCTGAGCCCACAGGAGAGCTGTGAGGCTGAGCAGGCAAAGGTGACCCTCCTGACAATTTCCTTGCAGGTGGCTCCAGCTGTTGAGGCTCTAACAAAAGCCCCTTGTGGCATTTGCAATGTGCAGTAGAGAACAACTTTTTTCTGCCAAAGTTTCCTTTTTTTTTTTTTTGTGCCATTGCAAATTTTTCTGTTTCCACTGTAGATTTTTCTGTAAGCATGCAGAGGATGTTTGTGCCCTAATGTTCCCCCTTGGGAAGTACTAAGCAGCACACCCAGCTGTAGAGATCCCATATAGAGTGTGGGCAAATGTCTTGCTTTAGCCAAGGTTAAATGAGAAAACTGGAGACTTTAATATCCACTGCCAGCTGCACCGTTCAAGAGAATGTACCTGATAAATCAGAGAAGAGGTTTTAATCATGTTCTCAAATACCATTAAAGAATTTATTAAGTCTGCACTTAAAACCTGTGCAGGAGTTGGCAAGAGCCTGATTTGATTTCAACTCTGGCTACAAAAGCTTTGGGTGTAAATAAACTTTGTGGTCTCCTTGCTGGTTTTGTGTGTGAATTGGAATAGATGGATGCAGGATGAATCTTTGCAGGTTGGTTCTTCTTTGTTCTGGATGCATTTTGTTCGTTCCTGTGCCTCCAAGGTTTGAAGTGTCACCTCGTGTGTTTTGAGTGAACTGGCTCAGGAAGGGACAAATCTTCTGTGTAGCCTGGAGAGCTCAGAGAACCTGACCCCAGCACAAGCTCAGTGTGTTTGGAGTCTTTGAGAAAGAAACCAGTTATTGGATATGAACAGATGAATGCAGAATGGGAGCTGTCGCTTCAGGGGTCTGAAAGGTCTCCCACTGTCCCTGGGTTAACCCCAGAGTCTGAAATGAGCTGCTCTATTTCCTTGAACCCAGCACGATTTTGTCCGTCGGGAGCGACCACCCAGGGTGCTCATAGACCTCATCCAAAGGACCAAGGATGCAGTGAGGGAGCTGGACAACCTGCAGTACCGGAAAATGAAGAAAATCCTGTTCCAGGAGACACGGAACGGCCCCCTGAACGAGTCCCAGGAGGAGGAGGAGGTACTCGGGATTTGTTACCCCATTTACACTGTTACAAGGAATTTTAGGGCCAGGGAGATGTTCCTGTGCTTAGGGTGGCAGAAGAAGCGCAGCCTAGGTGAGGAAGGTTGTTGGAATATCATCTGGATCAGCAGAGAGGCAGGAGAGGATCATGAGTGATGGCAGTCCTTGCTCAGTGTTAAAGCTGCCAATTACTGTACATGTGAAACTTTGCATTTTTTCCGGTGCTGCCCTTTCTTCTGGAGGCCTCAGGGAAGAAACTCATTCTGAGGGAGGTTCTCTGTGAGAAGTGGCTCCCAGCCTGTGTGGAGGAGGGTCTTTGACAGCCCAGGCTTTTCTTTCTCATCTGCACTGTCAAAACAACTCCATTAATGTTAATACTTTTTCAATTACCATAACTTCACTGTAAAGTAATTGGCCTCTCATGAGCTGAAAAGCAAATCACCGAATTAGTAAGACTTATTTTAAAAAAATTCTTTAATGTTAAAGAAGAAAAAGGTTAAAGACCTAAAATGCAGCTTCAGTTTAAATCTTGTAATAAACAACCCACTTAATCAGTGTATGATAATTGACCCTAACTGTGGCTGAGAGAAGGAAACCAGTCATTTTTCAATTGATGAGCTTAGATGGAAATTAATGTCGCTTGGTGCAGGCACAATGCATAAATAAATCCGTGACTGCTTCTCGATGAAGAACACTGACAGACAAATTGATGTCTGTGTTCCTTGTGCTCCAGTGCAGTGAGGCAATAACACACAGCAAGGTGCCCAAGCTCAGAGGATCCTCAGGGGCTTGGGTTTGAGCTTTGGGGGTGTCAAATGCTCCTTTAAAGCTGAACTGGTTGCAGAAATGGGCACGTGGGTCTCGGGTGGAGCTGCAGGAGGAGGTGACTGGCACTTTGTGCTCCCTCTCACTGTGAAGATGCCCCAAAGGAGCAAGAACAGCACCTGCTGTGATTGAAGGTCCCCTCTGGCTTCCAGACCTGGAGCTTAGCTGGGGACTGGGGGATTGTCAGACTTGTGCACTGACACCTTCCAGTTTCTCTCCCCACATTGACAGGGCAGCAAAGTGCCAGGGAATGGATTTCCCTCTTGGCTGTTGAGCACTTCCAAGCTCCACAGGAAACACGTGGCGCTGTTTGGCTCCAGGTGTGGCTTCTGTTCCTCCTGTCCCCGCTCCTGAGGAGAGCAGGGAGAAGAGCTGTTGTGTCTGCAGGGATGCAGCTGACACTCTGCATGTGCACAGCATGCTCTGCACTGACCCTGAGCCCTGTCCCACCACAGGAGGTGTCACTGCTCGTGTGTGTGTGTCACTAACTGGGCAGCGAGAGCACACCCAGCGCGTGCTGCAGTTCCTGCTCAGCTGGGGACAGAACCTGCCCCGCTGGAAATGCCACCAGGCACTTCCTTCTTCTACCTTGGGCTTTTGAAGGTGGAAGATGAACCTTAAAAATCTTTTAGCATGCAAAATATTACCAATGCTTTCCTCAGAGCCTTTCTGGGAAGGTGAAAGTTGAAGTCAGGAAGCCAGTGCTAAGGTTGCATGTGCAATCTCATCTCTGTCCTTCCTGCATAAACATTCATTAATTACACAGAGCCTTCATTAAGCATTTCTTCTGCAACTCTATATAAGCATCCTGAAAATATTTTCGTTCCCCTGTGCCTGTGTTCTCTGTAAAATAGTATTATTCTGGATTTTAAGTGCTCTCACACAGGCTCTGAATGATCTGCTGATTGCTTAAAAAATAATCACACAATCAAAGGCAAATCTGTCAAGTCGCAATTTTATCTTTTCTGTCGGTCTCCAACAAAATGAGCTCCCTGTTAATTGATTTGTAATGGAATTCTCCCCAAGCTCCCTTCAGAGGCCAGGGTAAACTGGATGCAGCAGCAGGCTGCTCATTTCAGTGAGTCAAGGCTGCTTCACCCCAGGAGCTGAAGGATGTTCAGAGTTCTGTCCTCACTGCGAGCTCCTTGTGAGCCTCTTTGGTGCCACTAGTTAATTACAAAGGACTCCATAAATTCTCTAAATCAGTCCAGACTAAGTGCATATTCTGGCATTACTGTACTCCTACGGAAGAAGAAAAAAGGCTGCCAGCTCCTGGTATTTGTCTGTAAAATCAAAAATAGCTCTTATATGAGGAATCTTTAGTTATGTATATGCAAGTTTTAACCCCTATAATAATGCAGGCTTGTCTGAGTCAGCTTCTGAGATTCTTCACTCACCTTTATCTTGGCTGAAAACACAGGGTTCCAAGGGGATTTTAGCTTGATAAAATCAAATTGCTGACTGCTTGGGACATGGAGGTTAAAACCTCTACACCATGTAGAATTTGTCAAATAATAAATGGATTAATTTTCTTACGTATCTTCTGATTCAGGAAATGTGTTACAGCAGATCCTGACTTGAGACATTGTTTTAATTCAAACTTGGATCATTTCTCTTAATTATGAGGCTCCTTCTACCAGCCATCCAGTATTCCTGGATGTCTCTTATCAAGCCAAGAGCCATGCCCACACTTAAGGATATGTGGAAAAAAATCTGGCTCGAAAACCTGATGCAATCAGATTGTAGGGGAAAAGCCAGAAGCTACCTGCCCAATATGGAGCATTCCAGAACCCAGACAGCCCTCTGAGACGTGCAGTTGGCAAAATAATGCCCAAAGGCCCCTGAAGTCTGCAGAGTCACCTTTAAGACAAACTCTGGGCGTTGCAGGCACGTGCTGAGCAGGTGAACCCCTGCGGGATCTGTAACTGATGCCCCTTGTTTTATAGGACAGTGAGCACGGATCAAACCTGAATAGGAAGATGGACAGTCTGGGCAGCAACCATTCCATCCCCAGCATGTCTGTGAGCACAGGCAGCCAGAGCAGCAGTGTGAGCAGCATGCAGGAGGTCCTGGATGAGAGCAGCCCTGAGCTGGTCATGATGCATAGTGACGAGAGCACCATTAATTCCACCTCCTCCGTTGTTCACAAGAAGGTACGTGTGCCCTGGTGCTCTGTGCTGAGAGCAGGAGCTGCTGCTGGGCTTGCCAGGGTCGAGTTCTGTGGGGTTTTTGTCTTTAAAAGCATCTAAAGAACCTCTGCCCATGAGGAGGGGTTGCTGCTGAAAGAGCTGTCGGTGCCTAGGCAGGGTCGCCCAGCCTCCCCGCATGCCCTGCATGTGCACCTCTTCCTCTCTGCTTGGGACATCCTTGTTTCCTTGGGAATGCCTGTCCTGTGTTCTGTGCTGCTCCTGGCAGCCAAGCTAACCCTCTGCCAGGCACAGTGTGTGATTAAAACCTGCCTGCACTTGGGTTTCCTCTGCGGGGAGCGGAAGTGTGCAGAGCTCCGGACCCTTCCCGCGAGGTACGTTCGGAGTCGAGTTCCACTCGATGCTCTCCTGCTCCTTCGCTGCATGCTGTGATCTGATGCCTTCCATTTTCTTAGGGCTGGATATCGAGCTGAGGCTGTCCAGCTGTAAGCCTGCATCTCATCTCTGCTGTTTGTCTGACTAAAATAGTTTGGGCTTGGCCTTAGCAGTGTCATTTGCTAGTGGGCAGCAAAATGTAGGTTTGGTTGTGTTGGTTTCATTTGCAAGGAACTTCAAAGTGTACGTTTGCTTTTCACCAGAGGAGCCAAAACATTGCAGCAGCATGAAAAGTGTGGATTTCTTGTTTGTAAGGTTACAGTAAAGCTTGGTTGTAACTAACTAAATATTTCTAAGCAGTTTCTCCTCCTGAAGTGCAGGGTTGGTGTCCTTGGATATTAAGAACTGTTGAAAACTTCTGTCTTCAACAAAACATGGACTTACATATTTAAAGATACCGGCAGAGAAGTTGTAAAGGTTTTAGAGGTTTGCCTCTTTCCTAAAGACACTTGACCGCATCTTTAGAGGAGACTGTTGATTCAGAAAGGTGAAAATGAGGTGTTAGGTACCGAATGCCTGCCCATGGAACTGTCCTGAGTGAAGAGCAACGCCACTGATGGATGTTCTGGGTGGTTATGATTGGAGCTCATTCTTATTTTGTATAGGCTTTTAAAATGTGTATTAACTTTAATTTCGCCATATTTACTCTTCCATTATTAAAATGGAAGTTTGAGGGAGTGATTTTCACAGAATTCATGGGTTATAATGACTGCTCAGGGTCGTTACAGTTGATAAAAACAAAACATGAGCTGCTCCCACCAGGTATAAATGGCATTTGTGAAAGGAGTCGAATTCCTGCTTGTTTTAAGACTAATATTAATGTTTTATAACAGTTGTATGACACTTCTGAAGTACAAATACAGGATTTCAGTCCTCCTAGACTTGTGTGTAGCTGTTCACATGGGCAGGATGCACAGACACCGCATGGAAGTTTTTATCTGGTTTGAAAAAAACCCAGGGTGTCTTGCACACTTGTAACTGAAGTATTATAAAAGAAACCACCTCTAGATCATTTAACACAGGTGTTTTAGGGTAATTTTGGGAGCAGAAAGCCCAGGTCTGCACTGATGGTCTTCACAAAACAGTTAATGATTGGCTAGGACTGCTGATCCTTGGAGTAGATTCCTTCTCCATTGGAAAATGTTCCCTTCTGCTGTATGTAATTCATAAAGCGGATTTGGGCTCTGTAACAGGACGTGTTGCAGTCTGAAAATACATTGCTTTAATTTAGTACACGATTTTTTTATTCTTTGTTACTTTGGGGAATGCAGTTTTAAATGGAAAATTGCTTCTTGCGTGTATATTAATATATGTGAAGAGACTAAAATTGGAGCTGGACATTTTGGGGGGGTCCTATCCACGTACATCCCACTTCATTTTCAAGGTAAAGTTCCTTGTTCTGCCAAGATTTCGGTTTGTCTTTGTGCTTTAACTGCGTTTCTGGAACCTGGGATGAAGCTTTGGGTATCCCTCTGGAGCCCCTCACAAACACAACGGAAAGAAGCTGGGGTTCAAGTTTAATTTAAGCTGTTTTGCATTCCATCAGCCTTTAAAGGCTAAAAAGAAAACACTGATGAACGTGAGCAGCATTTTCGTGGGTATAGGGTCACAGACGAGATGATTTTGACACGGGTGAAGTCAAAGGTGTTGTGTAAAATTGTGGTGTTCACAAATGTGTTAATCGACAACCTCGAGATGGTGGAAGGGGTCCAAGATGGCAAAATGGCCTGGAGTGTTGGTATCTCCTATGGCTGAAAGCTCTGAAGTGTCAGAGGCTCTTTGGTGTTGTGGGCCACAGCCCCAGAATGTCACGTGCAGGTAGAACGTAGGATGGAGGAGTGTGTGGTGGTGTGAGACGCAGTTCTCAGCCTCCAGTGCTCCCTGCCTGGTGTGGAGAGCCAGGCTGGGCTGGCCTTGGCCTGGAGGAGATGAGGAGCAGCCCATCCCTGTGTGGTGCTTGGCTGGAGAAGCCTCAGGTGTCTCCAAGGAGGGCTCCTGGCACCTGTCCTGTGGTCAGCTACCCTGAGCACAGGCTTAGGGAAGAGGCTGATGGAGAAAAAGCGCTTGTAAACAACTCATTTTCTTTCTTTTTTTTAACAGCTGCTAGTTGGCTGTAACTTCCAAAAATGTTTTGTGGTCACAGGGTAAGTGAAATGACCTGTTCTGATCTGGTTAATTGTCACTGGCTGTGCTAGTTCATGGCAGCCAAGGTGCTTGGGGTTTGCTGCATTTGGGATGAATCCTCTCTGGAAAACAGGCACAGCCTTATCCCTTCCACAACACAGCAGAGCTCCATGGTTTTAAACTTGAGCTTAGAGCAAAGGTGATTCCCACCTGGCAGAGTACACCTGTTAGGCTGGAAGAAAAATCACTGAACAGGAATAAAATACTGAAAATAAAAACAAACCATAATTGAATGTGGAGCTTTTCATGTTATTTAGTTTAGGGTTGTGTCCTGAGCTCTTGTAAGGAAAAAAATGGCAATCATGCGAGCTACCGAGGCAGGAAGCCCATCCTTGGGATCAAACCCTGCTCACCAGCATATTCTTTTCAGGAAATTCAGATGTCTTGCTTGGATGAGGAAGTTTTCCTTGCCCTGTTGCAGGTTGGTGAGCTCCTCCATCTACATCTCAGTACGTTCAGTGTAAGAAATCTGGGTCTCTTCTGAATATGCTTAAATAAATCTGCTACTCCATCCAGGGATCACCTTGCCTATGGATACACGTTCTCACATCCATCTCCCTTTAGGAGTTGTTCAGCTGCACAGGTTGAGAGCTGAAGAGTAGGTGACGGCTTTGATACAAACCCAGTTGTGTCTGAGAGCCCCCAAAATGACAAAATGGGGCAGGGAGTTAAACTCCAAACACATTGTGCTTCAAAGACACGGAACCCAGATTTTAAAATCAGATAAATATCAGTTAATTCATCTTAAAAATGAGGATGAAGATTTTTGGCTCCCAGAGTAAGATGATAAAGTGAGTATAGGCATCAGCTGGTGCATCAGAGATCCTTTATCACCTGTTTTGTTCAGCTGCTGGATAATGGCAGCGTGGGCACAGGTGGCTTCCCAGAAATATAATTTTATTGTCCTCAATGAATGTATTATTATTTTATTTCTGCAAAACTGTAATAATAAGATGTTGTCATCTTTTAATCTAAACAAAAAAACAGTACAATATTGGTTTTTTTCAACTGCAGTACTCAGCTGTTGCTGTTTCTTGCTTCAGCCTTAAAATCAGCAGTGCTTGCTGAAACCTGGTTGGTAAAATGTCAGGGAAATCTTGTGATTAAGATTTGGTTTGTAACAAAAAAGATGGAGAAGAGGATCTTTGTAGTTGATCATCACAAATTCTCACCCAATGTCTGTAATAATAAAGTACCTTTGCAATAACTGCTGCAACTTGAGTGACTTCCCAGATCCTGTAAGTTAACCTGTGCACATCTCACGTTGCTCCAGTTAATTTCAGCATTTGTGGGGAATTTTGTGCATGGAGAGAACTTAAACCTCTCTGTCAATTATCGAGACACCTAGTGCAGTGTATTAAGACAAGCGGTGCCACACCGTTGTTTTCCTTGCTCTTTAAATTCCTGGAAAGCAGGGATTTGCTGCAATTCCATAGGAGTCCTTAGTGTGGCTTGGAAATTGCCTTTCCTGTTTGTGTAGGAGACTGGCAGCTCTTGCAGTTAATGAGTCCTGCTGTGTCTGTGGAGGTTTTATTTGGTGTGCATAGCAAAAAAAAAACCCAGGGTGAAAGGGAGTATTCCTCCTGAGGAGAAGGTGGAGGTGTCCCAGCTTTGGGCTGGGCAGAATTTGGATGGTAAAGGCCTTTTTTCAATGAGGAGAAGGATGAAAAGAGAGTGTGTGGTAGAACTGGGGTTGGGACTCGGAGCACAATTCACTCTCTAGTGGATTTTGAACTCGTGGTTTGACACAAACTCATTGTGAGGTGCTCAGACAACACACCAGGAGCTGCCATTCAGATCCAGCTGTGGAAGCACCCCCTAAACCACTGGAAACTCCACCAGCTCTGGTCAGATCATGCTGTGGGAATATCTGAGAAAGGTTTTGTCCTGGCAATGTCCCAGCTAAATCCCTCCCTTTGTTTTGATCAACCTGACAACTGTTTATGTGCATGATACAGTCAGAAGAACAAATTATTCCTTCAGTAGGAAGTTGAAGATTCTGGATTGTTGGCCCTGAATAAAAGGATTTTAATGAGTGAGTTGTGAGCTGAGCATGCCCAAAGTTGCATCCTTAAGGTAAATATTGCAAAAATCCCCACAGACAACAGGTGGAAGATGAAGTGTATACAGAAGATACATTACTTCAAAAACAAACCAGGGTTTGAAGTGCAGATTTGGGGCTGAGAATTACCCAAGCTTGATGAGTTTCTGGGGTGCTTTCAGTCTGATTTTACTTAGTGGGTGCCTTGAGCTGAGGTGCCAGTTTTGGGTCTTTGTTTCCCACACATCTGAAGCCAAAAGTTGGAAACATAATTTCCTTATCTGTGATGACAGTTACGGCTGCAGTGTCTCCTAGCAAGTTTTTGGGAGAAGAAGCATACTTTTATTTATTTTAAAATAAAAGTAGCAAAATTCTGGTTTTCTGGGTTTGTAGGGAGATGTTTTTCTTTTGCCATCATTCACCTCATCTGAGGAAGGCTGGTGGAGATGTGGCTGCTCATAGGTTTATTTCTTTTACCAGCTGTCCCTGGGGCAGTGGAACCTGGTAGATATGGTAACTCTTCATGCCAAGTGTTTTCATCTTTTGGTAGTGGGACAGCTTTTCCAAAAAATGTTGCGCCTATGAAGATTCCCTGGGCTTAGCTGAGAGTTAGTGGGTGCCTGTCTGCTGCAGAACGCTCAGATCCTGGATTAAGGGGTGCCAAGGACAACCACTGAGTTTTTTGTCCCCTTGAAGTTGGTCCTTTGGTTTGCTCAGTTGCAAAGGAATTTTCCCATTCCTTGCCCAGCTGAGTTTGAAATGCAGAATGTGGTTAATTCACATTCCTGAAGGGCAATTTAATTCTGCTCTGAGCTTCTCGTGTGTGCTGCAGTAACCAGAGATCCCATTAAACAAGGCCAGGGTGACACTCTGCCCTCTAAAAATCCCCCTCTTGGATAACAAAAAGGAAATCACAGATTAACTTTCCAGCATAAAAAAGCACTTGCAACTTAAACTTACTTTAGGTGGTGTTTTGGAGCATTCTGAAAAGTCTGAATGCCCGTTTAAAAAGTTGGTGTTTTTTCAGCAATTTGCATCTTCTCTGAATTTAATATTTCCCATTCCTCCTGCCGTACCAACATAATGGGGAGAAGGAAGATGATCCAGGGATTGGGGTATTCCTCAGCAGCCCTTGGGAGCCCTGTGCACTCACAGGCTCTGTGTGTGTGACCAGGGGTGACATTTGTCCTGTCCCCACCTTCATTTCGTGGCTGCAGTGCAGCTCTGGTGGCTCCTGTGTGCTGTTGTTTCCTCTGTGGTTCAGGTGGGTGAGTCTGGTGTAGATCTTCACTACAGGGTTTGAGATGGCTCTGGTGAGGACCTGGGTCAGATTAAACTGTGTCATGGTGTTGGACTTCAAGTGTTTCATTAGGTTTTTTTGGGGGTGGCTGTTCTAGAGCCTCAGATGTGCCTTTTTCAGGAATGTGGGCAAGTCTGAGAGCCCTGCCCGTCACGCCAGCGTGCACAAGCTGGAAATCTGTGATCAGCCCAATTTTCAGTGATTTCTCTTGTGTCTTGTGGTCTCACTGGCTCTCCCATCAGACAAGGCCACAAATGCCAGTATAAGGATGACCAGTATAAAATGAAACTGCAGCTTGTTTTGACACTCCATATCTCCATGGAGAACTGTCCTTTTTAAGCTGTTTTGGCTCATTCTGAGTCCCATGTGTGGGTGTGAAGGAGGTGGTGCAGACTTGACTCTGTGGTGGCCTTGGGCCCTGTGCAAAGGGAAAGGTGAGCATGGACTGGGAACACTCAAAAGGAAGGATAAGGAAAGGTTTGGGGTTAAAGCACTTTTAATCAATGTGGTGTTCAGCTCTTAATATCAGCATTTCTGCACCTAATTGGCTTTTGCTTGAACTCATTTCCCAAATCCTTTTGAAAAGGGCTGAGTGCGTGGGGTCTGGGTGAGAAGCAGCTGGAAATGGAGGCCAGCAGAGGGGAAAACCAGGAGTCTGTGGGGTTGGAAAGGAGCATAGGGATGACAGCAGTGTCCTGATGGAGACACCATTCCATGGTAGCTGCTTTCTAATTGCGGGGCTCTCTGACCTCCCTGGCATCTGCTGGGGCATGGCGGGGTGGCACAGCTGCTCCTGCTCATGGAGGCAGCTCTTCCCTGCCAGGGCTTTCTAGGCACTGACAGCCTTTATTTTGCACCTCAGAGAACTGGAAACTTGACTGAATTCAGGAAGAATCCCGGTCTTCCTGTGAGGTTTTAGGAGCTGGGGGTTGAGGATGGGAGCCGTGACACTGGTGGGGGTGACGGTGTGGCCCTGCAGAGCCAAGGCTGCCGGGGTGTGCTGGGTGTCCCAAGGCTGCTCCATCCCCAAGGTGCAGCCTGCAGGTGCGCTGGCTTTTGGCTGTCACCATTCCAGTTGGGAAGACCGTGGTGGTGTGGCTTTTTGCTGGCCTTTCTTAGGAGGGCTTCTCCAGGAGCTTTGTCCCACTCCCAAATTTGTCTGCGCCGTTTGGGAAAGGCACGGCCATCTCCCGGTAAAGCCTTGCCAAGGAGCAGGAGGGAAGCTGCACCGGGAACCATTCCTGCTAAAACCTGGGAGCTGTTGCTTTAAAAAGGAAAAAAAAAAAAAAAAAAAAAAAAAATCCTTTGTGGGCTGTGGAGAGAAAGTGCTAGAACTGTGCAGGATCATGACTGGA